>NC_064629.1:855057657-856455157 GCF_023864275.1 Schistocerca cancellata | reverse complement strand
CCTCCGGATCGCCATGATTCGTCACTCCACACAAAATTTTTTCCACTGTTCAATCGTCCAATGTTTACGCTCCTCACGCCGTACCGGCGTGATGTGTGGCTTATGAGCAGCCGCTCGACCATGAAATCCAAGTTTTCTCACCTACCGCCTAACTGTAGAAGTACTTGCAGTGGATCCTGATGCAGTTTGGAATTCCTGTGTGATGGTGTGGATAAATGTCTGCCTATTACACATTTCGACCTTCTTTAACTGTCGGCGGTCTCTGTCAGTCAATAGACAAGGTCGGCCTGTGCTATACTTGGCCCTTCACGATTACACTTCACTATCGCATTGGAAACAGTGGACCTAGGGATATTTAGGAGTGTGGAAATCTCGCGCACAGATGTGTGACATAAGTGACACCCAATCACCTGACCACACCACATTCGAAGTCCGTCAATTCCGCGGAGAACCCCATTCTGCTCTCTCACGATGTCTGATGACTACTGAGGTCGCTGATATGGAGTACCTGGCAGTAGGTGGCAGCACAATGCACCTAATATGAAAAACGTATGTTCTTGGGGGCGTCCGGATACTTTTTATCACATAGTGTATACAAATACACACAGGGTGCACTATAGAAGTGATATATATACAATTTGCAAACACTCATAGTGTGCAATCATTCACATACATGCGCACATACACACAACTATGACAAATGCGTCATCTGTCTATACACAGAAACATACTCACAAACAAACAGAAACACACTCGATCAGTCTTGAGTGAATGGTTTGAGAACCAGTGAGTTCTGATCCTATCCACACATTTGCTTATTGTCATGTTGTGAAAGGCCAACTTTCGGATGCTACTCATTATCTCACAACCGAAAGACTACTTGGCGTCCCGTATGTGGAGACACATTAGCACCGTGCAGCCCTTCTTACAGTGCTAGATCGTAAGAATCTGTGAGCTCTCACCATGCACACCCTCAGCCCATCATTGGGTGGCACCTACATCTATATGGAGTATAGACATTTTGGAAATCGGCCCCACATATTCCATAAGCTGCAAGCCATTTGCCTCATCTTTCATCAAGCTGATAACATTCTTGTTCTATGACATCATGCTGTTTGGATCATCAGCTGCTTATCCAGATGTGTAGAATTCCTCAGGCTTGTACCTAATTACGAGGGGTGTTCAATAAGAAACGCAGCCCGTTTTTATCGGCCAGTTTCGGTAGAAAAAATGCGAAATTTATTTTTATACGTCGTGGAATAGTACTGCTTCAGTGGCGCTACACATAGCCCTCAAAATGGCTTGGAAGGTATTCATAGGAACTCGCAAAATTTTTAGATTTCCAGAAGGCGTCTGACAGGGTTCCCCATTGCAGGCTGCTAACGAAGGTACGAGCATATGGAATATGTTCACAGATATGTGAGTGCCTCGAATACTACTCAAATTATAGAACCCATTTCGTTCTCCTCGACGGCAAGTGTTCATCAGAGACAAGGTATTGTCAGAAATGCATACATATTATGAAGATCTCGACTCGAAACAACCTAATTCGGGGCACTGTCGGGCTCACATACACAAAGTATTCGCTCTTCTGCAATGGCACCGTGCTTTTCTACTGCCGAATATGCTTCCCCAGTCTGGTACAGGTCATATCGTGCCAGACAAGTAGACATTGCTCTCAACGAAAGCTGCAGGTTGATCATAGGTTGCTTAAGACCTACCCCAACTGATAAGCTCTACTACCCGGCTGGAATAGCACCACTATGGGTACGCAGAGCAGTGGCTGCCAACAAGGAGAGGCTGAAAGTGGAACAGAACAGTGCCCATACACAGCATGGACATAATCCACCACACCAACGGCTGAGCACGCGAAAGAGCTTCCTGAGGACATCTGAGAAACTCACCGTTTTACCAGAGAAGGCAAGGCTGGAGTTATGGAAGAAGTCGATACCTCACCTGCACGGATGGATGCCAGAAGTTGAAGAACTACCGCCTGGACACCGTTCCTCACAAGCGTCTTCTAACCAAACTGCGTGCCTACGGAGTATCGGCTCAGTTGTGCCTCTGGATTCGTGATTTCCTGTCAGAAAGATCACAGTTCGTAGTAATAGAGGCAAAGTCATCGAGTATAACAGAAGTAATATCCGACTTTCCCCAAGGAAGTGTTATAGACCATCTACTGTTTCTGATCTATATTATCGACATAGGAGACAATCTGAGTAGCCCTCTTAGATAGTTTGCAGATGATGCTGTCATTTACCGACTTGTAAAGTCATCAGATGAACAAAACAAATTGCAAAATGATTTAGATAAGATATCTGTGTGGTGCGAAAAGTGTCAATTGACCCTGAATAAAGAAAAATATGAAGTTATTCACATGAGTACTAAAAGAAATCCGCTAAATTTCGATTTCGCTATAAGCCGCACAAAGGTGAAGGCTGTAAATTCAACTAAATTCTTAGGGATTACAATTATTACAAATAACCTAAATTGGAACGGTCACATAGATAATGTTGTGGGTAGAGCAAACCAAAGACTGCGATTCATTGGCAGAACACTTAGAAGGTGCAACAGGTCTACTAAAGAGACTGCTTACACCAGGCCTGTCCGCCCTATTCTGGAGTATTGCTGTGCGGTGTGGTATCCGCATCAGGTGGGGCTGACGGATGACATCGAAAAAGTACAGAGAAGGGCAGCTCGTTTTGTATTGTCGCGAAATAGGGGAGATAGTGTCACACACATGATACGTGAATTGGAGTGGAAATCATTAAAAAGAAAGCGTTTTCCATTGCGACGGGATGTTCTCATGAAATTTCAACCACCAATTTTCTCCTCCGATTGCGACATCATTCTGTTAGCACCCACCTACATAGGGAGAAATGATCATCACGATAAAATAAGAGAAATCAGGGCTCACACAAAAAAATTAAAGTGCTCGTTTTTCTGGCGTGCCGTTCGAGAGTGGAACGGTAGAGAGATAGCTAGAAGGTGGTTCAATGAACCCTCTGCCAGGCAGTTTATTGTGAATAGCAGAATAATCACGCAGATGTAGATGTAGATGACGTGTACCAGCGGGCGATGGTCATGTGTTCGAGCGCCACCTGTCGGTCTGTGAACAGGTATAATCATTCATCCTACGAAGGCAGCGGGAAGCGGCACCGCGTGGGACATAAGATCCTGACAGATGTCCGTCCACTTGGGTGCCAGTAAATACTGAAAAATTCCATAAAACTCCATAGGGAGCCCGTAGGAGCCAGGAAACTAGTTCAACGCTCCTTTACCAAAGGCGAGGATAATTTCGTGTTCCTTAATATCGTTCAATAATTAGGTTTGTAAGTCCTGTGGTGCACTGTCATAAACCAATCTTGAGACTCCTGTCACCGTCATCGAATCCGAACATTGAGCAGCATAAAATCAGGCGTAATGGTCACAGCCGTCCACAATGATGGTGGCTTGTAACAGCGCCCGTCTTCGCTGTTTACAATCTCGAATAAGGTGGTACGTGGTGGGTCATTCCGTTCCTAGTCTGTCACGTGCTCTGATGATCGTCCCTTCGAGGTGTCGGCGAATACTGGCGCCGCCTCCAAGCACTGGTCTCACGACCATACGTAATCAAGGTTCTCCGTAGAGCAGGCTTGGCTCAGTTTGATCATCAACTGATTGATGTAGGATACGTTGGGAGGCCGCGAACACACGATCTCCATGTGTCCCCTGTGGTGCGCAGGCTATCCGGAAAAGCGAGATGAGTGAGATTTAATTTCCAGGGATGACAGCTGCGCCACACCCGTTGGCGACGAAGGGTGACGGCACATATATAGGCCACGTGATCAGAAAAGGCTACTGGCCACATCTCTGCGTTGGTCACTGTCACCGTGAGAGAACAGGAGACGTAAATCCTACCAGTGCGACTAGACGAGTGACTCGCGAAATGAGTGAATCGATTTCCTTGGACATCTGGACATGTTCCCATGTAACTACCAGCCGGAAATCGCTGATGAGTGTTCGAAGCACGATGAATGTCGTAACAGTTGATCTTTAGGTGCCTGGGTGCTACTGAAATCGCCCCCTAGCACCAAGTCATCGTGCCTGCCCTGAAAAAGTGGTACTACTCCTTCCGTGAAGAAGAGCGATCGTTCGCGACGGCGATTCCTTCCAGGAAGGGCGTACACGCTGATAAACTGGACGCCTAGCTCCATCACGCCATTCCTCTGGCATCGGGGAGAGTCCGCTTAGAGGGCCTCCCTGAGGAGAACTGTGACAACTGTTAGTTGGCTAGGCGTCGGAAATAGTCGACGAAGGCCTCTTGGAGAAGGACAATGTCAATGTCTGCTGCACTGAGCATGTCTTGCGCAGTAACAACTTCCTACGTATCCGAATTGTGTTAACTCTTATGGTCGCTAAGCGATAGGTCTGTAGATAGTCTCCTGTAATGGGAGCCACCGTCAGAGTAGCCCTAAATGTTGAGCCCTGTCATCTGTAGGCCGCGTTCGCGCCGTCATCTTCTGCTACTCGGGAGGACGGGCCTAGATGTGTGGTGAGAAACACCTCTCCTCATCCACCATAGCGAGCGCAGAATCGTCTTCAGTGTCGTCTGTCCAAGGTCCTTAAGTTAACTGTGGCTGCGGTAGAACACCTGCGTCCTGAGTGACCAAGAGAGAATCTGCAGTTGTTTCTGGCTGTGTACAGCTGATGGGCACTGTTCTTGTGATCTGTTTGCCAGAGAGAGTGTAAACGGCTGTGTCGAAGTCAGAGAAAGCCACAGGAGAGGACAACCCTGTGTCATCCATGTTTCGGTCGTCAACCGGAGAAGACGGCAGCAAGAGGTAATCTTTGAGGATGTACGACTCGTTTCTTATGTTTGCTCGGTCACCTCTGTTTTTGGACGTGTCCGAAAGAGTGTATGGTTCCCGCACCGCATCCCCCTCAGGGGGTAAAAAAAGAGGTCGATACCACGCCAGTGTCGATTCCATTCTTTGGTCCGAATCTCCCTGTAGAGTCAATGGGCGACCTCCTTCAGTGTCTGTCAACTCTGTAATGGTGTCGGTCAATCCTGGACGTGCTACGGGTGTGCAGTCTTTTAACAGGACGTTGAGGATCGGGTACGTCTCGAAGGTGTTCCATTTTTCGGTCACGTGACTAATTACCGTCTCATATGATTGGCAAGCTGCGGTGACTGCATCCGGCGGCACTTCGAATGGGAGTTCGAAGACACATAGTGTGCGTAATCCTAGTCCTACATGGTCATAGTTAACCGATCCGATGTGATCATCGGAGTGTTCGAGCTTGAGAGTGTTCAGACTTCTTCTCACAACAGTGTGGCATAACTCATCATCGACCATATTGACGTAGACAACGCTACTTGTGATGGATAGGTTGATACCGACAACGTACTGTGGTGCTATCTGAACTTCGTCACGGATGAAACGTTCGATTTCAAAGGCTCTTAGCCTTGAGTGGTCGGGCCAGAAGCTAATATACACTACTGGCCATTAAAATTGCTACACCAAGAAGAAATGCAGATGATAAACGGGTATTCAATAAATATATTATACTAGAACTGACATGTGATTACATTTTCACGCAATTTGGGTGCATAGATCCTGAGAAATCAGTACCCACAGCAACCACCTGAAATGTAGGGTTTCGCAGGGATCGAATGAAGGGTAGAGCCACGGGTAGTAACTCATCTGAAATGTAACGTCCACTGTTCTGAGTGCCGTGAATACGAACAAGAGGTGACCGATACGTGTAACCAATGACATACCATCACGCCGGGTGATACGCCAGCATGGGGATGGCGAATACACGCTTCCAATGTGCGTTCACCGCGATTTCGCCAAACACGGATGCGACCATCATGATGCTGTAAACAGAACCTTGATTCATCCGAAAGAATGACATTTTGCCATTCGTGCACCCAGGTTCGTCGTTGAGTACACCATCGCAGGCCCACCTGTCTGTGATGCAGCGTCAAGGGTAACCGCAGCCATGGTCTCCGAGCTGATAGTCCATGCTGCTGCAAACGTCGTCGAACTGTTCGTGCAGATGGTTGTTGCCTTTCAAACGTCCCCATCTGTTGACTCAGGGATTGAGACGTGGCTGCACGATCCGTTACAGCCATGCGGATAAGATGCCTGTCCTCTCGACTGCTAGTGATCCGAGGCCGTTGGGATCCAGCACGGCGTTCCGTATTACCCTCCTGAACCCACCGATTCCATATTTTGCTAACAGTCATTGGATCTCGACCAACGCGAGCAGCAATGTCGCGATACGATTAACCGCAATCGCGATAAGCTACAATCCGACCTTTATCAAAGTCTGAAACGTGATGGTACGCATTTCTCCTCCTTACACGAGGCATCACAACAACGTTTCAACAGGCAACGCCGGTCAACTGCTGTTTGTGTATGAGAAATCGGTTGGAAACTTTCCTCATGTCAGTACGTTGTAGGTGTCGCCACCGGCGCCAACCTTGTGTGAATGCCCTGAAAAGTTAATCATTTGCATATGGCAGCATCTTCTTCCTGTCGGTTAAATTTCACGTATGTAGCTCTTCAACTTCGTGGTGTAACAATTTTAATGGCCAGTAGTGTAGATAGTATCTTTTCTGTAGGAATGAGCCATACCGACTCAATGCCAACGGACGCGAGTACTAGCTGCGGCGACGAAGTAAACAAACACAAGCGCGCTGGCGACTCTGGAGACGGGACGTAAACAGCACGTCCTCGCCACTCACTTGCCGAAAGCAGATTGCCATTAGACTATCTGAGCTCGACTCACGACCAGGCGGAATCTTTCACATGTCGTCAACCATGTCTCTATTGCAGTGACTGTGTTATTCCGAATTACGAAGCAATGTTCCTTTGGACATGCATACATTCCCAAAGGAACAGGCGCTACGGCGACTACAGTTGCGAAGATGGACTACCATCAGCTGCATACACTTCGTATATTTTATGATGGCTGTAGTCGCCACAGTTCGTGTTCCTTGCGACATGCACGCATGTCCGACGGAGCTCTACATCGTAATTCGGAATAACACGGGCACTGCAATATCGCATTTATCCGCCGACACCGTGCAAACAACTTTAAAATGAAATGTCTTCCCTGTACAGGTATATACACAATGGATGTACGAGGACGGGATGGAGACATATGGCTGACGATGTATGCAAGTTTGAGTTGGCCCATCAGACGTGCCCGGAGAGCCAAATGGTATTTGAACAGGATGTCTTGCGACATCCGCAACGGCCAAACACAACGATCAATAACGAACAAAATGAAAAAAAATGGTAAGGCGACCAATCGCGATAAGCAGGAAAGCCGGGTTCGAGTCCCGGTACGGCACAAATTTTCATTTGCGTCATTCAATTTTACAGCTGATGGTACTCCATATTCGCAACTGGGGGTATATTTCATATACTTCTCCTTGAGTCCACTCGCAACAAGCACAATCCCAAGCCAGATCGTACTGTGTAAAATATTGATACAAGATCTCAAAAAATACAAACAAAGCCGTCAACATCAACTTAGAAAGTACTAGCAGACCCCAGAAAAGAGAAAATTATCTGACTGTAACGCCACTGAGGTTGGAATATAAGCAGATTATCACGACAGCCGGCCGGGGTGGCCGAGCGATTCTAGGCGCTACAGTCTGGAAGCGAAGGACCGCTACGGTCGCAGGTTCGAATCCTGCCTCGGGCATGGATGTTTGTGATTTCCTTAGGTTAGTTAGGTTTAAGTAGTTCTAAGTTATAGAGGACTGATGACCTCTGAAGTTAAGTCCCATAGTGCTCAGAGCCATTTTTGATATTATCACGACAGGAATAAACAAACACTACAATCTGCTGTGCGGCATTCTCACTATAGCCCGATCTGCAGGCTCTTGAAACAGATACAAATTGCTTTACTGAATATGGATGTATCAAATGTTACTTTTTACTAGAACTCTGCTTATGCAAAAGCTACTACAGGAAATAAATGTGCAGACACCATTTCACAGAGCTGAACAACATACTCTGTATTAACACGAGTTCTGGCGGTGGAAATTTACGCGAGGAGGCCGCCTCTCACAAGGATGTGTACTAAGATTTACGCAAAAACAAAAACCTAGAGTAATTTTCTAAGCGCTAGTCAAAAAATGGTTCAAATGGCTCTGAGCACTATGGGACTTAACTCCTGAGCTCATTAGTCCCATAGAACTTAGAACTACTTAAACCTAACTAACCTTTGGACATCACAGACATCCATGCCCGAGGCAGCATTCGAACCTGCGACGGTAGCGGTCGCGCGGCTGCACACTGTAGCGCCTAGAACCGCTCTGACACTCCGGCCGGAAAACGCTAGTCGACACAGTAAATAAATATGACATATTTCGTATACAATGTAAAAGAAATTCACTTCTGTACAACTACACTACTCATGACAAACGCCTGGAAACAATATCTACCTCAAAATACCTAGGAGTAAGGACCCAGAGCGATGTCAAGTGTAACGACCACATAAAAAAAAGTACTAGGAGAAGCGGATGCCAGACTAAGATTCATAGGAAGAATCTTAAGGAAATGTAACTCATTTACGAAAGAAGTGGCTTACAAGGCGCTTTTTCGATCGATTCTTGAGGATTATGCCTTAATTTGGGGTCCTTACCGCGTAGTATTGTTAGAAAAGATAGATAAGATCTAATGAAGAGCGGCGCGTTTCGTCACGGGATAGTTTAGTCGGCACGAGGGCGTTACCGAGATGCTCAACGGACTTCACTGGCGTTGTGCATCACGGAGAGGTTTACTATTGAAATTTCGAGACAGCAGTTTTCGGGAAGAGTCAGACAACATATTACTTTCTCCCACATACATTTCGCGTAATGATCAAGACGAGAAAATTCGAGAAATTAGAGCCAGTACGGAGGGTTATCGGCAGTCATTTTCCCCACCCCCCAACTCCCGAGTAGAACTGGGTAGGGGGGATCAGTTGGTGGTAACAGAAGTACCCTCCACCACACCCTGTTAGGTGGCTTGCAGAGTGTGACGTACACGTTGATGGAGACGAAAAAGGTAATAAGAAAAATCACTTAAAATATGAGAGGGAAGATAGACTATGTAGGTTGTCTCCCTTTCTTTTGCCTTTCGTGGACATGTTACGTAGCTCCTTGGGTTGCGCTTCGTCATTGGAAAGCTGAGAGGAGCCTGCGACGGTAAAGACGGCTGTCATGACTTACAACCAGATTCGCACTGCGTGTTTCCTCAGGAATGTGCCACGCGGCGTAGCCGTGTGGTCCCAGGTGCCTTGCCACGGTTCGCGCGGCTACCCCCGTCGGAGGTCATCAATGTGGAAAAACGACGTCCTTTCTTGGTTCTCATCAGTTTTGGGAACAGTAAGAAGCCGCAGGGGGCCACGTCTGCCGAATACGTGGTTGAGGCAACATGATGGTTTTGTTTTCTGCCAAAAACTCACGAACAAGTATTGATACGTGAGCGGGAGCATTATCGTGATGCAATTTCCACGAGTGGATCTGATAAAATTCTTGTCGTTTTCTTCGGATTGCTTCACGCAAACAGATCACAACTTCCAGGTAGTATTCCTTATTGACCGTATGGCCACAGGGCAGTAACTCATGATGCACTGCCCCACTGTAATCGAAGGAGCCAGTGAGAAGAACCTTCTCGTATGGTCGAATTTTTTTCGGTCTTGATTCTTCAAGCAGTTTCCATGGGACAACTGTGCCTTGGTTTCGACGTAGTGCCCGTGTATCCATGTTCCAGCATCTGTTATAACCTCTAGAACTTCTGGATCCTTGCCGACTTCATTCAGCGATTTCTGAGCCACGTCTAAGAGACGTCGGTTTTGCTCGAAATTCAACATTTTCGGAACAAACTTTGCTGCTACACGTTTCATGCACAAAACAACCGAGAAAATTTCTTGGCACGAGCCAAAGGATACGCTGAAGTCATCTGGAACCTCTCTTACTGTGATTGGGCAATTTTCCAGACCATTTTCTTTACTTCTCCCACATTGTCGCCAGCAATTCATGTACTAGGGCGTGGAGGGCGGCCGTCGTCTTCAACATTTTGTCGACACTCCTTGAAGCGTTTATGCCACTCGTAAAGTCTTGACTTACTCATAGTAGATTCGCTGAAAGCCACAGTCGACATTTCGAATGTGGTGCTGCAGTTTATTTCATTTTTCAAGCAAAATTTCATGCAAATTCTTTGATCCATGTTTTTCTGAAGTAAAAATCTGCCGAGCACTCGAAAACACGTATATCCTTTTCGATTGTCAGCAATAAACAAAATATTCAAAACAAAACAGGTGAAAATGCAAACATACATCAGGTACATGTGTACCAAGAAGATACAAAAATTGAAAATTGAATGCATGAAGCTGATGAAATTAGAAAATTCACTATACTTTTTGATCACATGTCGTACTGAACACACACAGCGGCCGTGGCGGTGGACGGGAAATCGCTGTCGCATGTCCGCTCGCTAACCAACTGACACTCACTGATTGCTATAATTGGTAGTGAAGAGCACGTATTAACAGCAGGCAGGGGTGTGCGGAAGCCAATGAATCCTGTGAACTTTGTTAAGTTGCTGCGTGGAAAGCTATGTCGAATTTACACCGTGGACAATGCAGATGTAATTGCAGTTAGCGCGCGTGCTGCAATATATTACTGCGATGTGTGCTGCATGCAGGGAGCATTACACGGCTGGCTGCCGGCCTGTGACCGAGCGAGGTGGCGCGGTGGTTAGCAAACTGCCCTCGCCATCGACAGGACGACGGTACAAACCGCCGTCTGACAACTCAGATTTAGGTTTTCCGTGATTCCTCTAAATCGCTTAAGGGAAATGCCATCTTTCTCTAATTCATGCTTGTCCTCGTCTCTAATGACCTCGTTGTCGACGGGATGTTAAACTCTAATCTGCATCTACACACAAACTCCGAAAGCCACCGCAAGATGCGTGATGGAAGGTACGCTCTACCACGAGTAATAGTTTCCTTTCCTGTTCCACTCGCAGGCAGAACGAGAGAGAAACGACTGTGTACATGCCTTCGTCTGATTCCCAATTTCTCGTATCTTATCTTCGTGGTCTTTACTCGAAATGTGTGTTGGTGGCAGTAGGATCGTTTAGTAGTCAGTTTGAAGTGCTGGTTCTCTAAATTTATACAGTAGTGTTCCTCGAAAAGACTTGGGTGTTGTTCGAACCTGTCGGTTCTTTCCTTTTCTGTCCGCTTGTGCACATGGAGGCACAGTGCTCGCCTGTCCCGTTCCTCGTTTGTGTTCTGCAGCGCGCATATCGCGGGGCTCTGGTGCGATTCTTGTGTTCGTGTATTACAGAATCTTCAAGGGGTAGACCAGGGTGCAGCTCGATTTTGGAACAGGTATTCATGATATGTTTTTATAAAGTTACAAACAAATTACAAAACTGCCTTCAGACTACGGATAGAAAAAACGACCGGATAAAAAAAAATAACGACATTTTAATTCTAAATAACCGGTTTAACCGCGTGATCTAGGCTTCGGAAACAGACACTCATCTGACGGCGAAATGCACGTGAACAAGCAGTCCATACCACCGACTCAAGAATGGAACCCCAGGCTACTTGACAACAGCGGTCTAGCGACTGGTCACGGAAAGTAGAAACGGAAAAAGATTAAATTTAATTTTTGTCTCGCTCAGCAAACCATACAGTACAAATTCGTGGAGACAAACTGTGTCTGCTAATAACAATTAATATAAACAGGATAAATCCAGGAGTAAAATGAAACGGCTTGATTGACGTTTTAAACTACACTAACACAGATGATCAGATGTCAGTGCAACTTCCTACACGTATACATCATCGGCGTGTTTGTAAATGATTAAGAGCGGCAATTCTAGGTGACAAGTAGAATGGCCACCAGATTAGATTAGTGCTGTTCATGTTTAGTGTTGTTACCATACCTGGTATGGTACACAGGATGAATCACCTAAAACTTGCACCGCAATTAGTGGGGAAATGGAAAGTGCTATTGATGTGCGACTTTCGCAGACTACGTTGGTAGTCAGGGGCTTGTACTGTTAGCCAATCAACAGATTGTAATAATACTTATAAAATGTGTTTTTTGTGCAAACATACACTTTTTTGAATAGAACAATGTCTGTTGACATCAACATACTAAAAGTACAGTAAATTAGGGTAACTGTAGTATCTGATACAAGTTTCTAGTGCGAGTCGCTTACGAAATATTGTATTTGGAACAATTTCCACACCCACACTTGCTTTTGCCATTCACCCTGCGAAATTGCTAAGTACGATGTTGTTATGTACGCTTACAGTGTGCTTACGTGTTCCCTGAGTGCACTGCGACTTGCTAGTCAGTTAATGTGTGACATTCCAAGCAGTAATTAGTGAGTGGACAATGGGATTTACCAACGCAGAAAAAGCCGACATGCTCACGGTATATGGAGAGATTAGGCAGAATGCAGTTCGTTCTTGAACAGTATATGCGGCAAGATATCCCAGCAGACGTCAACCATCTCGGCAGTTATTTATCAGCGTCTTCAACCTGTTACGTGAAAGTGATAGGGCAACACCTAGACAGCGTACAGAAGGAAGCAAGTGACAACAGAAGAGGAAGGAATTAATGTTCTTGCTGCTGTTGCAGTTGATCCGCACGTTAGCTCCCGCGCAATCGCACGAGGAAGTAGCATGGGTGAAAGGGGGCTCTGAGCACTGTAGGACTTAACATGTGAGGTCATCAGTCCCCTAGAACTTAGAACTACTTAAACCTAACTAACCTAAGGACATCACACACATCCATGCCCAAGACAGGATTCGAACCTGCGACCGTAGCGGTCGCGCGGTTCCAGAGTGAAGCGCCTAGAATCGCTCGGCCACACCGGCCGGCGGCATGGGTCATTCACGTGCCCTACTCATTCTCCATCGACATACGCTCCATCCATATCACATCTCTCCTTACCAAGAGCTACATGGAACGATTATGAGAGTCGTGTTAACTTGTGTATATGGGCATTAAGACAGGTAGGTGATGAAGCCACATTAACCAGTCAAGGCCAGGTACACCGCAGTAACATGCACTATTGGTCTGTTGACAATCCGCGTGTCTGTGTTAAGTGGAACGTCAGCGTCCATGGAGTGTACACGTGTGTTGCGGAATAGCGAACCATCAACTCATAGGCCCGTTTTACATAAAGAAATCTCTGAATGGAGCACAAGTATTGCAGCCTCCTAACATATCATCTTCCATGGATGCTAGAAGACGTTCCTCTGCAGACTAAGAGGAACGTGTTGTACCAACATGGTGGGTGTCCAGCCCACAGCACCAGAAGTACTACAGCATGTCTTCATGAATAATATACAAATTGTTCTATTTGACGCAGAAGACCTGTACCTTAACCGGCCTGTTACCCGGATTTGACACCTGTAGACATTTTCCCCAGGGGAAAACTGAAGTTCGCTGTCTACAAGGACATACCAACCACACCCAATGTGTAACGACGTATTACTGCACCGTTCTCGGACATCTCCGCTGAAATGCTAGCATGTGAGCAGCAGTCGATCCATGTTAGACTGGAAGCGTGTGCTACCGCTGCTTGTGGTCATTTCGAACACGACCTGCGATAGTCAATTGTCTCGTTACTGGTCGTAATCCACGTAACTAGTGTATGCACTTCTGTTATTTTTTAGTGTGTGCTACGACATGTATTTTATAAGTGTCGGTGTGGGAACTTTTCAGAAAATGATATCTCATAAACTAATCTCATTAGAATCCTGCAACAAAGACCACTGACATCCTAATTTACCCTAATTTTAGTCTGGTAATGTCAATAGGCGTTGTTCTACTTAAAAGAGTGTATCTTTGCACAAAAAATTCACGGCATAAGTGTTGTTACAAGCTGTTGATTGACTAACAATACGAACCGCTGACAATCAATTCATTCTGTGAAAATCGCACTTTCGGTCTCCACAATATTAGTCGTGCAAATTTTAGGTGATTAGCCCCGTATATGGAACGTGAATGGCATCAGACGTTGAGTGATGACTGTGAAGGACACGGAGGTGTTGCATGCCCCTGTGAGAGAGAGAGTTATCAGAGCCTTACAGTGCCTTAAAGAGATCTCGCCGGCCGATGTGGCTCAGCGGTTCTAGGCGCTTCAGTCTGCAACCACGCGACCGCTACGGTAGCAGGTTCGAATCCTGCCTCGGGCATGGATGTGTGTGATGTCCTTAGGTTAGTTAGGTTTAAGTAGTTCTAAGTTCTACGGGACTGATGACCTCCGATGTTAAGTCCCATAGTGCTCAGAGCCATTTGAACCATGTTTTGAAAGAGACCTCAGTGTGGGCCTCCATTTGGCCGGCTGGTCCAATCCTGCAGTATCCAAGTATATGGGGCATTTGGATGGGGCTGTGGCGAATTGTCGGACTATATTAGAAAGTGAGGACAGGCATACTCGTCGTGAAGGTTCTCACAGACCACGTTTGACCACCGTAAGGGAGGATCGTCGTATTGTGCAACGAGCACAATCGCTTCACATCTACGCCTGCTATTCGAGAACAAGTAATGGATTTCTACGACGTTCTGAATCATCCCGCTTTTTTGGTCATAAACCAGCAGCACCCACACTAGGTAATTAGCCTCCCATGCTTAGGTTGCCATTAACACCACAATACCACTCTAAACAGTTGAGTTTATAGTGTTGCTGCGATTTGGAAGCAAGGACTCCTGATGGATGGCCTCGCGCTGTTGTTCAGCGATGAATCACGGTTCTGCACCACCTCAGGTGACCATCATCGGTGAGTACGTCGGTGACCTGGGGAAAGGTCTCATTTTTCCATTCCTTTGGAGTAGAAAAGTGGTGTCACTCCTGGAGTAACTGTGCCGGAAGGCATCGGGTATGAATTCGGGTCGGAGCTGTTTGGGATTGTGGGAACTCTGACGGCACAGCGGTCTTTTGCGGACATCCTGCATTTTCATGTGTTACCTCACATTGGACAGTTACATGGTGCCATTTGTCAACAGGAAATTACTCGTAAATACATGTTTCATGTGTCTATGAACTGTCCTTATGCTGATGAGGTGCTCCTGTGGCTAGCAAGACCCCAAGATCTGCCCCCACTGGAGTATATGTGAGATTAGCTCCGACACCAACTCTGTCCCACTGACGAATTCTTCTCGGGTTATCAGCCGAGTGGTGGCGTCGTCTTGTCGCAAAGTTTCAATGAGTTTCGTACGCATTATCTTCTGGTGAAGTGTAGGGATGCTTGTCTCTGCTCTCTGGTATGGAAAACCTCCCCTGATGTGGTCTACAATATCAGAGTCTCTTGTCTGTTGACATTTACTCCACAAATATAAGATGAAATTGACTGGGATTAAAAGGATTAGCTAAAACTTGTCTGAGCTCGACAGTGTAAAATACTGTGGGTGCTAAGAAACTAGCGGCGCGAGGAAGAGGAATGTCTGTTCTTCTTCTTCTGCTTAACTCTTGGAATAGCAGCGATTATGCGTCCAAGTTCCTCTAAGGAACGACGGCTGTTAGATTTGCAGTTGCCCAACCGAAATCATAAGGCTTGTGGGGTAGAGGTGGTTTAAGGAACATTGGAGTCGGTAAAAGGGTAAGGGGTATTGTGATGCGCGTTCGTCTTGTCACGCAATGATTTTTCGACCGTCTTCAGTAGTCCTGACGCAGTCATCTCTGTCTCTGCTGGCGGCGTATTGACTACCTCTTCTATATCTTGTTCTTGGATGGGCCCAGCAGTTGTGTCTTCATTTTCCAGCAGCGGCTGTCCTCGGGAGGACGGAAGTGCCAATGGCATGATGTGCGGGTGGAGAGTTTTACGCGTCTTGGTCCATTGCCACCTCCTCTTGCGCGGTGATTCACCGTCGGCGTTTGTGACGCCCCTTTCTGCGACCACAGCTCTTGAGATAACTGCAGCCACGGTAGTTGGCGGTGTGTGCGCCGCCGCAGTTGTAACATGTAGCGGCAGCGTCCCTAGGCTTCGTGCACTCGCATGTGAGTGCGACTTGGCACACTTTAAACACGCGAGTACGCCAGTGCAGTTCGCAGCGAAGTGCCCCAGCTTCTGACAGCGGAAGAATTGTACAGTCTTCTTCCTTTTCTGCTTGTTGTCCAGCCCGAGCGCTTGGCTCAGGACGCTGGCGATCGCGGCAGCTTGTTCTCCTCGTGTTCCCTTCGGGCTTCCAGGCATGTCGGCGCGGCGAGCGAGAGTAGCAGCGCGCAGCAGCGATGTGACCCACACTGAGTCAGCAGCAGAAGTCATCGGGATGCCGGGATGTTGTGGTCTGCATATCTCTATAGCTGCTTGGCCGTCGTCCGCTTCTGCACGCCGGTCAATCACGTTCCTCCAGAATGAGGTACCCAGTAGGTAGTGGCGGTGGGGAGCGGGGGGGGGGGGGGGGGACGTGGCCCTGCGTCGAGACCCGGTGGCTATCCAATCTGTCTGCGGACGCCGCTGCCTTCAGATCGGAGCGTTCCTGAAGTGTTTTGTCAATTGTAGGATTCCACGCTCCACTGAGCTGAAAACCGCTATCCCTGTTTACTAAATTGTTGTGCAGACGTATCTCCACTGCCTCTTTGTTGATAATAGAGTACCAGAAACTGTTGGCGCTGCACAACTTCTTCGTTTTTTCGAATTCGAAGGTGTGTTCCTCGATAATGCTATGTTCTGCTACCGCGGACTTGTTTTTGTCTGTCCTAGTAGTACGTTCCTGATGTGTTCAGGACAGCGCTGGGAGATACACAGTTATGTCTGCCAGATATATTCCATCCCACATTCCCACTCAATACTGTAGCACGTCCACTTCCACTGATGCATGCCTGTATTCGTCGTGGCATACTATCCAAAAGTTTATCAAGGCACTGTTGGTCCGGATTGTGCGCCGGCCCTGGTGGCCGAGCGGTTCTAGGCGCTCCCGTCCGGAACCGCGCTGCTGCTACGGTCGCAGGTTCGAATCCTGCCTCGGGCATGGTTGTTTGTGATGTCCTTAGGTTTAAGTAGTTGTAAGTCTAGGGGACTGATGACCTGAGAAGTTGAGTCCCATAGTGCTCAGAGCCATTTTTTGGTCCGGATTGTGCAACTCCTCAACGGCGATTTGGCGTAGATCCCTCAGAATGGTTGGTGGGTCACGTTGTCAATAAACAACCCTCTTCAATCTATCCCAGGCATGTTCGATAGGGTTCATGTCTGGAGAACATGCTGGCCACTCTAGTCGTGCGATGTCGTTATCCTGAAGGAAGACATTCACAAGATGTGCATGATGGCGGCGAGAATTGTCGTCCATGAAGACGAATGCGTCGCAAATATGCTGTCGATATGGTTGCACTATCGGTCGGAGGATGGCATTCACGCATCTTACTGCCCTTACGGGGTCCTCCATGACCACCTGCGGCGTACGTCGGCCGCACATAATGTCACCCCAAAGCAGCAAAAAAATGGTTCAAATGGCTGTGAGCACTATGGGACTTAACATCTATGGTCATCAGTCCCCTAGAACTTAGAACTACTTAAACCTAAATAACCTAAGGACATCACACAACACCCAGCCATCACGAGGCAGAGAAAATCCCTGACCCCGCCGGGAATCGAACCCGGGAACCCGGGCGTGGGAGGCGAGAACGCTACAGCACGGCCACGAGCTGCGGACCCCAAAACAGCAGGGAACCTCCACCTTGCTGCACTCGGTGAACAGTGTGTTTAAAGTATTCAGCCTGATCGGGTTGCCTCCAAACACGTCTCCGACGATTGTCTGGTTGAAGGCATATGCGACACTCATCGGTGAAGAGAACGTGATGCCAATTCTGAGAGGTCCATTCGGCATTTTGTTGGGCCCTTTTGTACCGCACTGCATGGTGTCGTGGTTACAAAAATGGACCTCGCCGTGGACGTCGAGAGTGAATTTGCGTATCATGCAGCCTATTGCGGACAGTTTGAGTCGTAACCCGACGTCCTGTGGCTGCACGAAAAGCATTATTCAACATGGTGGCGTTGCTGTCACGGTTCCTTCGAGCCATAATCCATAGGTAGCGGACATCCACTGCAGTAGTAGCCCTTGGGTGGCCTGAGCGAGGCATGTCATTGACAGTTCCTGTCTCTCTGTATCTCCTCCATGTCCGAACAACATCCCTTTGGTTCACACCGAGACGCCTGGACACTTCCTTTGTTGAAAGCCCTTCATGGCACAAAGTAACAATGCGAACTCAATCGAACCGCGGTATTGGCCGTCTAGCCATGGTTGAACTACAGACAACACGAGCCGTGTACCTCCTTGCTAGTGGAATGACTGGAACTGATCGGCTGTCGGACCTCCTCCGTCTAATAGGCACTGCTCATGCATGGTTGTTACATCTTTGGGTGGGTTTAGCGACATCTCTGAACAGTCAAAGGGACTGTGTCTGTGATAGAATATGCATAGTCAACGTCTGTCTTCAGAAGTTATGGGAACCGGGGTGATGCAAAACTATTTTTGGTGGGTGTACACTGTTTTATTTGATTTAAGATATTAAAGAATTGTCTGCCATTTCTATGAAATAATAAAATAGGAAGGAAATAACGGTAACAATAAAAATAAAAACTTAATAATTCATTCATAGTATACAATAAAAATAGAAAGTAGTTGCCTTTATCTGGTTGTAGCCCTTGAAAACGGAAATTAGCACGAAAAGTAGAGTTTTTGGTTCTCAGTTTTCAGCCTGTAGTAACGACTATTCATGTTGCCCAAATAGTGGTATGAGCCCCGATTATAACATGAATTTTGAGGAGAGTTTCAAAAAATTTGAATGAGTAGGAGAATACTGATGATTTCTCGTAGTTCATCCAGTTATTACATTTCGAGAAAAGTAGCAAACGGTGGAAGTACTAAGTTTTCTTTTATTTGCCTTTTTAATTTAATGTTTTGATTGTACATACCCTGGAACTGAGTTAGTCAAAGTTTTTCTATCTTTGATTTCTGCGTTTATTACAGGAAAAAATAGAAATAAGAAACCGAAAATCAGTCATTTCAGAAACTGATTATTCAGACCAGTTTCAACGGCCATGTTAAACTGGCGTTGTTTCAGCGGCATCCCTACTTTAGACCTCTGAACCTTAAGATGATGTGTATTTGTCAAGTAGAACTCTTGCGCCTCAGAGGACACTACACGACACCGACGAGAGGCGTTCGCAGAGAGCGAGGGCGGTTGGTGAGAGATCTGAAATCTACAATTTTCAACCTAGAACATAATTTCAAAAATTTGAAAATTTCAAAAACAAAATACCTGAGCGTCGCTCTCTCCACGTGACCCAGGCTCCGGAAACACACTCCACTGATGGCGAAATACAGGTGAACGCGGAGTCCATACCACCGACTCAAGGATGGAACCCCAGGCTACTTGACAACAGCGGTCTAGCGACTTGTCACGGAAGGTAGAAACGGAAAAAGATTAAATTTAATTTTTGTCTCGCCCAGCGAGCCATACAGTGCAAATTCGTGGAGCAAACTGTGTCTGCTAATAACAATTAATATAAACAGGATAAATCCAGGAGTAAAATGAAACGGTTTGATTGACGTTTCAAACTACACTAGCACAGATGGTCAGATATCAATGTAACTTCCTACACGTACACATCATCGGCGTGTTTGTAAATGATTAAGAGCTGCAATTCTATGTGACAAGTAGAATGGCCACCAGAGGGCATTAGTGTTGTTCATGTTTAGTGTTGTTACCATACCTGGTATGGCACACAGGATGAATCACCTAATACTTGCACCGCAAGTACTGCGGAAATGGAAAGTGCTATTGATGTGCGACTTTCGCAAAATACATTGGTAGCCAGGGTCTTGTATTGTTAGCCAATCAACAGATTGTATTAATACTTAGAAAATGTACACTACTGGCCATTAAAGTTGCTACACCACGAAGATGACGTGCTACAGACGCGAAATTTAACCGACAGGAAAAAGATGCTATGATATGCAAATGATTAGCTTTTCAGAGCATTCACACAAGGTTGGCGCCGGTGGCGACACCTACAACGTGCTGACATGAGGGAAGTTTCCAACCGATTTCTCATACACAAACAGCAGTTGACCGGCGTTGCCTGGTGAAACGTTGTTGTGATGCCTCGTGTAAGGAGGAGAAATGCGCACCAACACGTTTCCGACTTTGATAAAGGTCGGATAGTAGCCTATCGCGATTGCAGTTTATCGTATCGCGACATTGCTGCTCGCGTTGGTCGAGATCGAATGACTGTTAGCAGAATATGGAATCGGTGGGTTCAGGAGGGTAATACGGAACGCCGTGCTGGATCCCAACGGCCTCGTATCACTAGCAGTCGAGATGACAGGCATCTTATCCGCAAGGCTGTAATGGATCGTGCAGCCACGTCTCGATCCCTGAGTCAACACATGGGGACGTTTGCAAGACAACAACCATCTGCACGAACAGTTCGACGACGTTTGCAGCAGCATGGACTATCAGCTCGGAGACAGTGGCTGCGGTTACCCTTGACGCTGCATCACAGAGAGGAGCGCCTGCGATGGTGTACTCAACGACGAACCTGGGTGAACTAATGGCTGATTTCTCAGAATCTATGCACCCAAATTGCAAGAAAATGTAATGACATGTCAGTTTTAGTTTAATATATTTGTCCAATGAATACCCGTTTATCGTATGCATTTCTTCTTGGTGTAGCACTTTTAATGGCCAGTAGTGTATTTTTTGTGCAAACATACACTTTTTTGAATGGAACAATGCCTATTGAAATCAACATACTAAAAGTACAGTAAATTAGAGTAACTGTAGTGTCTGTTACAGGTTTCTAGTGCGAGTCGTCTATTAAATATTGTATTTTGAACAATTTCCACACCGACACTTGCTTTTGCCACTCACCCTGCGAAATTGCTAAGTACGATGTAGTTATGTACGCTTACAGTGTGCTCCCGTGTTCCTTGAGTGCACTGCGACTTGCTAGTCAGTTAATGTGTGACATTCCAAGCAGTAGTTAGTGAGTGGACAATGGGATTTACCAACGCAGAAAAAGCCGACATGCTCACGGTGTATGGAGAGGGTAGGTAGAATGCAGTTCGTTCTTGATCAGTATATGCGGCAAGATATCTCAGTAGACGTCAACTATCTCGGCAGTTATTTATCACCGTCTTCATCCTGTTACGTGACAGTGATAGGGCAACACCTAGACAGCGTACAGAAGGAAGCAAGTGACAACAGAAGAGGAAGGAATTAATGTTCTTGCTGCTGTTGCAGTTGATCCGCACGTTAGCTCCCGCGCATTCACACGAGGAAGTGTCATGGGCTATTCAAGTGTCCTGTCCATTCTCCATCGACAAACGTTCAATCCATATCACGTCTCTCCTTATCAAGAGCTACATGGAACGATTATGAGAGTCGTGTTAGCTTGTGTATATGGGCATTAAGACAGGATGGTGATGAAGCCACATTTACCAGTCATGGCCAGGTACACCGCAGTAACATGCACTATTGATTTGTTGACAATTAGCGTGTCTGTGTTAAGTGGAACGTCAGCGTCTATGGAGTGTACACTTGTGTTGTGGAATAGCGAACCTTCAGCTCATAGGCCCGTTTTTCATAGAAAAAACTCTGAATGTAGCACAAGTATTGCAGCCTCCTAACATATTATCTTCTATGGATGCTAGAAGACGTTCCTCTGGAGACTAGGAGGAACCTGTTGTTCCAACATGGTGGCCGTCCAGCCCATAGTGCACGAAGTACTACAGCATGTCTTCACGAATAATATCCAAATTGTTTATTTGACACAAAGGACCTGTACCTTCACCGGCCTGTTACCCGGATTTGAAACCTGTAGACATTGTTCCCTGCGGAAAACTGAGGTACGTTATCTACGAGGACATACCAGCTAGACCCAATGACGTGTAACGACGTATTACTGCAGCGTTCTCGAACATCTCCGGTAAAATGCCAGCACGTGTGCAGCAGTCGTTCCATGTCAGACTGGAAGCGTGTACTGCCGCTGCCTGTGGTAATTTTGAACACAACCTGCGACAGTCAATTGTCTCGTTACTGGTCATAATCCACGTAACTAGTGTATGCACTTGTGTTATTCTTTATTGTGTGCTACCACATGTATTTTGTAAGTGTCGGTGAGGGAACGATTCTAAATACGATATCTCATAAACTCCTCTCATTAGAATCCTGCAACAAAGGCCACTGACATCCTAATTTACTCTAATTTTAGTCTGGTAATGTCAATATTCGTTGTTCCATTTAAAAAAGTGTATTTTTGCACAAAAAATGCACTTCATATGTATTGTTACAAGGTGTTGTTTGGCTAACAATACGAGCCGCTGATAATCAATTCATTCTGTCGCGCGAATTTTAGGTTTGCCCTGTATACGGAGCGTGAACGGCGTCAGACGATGACTGATCACTGTGTAGGACACTGAGATGTTGCATGCCCGTGTGAGAGAGCGTTATCAGAACCTTACAGTGCCTTAAAGAGACCGCAGTGTGGGCATCCATTTGGCCGGCTGGTCCAATCCTGTAGTATCCAAGTATATGGGGCATTTGGATGAGGCTGTGGCGAATTATCGGACTATATTAGAAAGTGAGGACAGGCATACTCGTCGTGAAGGTTCTCACAGACCACGTTTGACCACCGCAAGGGAGGATCGTCGTATTGTGCAACGAGCACAATCGCTTCACATCTACGCCTGCTATTTGGGAACAAGTAATGGACTTCTACGACGTTCTGAATCATCCCGCTTTTTTCGTCATAAACCAGCAGCACCCACACTAGGTAATTAGCCTCCCATGCTTAGGTTGCCGTTAACACCACAATATCACTCTAAACAGTTGCGTTTAGAGTGGTGCTGCGATTTGGAAGCAAGGACTCCTGATGGATGGCCTCGCGCCGTTGTTCAGCGCTGAATCACGGTTCTGCACCACCTCAGGTGACCATCATCGGTGAGTACGGCGGCGACCTGGGGAAAAGGTCCCATTTTTCCATTGTTTTGGAGTAGAACAGTTGTGTTACCCCTGGAGCCGGGAGCCATCGGGCATAACCTCATGTCGGAGCTGATTGGTATTGTGGGAGCTCTGACCGCGCAGCAGTCTTTTACAGACATCCTGCGTTTTCATGTGTTACCTCACATTGGACAGTTACATGGTGCCATTTTTCAACAGGAAATTACCCGTAAATACAAGTTTCATGTGTCTATGAACTGTCTGTGTGATGTTGAGATACTCCTGTGGCCAGCAAGATCCAAAGATCTGGTCCCAATAGAGCATATGTGAGACTACCTCGGACACCAACTTTGTCCCGCTGATGAATTTTTCTCGGGTTATCAGCCGAGTGGTGGCGTCGTCTTGTCGCAACGTTTCAATGAGTTTCGTACCCATCATCTTCTGGAAAAGTGTCGGTATGCTTCTCTCTGCTCTCTGGTATGGACAAACTCCCCTGAGGTGGTCTACAATATAGGAGCCTGTTGTATGTTGACATTTACTCCACACACACTGGGTGATCAAAAAGTCAGTATAAATTTGAGAACTTAATAAACCACGGAATAATGTAGATAGAGAGGTAAAACTGACACACATGCTTGGAATGACATGGGGTTTTATTAGAACAAAAAAAAAATACAAAAGTTCAAAAAATATCCGACGTATGGCGCTTCATCTGATCAGAATAGCAATAATTTGCATAACAAAGTAAGACAAAGCAAAGATGATGTTCTTTACAGGAAATGCTCAATATGTCCACCATCATTCCTCAAGAATAGCTGTAGTCGAGGAATAATGTTGTGAACAGCACTGTAAAGCATGTCAGGAGGCATGTGAGGCATTGGCGTCGGATGTTGTCTTTCAGCATCCCTAGAGATGTCGGTCGATCACGATACACTTGCGACTTCAGGTAACCCCAAAGCCAATAATCACACGGATTGAGGTTTGGAGACCCGGGAGGGCAAGCATGACGAAAGTGGCGGCAGAGCACACGATCATCACCAAACGACGTGCGCAAGAGATCTTTCACGCGTCTAGCAATATGGGGTGGAGCGCCATCCTGCATAAACATCGTACGTTCCAGCGGGTGTTTATTAGTCAGGCTGGGGACGATGCGATACTGTAACTTATCGGCGTACCTCACACCCGTCACGGTAGCAGTTACAAAACCAGAATCACGCATTTCCTCGAAGAAAAAGGATCCGATAAAGGTAGATGGGGTAAATCCAACCCATACCGTGACTTTCTCGTCGTGCAATAGAGTTTCTACTACAGTTCTAG
Source organism: Schistocerca cancellata (assembly GCF_023864275.1). NCBI lineage: Eukaryota > Metazoa > Arthropoda > Insecta > Orthoptera > Acrididae > Schistocerca > Schistocerca cancellata. The sequence goes on along the minus strand of NC_064629.1, from coordinate 856,430,879 downwards.
AATTTTTGGTAGCCCAAATTCTGCCGTTGTGGGCGTTGACAGACCCTCGGAGCGTGAAATGAGCTTTGTCGGTCCACAACACGTTACTCAACCAATCGTCATCTTCCACCATCTTTTGAAACGCCCAAACCGCAAGTGCCCTCCGCTTCACTAAATAACCAGGTAACACTTCATGATGCCGATGGATTTTGTACGTAGGAGGGTACGCCTAAGTGCCAACCAAACAGTAGTGTCGGTGCGACGTGCGACTGCACGAGCACTGAGTTCCCCGTGCATAGACGAATCCGCAACAGTTCTTCCTGAACTGTCTCAGCAGCATTACGCCTTGTGCTCGGTCGGCCACTACGGGGTCTATCGTCCAAACAACCCGTGGCTTCGAACTTCGAAATCATTCTCGCCACAGCTGCATTTGTCAACAGACCTTTACCCGTTCGAATCCCCTTCCTATGGCGATAGGATCGTAACGCTGAACTAGCACATTCCTCATTCTGATAATATAACTTCACTAAAAACGCCTTTTCAGCTAACGTCAACATGCTGCGACTGTTGGCGCATCTTATTCTCTCTCTTTTTTTTCTTTATTGTATTTCAATTCCCCAACGGGGCGGGCTGGCAGCAGCATATGCGCTGCTCTTCAGCCGAAAGACATAGAACAAACAATAGAAGACATTTAAAAAGAACAAAGGAGAGAATATGGTGAACATAGATATAAAAAAAGGGGAACATCATGGAAGGCAATAGACAAAAAACGGGGTGACCGTAAAATGGAGATAAAAAAACTGTTAAAACTGTTGAAAAGTAGCACACACAAAAAAATCACACACTGCGACAATTAAAATAACACAAGGCACAGTATGACTGGAGCACGAAAGGTATCGACGGATGGTGTAGCACATAACAAACACTGACGGCGAACCTCAAGGCAGTACACAATTAAAATCACACCTCGTGACACACAGGAGAAACAGCACTAAACACAACACTGATGTGGCACACTGACGATGATCAAAACAGAGGATCTGCCAGGCGCAAGGAGATGAGGGAGACTGGAAGAAGGGAGGGAGGGGAAGAGATGGGGGAGATGAGCGGGGGAACCGCGAGGCCGCTACGGTCGCAGGTTCGAATCCTGCCTCGGGCATGGATGTGTGTGATGTCCTTAGGTTAGTTAGGTTTAAGTAGTTCTAAGTTCTAGGGGACTGAAGACCTTAGAAGTTAAGTCCCATAGTGCTCAGAGCCATTTGAACCATGAGCGGGGGGCGCGCTGAAGAGGGCCAGGTAGGGAGGGATGTGGGTAGGAAAGAGGCAAGTATGGGGTGCAGGGTCTCAGGGGAAGGGGGGGCAAGGAGGAAAATCCGCTCTGGGAGAAGGAGGGAAGAGGAAAATGGAGCCCTGGGGAGGGGGGGGGGGGGACAAGGCCAGGTTATAGTTGGAAGGAAGGGTAGATGTCATGGCGAAGTTCGTCATCCTGGAGGGGGAGGCGTTGGAAATTGCCCTGAAGAAGGAGATGGAGGGTGTGGAGGTGGAGAGAGGGAGGGATACAGCGATAGAGGCGCGGCAACGGGCGTGGGGTGGAGAGGAAGGAGGAAACCAGAGGGTGGGGGGGATCAAGCCTGCGGACAATGTAAAGGATGCGGAGATGTTGGAGGAACAGGAGGAGGTGGGGGAAGGGGATCAGTTCATACAGGAGCCGTGTGGAGGAAGGAAGGCAGATATGGAAGGCAAGGCAGAGCGCATGGCGTTCAAGGATTTGGAGGGCCTTGTAAAGGCGGGTGGGGGCGGAGATCCAGGCAATGCTGGCATAACATAGGGCGGATGAGGGATTTGTAGGTGTGGAGGATGGTAGAAGGATGCAATCCCCATGTCCGGCCAGACAGGAGTTTCAGAAGGCGGAGGCGGGAATGGGCTTTCTGCTGGATGGTCTGGAGATGAGGGGTCCGGGTGAGGTGTCGGTCGAGGGTGAGGCCAAGGTATTTCAGGGTGGGGGTGAGCTGGATAGGACGACCATAAAGGGTGAGGTAGAAATCATGGAGGCGAAAGGAGCGAGTGGTGCGGCCTATGATGATTGCCTGGGTTTTGGAGGGGTTGAGACGGAGGAACCACTGGTTACACCAAGTGGTGAACTGGTTAAGGTGGGTTTGGAGGGTACGTTGAGACCGTTGAAGGGTAGGATAGAGAGCCAGGAAGGTGGTGTCATCAGCATACTGGAGAAGGTGGACTGGTGGGGGTGGCTTGGGCATATCAGCTGTGTACAAGAGATAAAGGAGAGGGGAGAGGACAGAACCCTGGGGTACGCCAGCTGTGGGATAAACGATACGGGAGTTGGTGTTGTGGAGGGTGACATAGGACGGATGGTGCGAGAGGAAGGAGGCGACCAGACGGACAAAATTGATAGGCAGGGCGTAGGTTTGGAGTTTAAAGAGGAGACCGGGATGCCATACACGGTCAGGCATTTTGGAGGTCAAGGGAAACAAAAATGGCGGAGCGACGGGAGTTGAGCTGGAGGGACAGAAGGTGAACAAGGTTGAGGAGTTGGTCTTCAGCAGAGAAGGAAGGTTATTCTCCCTCTCATTACAGCTCCTTTTATACACGACTGTCACGCGCAGTCGCTGACGTTTTGCTGTCCAGCGCCATCTGTCGGACATTTTGTGAACTTTGTTTTTTTTTTGTTCTAATAAAACCCCATGTCATTCCAAGCATGTGTGTCAATTTTTACCTCTCTATCTACATTATTCCGTGGTTTATTAAGTTCTCAAATTTATACTAACTTTTTGATCACCCGGTATAAGATAAAATTTACTGGGATTAAAATGATTAGCTAAAACTTGTCTGAGCTCAACAGGATAAAATACTGTGGGTGCTGGTAAACTAGCGGTGCGAGGAAGAGGAATGTCTGTTGATCTTCTTATGCTTAACTCTTGAAATAGCAGCGATTATGCGTTGCCAGCCATACTTGGTAAGAATAGGGAAGCGGTTTATAAGGTCCAAGTTCCTCTTAGGAACGACGGCGGTTAGATTTGCAATTATCCAACCGAAATCATAAGGCTTGTGGGGTAGAGGTGATTTAGGCACACTGGAGTCGTTAAAAGGGTAGGGGGTATTGTGATGCGCGTACGTCTTGTCACGCAATGATTTTGCGACCATCTTCAGTAGACCTGGCGCAGTCATCTCTGTCTCTGCTGGCGGCGTATTGACTACCCCTTCTGTGTCTTGTTCTTGGATGGGCGCAGCAGTTGTGTCTTCATCTTCCAGCAGCGGCTGTTGCTCCTTGTACTCGGGAGGGCAGGCGGGTGGTTCGACGTTTCTGGCCACGTCGTCCCGTGTTGGTGGTGGAGCTGGCTGGGAATCTTGTTTCCGCAGGCCTTCCCATTTCGAGGAGTGGGCAGACATCTCTATCGCCACATCCGTGGGCACCTCCACAGTACCCTGCGTTACCGTAGGAGCCGGGAGAGCGTCCATCTGCGTGGCGATGGTGGCAGTCGTAACGTCTCGCCCCTTGCGAGACTTGCAGGTCAGCAACTCGTGGAGCTGCGCGAGCTGCAGGCGCATCTCGTCCACCTCAGCCCGAAGTGCAGTCCCCTCCTCTGCCATGGCAGATTTGAGAGCGGCAACTGCGTTGGTGACAGCATCTTCGATGTTGCTAATGATGTCGGGACTGCAGCAGCACGGTCCTCCACTCGCGCCAACACCAGCAGAAGTGCCAATGGCATGATGCGCGGGCCGAGCGTTTACCGCGCCTTGGTTCGTAGCCACCTCCTCTTGCGCGGTGATTCGCCGTCGGCGTGTGTTCCGCCCCTTCTCGCGGCCACAGCTCTTGAGATAACTGCAGCCACGATAGTTGGCGGCGTGTGGACCGCCGCAATTGGAACATGTAGCGGCGGCGGGCCTAGGCTTCGTGCACTCGCGTGTGAGTTGCAACTTTGCACACTTTAAACACGCGAGAACGCCAGTGCAGTCCGCGGCGAAGTGCCCCAGCTTCTGACAGCGGAAGCACTGTACAGGCTTCTTCCTCTTCTGCTTGCTGTCCAGCCCGAGCTCTTGGTCCAGGACGCTGACGAAGGCGGCAACTTGTTCTCCTCGTGTTCCCTTCGGGCGTCCGGGCAACTTGGCGCGGCGAGCGAGAGTAGCAGCGGGCAGCAGCGGTGTGACCCACACTGAGTCAGCAGCAGAAGTCATCGGCATGCTGCTGCTGCTTTCATCTATTACTTTCCCCTCTTTGGGGAAGTGTGAGGGGGAGTTTGTAGCCTGTCGGCTTTTACTCCCCTGTGTACGTGTGTGTGTGTGTTTTTTCTACAGTTTTTTTTGTGTCTGTGATGATTGTTGTGAATGTGTCTGGTACTTGCCTGAGGTAGGCGAAATGATTGGTGTTATATGGGAAGGAACAGGATTAGGGATTGGGTATTGGGATTTTCTCTTCGACTTAATCGTCGAAGATCGTCATAGGGTGCTTGTGCTTATCGCGGGACATGTCATACCGACCTAGGGAGTGGATGAGTGCGTTTCCGGATCTGGAAGAACCCTTATAGAAGGCCCTTGCCAGATCCTAGAAACGCTCTCTCAGGAATCGGGATGCTGGGTTCTGCATATGTATATAGCTGCTTGGCCGCCCGTCGTCCGCTACTGTAGGCCGGCCAATCACGTTCCTCCTACCGCGTAGGTAGTGGTGGTGGGAAGGGGGGGGGGGGTGGCCCGTCGTCGAGACCCGGTGGGTATCCAGTCTGTCTGCGGACGCCGCTGCCTTCAGATCGGAGCGTTCCTGACGTATTTTGTCAGTTGTGGGATTCCACGCTGCACTCAGCAGAAAACCCCTACCTCTGTTTGCTAAATTGTTGTGCAGACGTATCTCCACTGCCTCTTTGAAGATCGAGTCCCAGAAACTGTTGCCGCTCCACAGCTTCTTCGTTTTTTCAAATTCGAAGGTGTGTCCCTCGATAATGCTATGTTCTGCTACCGCGGACTTGTTTGTCTGTCCTAGTCGTACGTGGGTTCAGTACAGCGCTGGGAGATGGTTCAAATGGCTCTGAGCACTATGGGACTTAACTTCTGAGGCCATCAGTCCCCTAGAACTTAGAACTACTTAAACCTAATTAACCTAAGGACATCACACACATCCATGCCCGAGGCAGGATTCGAACCTGCGACCGTAGCGGTCGCGCGGTTACAGACTGTAGCGCGTAGAACCGCTCGGCCACTCCGGCCGGCAGGGCTGGGAGTTACATCGTTGTGTATGCCCGATATATTCCATCCCACATTCGCACTCAATACTGTAAAGGCCCGGCGTCTGCAACCTCAGCTGCTCTTTGGTTGAGCCAAGTATATTTTATTAAAGAAGCATGAAATAACGACCGCAAAGGGTCAAAGATAGAGTTAAGCAAAAACTGCCGTCGCTTCCTAAAAAAAGCAAAGCTGTCGTGTTGGGGGCTACGATATGGAGAAGGAGCCGAAACGAGATTATCGATCCGGCGAGACGCAGGTTGTGGCAGATGACGGTCCAAGGGAGGTTTCCCGGACGGTAGCGTCTGACCTCCCACCATCGACGAAGACGACGAGCGAGAGTGCTGCGCGCGGCAGCCGGATGGACGTGGAAGTTTCCATGAACGGTCGTCGCCGCGCCCGTACACTCTCAGAATTGAGACGACGCATCGACCCGCCGATCCCCTTGACAAAGGAGGAAATTACCGCCGTCATCGCAAGGGTAACCCCCGAGGAGAGTTGCATTTACATGCAACAGTTGGCCGTGGGTACAGAAGAGGACAGGGAGGAGGTACTCTCGAGACTCCGGTACTTGGAACCCGTGGGTCAAGGGCATGTCGCAGCCGCCACGACAGCTGCCGCACCAGCAGTCGCACCAGCCACGCAGTCTACAGAAGCCGCCACGCCCTCGCCAGCGTCCAGTTTGGCAACACCGGATAAGCCTGCAGAGGTCGAGCAAACCTCGCGGAAGCGCCCAGCTGCGGCCGTAGAGGGCACTCCCTCCCCCCAGGCAAGTTCCTGTAGCGCCAGGCGGAAGAAGAGGAGGGTGCGTCGAAGGAGGACTGCATCGCCGAGGAAACCCGGTGAAGAAGGCTTCATCGCGCACTCACGGCGACACACAGCGAGAGCCAGGGCGTTCGAACTGGTGACCCCGGAACAGGTCCAGGCAGCAAACCGGTATGCAGATGTGCCGGAAGTAGCCGAGAGTGACGGGGACGGGACCACACCGACTACGGCGACGAAACCGCCGCGTTGCCCGCCGCTGGTCACCATCCAGTGGCGCGAGGGCTATAGTGAGCTGAGAGAGAAGCCGTAAAACCGCGAAAGATGATCGCGGGGACCGATACGTACAAGGTTAGAGCACAATGCATAGAGGACCACGCGAAACTCATGCAGCTGTGCGAAACCGAGAAGTGGAACAGCTTTACGCAGAGCACTGAACAGCTGAAGCAGCTGAAGATCGTCTTTCGCCACCTGCCGCTGAAGATGGAACCGGCGTTCCTACAGCGGCAGCTTCCAGACCCGCCACGTCGGCCTGAGGAGGTCACCCAGGACCCACAGAGACATGCCCTCGTTCCTAGTGGTATTGGCTGAGAACGTTGAGAACCGGAAAACTTTTCAGGTTGGCAACATTGCCGACTTCGACGCAAAAGTCGAACCACTCCGTGCGAAGAGCAGGCGAGCTCAGTGCTTCAACTGGCAGCGCATGGATCACGTGGCAAAATATTGCAGGACGCCTGAGCGCTGCTGCAAGTGCGCCGAGGAACACCAGTCGCGGGACTGTCCGAAGAAGAAAGAAGGCCGGCCAAAGTGATGCAACAGCAACGGGGAACACGTCTCCTGTTATCGAGGATGCGCCGCATTCAAGGGCGGGAAGTGCGTCAGCCGCGTAAACCCGAGCCGCAGCTTCGCGGACGTCGCTAAGGGGAAGCCGGCCGCCCCCTCCGATAGGCCACGGCCGCTCGCGGGGGAGGTCGCACCGGCACCGCAGCCGTCGCAGCTGCCTTCAGCGGCGGCGCCGCCTGCAGTCGGGGTTGCCGGCTTGCCGGCGCCCGCAGCTGCGAGGAGGGTTGCCGCGCGTGCATGGCGTTCCCAGCACGCCGCTCCGCTGCCGACTACGGGAAACGTCGCGAAGGAGTCAAGCCTTCCCGAAAAAGCGAAGGAAGACACCACCGAGCAGGCCGCGCTTCTGCGGTCGCTCAGCCAGCTGATGACTCAGCTACCGGTGCTCGTGGGAGCAGTGACGACGCTCCTCCAGGCCACCGCCAGGAGAAGCCAGCCTTAAAATGGATAACGACCATATTTATGTGTTAACCATTTGCACGTTCAACGCTAGGAGCCTCCACCCCCAGCAGGGTGAATCTCGCCAATTCCTACGGGACGAGGCGGTCGACATCTGCCTTGTGCAGGAGACCTTCCTCAAATCCGTGGTCGACGTGCGAGCAGCTAATTTTTGCTGCTACCGAGATCACAGAGCTACCCACGGGGGCGGCACTGCCATCTACGTGAAGAAGTCACCGCGCCACCACCGGGTTCAACTGCCGGCGTTTGATCCGCTGGCGACCACAGGAGTGGCCGTCAACACCACCGCCGGAGAGATTCTTTTCGTTTCGGTGTACCGGCAGCCTGGCAGAACGCTAGACGAAGCCGACTTTGACGCCCTGCTATCGTTGGAGGGGCGAGCTTTCATTGCCGCGGATTTCAGTGCGAAACACACCGAATGGAACTCTCGAACTGTCAACCGCAGCGGAAGCCGCTCTCCCGCACTGTTCATCGTAGCGTGTAACAACAACAACACTGTACTATTGTACAAATAAGTAATTTTTTTCTTCTGATTTTTCGATAAACTTGTGTAATTAATGTTCTGCTTTCATTTCTTTTTTGTTTCATGCCATTGTGTTAAGAAAACTGTAAACAAGTTTCAATGTGAAGGTTAATGTTTATGTCAAATGTCAAGCAATATTGTAATAGAATTGAAATGTAACAAATGTTGAGACTGTTGTAAGATGTTTAAAATTGTAACTGTGCGTCTGGTCCATACGTAGACAATGTGTTAGGATATGTAGAGTGCAAAACCTCGGATGAATACCCGGCCTGTCAGGGAGCGGTAAAAGGTGGATGGCAGGCGAGCGCGGGGAAATGCACGCGGGCACTGCACGGCACAACGGGCTCAGCAGTAGTAGTTGGAGTTTGGCATTGGTCTGAGCAACACCTTCTGGAGCGAGGAGGATCTCCTGGAAGACGTAGTTTCACTGAGCCTCGGGTATGCCGTTCCAAATCCCACACAGCATGGCAGTATTCCATAGGCACTAAATGGAAAAGTATTGCGACGCTAAGAAGAATTAAAGTGCCGATACATCAAGAGCCATAGCTGTGGTTGTATGTGTGCTCTGTGCCTCGCCATCTCGCCGCCCGCCAACCGCCGCATCGATAAAAGCAGGTTGAATCTTTTAGTACTGTATTCGTATGGACCATAGAATGAACTGTCCTATAATAACCTAAATTTTACCAGAACTTTCCCGTCATTTAATTATCCTCACAACTAACCTAGACAGTGTCCTTTCCAGATGTTGTGCAATCCGAGTGTCCCGAAATGAAAAATTAAATTTTGTGTTAATAATAATTGCTTGCAGACCTAGTTATGTTAGAATGGTGTTTAAAGAACTGTTTTGTTAATGAACCAGTAATTGAATAACGAATGTCTAACGAACTTGAAAGATAACTTTAATATTGATAAAGTAATGAAGTTTAATTATTTCGAGACAGATATAAAGGTATTTAAATGAGCAGTAAATAAGATGAAAAGAGTAGTAACTTATATACTGGAAATCTTGAACGCATAATAAATTCAGTAATCAATTTTTTTTATACAGTGATAATAACAGTTTCAGGTTCCCCCCCCCCTTTTTTTTACTCATTTGAATTCTGAAGTGTTCCACATTGGTTTGACCAGCAAGAGTTAAAGTCAATATATAAGTCAAAATTTATCAGTGTTTTATCTTTATAAAACTTGACATTTTGTGTGTGGCTCGAAAGTGCTATTTCTAGGGTAACCTATGCCCGATTTGAATCAGATCAATAGATAGTACGAAGTTTTGTAGTATACATTACAGTGTAGTGTTATGTATTCATGGTTTTTCCATATCAGTACAGAACGAGAAACTATCAGGTCAATAGATTTTCTGGTTCTAAAATTTTACTATATTATGCAGTGTTACTACGTGTTGTTTTGCATGAATATACAGCAACTTGTACAGGGAAGAAACTCAGTTAATGCCTAATTAGGCTGGCGACCGTATTATTATAAAATTGGTAGCATCTTCAGTGTTGCTTTTGGTCCATACTGACGTGTAATTGCATTTTGAACTTACTTGACGGATCACTGTTATTACAGAGTGGATGTAAGTCTGATTTGCCACCATTCAGGTACACGCGGTCGATATCCGTAAGAAAATCCTTTCTCATAAGGTAAACCCCGCTCAATTACCATAGCACAGGCTTTAACTAGTATTGTGTGCCCCACGCGCACGTTACAAACGGCGCGATCACCGTGGGGCCGTTTGACCCCACGATCTTCCCTGACAACCGGACGTGCTCGATATTGCTCTTCTCAAGGGCATCGGGCAAATCGCGACCGCCGAGATGTGAAACATCCAGTCTTCCGACCACGTACCGCTCATTTTTGGCCTCGACGTGGTCGGAGCTTCTCCTCCAGAGAGCCGTCCGAGCTATCGCAGGCTCGACGCCGACCGCTTTCACGCTAAAGAACACGAACTGTTCGAGGACGCGCCAAACCCCGCACTGGTAGAGGCAGACGCCGCCCTACCATTCTCCACCCGAAGAATACTCCGAGCAGCAGATGAAGCCACGCCGAGACATTGCAGAGGGCCACGAGACTTCTCCCGACAGCTTCCGCACCCTATTCTGGACGCGATCTCCGAGAAGAACCGATTGTTTTATGAATGGCAGCTAACTCGCCGACCAGACTCGAGGCGCCGCTTAAACCGCATGATACGGGAAATTAAGGCAGCAGTCGAGCAAGACTGGAACCAGGGGAATGGGCAGAACTTGTGTCTACCCTCAGTCCTGAGGACGGTAGCGCATGGAGGGTGGTAAAATCCTTCCTACGCCGGCGGCAGCAAATACCACCCTCACAGGTCGGGAACGACTTCACCAGTGATCGGGACGCGAAAGCCAGCGTCCTGGATGACGCAATCGCAGCGAACTTCACACCGGTGGCCGACGTCATCGACGTGGATCACATATGGCGGGTCCACGAGTAACTACCAACCTTCCGCGCCGCAAGGGAGGAAGGCGACGTTATCGAGCCGATAACGGAGGAAGAAGTTGTTGTGCAGCTTCACTCGCTGAACCCCAAGAAGGCTGGAGGCAGCGATGGCGTCACGAACCTCCCGCTGAAGAACATTCCGCCGGTACTACACCGGCAACTTGCCGATGTTTTCAATGAGGTCCTGCGATCAGGTGTCTACCCCGCTGCATGGAAACACGTGGAGGTTTTGGCCATTCTGAAATCCGGCAAGGACCCACGTCAGGCATCCAGCTATCGACCCATCAGCCTGCTCCCGTCCCTCTCTAAGGTTTTCGAAGGCTGTACGCGAGAAGACTGATGTGGCACGTCACCCAGGAGGGCATCATCCCGGACGAACAGTTCGGGTTTCGGGAAGAACATGCCACTCCCCACCAGCTCCTGCGGGTGGTAGACCCGGCGATGAGGGCACTAGAAACAAGTGAATACCTTGGGGAAGTGTTCCTCGACGTTTCCCGAGCGTTTGACTCGGTGTGGCACGACGGTCTCGAGTTCCAACGTTTTGAACCAGGGATACCGACGTCCCACGTGACGCTACTGCGGTCTTACCTGTCTGAATAAACTTTCCACATGAGGGCCGACGACGGTTCGGCCACAGACCGGCAGATACGTGCAGGATTGCCGCAGGGGTCAGTACTCGGCCTCTCGCTGTACTCCCTGTACACTGCTGACGCCCCGAAAGCTGCAGGAGTCGAACTGGCGCTGTACGCGGATGATACAGCCTTGTTCACTCGCAGCATGAACGCCCAAGTGCTGAGAAACCGCCTCCAACGCGGGTGCGACGCCTTGGGCTCATGGGCAACGAAATGGCGGCTGAAATTCAACGCCACGAAGAGCCAGAACGTTGTCTTCATCCGAAGACTTCTGCCGCCAGGGCTTACGCCAGTCCAAATCCTGAGAGAACCTATCCCATGGAGTGGGACGGCGAAATACCTAGGGGTCACCCTAGACCGCAGGCTCACCTGGAAGCATCACATCAGTGATATCAAAGGGAGAGCAATAGGACGCCTTCGCGCCCTGTATCCACTGCTAAACCCGCAGTCGTCATTGTCACCGCAACACGGCATCACGCTATACCTAACATTGGTCCGCCCACTACTAGAGTATGCGGCCGTGGTCAGGGGGAAAATCGCAAATGCTCACATTGTGACTCTGCAGCGGATAAAGAACCGCGCCCTGAAGACTGCCATGCATCTTCTGAGGCGCTTCTCGAAGCGTCGACTCCACGAGGACACCGGGATCCTGCCTCTCCGAAACAGAATTCGCACCATCGCCAAGAATTTCTATGAAAAAGCGGCTCATCCGAGGACTGGGCCAACAACCTCATCACAGGCCAGCCACGCGTTGACCTGACCTGCTGAGGGAATTAGTTTTACTAATCCCCCATCAGAATGTGTCTATCTCTTTTTCAGGCTCCACCAGCAAGGACAAATCAACAAGAATGGTGAGATCTATTCTGTCCTCCCTAGAAACCGCAGGAATGACAAATTTTTGTCTGGACTGCACCATCTCGAGCCAAGGACAGGCTCGTCTTTTTAGCGTTAGCGTCACCCGACACTTCGCCAGTAGATGATGGGTACGAAACTCATTGAAACGTTGCTACAAGATGACGCCAACACTCGGCTGATAATCCGAGAAGAATTCATCAGTGGAATACGCCGAGAAAGACTGCAATCGCATATAACTCTGTTCCAGTACTAGTATCCAGAATATGTAGGAGCAGTTACAACAGCTGTGGGCTACTTTGTCTCAGGAGGGGATACAAAGGCCTCGTGACACATTTTACCAGCCAAATCAGTGCATGCGTGGAGGTCAGAGGGGGTGCAAAGTCGTACTAATAAATGGGATCATACAGAAGAGTTATTTGTAAATTTAACTCAAATTTGTCACTACTGAAATAACATTACGTACGCTTTCAGTCTGTGAAGGTTCATATCGATGCCTCCATCCGTTCCGTGTGATTCCCGTTTTTACCAAGCAGTGTATGGTCACGTTTGTCTCCGTAGCTGAGTGGTCATCGTAGACGGCTGCTAAATGGAGGACCCGCATTTGATTCCGGTTACTGCCAAGGATTTTTCGTTGTGGGACGACTGGTACAGGGTATACTCAGAAATGTGATGACCACTAAGCAGCTACTTGACCGAACAGTAACGGTTCCACGGTCTGGAAAGTCTGCCAGGAGAGCAACGTGCGACTACATGCCACTCCTTAACGCAGCCACATGACGCCACAAGATTGAGGACGATATGGTGGTCAGTGACATCCCTTGGGCCTTCACGGTCTGGCAAGAAACACGTGTTTTAGTGAATTTGCAAATCGATATTGTAATTCTACAAGAGGTTCCAACTAAAAATAGGTTTCAACTAAAAAAGTGTAAAAGATACTAGGCTATCGATCGATATTCAGTGTCGATGCAGAATCAAAGTGGAGCGATGAAAAGGACATGGAAACAGTAAGCTGCCAGACTTCGTGACAGGACACCTCACAGTAGGAACCTCGCAAAGAAGGTGAACTGATGGCCATACACCAGGCACCCTTATTAGTGGACCAAACTGCATATGAGCCCACTTTTGACCCCGTCCACGTCTGTATCGGCAGGGTCCAGGACAAAATGCCATTGTTGCCCTTATGTAGACAGTGAAATCACTTGGCCTTGGCCCCAACTCACGCATACTTGCTCTTCAAAATACGCTCCTGGAAATTGAAATAAGAACACCTTGAATTCATTGTCCCAGGAAGGGGAAACTTTATTGACACATTCCTGGGGTCAGATACATCACATGATCACACTGACAGAACCACAGGCACATAGACACAGGCAACAGAGCATGCACAATGTCGGCACTAGTACAGTGTATATCCACCTTTCGCAGCAATGCAGGCTGCTATTCTCACATGGAGACGATTGTAGAGATGCTGGATGTAGTCCTGTGGAACGGCTTGCCATGCCATTTCCACCTGGCGCCTCAGTTGGACCAGCGTTCGTGCTGGACGTGCAGACCACGTGAGACGACGCTTCATCCAGTCCCAAACATGCTCAATGGGGGACAGATCCGGAGATCTTGCTGGCCAGGGTAGTTGACTTACACCTTCTAGAGCACGTTGGGTGGCACGGGATACATGCGGACGTGCATTGTCCTGTTGGAACAGCAAGTTCCCTTGCCGGTCTAGGAATGGTAGAGCGATGGGTTCGATGACGGTTTGGATGTACCGTGCACTATTCAGTGTCCCCTCGACGATCACTAGTGGCGTACGGCCAGTGTAGGAGATCGCTCCCCACACCATGATGCCGGGTGTTGGCCCTGTGTGCCTCGGTCGTATGCAGTCCTGATTGTGGCGCTCACCTGCACGGCGCCAAACACGCATACGACCATCATTGGCACCAAGGCAGAAGCGACTCTCATCGCTGAAGACGACACGTCTCCATTCGTCCCTCCATTCACGCCTGTCGCGACACCACTGGAGGCGGGCTGCACGATGTTGGGGCGTGAGCGGAAGACGGCCTAACGGTGTGCGGGACCGTAGCCCAGCTTCATGGAGACGGTTGCGAATGGTCCTCGCCGATACCCCAGGAGCAACAGTGTCCCTAATTTGCTGGGAAGTGGCGGTGCGGTCCCCTACGGCACTGCGTAGGATCCTACGGTCTTGGCGTGCATCCGTGCGTCGCTGCGGTCCGCTCCCAGGTCGACGGGCACGTGCACCTTCCGCCGACCACTGGCGACAACATCGATGTACTGTGGAGACCTCACGCCCCACGTGTTGAGCAATTCGGCGGTACGTCCACCCGGCCTCCCGCATGCCCACTATACGCCCTCGCTCAAAGTCCGTCTACTGCACATACGGTTCACGTCCACGCTGTCGCGGCATGCTACCAGTGTTAAAGACTGCGATGGAGCTCCGTATGCCACGGCAAACTGGCTGACACTGACGGCGGCGGTGCACAAATGCTGCGCAGCTAGCGCCATTCGACGGCCAACACCGCGGTTCCTGGTGTGTCCGCTGTGCCGTGCGTGTGATCATTGCTTGTACAGCCCTCTCGCAGTGTCCGGAGCAAGTATGGTGGGTCTGACACACCGGTGTCAATGTGTTGTTTTTTCCATTTCCAGGAGTGTATTAGCAATAACAACTAGTACGCCAACAAACTGCTCACTTGACTGAGCTGCTTATATAAACAATGACATCACTTACATAAAACAGAATGGTCACTTGTACACTTATCGTTTACTTATTTAAGACACGGATGTTTATCCTCTTTCAAGCTGCCACCCCTCTCTACTCGTCCCACTACCCACACTCCTCTAGCCCAAATGAGTGATACTTATAAATGGCATGCAGGCTGAATGACTATGATCTATGATGTCTAACGGTTTGACAGAAGAGTGTTTGTGTGAAAAAATGATTGGGCTTTCTCCTATAAATTATGCCGCAATATGTTATTCCACTCCGGCCGATGCGGCCGAGCGGTTCTAGGCGCTTCAGTCCGGAACAGCGCTGCTGTTATGGTCGCAGGTTCGAATCCTGCCTCGGGCATGGATGTGTGTGATGTCCTTAGGTTAGTTAGGTCTAAGTAGTTCTAAATCTAGCGGACTGATGACCACAGATGTTAAGTCTCATCGTTTTTAGAGCCATTTGAACCATTTGTTATTCCACTTATCTTAATTAACATGATTTATCTCCACTATCAAAATATGGCTGCCTCTATATTTCCGTCATTCTTATATTAGTTTTATAATGACCCAAA
This sequence comes from Schistocerca cancellata, assembly GCF_023864275.1. Classification (NCBI taxonomy): domain Eukaryota; kingdom Metazoa; phylum Arthropoda; class Insecta; order Orthoptera; family Acrididae; genus Schistocerca; species Schistocerca cancellata. The sequence continues at coordinate 856,415,841 of NC_064629.1, read as the reverse complement.
AGATGACATCAGCGCCTTGGACTGTACAATGTCCGCTGAGGTGAAGAAAATCATGGGAAGCGTTGCAAATACACAGATAGCAGTAGTATCGCGTACACAAAGCATAAAAGCGCGGAGCATTGGCGGAGCTGTCATTTGTACTCAGGTGATTCATGTGAAGAGGTTTCCGACGTGATTATAGCTGCACGACTGGAGTTAACAGACGTTGAACGCGAAATAGTAGTTGGACCGAGACGCGTGGGACACTCCATTTCGGAAATCGTTGTGGGATCCAATATTCCGAGATCCACGGACTGTGCCGAGAATACCACGTTTACATTACCTATCATCACGTACAACGCAGTGGCCGACGCCCTTCACTCAACGACCAAGAGCACCGGTGTTTCCGTAAAGTTGTCCGTGGTAAGAGACATGTAGCACTGCATGAAATAACAGCAGAAATAAACGTGGGAGGACAATGCGGCGAAATACGGCGTCAGTGGTCTATGGCAGCTGATGACCAACGCGAGTACCGTATCGGTTGGTCGCTAGACGACTGGAAAACCGTGGCCTGGTCAAATGAGTCACGCTTTCTTTTGGTAAGAGCTGATGTTAGGGTTCGAGTGTGGTGCAGACCCACACGAAGCAATGCACCCAAGTTGTGAACAATACATTGTGAAAGTTGGTGGTGGCTCTATAATGGTGTGGTCTGTTTTTACATGGAATGGACTGGGTCCTCTGGTACAACTGAACCGGTCATTGACTGTAAATGGTTATGTTCGGCTACCTGAAGACCATTTGCAGCCATTCATGGACTTCATGTTCCCAAGAAAAAATAGAATTTTTATGGCGGTCAATGCGCCACGTCAGCAGGCCACAATTATTCGCGATTGGTTTGAAGAACATTCTGGACAATCCGAGCGAATGATCTGGCCTCCCACGTCGCTCGACATGAATCCCAGCGAATATTTATTGGGCAGAATCGAGAGGTCAGCTTATGTGCAAAATCCTGCGCCGGCAACACTTTCGCAAGTATGGACTGCTACAGACGCAGCATGGCTCACTGTTTCTGCAGGGGATTTCCAACGACTTTTTGCCGTGTCACGTCGAGTTGCAGCTCTATGCAGGGCAAAAGAAGATCCGACACAATGTTAGGAGGTATCCCATGGCTTTTGTGCATTAGCCTGTCGGCTGAATTACTATAACTGAATGATGTCTTGGCTGTTAAATGGTATATTCTGAAACGTATGACCACCATCCATTTGCGTTCAAAATTTTGGAGCTATTTGTCACAGATTTTGCTGATTTTATTTCAGTATTCTAAGAACCCATTTTTAAATTCGTCGTCCAAAGACACACACAAATACGAGGCTTTAAATACTTAACAATTATCACAGTACAGTATTTAAAGAAATTACAATGATATCCTATGATTATAGCTTTTAATATTGTTAGTTATAAAACTCGTTCATTGCAGGTCACACACATGATATCGAAAATATGGTTAAACAAGTGCCGGCCGGAGTGGCCGAGCACATGCTTAACAATCAACGTCAGCTTTCTACTTTCTACTGAACGTGTTTTTCCAATATTCATTTTTTAAATTTTTCTTGTTGGTAAATAAGACTTCACGTACGCATTATTGGAATAATAGTTTCATAAACTATGAAAGTTAAGCGAGGTTAAATAGTAATTTATAAAAAAAAGTTAATCCCGAAACTCATCAAAAAGTTATCTCTTTGAAGTCTTGCGGCGCGAGGAAATTGCAGCCTGCAAACAGGGCGACATCGAAGAAAAAGAAAAATACCACGAAATTCTGAGACGATGGGGAAACCTGACAGAACTCAAGTCGCTCGTAACTCACTCGTTTAGTTAATGAACAACACTTTTACTTGATCGAGTACCGAAATACAAAATGTAAGAGGAAAGGGAGTAAATAATTTTACTTCTGTTCGCGACACGCTTAGCACGAAAAAGATCATAATCCTCTCGGTGTGGATGGAGAGCCATAAATCTACTGCAATAAGTCTGCCGCGCGGAATTAGCCGAGCGGTCTATAGGCGCTGCAGTCATGGACTGTGCGGCTGGTCCCGGCGGAGGTTCGAGTCCTCCCTCGGGCATGGGTGTGTGTGTTTGTACTGAGGATAGTTTAGGTTAAATAGTGCGTAAGCTTAGGGACTGATGACCATAGCAATTAAGTTCCATAAGATTTCACACACATTTGAACATTTTTTTTCCAATAAGTCTCTGTAAACGACGTCCCAGAACTTGTTGTTCTCTATAAATACGTAGAGATAGCTGAATACCCAGTACTGCCCAGATATGTATTTATTCCAATCTTCTATTAGTGCATCTCTTCCTTCCCCTTCTCTCTACCTCTGTCTCCTTCTTAGCCCACTCTCTGTCCATCTCCTCCTCCCCTCTCCCATCCAACTCTTCCTACCGTATCACGTGTCCTCCTCCTCCACCCACCACTCTCTGTCCATTTCCTCCTCTTTCTGTGTCCATCTTCTTTCCCCGTCCATCTCCTCCGGTTCGTTTTTCTGTCGATCACCTCCTTCCCCTCTCTCTTGCTATCTCTTGCTCCTCCCTGTCTTTGTCCATCTCCTCTTCCCCACCCCCATATGTGTCCATCTTCTTCTTCTACCTCTCTATCTCTTCATCTCCTCCTTCTCTCTCCACGTTACCACCCTATCTCAGTGGGAGTCTTATCCCCATAGTATTTATTTCCAGATCGTAACTATAAGAGGATTCAAAAAGTTTCCACTCAAAGGATGTACAGCCCAGATAGGGTATGCCAACCAAGCACAATCGCTGTGAGCACTGAGGTAGTCATCCCATCGATGCACCATGTGGAAGCTACCAGTTTGGTAATCCAGCATGTCCTGCTGCGCCAAGAAGTCTGTAATTGCCTGCTGCACATCCTCGTGTGACAGGAATCGTCAACCCTTCAAGGCCTTTTTTAAGGGATCGAAGGCATGAAGGTAGTAGGGGATGGGTTTAGAACCATAGGGCCGGTGCTCAAGTGTCTCCCCACTTGAGCTGACGTAACTTCTTCGTTAGGACATTTGTGATATGGAGACTATGTTACCATGAAAAAGAATCACAGAACTTGGCGCACCATTCCGCAACAATGGTCTCCGACAGACATGCTACCCTATGCACGTTTCTCTTTCTCCAGTGGATGTCTACTGGTGTTTGCCCTTTGACAGGCAAGAAAAGAACGACAGCACGTTGGTCCTGTTTGGACACATTTAGTGATGACGTCGCCATAGAAGGAGAGTGGGAAAGGAAATATGTAAACCGCTTGAAATCATATTTCATGATATAAACCAAATACTGGCACTGATTAATCCTCGCTGGGTACATGATACTACCAGACAACTTTCCTTGTGTTCCTCCCCCCCCCCCTCCCCGATCAGTCCATGTAACCCTACTATCTTTCCCTCTTGTCCTTTGCCTGCTGTCGAATTCCACTATCGCATCGTAATTAAATTTTCGTCTCTCCTAACCATCTGAATAATTCATTGTATTTTATCATACCTTTTTCTTCAATCTGTTCGTCGTTTGCAGAGCAAATAGGAGTATGAAGCTGTACTATTTTGCTGGGTGTTGGTTATAGTAAAGTATTCACTATGACGTTCGTAGTAGCTCACCTGCAATTTTATTTTGTATTAATTATTAGATCTATTCCTGCATTATTGCTATTTGATTTTGTGTTTTCAGCCTTGTACTTAAACTTTGCTTCCTGTCAGCGCACTTCACATTCCACACTCCGACAAGTTCTGTTCCCCCTGATGGCATCCTCCTGAGCAGCCCCGCCCAGAGATCCGAATGGGGGACTGCTTTACCTCCGAAATATTTTACCCATGAGGATGCCATCATTATTAGGCCATACAGTAGAACTGCATGTTCTGCTTACTACAGTAATGGTTTTTCTTTGCTTTTAGCGCTTTGCATACCAACATAGCAAGGCCAGATTAGCTGATGTTACAACACGAGAGAGACTGTTACCCCTGCGTCTATTGAAGAGGCTGCTGCTCCTCTTCAGAAACCAAATGTCTGTCCGCCTCTCCCCACATATCCATACAATGTGGTTGCACCTACTAGAAGGTTGTCTGTATCGCAGTGGAACGAGAGCCACCCCTCCTCAGCAAGGTCCTTGTTACATGGGTGGGGGTATCTATTCTACTATAATAATTTTTCCCCGTTTCCCACGTTATAGACTTCTTATTTTGCCTCGTACTGATGACAGTACTGGGTTGGTTGACATGTTTACATGGCCCGCCCTTGACGACAGTTTAAATTCCTACTGATGATAGAGAAGGGCAAAAATTTCGTCAAGCCGAGATAGAGAAACATTGTCTGAAAATGACAGAATCAACAGTTACGAATTCAAACTTGTTTGGTGATAAGGTCTCTACAATTGCAGTCTGTGTTTGCAAGATGAAGGTTTAAGTTCATAAGCTCTAGTTACATGGGGTGCTACATAGTTACGGAATTAACAATAATGATTATTCGCTTTACAAACATTTAGAGACTGTGAGGACGCTGACAAGTTGTATCGGGCCAAGTTCATAGTTAGGAAACGCTCATAAGTCTGATTAAAATAAAGTAGTTCTTTCGCTTGTATTGATTTTTCCTGTAGAATACCACTGTTCGAAGCAACTTGGGCCACAACGAATAACAGCCAACATCTCGAGTTTAGCGTAAGCTAAATCAACTTACAAACGTGAACAATCCTCTGATATTGAAACTGTCGGTTCTCATCATATAACATTATTAACAGAAGCTGGCTGCTTTTTTTTTTACCTTCCTGTAGGAATTAGCCTGTAACTTTACACATCTATACAATCACAATATAGATTCTCGACAAAATCGCAGTGTACATTCTGCTTCTGAGAGAAATACTCTCCACGTTGAAGGAATCTATCCCACTTGATCTTCGTGACAGCTTCTGGTACCCTGGACCTGCCACCAACTTCACACTTCTTGTTGGTGAACACCTACCTAAGATGTCCCTATTTTTAGGCCACCTCTTTCATCAGATCTGTCCACATGTGATTTCCTCTTGTAGTGTGTCCAATCCTGCGTATGAGGCACCTGTCGAAAGTGAAGGGGATCTCCAGGACAGAATATTCTCAGCCGGTGACACTGGATGCCAAAATATTTCCTATGGATTCGACAGAACTTAGCGTCATAGCTCGGCAGAGGCTCGGTAACGACAGTAGCAGCAGCTGATGTAAGCGTAGCGACTTGTGTACATGGTGCTCATAAATAAAATTATTACAAAAAAGTGTATAATTCAATTTTCATCATGAGGCTAAAGGGAACCTTCAGAAATTTCTAATTTTTGTTCATAAATTTGGACCCACTTGCTTACAGACGAGGATTTCCTATCTAAAATTGACCAATTTACCCTACTACATTATCATTCAACGTTGGTATCGTCATGAAAACAACGTGTATATCATTACTTCATCATTTTCGACTGGTCGATTTAGCTTTTTAAACATCTCCATATAAAATAATTTCGTTTATTCGTTGCTTGGTAAATTTCCTAGATCCAGGGAAGGGATACACAATGACTTGTTGTACATTATCTAGAAACGTAAGAGTCCAGTACAGCCAGAAGCCAAGGAACAAAGTCTGGAGAAGATGTTAAAAAAGGCAGGAACATGTTCTAATGGCACGCCCGTTGCTCTCCTATCTGGTTTGCTGTTTCAACTCATGCTTGGAGATTTGTGTGCGAAATATATAAGTCAAGAGTTAGAGTACTGACGAAGCCATTTTGAAAAAAAAAATCTTAAGCTAATGCTATTTCCCAATTTTGGCGATCTGAAAGTATTGCACACCTACTCCATGTCACCTCTGCATAAACAATACTCATACCTCATACATTATGGCTTCCAGGTATTTTATTTTCGGCAATTGTGGTTAATTTGATTATTCACACAGTTTGAAATTATTCCATAAATATCTCATTATTTATATGTCCCGTTTTTGCCTCTAAAATACTGTACTTTTGTGCACTTCTCGCCTACTGCGCACTTCTTAACACAGTTTTTAACTGTGGCATCTTCCTTGTCTACATCTCTTTCTGTGTGGTTCCTCCACTTTAAGCGTCTCTGAGCCCATGACCCAGGAAATTTTACGGTTGTAACTGATTATCACCAACCGTGTTGTTGGCAGGAGCACAGGCATTGGGTGTAGATTAATTGGTATGCTGAGGACGTTTCTAAGAAATGGGAATATTCTAATGAAATTGATGTCAAGCTATTGTTTATTCCTCCAGGTAAGTTTAGAGCCCTTCATATACCTATGAAAGATGATCGGTAGATAAAAAATCTAGGTGTAGACAAAATTCCCGATTTCTGTGGCAAGGCTTTTGTTGGGCAGACTATTCCTACAATCCATCACAGGTGGGTGCGAGATTACATTTGTCGGAGAACTCCACCGTATCGTTGATTAACTGAGAATCTCAGAATGAAATACGAGGTGGCACACTTCATTGCCACTGCGTCCCGTGTTGACAAGTGACCGAAACTAACTTTTCACAATAACGGAAGGAAGGGCTTACTATTAAAACACAGCTGTGTCTATGTAGACATATACACTCTGTGATCCATCATAAAATGCGAATCATACATAACAGGGAGACCCATTTGAACCTTTCGCACTTTTATAGTTTTCAATAATGAGTCTCTGGAATGTGTGTAGTAGTTGGGATAAGGGTAGTTGTGGGACGCCACCTCTCCCTCTCTCTCTCTCTCTCAGCAGGTATTTGAGCTGCAGCCTCCCTTTTGGAGCGACGCTTCTCATTGACATCTTGTAACGTTCTTTCCCTTGCTATCATAAATTTGATAATTATTGTTTATGACAGTAGCATTTACACCACACTGTTGTTAACAAAAGCTAATAATTAATGAGGAAATACAAACAAGAAAATAAAGAGGTAAAGAAATGTAACTGACTGTCATCAGTTACTGGTAATTTCTAAATTTCGACCATATTATTCACATTTACTTCTTGTTGAAGAGAAGTTTAATGAAAAATACGAATATAAAATACAAAGAAGTAAATAAACGCGAAATTTATAGATTATAACGTAGTGTTCGCTTCTTACCAGGTATATCACTAAGGTTACAATAATTCCAATCCTATTCGGAGATTTTAATAGCATTTAGTACCTTATGTAAGCCGTAATTTAAGGCGACAATAACAAGTATGTTTGTCGTGGTCACAATTATTATCTGTGACAACGATGCATACAAATTATCCATTTAATAAGTACTTTAAAACAAATGAAATGGTACAAAATTGTTGAGGCTTTCGTGGCCACTTGTTGACAAACTGCCTATTGGCTTCTGTCTCGGGTTCTTCGGCCGACGTTCATTTACTGATTTTTCTGACGTTTCGCCAGCACGAGTGGCTGGCATTGTCAAAGCTTCACCCTCCATTGCTGGTGGTGAACTGGAGGCGAGCTCGCGGCCGCAGACTATATGTACCCGGCCCGCCAACGTCCGAGGGCTTCTCCACCGTCATTTCCGGTGCGGTTCTCCTCTTGCTACCTGCGACGGTCAGCTGTAGAAATCCAAAAACACACGAACAGTTTCAACAAGAAGGAGGAAAGCCTTAAGGTAAACGGATCCTGGCTTCCCGTACTGCAGCGAACGACCGTCGCAGGTAGCAAGAGGAGAACCGCACCGGAAATGACGGTGGAGAAGCCCTCGGACGTTGGCGCGCCAGGTACATATAGTCTGCGGCCGCGAGATCGCCTCCAGTTCAACACCGGCAATGGAGGGTGAAGCTTTGACAATGCCAGCCACTCGTGCTGGCGAAACGTCAGAAAAATCAGTAGATGAACGTCGGCCGAAGAACCCGAGACAGAAGCCAATAGGCAGTTTGTCAAATGAAATGGTACTTTAAATAAGATAATATGAAAAGGAGTCTCTTATTTGTGATTAATAAGTTAGCTTTATTTGCAAGAAGATAATATGAAAAGGGAATCTCTTATTCGTGATTAATAAGTTATACAAACACCGCCGGAACAGGTCGTGAAGGCTCAATGGTACCGAACGGCCGCCGTGTCATCCTCAGCCCATAGACGTACCGGATGCTGATACAGTTGCCTACGATAGTTACAAGTCTACTTTATCGCAAAATTTTCCACAAATAGTAAGTATTAGAGCAAAATCGGTGAGCAATGTCACAAGCCGGTTAAAAAACCTTTCTAACGATAACTCATTCATCCCTGTACGCTTAGTACGTGTTCAGAAAAAAGGATGTTGACTTGAGAAATAACATATGTGATATTACATCCCGTTTCATTTGTGCATGGAGCATGGAAAGAATGACTGCTGTTATTTGTCAAATTTTGTATGCACAACCTCACAGGGGTAGATTGGCAACGGCTTGAAATATTTTTGTAATTTCTGATCTGAAAGGCGGTTCGTGAAGTTCTATAAACAGGCTCCCCCGAGAAGCGTGATGTCTTTCTTTGGGTGTCTAGCAGGCAAGATTTACCAGTATATGTTACACTTTCTTGTCAGACAAACAAATCTGTGACTATCAACTCCCTCCCCACATCCTTATTTGTATATACTTAATGTACGCTTCACAGAATGTAAAAGGGTGGTACCCTTAGGTTACTGGATTAACGAGCCACAACTCGAGTCAGACATGTCACACAAATACTGTACAGGGTGTAACAGAAAGAATCATCCGATTTGCCACGTCGATATTTCTGAAACTAATAAACATACACAATAAATTTTGTTTTTTGATGAACTGGAAACTCAAAAAGTTAATTTTTCATACGTTTCCACAGGTGTTCAATATGCACCCCTTGATGCACGGCATGTGTCAATGCGGTATTCAGATCGTTCCCACACTGCAGCAAGCATGTCTTGAGTTACAGCTTCCAAAGCTGTTGTTACGCGTTGTCCCAGTTCATTTATTGTCGTTAGTAACACAGACACATAAACATAGTCTCTTATAAACCCCCACAAGCAATAATCACACACAGTTAGGTCTGGTAACCTTGGACGCTAGTAGCCAAGAACGAAATTACAGACCTCCACACGTTGTTGTTTGTCACCTTCACGAAGAGCTTGCAGTACCTGAACGTCGTACAGTTTCAAGTGCAAACGTCGACGCAACACAGGCCAGACACTGATATGAAGGTAGAACAAATTAAATTATTTTGTGAAATGTTGGATATGATCCATTACGAAGGAATTCTTAATGTGTTATCAGTTCAACTGGCTCATGCGTACTTTATGTAAGTGGTCAAGAAACACATATTCATGTTTCATAATTTTTACTTCTTCTGGTATTACAGACGTTATAAAAATGTTGTACAACAGTTGATCAAAAATACAGTCCTTACGGGTAATCATGAGTGAAAATGTGTTGGGCGAGAGTGAGTGTCAACAAGGTTGTAGTTTATCCTTCTTTAAGGTTTTATACATTGTAACCACATCTACTTCTAGCTTTTCTTGTAAGGGTGCTGATAACCTCGTAGGTAGCACCCTCGAACGAAAACACAAATACATTATTAAGAGATGGTCTCTTATGACTTCAGTATTTGGGGCCCAAAGATTACCAACGTAATCCAAATCACAGTCACTCTGCCCTCCTTCTGATCCTTGTGACAAGTGATATTACTATCATCAAAGTTCTTCATACTTGTTACAAACGATGTCAGGTAATATCAGTGATTTGTTATTGTTTCCTTAATGTGTAAGACCATCTCTGAGATTAAATAAAATGATGTATGACTGTCATACGAGTTTATTTTCTTTAAGAGTCCTCAGTTTACAGTAATGCATCTTTTGATTCTTATTTTACGTATATTGTGTCATGGAGGGTAGGTATTAGTAGAAGAGGGGATTTTGGGGAAAGTCACTAACATTGGTTTCTATACAAATCACCAAATTTAACTTTTTTAATAAAAATGGAAGTGTAGATGGAAATGGTGGCGCAGATTCTGGATGACTTTTATGTAGTCGTAGGGACCAACTTTGCCCAATGGTAATGTACTAATACTTTCACCAGCAAATGATGACAAAATATGGTAATATTAATTCTCGAGTAGATGAGCGATAGCTGTAAAACCATCTAAACCAAGAATTAACATTGACGCCTTGAGAAGTTGCTCTCTTATCTCACTCGTCAATGTCCGTGGAAACGTAAGAGAATAGCGCTGCATGGAGGTATACCCAGAAAATCTGAGAATGCTTCGAAGGTGAGACCCTCAAGGTGGCGCGTGACGCTATATTTAGACGGCGATGTAGCCAGCTCCCGCTGCAATGCGGCGGCTTGGATCTGGTGCCTGCGAGGCTAATGCACATGCCTCGCTAAGTAATTGCAGAGGAGGAGCGACCGGCCGCATTGCCCACACGGGATTCCTCTCCGTCTCCAGAGGCCCCGCTCGCCGGAGAGCTGAACCAGAATCCTGGTCAGCCTCACTTACGCTGAGCCACGTCGCCGACAATGCTGTCCTTACACACTGATCCATTTATTTCACTCTTAGATCACTGTACGAGAAACACTGAATGTTTCATAAGTCCATATGAAACTACGTATTGCATACGAAAAAAAAATGATTCGTAGATGTTCTAGGCCCGCTCATCCTTTCGTCTACATTTATACTCCGCAGGTCAGTTTCTTGTGTGTGGCGGGGTGTGCTTCTGCTACCAGTATCTCCCTCCCCCCTCCCATTGCCTGTAACGTTTCCGAAGGGCACGAGGAAAGGATCTCCTTATCAGCTCTAATTTCTCCGATTTTCTCCTTGCGCTCATTTCGCGACACGTATGTTGAAGGAAGTAATATCTAGCTCGACTCTTCTCGGGACGTAATCTATCGGAATTTCAACTGTAAACTTATCCGTGATCCATTACCTTTCTTTCGTAGCGTCTGCCACGGAAGTTCATTGAGAACCTTCGTAACACTATAGCGCCAACTAAATGATCCCGTGACAAAACTTGTGCAAAAGGTGTTTGTTGCGAACATTCAGTTGCCTGGCGCCAAGGCAGCCTAACGACGTCATTGGGAACGACGTGCAATTTTTATGGTGACCAAGCAATACGAAGTAAGAAATATTCAGTACACCGATGCTGTAAAATACGCCCACCACCGCTTTTGAAAAGTGAAATTGAAATACCCTTCGGCTACGACGCGGCGTTCAGAGGACCTGACCGGACAAATACGGGTGAAGTCACTATGGTTTCATGGTTGCAAGCGAGTGCTCTAACTTAATTTGGATTTCAGACTAAAGCGCTGACGATAGAAAAAACCAGCCGGCCTGGTAAGCGTAAATAGTAGAAGGGGCGATCAAAACTTTTCCGTGCGAGGGTGTTCCTGCAGCATATATGCAAAGTAGTGCGATTTCGATGCGGGAATACGGGGTGGGTCACTAATTATTGCCACCAAGAATAACTCCGAAACTATGACAGGAGGTGAAAAGATTGTGGGACAAAAGTTGCATGTGGCAACGGGGGCCATAATATCACGTTGTTTTTTTGTTGCTAGGTAGGGTCGCTTCAGAGATATGAAGATCAACTTTGTTTTTTTTTTAATAGGATGCTATAGTTTGATACTTATTTCCTGTTAGCGGTCATCGAGACGAATCAAAATGGTTCAAATGGCTCTGAGCACTATGGGACATAACACCTGAGGCCTTCAGTTCCCTAGAACTTAGAACTACTTAAACCAAACTAACCTAAGGACATCACACACATCCATGCCCAAGGCAGGATTCGAACCTGCGACCGTAGCGCTCGCACGGTTCCAGACTGAAGCGCCTAGAACCGCTCGGTCACACCGGCCGGCTCGAGACGAATCCAATGATGTCTAACATTAAGGTCTTTGAAGGTCAGCGAAGGTCAAAAAGGTGGCATGGACGTCTATTTACAGAAGGTGTTCGAAGTGATGACCATTGGTATCAATGCAGTGCTGAAATCTTCTTATCGTGGATTGAATGGTATTACTTATCACTTCGGCACTTATCGAAGCACATGTTCTGACAATTCTCTCTCGCATATCTTCAGGTGTAGTTGGAACATCTTTATAAACAATGTCTTCTACGAATCCCCACGGGAAAAAATTCAGATGCGTCAAGTCTGGCGTACGAGCAGGCCAAGACACATCTCCGCTTCCAATCCAACGATCTGGGAATTGTCTCTGCAACTCATTTGTAGCCATCAGTGAAAAATGTGCTGGACACCCATCGTGTTGATACTACATTCTGTTCCTTGTTCCTAAAAGTATTTCTTCCAATAAAAGACCTAATGGTTCTTGCAGGAATGTGGTGTACGTCCTACAATTAAGATTTCCTTCGATGAAATAGGGGCTAATTCTTTTGTCCTCCAGAATCCTTTACCATACATTCACCGGCCACGGTTTTTGGTGTGCAACTTTCCGCAGCCAACATGCCCAATAATGCATGTTATTCAGATTCACATTTCCATGGTTCGTGAATGTAGCCTCGTCAGTAAATTAAATAAAATTAATAAATCTGTCATCCCTCTGAATCTGAAGTTGAGCCCATCGGCAGAATTTAATGCGACGCATGCAATCCGTACCAGTTAATTCTTGGTGGAGACTGATATGGTAACGATGATATTTATGGCGATGCAGAACACGAACAACACTACTCTGGCTCATGACAGCTTCCCTTGCGATTTGACGCGGACCAACACAAGGATCTCGAACCTCAGTGGCAAGAGTACAAATTTCCGTTTCCACGTTAGTAACTTTCCATTGCGGGATACGTTTCCGATACGTTAAAGATCCCGTTGCTCTCAATTTATCTAACACATATTTAAAAGTACGATGTGTAGGGCGAGTACGTTGAGGATATATTTCAGCGTGTAAGTCTCTAGCTCTCACTGAATTTCGTTGGCAATCGTCTTAAATGAGAAGCATATCGATTTCTTCTTCGCTTGATTCGACGATACTACACTACTGGCCATTAAAATTGCTACACCACGATGATGACGCGCCACAGACGCGAAATTTAACCGACAGGAAGAAGATGCTGTGATACGCAAATGATTAGCTTGTCAGAGCATTCACACAAGGCTGGCGCCGGAGGCGACACCTACAGGTACAACGTGCTGACATGAGGAAAGTTTCCAACCGATTTCTCATACACAAACAGCAGTTGACCGACGTTGCCTGGTGAAACGTTGTTGTGATGGCATGGCTGTAACGGATCGTGCAGACACGTCTCGATCGCTGAGTCAACAGATGGGGACGTTTGCAAGACAACAACCATCTGCACGAACAGTTCGACGACGTTTGCAGCAGCATGGACTATCAGCTCGGAGACCATGGCTGCGGTTACCCTTGACGCTGCATCACAGACAGGTGGGCCTGCGATGTTGTACTCAACGACGAACCTGGGTGCACGAATGGCAAAACGTAATTTTTTCGGATGAATCCAGGTTCTGTTTAGAGCATCATGATGGTCGCACCCGTGTTTGGCGACATCGCGGTGAACGCACATTGGAAGCGTGTATTGGTCATCGCCATACTGGCGTATCACCCGACGTGATGGTATGGGGTGCCATTGGTTACACGTCTCGGTCTGCTATTGTTCGCATTGACGGCACTTTGAACAGTGGACGTTACATTTCAGATGTGTTACGACTCGTGGTTGTATCCTTTATTCGATCCCAGCGAAACCAAACATTTCAGCAGGACAATGCACGACCGCATGTTGCAGGTCCTTTACGGGCCTTTCTGGATACAGAAAATGTTCGGCTGCTGCCCTGGCCAACACATTCTCCAGATCTCTCACCAACTGAAAACATCTGGTCAATGGTGGCCGAGCAACTGGCTCGTCACAATACGCCAGTCACTACTGTTGATGAACTGTGGTATCGTGTTGAAGCTGTATGGGCAGCTGTACCTGTACACGCCATCCACGCTCTGTTTGACTCAATGGCCAGGCGTATCAAGGCCGTTATTACGGCCAGAGGTGATTGTTCTGGGTACTGATTTCTCAGGATATATGTACCCAAATTGCGTGAAAATGTAATCACTTGTCAGTTCCAGTATAATATATTTGTCCAATGAATACCCGGTCATCATCTGCATTTTTTCTTGGTGTAGCAATTTTAATGGCCAGTTACCGTTCCTATTAGTGCCGTATTGCGAACCATCGAATGGTGTTTACATGTAAATGGCACGTTAGATGGATTCGTCGTATTCGGCGAATATTTACTATTTGCACGGTATACGGGAAAGAATCGTCAGTGCATGTGCTCCTATAAGCGCCGAAGTGGTAAGGAATACCACTCATTCCATGATAAGAAGATTGCAGCACTGCAGTGATACCAATGGTCATCACTTCGAACACCTTCTGTAAATGGACGTTGATGCCACGTTTTTGACCTTCGTTGACATTCAGAGACCTTACTGTTACACATCACTGTATTCGTCTCAATAGCTGCTATCAGAAAATAAGTACCAAACTTTAGCATCCCATTCAAAAAAACAAAGTTGACCTTCATATCTCTGACACGACCACACCTAGCAATAAAAAATCAACGTCGTATTATGGCCCCCATTGTCCCATGCAACATTTGCCTCACAAACTTTTCAGCTACTATCTTACTTTCGGAGTTACTCTTGGTGGCAATAGTTAGTGACTCACTCTGTATTAGCTCTGAGATGTAGGCAATGAATCTGTGTGGCATTCGTGTCTTTCTGACGTGTGTGCGGTAAATGCGGAAATGTGAGCTATGGTTCAAATGGCTCTGAGCACTATGGGACTTAACATCTGAGGTCATCAGTCCCCTAGAACTTAGAACTACTTAAACCTAATGTGGTGTGCGTACTGTAAGACCTTCGGTACACACACCATCAGATTATTTGACTTGTCGCTCTAACGAAGTAGGCGAGTGTCAGCAATATGTTGCTTGGTCTTATCGTGGCGTGTTTATCTTCTGCCATTAGGTGCGACGATAGAAATGCCACTTGCACGCTTAGAGTAGCAGATTGACGGTGACCAACTTTAAACAGAACTTGATTAATTTTCACACACATTTATTAAAATAATAACAAGCATGAAAATTACTTAACTTGGTTCTAGATGCTATTTACAATTGACAATCTGAAGTTCCTTTGGTATTGGTACGTTAATTTTATTCTCACATATATCTCTGATACTTGACAAAAGTGTCTATACATTTCTCTTCATGGCTATGTACAGGAATATGGTAATCTTATTAGGCGCAGACTGAAACTTGACTATATACTGGTACAGATAAAAGTAGAACTCGTACAGACTGGTACAGACCCGTTATAATACCTCGCGCGTTCATGTATCACGGCCCGAGTGTGATCCGTGAGGAGCAAAGGTTGTACATTAGCATCAATCTCATTGGATGCGTTACATATTAATACGCGGACCGGCGGAAGCAGAATTTGGTCCATCTCTATGGCAGCGCCATCTCGTAGTGCGGTGACGGACGAGCGCTGTGCCTGCGCTGTTGTGCCGCGAGACCGCTACGGTCGCAGGTTCGAATCCTGCCTCGGGCATGGACGTGTGTGATGTCCATAGGTTAGTTAGGTTTAACTAGTTCTAAGTTCTAGGGGACTAATGACCTCAGCAGTTGAGTCCCATAGTGCTCAGAGCCATTTGAACCATCTGAACCTGCGCTGTTGTGCTTAGCGGGGCGCGCTCTAGTGGGAAAGTTGTGTACGCGCTGACTACGCGGAACTATGTACACAACACCTAACTAACCTAAGGACATCACACACATCCATGCCCTAGGCAGGATTCGAACCTGCGATCGTAGCGGTCGCGGTGTTCCAGACTGAAGCGCCTAGAACCGCTCGGCCACAGCGACCGGCAAAGTAAGTTATAACTACATGAAACTCCGCCCAAACAGGCCATGAAGGCCCAACGATACCCACTGGCTGCCATGTCATCCTCAAGCCACAGGGTCACTGGATGCGTATATGGATGGGTATGTGATCAGCACACTGCTCTCCCCGCCGTATGTCACTTTAGGTTAGTACCAAATACGTTCAAACGGGACCAACGTGCTGATATTCTTTTCTTGGCTGCCGAAGGACAAACATTTGTGGACATCCATTCAAGAATGAGGAATGTGTATGAGGCAACATGTCTGTCGAAAACCAGTGCGACAAGGGGTGGTACTGCTTCTTGGTAACGTACGTCCCCATATCGCAAATGTCCTAACGCATAAGTTACGACAGTGGACGAGGTAGCGAGCACCCCGTAGTCATCATTCTTGCTTATGCGATTATCAGGTCCTTTGGTCCCTTAAAGAAGGCCATCAAGGGTCGACGTTTCCTCTCGGTCGCGGATGTCCAGTGTGCAGTTACGGACTTCTTCACACAACAGGACATGGTATTTTACCAAACGGGTATCTTCAGCCTGGTGCGTCCTACTGGTAACAAATCTAGCAGCCCGCTTTTGAATTCCTTCGGTTTTCCTTCAACCCGACCTGGTCACAAGAACAGGTCGCACAAGCGCCCTGTATGCGGCCTCCTTTGCAGACGAACCACTCTTTCCTAAAATTCTCCCAATAAACCGAAGTCACCATTCGCCTTCCCTACCACAGTTCTCACATGCTCGCTCCATCTCATATCGCTTTGCAACGTTACTCCCAGATATTTCAATGACTTGACTCGTTTCAAGCACGATACTAGTAGTACTGTATCCGAACTTTACAAGTTTGTTCTTCCTACTCATCCGCATTAGATTACATTTTTCCACACTTAGCCCTAGCTGCCATTCATGACAATAACTGTAGTTTTTGTCGAAGTCGTCTTTTATCTTCCTACAGTCACTCAATTTCGGCACTTGCTGATAGCTGCCCACACTGTTCGTCAAATCATTTATGTACATATAGAACAACAGCGGTCCTATCACACATCCCTAGGGGACTCCTGATGATACCTTCCTCTCCGATGAAGGCTCACCGTCCAGGACAACATGCTGGGTTCTATTACTTAAGAAGTGTTCGAGCCACTCACATTCCTGTGAATTTATACCATATACTGGTACCTTCCTCAACAGGCTGCAATGGGGCACCGTGTCAAATGCTTCCCGTAAATCTAGAAATAAGGAACTGCCTGTTGCCTTCATCTATTGTTCGCAACATTTGAGAAAAGGCCAAGCTGACTTTCGCACTAGCGGTGCCTTCTAAGACCATGCTGATTCGTGGACATAAGCTTCTCAGTCTCAAGAAAGTTTGTTGTCTTCGAACTGAGAATATGTCCAAGGGTTCTGCAACAAACAAAAGATAGGGATTTTGGTCTGTAACTTTGCGGGTTCGTTCCTTAACCATTCTTATTTACTGCAGTTACCTGCGCCTTCTTCCAATCGCTTGCTACTTTGTACTGGACGACAGATTCGCGATAAATGCAATCTAGGTAAAGGGCCAGTGCCGTGAGTACTCTTTGAAAAATCGAACAGGGATTCCATCCGGACCTAGTGATTTATTTGCTTTCAGATCTTTCAGTCGTTTCTTTACGCCGGGGATGCTTATTACTATGTCGTCCATACGGGAATCTCCGATAGTCAAATGCCGGTCTGTTCGTACGATTCTCCTGTGTGACCGATTTCTGGAACGTGAAATTTAAACGTTCGGCTTTCATTTTGCTATCTTCAACCGTCACACCAGGCTAGTCAATAAGGTACTGAATGGAAGCCTTAGACTCTCCTAGCGATTCTACATAAGACGATTTCCTCGAGTTCTGTACCAGATCTTTTGCTAAGGTGTGGCGTTGGTAGTTGTTGTATGTTTCGCGCACAGATCTTTTCAGAGATGCACGAATCTCTACTAACCTTCGCTTGTCGTCATTTGTCTGTATCCTTTTGAGCCGAGAGCGCAACAGTCTCTGCTCCCTCAGTATCCCCCGAGTTTCGTTATTAAACCATGATGGGTCGCCGGCCGGAGTGGCCGTGCGGTTCAAGGCGCTTCAGTTTGGAACCGCGTGACCGCTACGGTCGCAGGTTCGAATCCTGCCTCGGGCGTGGATGTGAGTGATGTCCTTAGGTTAGTTAGGTTTAAGTAGTTCTAAGTTCTAGGGGACTGATGACCTCAGATGTTAAGTCCCATAGTGCTCAGAGCCATTTGAACCATGATGGGTCTTTTTCATTCTTTACCCATTTACTAGGCATATAACTCTCCAGACCGCGATTTATTATCTACTTAAACTTCACCCATAATTCCTCTGCATCCATCTTACTGCAACAAAGTGATGCCAATTCACTGTCTAAGGGAGAATCTAATAACTGCTTATCTGCTCTATCTAGTACAAACATTCTCCTAGCCTTCTTCACTGATTTATTAACTTAAGTCATCATAGCAGCTATAATGACATCATGGTCGCTAATCCCCGTTCCCTTTACGACATTCTCTCTGATTTTCTCGTCGTATTGATTTCATGAGATGTAAGTGGGAGGAAGTAATGCCTGGCTGTTCTTGGAACGTATTCTCTCTGAACTGTAACAGTAAACCTCTTCGTGATGCGCAACGCTCTTCTCTTAGTGTACCACGTCATAGTCTAAAGAATACTGGTTTTCAATTTTTTATGCATAAAGTAAAACGCAGGATGAGCTGCAGCTTGCTTCTTTTGTGTAAAGAATGTTTTGTTGCAGCGCAGCTTATGACTCAACGTTCAGCTTTCTGCTTTCCTTGAGTGAAACATAGATGTGACCATGATTATCTGCATCGTGGGGTGAAAGATGTTATTTGTTTGGATACTTTCAAATTATAAAGAAGACTGGTAGACGAGTCTCTACTAGCGACGTATTTCGAAATGTGAGTAAAATTTCAGACAGACAATTTCTGCTTCCCTCATATTAGCAATTGGAATTGTCCCTCTTCATTCACAGTACATCCTTCGAAGAACTTACAGTGAGTTACGCAAAATTCAAGTGTTCTAGTGAATATGACCAGTAAAAGATAGATAACGACCTCATCATTTGAGATGAGACTCACAATTTGAGGTAATTAAATATTTTTAACCAACAGAGTCTCTGCACTCGTTCGAGAACAGTTTCAAAGCGAAAAAACAAGCGAATCCAAAATATGAGGCATTTAATTTTTATGTTTCAAGTAACACTACTTCAGCAACTCTGCTTCGTTTACGCCCAGTACGTTCTTTCAGCAGCGCAGGAAATGATTCACTTCCAGTATTATGATTTCCTTGAATGAAACCTAGATGAGAACACGATTCTGTACGTGGCACGGCGAAGAAGTCTGCCATAAAGACTCCAAGACAAAGAATTGCAGCAATTAGTCTCAACAATGCATCACGGTGCGTACTAAGTTTCCAAAAAGGAGTGCTGTAATACAAGATAAACATGTATATAATGAGCGTTTTTCTTTTTTTATTGGTGCCATCTCAGCCAGCCTTCGATAGATACTGAATACTAAGACACACATACGCTCGTGATTTGAATACAATATTTACATTGATTGTAAACATATTACTTGCATCCTTATGTGCTCCCATAATTATTATGAATGTCACTCCGAACGCCAATTGTATATGGAACACCTAATATTCATGCCTCCAGGCAACTTTCTTGCCGTGCGCTGCTTGTATCTCGTAAGTTACACTTCTGGAAATGGAAAAAAGAACACATTGACACCGGTGTGTCAGACCCACCATACTTGCTCCGGACACTGCGAGAGGGCTGTACAAGCAATGATCACACGCACGGCACAGCGGACACACCAGGAACCGCGGTGTTGGCCGTCGAATGGCGCTAGGTGCGCAGCATTTGTGCACCGCCGCCGTCAGTGTCAGCCAGTTTGCCGTGGCATACGGAGCTCCATCGCAGTCTTTAACACTGGTAGCATGCCGCGACAGCGTGGACGTCAACCGTATGTGCAGTTGACGGACTTTGAGCGAGGGCGTATAGTGGGCATGCGGGAGGCCGGGTGGACGTACCGCCGAATTGCTCAACACGTGGGGCGTGAGGTCTCCACAGTACATCGATGTTGTCGCCAGTGGTCGGCGGAAGGTGCACGTGCCCGTCGACCTGGGACCGGACCGCAGCGACGCACGGATGCACGCCAAGACCGTAGGATCCTACGCAGTGCCGTAGGGGACCGCACCGCCACTTCCCAGCAAATTAGGGACACTGTTGCTCCTGGGGTATCGGCGAGGACCATTCGCAACCGTCTCCATGAAGCTGGGCTACGGTCCCGCACACCGTTAGGCCCTCTTTCGCTCACGCCCCAACATCGTGCAGCCCGCCTCCAGTGGTGTCGCGACAGGCGTGAATGGAGGGACGAATCGAGACGTGTCGTCTTCAGCGATGAGAGTCGCTTCTGCCTTGGTGCCAATGATGGTCGTATGCGTGTTTGGCGCCGTGCAGGTGAGCGCCACAATCAGGACTGCATACGACCGAGGCACACAGGGCCAACACCCGGCATCATGGTGTGGGGAGCGATCTCCTACACTGGCCGTACACCACTGGTGATCGTCGAGGGGACACTGAATAGTGCACGGTACATCCAAACCGTCATCGAACCCATCGTTCTACCATTCCTAGACCGGCAAGGGAACTTGCTGTTCCAACAGGACAATGCACGTCCGCATGTATCCCGTGCCACCCAACGTGCTCTAGAAGGTGTAAGTCAACTACCCTGGCCAGCAAGATCTCCGGATCTGTCTCCCATTGAGCATGTTTGGGACTGGATGAAGCGTCGTCTCACGCGCTCTGCACGTCCAGCACGAACGCTGGTCCAACTGAGGCGCCAGGTGGAAATGGCATGGCAAGCCGTTCCACAGGACTACATCCAGCATCTCTACGATCGTCTCCATGGGAGAATAGCAGCCTGCATTGCTGCGAAAGGTGGATATACACTGTACTAGTGCCGACATTGTGCATGCTCTGTTGCCTGTGTCTATGTGCCTGTGGTTCTGTCAGTGTGATCATGTGATGTATCTGACCCCAGGAATGTGTCAATAAAGTTTCCCCTTCCTGGGACAATGAATTAACGGTGTTCTTATTTCAATTTCCAGGAGTGTATATGAAAGTGGTGACAATTACTTACTTAACGTTATTCACTGAATGATTTCATTGATGGCCCGAAAACAAAATACGTTACGCCAGACAAGTCGTCTGGCCACAGATACTTCATGCCACCCTGTCAGGCCGGGTCGCTAGTAGAACTATAATTACGCATCTTGTCATCAAAACTGCAACACTTGGAGGGGTAGTGAGTAACGAAAATGTATTTGTCATCTGTTTATAACATAGTAGAAAGAACGTAAGGTTAAATTTGTGGGTGATTAGAGATACAGAGGATGAGATATTTTATACACGGAGCCTCCACCTCTGGCCGCAACGGTGGCTCTAACAAGGCTGCGCATCACGTCAGATCAGGCTGACAGATAATTGGCGTCATTTCACGTAGGATCAGTTACATGCCATAGTTCATCAGTCACAATAGCTAGCGAGCATCGGAATTCCAGTCTCTCGGAAACTATTGCGCAGATTCCTTCAATTAGCGAGAGAAATGGAGTACCTGCTGGCCGGGACAAGAGTTAGGCATGCTCTGTATCGAGCTGCAGGGGCGGACGAGAATATGGGAACATCGCTAGGAATGCACCCTTGATCGTATATGACCACGAACGGCACCTGCACTATGCCCACAATATGTTGTAAATGTCAGTCGTGGTCAGAACCGTGCTCCGTGTAGTTGTGAGTGCATCATACAGAAGCTAATTGAATTCGAACGTGGGGAAATTGTTGCTACTCTCGTGATGTGTTTCCGTAAGCAAAGTGGCCAAACTGTTTGGTGTTTGGAGAGGCATCGTAATGAAGATTTATACTGCATATTGTGAAATACGGAGCTTCACCCGCTTGTCGCAACTTGTTACCAGAACACATGTAGCATATTGTAGCATATTGGGAAGTGTATTCGCAAACTGCGAATACGGCACCACAACAGCTTTGCTATTTACTGGACCTGCACTCTTGTCCGAAGGAACATTGCGTCGGACTATACAGACACTGTCAAATACAGACTCAATGTATAAACGCGGAACAGTTAGATAGAACCAAAAAAAAAATAACAAAAGATATTTGTGTGGCTACTTACAGATATTCTGGCTTTTTGTTTTTTTATGAACTGATTATTTCTACATCAGAATTCCTGTGTGATACAGAAAGAGTCGTCCAGAAGAACCATCTTCACATTTGAAAACACTTCCGGTATCTGTCAGACATTTCCATGGTTAGACTGTTAAAGAGTTTTATAGCTGGAAATTTTCGCCCTTTCTATGCTAAAAACTAGTTTCATTAACGCTCATACTGATTATTTTTCCCTATATTGTTGTAGTTCTGAATATCTCTGTTACTCTTAAACTTAGTTGAGTGATAGATAACAAATTTCGTAAGTGAATAAATGTAGGCCCAGCTACTTAAAGAGGTATCTACAAGATGTAAGTGTGTGAACTTAATACATTATTCTAATTACTTTCTTCTGCACAAGGAATACTTTTTACCTAAGTTACCCCAGAATATTACTCCACAATACATCAGCGAATGCATATATGCAAAATACGTTAGCTCACTGACTCCTGTATCCCCTAAGTCGGCAATTATTCGTACGCCAAAAATAAGTGAACCTAAGCGTTTTAGGTCTGCTATATGGGTTTTCCAGTTTTAAATATTAATCAATATGCACGTCTAAGAATTTACAATTCCCTATCCAACTTACTATTTATTGGTAAAATAACTACATGTTCCAAGAGACAAAGCTCTTATTATCAGATCGTTGACACTCAAAAATGGTTCAAACGGCTCTGAGCACTATGGGACTTAACATCCATGGTCATCAGTCCCCTAGAACTTAGAACTACTTAAACCTAACCAACCTAAGGACATCACACAACACCCAGTCATCACGAGGCAGAGAAAATCACTGACCCCGCCGGGAATCGAACCCGGGAACCCGGGCGTGGGAAGCGAGAACGCTACCGCCGTTGACACTCAGTTTCTGGTGTTCACTAAATAAAGAAAATAAAATACAAATTTCACTATGGGTCCTTATCCTAAATAGAATTGGCCACTTAATACACCACAAGTGTACAGCAGGCCGCTGTCTTCTCCAGCTATACTTTGTGTTTATATTTCCGAGTACGTATTTGGCCAACCTTTAGTTACTTTTTTCATGGGATACTATAAACTTATAATTATTCGTCTGCGTTAAAATAAAGATACAGTGTTGTTAAAAAACTCGTTCTATTTTCATTCATGTGCACATTAAGAGCATTGTTGCAGTTTTTCTCATGAATTGTTTCTAATTCTTCCCGCAAGTCAAGTTATCTTACTGTCTTTTGCATATGCAAGATTTCTAAGTCAACTTCTGTATTGTTTAAGGGGCGGCCTCTGTCAAGAATATGGTTAGCTACTGTTGACTTGTAATTCCCCAGTCTTTTTGTTCTTTGTATCTGACCGAAAAGATTTTCCCTTCTCTCCAATACATTTTGCACTATAGCTGAAGAAGGTGTTTATACCATTAACTAAATCTCAAACGGTACACTGTATAAATAGCAAATAGACCTACAGTGGAGAGAGAGCAGCACAAAATGTGGAGCTGGGGATTAGCGAGGGATGTGAAGGCAAGTACAACAATCCTTTACTGGTAGTTGTGAAGAAAGATGGAGGAGTAAGATCAATCCTCGCATTTAGGCAGTTAGCCAAGGAGACAGATCATCCAAATAATATAGGTGAACAACTACATCTTCCAATGAATACATGAAATAAATGGTGGCAAACAGGATGCTGTTTTGAGAAAGGATACACAACGTCTGAAAAGAAATCATTCCAATTCATTGGGGATCCACAAAATTTAAATGTTACCTGTTATATCTCTACGTAATTGTATTTACAGATCACAAAAGAGTAAGTTATCTACAACAGAGTTGTCTCTAGTGCAGCAAATTAACTAGAGGGGGTCATTGTTATGCAACAGTTTGACTACGATTTGAAATATGTTGGAAATGGAAATGAAGTCCCGTGCTTCTTTACAGAGCGTAGGGGAGCGACGCGGGAGACCCGCACCGCCTTACTAGGCAAGGTCCTAATGGAGGTGGTTTGCCATTGCCTTCCTCCGACCGTAATGGAGATGAATGATGATGATGAAGACGACAAACAACACCCAGTCATCTCGAGGCAGGAAAAATCCCTGACCCCGCCGGGAATCGAACCCGGGACCCCGTGCTCGGGAAGCGAGAACGCTACCGCGAGACCACGAGGGGCGACTTATGGTTACAAAACATCTGTTGGCTAAATTCCTGTCTACTTTACCACTAGGTGGAGATCAAGCACCTTAGTATAAAATAGATGATGGGTAATTTATAATGATGTTGATGCAAAGTGCCAAACATGAAAAATTTATAAGGGGGCTATGTATGAAAATCAGGAGGCTCAGAATGATGATTATTACTGGAATCTAGTGAAGATATTAATGACTACAAAATTTAATGTGAAGTTATACAACTTTTTCAAATTTTTCGCAGTACCTTATTTTTAGATTAACGAAAGTGGAATCTGAAAATAGGAATTAGTGTATCTTGAACTGCATTCAAATTAGTGAATAAATTACTTTCATTGGAGTTATAGGCACTATGAGGCACATAAACAATTGCAGGTACAGCAAGAAAATTTTTTCTATAATATCGCAAAGAAGATTTCCAAACGTATATCTACATGCAGAGTATACCATAAAAACCTTTGTACCATAGATGTATACGAACCACTATCCACGCTGAGAGGTGTTTTCTGCTTTAGTTTTGTCATAATTCATTAAATTTTATCCCTGATAGAAGGATTCTAGAAAAGCCAAAATTTCAAAAGTAGATCGATTGTTTCACTCACTTAGGAAACCGAGAAGCAGTGATGACAGATAGAGGAACCCAGGTTGTATCCAAAACTCTAGAATATTTCATTGAGAGAAATAGTATTAAACACGCACTAATCTCTGTGTACCATCCTGCAAATAAACATACAGGGAGATATATGAAAGAAATTAGAAGTCTATACTGAATCAACTGTTCAAAAAACATGCCACTTGGATGAAATACATACTCAGTTTTGAAGAGGTTGTGAATAGTTTACAACAAACCTCCGGTTATTTCTCCTCTATTGAAATCATGTTCCACAAGCAACCTAGAAATTTTGTTTCAGAGCTGATTGAATTCCCTCTATACACATCCATGACAGCTGAAGAACGGGAAGCAACAGTCAAGACTTAGAGAAAGTAGACTAACATCATGATAAAGAGACACAATGCTAAGATACACTACTGGCCATTAAAATTGCTACACCGCAGAGACAGGCTGGACAGTGAAGGGGGAGGCGTGTTTATAGCTATAAGAAGTGCAATAGTATCGAAGGAAATTGACGGAGATCCAAAATGTGAAATAATTTGGGTGAAGGTCACGGTTAAAGCAGGCTCAGACATGGTAACTGGATGTCTCTATAGGCCCCCTGGATCAGCAGCTGTTGTGGCTGAGCACCTGAAGGATAATTTGGATAATATTTCGAGTAGATTTCCCCACCATGTTATAGTTCTGGGTAGAGATTTTAATTTGCCGGATATAGACTGGGAGACTCAAACGTTCATAACGGGTGGCAGGGACAAAGAATCCAGTGAAATTTTCTTAAGTGCTTTATCTGAAAACTACCTTGAGCAGTTGAACAGAGAACCGACTCGTGGCGATAACATATTAGACCTTCTGGTGACAAACAGACCCGAACTATTTGAAACAGTTAACGCAGAACAGGGAATCATCGATCATAAAGCGGTTACTGCATCGATGATTTCAGCCGTAAATAGAAACATTAAAAAAGGTAGGAAGATTTTTCTGTTTAGCAAAAGTGACAAAAAGCAGATTACAGAGTACCCGACGGCCCAACACAAAAGTTTTGTCTCAAGTACAGATAGTGTTGAGGATCAGTGGACAAAGTTCAAAACCATCGTACAATATGCGTTAGATGAGTATGTGCCAAGCAAGATCGTAAGAGATGGAGAAGAGCCACCGTGGCACAACAACCGAGTTAGGGAACTGCTGCGGAAGCAAAGGGGACTTCACAGCAAACATACGTAGCCAAAGCCTTGCAAACAAACAAAAATTACGCGAAGCGAAATGTAGTGTGAGGAGGGCTGTTGGAGAGGCGTTCAATGAATTCGAAAGTAAAGTTCTATGTGCTGACTTGGCAGAAAATCCTAAGAAATTTTGGTCTTATGTCAAAGCGGTAGGTGGATCAAAGCAAAATGTCCAGACACTCTGTGACCAAAATGGTACTGAAACAGAGGATGACAGACCAAAGGCAGAAATACTAAATGTCTTTTTCCAAAGCTGTTTCACAGAGGAAGACTGCACTGTAGTTCCTCCTCTAGATTGTCGCACAGATGACAAAATGGTAGATATCGAAATATACGACAGAGGGATAGAGACACAATTAAAATCGCTCAAAAGAGGAAAGGCCGCTGGACCTGATGGGATACCAGTTCGATTTTACACAGAGTACGCGAAGGAACTTGCCCCCCTTCTTGCAGCGGTGTACCGTAGGTCTCTACAAGAGCGTAGCGTTCCAAAGGATTGGAAAATGGCACAGGTCATCCCCGTTTTCAAGAAGGGACGTCGAACAGATGTGCAGAACTATAGACCTATATCTCTAACGTCGATCAGTTGTAGAATTTTGGAACACGTATTATGTTCGAGTATAATGACTTTTCTGGAGACTAGAAATCTACTCTGTAGGAATCAGCATGGGTTTCGAAAAAGACGGTCATGTGAAACCCAGCTCGCGCTATTCGTCCACAAGACTCAGAGAGCCATAGACACGGGTTCACAGGTAGATGCTGTGTTTCTTGACTTCCGCAAGGCATTCGATACAGTTCCCCACAGTCGTTTAATGAACAAAGTAAGAGCATATGTACTATCAGACCAATTGTGTGATTGGATTGAAGAGTTCCTAGATAACAGAACGCAGCATGTCATTCTCAATGGAGAGAAGTCTTCCGAAGTAAGAGTGATTTCAGGTGTGCCGCAGGGGAGTGTCATAGGACCGTTGCTATTCACAATATACATAAATGACCTTGTGGATGACATCGGAAATTCACTGAGACTTTTTGCAGATGATGCTGTGGTGTATCGAGAGGTTGTAACAATGGAAAATTGTACTGAAATGCAGGAGGATCTGCAGCGAATTGACGCATGGTGCAGGGAATGGCAATTGAATCTCAATGTAGACAAGTGTAATGTGCTGCGAATACAAAGAAAGATAGTTCCCTTATCATTTAGCTACAAAATAGCAGGTCAGCAACTGGAAGCAGTTAATTCCATAAATTATCTGGGAGTACGCATTAGGAGTGATTTAAAATGGAATGATCATATAAAGTTGATCGTCGGTAAAGCAGATGCCAGACTGAGATTCATTGGAAGATTCCTAAGGAAATGCAATCCGAAAACAAAGGAAGTAGGTTACAGTACGCTTGTTCGCCCACTACTTGAATACTGCTCAACAATGTGGGATCAGTACCAGATAGGGTTGATACAAGACATAGAGAAGATCCAACGGAGAGCAGCGCGCTTCGTTGCAGGATCATTTAGTAATAGCGAAAGCGTTACGGAGATGATAGATAAACTCCAGTGGAAGACTGCAGGAAAGACGCTCAGTAGCTCGGTACGGGCTTTTGTTAAAGTTTCGAGAACATACCTTCACCGAAGAGTCAAGCAGTATGTTGCTCCCTCCTACGTATATCTCGTGAAGAGACCATGAGGATAAAATCAGAGAGATTAGAGCCCACGCAGAAGCATACCGACAATCCTTCTTTCCACGAACAATACGAGACTGGAATAGAAGGGAGAACCGATAGAGGTACTCAGGGTACCCTCCGCCACACACCGTCAGGTGGCTTGCGGAGTATAGATGTAGATGTAGATGTAGATGTAGATGTAGATGTAGATGAAGTGCTACAGACGCGAAATTTAACCGACAGGAAGAAGATGCTGTGATATGCAAATGATTAGCTTTTCAGAGCATTCACACAAGGTTGGCTCCGGTGGCTGACATGAGGAAAGTTTCCAACCGATTTCTCATACACAAACAGCAGTTGACCCGCGTTGCCTGATGAAACGTTCTTGTGATGCCTCGTGTAAGGAGGAAAAATGCTTACCATCACGTTTCCGACTTTGATAAAGGTCGGATTGTAGCCTATCGCGATTGGGGTTTATTGTATCGTGACATTGTTGCCACGTTGGTCGAGATCCAATGACTGTTAGCAGAATATGGAATCGGTGGCTTCAGGAGGGTAATACGGAACGCCGTGCTGGATCCCAACGGCATCGTCTCACTAGCAGTCGAGATGACAGGCATCTTATCCGCATGGCTGTAACGGATCGTGCAGCCAAGTCTCGATCGCTGAGTCAACAGATGGGGACGTTTGCAAGACAACAAGCATCTGCACGAACAGTTCGACGACGTTTGCAGCAGCATGGACTATCGGCTCGGAGAACATGGCTGCGGTTACCCTTGACGCTGTATCACAGACAGGAGCGCCAGCAATGGTGTACTCAACGGCGAACCTGGGTGCTTGAATGGCGAAACGTAATTTTTTCGGATGTCTCCAGGTTCTGTTTGCAGCATCATGATGGTCGCATCCGTGTTTGGCGACCTTGCGGTGAACGCACATTGGAAGCGTGTATTGGTCATCGCCACACTGGCGTATCACCCAGCGTGATGGTACGGGGTGCCTTTGGTTACACGTCTCGGTCTGCTCTTGTTCGCATTGACTGCACTTTGAACAGTGGACGTTACATTTCAGATGTGTTACGACCCGTGGCTCTACCCTTCATTCGATCCCTGTGAAACCCTACATTTCAGCAGAATAGCGCACGACCGCATGTTGCAGGTCCTGTACGGGCCTTTCTGGATACAGAAAATGTTCGACTGCTGCCCTGGCCAGCACATTCTCCAGATCCCTCACCAATTGAAAACGTTTGGTCAATGGTGGCCGAGCAACTGGCTCGTCACAATACGCCAGTCACTACTGTTGATGAACTGTGGTATCGTGTTGAAGCTGCATGGGCAGCTGTACCTGTACGCACCATCCAAGCTCCGTTTGACTCAATGCCCATGCGTATCAAGGCCGTTATTACGGCCATAGGTGGTTGTTCTGGGTACTGATTTCTCAAGATCTATGCAGCCAAATTCCGTGAAAATGTAATCACATGTCAGTTCTAGTATAATATATTTGTCCAATGAATACCCGTTTATCATCTGCATGTCTACGTGGTGTAGCAATTTTAATGGCCAGTAGTGTAAATAACTCAATTTGATGTTGAAGATCAAGTGTTAGTAAAATTATTAAAAGTCTTGCTCGATGCTTGCAAATTTTTGACATTACATCGCACCTTCCGTGCGCACCTTCTGTGGTCACAGAAAATACATATGTCAATGGATACAGAGTAGTCTACCACAAATCTAAGAAAGTTTTTGGACTCTGAAATATTTCTGAATTAAATCTTGGCAGATGCTTAAAAATCTTATGTATCGCCATATATTTTTATGTACTTAATTCACATGAAACGACTGTTTTGTTTGTTTCACATTGTATTCAATACAATTAATGGAGATTATATGAATTTACCACATGATCCTTTCTGACAATAAAAATTTTACCTAGTGGTAATGAATGTAGCTAAATGTCCTTTTTTATTTGTGCGCAGACAGGAATAACACTTCATGTTGTACAAATCTAACATTTGTAGCAAAAGTAAATACATATTTTTGTCTTTATTATGAAGCTGAAACATCAGGGATGTATAAACAAAAGTAATTTCGTGATCTACCGTAAACGAGCACACATGCATGAGCATTTATCATAAAACCATTATTTTCGGTCAAACCACAGTGGTAAATTAAAAAAAGTTTTATGTACCAAATTTTCACTGGAAGTTGGTAGATAATCTAATCATCCACTGATTATAATTTGATTCTTGATCACACCTCATGTTTACACAAATAAGCCGAAACACTGCACACCGCGACGTTGGATGTCGCCTGGTGGCGTTGCGGACTCATGGCGTGGTAACAAGTTGTAAGCGTAACGGACACGAACGGGGTATCACCCTAGCGAAGATATGGGATGCAAATGGGGAGTTCCACTGAGATAAGCGACTTTGGCAAAGGGCAGATTATTATTACATAGAGACTGTGAACGAGTATCTCTAAAACGGAGTAGCTGGTAGAATGTTCACGTGCTCCTGTCGTGAGAATCTACGGAAAGGGGTATAAGGACAGTGAAACTACCACTAGGCGCTAAATGGTTGGACGCCCACGACTCTTCAGAGAACGTGGCTTTCGAAGTATTGCCTGCTTTGTAAAGTGGGCTAGATGGTCATCTGTGGCATACCTGCCGAAAGATGCTGGTGCAAGCACAAGTGTTTCAGAGAACTCTGTTCATCTTACAACGTTGAAAATGGAGCTCCGCAGTAGACCACCCTTCCGTGTTCACGTGTTCACCTGTTGACCCAACGCCTTCTTCACTTACGGTTGCAGTGGGTGGACCATCGGGATTTGACTATCAATCAATGGAAATGTGTCGGCTCTTCGGGTGAATCACATTTATGCTGTACTAGGTCGATGGACGCCTCCACAGGCGCCGTCATCGAGATAAACGGTTGTTCCAAATATGCAGCGCGCCACAGACTCAGGAAGGTGGGAGCAGTATTATACTATGGGAGACATTCTCCAGCGCTTGCATGGCACCTGTGGTAGTAATCCAATACGTGCTGACAGCTGCGAACCACCTGTATCCCTTCATGCTTGATGCCCCTCCCCCCCCCCCCCCCCCATGACTATGTCATTTCTCAGCAGTGTAACTGTCCGTGCCTCGGAGCCAGAACCATGTTACAGTCATTTGACAAATAAGCGAATTACATGACCTGTTGGTAGACTTCTAATGCCATGTGTGATGTCACCGCCAGACACCACACTTGCTAGGTGGTAGCTTTAAATCGGCCGCGGTCCATTAGTACATGTCGGACCCGCGTGTCACCACTGTCAGTAATTGCAGACCGAGCGCCACCACACGGCAGGTCTAGAGAGACGTACGAGCACTCGCCCCAGTTGTACGGACGACTTGCTAGCAACTACACTGACGATGCCTTTCTCTCATTTGCCGAGAGACAGTTAGAATAGCCTTCAGATAAGTCCATGGCTACGACCTAGCAAGGCGCCATTAACCATTTCTAGAGAGAGTCTCACTTGTATCATCAAGAATGCTGTATACAACTGATGGATTAAAGTTAAGTATTCCAGCAGTTACCTACTTTTCTTTATAGCATTCATTACGTATCCTGTTACAGACCTCACGCCCATCTGCGTGAGCTTAACGCGTGCCTTTCGGCTACTTCCGAGTGGCGTGGCTGTCTTGCTACGCCACAACACCATGTACCTCCACAAACCTACCAGCAAACTGTCGGATCCACGATACGCAGAATCAGTGATATATTTAGTTCCAAAGGGAAACAAACAAGCTATTAAGCAGGTGCTCATAATGTTTTGCCCTAGCAGTTTATATGTGGCTATCTGTTTCATCCGTGAATTTACGATATTTTTATTATTCATAGAAGAAAACCTGTAAAATCCACACCATCAATACAAAAACTTCCGCGGCTGATTTTCTTTTTAATTTATAAGCGATGTCAGTTGTCAGTGCAACGACTACGGTGACATCGTGAACTAACTACTGCAAACAACAGACGAATCTTCGAACTGTCACTTTTGATCAGGCAGTGTTAAGTATTGAGTATGCGACCGTAGTGTGTTATCACTGTTGAGTCATAAATCGCAATGGCGTAATATCTCTAAATCAAGGGCTTAAGACATCCTCCAGAATGTTTGGAAGAAGAGAAAGGTATGTTCAAAGCGTGTCTCATACAAATTGACTCCCTGACAAAAACGATGCGTGGACGACTGCCAAGTCTTGATTGAAATGCTAAATGTTGAATTCGTTTCTGGAAAGAATCATCCCAGGTGATCAGATTTGGTGTCATTAATACGAATATATCACAAAACGGAAAAGTGCTGAACTACACATTAAGGGTCAACGATTTGACGACTAACCGACGTTCAAGCCAATGTTACGTACACGTTGAACAGCATTCCAAAGAAGAAACTTTTCTCAGAGTTTCACATGGTTGTGTGAACGTTCTGTGCGTTTTACTCAAGTATGGGCATACTATATGGAACTTTTCTCTCTTTTTTTTTTTAAATCCAATCTCGAAACTATTTATACTTATGAGGAACTCTGCAGCATGGTGACTGAGGGATGATAAGGCCAGTAAAAATAACTTCTGTGGTCTTTTAAACAATAGTCATGTTATGTTGAGAAACCAGAAAGTTCTTGCGTCAGTTAGTCTTTGTTGCTTTTGAAAGTCATGGGCTGAAACCGTGATCTTTACCTTGCTACCACCTTTGACTTCGTAATGGCTTTTACTTTTGTTTTGTGGAGTAAACTACTCCTGAAAACAGTCCAAGTAAAGTAATGTACGTGCTGCAGATTGAGCCTGCAGGACGAGGTGTCACATTACTCGGACATACTAGGACTTCAATCATACAGAGAATAGTACACAACCACATCCTGCGTTAAAAATAAGGGTCTTTGAATTACAAGTAATACTGCTACGTAAGCAAAAATGTTTAGAATTAAGGACATTATTTATAGACGTAGGTAATAGTTATTTTAGCTGTTTGTATACCGGTACGCTCGTGGGGTCGGACGTTACGTTCTGTAGTGTTCTAGAGTGTATCGATGACACGAGGCAGTCTGGCCACTTCCCTGGCCATAGGTGGATGACGGCTTCGTGAGTGGATTCCTGTCTGACTACCTTGGGCGTTGGTAAACTATATTAAAAGGTGAAACAGTTATTGTTCAGAAAATACAATGACTGAAGTGTCGAAATAACAGGCAGTTGACTTTGTTGTGTGACTGGCAGGCGGTATCCACCTAATATGTGCTGACCACAGCCGTGATTGTGGCGTCAGTTCCTGTGATGCCACAAGGCTGTCAGCCTCGTACAGCCAACACACAGTGTCTGCCATGACATCCAAAGTGGTTAACAGCTTCCGCAGTTAGTGATCAGGGCACGCATGATCACGCTGTAGACTACACACAGGAAAGGCGCCCACCAGCAGCAGAGTTTGACAGAAATGGCATTTTCAGCTGGCTGCAGAACGATAATACAGCCGTCAACGTACATTTTGCGTAAGGACTACGATATTAAGATAAGCGAAATTTTGCCTCGTACAGAGGTGTACAGACATTCATTTCTCAGTTGTTCTATTTGCGAATTGAATAGGAAACGAAACGACTGTTAGCGGAACCCTCAGCGATTGACAGAAATGGCATTTTCAGCTGGCTGCAGAACGATAATACAGCCGTCAGCGTACATTTTGCGTAAGGACTACGATATTAAGATAAGCGAAATTTTGCCTCGTACAGAGGCGTACAGACATTCATTTCTCAGTTGTTCTATTTGCGAATGGAATAGGAAACGAAACGACTGTTAGCGGAACCCTCAGCGATCCACCATCTGGCGGCTTACGGAGTATGTATGTAGAAGTAGATGAAGATAAATGTAAATTAACAGCTATAAAGAGTTTCTCGTATCTACGAACTGCCATCTCCAGCAGAAAATCATAGCCCACTCCAAGCCATCCTAGACAGCCTCTTATATTTGTATATTTGGAATCAGAAGAACTATTGAAGGTGAAGATGGATGACAATCGGAAGACAGCAGTCAGTTCCATGTTTCACATGCAGCAAGGACATCCAATGAAGCGATGTGATGAAGTGCTGATTTTGGAGGTTTTTTTTTTTTCTCCCATGTGGTTGCTTTTCCTATGCTTTGTCCTTCCTTATTGTTTTGGTTATTCTGTGTACTTGTGATGGTTGTAAATAAGCAATGTGTCTAAGCAGATTTTGGCACAGGATGCGACTCAGCATCTGCTGGTTCAAGTAACTCTGTTACAGAGGGAACTAGGAAAACTAATGGCGGAAATGATGGAAATGTCATACTCTAGTATACATGTTCTTAATACTAACATAACTTTGTTGGTAGGCCCATATGTCTTTGTGTTATGTCTTCGTGTTTCCGATATTTTGGATGCAGCTGCTAGGTTGCAAAATTTGATTAACGAGGTATCACTAAGTGTAACCAGACTGAAATTAGTGGGGAACGCTAGGGTATATGCACTGTGCTTTGAGAAATTGAGTGTTACAAAGTCGTTTGATGATTTGAGAGAAGAGTTAGAAGAAGGTCATAGGAGAAAAACTACGTCGAGGTACTGCTATTAGCAGCTTAACAGGATATTTCAAAAACGTGGTGGATCAGTGTAGAGTATTCTCGGCCGCATTTGAAAGATTAATATTAACTCATATCAGCTGTCAGGGCTGATTGTAATGATAGTAAGGCCAGATTACAGGAAGCCAAACAGAGAACTCTTAATGCACACTTGTAGGCTTTGCCACCCGAAATGTCAGTTAGGGTACTCATGGAATTCCAAAAGACTTTGAATGTAGCAGTGGACACTGAGACAACACTAACTGAAATTGATGCAGTCACCAAACTATGGGAGAAAAGTTTTAAATTTGGTCTTCCAGGTCACATTAAGCATAACTGTAGGGAGCAAGGGATCAACAATGCCAATCATGTAGACAATTTGAGCACTCCAAACAGAATTAAAAGCACACTGTAAGGCTATGTTGGTGAGGCGGAGTAGTAAAAAATGATTGCTCGTGAACAAGGTCATACAATATGTTTATCGTTAGAAATAAATAAATAAGTATTCACATGCATATAAAAGAACACTAATTGTTACACTGAAACTTATTCCTTGCCACAAAATAAGTACACAGAGTATGTACTCTCCTTCCTACTACACATAGAGTACCGATTTTCAACTAAACATTAGATGGCAATACCATGTTATACGTGCACTAGTCCCGACAATCATGCGCCAAGTACTCTGAATACAGTATCATCCACACTTACTCTTATTTTTCTGCTATTCTGATGAATGTTCAATATATTCAGCATGCAGCCTATTGTTATCGTTGCCATAAATGTATAACTTTACTAGACACACAATCTTGACAACCACTCTGCACTCTGGCTGTCACTCGACTACTACCCCTAAGATAACTGTAAAGCGAAGATACCTCACATCTCCCACCGACTTCTTTCTCAGATTTGGTCGGAAAATCTGGGAAACATCAAACACAAAAACAGACAAAAACGCTCAAATAATAAAGTAAAATAAACATATACAATTACAATATACTAACTTAGCCCTCAAGCATTCCGAATGATAGCAAGGTTATGGACAACTCATTAATCACGTATTACAGACACAAACTCTGACGCATATAGATATGCACACATTGACAAATAAACTCCCCTTACGTGATTCAATGTCCTCCAACAATTGTAACATACCAAATAAACAGGTATAAAACAGGAGTAATCATTGAGCAAAACAGCTAGAGATTAGAAATTATCTCATTAGAAATTCAATTGTACAACATTTATATTATCATTCATAATTTATCATTACCATTTATATTATCAGTCAGTCTAAATCCACTTTAGTGTAGGCCATTATTCTGTGATTATTTTCCCTTGCTCTATTCTACATCATCCATCATTATCATCAACTAAAAAAAAACAGAAGGTGAATTGACGAGAAACAAGAAAATTAAATGAAACACATCTTTTGTTCCACATAAACAACATCATTTGTGTGTATGACGATATGTCGCTAGTCGTTCATCATGGATAAGCAGGTCGTGAATCACATGCCTGGGTGTTTGCACATGCTGTCCTGTTGGTAACGCTAAGTGCAGCATCTGGGCTCACCCCATTCCTCTGCAGTGTGGTTGTCTGGACTCACTGTTCCTGTTAAAACTCCTTGTGTTGTAAGCCTGAAGAAAAACAAATAATAACTAAGTGTCCATTTTCAGATAACATTTTGGACATTGACAAAGTAATTTACACTTGTAAAGGTTTACACACGTAAATATATGTGCTGGTTATCACTACAGTACAACAAGGTTTGCAGTCTATCTTTTTCTTCCATTCTTTCTCAAACCATCAAGTAACTTCCATTCCTTCTTCCATGGCACACGTGTTTCTGAAATAGTTTTAAGTCTTCTGCCTGGTTTAGCTTTCCAATCACGTTTACACTTCCTTTTTCTCTCTTGACCATACATTTTCATACTTAACTTTCCTTTTATGGTATTTTGGTCTTCTTTTATCGGTTTTGGAATCATTTTCTTTGATTTTCTGGGCAATTTACTCTTCTTCAATGGGTCTTTCTTCTCTATTAGGTGCCGTTTCAAATTGCTACATCTCATATGATCTATATTTTGTTCCCTCGTCCCATGGTTCTCTTTTTTACAGCAGTGCAATATGTCTTTCTAAACGCCTCAGTATCCTCTACACTCTTCTGCTCTTTCCCCATAACCATTTGCTCTCTTTCACCATTCCCTATCATCACAGCGTTTACCCTATAATTAACCTCTACTTTATGTTCTATTCTCTTGTCTGCTCCTAGTACGCCATGCACACATAAATTATTACTAAAGTATCCATGATAAAAATGTATTCCACTACTTAGGTTATACTTCTACACCCCTTTTGCACAATCATCCTGTTCTAAATCTGTAGTCATACAGGTTTTTTCATTCATATTTTGAACTGCCCATTTGTTTTTGTAACTATGTGTCCAGTGCGGAAGGTCGTACTTGATTTTCAGTTTCTTAAGCCTCAAATCTAGCTTTTTATTTTTCTGGCTTGTGTAAAATTTGCTCACACATTTTAAATGTTTCCCATTACTGTACATTTTTTTTCTCCTGTTTTTCCCAAGTTTTCCTCATCTGCTTCCTGTATTTCGTCATTTGCTCCTCACGTTCTTCTTCCATTTTCATTGATTGTTCTTTGTATTGTTCCTGCATTGTACTCATTTGTTTCCAATGTTCTTTCTTATGTGCAACCATTGCACCTCTCATGTCTTGTAGTAATATTTCTAACATATTTAGTAGCCCAAAATCACTAATACTGGTCCTCTCCTTTCTTTGAACAGCATGCAACCCTGAGCAACAGATGTGACTGCATTTAACATTATCTCCAGTTTCATCCATGATGAATAATTTAGCAATAGCTCAGTTTTCACATTTTGGTCAAACACGTAATGTACAGTGCTAATATACAGTGAAGAGCCAAAGAAACTGATACACCTCCCTAATATCGCGTAGTGCCCCCGTAAGCACTCAGGAGTTCCACAACACGATGTGGCATGGATTCGACTAATGTCTGAAGTAGTGCTGGAGGGAATTAAGACCATGAGTCTTGCGGGGTTGTCCATAAATCCGTAAGAGTATGAGGTGGTGGAGATCTCTTCTGAACAACACGTTGCAAGGCATCCCAAATATGCTCATTAATGTTCGTGTCTGGGGAGTCTGGTGGCCAGCGGAAGTGCTTAAACTCAGAAGAGTGTCTCTCGAGCCACTCTGTAACAATTCTGAAGGTGCGGGGTGTCGTATTGTCCTTCTATAATTGCCTAAGTCAATCGGATTGCACAATGGGCATGAATGGATGCAGGTGATCAGACGGAATGCTTACATATGTGTCACCAGTCAGAGTCATATCTAGACCTGTCAGAGTTCCCATATCACCCCAAATGCACACGCCCCATACGATTACAAAGCCTCCACCAGCTTGAACAGTCCCCTACTGAGATGCAGGGTGCATGGATCATGATGTTGTCTCCATACCTGCTAGATAAAATTTGAAACGAGACTCGTCCGACCAGGTAACATGTACCAGTCATCAACAGCCCAATGTTAGTGTTGACGTACCCAGGCAAAGCATAAACTTTGGTGTTGTGCAGCCATAGAGAGTACACGAGTGGGCCTTTGGCTTCAAAAGCCCATATCGATGATGGCTCTGAGCACTATGCGACTTAACTTCTGAGGTCATCAGTCGCCTAGAACTTAGAACTAATTAAACCTAACTAACCTAAGGACATCACACATATCCAGGCCCGAGGCAGCATTCGAACCTGCGACCTTAGCGGTCGCTCGGCTCCAGACTGTAGCGCCTAGAACCGCAAGGCCACCCCGGCCGGCCATATCGATGATATTTCATTGAATGGTTCGCAATCTGACTTACTTATGGCCAACACTGAAATCTGCTGGAGTTTTGGGAAGGGTTGCACTTGACGTTTAACGATTCTCTTCATTTGTCGTTGGCCCCATTCTTGCAGGATCTTTTTCCGGCCACAGTGATGTCAGATATTTGATGTTTTACCCGATTCATGATATTCAGCACACACTCAAGAAATGGTCATACTAGAAAATCCCCACTTCATCTCGACCTCGGATATGCTGTGTACCATTGCTCGTGTGCTGACTACAAGACCATGTTCCAACTCACTTAAATATTGATAACCTACCATTGTAGCAACAGCAACTGATCTAACAACTGTGAGACACTAGTTGTCTTATATAGGCGTTGGCGACCGCAGACCTGTATTCTGCCTGTTTACATATTTGTGTATCTGAATATGCATGCCTATACCAGTTTCTTTGGCGCTTCAGCGTAGTTCACTCTTTGTCACATCCTATTCCATTATCCAGAGTACGACTGTTTCAACCAATAGTTCCCTCAACACTTCTTGGCAAATAATCTATCGTTCTGTATCTTATAAATTTACTTTCATCATCTTGAGCTCTTGCTGTCGAATAATCTACAATGTTGAATGCTGCTCCACTATGTTCTTGGAGTTTCTTCCATGCTCTAAATCATATGAAAGCATTCCATCTATTCAGCTTGCCATTCGGAGACTTCACTCCATTCCAGCCATGACATTGCTCCTCTGATTGACAATGAGCATTATTGGACTTATTGTTGATACCAGTCTCTGGTTATTTCGCAGTCACTGCTTTACTTTTGATAATGTCCTCTCAATTTACCCTCCACTATACTTTGTTACCGAAGACTGTGCAGTCACTGTAGCCACATCTGAAGATTGTATCAGAAAATATTGAACAGTCTTGGAAAGGTCGTAAAATGTAGTTATAAAAAACTATTCATACACATCAGTTACATCAAAGTGTCTGCCCCCGGTAGCTGAGTGGTCAGTGTGACAGAACGTCAATCCCAAGTGTCTGTGTTTGATTCGCGCTGCTGGGTCAAAGATTTTCTCCTCTTAGTGACCGGGTGTTGTGTTGTCCTAATCATCATCATCCACATCGACGTGCAGGTCACCAAAATGGCGCCAACTCGAAAGACCTGCACCCAGCGAACGGTCTAACTGCCTGGAGGCCCTAGCCACACGACATTTACATTATATTTTCTATCAAAGTCACAATTCATTGTACTGAATTGTATGTTCTGGGACAGTAGGACAATTTCATGAAAAATAAAAAATTGCTCATTAACACTCGTATTTTTTATTTTTCACGAAATTGCCCTAATCTCCCAGAACATAGAAAATCATCCCACTACCACTTTTACCCAACAATAATATAATACAATAAAATAATATAATAAAAGCTATAATAAAAAGTCACTTATTTCCCATAGGTGAAATTAATGAAATAAATAAAATGAACTAGTTAACGAAATATATTATTTTAAAAAATCGAATTGTGAACATGAGTAAATAATTAAAATGTATTAGTTAACAAAAGTAAATAATTAAAATGTATTAGTCAACAAAAGTAAATAATTAAAATGAATTAGTTAACAAAAGTAAATTATATTTAAAATTTTCATGTTTTATTTTTCCTATCTCTCTTAAAAATTTCAGAAATGTGTATAAGAATGAAGTTAACACTTTTATAATTTTTTTAAGTTTTTAATTCATTCATATAGGAGCAAATATTAATAGTTAAAAATTTTTAGTAAGTAATCTATGTTGTGTATCATATGTAAGATTCTTTTTTCCATATATAATTACATACACAAGTGTATCATTTGGAACTTTATCATTAAACGTTGCACAAAGGTTCATAGTTGTTTTCTGTGTAGTTACAATATTCTTTCTATGTGTCATATTAATTACATAAATTGGATAATTATTTATAAAAATAATTGGACTAATATCAATATCTGATTTTAGTAAAGTAATTCATTTAAAATCTAAAAATGCATCATATACTTTAAGAAAATTATTCGGTGGATTAATATTCCACATTTGTTGAGGAAAAAATTCGTTTCTACCATTTTTTAAATAAATACTCTTTAGTTTAACATGATGAAATAATGACGAATCAACTAATTGATTATTTTTATGTATTGTTTAAAATTAACAAAGACGAAGTATGGCATATCAAATTCTGTAGTTATAGTAATTTGTGATATCTAGTTCAAAACTGTTTTTACCAGATACTCCAGCAACTTCTTTTGTTTGAAGTTCATAAAAAGAAATAGGTATTTTCGGATTTTTAAGAATATTTTCATGTTGTTCAAGTTCGTAATTTGGTTCATATTTAACAACAGGTACACGAATTTCCATATATTCTATCACAATATTACCTTCTTTAGGAAGAGTATCTTTTATTTCAATTATAGCATCATTTTTATCAGCCCAATGAAGAATTATGTCTGCAGAAGATGAACTACGTGTAAAAATTACATTTAAATCTCCTTCCCACATGATTTCTTTATTATCTTTAAAAAATGCACCAGGTAAAGATAGTGGATAAAGTATTTCATTTCTTTTATGATTTATTTTTCCTGTGTTAATTATACAGGGTGTTACAAAAAGGTACAGCCAAACTTTCAGGAAACATTCCTCACACACAAATAAAGAAAACATGTTATGTGGACATGAGTCCAGAAATGCTTGGTTTCCATGTTAGAGCTCATTTTAGTTTCGTCATTCCAACGTGATCAAATTGTAAATTTTCACAATCAACATGTGTGGGCTGACAAGAATCCGCACACAGTTGTGCAATCACATCATCAACAAAGATTTTCTGTGAACGTTTGGGCAGGCAGTGTTGGTGATGTCTTGATTGGGCCCCATGTTCTTCCACCTACACTCAATGGAGCACGTTGTCATGATTTCATATGGGATACTCTACCTGTGCTGCTAGAACATGTGCCTTTACAAGTACGACACAACATGTGGTTCATGCACGATGGAGCTCCTGCACATTTCAGTCGAAGTGTTTGTACGCTTCTCAACAACAGATTCGGTGACCGATGGATTGGTAGAGGCGGACCAATTCCATGGCCTCCACGCTCTCCTGACCTCAACCCTCTTGACTTACATTAATGGGGGCATTTGAAAGCTCTTGTCTACGCAACCCTGGTACCAAATGTAGAGACTCTTTATGCTCGTATTGTGGACGCCTGTGATACAATACGCCATTCTCCAGGGCTGCATCAGGGATTCCATGCGACGGAGGGTGGATGCATGTATCCTCGCTAATGGAGGATATTTTGAACATTTCCTGTAACAAAGTGTTTTAAGTCACGCTGGTACGTTATGTTGCTGTGTGTTTGCATTCCATGATTAATGTCATATGAAGAGAAGTAATAAAATGAGCTGTAACAAGCTATACCAAGCAAGCATTTCTGGACACATGTCCACATAACATATTTTCTTTTTTTGTGTGTGAGGAATGTTTCCTGAAAGTTTGGCCATACCTTTTTGTAACACCCTGTATGTCCCTCTATACTTATTTTGTCAGTAACAGATGAAGTTAAATGTAATAAAACTGTTGATGAAATAAAAGGATGCTCAATTCTAGATAAAATATTATTTCCTTTCTCTATTGTTACAAAGTCAAACAATTTAGTTAAATAATTAGCAATTAATTTTTTATTTGATTTTCCATCATAAGTTGGATAATCTGTTCCATCATTTCCAATAATACTAAAATTCATCTACAATTGTGCATGATTTGGATGAAGCCAACCATCACCAACATTTATTTCAACTACTTTATCTTTGTACAGAACATTTAAAATATTTTTAATATTCTCATTCACAGGGAATGACTAAAACTGATAACTTTCGATTTTATTCATGATTGTTTTAGCAATTAGTTATTTATTAAGAAAATAATATATTAAGATATTTTTAAAACAACTGTTACAGTAGCACCATTAAAGTCAATTAAATTCTCATTTGCATCAGTTATAGTAACTTCTAAATCTTGAATTGTATGAAAAATAGGAACATTGACAGGATATTTTGGTTCATAAATTATTGGTCCACCAAACTCTGCATTATGTTTAAATGAAATATAATATTAGTTTCTTTATGAAATAGATAATTATGTTTTACATACATTCCAGCAGCACTATTAAAATTTATAATGATTAATTCAAAACGAATTATTTTAGGGATATCTTTAGCTACAGATTTTTCATTAGGTAAAACAAATTGATTTTTAAAACCAAGTTAACTTGCAATACTATCCTCTGTATCCATATATAATTTTACATCACTTTCAATAGTTATTCAGTTTAAAATTTCATCTGCTTTAATGTGTATATTGGTTTTTTTTCAAATGAATATATTTTTTTTAATTTTTAAAGCTATATTGACCTAAAAGAATTTCAATCGTTTCTCAATAACAATAAAGTTTATTACTTTTTCTTGCAATATTTGGTGTTAAAAAGTTGAATAAAAACCAACTAGTGAAATACTGGTATAAGTATCTTGTATTGGAACAGTAAATCTCTTTCTAAGTATTGAAGATTTATCACTAAGTTGAAATAATCTACTCTTTACTACTGGAAAAAATTATTAACTAAATGAACAGATTGGGAACCTGAAGTAATAATTCAAAAAAATAAGTTAAAATACAAACATGGTAAACTTTTACCAAATTCTATAAGATGTGCAATAATTGGATCAAGTGGTTGTGGAAAAATGACATTAATAACTGATAATTATATTTTAGCTCCATAATGATTGAATTGGAATAAAATTAAACATTTGTATGTTTATTAAAAAAATTTAGATCAACCAAAATATCAAGAATTTA
Source organism: Schistocerca cancellata (assembly GCF_023864275.1). NCBI lineage: Eukaryota > Metazoa > Arthropoda > Insecta > Orthoptera > Acrididae > Schistocerca > Schistocerca cancellata. The sequence goes on along the minus strand of NC_064629.1, from coordinate 856,372,762 downwards.
TAAAACAATGTAAAAAAATTGAAGATAAAATTAATGAAAATATTGTAAGTTTTATTGAAATTAATGAAGAAAAAATTCGTACAGATGAATGTGAAGATAAATCAGTTGTTGTATTTGATGATTTTGTTTTAGAAAATCAAGATATTGTTAGAGATTATTTTACTAGAGGCAGACAGAGGAATAGATTGCTTTTATGTAGCACAAATGTATTCAAAAATACCAAAACAATTAGACACAATTTAAATTTTTTAATTATATTTAGAAAAGATGATACAAATTTATTGTATAATTCTCATGGATTTGTGGGTGGAGATTTAAAGTTTGATATTTTTAAAGAAATGTGTAGCAAATGTTGGAATGATGAGTTTGGATTTTTCACAATAACATGACTAGAATACCAAATGAAGGTAAGTTCAGAAATAAAATACAACATTTTATTAATCTTTAATTGTTTTTGTTTCTAATAAATGGACACTTTAAAAATGATATTACATATCTATTAGACAATGATGATGGTGTTTTATCTGAACATATAAATGAAATTTAAGAGAACTCTTGATTATTCAAAAAAATATGAAAAATCAGAAAAAGTATAATCAATTTATGGACATTATACAAATCGTTCATCGTCGGCGATAATGCTAAATGTGGACCCAACACACATGGTATTTATTATTATGACAGATTATAAGTAAAACACATTACCTTATTAACTTTTATAAACATAAACATAAACTAGAAACATAAATGTAATGTAAACGTAAATGTAACATAAAACATAAACGTTAAACATTAACAATAGACATAAAGATAAACATAATTAATGTTTTTTCTTTAATAAATGTTTGTGAAATACGATGAAGAGGTTGATAAAAAAGCTATACAAAATAGAAAGAAAGTTGAAGAATTAAAAGAACAATTTAACCTTTGGAAAAAGCAACCAAGAACAGAATATGAAAAATATAAAAAGGAACATCAACCCGTTATTGATGCTATTGAAAAAGTAAAACAAGGTATTGAAGGTTTAAATGATAATGTTTCAAAAGCAATTGAAGAAAACACAGAAGTTGAAAAGCAAATGATTCCATTTCATCAACATATAAAAGATTTTGATGATTTATCACCAATTAAAAAATAACAGATTGGTCCAATGATATTCCTAGAAAATATAATTATACATTAAATGGAACAGAAATTAAAGATGTATTTAATAAACACCAAGAAGAAAAGGGATCAAGTAGTCGTCAAAATGAAAATAAAAGGATAAATGAAACTAAAGTCATAAATATTAGTGAAAGAATGTTAAAGTATATAAATCATAGTGAAGATAAAGTATTTGGCTTGAAACATATGAATAAACAGTAATGAATAAACATTAATAGGTACATTAATTATATTTTCTATTTTTGGAATATGATCAACTAATACAGGAAAATAAATATTTTCAAAGTTTTTAACAAGATCAAGGCCAACCCTTTTTTATTTTGTAATTCTTTCTGAATGTTCACCTACAGGAAACAAAACCGATTGTATAGACCATAGAAAACATTTTTGATCTTCTTTTTTCATATTAACACATCATTTTTATTTTTAATATTATCTAGCAAATAAATATGAGATGATCCTCTTAGTGGGACATATTTGTTAATTGCTAGTTTTAAACCAATAGTTGTATTTAATGACAATCCTGATCCTTGTGCTTGAAAATTAGAAATTTTTTCTAACATATGTCTTTTACCATATTTGAATTTTTAATTAAAATTTTTGTCTTGTTAAATAGTATAGTTTGGTGTTTAATGCCCAATTTCTAAAACCTTTTCATCTGCTTCACCTCTTTTTAGTATATATTCTGAATATAAATTAACATTTACTTTACTCTATGATGTACTTTCAAACTGTCTTTAACAATTTTGAAAATTTTAGCTTTTACTGCATATATGAAACGTTTAGGATCAAGTATATCTATACTATTTTCTAAATTTGTAGTTTGCAATCTGTATTCAAATGCTTTTTCAACTTATTAATCCTTAATTGTTTTTCTATCTGTTGGTTTTAGAAATATACTTGTAAAAATGGAAATATTCCTTTTAATGCTTTATCTTCTTTAGTTACAAAAACATCACAAATATCATAAAATGGTAAATTTTCCAAAGATTTTCAATACAATCAGGTTAATAACTTTTTATTGTTTTTATATCTCTTGGATTTACAGATATATTTGTAGAAAATTGAAATATTTCTTTTAATGGTTTATCTTATTTAGCTAGAAAAACACCATAAATATCACAAAGTGATAATTTTTCCAAACATTTTCACTACTTTCATTTTTGACATATGTGTGTTATCTTGCTCACTATTTTAACAATATTTACATTATTTTATATGCATGATTTTCAACAATGTTTCAACGATTACTAATAATAATTGAACGATTATTAATAATATATGTAATTAAATCAGCGTTATGTATTTTTGAATATCATCATAAATTATTTTTTTTACAAAATTCATGAAGTCTTGCAACAGTTAATTTTTGTAGATTAGTTGCGATTTATTTTAGTTGAGTAGCAATTATACTTTCCATTTTGCTATTCTATTTATTACAAATTTGCTTTTTAGATTTGTAAAAAATATTTTTTAAATAAATTTGAAAAATATTTAATAGATGCATCAGGATAATTATTTAATTAATAATTAATCATAAAGAGAATTAATTTATTATTTAGTTTAACAATCAATTAGTTTGATCTTGTATTTATTACAAAAAAATTCATTAGAGTTCAAAAATTATTTTTATTAATAAAATGATAATTATTTAATAGATGGATAGATAATTGATCATAATGGATTATTATTTAAAGTTAAAGCTTTCTTATTCTTCATATATTACAAGGCACACTTCTTCCATTTCTTATTATGTTTATCTTTATGTGATGGATTTATATAAAAACATCTTAAATCTTTAATTACTTTACATATTTTACATTTCTTTTTTTATTCAGTTATAACTGCTTCATTATTCACTGTAGATTAATTTTGCATTTTCGTATTTCTTGAATTTTGTCTTACATGTTCCTTGAAATATTATTTAGCAACACATTTTCCACATACACAATGAATTTGATTTTCATTGTAATTTTCTACATGATATTTATTTAAACATGGCCTACCTGTAGTTGTATAACCATTGTTTGTGTGTTTCTGTAAAGTAAAATTATCAATTTGTTCCTCTGTATTACAATATTTACAAAATGATGTTTTCAAAGAACAATCTTCTTGAACTTGCTCCATTTATACCGAAAAAAATTTATTAGAATTGTAAAAAGGAAATTAATAATCATAATAATCACCATAATATCCTACTTCATCTAAAGCATCAAACATAAAATTAATATCAATTATTTCAAATTTTTCTGGTACATTAGTCTTAACAGTTCTACAATGTGGTCAATATTTTTAAACAATTCATCAATACATTCTTTATGAAAAATATGATTGCAGCTTTTCTTCTGATTATTATTTTTATCAATTAAACAAATAGGACATTTAATAACTTTTCACATACTTTGGTTAGTTCATAAGTATTTTGCATTTCGTTCTTGTCCTCCATTTATAAGATATATTTTTATTAGATTGAAGAAATGTTAAATTATCTAATTTTTGTATTGTATCTCTACTGTTATTTTTTTTTGCAAAACTAAAGAAAAATATTTCTTTTAAATGGGATCGCTTGTAGATGTCATCAACAACAATCTTACTTACAACAATAAGCAAGTTTTTGTCATTATTGATGAAGGAAATAATTCATGGTTTAAAGTGAAAGATGTTGCTAAGGTTTTAGAATATAGTCAAACACAAAATCCTTTTATAAATTTTGCTGAAGATGATAAAAATTATTAGAACATTTAAACTCTTCCAATTTGGGCACCTTGAAAGGCAATGAAAAATCTTAGGTATTTATTAATGATCTGGATTATATTCTTCAATTTTAAAATCACAAAAGAAAACAATTTAGAAGATGGGTTACTCATGAAGTTTTACCTTCATTTAGAAAACATGGAGAACATAAGATTAGAAAAGAACTAAAAATGTTTAATAAAGGTCAAATTCAACATAAAAATTATTGCATTGAACAACTAGAAAAATAAATATAAAAAAGAATTAATGAAATTAGAGGACAAACAAATAGAACATTTAAGAGGAACGGTTAATATTGCTTTGGAAATAATAAAGGAAAAGAATGAACAAATAAATACATTACTATCACATGTAGTTCCTAAAACATTTGATGACTGTTTAAGACCAACATTCATTCTTTTAAAATTATTTGGTGAAGAATGTGAACATAACCATTATGTCATTAGAACACAACGAAAAAAATTACAGAAACGACTATATAAAATCGAAGATAGACACTCAAATTGTGAAGAAATGTTAAGATTGACCTATAATGCTAATTCAATCAATCTGTATCAAAGAATGAAAGAAAATTTGAGGATTGTCTGTTATTTCATTATTTTGAATAACTATACACAAGACCAATTGATTAATGACATAATAAGGCTCCATCAGACAAAACATTAAAAAATTACTTTCTCTTTACTCACCCAACTGTTATAAAATTATCAAAACCTAACCATTTAACATAAACCTTATTACCTTTACTTCTAAAACATTTTCATCTACATAATCATCTGGATAATTAGTTTTTTTACTTATTGTTCATAAAAATTGACATTTATATTTTTTAATTTATATGTAATTGGATTAGAATGAATAATATCTTCGATTTCAAATATTTCTGTTAACCAATTAGCTGTATATCCTTTTTCAGAGAGACCTTGAGTTTATTAATTCTAACTTTATCACCTTTTGTAAATTTAGTATGCTCATTTGGTATAATTTTACTTATTTTTAAAATTTTTTCATATATTTCTGTTGGTTTCATTTTTATTGTATTATCATTTGTATTATTATATTGATCAATTACATCTTTAACTAACTTTAACCATTTATAGTTTCATTTTAAAGCAAATTTCTTCCACATTTTTTCTTTAACTGTTGTGTTAAATCAATGAACAACAGATGCTTTTAATTATGAAAAAGTTGAATAAAGATTAATGCTATATTTCTTCATTAATTATTTAAATTCTTTGTTATAAAATTCTTTTCCATTATCTGTTTGTAAGGTATTTGGATCTCTACCTATGAAAATTTTTTGAAAGTGTGAACTATATTTTTTGCTGTTTTATCTTTAATAGGAACAGCAAATGCATATTTAGAAAAAAACAGCAATTAAAGTTAAAAATATTTATAACCATTGTTTATTTTTGAAATTCCTTTTACATTAACAGAATCCATCTCTACAAAATCAGCTTGCCATAAATCATCTATATTAAAAGAAACAACATTCCTTCTTTCAAAATTATTTGTAATTGGTTTACGTAGTTCGTTAATTATACTTTCACAAATATTATTATTATTTAAACCTTCATCATTTACAAAAATACTTTAACAAATTTACTCTTTTTACGTTTACATCTTGTTCAAAGACCTTCAATTCTATTTCTTCCAATTTAAGTTGTTATTCTTTCTGTATTATGTGTATCAGTAAACTTTTTAAACTTTAAACAATAAACGTGATAGTCATGTTAAGTATGATTTTCCATTTATATAGATTAAAAATGTATTAAATTTAAATAAAATTAACTTTACATCAATTGGAAAAGTTTTAACAGAATCTTCAACAGAATCTTTTAATTCTACAAATGAAGTGCTTGATGTGTCTAGCAGTATTGATTGATTATTATCATATATTTGATATGTCCCACTATCTGCACTTACTGATATATCAAAATTATTAAAGCTTAAATATCCATTTTATGTTTACCAAGGACAATAATCCTTTTAATTATGAAACTATATTCAGAATTGAACATTTTTAGTTCATCAGCGGTTGGAACAGTAAATTCAATTATTTATCATATACTATTTCTTTAAGATTTGTTAACTGTTCTAAGTATGGAATTAAATCAACTTTTGAAAGATAATATGAAATAGCTTTTTCTACTTCTTTTGGTCAAACAATTATTGAACTGTGTTAAAATACTTGAGTGTTCAAGTTTTTTAACATATTCTTCTTCTAAGTATTGTTTGTTAACAACATCTTATTCATCAGTTGGATCATTTAAATGAACAAGTCTTCTATTTGTAAAATCAATATTTCCTTTAGGTACTTTAAAAATAAAATTAAAGTCTTTTTGAAATTGTTTAATTGCATTAGTTATTTTGAATCTATTGATGATTGTAGTTGTTTAAGAATATATTCAATTTTTCAATTTTTTCTAAATTTAATGTAGTTGTATTAACTACTTTTTAACTTTGTTTAAAGAAATATATCTTATTACCAAAAATGTCCTTTTATTAAATCTAAAAATAATTTAAATTATAATTATCACATAGCAATTTTAAAACGAAGAAACATAAATGACCACGTGTTACTTCATCAAAGCTATGTATTCTTTCTGTATTGTAATATAATCTATCTTTTCCTAAATAATTAACAAATAAATCCAAAACTAATTTTTTTATTTTTATTTTTATAATAACAAATCCAGTTTGTATCAGGATTATCAGATGTATCTAAATTAACTATACCACATTCAGTTTTTAATTGTTTATTTGGCAATTCATCAATGATGTGTACACCAAGAAAGTTTTTAAATTTTAGTCCTTTAGTACGTTTTTCTATATCGAAATTACTTAATGTGTTAGAATATTTATAAATTTTTTTAAATTTTTGTTTTCTTTAGTCCTGGTCCTGCTTTTTTTCCATTTCTAAGTTGTTCCTTTTTTGTTCTTCTACTTCTTTATCAGCTTTCTTCTTGTTTGTAACTGCATTTGCAATTGCTGCAGATCCTCCAGCAAAACAACCAATTGTTGCTAAGTAAGGTAGTGCAGCCAATATTATGGTAAAAATCCGGCTTCATATTGTGTTAATCCTTTACCATCTTTTTTTTTATTAAATACTCAATAACTTTTTAACAACAGGAATAGCTAATGTAACAACTAAATTTCCACCAACTTTCTGTTCTTTCTTCCTTTTTCGAACATCTGTTAAAATGGTTTAATTGCATTTAATTGTTCATTATTTAACTTTAATTTAATTGACTTTGGTTTTGTTTAGCCACTAGGTAGCAAAGTATAATCAATTTCAAAGTTATTTATTTATATAGTTAAAAATTCATTAAAGATTTTTTATATAGTTAAGTTTTTTTATGATCCCCAACCATTTTCATCAACATCAATTCCCATTCCTAATTTTCTTTTTCAGTACATTGTTCCTATAACAGCTGTAGCTGCTACTTTTTCACCAAATGAAGCATCATTTGCATACCATTCTTTCTTTTGCAGCTAACTCAAGTTCTTTATCAGCCATATGTCTTTTTTCTAATCTTTATTATCTCTATAAGCAAGATTCATCTGATGGATTTATACCTTGATCTCCTCAAGCTAATCTTTCTGTTAAGTTTAGTAAACATTCCACAGTAATTATATCATGGTAGATGGATCTCAGGCATTGGAACATTGTTTAAAACCCAATTGACTAATCCTTTATGATGTTTATCACTTTTATGGATATATTTTTTAACTAATACCTCACCTATATTTTCAGGAGAAGTAATATCTGAAGAATCTATATTTGATTTTCTTCTTAAGTTTGGAAAATAATCTACAAAAATTGCTTTTATTAAATATAAATATTTATTACCTTTACATTAATTCATTTTATTTTGATTATTATCAGTATACAATTCTCCTGAATTTAATAATACATCTGTACAATTTGATAAATCTACACTATCAAACTCTTTATTTAAATCATGTATAGTAATTTGTTTTTCAGTTGAAAGTCTCATTGATCCATCTGTACCTCTATACGTTTTTTCACCAATTGTTACTTTATCATCATTAAATTCAACAGGTAATCTACCAACATATTTACACACACACACACACACACACACACACACACACACACACACACTAACACATACACACACCACACACACACACACACACACACACACACACACACACACAAGCACACACACACAAACACACACACACACACATACACGCACACAGATATATATATATATATATATATAAAAGTTATCAAGATCCTATTGTTTATAGAGGACAGAATTGGCATAAAATTTTATAGAATGTATAAAACAAGAAGTTGAAGGAACTGAAAGAATATATTCCGAAACTGAAGAAATGAAACTCCTGACACTCGAATAATACAAAATATATAATAAATCTACAGTTTGTAAACTATGTAAATGTCACTATAAAAAAAAGCAATTAAAAAAACTCTTCATCATGATCATTTAACTGGAAAATACACTCCTGGAAATGGAAAAAAAACACATTGACACCGGTGTGTCAGACCCACCATACTTGCTCCGGACACTGCAAGAGGGCTGTACAAGCAATGATCACACGCACGGCACAGCGGACACACCAGGAACCGCGGTGTTGGCCGTTGAATGGCGCTAGCTGCGCAGCATTTGTGCACCGCCGCCGTCAGTGTCAGCCAGTTTGCCATGGCATACGGAGCTCCATCGCAGTCTTTAACACTGGTAGCATGCCGTGACAGCGTGGACGTGAACCGTATGTGCAGTTGACGGACTTTGAGCGAGGGCATATAGTGGGCATGCGGGAGGCCGGGTGGACGTACCGCCGAATTACTCAACACGTGGGGAGTGAGGTCTCCACAGTACATCGATGTTGTCGCCAGTGGTCGGCGGAAAATGCATGTGCCCGTCGACCTGGGACCGGACCGCAGCGACGCACGGATGCACGCCAAGACTGTAGGATCCTACGCAGTGCCGTAGGGGACCGCACCGCCACTTCCCAGCAGTGGTCGGGGGAAAATGCATGTGCCCGTCGACCTGGGACCGGACCGCAGCGACGCACGGATGCACGCCAAGACTGTAGGATCCTACGCAGTGCCGTAGGGGACCGCACCGCCACTTCCCAGCAAATTAGGGACACTGTTGCTCCTGGGGTATCGGCGAGGACCATTCGCAACCGTCTCCATGAAGCTGGGCTATGGTCCCGCACACCGTTAGGCTGTCTTCCGCTCACGCCCCAACTACGTGCAGCCCGCCTCCAGTGGTGTCGCGACAGGCGTGAATGGAGGGACGAATGGAGACGTGTCGTCTTCAGCGATGAGAGTCGCTTCTGCCTTGGAGCCAATGATGGTCATATGCGTGTTTGGCGCCGTGCAGGTGAGCGCCACAATCAGGACTGCATATGACCGAGGCACACAGGGCCAACACCTGGCATCATGGTGTGGGGAGCGATCTCCTACACTGGCCGTACACCACTGGTGATCGTCGAGGGGACACTGAATAGTGCACGGTACATCCAAACCGTCATCGAACCCATCGTTCTACCATTCCTAGACCGGCAAGGGATCTTGCTGTTCCAACAGGACAATGCACGTCCGCATGTATCCCGTGCCACCCAACGTGCTCTAGAAGGTGTAAGTCAACTACCCTGGCCAGCAAGATCTTCGGATCTGTCCCCCATTGAGCATGTTTGGGACTGGATGAAGCGTCGTCTCACGCGGTCTGCACGTCCAGCACAAACGCTGGTCCTACTGAGGCGCCAGGTGGAAATGGCATGGCAAGCCGTTCCACAGGACTACATCCAGCATCTCTACGATCGTCTCCATGGGAGAATAGCAGCCTGCATTGCTGCGAAAGGTGGATATACACTGTACTAGTGCCGACATTGTGCATGCTCTGTTGCCTGTGTCTATGTGCCTGTGGTTCTGTCAGTGTGATCATGTGATGTATCTGACCCCAGGAATGTGTCAATAAAGTTTCCCCTTCCTGGGACAATGAATTCACGGTGTTCTTATTTCAATTTCCAGGAGTGTATGTTGCTCCATTATGTAATATTTATAATTTAATACTACCTGATTTTTTACCCATTTATTTACATAATTTATCTGGTAATGATTCTCATCTTTTTGTAAAAGAACTCACTTATGATAATAAAGAAATAGAATTAAAACCAAATAATGAAAATACAGGTACAGGGACACAGTACTAGAAGTGGCTAAAGAATGTCTTGGAACAGTAGTGTGTAAAAGTAGGATGAAGCAAACAGCTTGGTGGAATGATACAGTCAAGGCAGCCTGTAAAAGGAAAAAGAAGGCGTATCAAAAATGGCTACATACCAGAACCCAGGTAGACAGAGAAAGTAATGTTGAAGAAAGAAACAAAGCCAAACAGATAATTGCAGCATCCAAGAAGAAATCGTGGGAAGACTTTGGAAACAGGTTGGAGACTATGGGTCAAGCTCCTGGATAACCATTCTGGAGTGTAATTAGCAGTCTTCGAAAGGGAGCCAAGTATTTTGGACAGGTCAGGGAAACTGCTGGTGAATCCTGTGGATGCCTTGGGCAGATGGAGGGAATATTTCGAAGAGTTGCTCAATGTAGGTGAAAATGCGATCAGTAATGTTCCAGATTTCGAGGTAGATGGGATAGGAATGATGATGGAAATAGGATCACATTTGAGGAAGTGGAAAAAATGGTCAATAGATTGCAGTGCAATAAAGCGGCTGGGGTGGATGAAATTAAGTCGGAACTCATCAAATACAGTGGAATGTCAGGTCTTAAATGGCTACACAGGATAATTGAAATGGCCTGGGAGTCGGGACAGGTTCCATCAGACTGGACAAAAGCAGTAATCACACCAATATTTAAACATGGAAACAGAAAAGATTGTAACAACTACAGAGACATCTCTTTAATCATCGTTGTGGGTAAAATCTTCTCAGGTATTGTTGAAAGGAAAGTGCGAGTATTAGTTGAGGACGAATTGGATGAAAATCAGTGTGGGTTTAGGCCTCTCAGAGGTTGTCAGGACCAGATCTTTAGCTTACGGCAAATAATGGAAAAGTGTTATGAGTGGAACAGGGAATTGTATTTATGCTTTATAGATCTAGAAAAGGCATATGACCGGGTTCCTAGGAGGAAGTTATTGTCTGTTCTACAAGATTATGGAATAGGAGGCAAACTTTTGCAAGCAATTAAAGGTCTTTGCATGGATAGTCAGGCAGCAGTTAGAGTTGACGGTAAATTGAGTTCATGGTTCAGAGTAGTTTCAGGGGTAAGACAAGGCTGCAACCTGTACCCACTGTTGCTCATATTATTTATGGATCATTGTTGAAAACAATAGACTGGCTGTGTGAGATTAAGATATGTGAACACAAAATAAGCAGTCTTGCATATGCAAATGACTTAGTTGTGGTGGCAGATTCGATTGAAAGTTTGCAAAGTAATATTTCAGAGCTAGATCAGAAATGTAAGGACTATGATATGAAGATTAGAAGTGCCAAAAGGAAAGTAATGTCCGTGGGAAAGAAATATAAACGGATCGGGTGCCAAATAGGAGGAACAAAGTTAGAACAGGTGGACGGTTTCAAGTACTTAGGATGCATATTCTCACAGGATGGCAACATAGTGAAAGAACTGGAAGCGAGGTGTAGCAAAGCTAATGCAGTGAGCGCTCAGCTACGATCTACTCTCTTCTGCAAGAAGGAAGTCAGTACCAAGACTAAGTTATCTGTGCACCGTTCAATCTTTCGACCAACTTTGTTGTACGGGAGCGAAAGCTGGGTGGATTCAGGTTACCTTATCAACAAGGTTGAGGTTACGGATATGAAAGTAGCTAGGATGACTGCAGGTACTAGTAGATGGGAACAATGGCAGGAGGGTGTCCACAATGAGGAAATCAAAGAAAAACTGGGAATGAACTCTATAAATGTAGCAGTCAAGGAGAACAGGCTTAGATGGTGGGGTCATGTTACACGCATGGGAGAAGCAAGGATACCCAAGAGACTCATGGATTCAGCAGTAGAGGGTAGGAGGAGTCGGGGCAGACCGAGGAGAAGGTACCTGGATTCGGTTAAGAATGATTTTGAAGTAATAGGTTTAACATCAGAAGAGGCACTAATGTTAGCACTGAATAGGGGATCATGGAGGAACTGTATAAGAGGGGCTATGCTCCAGACTGAACGCTGAAAGGCATAATCAGTCTTAAATGATGATGATGATGATGATGATGATGAGTGAAAATACATACCTGAGTTTTAGTAAATATACCAAAAAATTGAAAATGAGATTTGTTCATACATTTAGATTTATGGCTTCTTCACTTGGTATACTTTAGTCAAATTAAAGAAAAAACAATTAAAAAAATAATAGAAAGCATTTTTCTCCAGAATTATTTAATCTAGTAATTATAAAAGTTTTTTATCCACATGATTACATGGATTCTTGAAAAAAATTGAAGAAACACATTTACCAAAAAAGATAAATTTTATTGTGAATTAAACGATTGTGACGTAAGTGATGAAGACTATGAACATGCAAAATTAGTTTGGGAAAAATACAATATTAAAAATATTGGTGAATATCATGATTTATTTCTTAAAACTGATATATTATTATTAAGTGATGTTTTTGAAAATTGTAGATAAAGTTGTATACAAAAACATAATCTAGATCCTTCTTGGTATTTTACAGCACCAGGTTATCTTGGGATGCAATGTTAAAAATTACTGATCAAAAACTTGAATTATTATATGATTATGATATGCTTCTAATGGTTGAAAAAGAAATAGGAGGTGAAATTTCACAATGTTGTAAAAGATATGTAAAAACAAATAATAAATATTTATGATGATAATAATAAAGAAATATAAAATTATATAATGTATCTAGATGCAAATAATTAATATGGTTGTGCTATGAACCAATATTTACCATACGGAGGATTTAAATCGGAAGAACAAAAAACTTTCATTCTACAAAAATAAATGAAATACCACACAATTCTGAAAATGATTATATATTTGAAGTAGACCTAGAATGTCCAAAAGAAATACATGATTTACATAAATATTTACCACTAGCTCCTGAAACAAAATTTGTTCCAGGTACAAATGAAAGTAAATTAATAACAACTTTAGATAAAAAGTGTTATTATGTGGTACATTAAATAAATCTTAAACAATATTTATCTTTTGGAATGCAACCTACAAAAATACATAAAGTTTTAAAATTTAAACGAACTGATTGGTTGCAGAAATATATAGATCTAAACACACAGTTAAGAACTAAAGCTACAAAAGATTTTGAAAAAGATTTCCATAAATTAATGAATAATTCTGTATTTGGTAAAACAATGGAAAAGATAAGGAATATACAAGATATAAAATTAGTTTAAAATAGTAAAATATGTGATTAACTTGTACCTAAACCTAACTTTAAACATAGAACTATATTTAGTAAAAATCAGAACTGAGGATGGACTTAGTCACAAAGTACGTACCATGTAATGCACCTTAGTACATACTAGAGAATGGCAGAAAGCATGAATTATTGACCCAAACTGTCTGTAGTTCTCGAAGACATACTATGCAGAAAGAAGTAATCTGGTTTGTGCATAGTGGAACCAGCCAAATTACCAGTGGCAGATGAACCATGTCATAGACATACTTGAACCCTTCATTCAAACATCTGCAGGAAACCATTATGTGCTAATAATAGTTGATCATTTCTCACATTTAGTTTCAATTGTTGCCATACCTAACCAGCAGTGAGAAACAGAGACTCAAGCACACTTGATAATGGATACTGAAGTGTGGAATATCGTGGACAGTGATGAAGAATGAATTTTGTGTCTGAACTGGGGAAGTAGTTGTGTAGATTATTACTATTAAAAAACTATGGGATAGTGCTTTACACCCACAGGCAAGTGAACTAAAGCAAAGAGTCCCAGAACAACTGGGAAAAATCTTGGATTACTACTGTACATTAACCATTACCACAATGACTGGGAGGTCTTACTCCCTTATGTAATAGACGTATATAACTAAGAAATCCAGCAAAATACTGACTTATCTCTATATGTGGTTGTTTAGCAGGCAAAATATGCTATCTTATTTTGAGGTACATAAACCCACTCCAGGAACATATATATATATATATATCATTAGTCCAAAATTTTTCGAGTAGTTTAAAAAGTGTTTGGTGCCAGGTTAAAAATAAAAACACTGCAGGCCTGAGAACAGTGGGAGGGTACCCATATAAAGAAAGCAACTTTACCAAAGTATCATGTCAGACAATGGGTAATACTAATCAACCCCTGTGTGCTGAAGAGGAAGACTAAAACGTTTGTTACGAGTTATCAAGGGCTCTATCAAGTATTAGAAATGATGTCTTCTGTTAATGTTAAATTAAAATTCGAAACGTGTGCCATGGTAGGGCACAAAAGCTGTTTTCGCTCATTTTCAGGATCTCCAGAGGGGCTGCCTCTTTTCCCAGCAGCGCATTTCTGAAGGGGGCTTGTGTGGTAAAAATGGATAGAAGGATAGGACCAGGCAAGAGAAACTGGGTGCTTCAACAGTTATTCCACTGCACACTTCGACTGTGAGGGGGAATAATGAACTAACAAGAGGATTTCATTTTACTTTAGTAAATGGTCCTGTTCCAACCAGGTGAGAGGTAGCAATTCTAGAGTCAATTATCGAGCTCATTATCAGGGGGGGAAAGTATTCAGGAAGCCTCATCATAGTAAGCCTTCTGTGCTGCTGTGGGATGACAGAAATTCACAAAGTGCGTCTTGTAAGTAGTGATTTATTTCTCACACAACAGCTGGATGTAGTAATCATAGATCGTCAGTGGACCTTAAGGATGGATTGTGATATATGGGAAATGGAAAACTAAACTCAGAAGTTACAAGGTATGTGATTTTAGGTTCCCCTGGCAAATCAACTGTTAGCACTGTTAGCACTGTTAGCACAGTCGTCTTCGTAACACGATATTTCGATAGTGCACCTTGCTTCGTCTTCAGATGATTCCTGTTGAATGAGCGTCTTTGATACATCCCTCGCCCTTTGTACTCTTTTCGCTCCCATCCCTTCTTCCACTGCCAGTTGTACAGTGCGACTGGTGGAGTGGTGGGATAGATGGCACTATCAGACGCTGGGCGCAAACTCTAGCCCCTCAATACTCCTATCGCCTGCGTCAGGTACAGAAGTCGTTCTCGGCCCACAGTCTGATTTTAGTTGGCTGAATTCTGGGGCCGAAACTTTGGCGAGAATGAACCCAGCACTCTGTTGATCAGCCCTTAAGCCACTCATATCTCAATAGCCTCCTGCAGAACACAGTTCCAAAATGATGAGGTATGTCTTAGCACTTCCGTTATTTTATACTTCATGGAGCCGCTGTAGACATGTAGTGTTCTGTAACCTGCGATTTCGTTGGTTGCTTGAATTCATTGTGTCTTCTGTGTTCCTTGAATCTTTCTTTGATTGTGCATGGAGCTTCCTCGATATCCGCCTTACTGTGTTTACATGGAATACAATAAACACCCGGTTTATGGAGCCCCAAGTCATCTTTCGCCAAACCTAATAGAGCACGCATTTTCGGAGATGGACGGAAAACATACACTCCTGGAAATTGAAATAAGAGCACCGTGAATTCATTGTCCCAGGAAGGGGAAACTTTATTGACACATTCCTGGGGTCAGATACATCACATGATCACACTGACAGAACCACAGGCACATAGACACAGGCAACAGAGCATGCACAATGTCGGCACTAGTACAGTGTATATCCACCTTTCGCAGCAATGCAGGCTGCTATTCTCCCATGGAGACGATCGTAGAGATGCTGGATGTAGTCCTGTGGAACGGCTTGGACCAGCGTTCGTGTTGGACGTGCAGACCGCGTGAGACGACGCTTCATCCAGTCCCAAACATGCTCAATGGGGGACAGATCCGGAGATCTTGCTGGCCAGGGTAGTTGACTTACACCTTCTAGAGCACGTTGGGTGGCACGGGATACATGCGGACGTGCATTGTCCTGTTGGAACAGTAAGTTCCCTTGCCGGTCTAGGAATGGTAGAACGATGGGTTCGATGACGGTTTGGATGTACCGTGCACTATTCAGTGTCCCCTCGACGATCACCAGTGGTGTACGGCCAGTGTAGGAGATCGCTCCCCACACAATGATGCCGGGTGTTGGCCCTGTGTGCCTCGGTCGTATGCAGTCCTGATTGTGGCGCTCACCTGCACGGCGCCAAACACGCATACGACCATCATTGGCACCAAGGGAGAAGCGACTCTCATCGCTGAAGACGACACGTCTCCATTCGTCCCTCCATTCACGCCTGTCGCGACACCACTGGAGGCGAGCTGCACGATGTTGGGGCGTGAGCGGAAGACGGCCTAACGGTGTGCGGGACCGTAGCCCAGCTTCATGGAGACGGTTGCGAATGGTCCTCGCCGATACCCCAGGAGCAACAGTGTCCCTAATTTGCTGGGAAGTGGCGGTGCGGTCCCCTACAGCACTGCGTAGGATCCTACGGTCTTGGCGTGCATCCGTGCGTCGCTGCGGTCCGGTCCCAGGTCGACGGGCACGTGCACCTTCCGCCGACCACTGGCGACAACATCGATGTACTGTGGAGACCTCACGCCCCACGTGTTGAGCAATTCGGCGGTACGTCCACCCGGCCTCCCGCATGCCCACTATACGCCCTCGCTCAAAGTCCGTCAACTGCACGTACGGTTCACGTCTACGCTGTCGCGGCATGCTACCAGTGTTAAAGACTGCGATGGAGCTCCGTATGCCACGGCAAACTGGCTGACACTGACGGCGGCGGTGCACAAATGCTGCGCAGCTAGCGCCATTCGACGGCCAACACCGCGGTTCCTGGTGTGTCCGCTGTGCCGTGCGTGTGATCATTGCTTGTACAGCCCTCTCGCAGTGCCCGGAGCAAGTATGGTGGGTCTGACACACCGGTGTCAATGTGTTCTTTTTTCCATTTCCAGGAGTGTATTTAATGTTACGTCGAGCCAGAATCGGAAGAATCCTGGCTTGATGTAACATTACATGTATTTCAGTTCACCTCCGAAAATAGGTGCCCTATTAGGCACAGTGAAAGATCACTTGAGGTTCCGTAAAACAGGTGCTTAGTGTATTCCACGTAAATGCACTAAGACGCACATCGATAAGCCAAAACATTATGACCACTGCAACTGGGACGTTGGATGCCACCTGGTGACGTTGTGGGCACATGACGCAGTAGCAAAAGTATGTTAGTGAAGCAGCGATGGAGAGGGCATCACCCTAGCGAAGATATGGACTGCAAATCCGAAATCCATTGATATAAGCGACTTTGACAAAGGGCAGATTATTATTACTCAGTGCTTGCGAACGAGTATCCCTAAAACGGTGGAGTTCGTCCAATGTTCATATACTACTGTCGTCAGCATCTGCAGCACACCATTCATCGTATATTGTTGAACATGGAGCTATGCAGTAGACCACTCCTACATGCTCACATGTTGACCCAACGACATCGTCAATTACAATTGCAGTGGGCGTGAGACCATCAGGACTCGATCGTCGATCAATGGGAACGTGTCTGCTCTGGATCTCCCTCCCATCCCCAGTCACCAGTAGTAGACTTAAACGTACCACGCTCCGTAACATGATCAATTATTTCAAATTTTCTCCTTTTGGCGTACTCTCTCGATACAAACGTTGAGCGCCACGGCCTTTACCATCTGCTAATCCGTACAGCAAACTGGTATCTGTCAAACTCCATATTTGAGTGCACTTCCATTTTTGTGTCCAGGAAGCCAACTCCGTGACGAATACTAAACAGTTCATACTACGTGCTTGCACAGACAGTTGATGCTACATGCTTAAGTGTAGTACAGCAATGAAATTTATCGTGTGTCAAAACTAGCAATGACGTGAGCTATATATCATCATTACCTTCGTTCAATTGGAATAACAAACACTGGCGGTGAATCTGAGAATCACATCTCACTGTACACTGTAATTAAACGCAACCAAGAGGGTATTTTGAACATTTCATGTGAGAAAATGTTTCACGTAATGCTGGTACATTCTGTTTCTGTGTATTACCCATCATTAATGTGAATATGAAGGGAAATAAGAAGTGAGCTGTAACATGGCAATAAAGCGTCTCAGGACCCATGTCCACATAACATATTTTATTCGCTTGTATGTGAGAAGTTTTTCTTGAAAGTTTGGCCCTGTCTTTTTGTTACATCCGTTATTGCATACCTTTCCCCATTTCCTACCAAACGTTGAATCTCTCGGCAACCTCTGATTCTTTCATCTCACCCAGGTTCCATGACCCTATGCAGTTTAGAATCTGGTTGTGAAATCTGTATCTTTCCGCTATATAATTTTTGTGAAAACTCCCCGTCTCTCCAAGTCTCATCAACATATACAGCCATCTTTCATGGGTCTTAAACCAAGTGTGAGCAACGATTAACCTATGCTGTGGGCAAAATTCTACTAAGCAGCTCCTCCCTTCAGTCTCTTCTCCCAGTCCATGTCCTCCTACTCTTTATGTTTCTCGTCTTTTTCCTACTACCGAATTCCTGTCCCTGTTAAAAATTAAATTTTCGTTTCCCTTAACTCTACTACCGGTCAAAAGTTATCGATCTGTAGTGATAAAAACCATATCCTTTATTTCCGTATATAAACACCTCATACAAACTAAATAGATCCACAAAATAAACATTTTGTCTCTCAGTCATTAAACACAATAGGCGCGTGGAGTGGTCGCGCGGTTTCAGGCGCCATGCACGGCTTGCACGCTCCCTCCCGCCGGAGGTTCTAGTCCTCCCTTGGGTATGGGTGTGTGACCCCACCAGTTTGGTCCCTTAGGAAGTCACACACATTTGAACAAATACAACGAAACGTTATTTTGATTTTGGCGTCTTCAAAGTATCCAACCTTTGTCCTTAACACAGCTGCAGAAACTCTAGGCATTCTGTAGATAAGTCTTTTTAGTGTTTTTTTCGGATATTGCGGTCCAGCACGTACGTAAATTATTCCACAGACCTTCAACATTAGATGAACTCAGTTATCTCACCTCGATGTTAGGTTCATCCCGTAAGAGTTCACTGGGATTTAAGTTACGTTACTCACTAAGCCAAATAATATTCTTCACTTCCCCATATTTCTCTTTTCTATTGACAGTCCCTCTGGACTATTTAGAAGCATGTTTGTAATTATTTTCCTGCTGCATTACAAAACCACGACGAATATGTCTTTTTCCAGATGGGAGAACAGTTTTGATCAGTATCCTGTGAAATCCTTCCACCTTTAAAGCATTCCGTCTTCAGGCCACAAGTGGCCTATCGGGACCATGCGACCGCCGTGTCATCCTCAAATGAGGATGCGAATAGGAGGGGCATGTGGTCAGCACACTGCCCTCCCAGTCGTTATGATGGTTTTCTGTCACCGGAGCCGCTACTATTTGGTCGAGTAGCTCCTCAATTGGCATCACGAGGCTGAGCCACCCCGGAAAATGGCAACAGTGCATGGTGGCCTGGATGGTCACCCATCCAAGTACCAGCCACGCCCGACAGCGCTTAACTTCGGTGATCTCACGGGAACCGGCGTATCCACTGCGGCAAGGCCGTTGCCCTTCCTCCTTCAACGTTGCATTAATTCTCACTAGATGACCGACTTCATCACCTGCAAAACAGTCCCACACAATGACTGACCCTCCATCATACTTCACAGCTCGCATCACACAGTGATCTTCATGCGTTCTCCAAGAAGTCGACAAACATACATTCATGATGGCCTCGAAATACGTCAGATTTGGATTCGTCCGTGAATAATACCTAGGGCCATTGCTATACCCACTAGTATTTATATTTCTGTGTCCATTGCAATTTTTGGCCACTTTATTTTGTTTATGTAATGAAGGTTTTTTGCCCGTTATCCAGCCCTTATAAATTTTGTTCACATAGACGGCGTTGCGCTGTTGAGAGAGAGATTGGAGCTGCTAGCATACTCTTTACTTCCTCGTGAATTTCAGTTTCAGTATGAGTCTTCTGACGTTTACTCTGTACACATGTGAACTGATCTTCCCCGTGCGATGTTACTGCGGGTAATCCAGATGGCTTGAACCGCTGCTATGTATAGACCACTGTGGACTGGGCTACGACAACTTTAATTGCTGTTATTCTACTAGAATGATCTTCCATATGTATAGCTACAATTACAGCACGTTTACGAATGCCAGACTAACGTTTCCACCGCATTAGAAAGCGAAATGAAATGATCGTATGGCATTGATGGCCAGGAGTCCACACCTGGGGATGTTCGACTACCGAGTTGGAAGTCTTTTCAATTGACGTCACACTGGGTGACTTGCGTGTCGCTGATGATAAAATGATGATGAGGACAACACAACACCCAGCGCCCGAGTTGAGAAAATCCCCGACGCGGCCGGGAAACGAACCCTGGTCCACTCCATGTTGGTCAGACGTGTTGATCATTCATCTAAGGAGGCGGACCTAGTAGGAGGTAATATGATATGAACATTATCGGATACACAAACACAGTGCTAGATGTACACAATGTACTGGAAACTAATGCCTATTCGAATGGAATCGTCTTCGTTAAAGATGCGTCAGTATTGTTGTGGATACTCATCAGTGCCTCACTCTGCGAACAACCAGTGAAATGCACAAAAGAGACACTTAGTCTTTACATGTTTATAATTGTTTTACTATCAGAACTCGGATAGAATATTCAAACGAAACCCCTTTTTTAACCCAAATAGTTATGACAGGTGACAGAAAACTTTTGATTGGTTTGTATGGGAATAATTGCTCTTATGCCATTACACATTCTTTCCATCTCTGTGCCATCTGTGAAGACAGTCAGCACATAAACTTTTATTCTGCAATGGGTGTTGACTTTGTACTTATCTCGGCTATTATACAATGTTCACTGTTTCCAAGGATAATTATAGCTTATTATAACTTGAAAATGAAAGCTCAATATATGAAAACATCAACTAATTTAAATATCTGGAAACCTTTTTGAATAGCGAAAATAATCAAATCTAAAAGATCAAATGAAAATTAGGGTTTAAAGATTAAATAGAATATATTACGTCCTTGTCCAATACGGCAAAGAGTAGAAAAATATCTAGGAAAGCCAGTCACCTATGACGCCCGTTGTATGCGAAGTTTGGACTCTAACCAACAAAAGAAAAATGTAGAAGTCCTCAGATATTCGGGAGGAAAATATTGTAAAAGACATTTGGAGCATTGAAAGATGCTTTCAGTGGAGCATGAAAAAAGGACCTATTTAAATAACCCACCAGTGAAATAAAAAAAGATCTAAAGTTATTGAGTGGGTGTGTAATGAGGTTCCAAGAAGACAGAATAACTAGATTTTGGTGAAATAATCCCCAGAAGGATGGAAAGCATCAGAACGCTCGAGAATGAGATTTTTGTACAATGTAGAAAACGATCTAAAATTTTTGAAGATTATCAATTGCAGAGACCGTTGTCGAAACAGAAAATTTGGCAAAACATGTTCAAGTCAGCAGCAGACAGCTTACATTGTACTCTGTGATACTTTATTTCATTTATTAGTGACTACACTCTTAACGTTAACCAGTATTGGCTTCACTGGCCATCGTCAGAACCGTAAAACTGAAGCGGCAGATGTTGAGCACAATACCACATTTAATTTTGTGTTTCTGATGGTGGCGAGTATAGCCTATATAGGTAACCGTTTCGAAGTGTTCCGTGATTGTGTCAAAGGGAAATAGAATGTTCATGATTTAGTCCATGGTATTTCACTATGTTAACATTTTATTCATTTCAGTTACTTGTAATAACATAAAAAACAAATAAAGATTTACACACATCGAAAAACGTTATGCATCACTTCGGTTCTGAGAGTTCCGGAACCTGTAGAGAAAATTGGAATAGAGATTAACATAAAGATCATTTCCGCCCCTTTTATTGCTCATGGAAACCATACATTGCATGTTGTACCAGCACACAGCGAGACCTTCAGAGGTAGTGGTCCAGACTGCTGTACACACCGGTACCTTTAATACTCGGTAGCACGTCCTCTGGCATTGATGCATGCCTGTATTCGCCGTGGCATACTATCCACAAGTTCATCAAGGCACTGTTGGTCCAGATTGTCCCACTCCTCGCCGGCGATACGGCGTAGACCCCTCAGAATGGTTTCGAGCAATGTCGTTATCCTGGAGGAAGTCATTCACAAAATGTGCACGATGGGAGCGCGAATTGTCGTCCATGAAGACGAATGTCTCGCCAGTGTGCTACCGAAATGGTTGCACTATCGGTCGGAGGATGGCATTCACATATCGTAGAGCCTTTACGGCGTCTTCCATGACCACCAGCAGCGAACGCCGGCCCTACACCAAAACAGCAGGAAACCTCCACCTTGCTGCACTCTCTGGACAGTGTGTCTAAGGCGTTCAGCCTGACCGGGTTGCCTCCAAACACGTCTCCGTCGATTGTCTGGTTGAAGGCATATGCGACACTCATCAGTGAAGAGAACGTGATGCCAATCCTGAGCGGTCCATTCGGCATATTGTTGGTCCCACCTGTACCGCGCTGCATGGTGTCGTGGTTGCAAAGATGGAACTCGCCATGACGTCAGGAGTGAACTTGCACATCATGCAGCGTATTGCGCACAGTTTGAGTCTTAACACGACGTCCTGTGGATGCACGAAAAGCATTATTGAACATGACGGCGTTGCTGTCAGGATTCCTCCAAGCTATAATGCGTAGGTAACGGTCACCCACTGCAGTAGTAGCCCTTGGACGGCCTGAGCGAAGCGTGCCATCGACAATTCCTGTATCTCCTCCATGTCCGTACAACATAGCTTTGGTTGACTCCGAGACGCCTGGACACTTCCCTTCTTGAGAGCCCAACCTAGAACAAAGTACGGACGCGATCGAACCGCGGTATTGGCCGTCTAAGCATGGTTGAACTACAGACAACACGAACCGTTTACCTCCTTCCTAGTGGAATCACTGGATCTGATCGGCTATCGGACCCCCACCGTGTATATTTCAGTGCATAGAAGTGCGGAACTACGTCGGTCAACATCTTCTGCAAGGATACAGGACGCAGTTTTGAGGAAGTCACTCTCCACAGACAGAAGTGTGGAAGCAGACAATCCATCAATCTACAGTAAAGCAATACTGCCAAGATATGTAATTAGGCAGAACATGGCGCTGCTGTGGGCAATGCTTATATATGACAACAAGTATCTGTTCGCAGTTGTTACATTGTTTGCTGCTACTACAATGACAGTTGACCAAGATTTAAGTGAGTTTCAAAGTAGTGTCATAGTCGGCGCACGAGAGACGGGAGACGGCATCTTAGAGGTAAGCGATCAAGTTGGGATATTCCCGTACGACCATTTACGAGTGTACCGTGAATATCAGGAATCAGGTAAAACATCAGACCTCCGACATCGCCGCACCAGGAGAAAGATCTTGGAAGACTGGGACCAACAACGACTGAAGAGAGTCGTTCAAATGACGGAAGTGCAATCCTTCCGAAAATTGCTGCAGATTTCAATGCCAGGCCATCAAAAAGTGTGAGTGGTCGAAACATTCAACGACGCATCATCGATATGGTGTTTCGGAGTCGAAGACCCACTTGTGTACCCTTGATGACTGCACGACACAAAATCTTACTCCTTGCCTGGGCCAATCAACACCGACATTGGGCCGTTGATGACTAGACTCTCGTATCAAATTGTATCGAGCAGATGGACGTGTACAGGTATGGAGACAACCTCATGGTTGCTGCAAGTCAGCAGGGGGCTGTTCAAGCTGGTGGATGCTCTGTAATGGTGTGGGGTGTGTGCAGTTGGAGTGATATGGGACCCCTGATACGTCTAGATACGACTCTGACAGGTGAATGACGTACGTAAGCATCCTGTCTGATCATTGGCATCCATTCATGTCCATTGTGCATTCCGACGGACTTGGGCAATTCCAGCAGGATAATGCGACACCCCACACGTCCAGGACTGTTACAGCGTCGGTCCAGGAACACTCTTCTGAGTTTAAACACTTCCGCATAAACATTATTGAGGTATCCTTGATGCCTTGCAACGTGCTGTTCAGAAGAGGTCTCGACCCCTTCGTACTTTTACGGGTTTATGGACAGTCCTGCAGGATTCATGGTTTAAGTTTCCTCCAGCACTACTACAGACGTTAGTCGACTCCATGCCACGTCGTGTTGCGTCACTTCTGAGTACTCGTGGGGGCCCTACACGATATTAGGCAGGTGTAGCAGTTTCTTTGGCTCTTCAGTGTATGTACAGGGCTATTACAAATGATTGAAGCGATTTCATAAATTCACTGTAGCTCCATTCATTGACATGTGGTCACGACACACTACAGATACGTAGAAAAACTCATAAAGTTTTGTTCGGCTGAAGCCGCACTTCAGGTTTCTGCCGCCAGAGCGCTCGAGAGCGCAGTGAGACAAAATGGCGACAGGAGCCGAGAAAGCGTATGTCGTGCTTGAATACACTCACATCAGTCAGTCATAACAGTGCAACGACACTTCAGGACGAAGTTCAACAAAGATCCACCAACTGCTAACTCCATTCGGCGATGGTATGCGCCTTCTGGATGCCTCTGTAAGGGAAAATCAACGGGTCGGCCTGCAGTGAGAGAAGAAACAGTTGAACGCGTGCGGGCAAGTTTCACGCGTAGCCCGCGGAAGTCGACGAATAAAGCAAGCAGGGAGCTAAACGTACCACAGCCGACGGTTTGGAAAATCTTACGGAAAAGGCTAAAGCAGAAGCCTTACCGTTTACAATTGCTACAAGCCCTGACACCCGATGACAAAGTCAAACACTTTGAATTTTCGGCGCGGTTGCAACAGCTCATGGGAGAGGAGCGTTCAGTGCGAAACTTGTTTTCAGTGATGGAGCAACATTTTTTCTTAATGGTGAAGTGAACAGACACAATGTGCGAATCTGGGCGGTAGAGAATCCTCACGCATTCGTGCAGCAAATTTGCAATTCACCAAAAGTTAACGTGTTTTGTGCAATCTCACGGTTTAAACTTTACGGCCCCTTTTTCTTCTGCAAAAAAAAAAAAACGTTACAGGACACGTGTATCTGGACATGCTGGAAAATTGGCTCATGCCACAACTGGAGACCGACAGCGCCGACTTCATCTTTCAACAGGATGGTGCTCCACCGCACTTCCGGCATTTCTTAAACAGGAGATTGGAAACCGATGGATCGGTCGTGGTGGAGATCATGATCAGCAATTCATGTCATGGCCTCCACGCTCTCCCGACTTAACCTCATGCGATTTCTTTCTGTGGGGTTATGTGAAAGATTCAGTGTTTAAACCTCCTCTACCAAGAAACGTGCCAGAACTACGAGCTCGCATCAACGATGCTTTCGAACTCATTGAAGGGGACATGCTGCGCCGAGTGTGGGAGGAACTTGATTATCGGCTTGATGTCTGCCGAATCACTAAAGGGGCACATATCGAACATTTGTGAATGCCTAAAAAAAACTTTTTGAGTTTTTGTATGTGTGTGCAAAGCATTGTGAAAATATCTCAAATAATAAAGTTATTGTAGAGCTGTGAAATCGCTTCAATCATTTGTAATAACCCTGTATACCCAAATCAGATATTGTACGGAACTCTTAACTGGGATCAACTGCATCATATATGAACACGGTCTTGAAACTATGGAGAAGAGCCATAACGATAACGACCAAAAAATTGTAATCGGTTTCATTTTAAACTTTTCAAAATATTGGAGATTAACAGGGTGATTATAATTAAAGTTAAACTTTAAAACCGCTGTAGAAATAACACCATTGACCAGAATGACGTCAAATTGCAACGGAATGTCATCGGAGCTGGGGGAAAACGTATGGCAGAAGAAAAATAAATAGTTACAAAATTTAGTAATAGATGACGCTTAAGAGTAATAATTTAATATTGGTCGACCACAAATGACAAATGAATCATACAACAATGCCTAAGGTGTACGTTTGATGTTAAACAAACTATACTACTCAGTGTGCATGGATGTACAGGTGTGATACTGTTAGTTACGTATGCCCATCCACAACAGCAAGGTCATATCTTATCGGATGGAAAAAAAATCGGTTTTTAATTGCCCTGAGGCCAAAACCGAATGAAAAGCATCAATAAAAATCAAATCGGATTATTAATTTCTGTGTGACTGGAGTAAAACACATTCAATATGCTGTTCACCGTTTTCTGCAACAAGTTGAAATCGAGAAACAGCATGTTCCACAACTGATTGAGCTGTTTCCGGGGTCACGTTCAGAATGTGTTGCGCAGTGCGCGCCTTGAATGCAGCTAAGTTAGCAGTCGGAACACTAAACTTGACAGCTTTCAGATAGCCCCCACAGCCAAAAGTCACACAGATTAAAATCAGGTGACCTGGACGGCCAGGCTGTAGGGAAATAGCGGCTGATAATTCTAGCGTTTCCGAAACGGCGCTTCAGTAACTGCTTAACTGGATTTCCAATGGGCGGAGGTGCACCATCTTGTATAAAAATGATCCCATCCACACATCCACGCTGTTGTAGAGCTGGAATGACGTGGTTGCACAAAAGATACTCATATCACTTACCAGTGACGGTACAGGTAACAGGACCGGGAGCACCCGTCTCTTGGAAACAATATGGCCCTATGATAAATGATGCCGTAAACCCGCACCACACAGTGATCTTTTCAGGTCGAAGTGGTACTGATTGATATGTGTGTAGATTTTCCGTTGCCCATTTTCGACAATTCTTTGTATTGACATATCCTGTCAGATAGATGTGGGCTTCTTCTGTCCACAAAATCTTCCACGGCCAGTCATTGTCCACTTTCATGCCAGCAAGAAATTCTAAAGCTAAGGTCTCTCTTGCTGGCAGGTCAACAGGCAGCAACTCGTGAACATCGGTAATTTTGAATGGATAGCAAAGAAGGATGTTTCGTAGGATTTTACACATCGTGCTCACGGATATGTCCAATGTACCGGCAATTCTCCGAGCACTACACGTTTGCACACCACCACTCTTCTCCTTCTGCATTGCTGTGGCCACTGCTTCCACTGACGTCGAATCAATTAGTTTCCTCCCTCTACCAGGTTGCACACCAAAAGAACCCATCTTTTCGAATTTCCGAATTATTTTCTCCAGACCCACGGCAGTCATCGGACCAACGCCTTTTTTCAAACCCTTCAGTATCCGGAACTTCTGCAGAGTGATGTGTGCACAGTCATTCTTGTAATACAGCTTTACAAGCAGAGCGTGATCCTGCATTGAGACAGTCATGGCAAACATTGCAGACGCGAAAGGAGGAAAAGCCGTGTACCCGGCGTATTTATACCAACTTCAATGGGTCGTGCGCATGTCAGGTATTTTCATTTACGTATTATGACACATACAGCGCCATCTATTGATGAATATTCACACTGTTGTTTTCGTCTGCCATACGTTTTCCCCCTTCTTCAATAATATTCCGTTACAATTTGACGTCATTCTGACCAGTAGTGTTATTTCTACAGCGTTTTAATTATAATCACCCAGTACATTTACCAATAAGTTGCGCTTATAGAAGAAAGCTTCAATAATTACTGTTTAAAAAGACATAGCCCACCAGTTATGGCCACAGAAGAAGGTTCAGACTGATGATACATACATACATTTACCAAGAAATAATTTAGAAAGAAAGGAATTCATGCCAGTGTTGTCTATCAGGAAATGAAATTGTACAGTGAACTGTCTAAGGAGATTCAAGAGCTTACTGAGACATTCTTATATAAAATGGCAGTGAGGAAGGACCTGATAACGTATAAATTCTATACAGTAAAGGAAAACATAGACATCACAGAGATCGGGTTTGGGAAATAATGTAACACAACTAAATAAAATATCTCTGTCACTTCACAACACACCTTCGCACCATAACGCCTTTTCTGGAACACGTTACATCAAAGTTCTACTGTGGAGAGTGCTAAAATCATATCCTCTTACTGGGCTCAACATCTCAGTCACTTCGGTCCCTATGTGAGGACATTCCTGCTAGGATCGTCGTTGCTTTATCTGTGGATGAGAATGAATTTCCTCATGCTGTCTCTTCTGCCCCTGTACCTATTTGGTAACGGGGGCTCAGTTCATAGGCTTCACCGCGAGCGTGAGTCAGTGTTGGTCTATACCCTTACTAGTGTCCGACAAAGAAGCCAGCTACGGTACCTTTCGTTCAAACACACTGCCCGTCTGTGTGAAGTTGCTACCAGTCATGGCCGCTCGTTGTCCGCTAATCACCTGAGAACAAGTCAATGCAAGCATTCCGGCAGAAACAGAATTCTGTTGTCCAGCCTTCTCGCGCGGAAAAAAAAGGTCCAAATGGCTCTGAGCACTAATGGGACTTGACTTCTAAGGTCATCAGTCCCCTAGAACTTAGAACTACTTAAACCTGACTAACCTAAGGACAGCACACACATTAATACCCGAGGCAGGATTCGAACCTGCGACCATAGCGGTCGCGCGGTTCCAGACTGTAGCGCCTAGAACCGTTTGGCCACTCCGGCCGGCTCTCGCACTGCACCTTAGCGCTTCTTTTATTAACTGTGCTTATTTCCACTTCTGCTCGCTGATCCGCGATATTCTCATTGATCATTAACTGAGACAGAACTAATTTCCCCTCAGTCATCTCCACTCTTCTCTCCATAGCTGAGAATAACACGGTGTGACAAGACAAGACGGCAATTTTTCCTTCCACTCTTTCGCTGAGCGAATCTACTGCTGTATCCTGAGCATCTGTTTGATTTTAAACTGCTGCTGCCCTTTTATCTATCCCCACAGATGTCTCATCTTCGGTCTTAAATGTGAGTCTAGATTCTGCCATGCTTCTCTATTGTCCATAAGAACTTGGTCCAAAACCTCTCCCTGCTTCCCAAGGTCTTGGGTCTGAGCATTTAGGTGACCTCTGAATTCATCGCTCTGAGTAGGGAGTGCCGCAGCGAATAACTTTTGACGGCTACAAAAGCTTGCGAGTGCTGATCGAACACAACATTTAACTCTAAACTCAATTTACTACACTGTTCATCTATTTTGGACTCTACTACGCGCAGTAACTGACTCATCATTGCTTACATGTCATTTAAGCAGCCGGTTGCAAAGCAGTTCTTGTCTGTGCTGCAATGGAATTGGCGGCGGTAACGTCGTTGTTGGCGGCGGCGGAAGCTGCGGCAGCAGCGGCGGCGGGCGGCGTTGCCGCAACAGGGGCAGTGGTGTCGGCGTTACCCTAGGCAGCGCCGGAGGCGCCATTGATGAGCAGCTCGGGTTGGGGCAGCCAGCTCTGACGGCCGTGCATTGAGCCGGTACAGCTCCCAGGTCCACTCGTATTTCTGGGTGGTACGACCACTCGCCGCACGAATTGTTGTCCTCACACCGGCAACGGGTCCAGCCACAACAGTAGGATCAGCTTCTGTAAATGCCTATGCTTGGGACGGCTGTCCAAGCGGGCTTCCAGGTAGGTAGTTTGCGTCATTGGACAAACCACCGGCTCTTTCTCGCAACCTTTCTCTCACAGTGACCACTTGCGACAAGTATTCACTAAGGAAAAAAGGTCTCTAGTAATTCGCAGTTGAATGAAGAAATGGTCGCCTCCTACAATAGCTAGCAGGAAACGGTTGTTCTTTCGTCATCACCACTAAGGTCTCGGCCACTTATAACTACCAAAAAACATAATTTATTTAACGAACTACAAGTCTGTCAAATAATTAAGCCAAAAGAATTCTAGACAACTATAGCACCATCCTGTCGTCATTACTATATTTTGTAGCCTCGGGAGTTTGTGCCTATCACGTGAATACAACTGAGAGTTACAGTGATTAGCACGAGCGATGCGTCTGCCGCTACTGGGGTCAAAATTTGACTAAGGACGTCGCACCCTTCCCCTGAGAGTTAGAGACGTATTCACTCACCTGCTGATATAGCTCCCAATGGTCACTTACGCTGTCCATTTTTCATCCACTTGCAGAAGGTGTAGTTGCCTAGATGCTGATAGATTTTACTTGCTACAGGTCAGGAGATATAAACATAAAAGAAGTATGAAGTCCACAGGTGAAAGGAAACTGAGAATGGAACGTTAGAGAGAGAGAATGAGAATGCTGCCGATCATATTCGAATGAAACCACTAGAGGTGAGGGTCAAAGTACGAGCAGAGGCGGCAAGGTGTAGCTGACTGCCCGCATCTCGTGCTCGTGCGGTAGCGTTCTCGCTTCCCACGCCCGGGTTCCCGGGTTCGATTCCCGGCGGGGTCAGGGATTTTCTCTGCCTCGTAATGGCTGGGTGTTGTGTGATGTGCTTAGGTTAGTTAGGTTTCAGTAGTTCTAAGTTCTAGGGGACTGATGACCATAGATGTTAAGTCACATAGTGCTCAGAGCCATTTGAACCATTATTTTTTGTAGCTGACTACATTACTGTCGTCGTACCCGCGAAAATGGAAGCGAACGTGGAAATTCGTGTAAACGCGCGTGGTTCTCGTAGTCTTTGCAATATACCGGTTGGTCTTAATATCACACAACGACAATAGAACTGTGCGCAACCCTACTTCCAAGTGCTGAAAGAACAGTCTGAGCAAAGATGGCGGTCACTTCCGCATTACTGCTACCTGCGAAGAGGTACTTCTTGTACCTGCGAACAATTGTGTGCACTTGGGACTGAGAGCTGATCGTCTTGGCGTTTTGTTAATACGAGCACATCCACACATTGTACACCTTACCAACTTAACAGGAGAGGAAAGGGTTAACGGTCCTTTAGCCCAGGCTGGAGTAGTGGCTCGGCCGTCTGATGATTAGATTGCTGGGTTCCCATGGGCGACAACTCGTTCCAGGATACACCGTATTGGTGTTCCTGAGCGATTGCGTCCCTGCTGGACATATTTGAACATAACGGCTGGAAAACTCAAGGAAATGCGCCATCTTGAAGTGCTATAACGTAATTAATAGGGAAACTAAAAAGTATTTGGCCCGCTCCATTCGATTTACATTACTCTACTAAGAGGTCCCTGCTCGGTGCCATTCGGCTCGTTATCTCGCTATCAACGTGGATCTACAATCAAATTGTCTGAATTAAATTTCTCTTACTGTCTCTCTTTTTTCTGGTGCTAGAGAATGTAATCTTTGTATCCACGCCACGTGTTGGAACTTCCTGTGAAAAGTATATGGGTTACAGAATTTAGTCCCAGCTTTTCAGGCAAGCAAACTTGAAGTTGGGAAACCTAAAATGTAAACCAAACATTTTTGTCGTGGTCCTGTTGTCAGCTAATAGTGTCTTGTCCGCGGATTTACTGGTGGTGAAAAATGAAGTGTAGCACTAGGCTTTTATATTTAGGAAATAAGTTCTTTGCAAGAAGGTATAGACGGAACATTATTGTATAATGGTGTGCAAACCGGAAGGCCAAAAGTAGCTTTCGCATGATGTGTCACTGTCAAATAACATGGCTTCATGAAACCTGGACCATACACAGAAAGAACGGTTACAGTTTAGCACAGAAGGTAACTATTGAGCGACGTGCCACAGTGATTAGCACACGCGTCGGGGACAACGCTTCGAATCCGCGCCCGACTGTCCAGATTTTCTGAAATCACTCCCAGAATATGCCGGGATGGTTCCTTTGAGAGTATATGGCCGATTTTCTGCTGTACCCTTGAAAAAATCCAAGCTTGTCCTCCCGTCTCTAATGACATCGATGTCGACGAGACGTTAAACCCTAATCTTCCTTCTTCAGAAAATAACTGATAGAAATACCCCACGAAACGAACAGAAATGAATTGCTATTCAAAGACAATAATTGCGCTGAAGTCACGGTGATTTATGATGCCCCCTTGGTCATTAGAAAAGGCGGGGCATGGTTCTTAATTGGTGTGTGATCACCACGAGCGACAATGTATGTTCTGCAACGTGAACCCATTTTGGTCACAAGGTTGGTAAAAAGTTACCATGGTAGTTCTTCCACCAGTGGTTGACAACTACTGTATGGTTGTTGATGCGTGTGAGTGTGCTGCAGTACGTCTCTCCCAAATTGGTTCAAATGGCTCTGAGCGATATGGGACTTAACTTCTGAGGTCATCAGTCCCCTAGAACTTAGAACTACTTAAACCTAACTAACCTAAGGACATCACACATCCATGCCCGAGGCAGGATTCGAACTTGTGACTTCCAGACTGTAGCGCCTAGAACCACTCGGCCACCCCGGCCGGCACGTCTCTCCCACACGTGCTCGATTGGATCTAAGCTGGGGGAACGGGCAGGCCAATCCAGTCGCTGCATAGCCTCTCGTTTTAAAAGCTCTTCCACCAGCGCTGTTTTATGCGGTCGCGTATTGTCTTTAATAAAAATGAAGCACCTGTGAAAAGACGCACATGGTTAAGGATCACAGTGCCACAGTAGCTTTGAGCGGTGAGTGTATCGTGTTCAAAGATTCGAAGATCAGTACGTTCTTGCAACATTATGCCTCTCAACACAATAAAATCTGGACCACCAAACCGATTATTTTCGATAATAATTTTGGATACGTCCAGAATTACTACTCAGACAGAATCTCTTTTCATCCGAGAAGAACACGTGACTCAACTCTTCGTTGGTGCAGCTCTTATGTGCCTGGCACCATCGAAAAGTGGCCACGGATGTGCAAGTGTCAACGGAACACAACTTAACGGTCGTCAGACAAATTTACAGATTTCATGCAGTCGCCGTGCCAATTTGGAGCGTGAGATTGCGTGGTTTTCCAGTCCTGTTAAATGTGATTGCAACTGATCCTGCTGTTTGAAGCGGTTCCCTTCCTGCCTATAACACGATATAGCTTTCATCTGCTGCTCTAGCCACCTCTCATTCAGGGAGCATGACTGTGGGTTGGAACGCTCCTCATGCATGTCAGACAATGCTGTGAGCAATACCAAACTCCTGGGCTACAATGGTCACCATGCGCCCTTCCTCCTGTTTCTCGATAATTGTTTCCCATACAGAGTCGTCCAAATGTTGTCTGCGGGCCATGTTTTAGTGGAGAATGCTACCGCAGTGCACCGTACCTACTCGCTGATTGACGCATACTGTCTTTTTCTGTTTCTTCAGCTGCTTCGTGTTCTGGGGTGAGTCCTATTTGGCGCTGTAGTCACTCTGACCTCACGCCATCTGACGTCGACCTTTCTGTGCACGACTGGGAGAGCCCTGGAAAAATTCTCCCGCACTTTCTTTCATTTCCATCGAATAGTTAATATGTTATGCTAATTTATCTGTCTCGTCCTTAATTTCTGGGAGAGAAAGGCACACAGGGATAAACTGATCGTGGTTGCGCTGTCGTTAACAGGCTATCCTTCTGTTCGGAAGAGTGCTCCCCGTCCATCACCTTCATTTTCGTTTTCCCTTGTCTCATGAATTACAGTGGAACCTCGCTATTCGCATAACGAGCAAAGCACATTGTAGAAAAATGACTCGCTCAACGAGCGATGACGAGTGATGACGATTTAGTGTGACGTTACCAGCCGTTCGCGCGGTGGGGGAAACGTTCGACAATATGAACACATTTCACTGTCAGCAACGCCATACGAACAATGTCTTTAGTACGTACTACAGTCTGGTTTAGCGCTTTTTCTACTAGTACCTTAGTGCAGTATGTTATCACAATTTTCCTAAACTTTTGTTTACGCAGTGTCTTTTTTTGTGTATGCGAATTTTAATAACCATCGTAGAAATGTCCCCGAAGATAAAGCCGAGAGGACGACCATTAGAGAAAGAAAAGACCTTAGAAATGAAATGTATAATCATTGAAAAACACGAACGTGGTGTGAGCGTTGCTGATATACCACGCACGTGCTGTCGGTCTACATCAACTGTTCGCACTATTCTCAAGAACAAGGACAAGATTAAGGAGATATTTGCTTCAAAGGGAGTGACAATGGTATCTAAACACTGATTTCGTATTCTGAACGATATAGAAAGGTTGCTCCTTATATGGACTGCAAGGCGACGATATCAACGAGAACATCATTTGTGAAAAGGCGTGAATGATTTTCGCCAACCTCGTTAAGAAGAGGCCAAGATCACCAGCGGCCGAAGAAGTGTTTAAAGGAAGCTTTGGGTGGTTCGAGAAGTTTCAGAGAAGAACCGGCATCCACAGCGTTGTGAGGCACCGCGAAGCAGCCAGCTCCGACACAAAGGCTGCACGGAACTTCATCAGCAACTTCAAGATGCTGGTAGATCTGCCGCAACAAGTTTTTAATTGTGACGAGACGGGTCTATTCTGGAAAAAGATGCCGAAGCGTACCTGTATAACAACAGAGGAGAATGCATTGCTCGGTCACAAGCCAATGAAAGACCGTCTCACAATACTATTCTCTGCCAATGCAAGAGGCGACTTGAAAATTAAACCGCTGCTTGTTTACCATTCAGAAACTCTACGAGCCTTCAAGAAGTGCCGGCCGCGGTGGTCTAGCGGTTCTAGGCGCTCAGTCCGGAACCGCGGGACTGCTACGGTCGCAGGTTCGAATCCTGCCTCGGGCATAGATGTGAGTGATGTCCTTAGGTTAGTTCGGTTTAAGTAGTTCTAAGTTCTAGGGGACTGATGACCACAGATGTTAAGTCCCATAGTGCTCAGAGCCATTTGAACCATTTTGAACCTTCAAGAAGTGTAAAGTCCAGAAGAGCAGATGTGATGTGGAGGTCCAACAACAAGGCTTGGTTGACACGTGATATTTTTTGTGATTGGGATAATGAAGTGTTTGGTCCTGCCGTGAAAAAATATTTGCTTGAGATGAATCTGCCATTCCACGTCTTGCTTGTTATGGATAACGCTCCTGCCCACTCTCCAGGCCTACAAGACCACCTTGAAGAATTTCAGTTCATCAAGATCCAATTTCTGCCTCTCAACACCACTTATTTACTCAAACCTATGGACCATCAGATTATTTTTAACTTTAAGAAGCTCTACACTAAAGCACTCTGCGAGCATTGCTTTGAATTGACTGAAGCTACCAATCTTACTCTCAGAGAGTTTTGGAAATATAACTTCATCATCGTTGCCTGCATCAGGATGATTGAAAAGGCGTGGGAAGGGATTACCAAAAGAACTCTCACTTCTGCGTGGAAGAAGTTTTGGCTGGAGTACGTTGTCGAAAGTGACTCTGAGGCATTTGAGTCAGTACCTGTGGAACCTGTAGTCAATGAGATTGTGTCTTTGGCCAAGAGCATGACATTAGACGTGGATATCAATGAAAATTACTACCAAAGAGCTTATGGAGTTGTAATGTGTTCACAGCAGGAAGTCGTGGGGAGGAGTTCTTCAGTGAAGGTAACAGCGAAGCAGCAATTTTCTGTCGCAATAAGAGAAATGCTGAAAGCATGGGAATCGATTGCAACGTACACTGAAAATCATCTCCCTAATGAAGCAGTGGTTACGCGATCTGCAAATTTATTTGACGATAATTTTCGCAAGTCTTCGGCAGGAACAAATGGCTAAACGTAGCTTCCCAGTAAAAAAGTATTACTTACGTGTGGTGAATAATAAAATACATAATACTGTATGTATAATTTTCTTTGAATAAATGGCATGAATAAGATAAAACTTATAGTACTTTTTCCTCATGGAATGCATTATCGTATTTTACATTAATTTATATGGGATAAATTATTCAGCTTAATGAGTGTTTCGCACCACGGGTAAGATTCTGGAACGAATTATACTCGCTACGCGACGTTCCACTGTATTTGTGATTAATGCCGGTGTGGTTTCTACTAAAGGGTGACTCTGTGATGATATTACAAACTTTCAGGGATGATGAAGAAGGGTAAATGTATTAACTAAGGTAAGAGTCCCTGGTCCGGAAACGACTGAGTCTAAAGTTATAAGCGAAAATCGTTCTGATACTTCTGACAGTGGAAAAGGCGTACATTTGCCGGTACTGTTGTTACTAGGATTTTAGGACAGGCAACTCTGAAAGGTGCTAATACAGACTAAAACAAGGAAAAAGGTCTTGTAAACATGGACTCAAAATTGATAGCTTAAGAGAAATGAGCACTTTTTCGTCTTCGATACTGTGAAACACATCTCTTCTGCTGACAGCTATTTGGTTTTCACATTTTTGGAGGAGGTAGTATGGACCAACACAAGACAAAAATGTGTAGTAAATAGGGGTCCTAAAACTCATACTTTAAGATGTCTGATAGCTTGTTCATCTTCACTACTGTGAAACTCATCTTTTCTACTGAACAAGTGTCCACAGCTCTTCAGGTGTGCGTTTTAGAGCTCATAGTTACTGGACTTTTTTCTCTTTTTGATCCATACTGCTTCCTCCAAATATATGAAAACGAAAGAACTTGCATCAAAAGAGATGTGTTTCACGGTATGAGAGATGAACAAGGGCTCATAGCTCTTAAGGTATGCATTTAGACCCCAATTGTACTGGTCAATTTTTTCTTGTGTTGGTCCATATTAACTCTCCTTAAAATAAGTATAGTGGAGAGCAGAGGTCCACTCTCGGATGTATCTGAACGATGTTCGCATCTAATTTTCGACTCGGTCGTTACCGGACCAGGAACTTTTACCTCAGACATACATTTACCCTTTTCCATCGCCTATGAAAGTTTGTAACGTCATCACGAAATCACCAGGTATAAGGCCACGAGCGACTTCCGACTACATTTCCAGTCCTTGTCGGACTAGAACTGTAAATATGTAAATAAATGCATATACGAATTATGTATTTTTTTCTTAAGTTGTAATACAACGATATGTCAAAAGTCCTTGTAAAAATGAACCACACAATCTCCTACTACTGCTGCTGCTGCAGGGAAAGAGTAAAGCCTCTTGTTGTCGGCGCTCAGCATTGAACACAGATGGCGCGTATCATTCGGTAAATGACATGCAACAGCGAGACGGCGGTGTGGGTGAGGGAGGCGAGGCAGCTGGGAATCCCATTGATCGGCCGCAACCGCCGCCCCCGCCGCCCCCGCAACCCCCGCGCAGGCTGGGCTGCCGCCTCCCATTCACAGCCGCCGCGTTCCATTCATGAGAGTGCTGCTGGCACTTGTCCGCCGCACAGCAAACGTGCCACTGATCACGAGGGGCTGGCTCCACATTAGTTGTATTACATTCATTGCAAGTTGCACCAACACCTCGCCACTGTTCAGTCATGGTTCTGCCTTACAATCCTCTCGATTGTTCGACATATAATGTGTAAAATTATCTCAGGATTTTACTGTCTGTGATGGTGTATGAGTCAGGACTGCGGTGAAAATAATTGCCGAACGTGATTTCAGTTTCTCTTTAGTTTCACAAATGATTTAGAATTTACGTGTGGCTAACATAAGCGTTCCGGTTTCAATAAAACAAGTATTACTTTCCATCTCTGTTTGTGGTACTCTCAGGTACAGTTCCATTTGTAATAACAGTTCGCGTGACGGTAAATTACTGCGGTAAAATATTAAAATCGTCCTTCTGACTGTGAATGTTCCACGCGACTTCCTAATATTTCTTGACACTTTCTGCCTCCAGTGGTCTTGTTGAATCGTGACTTCCTTCATTACTCACATTTCGATGACTATATACGCCATTTTACTCGTCTACCAGCAATAATTATAATTGTGACGTTTAGAGGCTTAAAAATACAGTAAATGCGCTATGTTTTCTGAAGATGGCCGTTTCATGGTGTAAGGCCATCTTTTAAATCCAAATTAGTACTGCCGTACACGAGACGGATGTAGGCCATGAATAAACTGCAGTGAAGTCTTATGAAATTTATCACACAGAAGCTATTCCAGTTCTTAGAGATACTGAAGAAGATTAGCGAGTCCGTAATTGTGTCTCGAGTGCACTTAACATTCGCACGTTAATATTAATGACTGTTAAGATTGAGGGCTGAGAGTGGTAGCAATCTAGAGCGCTTCTATCCTTGTAAAGGGGGGAAATATATCTTTTGAAGGTGTAATTTCCTGTTCACAACAACGATTACACCATTAAATAATGTGGTCCTCTAACATTGTTTCATAGATCTTCATATCAATTTTCGTATTAATTTTAAGAGATATTTAATTTTTCAGGATCTTAGGTAATTCTGTGCACGTGGTGAACTACCGAAACTTAGTCGTTCTCAAACCCTAGCTCGCAGTCATAGTCAACAGACAAATTTACCGTTTCCCCACCTGACTTTACGTCGAAATTCAGTCTGTGGTCGATTAAGCACATAACCAAAAGTACATAAAGTTCATAGCTTGAGCGCGTATAAAAAAGGACGAAACACCAAAAAATATAGGATAATGTGTGTTTATTAAATATCAGTCGATTATTACCATCACGAGCAACAGTTAATTCAGCCGTTCAACCCAGTAACGTACACCTGTAGCCTTATGTCTACTAAGTCTATAGACGATGAGCGTTCGAGGAGCGCAGTATTTATCGATACCTGCTAAAGAATGTTGAATTATCGTGATGAATAGAGCTCGTGTTTAAAGAAGAAAAACGCAACAGTTATGAAGAGTTCAGATATGACAGGGCTACGGTGTCAGAAATGATTTCTACGTGCGGAAACTGCTGTGGTACAAGTTTAGAACTTGAATATCGCGGTGGACGCCGTGCCAGGAGACGGGGAGCTTTCAGTCCTGGTTAGCGAGGAAGCTATTTGCAGTAAATGTACAAGTACATTTGTACTAAGGAAGTCAATGGAAAATGCAGACCAAAAGGAGATCTATAAAAGTACAGTAGAAGTTATGAGCCGAGGAAGTAACCATTAATGAGACTGAAGTTCTGATCATTGTGTGAGTAACGCTAACGCCAGTAGGCGTGATACTTGTGCTTTCAAGGACTGCGACTCATTACATATAGTCGCTACAGCTGGAAGGAGCAAACTTGAAACAGACAGCTCTTTCCGTTACATGAAAAGAATTCAGTAGTTTTTATGTTCATAGAAAAGTTTCCGCAGCTTAATTCTCAGAACTGTGGAACTGTCTCTGTTAAGGATCTGGAATTACATCTGCTTTGAATGTCATATATACGAGCTTGTAATTGTATTGTAATTTGCTACAACTTGTTTCAGATAATTACATCGTCGGGGTCATTACCTTGCATCTCACTTTTAAGCCATATCCCAAAAGATATGAAAAGCGCTAGCCCAATGATATTGTGAAGTCACCCTCCAATTTCATGAGTCCTGTTTGCCGACTGAGGCTATGGTTAATTATGTGTCACTTCAGATAGAGCCAGTGAGCCCAGATACAACCAGAATGCTCAGTGGGGCTCAATTGTTGAGCTGGGTTTGATACTTATAAGCCCTATTCAAATTCCGCTGACAGTGGTGGAAAAACTATTTTAAAATGTGACAGAACCCTATATATATGAGTCAGGTTATACAACTGCACTGAAACTAAGTTGATTATCCTTCTCTAAACCTCAGAATGTCCAACCGTGACAGGTCATAGTTGTAGCTGAAATATTCTGGTTATACTGGCCTGTTACTTACGTAGGTGTCAAACTATCGCCTCTATTGCAAAAAAGCAACATCAATCAACAAGTGAAAACGTAAGAACTCTCAAAGAAGTTGATTCATCTGCCCCTATATATGGTTTTTATGCAACCTACAACCCTTTCAAAAACCAAGTGCGAGATTTTCATATTCCCTGGCTCGCTATACGAAAACTATCAATCAACCAGAAAAAAATGAAGAGAACGCTTTTTTAGGAAATTTAACTAGTTAAACATTGTACTGGAAAACGTTTTGGCTATAGTCCGTAGTTTTCGAATTATTTAAGACAAACGTACAAAAGTGATGTTTAAATGCGTCTTTCCTTGAATAACCCGAAAACCATGGCCTACAGTGAAAACGTATCCCAGTACAAAATGTAACCACATTATATTTCCTACAAAAAGGTCATTTTCATTTTTCTGTAGGATTAACAGTTTGCACATAGCGAGGCAGAGAATATGAAACTCTCGCGCTTACTTTTTGAAGAGGTTGTGGGTTGCATAAAACCCAGTGGAATAACCCTGTATACTACAAATAGCAAGTGAGCATGTGTAGCGGCTGTTGCCCAAATCGCCGGCTATGCGAGCAACAGCCAATGGCATCCCATACCACAATGCCAGGTGTTCAGCCCGTATGACGATGACAAATACAATACTTGCTTTGTGATCTGTATGCAGAGTCATGACTCTTCAGAGAAGATGACATGGTGACACTCCTGCATCAGCTTTGCCATTGGGCACATCACTGGCGGCGCGCTTCTCTCTGCTGACGCGTCAAGGTAAGGTGCGCCAATGATCGCCTGCTGACATAGTCTCACTGTCTGCGTGGGTACTTCCCTTGATGTAAACAAGCTTATTGCTGACTCAAGGTACGTGATGCGACTGAAATGATCCCACATGCCTGAGCCAACATCATGTCTGTGTTACGAGTCATATGAGGCAGTTGAGGTCCTGCATGGTTATGAGTTTGGCGTTCCAGAACTCATCGATTCTTTTATGTCGTCTCGTTGTCTCTGTAGAACTTGAAACGTCCCCTTATAACAATTTTACATGTGAAACGTCCACTTAGAACAATTATACAAGCCTGTGCTTAACCTGACACACAATATTATTTAGCGCAACGCAATCTGACTTTCAATAACCCCTACAAAACAATGGCCCTGACTAACTTTAACCTATACCTTTTACAAATCACTTACCTCACAAAAATCTTCGCTACTCAAGCTACTGCAAAACAGCGAGCGCCACTACTGCCAGCTAAATAAAAGATTCAAACTACTGAAGGTGCTAACTACTGGTAGGGATAGTTAGCAAATGAAAGATATTAATAGAGCACAAACAATGTATTTACCTTAATATTCATAATTGACATTCAGTCTTACAGATTATCAAAACTCCGCCATCTCTCTCCCCACGTCCACCACTGCTGGCGGCTCACCTCCAACTGCCCAACGCTATCTGCTGTTCACATCCAGCTATAGCAGTTCATGACAACAATGGCAGGCAACAATGCAAACTAGCCACATACTGCACACAGCACAGCCAGTGATTTTCATATAGAGTGCTATGTAACGTTGCCAATAAAAAACATAAACAGCAAACTTACATAAAGAAAACATAAACAGCCTACATACATAGCCCCCATGCTCCCCACAAAAAATTTTACAAAATGTTTTTGGCCAATGGCCAATACAGATTTGAAAAAATTTTTCATAATTACAATAACAAAGATATCAAATGCACACACTTATTGATACAATGTTGGTCAACAGCTAAAATTTTTTTTCACAGTCAATAAAGACAGTCCAGATTGTTCATCATAATAGTAATTACAGTTTTTGTTTTTCACAAAGTCTCATTAGTAAAAGAAATTGCACATAGAAGTAGTGGTAAGAGCATTCCCCTCCTGTGTTCCACTTGAAGAAGGTTCATCCTTCGCTCTACCTGCAACTGGCATCTCTTGGCCACTAGTCACCTTTGGCTTCTCTTTAACTGAGCCAGGTCCTGCTTATCAGTGTCATTACAATTCTCAATTGTCTGAATTTTATTCTGAATTAACTCATTAATTTCAAATATGCCGTCGATGTCAACCCTGTCAGTACTTGCAGAGTGATTGTTGGTGTCTACTTCCGTAGAAAATTCCGAACTGTTGTCTAACAGAACGTAAAGCCGATTAATTTCCTCATCATGGTTTGAGAGCCAGTCTTCAAATTTCAAAGCTATTGACTTACCTTCTTTCTCTAAACTTATTTCTGCATCGTGAAAGCTTAAGATTGCTTTATATTCATTCAAAAAGTCTACTCCCAGTATAATTTCCGTCGACAATAATGGAACAATAAGGAAGTTCATAGAGAAGCTGTGGCTTTGACAAAAGAATTCTAAATTGGTTTGTTGGCGTACATCTACACTTTTTCCAAAGATTGCACCTTGTAATTTAATCTTACGTAACGGAAGTGTGGGGCAATCGTTCGCTTTGTTGCATTTGCTAAAAGCTGTTTCGCTAATTACTGAAATGGGACTGCCAGAGTCAAGTACTGCCGTAAATTTTACGTCATTTACAGTAATGTGAATCACAGGATATGCAATGTTGTTACGTGTTACGTCGTGTTCCTGGAGTAAGATGTCCCTAATGTCTTCCATTTTTACGTAATTACTAGCTACGGCAGCTGCGTCATCAGTTTCATAAGTACGTCTTGTGGCTGCCAGTGGTGTGAGTCATCGCCTATTGTCTCTTTGTTGGCGCGCGTCGTTATTGGGATTTGGAGGCCTAACTTCCACAAATTCGCCTTGCCGAGAGGGCCCAGCTCTGTTTAAATCTCGCCAGTTCTGATGCAATTCAGGTCTGTCGTTACGATCATATCGTCTGTCGTCATGTCGGTAGATTCCATAGTTTCTTTCTTGTCGGTCACGTGTTGGAGAATTTCTCCTTGAATCGTAACTACGCGCTGGACCGTTGCGTCTAAAGTTATTCTGTCTCCCTTGATAATAGTTATTTTGGTTCCCATATTGTCTGTTTCTCTGATTGTCTCTGTGATAGTCATTACTGCGGAGAGGTGATCTTTCCCTGTAACTATTACTCTGCCAGTGGTTGTCATATGGGTGGTGTCTGTTTTGGTCACGATTTACGTTGTAAGAATAGGTTTGTCGTGGCCATTTATTGTTTCTGTCGTCACGGAATTGTGACGGATGTGACCTGTAATGATTGTTTTCCTGTTTTCGCATCCCGCGACTGTCTGTGTCAATTTCCAGTTCTTGTAACAGTCCCTGAAAAGCTTCAATGTCGTCTTTGCAACGTCCTGCTAAAATAATATGTCTCAAATGTTCGGGCAGTTTGATTAAGCAAATGCGGATGAGTTCTGAGGGGCTGTATGGGTTTGATAGGTACTGATTCTTGTGCAACATGTCTTCAAAATATTTGACAAGACTGGAAAATTCAGATTGTTCAAAGTGTTTCATCATCATGATGCTATGTTTTACGCGGTCTTGTGTGGCTTGAGACCAATATGCTGAGAGGAAGGCATGGTAAAATTCTCCTTCACTGTGGCAATCGTGAATGACCGATCGCATTCTTACAGCTGGTTCATTCTCTAAGTAGCCACACATAAATTCTAACCTGTGCTCCAATGACCAGTTGGGAGGGAAACAATGAGAGAATTGATGGAGCCATGCTTGTGGATGAATGTCGTTGCCAGAATTCTTAAATGTTTTGAATTTACGTGTAGTAATGAACAGCTTATAGTCAAAATCATCGTGTCGGCGAGTAGCATGTCGGTCATTGTCACGTCGTTTCGGCGGTTCCATCTCAAAATTCGGTGTACCTTGCCAATTTCTTTCATAATTACCGAAATGCCCTGTGCTATTATTTTGTGGCTTTTCCGTATTTCTAAGTTCCTCTTCCCGTGTTGGAGCGCGAGTATCCTCTGAAATATGTAATTCTTGTATTACCTGTGTCAACTGATCTTGTACTTCCCGGATTTCTCTTTTGTACTGTGTATTGATTTGATTTTGATTTTGTTTGAATTTTCTAATTTGTTCATACTCTTCTGTGTCAGTGAAGGCTATGGGTCTTGTGTCATTCAGATCATCATCTACCTTTGTAGATAAGTTAGTGACCTGATCCGAAAGTTCGGCTACTTTCTCTGATAATGAACTAATTTCCCCCATGTGTCTTTCTACTGTGTCCTTTAAGTTTTCCTGAGATTT
Organism: Schistocerca cancellata; assembly: GCF_023864275.1. Classification (NCBI taxonomy): domain Eukaryota; kingdom Metazoa; phylum Arthropoda; class Insecta; order Orthoptera; family Acrididae; genus Schistocerca; species Schistocerca cancellata. Next base: position 856,329,089 of record NC_064629.1, on the reverse strand, counting down.
TGCAAGTTGCGTAACCGAATCGGTAGATGCAACTGAGTCCATTTTAGCTTGCAAGGTCTCATGATTTTCATGAACAATAGTTTGCAGCTCTTTTATGGCTGCTTCGTGATTCTGTAATGCATTTTCATGCCGCGAAAAAATAGGCTGAAAATGCTCACAAATTTGTGTTTTTACTTCATTACAGACTTTTTGACATTTCGATTCAATGTTATGTAACTCAGTAGTTAAATCTTCACGTGTTTGTTCAAGTGTGGCGTCTAACTTCCGAAGATTTTGTTCCATTGTGTCTAACTTTTGCAGCTTTTGCTGTGTTTGTCTCTGATTTTGTTCCATTGTGTCTAACTTTTGAAGATTTTGTTCCATTGTGTCTAACTTTTGAAGATTTTGTTCCATTGTGTCTAACTTTTGAAGCTTTTGTCCCATTTGTTGCATTAATTGTAATAACAATGCATTAGTGTCTGGAATCTGTTCCTCTGCGCTTTTCGGCAGTGCATTTGCACCAGCAACATTCACATTTTGACAAGCAGAAAATGTGTCTTGACTTATTTGAGAAAACGGTGAGGACGCAAAACCTGAATCTACAGTATTTGCAATATTGTGTCCTATCATTTCGGATTCCTGAGGCGAGCTGTTGCCGACCGACCGATCGATAATGCTTCCCTGTTCACTACCTGTTTGACTGTCTACGCCATTGTTTGACGTCCGCTCCATTTCCCTATGCACAGTTACCAAATTACTACTTTGAACATTAGTTAACTCATTACACAGTGGAGCTAACACATTGCTTTCGTCTTCACTGTCGTTTCTCAGTTTACTTTGGAGCCGAGTGTTACGTTTTTCACACGCCATTATTGTGACAATATTTCACACGATAACACAGAAAAACACAATTTGAAGAGCAAAAATAGGAGAACACATTAACATAGCACTGAAAATAATATCTAGTTAACTGCAGCTGCGAAATACTTGGTGCAAATCTACATGCATGCCACAACTGTTTTACAGTACAACAATGAAAGGCTGCAACTACAAAGGAGATTCCCTCTACAATTACGCACTAGCAATAAACAAAATCTACACTAATTACAGAAACTACAAAAAAAATCAGAAGATTCCAGTGAGGTATCCTAGGCTAAGGGTCGACATATGAAACGTCCCCTTATAACAATTTTACATGTGAAACGTCCACTTAGAACAATTATACAAGCCTGTGCTTAACCTGACACACAATATTATTTAGCGCAACGCAATCTGACTTTCAATAACCCCTACAAAACAATGGCCCTGACTAACTTTAACCTATACCTTTTACAAATCACTTACCTCACAAAAATCTTCGCTACTCAAGCTACTGCAAAACAGCGAGCGCCACTACTGCCAGCTAAATAAAAGATTCAAACTACTGAAGGTGCTAACTACTGGTAGGGATAGTTAGCAAATGAAAGATATTAATAGAGCACAAACAATGTATTTACCTTAATATTCATAATTGACATTCAGTCTTACAGATTATCAAAACTCCGCCATCTCTCTCCCCACGTCCACCACTGCTGGCGGCTCACCTCCAACTGCCCAACGCTATCTGCTGTTCACATCCAGCTATAGCAGTTCATGACAACAATGGCAGGCAACAATGCAAACTAGCCACATACTGCACACAGCACAGCCAGTGATTTTCATATAGAGTGCTATGTAACGTTGCCAATAAAAAACATAAACAGCAAACTTACATAAAGAAAACATAAACAGCCTACTTACAAACTGTACCATGGGAAAGAAGGAGAGGATGTTTTTTGGTGGGCGGTATCCTTTTCCTGTAACACAAACTGCATGCATAGAGTAACTGGATCCTTTTTTCATAAGAATGGAAGGTTACTTAGCTCAAGATCGTCGTTGTGGTACAAGATCTCTATGATAGTTCACTGCTGGTGAAGTACAAAGTCCGGTATGTGCACTTTTATGGTTGCTATGTGCTGCCTGTCTCTGAGTTAGCGTTAACCTAAAAGCTACTACGATTCCCGCTGCTGCGACTGATGACAATGGAACTTACGCAGTACGACAGACTGCGACAGACTCAAACAGACTCGCCCTCCAGTCTGCAGCGGTGATAATAATTACTGGCGGCGGAGAGGGCGTTTGCGGCGCGTTTCTTGTGAGTCTGTTGTTGGCCTCTATCTATCATCTCACAACCTGTTTGCCACATAGTGTGCTGGCGCCAGCCTACGCCAGCGCATTCCTCCCCCCCCCCCTCCCCCCTCCGTGAAATGCTGCACTTTGTCGTGTAGTGAGACTGCGAACAACAGGGAGGGAGACAGGATGCTGGACATATAGATGGGCCACGAGGCGTGACTGTGGAGTACAGCGTACCTCCGACCATACTCAGCTACATGGCAACAGGAACATCCTCTTGAAAACTGGTGCGAGGGCACAGGTCAAGGCTTGAGGGCGTGTGCTGGGGCAATGACTGCGGTCAGGGATCCAGGTCCATGGGATCGGCGGGGGCGAGGGCCCTCCGTCGATCCACTCCTCCCGGAGAGCCCTGGTGGCACCAGTGGACGGCTGCGAAGGCCGCTTGGTCCCGAGAAGCCGTAAATTTGGGGGAAGAAAAGCAGCAGAATCATGGGGCAAGTGACATGTGCGCATTTTGGTTCCAGTGGTGGCGCTGCAAACCATCGGGACCTGCAATTAAATACATAAAAGAGCCAATGCGTTCCTGGATTACACCTCTTTCGCAGCGCCTACGGTTGCCATAAGCCCTGGAAAGGACAAGATCGCGCGGCGCAAAGCGATACTTGCTGACCGTTGGCGTCGCCAGATGCTGCGATGCGTGTAGCAAGTGTAGCAGCATCCGATGGCTGTGGCCATGCAAAAGTTCCGCCAGTGATGGTCCGTCTCGTGGGTGGGGTTGATAGGAGGCGAGAAAGAGTTGCAGCGCCTGTTCTAGTGTGTGGGTGGTGTGAAGCTTGGCCATCTGTTGCTTGAAAGTGCGTACCAAGCGTTCTGCTTCTCCGTTGGTCTGCAAAGGCTTGTGATCTGTCACTAAATAGAACTCGCGACCACGCAAATAATGATGGAATTTTGTCGCATCGTGCACAATAGCAAGAGCTTCTTTTTCTATTTGAGAATAATTGCACTGAGTTTGAGTTAACAATTTTGAGGCAAAAGCAATAGGACTGTCTTGTGCACCAATTCTGTACGAAAGCACAGCACCGATTCCGTAGGAAAAAGCGTCGACTTGCAGAGCTACCCGCTTGGCAGGGTCAAAATGTACTAAACATCTGTCACAAAGCAAAGCATTTTTTGAGTTTCTGAAACGCGTCTTGATAGTCTTTAGTTCACACAAAAGGTACATTTTTGCGACGCAAGCGATGCAATGGAGCCGCCATCTGAGAGGCATTCGGCATGAACCGAATGGCCGGCCGGTGTGGCCGTGCGGTTAAAGGCGCTTCAGTCTGGAACCGCGTGACCGCTACGGTCGCAGGTTCGAATCCTGCCTCGGGCATGGATGTGAGTGATGTCCTTCGGTTAGTTAGGTTTAATTACTTCTAAGTTCTAGGCGACTGATGACCTCAGAAGTTAAGTCGCATAGTGCTCAGAGCCATTTTTTTGAACCGAATGTAGTACGTCATCTTGCCCAGTACTGATTGCAGTTCAGACGCATGGAGAGGAACAGGCAGGTCACGGATTGCAGGCAAATGAGATTGGAGGGGGTGCACACCCTGACTGTTTATTACATGACCTAAATACTGCAGTTCAGTTCGAAAAAAAAGTCACACTTTTTGAGACGACACTTGATGAAGTGAAGGATCAGAGTACTTTAGGATCTATTCCCATATTCTGCTATCGGGTCATTGAATGTTATAGCATTCCCAATCATTAAGTTACTGTAAAAGTTGCCACAAATACACTTAAATTTACACTTCCCAGTTGTGCCCGTTAGTTCTGTGTACGACTGATGGTACATCTATTCCGGCTTTTTTCTGAAATCGAAAGAACTGATATCTGGCTGTAGCTATTTGAACTTGTTGGTCGTATTACTGAGCCAATGCAGCGATTACTTTGCCATAACTGAGTTCGTCGGGAGACGCAGTTGGGAATAACTTTTGTATTAACTTGAACACTGAGGACCCCGCAATCGAAAGAAAGTATTGTAGCTTCAGAGTACCTTGAACTCGATGAACAGCACAATGAGCTTGGAATTGTGTCAGGTGTTCGTGCCATTCCTCTTCTGTGTAGTTAAATTGCCGAAACGGTGATATAATGGTCGGCGGCATTTGTTGAGTGTGTCGGTCAGCTGGCTTCTGTTGTTGCATGGCCGACGCTGTTCATGAAGCCTGAAGTTGTTGTACCGTCGTCAGCAAGGTAGCAATTTGTTGGTTCTGAAACTGAAAAGATTGTGTTAGATCCATTGTATTGGTCATCTGCGGCTAAGGCGCGGGGGCAGGGGGCGGAGATGGCAGGGTAGCCATGGTCTACACAAATACGTTACAGCAAAAAAAAAAAAAAAAAAAAAAAAGGCAAGGAAAGCCTTTGCAAAGAGAAATTTGATTAGTTCTGCGGCTCCTCTTCTGGAATATATGCAAGAACACCACAAATATTTAGCAAATACTTGAACACTATCACCCCTGCCATCTGAAACACAAGAGAAGCAAGCAAATTCTTCTTAACTTAAGGATTCTCGACGCCATATTTTTGTCGCCTAATTGTCTCTGTAGAGCTGTACCATGGGAAGCAAGTCGTGGATGTTGTTTGGCGGGGGGTATCCTCTTTCTATAACACAAACTGCACACATACATTAACTGGGTTCTTTATTCATATGAATGGAAAGTTACTTATCTCGAGATCGTCGTTCTGGTACAAGTCCTCTGTTATAGTCCACGTTAGCCTCGCTGCTGGTGAAGTACAAAGTCTGGTATGTACACTTTTATGGTTGCAATTTGCTGCTTGTCTCTGAGTTATCGGTTGACCTAACTGCTACTGCGATTCCCGTTGGGTTGCGACTGATGACGCTGGAACTTACTCGGTGTGACGGACTCAAACAGACTCGCCCTCCAGTCCATGGTGGCGACCCTAAATACTGGCAGCCGAGAGGATGTTGGCGGCGCGATTCCTGTGAGTCTGTTGTTGGCCTCTATCCATAGTCTCGCAACCTCTTTGTCGCATGGTGTGCTGGTGCCAGCTTCTGAGAGCACAAATTCCATATTGGCATGACAGTAATGGGTTCACAATCAACATAAGCAGTAACACTGCGGAACATGAAAACAGTAATCTTCATATTCCATGATGCTACCACTGTCTTGAGCCCTGTTTTTCCATGATGGATGATCTTCAGACCTCTAGGACTTGCTTATTCATAGACCTAAAACTCATAATCCAGTTTAGAGAGGCACAAAAGTCTTGTTAACCTGGAGTAGACAGGTGATGTCTGTTCTCCAGGAGTTGTGGCTGATGTTCTTCAACATGTTAAGTGCCTTAAGGGACTCTGATTTATATCTTCTCACAGCGCCCTTCACGCTTAGAGTGCTAACCCTAATTATAAATGCAACGCATGGTGAACTCCGCAAACAGTTTTCTCTGCCGCGAACTTAAAGCATGTATATATAGTTCATAACTCCCATCTCCTTAACGTCAGTAACAATTGGCATGTTTCTGATGCAGGCCTCTGGGCGGACAAAATTCAGCATCATCGTACATGAATAAGGAGTTCTATGTTGCTTTACTTATTGTCACATTATACTACTGATAACGATGACAGTAGACTTAGTCTTAGTACACTTCTCGTTGGACACAGCCCTGCTCTTCTAATCAGTCTCATGAAACTTCCTTGACTCCGTATCTGAAATAGCGCCAAGACAAGAAGAACTGTTTAAATATCTGGAGACGTTAGCAGGATCACATTCATTGAGTTGTCCGAGAATTGTACGGCACAGCCGCTGGCAGCAGCGTCAAGTGATCAGTGATGGAATGATGTCTCCTTATGCCCACACTGCAACCGACTGGATTGGAGAACCCACCAAATAATGATTTTATCATAAGCTCTGAGACTTTTCCTCGAATGTCGTCAGGGAAGCACCACAGTAATCACTAGGGACGCTACTGTCCTAACCAGGTTTAAGAGAGGGCTTAACATGGTTTCCCTCCGTAAGTTGCAGAGTTTTCCCATTTCCGGATTTAGTTAAATAACGCATTGGTAGGAAGACACTACAGTTCCTGTCCATGTAACGGTCTAATTTACTACATTATCCTTGACTTAATAGTAAGTGGCTAATTGGGCTTTTACGTATTTCCCTCTCTGTTGCGACCCTTTCCCTCACTCCCCCCATTTTTTCCTAGTATTTCGGGGGTCCAGTATCGTCGTGTATCGGTATCTTTCGGTCAACGAGGCTCCTGAGCCTAGGACTCTGCGTGGAGTGTCATTCCTTAAGCCCCTCTCACACGGAGCAAGGTTCGCCGCAAGTTTGCGAGATGGCGTGCATACCTGCCGGCTTGCAGGGAAGGGAGCCGGCTATCTTCCATGCCGAAGCTCTCCCACGGTGCAAGATCGACAGCATGTTGTATCGAACGAAGATGGCTACTTCAGGTACAGATGTTCAGAGCAAACTGGCGTTATTAGCTGTTTTGGTGCTAAACACTGCAGAAATGCATGCTAATGAGAGAAGAAGAAAGAAAGAATAGACGAAAAACTGAATTAAGAGGAGAAACGCCGGAAAAGGTGTGCTCTCCATGCTTCATAAAGAGTTGAGGTTAATTCGCATAACACCTTCTTTTGTTTGAAAAGTATCACTGTTTCATTACTGTTTGATTTTATAAATATACCAATAATGACTGTTATATACGACTTTATTTTATAGGATAGAAGATCGTACATCCTTTGCAAATTTTATACGAATGGATGTATTGGTATTTGCAACTCTTTCGAGTGCCTCTGCACGCAAGTGTTTATTACAATAGTTTGCGCTTTTCACTACGTACACACACTGTTCTTCCCTATAAGTACATATCAATGCTTCAGTCGCTTCCTTGGATCACTGCGGTGCCATCATTTAATAATTATAAGAACTTTCTACCGCAACTCACGACAGCATAAAAGCGACTATCAACAAAGGTTTCCCGCCCAAGCTTTCCGCGTCTGACTTCACAAACGAAACGCCTCGTGATTGGCCAAAGCAGGTAGCACACAGGGAACCTTGCAAGAAAAATAGCACCGGACCTATCCTGGAAATCTTACAAGGTTCCCAGCAAGGTAGCCCGCTAGCAGACGACGGAGCCCGCAAGGTAGCCGCCGCGCGAGCCAGCAAGGAAACTTATAGCGAATCTTGCTCCGTGTGAGACGGGCTTTAGTATCGGCTGGGTGAGCAGTGTGCGACGGGGCGGTAAATATAGAAAGTGCAGTTGCGAATGTTCACACGCGAATGTGCATATAAAAATGTTGATTAAAAAATGTTATTGCAAATTTTTGGCTCTCACGTAAGTCTCAGGGGATGATTTCCACACTTGGTGCATTAGTACATATTTCCACACCCGCGCATTAGTTATAGTTTTTGAATTAATTATTCACTAAGACGTGAGTACAGTTTATGCTAGGGAACAAAAATTAGGCGACTATTATAGCAAAATCAGTTTTTCACGACACAGTTCAATCACTATTTATTGGCGTTGTCCTTTTCTTTCACACAATGAAATTAGCACTGGTGAGACGGTTCATAATTTTACTTTAATAATAATTTGACTCCGAGCCCCCAATAGCAGTAATGTAGGCTACTATAAATGAAAATTACTCAATCAATTCGAACAGATCCACAAGTCCCACTGTCCTCTTTGTTCTAACAGTTTTGGCACGAAATCACAGTACACTACATGTTCACTTACTACGATGTATACCTCGTAAATCGTACTCACACAAATAATCGTAGCACTTCCAGTTCACCAAATATATGCTTGCACACTTTCACTGTTAAATAATACTCTTTGTCGTAATAAATCGGCGCGAAAAAGATTTCTGAAACGACCACATGGGCCACCCTCAAGTGGGGCTTGCTCGCCACCCACCCTCTATAACGACTGACCCCTGGCCAAGATGGCCGCTCGCTTATATAGGCTCGGACGTCAACCCCCTGGTTATTTAAGTACCAGTCTCACCAGTTAAGATTACAAATTTTGATACACACATCACTCGACGGAAATAAGTACATCAGAAACGCGCTAAAAAGTAAATCTTATTTACTATGTTACATTTCATTTCTAGGATTATTCTATCGGCCGTAAATCAAGTTTTAGTTTTTGCAAAATTTCGCCCCTTAGCGCAAATTTGTTTGGTTACATCTGAGCTGCAAAGTTTTAACATGGAACTGCATGTGGCACTCTTTTTAGACGTAATGTATAGCGATCTACACATTGCGCTGCTCAAAATCTTCATATCTATAATAATTAATTAATTATGGGCGATAAATGTTAATAATAATTTGCAAACAATAAAAACTATTGCAAGTTACATGTATAGTATAACTTAACGAGTTTAAAATACGTGCGATGCCTCCCAAAATATTATATAGTGCCGTTCTTTACGCCATGAATTTTCTATTGAATTTTATAAACAATTTTCCCTCAAACTTTGTTTATTGCCCTTTACGGGCTTAATTATTTATGAATTTTAACGTATGACTACGGCACTCGATCCGGTATGACGAGACGTTTTTAATGAGTGCTCGCTCATCCCTGTAAGATGTTATTTACTATTTTTATTAATCTTTTAGTATTCGTGAACTTAGCCGATTTTGAGGTTACTATAAATTTTGCGTCTCATGACTTGAAATAAAGATCGATCTTTCAGAAGGTGCATATTGCTGACGACAATCAACTGCCGCATCGCTCTTCACCGTAAGTTACATAGTTTTCGCGTAATGCGAGAAAAACCAAACAATGCCCCAAGCTGCAGGCTACTTGGCAGCCCGCCCACCATTGCAAATCTCGCGAGGGCGCGCCACGCGCTTCCGCGAATCGCCCACCATCTAGCGCGCTCGCTCTCCACAAAGCAATCCTTGCATACTAGAAATATTCATCTAGTAACGGGGGTTTGTACCGTCACAAGTGGCAGTAGCACTTGCATCCAGTACTTCAAGCATTAGTTATGATAAAAGTCATCCAGCAGCAGTGAGCAGCCAGGGAGAATAATAAGACAGCATTTGATGTCAAGTACTTGCTCACAACACCACCAGCAGCAGCAACAGTTTTTGGAAAAGGATTTTAGCTCCCGGATATTCTGGCGTTCGATGGACGCCAGCCAGCAGCTGTAGCAGCAGCATAGATAGAGCTGTCGAGTGCTATTACTAGTATAATGCTGCCACTGCTCTTTGCTAGTGCATACAATTTAACAGTAAGCGTTTCAAAGCGTGTAAATGTGAGTCGAGCTCCAGACACGGACTTTGAAATTGTTATCGATGTCGAGAATGTGCAGTGAAGTGGTATCAGAGTGCGCTACATGTGGCTAGTATTAGACTACTTGTGTGGCATTACTGAATACATAGAAAGAAAAATACGTGACGCGTATGTTCACCACTTACGCTAATTAGCGCTGCAGTGTTAAAATATGAAACGGCAGTAATAGACACCTGTGGAAAGGCAATGCTCAAGTTGAGAACCGACGGCGTAGCCATATACATCAAACATTCAAGTGTAGTGAATTTACAAGAATGTTGTGAATTACTGGTCGCGTTAGACAGTGCCAATTGCGGCAGTATGTTAGAGCGTCATACCAAGACTTTATTATCTGTTTGCGTCCCAAAAAAGTGAAATTAGACTTCTTATATCAGTGTATTACTATGTGCATTTCACATGTCCCACAAAATAGAGCCGCGCGGCATTAGCCGAGCGGTCTGAGGCGCTGAGTCATGGACTGTGCGCTTGGTCCCGGCCGAGGTTCGAGTCCTCCCTCGGGCATGGGTGTGAGTGTTTTTCCTTAGGAAAATTTAGGTTAAGTAGTTTGTAAGCTTAGAGACTGATGACCTTAGCAGTTAAGTCCCATAAGATTTCACACACATCTGAACATTTTTTGAACACGAACTAGAAAAGCTGAACCTGTAACTGCTAACTCTGTGGACGCTGAATACACTGACTGGATACTAATGTATGTAATTGCCCCGATAGAAGTAAATACAAAACAAGCAAAAATTCAAGACATATAAACATGTACTGTTTTGGCAATAAAGGGTATAATATGTATGTATGTAAGAAAAATAAATAAAAGATATTTTCAATTTGCCGGACGGAGTGGCCGAGCGGTTCTAGGCACTACAGTCTGGAACCGCGCGACCGCTACGGTCGCAGGTTCGAATCCTGCCTCGGGCGTGGATGTGTTGATGTCCTTAGGTTAGTTGGGTTTAAGTAGTTCTAAGTTCTAGGGGACTGATGACCTCAGAAGTTAAGTCCCATAGAGCTCAGAGCCATTAGCCACCATATTTTCATTTTTTTCTCTTTTTCTGTCTTTTGGTATACATACATTAATACTAAAAAATAAATAGACTTAGAAGGACATTTCGTTAAATGGTGCAAAAGAACTGTATTGTGAAAAACAACTTTCACTTATCCGTATTTGCAAAACTTTTTTGACGAACCAAGTAACTTTTTCTAATTTACAATATATACAAAACAGGTATTACTATTAAGTTGGTGTATCAGTTCGTAGCATTTTTGTTTCGCATGTGGATGTTCTTGTTGCTATAGTTTATTTATAGATTGTCATTTTTTTGTTTGTAGCTCACTCTTGCTATTTGAGTTCGCGTGTTAGCATTTTGTCATATGGATTAATGAGTGGAGCTGTGGACGCTAGAAATGTATTGCCTAGTGGAGGAATTGCAGCATTTCCGATGTATTCTTCTGTTTGAATTCAGTATAGGGATGACAGTAGTGGAGGTAGCCAGAAATATTTTCTTTGTGTATGGGGATAAATCCATGGGACACAGCACAGAAATGAAATGGTTTTTTAGTCTTAAGGAGAATCGTTCTTACTTTAGTGACTCTCCACGTTTAGGAGGACGTTTGGTGTTTGATGAAGAGCGTTTAAACACTTTAATGTACGATTGTCCACGCCTGTGTACTCGATAACTAGCAAATGTGGTTAACTGTAATCATTCCATTATCGTGTGACATTTGCATGGATTGGGGGGGAGGTTAAAAAATATTCCATATGGGTACAGCATGCTCCAAGCCAAAATCACAAAAGTTAACAGTATCCATATGTGCATCTCTGCTTGTTCGTCATCCATTGGCTCGTGAAAAACACCGACCATTCCTATTCTGTATCGTTACTGAGGACGAGAAATGGTGTCTTTATGCTAACACAAGGAAAAAAAGGAATGGTTAGCACAAACAAGGCTGAAACTCCCCGTACAATGACTTGCTTGCATCCACAAAAGATAATGTTATGCATCTGCTGGAACAGCGACGGTGAGGTGTACTACGAATTGTTTTCCTGAGGTATAACCATCACTACCGACATTTATTGCCAACTGCGTGAAGTGAAGCTACTCCAGATAATGCATACCCGCATTCTGGTAGACTGACAGAAAACACTGTATGGTAGTTGGGTTGGAAGGGCATTCCACACCGGTCCATATCATGTAAGCCGTACTCCAGCTGCTGAAGTTCAAAGACTGTGTGCTTCCATCAAAGGAATTGACAGAAATATCATAGTGGATAATTGGGTTTCCAGTCTTCATTTGGCTGACACACTCTAAAATCACTTTCCGCTAACTTTATTAGGAACCATACGAAAAAACAAGAAGGAATTTCCACCTGAGTTCACGAAGACACGGAAATGTCCACAGGGTTCGTATATGTTTTTCTTCGAAAAATCTTGTACCCTTGTATCATATATTCCTAATTGAGGAAAACATGTTGTATCATATATTCCTAATTGAGGAAAACATGTTGCATTTGCATCCAGTCGCCAACATAATGACACTACTGACGAAGAAAGGGCAAAGCAGAAATGATGGTTTTGTACAACAAGACGAAAGGAGGCTTAGACATGTGTGATATGTTGTATTCCGTCTACAACTGCGCAACACACACTTGCCGATGGCCTATGGCCATACATTATTTCCTTCTGAATATAGGACGTATCAGTTCTTTAGTAATTCATGCTGCAAACAGCGATGATAGCTGTACTCGACGACGATCTTTCCTGCAGCTGTTGTATTATGAGCTTGTTTTAGTGTACGTTGGAGTCTGAGCTGCCATGAGTAAATTACGATTTAATATTCTGTCGCCGTTTTGTGACACTTTACTAATTTTAGCGAAGTAAAGGCCATTTGAACGCCCTAACAAACAGTGAGGGTTCTGTGCATACTGTGACAGGTGAAAGAACAGACCTACCATGTACAGATGTAGTAAATATCTGTGTTTGGAGTATGAAAGTGTTGTTTTACCAAAATGCTTAAAAAGGGAAGACTGTGAATGAATTGTATAAACTGATGTGCTGTAGTAACCAATGTGTTCATTTCATGCTGTTTTGTAATATTGTTGTACAGTATTTGTTTGTGGATATGAATCAGGTTAACATACTGAGAAGCTTAAAATTTCGGTGGAACTGGACAGAATTTGTAGTTTCATAAAATGTAAGTACTCGAAAAATTAAAATGTACACGTAGTGAATTATATTCCCCAATTACTTTATTGGTTTTTACATATAAATCTACATTTCTCTAGATGCGGGCTGACCGGCCGCAGTGACAACTAACAGCTTAAATATAGGGCGACTGCTGCAGGGTTAATGAGCAGTCGTTTACTAAAGTTGTTGCTTAAAGGTTTGTGTGGAAATTCTCCAAGAATGTTGTGGAGGAGAGTGTGAAGAGATGGAAAGCTTTAACAATAGTGTAATGAAGGAAATAAAAGTCAAAATGAAAATCCATAAAAGAATTGTAAGAAACAGCTCAGCTAACGAGTAAATGTATGAAAGAGATAGTTTGCAGGATAAAAGTTAGATATACTCGTATGTTAGCTGGATGTTATTAAAACTACACCGAACAAACATAAGGAATAGTTGCTTTCTTTCTGAAAATATGTATGTACATATTACCAAACTTTTGTACAATAATATTTTTTTAATTCAATTATCCTGACAAAGAGCCCCAAAAAGGTCTTCTGTTTACGATCCCTACACGTATGGTTTGTATGCTGATTGTGCAAAGTATCCAAAGGTGTTTAGTTCGCTGACCGTTGTAAAGTTTGTGCAAATAGGTAGCCAAAACAACAGAAACCCTTATATCTTACAAGGGAAACTGCCCATCGCACCCTCTCAGATTTAGTGATTAGATGGCCCCGGCTCAAGATGTGCAACATCGTGCGAACTTGTATCTCAGTGGCGTGGCTCATGAATTCCTTTGTTGTAATATAGTTCACACACGCCTATTTATTGTTTTCATTTCCGTGAGAGATCTATGCGACATCTCGCCTGCTCTCACTGTTCATTACATTTACTTGCGATGGTAATATATTCGTATCACATGAATCATACTCTATAACCAATATAACCAATATAGAGTACAATGAGGAGCAAAAGAGACTGGTACATCTGTCTAATATCGTGTAGGTAGGCCCCCCGCGAATGCGCACAAGTGCCGCAACACGACGTGGCATGGTCGCGACTAATGCCTGAAGTAGTGTTGGAGGGAATTGAAACCATGAATCTTGCAGGGCTGCTCATAAATCCGTAAGCGTACGAGGGGGTGGAGGTTTCTTCTGAACAGCACGTTGCCAGGCATCCCAAATATGCTCAATAACGTTCATGTCTCGGGAGTCTGGTGGCCAGCAGAAGTGTTTAAACTCAGAAGAGTGTTCCTGGAGCCATTCTGTAGCAATTCTGGACGTGTGGGGTGTCACATTGTCCTCCTGGAATTGTCCAAGGCCGTCGGAAGGCACAATGGATATGAATGGATGCAGGTGATCAGACAGGATGCTTACCTACGTGGCACCTGTCAGAGTCGTATGTAGACGTATCAGGAATCCCATATCACTCCAACCGCACGCGCCCCACACCATTACAGAGCCTTCCCCAGCTTCAACAGTCCCCTGCTGACACGCAGGTTTCATGGACTCATGAGGTTGTCTCCATAACCGTACACGTCCATCCACTCGATACAATTTGAAATGAGACTCGTCCGACAAGGTAAGATGTTTCCAGTCATCAACAGTCCAACGTCGGTGTTGACGGGCCCAAGCGAGGCGTAAGCCTTTGTGTCGTACAGTCATCAAGGGTACACAAGTGGTCCTTCGGCTCAGAAAGCCCATATCTACGATGTTTCGTTGAATGGTTTGCACGCTGACACTTTTTGATGGCCCAGCGCTGAAATCTGCATTAATTTGGGGAAGGGTTGCACTTCTGTCACGTTGAACTATTCTTTTCAGTCCTCTTGGTCCCGTTCTTCCAGGATCTTTTTCCGACCGCAGCGATGTCGGAGATTTGATGTTTTCCCGGATTTCTGATATTCATGGTATACTCTTGAAATGGTCGTACGGGAAAATCCCCACTTCATCGCTATCTCGGAGATACTGTATACTATCGCTCGTGCACCGACTCTAACATTGCGGTCCAACTCTCTTAACCCTTGATAACCTGCCATTGTAGCAGCAGTAACCGATCTAACAACTGCGCCAGACACTTGTTATCTTATATAGGGGTTGCTGACCTCAGTACCATATTCTGCCTGTTTGCATATCTCTGTATTTGAATACCCATGCAACCAGTTTATTTGGCGCTTCAGTGTATGACAGTTACCTAGATTACAGAAGGAGAACTGACGCCCAATGACTGGACGAAAAGTTCAAAAATTTGTTAAAAAAAATGACAGCCGAGGGAAATTTGAACACGGATCTTCTGATTCGCGGTCTAACACCGTGACCATCCGTCCACGACGACGAGACGCTTGTAATACGCTCGATGTTGCACATGTTGAGCTTGGACCGTTCACTGGTACTATTTTGCTTCTTTTTTCACAGTTCAGTACACCTTCTTCCTGTTTTTATGCTTGACCTGTGTTTAGTTTCCGACTGGCTGTCCACTGGGCCACTTTCCGTCTGAATCTGGGATGGATACGCTGAGGAGTTTCCTCGTTAGCTTCATGTAGCTCACAATTTTTCCAGAAATACTATCTTTCTTCAACTTGACACCAATTCGAATATAGCTTCCTTAATTACGCAACTACATTCTGTTAACTGCCTGATTTTAATACCTACTAAAATACTAAGCTGTGATTGCCTTCTTCATTTTAAAACTTTACTGAGATTGATCGGCTGAGCGTGGGAGATGCAGGGTAGAAAGGGAGGAGTGGGTGTGGCTTGTTGGCTTGTAATATGATGATGATGACGTCACTGACAAGAGGGGTGCAGAGCTTAAATCTGTACATATTGTGATGTCAGAGGAGTGTGGCCTCCGCCCACTAGAGTATAAGTCTTCACCTGACTTCCAAGGACTGATCGGTCTACATATTTGGTCGAGGGCGCAGACATTGTGTGTAATGCGCCAGAAATATAATGCCTTCTGTGCAGCTTACCGGCTACGCGAATCAGAGGTGATCGTGTTATGTACTCAAGAGAAGCCCGTACCATCATACCATGTTTTGAGCCAATATTCCAACGACAAATGAAATGTGCCAGCGTTCCTGTTCCTCAGAGCCTCCACACACAGGTACGTCAAATGTGATACACCATGCAGAACCAAGATCCTGTAGGACAGGCGACGTAGTGTCTCTCTCGTGGCCAGTGGTGTTGTTGAGGGTGCCGCTTTAGGAGCGTGTATCTCTGTTGCCGCGTCAAAAGAAGCCGCAACTGTACTCGCCATGCGGACAGTCCATTGTGTAGCAGACGTCGTCACGTCATCCGTGTGGAAACTTGTCTTGCTGCAAAGTAGCTCTTTCCCTGATACTTCGTGGCTGTGGGATCCTATATTGCCAAGCGAACAATGCCATTCCTCTCATGCGCTACCCGCCAGCGGCAGCTGAGATTCAGCATCGTGTTTAGTATGACGTATTCACACGACAGTCAGAGGATGACGACCGACACGAGCAGTAATATCACAGAACGATAGACCACGGCCTTGCTACGCCGCGGTACTGCCGCGGTCTCCTCTTCAACCACACTCGTTTCATAGTTTCTGATCTCTACATTCACAGCTATAAGATGTTGTGACGCTGTTTTCTTTTTCTTTCTTTTTTGGTCCCGAAGACCAATTTACGGATTTTTTCCCGATTTTTTTGAGCTTCATAATTTTACTAAGGATTTGCTTCCTCAATTTGTCATCATCTATTACAGGCAAATATCTGAAGAATGACATTCGTCTTTTGCGCATCTGCATCTACATTTATACTCCGCAAGCCACCCAACGGTGTGCGGCAGAGGGCACTTTACGTGCCACTGTCATTAACTCCCTTTCCTGTTCCTGTCGCGTATGGTTCGCGGGAAGAACGACTGCCGGAAAGCCTCCGTGCGTGCTCCAATCTCTCTACTTTTACATTCGTGATCTCCTCGGGAGGTATAAGTTGGGGGAAGCAATATATTCGATACCTCATCCAGAAACGCACCCTCTCGAAACCTGGACAGCAAACTATGCAGAGCGCCTTTCTTGCGGAGTATGCCACTGGAGTTTTCCTAAACATCTCCGTAACGCTATCACGCTTACCAAATAACACTGTGACGAAACGCGCCGCTCTTCTTTGGATCTTCGCTATCTCCTCTGTCAACCCAACCTGGTACGGATCCCACACTGATGAGCAATACTCAAGTATAGGTCGAACGAGTGTTTTGTAAGCCACCTCCTTTGTTGATGGACTACATTTTCTAAGGACTCTCCCAATGAATCTCAACCTGGCACCTGCCTTACCAACAATTAATTTTATATGATCATTCCACTTCAAATGGTTCCGTACGCATACTCCCAGTTATTTTACAGAAGTAACTGCTACCAGTGTTTGTTCCGCTATCATATAATCATACAATAAAGGATCCTTCTTTCTATGTATTCGCAATACATTACATTTGTCTATGTTAAGGGTCAGTTTCCACTCCCTGCACCAAGTGCCTATCCGCTGCAAATATTCCTGCATTTCGCCCCAATTTTCTAATGCTGCAGCTTCTCTGTATACTACAGCATCATCCGCGAAAAGCCGCATGGAACTTCCGACACTATCTACTAGGTCATTTATATATATTTTGAAAATCAATGGTCCTATAACACTCCCCTGTGGTACGCCAGAGGTTACTTTAACGTCTGTAGACGTCTCTCCATTGAGAACAACATGCTGTGTTCTGTTTGCTAAAATCTCTTCAATCCAGCCACACAGCTGGTCTGATATTCCGTAGGCTCTCTCTTTGTTTATCAGGCGACAGTGCGGAACTGTATCGAACACCTTCCGGAAGTCAAGGAAAATGTTATCTACCTGGGAGCCTGTATCTAATATTTTCTGGCTCTCATGAACAAATAAAGCGATTTGGGTCTCACGCTATCGCTGTTTCTGGAGTCCATGTTGATTCCTACACAGTAGATTCTGGGTTTCCAGAAATGACATGATATGCGAGCAAAAAACATGTTCTAAAATTCTACAACAGATCGATGTCAGAGATATAGGCCTATAGTTTTGCGCATCTGCTCGACGACCCGTCTTGAAAACTGGAACTACCTGTGCTCTTTTCCAATCATTTGAAACCTTCCGTTCCTCTAGAGACTTGCGGTACACGGCTGTTAGAAGGGGGGCAAGTTCTTTGGCGTACTCTGTGTAGAATCGAATTGGTATTCCGTCATGTCCAGTGGAGTGCGTGCATCGTGTGTATTATGTTTGTAGATTTCTTCTTTAACTCGTGGCCCGTCGTATTCTGTTTCCATTGTCCTTAGCATAGGCTAGTTACCGAATAAATAATCAATATTCGTTCTAACTAAAAAATCATATAAATGGTTTATCACTTTTCAGTTTAGTTTATTTTATTCCAGAAGAATACACTAGGATGTAGGCTGGGCACACAGATGTTGATAGATAATAAAGTTCGCACACATCTACAGGGTGTTTCAAAAATGACTGGTATATTTGAAGCGGAAATAAAAGCTAAACGAGCAGCGATAGAAATACACCGTTTGTTGCAATATGCTTGGGACAACAGTACATTTTCAGGCGGACAAACTTTCGAAATTACAGTAGTTACAATTTTCAACAACAGATGGCGCTGCAAGTGATGTGAACGATATAGAAGACAACACAGTCTGTGGGTGCGCCATTCTGTACGTCGTCTTTCTGCTGTAAGCGTGTGCTGTTCACAACGTGCAAGTGTGCTGTAGACAACATGGTTTATTCCTTAGAACAGAGGATTTTTCTGGTGTTGGAATTCCACCGCCTAGAACACAGTGTTGTTGCAACAAGACGAAGTTTTTAACGGAGGTTTAATGTAACCAAAGGACCGAAAAGCGATACAATAAAGGATCTGTTTGAAAAATTTCAACGGACTGGGAACGTGATGGATGAACGTGCTGGAAAGGTAGGGCGACCGCGTACGGCAACCACAGAGGGCAACGCGCAGCTAGTGCAGCAGGTGATCCAACAGCGGCCTCGGGTTTCCGTTCGCCGTGTTGCAGCTGCGGTCCAAATGACGCCAACGTCCACGTATCGTCTCATGCGCCAGAGTTTACACCTGTATCCATACAAAATTCAAACGCGGCAACCCCTCAGCGCTGCTACCATTGCTGCACGAGAGACATTCGCTAACGATATAGTGCACAGGATTGATGACGGCGATATGCATGTGGGCAGCATTTGGTTTACTGACGAAGCTTATTTTTACCTGGACGGCTTCGTCAATAAACAGAACTGGCGCATATGGGGAACTGAAAAGCCCCATGTTGCAGTCCCATCGTCCCTGCATCCTCAAAAAGTACTGGTCTGGGCCGCCATTTCTTCCAAAGGAATCATTGGCCCATTTTTCAGATCCGAAACGATCACTGCATCACGCTATCTGGACATTCTTCGTGAATTTGTGGCGGTACAAACTGCCTTAGACGACACTGCGAACACCTCGTGGTTTATGCAAGATGGTGCCCGGCCACATCGCACGGCCGACGTCTTTAATTTCCTGAATGAATATTTCGATGATCGTGTGATTGCTTTGGGCTATCCGAAACATACAGGAGGCGGCGTGGGTTGGCCTCCCTATTCGCCACACGTGAACCCCCGTGACTTCTTTCTGTGGGGACACTTGAAAGACCAGGTGTACCGCCAGAATCCAGAAACCATTGAACAGCTGAAGCAGTACATCTCATCTGCATGTGAAGCCATTCCGCCAGACACGTTGTCAAAGGTTTCGGGTAATTTCATTCAGAGACTACGCCATATTATTGCTACGCATGGTGGATATGTGGAAAATATCGTACTATAGAGTTTCCCAGACCGCAGCGCCATCTGTTGTTGAAAATTGTAACTACTGTAATTTCGAAAGTTTTTCTGCCTGAAAATGTACTGTTGTCCCAAGCATATTGCAACAAACGGTGTATTTCTATCGCTGCTCGTTTAGTTTTTATTGCCGTTCAAATATACCGGTCATTTTTGAAACACCCTGTATCTGCCACTGAATACCACATGTGTTCACGCACTGAACAACATCTATTTTTCAGTTTTACCACTATGCTCAAGTGTTTATACAGATAACTGGCATATTCTTAAGGAACTTTTACCATCTTCTCTTTTGTTTCCTTGTCTTTAGCTGTTAGTGACGTATAACGTTTGAAGTTGTGTCCCAAGAAACGACACTGGAAACTATGAAATGGAATGGGAAGGACAAAAAGCACAGTATCAGCTAAGAAATTCACTGTACCCAACTGATGGCGAACTGCAACTCTGATTTAAGTTGACGACATATGTTGGTATAATATGCAACTTGTTGCTGTTTTGATAACAAATATTGAACCATTATGTACTACTGAAGCCACTGGAGACTCATCATCAGATGGATGTGTTACAGGAACGTTATCTGAGTCATGTGCAGCTAGATACTTGGGTCGTGGAACTGGCTGAAATAACGGAAATTTTCCTAACTAAAATTTATAAAACGAAAAGATCATTATGTCTTCGGGTGAAAAATTACATTGCATAGTCTCGAGTTACCTATTTAAAAAGCCATTCCGGTAATGTACAGTCGTGCTCAAAAATATCCGAACGACCTGAATTGCATTTCGCCTGATTCACATGCAACCCACATAACGCAGCTGTCTAGCAGGTCCTCTAATCGCTTCTTGGTACAGTAGTTTGACTATTGAAAATCGCTCCAACAAGTCACCACTAGAAAACTCGGCTCTGTATGGCAATAATTCAAGATGTAAAGTAATACTACGATACTACAAATATCAGGGAACATCTTATCACAGATAAGACTGTCCTTAAGGCTTGTAAGCTCACGTTTATTGCAATAAATGACATAACTGAAACGTTCCCATTCTCATTATTACGTCAGATAGGTAATGAACGTAGTAAGTTCGTCGTATTCATGATTTCCTTTTCAAAGTAACATACCGTACTTGCTATTTAACACAAAATGATACAAAAAATTTAAGTTATTCACGAGCAGCTAGTTGAGAATATGTATGAACCTCAAATGACACGAGGAACCGTCTCGTTGTGCATTTGGATTCAAACCCAGGTCATGCAGACTAAGATTTCCTGACTGATGGAAACTAACAGTCATTCCTGACTAGGCGTACAGTGAGTGACATACCTCGATTTTAGACAGCATCAGTTAGCAAATATCAACTTTAAATTACATAACGTAAACATTTTTAACGGACGCGAATTCCTACCCAGCATCTATTGTCCCTGTTAACGAACTACGAGAGATGTTAAATATTGCTTCTTCACAAGTGACTTACTTGAAATGCCGTGATGTAAAGCTTTGTGTTGGACAGGGATTCGAACCGAGAACCTAATCGGATTGTTATCGAAGCACAATCAACTGTGACATATCGGATTTTCTCGGCAGTAGCTAGATGTTTTAATTGAAATGACGAGGCGAAACATTAATTTTTTCCTTCCCAGGACTCCAGCCAGGAACCTATCGCTGTTATTTATTAGAGAAAACGAACATTAAATATGGGTTTGTTACATCAGCAGCGACATGTGAGCATGTCTGAACTAGAAATAATATGACGAAGACTTCAATGCTGACTGGGAATCGAACCCCACACATACCGTTGTGACTACACACAAAGAGACGTCAGCTACAGAATTTTTCTCCACCAGCAGCTCGGAGTAACATCCTTGAACTTAGAGTGATCTCTCAAATAGTTCTGTGTCTCACCGGGAGTCAAAAACGCCAGATATCGTTAGTGTTGACAACGAATGAAAAGGCATTAAAAATCAAAATTATTATCCATCATAAGAGAGGTGTTCTCATGCTAGAGCTTGATAATACATAATGAAAACTTTAGTGCCGGGCCAGCATTCGAACCCATTCACGAGCAATATGTGGAGTTGTTGAGGAATCTGCAGTTTTGAACAAACAACAAATTGTAGTCGAGCTGTATTGTCACGAAGGGATCAGATTCCGCATTAAGGGCGGTCAGAGTTGCATTCCAAGTTCGGAACCAATTTTATCGACATACAGAAGCTCAAATAAAAGATGGAATAAGGGTGCTGTGACCCTACATAGCGTTCTTTTCGTCACTATAAATAAATAACTAGTATAAGAAAGGTTACTGGTGACAGAGTTCCCACATTTCGCCACTCCTGACTTTATTGTGGTGCAACATAACGACTACTTGGTAGATAAGGAATATTATGTTTAATGTGAATTTCAGACCACAATGCCATTATACCTTCTTCACTTGGTGTAGCCAGAATAGAATAGAATCTGTCTCTCCCTATTAAAATTCATGGGCAGAAGTTGGAATCGAACGCAAATCGTCATCATAGGAACGTATCATCAATCGATTTTTTTTTTCGGGCCTCCGTCCCCTACAGCCCGTCCTTCCGCTCGCCATTAGTGCCTTCTTCGGCTAACGTCTGTGCTATGTTGCTATGTTTGGTCCATAGAAGATAGATGACTGACGAAGTAAATGTATACAAGTAAACAAAATCCCTTCTTTTGGGGTTGTGTAAAGAAAATAGGTCCACTACATTCTTCCATCATTGTGCGGGAGCGATTTTTATAGGAGAGCCAGGCGTACTTCAGCCTGCTGACGTCTCATGTTTGCGTCGGCAACCTATTAGTGCTGCTACACGAGGGCACAGGGTAAAGGAAATAGCCACCTTGTTGGTGTAAAATGAATGAGAAACATAATAAAGAATTTAAAAAAAAGGAATCCTGAGATTGAACCAAATGTCGTTTGATCGTTCTTCAGCTCTGTCGGTATGAGAATGTTCGGTTCAAGAAATTTGCGTAATTTTCTTTGTATTTCTTTTGTCGTTCGAGCTTTTGATGTTCTGTCATCAGGTACATCCAATAATCTGCTTGACTCTTCGTCATAGCCATTGAAATGTAATGGACTGTCAGTCCTTTGAGCCAGTTGGCTGACCTTCGTTTAGTGTTAGGATATGGCACGTCATTAGGCAGAAGGACGTGTGTCGGCGTAATCGTGTTAGGTGCCGTGCGGAGCACATGTGCTAGTGTTTGCCGGAAGAGATTCCACACGTCTTTCACATCGTCACAGACGAAGCGATGTTCTTCAGTGTCGACGACATTGCAGCTGTAACAGTTTGGTGTGTGTGCCAGACGTATCGCGTGCAATTTGGAATTGGTGGGGATTTCTCTATTGACTGCGAGGTACCACGTCGATAGCACATTGGATGGTAGATGGGGGTCAGATATGTTGTCCCATATGTTTTTCCAGTTATAGTGTCGAAACTTGTTTTCCATTCGATTGCGCAATTTTCCTTCCAGCAAGATGTTGTAAACCTCCTTAACCCGATATACACTCCTGGAAATGGAAAAAAGAACACATTGACACCGGTGTGTCAGACCCACCATACTTGCTCCGGACACTGCGAGAGGGCTGTACAAGCAATGATCACACGCACGGCACAGCGGACACACCAGGAACCGCGGTGTTGGCTGTCGAATGGCGCTAGCTGCGCAGCATTTGTGCACCGCCGCCGTCAGTGTCAGCCAGTTTGCCGTGGCATACGGAGCTCCATCGCAGTCTTTAACACTGGTAGCATGCCGCGACAGCGTGGACGTGAACCGTATGTGCAGTTGACGGACTTTGAGCGAGGGCGTATAGTGGGCATGCGGGAGGCCGGGTGGACGTACCGCCGAATTGCTCAACACGTGGGGCGTGAGGTCTCCACAGTACATCGATGTTGTCGCCAGTGGTCGGCGAAAGGTGCACGTGCCCGTCGACCTGGGACCGGACCGCAGCGACGCACGGATGCACGCCAAGACCGTAGGATCCTACGCAGTGCCGTAGGGGACCGCACCGCCACTTCCCAGCAAATTAGAGACACTGTTGCTCCTGGGGTATCGGCGAGTACCATTCGCAACCGTCTCCATGAAGCTGGGCTACGGTCCCGCACACCGTTAGGCCGTCTTCCGCTCACGCCCCAACATCGTGCAGCCCGCCTCCAGTGGTGTCGCGACAGGCGTGAATGGAGGGACGAATGGAGACGTGTCGTCTTCAGCGATGAGAGTCGCTTCTGCCTTGGTGCCAATGATGGTCGTATGCGTGTTTGGCGCCGTGCAGGTGAGCGCCACAATCAGGACTGCATACGACCGAGGCAGACAGGGCCAACACCCGGCATCATGGTGTGGGGAGCGATCTCCTACACTGGCCGTACACCACTGGTGATCGTCGAGGGGACACTGAATAGTGCACGGTACATCCAAACCGTCATCGAACCCATCGTTCTACCATTCCTAGACCGGCAAGGGAACTTGCTGTTCCAACAGGACAATGCACGTCCGCATGTATCCCGTGCCACCCAACGTGCTCTAGAAGGTGTAAGTCAACTACCTTGGCCAGCAAGATCTCCGGATCTGTCCCCCATTGAGCATGTTTGGGACTGGATGAAGCGTCGTCTCACGCGGTCTGCACGTCCAGCACGGTCGCTGGTCCAACTGAGGCGCCAGGTGGAAATGGCATGGCAAGCCGTTCCACAGGACTACATCCAGCATCTCTACGATCGTCTCCATGGGAGAATAGCAGCCTGCATTGCTGCGAAAGGTGGATATACACTGTACTAGTGCCGACATTGTGCATGCTCTGTTGCCTGTGTCTATGTGCCTGTGGTTCTGTCAGTGTGATCATGTGATGTATCTGACCCCAGGAATGTGTCAATAAAGTTTCCCCTTCCTGGGACAATGAATTCACGGTGTTCTTATTTCAATTTCCAGGAGTGTATGTCCTTCTCCGGTATTCTATGGCGTACATAGCTGTATTCCACAAGAAAATGTTTATAGTGGTACAGATCGTGGGAGATGTGATGCACATCGATTGGTGGATCTCTGCTGACTGGGGTGATTTCACGTAAGAGATGAGCCACTAAGGTCCGTGGTGATCGTTGCCACTGTTTATAAGTTTTGCTAACGTATAGAGCTTGCGCTTTGAGGTAGGTATCTGTCAGATGTAGCCCTCCATTGCGTGTCGGTAGCGTCAAGGTATCATATGAAACCTTAAATATCTGACCTCTGCTGACAAAATAACCAAGCACTGCTTGCATTTGGTGTGCTATGGTTCGTGACAGAGGCAGTACTTGAGCAACATAGTTGACTTTGGAAGTGATGTATGTATTGGCCAGTTGCACTTTTTGTATTACGTTTAAATTACGCAAGCTGTGTTGTTTTATGCTTGCCCGTAATGTGGCAAGTAATTTTCTATAATGGAGAGCGGCCATGCGGTGGATGTTACTCGTATATTCTATTCCAAGGCATTTTATTTTTTCCACAGTGTTGATACGTCCAGCGGCTCTGATCTCTATACCCCGACCAAGATTCATAATACCAGATTTATTGCGGTTGAGTTTAGCTCCTGACGCCAGTTCGTAGGTCACCACAACTTCATGTACTGTTTCCACCTCGCTTTCGTCAGTCACAAGTGTCCCTACATCGTCCCCGTAGGCTTGACATATGATCTGCTGTCCGTGTATATGTAGTCCACGGAGTTGCCGAGTCAGGGATACTAAAAGAGGTTCAAGCGCAATCGCGAAAAGCGTCATGGACATGGGGCAACCTTGTCTTACCGAACTCTGAATATTGATCGGGTGACTGAGTTGTCCGTTGACACTGATTATTGACGTGCTATTCGTCAGTATGTTTTTCACGGAGGCTATAATTTACTGGGGGAAGTGCATGGATGTCATACACCGGAGCAGGTACGAATGATTAACTTTATCAAAAGCTTTTTCAAAGTCAAGCGACATTAGAGCACAGCGAATGTTGCAGGCTTCTGATACCGCTATAATGTCTCTGTAGTCGCATAAGGTCTGAAATATCGTTCTATCCTTTCCCACACTGGTCTGGTAAGCTCCTGTCACTGTACGAATAACTGAATTGAACCTTTGCATCATGATACGGGCGAAGATTTTATAATCATTATTGAGAAGTGTTATGGGTCGAAGATCCTCCACGGTTTTGCCTCCTGGTGTTTTGGGGACTAAGACCACTGTACCTTCACAGAATTCCTTCCGAAGGTCAGTGTCGGCACTTAGTATTTCATTGCAGACGAGTGTCAATTTAGCAATTATCTGTTCGCGCAAAGTTTGATAAAATTCAGCGGGTAGCCCATCTGGTCCAGGTGATTTATTCGTTGGGCTCCTCGAGATGGCATATTCGACGTCTTCGTCCGTTATTCTCGCTGCGAGCACATCAGCTTCTTCTGGAGTGAGTCGCTCTGTCGTCCTAGCAGTGAGAGCTCGCTGCGCTGTTTCATCTGTCTGTGTGTTGGCCAGCAATTCACTAAAGTGTCGATGGATCTCGTCTCGTATTGCAGCTTGATCTGTCAAGAGTCTCCCGTCTGAAGTTTTGAGTTCCGTCAGAATTTTCCGTTTTTGTCTTTTGTTCTCTTGGAGGATGTGGTACATCGATGTTGTTTCTTCTCGTGTACCGTTCTGCAAACGCGTTCGTATTTTACAGCCTTCTAGATGGTGTCTCTGCAGGGTGAGCAATTTTGCTTTTATTCTGTTGATTTGCCCATAATTTGTTATGACTGCAGCATCCCGAAAGCACAAGTCTCTCAGACAGCTGAAGTAAAAGTCTAATGTCCGCTTCCGCCAGGCGACTTTTTCACGGGAGTAAGTTTTCATTGTCTTTATTATTGCGGGCTTCGCGCAGTTTAGCCACCAAATCAGCGCCGTACCGTACAAGTGGAACTTCCTTTCACATTCTGCCCAAGTAGTGTGGAAGGCGGCATGACATCCAGGATCCGAAAGATGAGCAACGTTTAGCTTCCACTGACCTCTCGCCCTGTAAGTTCCTTGTTTCTCTAAATTTACCGTACATATGTACGCGATATGATCAGAGAAAATAGTGGGCCATAGCTCGGACTGTAAAACGTGTCTCCTTAAATTGGATGTTGCATAAATCCTGTCGATACGACTGGCGGAATGGCTGGTGATATAGGTGAAACCTAGCCTATCACCATGTTTTAGTTCCCAAGTATCAAACAGATGGAAGTCTCTGACGATGTTCTCCAGCTCCAGAGATTTGTTAAAATTTGGCGTCTGGTCTTTGGGACTCAGCACGCAATTAAAGTCACCCGCAAATATTATTTGTTCAAATCGCACCGCGAAAAGGGGGGCGATGTCCTCCTTGAAAAATTCGGCCCTGCGGCGCTTGTTTCCGGTTCCTGACGGGGCATATATGTCGATAAACCTGGTGTTGTTTAGCGTGACAGCGAGACCTCTACTGTTCGGCAGTTTCGTCACGTCTGTAAGTTGGATCCCCTCTTTAGTCATAATCGCTGTGCCGAGACTATTGTCATTGCCAGGATTGATGACGGCGTTGTAGCCAGTGATGTCGTCCAGCATTAAGATGTCAATATCAGCGGCGTACAGAAAATCTTGGAGATTTCTCAGATTGAGGGTGCTGCTAATTTTATTTATATTCAAGGTCGCAATTCTGTACGCCTGCAAGGACGTCATGTCGACTATACCGTGTAAGGTGGGATACTGTTTGCCAGGTGAAGTGGATGTTTGCTCCACTTAGAAGAAGTTGGCATCATCATCTGCTGCATGAGCGTCTTTGATGGTGGTTTGTTACCGGGTGGACACATCTTGTCGACGGTCGGGTGCCGTCCGTCCTGAATGTTGTGGTATGTCAGCCATCTCTGCATCATGGCTTTGCTCCTCCATGTCATCCGCCCAGTCTCGCGTGCACGTAACTTTCCGCGTGTCCGTTTTTTGGAGGGTCCTTTGGACTAGCTGTACCGTCTGGAATGTGGATTCCACGGTCAGGTTCAGTGTCCTCATTTCGGGTCTTCTTTTTTGTTGTTCGATCTTCCAGAGGAGTTGCCTGTGTCATCTCCGCCAGTTCTTGGCCTATCTGTTCCGCCTTTTCACGCATGATTGGCGCGATTTCTGCTGCTCCCTGATGGGCTATTCGACGTTTCTTCCGTTTCTTTGGTGAAACAGTTTTAGGCTGCTGGTCGTTATCCTCCGACGTGGCAACCGTGTCCTCTTCGTGTTGCCCGACTTCTTCGAGT
Source organism: Schistocerca cancellata (assembly GCF_023864275.1). Classification (NCBI taxonomy): domain Eukaryota; kingdom Metazoa; phylum Arthropoda; class Insecta; order Orthoptera; family Acrididae; genus Schistocerca; species Schistocerca cancellata. The sequence goes on along the minus strand of NC_064629.1, from coordinate 856,301,434 downwards.
GATTTGCACATGCCTTCTTCTGCCGTCTTAGCCTGGTCTTGTTCTTCACGCCTGTCAGTTTCCTCTTCTTGTGAGTGTGCTGGACCTGTAGCTTCTGTGCTGCTAGTATCCATGCCTACATTACCATCGGGAACGTCGGCATAAGCAATTACCGCCCTGTCAAAACACATGTCTGGGGCGACGTCACTGCGAATTGCGGCGACGTACGTCACGGGTAGCGTGGCCATCTGACTAGGCGGGTCTCGCTCCCCAGTCGGCAGTTGCGTCACACGCCGTTGAACACACTGCGCGCGGACGTGTTGGGTCGAACCACAACCCGAGCAGGTTCTCGGCTGCCCATCGTAAATGATGATCGCTCGATATCCACCAATCCAGAGATACGATGGGATATGTTTCAGCATGTCAATCTTAACTTGCCTGACTCCATTTAATACTGGATACTTGTGCAAGCTAGACCAATTTTCGGCGACATTGCTGATAATGGCGCCATAGTCTCTCAGTTTGTTGTTAATCTCCTCGGGCGTTATTTCAAAGGGGAGCTCAAAGATTCGAACCGCTCTTATTCCCATTCCGGCACGCGAAACCGTGACTGCCCTATGTGTCCGTCTGAATGTTTGAATTTTGCCACCCCACCACATGCTTCTACAATTTGGTCGCACTTGTTAGAACTGGATAACTTAAGGAACACAGTCGGACTGACAATCGACAGGTGAATTCCAATCAATTCATCCACTTTGATTTGAAAAGTTTCTTCGGTAAATGCCTCAACTTCGTAAGATTTCGGTCGGGCGTAGTTCGGATCGAAAATCAACTTCAAAGTATCGCGTCGCGTTGTCTGTTCCATTATGTCATTCTAGAAATGTCATCGTGGACTACGACTAACGCAGAAAGCGCGCACTTACCACACAGCGCCGGCCGCTCGCAGCGACGATGTAAACACCGCAACAGCCGCTCCGCACGTCCGCACAGCACGGCCGCCGGCGGCGGAATCACCCCTATTAAAAATCATGGGCAGAAGTTGGAATCGAACGCAAATCGTCATCATAGGAACGTATCATCAATCCAACAGACCACCAAATCATACCTTGCGTGACTCATTTTTCTTTCATAGCTCCGCTACGGCACACTCGATGAGAATTCTGACACACAGGCTCCCTGTAGTGGTTTGCAGCATGTTCAGTACATTAATTTACTTGGTTGACCGAATCGCCATGAACTAGCTGCCTCGGCTACCCAGTGCATACTTTCTACTCTATTTAGTAATCACCGAAATAAAATCATGTAACTGCCACCTACACAGAACTGCCAATTGTGTAGGATGCAGACATTTAAAAAGGAAGCGTTCCTTTCCATTTGAGCTACTCTATTGCGCTAACTGTTTGTTGAAAACGACGTGCAGTGCAAAAGAAAAGCTGTAACTGTCTGTCTCTCAGAAGTCTAGATCCGGCCATATGCATTATCTCACAGCACTGTGGAATGCGGAATTTCTGGGGGAAGTATTGGTGACTTCTGGAGGTACTGTAGGCAGATGACAGCTAGTAGCGTCACGGTAAGTTTCACGCACCGTAAGTAAGGTGTCGCGAGTTCCGTTTCATTTGCTGCTACATTTTTTACAACGCAATTCTGCTGTCTGCTGAAGTTACCAATTTAATGGAACTTTGAACATAATTACCTTCACTTCTCAACACAAAATAGCCGCCATGTGGAAAAAGGGCTAACCTCTGCGACATGTTGTTCTTTTCAGATTTAATAGACGGCCAGGCAGCAGATGCATCTCGAAGCTTTTGTATTATGTATGGGGAGAGTGCATCGTGCCAAAATAGTCAGAAAAGTATTTTCTACATTAGCTGTCGTCTGGTAGTGGCATTTTATTCTTCTTCAAACCTTCTTTGACAGCTTTAACTCAGAACAAGTTTTCTACATGCATGTAATCAATACACTGCATGTGCAGTGTCAGACTGTTACAGATCACATCAGAGAATTCGCATATATCGTTGATGATTAATTTCTTTCTCATGTTCAGTATTGTTTTAACATTACTAAAAGAAACCTTACGAAAATTGTGCACTATATTAAAAGAAATTAAATAAAACTACCCACGATAACCTTACGACGACGAAAGTCTGTTTTGATAAAGCTCAGTATCTGTACACAAGCGTGCCTCTGTGGGCACAAATTAGTAAAATACTACTCACTTAGATTTCGATTGGGTCTGTGTTTAATTGGTATGCTGTGTCATACTCAACAGGTATGCAAATGTGGCATTTCATAAATAAAGTTACGTATTCCTAGAGACCCAATGTTTGCTTGTCAGCAGCGGAACGAGGCGTTACCTGTTGTGCAGCGTTGTAAGTTTTTCACCATTGCAGTATGAGCTGAAAGTATTTTCATGCGATTTCATTATCGATGTTTCATCTGACTGCTTGTAGCTCTTTCACGGAAGGAATAAAAACGTTACATTCAGCGAGACTGGAACCGCGAACCATAAAAGACGCTTTTTCATAGGTCAGCGCGTCACCACAGAGCTAGCGGAGGGGAATGTGTTGCCCATTTCTCTCACGAGGACAATAGTGTCTAGAACTCGTAACCCTCTATTTAAAGGACGAGTTTAGTTGCGATTTACACATGAAACGACTTTCCTGGGCTGGAAACCGTAAATTTACAATCTTTTGTTACACCTGAAGTGATAATAACTCAGATTTTGCAATGGAAATGACATGAAAAATCAAGTGAACTTTGAGGCGTAATTCCGTGCACACTAGGAAGTAACTCGTCGATCACAGAGTTGCCAAATATACCTTGCCTTGTTGCCAAATCTTAGTTACAGTACTAGCAGGAAGAAGACGAACCGATGTAACCCTACAGCGGGCTGGGAAGTGACCACAGCTGGCCTTTCAAAGACGCGGCTGCGACGACCTGGAATACGTATTGCGTCTTATTCGCATCTCTGTAACCAGGTCTAGGGCTGGAGCGTAGTTACTAATAATGCTCAGAACTGACTGCAAACTAAGCATCATAAATCAGTAACTCTCATAGATGTTTTTATGTTTCTTTCGTAACTGTACTCAAACCTAACAAACTCATTCACGGACGTTGTCGTGCCTCGCCGATAGTCTAGCACACCAAACAAATTAAAAAAATAGAATGTGCGTGTGTGTGTGTGTGTGTGTGTGTGTGTGTGTGTGTGTTTGTGTGTGTGTGTGTGTGTGAGAGAGAGAGAGAGAGAGAGAGAGAGAGAGAGAGAAATAAAGATAAAGAAGAATGGGAGAGAGGGTAAAAATTGTTGTAAAGAAGTTGAATACCGGTATGTAAAGAAATCATTAAAATAACACGTTCCACATCATTACGAAGTGTCGTATTCATGATCTATGGAACAAGTATTAATCCAATCTAATCTAGTCAATCATATTGCTGACTGGCCGTGAAGAGTCATGAATTACCGAAATTTCGCCAATATCAGTAACCAAATCTAAAAATGGTTCAAATGGCTCTGAGCACTATGGGACTTAACTGCTCAGGTCATCAGTCCCCTAGAACTTAGAACTACTTAAACCTAACTAACCTAAGGACATCACACACAGCCATGCCCGAGGCAGGATTCGAACCTGCGACCATAGTGGTCGCGCGGCTCCAGACTGTAGCGCCTAGAACCAAAAATGGCTCTGAGTACTATGGGACTTAACTTCTAAGGTCATCAGTCCCCTAGAACTTAGAACTACTTAAACCTAACTAACCTAAGGACATCACACACAGCCATGCCCGAGGCAGGATTCGAACCTGCGACCGTAGCGGCCGCGCGGTTCCAGACTGTAGCGCCTTTAACCGCTTGGCCACCACGGCCGGCGCGCCTAGAACCGCTCGGCCACTCCGGCCGGCAACCTAATCTAAACTTGAAAATAAAAGACGACAGTTTTTGTAATAAACGGGGACTTCTATCAAGACCCTTTCGTCCCTGTTAACTAACCACGAAAGATGTCTGATATACCTCCATTCAGAAGTAACAAAGTGTGTATGCATTTAAAGATGAAGTGCGTGATGTGAAGTTCTGTGACGGAGGTACTAACCCAACACGTAATCGGATTGTTAACTAAGTAAAATCAAATGTTACGTATCGGTTTTTCTTACCACCTACTAGGTGTTTGAATCTAAAATAAGGATGCAAATTTTTGTGCCTGAGCGACAATCGAACCGCACTCCGATCGTTCTTCTTTATCGTCCACGAATATAGCTTAAGTATCAATTGCTTACTCACCAACAGTAAGATGTATGCGTGTTTGACCAGAAATTGTTCGCAACACATGAACAGACATTAAAAATACACGTTAATTTTCACTAGCAGGTCGGTGTGCACGTGATAGGGCTTGAAATGAAATTATGATTATTTTTGTAGTGGATCAGAAATCGGACCCACATACTTACCTTTGGAGGTGACCTAGAGAAGACTGCAGTCTTGGAAAAAGGAACGAAGTGATTGATCTATCCTGTTCCGAGAGATTCAGATCCTCGAAAGAGGAGGTACGAATTCGAATCATAGTCCAGCCCCAATTTTTCAACGTCTCTAGTTCAATCAAGTACAAGTAAAATAAGAGCCCTGTTCCTTTAAATGGCTATCGGTTCATCAAATAAAATAAAATTTTGTAATGTAAGTAAGTTTACTGGCGACAGTATTTCTGTTTACAGTGACCTCCGCCTACGTCATTTCCCAAAGAAAACCGGCTCTGTCCAGTTGGGAATGAAGGAACGTGATGTTTAATGCGGATTCTGGATTATAACGTCTTTCTCTTGAGGTTACCAGAGGTAAAGTAAATCTGCTTGTGCCTCTTAAAAGTAAATGCTTGTACCCACGCATTGCACTTGTGATAGTTCGTTCCACCAGACCACATTTCCCAGCCCCAGGAGTGTACTGCAATGGATGATGTGCTTAGCTTACAAAATTAGTCTCGGTGGAAAAAATGCGAGTCTATTAAATGGTTAAGTAGAAGGAAGCTGTAAGAAACGCAGTTTTCCGGGCTGGAGTCCTGGGAAGGAAAAAAATTAATGTTTCGTCTCGTCATTTCAGTTAAAACATCTAGCTATTGCCGAGAAAATCCGATATATCACAGTTGATTGTGCTTCGATAACAATCCGATTAGGTTCTGGGTTCGAATCCCTGTTCAACACAAAGCTTTATATCACGGCATTTCAAGTAAGTTACTTGTGAAGAAGCAATATTTAACATCTCTCGTAGTTCGTTAACAGGGACAACAGATGCAGGGTAGGAATTCGCGTCTGTAAAAAATGTTTACGTTATGTAATTTAAAGTTGATATTTGCTAACTGATACTGTCTAAAATCGACGTATATCACTCTCTGTATACCTAGTCAGGATGAATGACTGTTAGTTTCCGTCAGGCAGGAAATCTTAGTCTGCATGACCTGGGTTTGAATCCAAATGCACAGCGAGACGGTTCGTCGTGTCATTTGAAGTTCATACATATTCTCAACTAGCTTCTCGTGAATAAATTAAATTTTTAATGTCATTTTATGTTAAATTACAAGTACGGTATGTTACTTTGAAGAAGAAATCATGAATACGACGAACTTACTACGTGCATTACCTATCTGACGTAATAATGAGAGTGGTAACATTTCAGATATGTCATTTATTGCAATAAATGTGAGCTTACAAGCCTTAAGTACAGTCTTATTTGTGTTAAGGTGTTCCCTGATATTGGTAGTATCGTGGTAGTACTTAACATCTTTAGTTATTGCGATACAGAGCCGAGTTTTCTAGTGGTGACTTGTTGGAGCGATTTTCGATAGTCAAACGACTGTACCAAGGAGCGATTAGATGACCTGATAGACAGTTGCGTTATGTGGGTTGCATGCGAATCAGGCGAAATGCAATTCAGGTCGTTCGGATACTTTTGAGCACGACCGTACATATTGCAAGCTTATACATACGCACTGTATTTACGTAGTGGCACTTGGTTTCACAATAAACGAACATTACATATAAATTGAAAGAATGTGAATGTGCTATATATCACACTTTGCCATTTGGCTATCTTTTACTTGAGATGAATTGCATTATGGAGTAAGTATTTACAACTATAGATTACAGATGTAAGTGAACACTGCACGTTACAGGCGTTTACATACGTTGATAATATACATGCAATATGCATCAAAATCTTACACAAAAGGTAAACAAACAGTATTAAATACTTACTACATAAGTAAAGAGTGAATGAGTTACTCGCATATGTGATAGAGGTGTTCTCTGGAGAGCCTTGGCAATATAAAATAATAAAGAACGAAACAGTTATAAGTAAAGAAACCTAGTGCTATAGTGGTTGCATGAATAAGAGAATTATAATTTATGGAGGAGGATGAATAAAGGTTATTACTTTCTATCTAGTGGATGTTGTTGTGCTAGGATATCTGGAAAATCTTAAAGAAAAAAGTTCTTTGTTGATTCAGTTTGTTCATTTGTGAACTTAAATTTCTAACTGTTCAAGGAGTTCCATCTATAACTCTTCGTCAGTAATGTCCAACAGAGATAAGTTGTATAATAAAGGATTGTACTGAAGAACCTTCAAATGACTACACTTTCAGCTATCACACAGAATGACTCAGTTGCACATGTTATATTTCACTGATGTCAGAATCAGCACTTCGTTATCTTCCAGGTCATTCCAGGCATCATGACATTCTGGCACACGGCGAGGTCAAGGAGAGGATAGGTGCGCTTCTGTCAGTCTTACATGAAACACCTTCCACCCCGAGTGATCTCCCTGTCCCCTCCGCACTGTTCTGCATTTGTGGGGCGAGACTCGATTGCAGTGTCATATTTCGCTGGCATCAGCGTCAGCATCCAGTCATGACCAGCCCCACCACCCCGGCGCCCTGTGCTCCTGCAACTTGCTTGAAGCACCCACCACCCCGCGGCTCGCGCGGCCACGCTCCAGTGCGTCTCGCACTCCGCCCTCGTGACGTCACGGTACTACATCGATACTACGTACGAAGTCTACATCTACATCCATACTTCGCAAGCCACTTGACGGTGTGTGGCGGAGGGTACCTTGAGTACCTCTATCGGTTCTCCCTTCTATTCCAGTCTCGTATTGTTCGTGGAAAGAAAGATTGTCGGTATGCCTCTGTGTGGGCTCTAATCTCTCTGATTTTATCCTCATGGTCTCTTCGCGAGACATACGTAGAAGGGAGCAAAATACTGCTTGACTCCTCGGTGAAGGTGTGTTCTCGAAACTTCAACAAAACCCTTACCGAGCTACTTCCCTTCGCTCTTGCCTTGGCACTTTTTCCTCCTCTGCCCTTCAAACCGCTACCCTTCGTTCAACTTTCGACCCAATCTGTCTCCAGATGAGTGCGTGTTAATGGTTAATAATAAGCAGACGTACGCAGACGTCGCAGTACGCACGGCTTGACAAAAACGACGACTAATGAAGATGTCGTAAGATAATAATAATAGTAATAGTAGTAGAGGTCGCGGAAAATATGTTTACAGCGATCGATAAATAGTCAGCCACTTGTGAGAAGGATGACAAAACATGTTGGAATTGTTTAAAATGCCAGTCCAAGCGTGTAGGTATTGATCTACCTATAATCGTCATAATGTTTCGTTACTCAGTAGGTTGTAAATACCTATTTAAATATAATGCACAGCACTCTCTCGCTAGGTAGAAGCATAAGCGGCCAAAGACATTGCTAACTAGGGCATAACCACCTACAAGTATCTGCACATCAGCAACACTGACTGGATATGCCAGCTGCTAACACTGCCGACCAACAGGCTATACCAGGGAAGCCGACAAGCTCACTCAATAACGCACAAACAAACCGCCAACAGTACCCTACTCTGTTAATCCCATATGTGATTTATCGGACACTAACCGATGATGAACCCAACTGTTACATGTATGGTAATGCTGACCACGAAGCTAACACAGTGTCGGCCGCGGTGGCCGTGCGGTTCTGGCGCTGCAGTCCGGAACCGCGAGGCTGCTACGGTCGCAGGTTCGAATCCTGCCTCGGGCATGGGTGTGTGTGATGTCCTTAGGTTAGTTAGGTTTAAGTAGTTCTAAATTCTAGGGGACTTATGACCTAAGATGTTGAGTCCCATAGTGCTCAGAGCCATTTGAACGAAGCTAACACCGCCCACCGGCACCCAGCTGCAGCCGCCGAGTAACATCCCTTCACAGCGTCAAAGGTATCCGCCTGCATGATACCCACTACTAACAAAATCTACCCTTGCATCACCTGTCGCTGGCTGCAAGAAAACCGCTACTGCTCTTACAATTCGACCCAACTATCGCAGAGGTTTTCTTCCCTTGCCCTTTGCCTTGGCACTTTTTTCTCCTCTTCCCGTCAAACCGCTACCCCTAGTTCAACTTTCGACCCAATTTGTCTCCAGATGAGCGCGTGTTAATAGTTAATCATAACCAGACGTACGCAGACATCACAGTAGCCACGTCCTGCGAGACCTCACTTACTGAAAACTAATCAATATGCAGAGATGGCAGTAGACCTTTTGTGTTGGTCATCATGCCGGTGTGAGCGTCGTAGAACTCTACCCTTTATTTTTAATTTTCCTTTACCCTCTCGCTGCATTTACGTCTTGACAAAAACGACGACTAATGAAGACGTCGTAAGATAATAATAATAATAATAGTAATAATAGGAGAGGTCGCAATAAATGTGCTAACAACGATCGATAAACAGTCAGCCACTTGTGAGAGAAACGTCAAAGGGTAAGGATGACAAAACATATATCAATACTTCTTGCTGCGAGGCAGTGTACGTATTAACGGCTTCCTTGAACGCGAGGTGAAGCGTTGCAGCAGTAGGCACCTGGCGTGAACCTAATGCTGTTCGACCAAACCTACTACACTCCTGGAAATTGAAATAAGAACACCGTGAATTCATTGTCCCAGGAAGGGGAAACTTTATTGACACATTCCTGGGGTCAGATACATCACATGATCACACTGACAGAACCACAGGCACATAGACACAGGCAACAGAGCATGCACAATGTCGGCACTAGTACAGTGTATAGCCACCTTTCGCAGCAATGCAGGCTGCTATTCACCCATGGAGACGATCGTAGAGATGCTGGATGTAGTCCTGTGGAACGGCTTGCCATGCCATTTCCACCTGGCGCCTCAGTTGGACCAGCGTTCGTGCTGGACGTGCAGACCGCGTGAGACGACGCTTCATCCAGTCCCAAACATGCTCAATGGGGGACAGATCCGGAGATCTTGCTGGCCAGGGTAGTTGACTTACATCTTCTAGAGCACGTTGGGTGGCACGAGATACATGCGGACGTGCATTGTCCTGTTGGAACAGCAAGTTCCCTTGCCGGTCTAGGAATGGTAGAACGATGGGTTCGATGACGGTTTGGATGTACCGTGCACTATTCAGTGTCCCCTCGACGATCACCAGTGGTGTACGGCCAGTGTAGGAGATTGCTCCCCACACCATGATGCCGGGTGTTAGGCCTGTGTGCCTCGATCGTATGCAGTCCTGATTGTGGCGCTCACCTGTACGGCGCCAAACACGCATACGACCATCATTGGCACCAAGGCAGAAGCGACTCTCATCGCTGAAGACGACACGTCTCCATTCGTCCCTCCATTCACGCCTGTCGCGACACCACTGGAGGCGGGCTGCACGATGTTGGGGCGTGAGCGGAAGACGGCCTAACGGTGTGCGGGACCGTAGCCCAGCTTCATGGAGACGGTTGCGAATGGTCCTCGCCGATACCCCAGGAGCAACAGTGTCCCTAATTTGCTGGGAAGTGGCGGTGCGGTCCCCTACGGCACTGCGTAGGATCCTACGGTCTTGGCGTGCATCCGTGCGTCGCTGCGGTCCGGTCCCAGGTCGACGGGCACGTGCACCTTTCGCCGACCACTGGCGACAACATCGATGTACTGTGGAGACCTCACGCCCCACGTGTTGAGCAATTCGGCGGTACGTCCACCCGGCCTCCCGCATGCCCACTATACGCCCTCGCTCAAAGTCCGTCAACTGCACATACGGTTCACGTCCACGCTGTCGCGGCATGCTACCAGTGTTAAAGACTGCGATGGAGCTCCGTATGCCACGGCAAACTGGCTGACACTGACGGCGGCGGTGCACAAATACTGCGCAGCTAGCGCCATTCGACGGCCAACACCGCGGTTCCTGGTGTGTCCGCTGTGCTGTGCGTGTGATCATTGCTTGTACAGCCCTCTCGCAGTGTCCGGAGCAAGTATGGTGGGTCTGACACACCGGTGTCAATGTGTTCTTTTTTCCATTTCCAGGAGTGTATTTAAATAGCAGTGGGTGTAAGCATGTCAATGTCCGTATGGCATTAAATAGGGAGTTCTACCCGGTGATAATATTTGAAAAGCCTCGATTTAGTGACATAAAAGTAATACTATCCATAGACGGGTCGTATCTACCTTACAGTGTGTCAATATGGATTCCGGTCTTCTTCCACTGGAACGTTTACTCTCCCTCAATGGTAGGCTAGAGGATGAACATACAATCTCTGTAGGGACTTCCGTGGTACGATAAAATATTTGACGACAGAGAGTGCGTACATCTACAGGAGCAGACTCTTAAGAGCTGCCGGCCGCGGTGGCCGTGCGGTTCTAGGCGCTCCAGTCCGGAGCCGCACTGCTGCTACGGTCGCAGGTTCGAATCCTGCCTCAGGCATGGGTGTATGTGATGTCCTTAGTTAGGTTTAAGTAGTTCTAAGTTCTAGGGGACTGATGACCACAGCAGTTGAGTCCCATAGTGCTCAGAGCCATTTGAACCATTTTTTCTTAAGAGCTTAATGAATGCCAGGTATGCAACACAGTATGAGCTATAGTGTCGACAAAGGTGGTAATCATATGTCTAACGATTCTATGACACTGGAGTCAGCTCGCCAAACTCTCCGCCTATTCGAAGAAACCATAGCTCAAGCCCACGATGCATGCTGTGCATCGATGGAGATCGAAATGTATGATTTAACAACAATAGGTGCTAGCACTGAACTACAATCTTATTTAAGTCCTGCTGCATATTAGAGTTTATAAAACACCTGCATTGCAATGTAAACGTACATTACTACCATGACCGACTGGACGAAACAACCTCACCACAAGGGTCTTGTAGTGACTGCCGCGCGGAGTGGCCGAGGGGTTTGAGACGCCATGTCACGGACTGCGCGGCCCCTCCTGCCGGAGGTTGGAGTCCTCCCTCGTGCACGAGTGTGTGTATTGTTCTTTGCATAAGTTAAAGTAGTGTGTAATTCTAGGGACCGATGACCTAAGCAGTTTGGTCCCTTAGTAATTTACACACATTTGAAGATTTGAGTAAGCGACTGGTCCTGCAGTGATGATGCAGGAAACCAGAAGAATAAGACGAATGGGTCATAACTTCCTGATGTTATAAGTGCTTTGGTTATTGGGTCTTTAGGATGTGGGAAAACTAATCTATTTCTAACACTGTTAGCACATCCTGACGCAGTCGGCATTGATCATGTATACATATTTTCAAAAACTCTGATTCAGCCAAAATATTAGCTATTGCGCAGATTTTGCACAGCATTGAGGGGTAGCGTACCAGACATTCAGCGAAAGTAGAGATATTCCACCTCCTCAAAATTCAAAGCCAAACAGCGTATTCATATTTGACGATATTGTGGTGTAAAGTCAGGACGAGATCCGCAGATATTTCTTTCTTGGTTGCTATATTCCAGTCAATATGTTTTATTTAGGCCTGACATACCCAAGGATCCAGAAGCAGCTGGCTCAGGATAATTCAAACATCATTATCGCTTTTAAACAGGACAGTCTGATTTTAACGCGTATTCACAAAGAGCATCTAGGAATTGACATGTCATTCAATGAATTCGTTACCTGATGTGGGGTTACTGATTACTGGAGTAGCTCGCCCCATGACTTTCTGGTTACTGATAAAACTAGCAAACTGAATGAGGGCCGATATAGGTGAAACTTCAATGAGATACTTCATTAAAGGCGGTGTATCAAAACGTAACTATATCAGTATAATGTAGAATCTGGACAAATTTGCCCTTGTGACGCAGACTCGCTCAGAGAGCATAAAGCACAAGTGTCTATTTGACGAACAAATCGAGGCAATCAACGCTGAATTAATGAAACTGGAAAGTCCTATCAAGGAGGGGGTTATAAATGTTGAGGTGTTGAATTCTAGAATACATCAATGTGAACTACACTCAAGCGCTAAAGAAACTGGTATAGGCACGCGTATTCAAATGACTATGTAAGACAACAAGGGTCTGGCGCAGCTGTTAGATCGGTTACAGCTATTACAATGGCATGGTGTTATATAGTCGGCGCACGAGCGATGGGATACAGCGTCTCCGAGGTAGCGATGAAGTAGGGATTTTCCCAAACGACCATTTTACGAATGTATCTTGACTATCAGAAATCCGTTAAAACATCAAATTTCCGACATCGCTGCGGCCGGAAAAAGATCCTGCAAGAACGGGACCAAGAGGACTCAAGAGAATATTCAGCGTGACAGAAGTGCAACCCTTCCGCAAATTGCTGCAGATTTCAGTGATGGCCCATCATCAGCTGTCAGCGTGCGAACCATTCAACGAAACATCAACGGTATGGACTTTCGGAGCCGTAGGCCCACTCGTGTACCCTTGTTGACAGGACGACACGAATCTTTACGCCTCGCTTGGACCCGTCAACACCAACATTGGACTGTTGATGACTGGAAACATGTTGCATCGTAGGACGAGTTTCGTTTCAAATTGTGTCCAGCGGATGGACGTGTACGGATATAGAGACAACCTCATGGTTCAAATGGCTCTGAGCACTATGCGACTGAACTTCTGAGGTCATCAGTCGCCTAGAACTTAGAACTAATTAAACCTAACTAACCTAAGGACATCACACACATCCATGCCCGAAGCAGGATTCGAACCTGCGACCGTAGCGTATGCATCCTGTCTGCTCGCCTGCTTCTATTCATGTCCATAGTGCCTTCCGACGGACTTGTGCAATTCCAGCAGAACAATTGACACACCACACATCCAGAATTGCTGCAGAATGGCTCCAGGAACACTCTTCTGAGTTAAAATATTTCCGCTGACCACGAAACTCACAAGATATGAACATTATTGAGCATATTTGGGGTGCCTTACAACGTGCTATTCAGAAGAGGTCTCGACCCATTCATACTTTTACGGGTTTATGGACAGCTCTGCAAGATACATTGTGTCAGTTTTCTCCAGCACTACTTCAAACGTTAGTCGAGTCAATGGCATGTCGTCTTGCTGCACTTCTGCGTGGTCGCGGGAGCCCTACACGACATTAGGTAGATGTACCAGTCAGTTTCTTTGGCTCTTCAGTGTATATGTCAATGAGAAAACTGAATAAGGCAACACTAAACTAACATGTATGCATGGATATATCAAAGTAATGACTAAGTCACTTGAACCCCATAATCACCAGTAGTCTCAGAGTATATGTAAGTTGTAAAGCAGGGCCGGCCAGAAATTCTGCACGCGTGCGGTGCTCCTACACATGTGCAACTTCCGAGTCACAGCGTGCACGCCGCAGCCGTCAGCGTTCATGTAGTGCATGTTTCGACCCACAGATGTCGCTTTATCCACCTGCTGGGATACTCTGTACCGGCGCATTCTAGTGGTCTTTCCACAGCTTGCAAGCCAACCATCGGAAGGTATTTCGTGTACGAAATATTTAAAATACTGTCACAGTCCACTTATTGAGACGTCTACTTTTATGTTAACAGTTTAACCCAGTAAGAGAAGTAATACAGTTAACACCCATGAGTTTTTATTAAGGCAGCTTGACTGACGGCACGTAAATACGCGTAATATTTTTGATCTAGTATTTAAGAAAGAGAGCACTTAGCAACTTCCAACGAACCTTATTCATGATTTCAAATGACATTAAACTAATGCAAGGTTTCCTATTGTGGTGTCACCGCCAGACACCACACTTGCTAGGTGGTAGCTTAAATCGGCCGCGGTCCATTAGTACATGTCGGACCCGCGCGTCGCCACTGTCAGTACTTGCAGACCTAGCGCCACCACATGGCAGGTCTAGAGAGGCGGACTAGCACTCGCCCCAGTTGTACGGACGACATTGCTAGCGACTAGACGTACGAAGCCTTCCTCTCATTTGCCGAGAGACAGTTAGAATAGCCTTCAGCTAAGTTAATGGCTACGACCTAGCAAGGCGCCATTTGTAACATTGCGTGTATCTTAATGAGTCTCACTTGTATCATCAAGATTGCTGTATACCAAAGGATGCATAAAAGTTAAGTGTTCTAGTAGCTACGTTCTTTTCTTTATCGCATTCACTAATTATCCCGTTCCAGAAATCACGCCAGTCGGCGTGTGTGTACGCGTGCCTTTCTATCGGCTACCCGTCACTGTGGACTGGCTGCCTTGTCAGTCCACAACACCTATAACTAATTCTCGGTGCCCTCAGTTACACACACATAATTTCTGTCTCACTGACCTCTGAACAGTGTGATAACCGCAGATGGTTCAAATGGCTCTGAGCACTATGGGACTTAACATCTTAGGTCATCAGTCCCATATAACTTAGAACTACTTAAACCCAACTAACCTAAGGACATCACACACATCCATGCCCGAGGCAGGATTCGAACCTGCGACCGTAGCAGTCCCGCGGTTCCGGACTGCAGTGCCTAGAACCGCACGGCCACCGGATAACCGCAGACCTCTCGATGATCACCTGTTACTTCAATACCATTATTGCTATATCTTTTATCAGTTCCGTCTGAAATCTGCATAATAACCGACAATTAGATGAATGTTATGTTTTATCGACTTCAGCTGAGCGTAGCCCTTCACACATTAAAAAAAACCCTAAATGTAAGTATACATTGGAACAATCGGTTTAATGACCAATTTTCCTGATAATAATGTAACATGGAGCAGAATGAGGCAATAATGCTCAGTTAGTAAACAATAATTTTTAATTATGAAAGGAATAAGTCCAAACACGTTTATCACTGTTCAAATGGTTCAAACGGCTCTGAGGACTATGGGACTTAAGTTCTGAGGTCATTAGCCGCCTATGACTTAGATTTACTTAAACCTAACTAACCTAAGGACATCACACACATCCATGCCCGAAGCAGGATTCGAACCTGCGACCGTAGCGGTCGCGCGGTTCCAGACTATAGTATCACTGTTCATGAGAAATGATATAGTTAATATCGGGCACAAAAGTACGGCTCATTGACAAACGCAAGCAGTTGCGAAGATTTTCATCACTTATGCTTGATCGAAACCTTGATTTATTCATTTTCATCACCGAGATAAATCTTTCACAAACATGTCGACTCGAACATGGACATAACTCTCTCGGCTTCTCGGCGCAGGCGTGGAAATTCTTGTTGTGAAAAATTTTCATAGAATTCTTTTTTACTTCGCACTGCAAAGAACATGTCCTTCTTTTATTGCACTGTAGGTCGATCAGTTCCATCTGTGGACCATTCGGAGCATCTTCAACTGATGACGAGAACGGTCGAGCAAAGAGGCGAATGACAGCAGACAAACTCGTAACATCTACAAATCGTGCTCGAAACTGTTCCTTAAATTTTACAATTATTGACACATATTCTTGAA
The DNA here is from genome assembly GCF_023864275.1 of Schistocerca cancellata. Classification (NCBI taxonomy): domain Eukaryota; kingdom Metazoa; phylum Arthropoda; class Insecta; order Orthoptera; family Acrididae; genus Schistocerca; species Schistocerca cancellata. Next base: position 856,285,780 of record NC_064629.1, on the reverse strand, counting down.
ATCTAGCACTTTCATGGACCAGTCCAAGAGTCGGGAAATGTGCAGTGATTTCTGTCAATAGCTGGCTCTCCCAAAACGCAAGATTCCTTTCAAAGGCATTTACTTTTTCCACCATGTCAGAAATTAAATTATTTTCACCTTGCAAACTGACGTTCAGGCTGTTCATGTGAGACGTAATGTCCACGAGAAATGCCACGTCTGATATCCAACAAGGGTCTTCCAACATAGGTTCACTTTTTCCCTTCTCATGTAAGAATGTTACTATGACCAAACGTAAATCAAAAAATATTTTCAGCATTTTACCTCGACTGAGCCAGCGTACTCCGCTCCTAATTCCTCCAAGAACCGCCGGAACTGGCGATGCGTAAGCCCATGTGTCTTCAGATAGTTTACAGTACGCACAACAATTTGCATAACGTTTGCTAACGTTACTGATTTTGCACAAAGCGCCTCTCGATGCAGAATGCAGTGAATTCCTTACGACGTCTCGTCTGTGCGCCCTAGCTTTTTGCGCATCCGTGATATGAGTCCTCTCTGATGGCCTTGCATTGATGGTTCTCCATCTGTGGTCACTGAGACTAACCGATTCCAGTCCATACCGACACCATCAATCGCCTGCTCGACAGCTTAGAGTAAGTCCGCACCTGTAGTAGTCCCTTACAAAGGTACTAAGTCCAAAACGTCCTCTGTTACACAAAGTGCGTTATCGACACCTCGTATGTATATCACAACCTGGGCTGTATCTATAAGATCTGTTGCTTCATCGAGCGCAACAGAGAAAGCAACAAAGTATTTGGCCTTATTTATTAGCTGCCTGTGCACATCGCAGGCCATAGCACTGATACGTCTTGTCACTGTTTGTTTGGATAGACTGATTTCTTGAAACCTGCTAACGTTCGTGGGACACAAGTTCTGCTGCATTAATCAGACACCATATCACAAACTCCCCTTCGGAAAAGGGTTTCCTAGATTGTGCAATTCTTAATGCGATTTTAAAACTTGCTCGCAGTGAAGATTTAGTGTGGTTATCATTCTGGAAAACTGAAAACAGTACATTGTACACCGTACAGTAAAATAGACATAAATGTAACACAAGAAACTAAGAGTTCAAGAAGTATCAGTTACTTTGACGTACAGTAAAATCGAGTTGATGTGTCTCATCAATTTTCTTAAGGACATTTAATTTTGCTTGCCGTTCTTCACTGTTGGGTACACTACACTCGTCTTTGTGATATGTATTTTAGTGTCTTTCAATTGAAAATTTAAGCTGGCCGCCTATTATTTGGCGGCACAGCAAACACTGTGAGTCTTCATCAACGGCTACAAAAAAGAATTGCAGTTCCCAGTCATTTTTAAACGACTGGGAACATAGATCTCCTGTCCTTTGCTTTTTCACAGTACTTGCCATTTCTCAATACTTCTCTGTTAAGGTTACTGTCATCAGGGGTAAACGAGAATGGGTATGTTGCGCTCTTGCTTGTACCACATAAACAGGGAAGTGGAACCGCCGCCGTTCGTTTAGGACATATGTCTAATAACAGATGTCGCTGTCGCACACGTGCGCACATGTGCAGCACTTCAGCACGTCTGCACACTGTGCAGCGTTTGGCCGGCCCTGTTGTAAAGTATCTCAAAAACGACTTAGTGTACTGTATCATATCGCCGACAAAACGATAAGTTATCGAGGTGTAGCAGCCTATTCGACAGGTGTTCGATTGTTAAAGTTAGGTCAATTACAATGAGTTGAGCAGCTCTCAGAAATGTTTAAGGCAGTGACAGACAATCTGAAAGGGTAGTCGCGCATTATGGAAGGAGGCAGAAAAAAAGGAGAAATAGAAAAAAAGAAGACGAGGGAGCAAATGTTTGTGAATATTACAGCGCCATCTATCACAATGCGAAAAAAGTGGTCCAACTAAAACATTCATATTTCTCTGCGTACTACACGAATATGTAATAAAAAATGGCGGTTCCTATTTTAAAAAAAAAAACACACAGTTGAAATTCGTTTGAGCTATGGCAGCGCCATCTAGTGGGCCAACCATAGGACGCGCGGGATTAGCCGAGCGGTCTTAGGCGCTGCAATCATGGACTGTGAGGCTGATCCCGGCGGAGGTTAGAGTCCTCCCTCGGGCATGGGTGTGTGTGTTTGTCCATAGGATAATTTAAGGTAAGTAGTGTGTCAGTTTAGGGACTGAAGACCTTAGCAGTTAAGTCCCATAAGATTTCACACACATTGGAACATTTTTGCCAACCATAGCGCCATCTGGTTTCCCCCTTCAAGCTAGACGAGTTTCGCTCTTTGTAGTTTTTTCGTTTGATGCTTATTTCGTGAGGTATTTGGTCCGGTCACTATCAATGGACCACCCTGTATATATTACGATGTCCCAAATGAAATCATCCATCGATTTCAACTACTTACAGCATGAGCTGCTGCAGGCAGTACAGGTCACACAAACAGAATATAATCAGTCGTAGCTGAGATTCGAGAAAGATACATCGTCGAGTTATTATGGAGACAGTTTTTCATGATCTTCACAGACCTACACGCAAAAAATTTCTGCTCCGACAGTGCTAGAAGTAGGACCGAATGATTTATGGTAGGTTAATCTCGGAGATGTGCCTGACTATTCAGGATCAGATAAGAGTTTCAAGTACATTCTAATGGCCATAGATACATATTCCAAATTCACTTGCGTCCTACCTGTGAAGGTAAAGATGGGGAAAGAGTTTCCAGAGATTTTGAACAACTGTTACAGCCTAAAATGAATGAGTGTCCCAACAACCTTCAGACCGACCATGAGGGTGAATTCTACAACAGACATATCAAAGCGTTCATGGAACGATATGGGATAAATCCACAGCATTCTCCCATTTGAAAGCTGACATTGTCGAATTGTTGAAAAAGTTGACCAAAAACCGGATGTGGAATCAATTTAATTTCCAAGGGACAGACAAACGGCTTAATATTCTATCACAAATTATTGACGAATATAATCGTACTACTCACCATACAATTTAGAAGATACCTATTGATGTCCATGGTAATACAGTATACATCCGTATTAAGATTGTGGATCCACGCAATCTGAGGTTCAACGTAGGTGATCTGGTAAGTATTTCTAAATACAAAACCACGTTTGAGAAATCTTACCTACCAAATTGGTGAACAGTGATATTTACAGTTTCCAAAGTGCAGCACACAGCTACAAGAACATAAATCTGAAAAGGCAGTGATGATGAAGAAACTGCAGGAAGTTTTTACACAGGGTTCAAATGGTTCAAATGGCTCTGAGCACTATGGGACATAACATCTGAGGCCTTCAGTTCCCTAGAACTTAGAACTACTTAAACCTAACTAACCTAAGGACATCACACAACACCCAGTCATCACGAGGCAGAGAAAATCTCTGACCCCGCCGGGAATCGAACCCAGGAACCCGGGCGTGGGAAGCGAGAACGCTACCGCACGACCACGAGATGCGGACTTTACACAGGGGAATTATAGAAAAGCTCTGAATTGAATGTGTTCCTCATAGAGCGGGTCATAACACATTGAGCGAAGAGGGCACTGGTGAAATGACTCGGCTTCTTATCAAAGAACAACAGTTGGGAGAACGCTCACAATTTTCTATACAGTAGGAAATACAAACCTCAAGCATCGCAGAAATTTGATATGAGCGCGCCGGCCGCTGTGGCCGAGCGGTTCTAGGCGCTTCAGTCTGTAACCGCGCGACCGCTACGTTCGCAGGTTCGAATCCTGCCTCGGGCATGGATGTGTGTGATGTCCTTAGGTTAGTTAGGTTTAAGTAGTTCTAAGTCTAGGGGACTGATGACCTCAGATGTTAAGTCCCACAGTGCTCAGAGCCATTTGAATCATTAGATATGAGCGCCAGGAGAAGTATCAACGAGGTGGAGGCAGTATCTCTCATTCGAACATCATGTCCCTAGATACAATGTTTGGGGACCTGGAACGAAATTGAAATAGTAACTAGCCCGCGGTGATAATGGAATTAATGTCGTAGACAATGCATGAAAAGAGCACACCATTGCTTACGCTACAAACAAAAATCGTCGCATTGCAGACAAAATGTTAGCTGATAAGTTTAGACAGATATGTCGAACAAAGGATGCTTTTGCAGGACAACGTATTGCTGCATTCGTGGTCGATAAGGCAATACGTGCCAAACTTAAATCTGGTTTTGGAATAACATTGAAGCAAATAATGAATGCAACTCATTGCACACTAAAGCAGGAAAGTAAGTCCTATAAGATGTTTAAAAACTGCATCGAATTAGTGGTCACAGCGACGAAAGGTGCCTTGAAGAAGAAAGGCGGGAAGGGAAAGATGTGTTAAAACGCCCAGGGTCTTGCCATTACCAAAGACATCTGGCTGAATAATTCCGTCTCTAATCGCTGCATTTTCTGGACTGTCAACCATTGCTTCATTAGCTGAGGGACCCGCTGTCGCAATTCGAAGCAGTAAAGATTTGTCCGAAATGCTGATAAACAATTAAAAGGAGCTCAGAGGCATTATACGGTATTAGGAGTGCCCCGCATAAAATAGGAGCAGAAACTGAACACACAAATGTGGGGTTTGTGGAGGTCTTTCAGCGCCATGATCAGCCCTGGGTAAACACTGCTGTAAGGCATGTTAACACTGAGCTAAACAGGATGCTCCAGACACTGGTAAAATCTCACATAAGTGTTGTTCCAGTAAATGCTAATGGTAGGTTGGGATACACTACACATGGCCTGCACCTGAATAGGATAGGGAAAAATAAGTTACCTTCTCTATTAGCAGAAACTGTAAGGGGGCCCACAGTCACACAAGAGGTGACCCCTGTGGTTAATAGGTCCAGGCTGACAGGTTTTTTAGGTTAAAGCCAAAGTCCAAAAAATGGATGAAATGGCTCTAAGCACTATGGGACTTAACAGCTGAGGTCATCAGCCCCCTAAACTTAGAACTACTTAAAGCTAACTAACCTGAGGACATCACACACATCCATGCCCGAGGTAGGAGTCGAACCTGTGACCGTAGCAGCCGTGTGGTTCCGGACTGAAGTGCCTAGAACCGCTCGCCCACCGCGGCCGGCTAAAGGCAAAGTCTAGACAGATGACAATCAAGATAAATAGAATAAAAGAAACTTCACGTACAGTTAATAGGGTTAAAAAAATGGTTCAAATGGCTCTGAGCACTATGGGACTCAACATCTTAGGTCATAAGTCCCCTAGAACTTAGAACTACTTAAACCTAACTAACCTAAGGACATCACACACACCCACGCCCGAGGCAGGATTCGAACCTGCGACCGTAGCAGTCCCGCGGTTCCGGACTGCAGCGCCAGAACCGCACGGCCACCGCGGCCGGTTATAGGGTTAAAGCTAAGGGCTGTATCAACATACTTCATCAAAATATCAGGGGAATAAAAAATAAAGGAGATGAGGTATTAGTGTGTTTAGATGATCTCAAAAATAAGAATGAGATTGATATACTCTGTCTGTCTGAACACCATGTAACTGTGAGCAGGGATAGTGTCAGTATAAGTGCGTATAAAATGGTTCAAATGGCTCTGAGCACTATGAGACTTAACTGCTGACGTCATCAGTCGCCTAGAACTTAGAACTACTTAAACCTAACTAACCTAAGGACATCACACACATCCATGCCCAAGGCAGCATTCGAACCTGCGACAGTAGTGGTCGCGCGGTCCCAGGCTTTAGCGCCTAGAACCGCTCGTCCACCCCGGCCGTCTAAGTTGGTATAATTTAGCATCTTACACTTGTAGATCTAGGATGGATAAAGGAGGAGTTGCCATTTTCATAAAACAAGGGTACAAATGCAAGACTGTGGAAGTAAGCAAATTTTGTGTTGATCAGCACTTGTTTCAGCTAGATAATGCAGTATTGATATTAGCAACAGTGTACAGGAAACTGGGAGCTGTTCATAAATAAGTTTGACTGCCTATTATGCTGTCTTTCAGACAAAAAGAAGATGTTATTAATCTGTGGCGATTTCAATCTAAACTTTCTAAGTAATTTTGATAGGAAAAGTACACTAGAAGTGTAATTAACGACATATAACTTAGAACCAGTGATCAATTTCCCTACACGTATAGCTTCGAACCTGCTACCGTAGCGGTCGTGCGGTTCCAGACTGAAGCGCCTAGAACCGCTCGTCCACACCGGCCGGCGACTATTTCGGTGATTTAAGCCCGCTTGAAGAATTGTGTTTTTACTTCACCGACAGGAGCCTGGTGGTGTACATTTTTCGACGTTACCAACACTTCAATTCATACCTCTGTGGACATGAATCACTAATGTTTCTCCTGATAACTGCATAAAAGGAACATGCACATCGCTGCATCATTTGAGCTTGAGATGTGATGACATTCATTCGAACTCTAAAAGAGCATTCGTCTAAAATAGAAGAAGCTACTTTCCTCCAACAGCTTTGAGCAGGGTGAAATGGAGTATAGCACTGTTAGGTCTGGAAACATAAAAAAGCATAGCAAATGTCACTGAGGTGAATAATAAACTGTATCTGGGGGCTGAGGAAGCTCTGGTAATACTTCGTAGCTACTACGATATTGACGGTTTAAATGCGTGTATGAAATGATTTGTAAATGTTAATACGTTTAAAACCGGGACAAAAACAACAAGAGACAGTGGACTTTATTAACAAAGGTTCAGTTGGATGGCTATTACCTTTATTGTGAGGACAAGAGATTGAGTATAATACTGATAAAATTTACAATTCGAATCAGCCAGTGGACATACTGCCAGTCAGTATGTATGGTGAAATATCGCAACAAATTTGTACCTTAACGATAGCTTAATCGATACTATACACGCAATCTTTCTTACAGTGGGCTCCAGTTGTAAAATTGTTGAGATTCCCAGAAATGTGATACACTTCCCTGTGACTGTTCAGACATTAGACCATATCGTGCTGAATATCATAGACCAGAACGCTAATCCAGTCGATTTTCACAATATGGAAATTAAAAAACATCTTCGTCGGAAGCAATTTATAAGAATTAAGTATAAATATGGCTTACCTAACAATCAGGAGACCACTTTTGAGCGGAAGCAGAATACGATAACATGCGAGAATTACGAGTATCTTAAATCCATTGGATTGAAACCTTTCAATGACTTCACTCGAAGTAACAGCTTCAGTTCAATATGACGACTGAATCATTATCCAGGAATGTTATTCCTACAAACAGTTTGCCTCAGCAACTTTTAATGATAATAATGAGGCACGAATTATAATTCAGCATCGAGATGGATTGACACTTCAAAGCGAGAGCGTCCTATATTTTGAGAGGGTATTTGCACTTAAGAAAGCTGCGGCACAATCAGTATCATCACGCCTTACACATAATGCATTCGCCTTTCTGTTACAAGAAATAAGACAGGTGCTTAATGGAGTTGAAATGGAGCACATTAGAAACGCGAGGATCACATCTATACCAACATTGGATCTGAATGCTCTAGAGAACGCAGGGTGGTTCGTAGACGGACGGACGGACGGATAACTCCTTTAGTGTGTGAATTCCACTCAGAATGTGAATGGGCTTCTTTGAAGAGAGCAATCGTATTTTGATGAACGCTAAGTATGAGCTGATTCTAGTTCAAAGCGCTACAGATAACAACAACTCACATATTCTAGGAAAAAGAGAAGAACAGCATAAAATTGTGCTGGATAAATTGATATGGACAGTGCCGCATCCATGGCTATCAGATGAAGAAAATCTGAAACTTTTACGTCTTCTGAATTCAGGAGTGCAACTGCTCTTAACTTTGCGTTCATAAGATTGTTTGGATATCCGATCCTTCCTGTTTTCTCGCCAAGCGCTACAAACAGGCAGGACGGGGAGTCCTGAAAACGATTCAAGCGTATTTGACATCCGTAATCTAACCAATGCAAGACTCTGTCTAAACTTCCAGTTTTTTCTCTATGACAATTTCCAGTTTTACTGAAGCAGAGACGCATATGGACTATTGTATAACATGTATACAAGATTTTACATATCGTATTACGAGATTGACGATGATTTTGGATGCACAATTAGCCCGCATAAGTTTAAATAATTCACCCATAGCGCTGATAGATTGTTCAAAGTAACACAAGGCGGTGAAGACTGGAGCTGTGTACGTACATATTGATTTCAAATCATCTGAAAACTTCCCTGTGCACACTGTAGTAAATGCATTAATTCTACATGACTGTATCGTAAACTACTCGTCGCTAACAGGAATTGTACGACGAGTGGTATAAATGTAGAGGCATCACACAATGTATAACGCATTATACAATTATGCCTCAAATAACAAAAATTGCTGTAGGCACACGAAAATTTTAGGATGATTGCGGAAGATTTGTGTTTTAAGATGTGGTGTTACTTGCATCCTTCAATTTCTTATAAGTGCTATCGACGTATTCAACAACTATAGCATCACCCAGTTCAGTGTGCTAAAACTCGAAAAAAGACGGTGTAGCGGTCTTGAATTTACCATGCAAATAGCTGAGACGATAAGGGGATAGCGTATGAAGATATGGTGTCGTCACTCTGTGTGTGCGATCATAGGGACAGCATAGTTTATGTCAAAGGCTGTGATAAGATTTCCTCTTTTTGAGAAATTTTTAAAAGTGCGTCCATTCAGAATCTGGAAACAGAAGAATGTCCCGCCCTCAAGCAGCTGAAGAAGAGATATGGACGACACAAGTTTATGGTTCAAATGGTTCAAATGGCTCTGAGCACCATACGACTTAACTTCTGAGGTCATCAGTCGCCTAGAACTTAGAACTAATTAAACCTAACTAACCTAAGGACATCACAGACATCCATGCCCGAGGCAGGATTCGAACCTGCGACCGTAGCGGTCACTCGGTTCCAGACTGTAGCGCCTAGAACCACGCGGCCACTCCGGTCGGCATATAAGTTCATTAATGCCTCAAAAAAAGTACAGCTATTTTTCAGTTGGCTTACTAACAAATAAACTGTTTCTTTTTTCTGAAAGAAAACTTTGGGTTTATTTATTCAGTTCCTGTATTCTGCCTGCTCACTTACAGGCTTTAGCTGGGTATTTAACTTACACTTTCTGCTGCACTCCTTGTAAAGAGGGATATCTAGGAACCCTTGTGAGCAGATGCATCGTACAGCAAGCGTCGACAGGCAGCAGCTGCCAGCACAACCCTAATTAGATTACAATGGAACGTTATTGCGGTACTACATAAGTGCCACGTGCAGAAGCGTTGGATTCCAAGTACCGCGAATATGTACACAGTACTTGCCAGTAGTGTCTGAGTTTACGTACCTACGTATGTGAAGTACAGAGCTAACTCTCTCACGGAAAGCACGTACATGTATACGAGGCTACACGTGTGCGTCTCGCTTCCACAAAAAGCATGAACTGCAGCACTGTACTAAATCCACACGAATGAAGGCATCTGCCTATCTCGGTACATGTGTACCCGCGCCCAAGAGCACGTACTGCCTGTATACAAGCCAGCACTGAACAGTTCCTCCTCACTTTAGTCTGATCAGCCATGAAACGCTCTGCACAAGCTGATGATGAAGGCGTCGGTAAGGGTGTTCCTTTGTCAGACGATGACAGACTGGTTCCAAGTATGATGGGACAATGTCGTTTCTCATGAACGATTTACATGAAGGCGAACGTAAGGATTTTTTTCCATTTATTCTTTAATTAGTTTTTTTCTTGTCTTCATGTGATGCTTATGTTTTCCCTTGTTTTTTTCTGTTATAGATGAACAGATCGATACTGATCTCTCACAGCAATCACCAATGACGTCATTTTTCCCTCAGAGCTCATTGGGTCAGGATCAAGTTGTGAATGACACTATTGTTTTCCAGTCAGAGCTCATTGGGGACGACACCAGTCGTTGAGAGGCAGATTCTTGAGTCTTCGTATTACTGGTTCTTCTACCAATAGTAATTATAGCTTTTTTGGTTGTATACAGTATTTTTTTCTTCTTTTTTAGAGTCACTCAATTCTGGCATTCCAAGGGAAGTGGAAACAGAACTAAACCAAAAAATTATTGGAGTATAGCATACCTAATATTGTGGTTAATAATGAGGATGATGAGTGGCTGAAATCATTTATTGCTGATGAGCTTCAACGTAAGTATCAGAGTTTCATTATTATTTGTGGATGTACATGTCTATTACTTGTATATGTGTGTGATAATAAAAGTTTTGCTTTTTCTTTCGTTGCAGAAGTTGATGTGGTCACAACACCACGGCCAGACCCTTCATTGATGCAGGCATCGACGCCTGCGGCCGTTCGGCCTAGCGGTAGCAGCATGATGTCGTTGGCGTCTGCGTCACCTCAACCAGGCCCGTCAGGCTACCGTTCCTCGCCTAGCGGTAGCAGGTCACTGCCTTGACATCATCGTTGTGACCTCATCCAGGGAGGTCAGGCTACTGACCGCAACCTAGCAGTAGTAGGACAGTGCCGTTGACATAATCACCAGCACGCTGTCCTGGGTCTAGCAATAGCGGGCCCACAACTCGTGTTGTTCACCAACAGCAAGTAAATCACGCAGACACATTAGACTTCTCTGTGGTACCTTGTGCTTTCAGAGATAGATAAAGATCCAGCTACACTCCTTTGTGCATTCCAAGCAGTGTCAGAAAGGGAGCTCGCCGATATCATCAATGCTCAGCAGTATCTCGCCATCAGATTCAACGTAGTTATCAACTGTGAGCTGTTGGACAGCTAAAGAAGGCAGCAGTGATATTACAGAGACAAGTATCGTAAAAATGTGTAGGAAGGATGGCATGATATCGCAGGACACATTAATTACAGAGTGGAATCGAACTTTTACCGAAAGCATCATGCTAAAGTGTTTTTCTGCTATGAAGGGAAGAAGGTCTGGTAAGGCATGAGCTGCATGCTCCACCTTGATGTGCAATCACAAGTTTTTGGCCCAGTTAATGGGGGATCCAGTTTCATCCATCTCCCAGGCGATGTTGCCGCTAAAACGTTTGTATTTAAGTGCTGAATCTAGATAAGAAGGTTGGGTACTGCTTCTCCTGATCGCTTCTGGCTCGCAATAGAAATTACTCGAAATCTGCTTATCTTACAGATACATACAAGACATCTAACGTCTGCATGGATTATAACTTTGAAGGTATCTCATTCCCTTTCACAAGCCCAGACCTACCAAAATTTGTGAAGCAGAACCCTAACTACTCGGTTCATGTTTGCACTGTACGTGTAGATAGAAAGAAAAGCAAGCTAGGAGATGCGAAGCATTAGGTAGATGGGTGCATCTACTTTTCCAAAGCAGCTGATCAGCGTCCTGATTACATAGATTTATTGCTATTCTACAAAGGGGGGAAGCAACACTACGTTTGTATAAAAAACATTGCTCGCCTATTTTACACCCAAATGTGTAAAAAACAGCATAATCGGCAGTTATTAAGCAGATGCCTCAATTCTTCTACTAAGCATGAAGCCGCGCCGGATTAGCCGAGCGGTCTTAGGCGCTGCAGTCATGGACTGTGCGGCTGGTCCCGGCGGAGGTTCGAGTCCTCCCTCGGGCATGGGTGTGTGTGTTTGTCCTTAGGATAATTTAGGTTAAGTAGTGTGTAAGCTTAGAGACTGATTACCTTAGCAGTTAAGTCCCATAAGATTTCACACACATTTGAACTAAGCATGAATGTTTAGAAGGCCAGGAACCAATACATGTGGAAGTGACCACTGAGGCTAAAAAGTTCTTGAAGTTTAAGAACGTCCACTACCAGGAACAACGCTCGTTTATTGGCTACCATTACTTCTAGTGTTTACTAGTTCTTGTGGCGCTTTGTGAAGGTGATCCCAACACGTCTCATACCATTTTGACAGAATGACACATACGATCTGCAACAGTGTATCAGATCGTATACTTGTATAATTCTAATCGCAACAAATTTGACTCAAACCTCTGGGATAATTCTACGAGATGGTTGCTCTCTGAGTTCGATAAATCTGTGTGGGATGTCGATGGGCCTTATAGCAGAAACATCCCAATGACTAACTTGCAGAAGAATGATACCTTTTACAAGCAGGCACTTAAGCGTCATATTTGTGACCTTCCTTTGAAAAATAATGACGGAAGTTCCACGTAGAGATCATTGTGAGCTAATGAAAAAGTTCTGTAGTCAGTTCACAAGACATTCAGCCTGAAGTACAAATTTCCATGACACATGCTAGTTTTCTTGAATAATTTGAGTGGGTATGATACTCACTTTCTCGTTGAGCACTTGCGTGCCTTTGGGTTGGAGAATGTAAAGGTCAGTATCATATCTGATAATGCAGAAAAATACATTTCGTTCTACATGCGAATGACGCCAAGCATATCGCTCTGTTTACCAGATTCACTACGATTTATGCAGACACCTTTTCAAAAACTTGCTGGGGTGATGGATCAGGAGATACAGACGTCATTTGGTCTGCATTTCCCGACGGTTGAAAGTTTCAGCCTGTACTGAAGTAGGCAATCTTTTCACACAAATACATGGATTAAATGTAGGAACACTGTGAAACCACGTTGCTTGGTACAATAGCATTCACCAGCAAAGTCACAAGCACTGCTATAACATACGTGAAATATAGGCAGAAGTTCAACAGCTCTGCTTTAGAGGATTATGCTAAACTGTACATGGAGACAGGTGCTCACAGACGTTTTTTAGAAACTCTGGGGTGTATGCCTGGGCGCAAATACCCTGGAACCTGACTTCCATTACACAGCGCTGGGGATTTCCTGGAACACAATATTAAAAACGACATGTATCAATCTCTAACTGTTGACCAAAGCTGGTTTGTTGCTTTTTTCGAATGCGTGATTCGCTGGGGACTTCACCAATGCGCCCACAGGCACACCAAGGTGAATGAGCCACGACTAATTGAGGGGGACTACAGGCATCTGACGCTTTTAGTTATGTACTTTACTTTGGTGTAAACAATCTCTACAGGAAGGCCATGCAAGAGGCTCTGCCACATGGAGGGTTCTGATCGCTGTTCAGATATGAAATCGTGAGACTGAACGATAAGATCCGCACTGTGGCTGCTTATGTCCTGGAGACAGACCTAGTATATCCCACCGATTTGCATGATGCACACAGTAACCTCCAGTTTTGTCCAGAGTCCCCAGTCGTGCAAAATGGTTCTGTCCCTAAGGCGGTGACAACGGTAGGAATAAGCAGAAATATATTCTACCCCATAGAAACCTCCAGCAATGTCTCAGTTTGGGTGAAGCAACTTCTTTGAACCACCGTTGGCATCTCATTTGATTAGCATCCCCTGTTTAAGGAGTATATTGTGTTGCGGCCACATGTGGTAAGCATTGCTTCACGCAGTGGAAAATGGCAAAACAGAGGCAGCCGGCGACCGAGGCGTTGCGAAGTAGGCGCGGCACAGATAGTCTAGCTGACAGTAGCATTCTACCAAGAAGCTGTCGCAAGGATGCACACAGACCGAGCGCCGAACGAAGCCTGGAGAGAGCTGAGTAAGGGAAAATGAGGCCAGCACGCTAAGTTACGCTGCAATGTACTGCGGGAATAATAACAAAAAGCTACCGCCGAGGGTGAAAAAAACGTCCTCCTGCCGGATATAAATAGTGGAGCTCAGGCAGCAACAGACAGAAGCCATTAGGAAGCAGTTCGGATCTGACGACGGACGTAGTCCGTGTCCGAATGTTCAATCTTCGTAGGTGACGATTCTGGAAGTCTGTTCAAGCTCGCAGGAGTCATCCGTTCGCCGCCAGATGTCAACTTCAGCTCTGGAGCTCGGCCCAGGTTCGGTCGGCACCATGGCTGACTAACTACAGCGAGAACTTTAAACACTGAACAGGGACATGTCGCGAGGTGCGATTTTGAAAAAGGTTTTAGTAAATTACTAAATAATTTAATTTTCAGGTAAAACCCTGGAGAATGTTATAAACCGTCGTGATATTCATTTAGCTTACCGTTGGGAGCATATACAACGATTGAAAGAAGTTTTGGAAAAGCTATGTGCCACACATCTCACAGCGAGTACAGGAAAGTGTCATTTGGACTTGGAGAAGGTAGGATGCTTTAGGTACGTAATTAGCAAAGAGGGAGTGAGGACAGTCCTGAGTTTGGTAGAAGCATCTTAGGATTTTGTGGGGTACTAAGACAGGTGAAAAGCTACGAACGGTTTTAGCGCTCTCCAATTATTGTAGGAGATTTGTAAACGGGTTTGCAGATCTTGGGCAGCCACTCATGCAACTGTTGAAGAAAGGGGTGAAATATGAGTGGACTACCAGTCTATCAGAAGGAGTTTGTGCTATTATGTGACGCTGGTATTAGACATTAAAGGGTGTTTTGAGCCAGGAGGTAAATGGTGAGGATTTACCTCTGGCTTACATTTCATAACAACTGAATAAAACACAGGCGAACTATTTCATGATTGAGAAGGAGATGCTCAACTGAGCGACGTGTTTTTAGTGCTACATGTATGGGAAAAATTCAGAGTAGTGACTAATCATCCAGTTCTAAAGTGGTTATTGGAACTAAAGGACACATGTAGCATGTTCACAAAATGGGTGTTGAGACTGAGTGAATTTCATCATGAAGCTGTGCATGAGCCAGATAGGAAGCATGGGTTCGCAGATGAGTTGGGTAGAAAAGTAGCAGTAGTTCAGGCACTTGAACATGGCATTGCTGAATGGAAAGCAGCGCAAACTGTTGACACCAAATGCAAGCTATCATGATGCAACCACAGCACAGCAGTTGCGACAGGCTATTACGTAAGACAACTAGATTGATATGATGCATGGTGTCAGCTAAGCTCAGGGAACGTGTGTTAAGGGAAACACATGACCTCATGCTATCTAGGTATGGTGGTCGGAGGTCAACAAACCAGAATGGCATAACAGTACTGGTGGCAGGGGATGAAGGAAGATGTGAACCACCATTTCGAGAATTGTGTGTAGTGTGCACAGTGAGTAGATATGCAACACAACAAATTACCATTACAAAGGTTTCTGGAAGCAACAAAATCATCTGAAATAATAGGGATGGATGTCTTAGGTCCATTTAATTCGACTTCAGTGGGAAACCATTTCGTTCTAACGGTTATTTACACCTTTCCACGATACATAGAAATGACTAAAATTTCGAATTAACAATCAGCTCTGGTAGCTCAACCCATACGACTAGCAGCTCAAGTTTGGTACACCTGAAATGGTAATCACAGATCAAGGGACAAATTTCTTGTCAGATTTGATGAAACAGCTGTCTTATTTGCTATGTGTTAGAAAATTAAGAACTAGTCCACTGCACCCATAAACCAATGGCACAACAGAGTTCCTGCATTGCACTGTTGGTAGAATGGTGAGATACTATGTAAACTGTCAACTCAGTAACTGTGATATGTACCTAATATTTGTAATGGGAGCTTACAATGCAATGTTTCACACTACTGTTGGGAAATCTCAGACCATTTCAAGTGATCAAATGGATGTTTAGTAAGAATGGGGAACTAGTTTGCGATTTTGCCGTCTTTATCGGAAGTATGAAAAGTGTGCAGGAAGCAAATACCTAAGCTCTGTAACGGAAAGAGGTAGTAGAGGTGTACAGGGATATTAGCACAATATAGGGTATGGCAACAGGTAAAGTTACCAAGCTCCTGTAACCATGAAGGTAAAACAAAAAAGGTTATAACAAGGTTCCAGTGGCCATACCAAGTGACAGAGACAATATCACCAGTAAGTGTCAAGTTACAGTTGCTAACTAGGACAATTATAGTTCATGTTAGATGCCTAAGACAGTTTCAGTGTGCTCCAGATTCATTGCCACTTGAATCAACATCCCCAACGGAGGGGAAGGACAAAATATGTGATGAAGATGTGGACCACCAAGTTTTTACGCTACCTGTATGGGAAATACCATATAGTTTTGTGCTGTAGTGTAATTTCGGAGTTAGGTAGTATTAATATGTTTATGGTGTGAGTTTTGGAGATAGCAGTGCGTAATGAAGAGGGTGTGTGGAATATGTTTTGGTGTGCTTTGGTCATTATAACTTTGTCTAGGACGTATGTTTAATGTAGGTGTAAGGGGTGTGTCAGGAGACAAGCAGTACTTTCAAAAGGGGGTAGGGGAAGTAAATGTTGCTCCCTGTTCCCTTGTTGCTGTACACCAGGGATGAAGGTGAAGGGGACCCTAGTCGTGGCAACGCTTTAACTTTGTAAAGAGAAGAGTCAGGGCACAGTGAGATCAGCGTCTGGACAATTGAATGCTATTTAGCAAGAAAGCGGATGTGATTCTCACTAGCTATTAATGGAGGCTGAGACTAGTTTTCAAAGCCGGCCGCTGTGGCCGAGCGGTTCTAGTCGCTTCAGTCCGGTTAGAATCCTGCCTCGGGCAGTGATGTCCTTAGGTTAATTCGGTTTAAGTAGTTCTAAGTCTAGGGGACTGATGACCTCAGATGTTAAGTCCCATAGTTCTCAGAGCCATTGGAACCATTTTTGAACTAGTTTTCAACGTATGGCGGATGAGAAGCGAGATGAGGAGATTGGAGGACGTGTTTGCAGCAGTGAAATGTCAGATTGAGAATAAATATATATTTAAAGATGTATGGGGGCAGTACGATAGACTGCACAAATCTAACAAGTGGCTACAGGAAAAGATCTACCAAGAAAATACGTGGTGTCATGCAGCTTGCAGTGGCGCAAGACAATTTGGTTGAATGCTGAAGAAGGGTTACTGCAAATGGTGCTCTGAACAGCAGATGAGAGGGCTATCAGGGAGATAAACAGAACTGTGCAAAGAGTGAGGTAAATGGAAGAAAGGAATAGGACAATGGTGGAGGGGTATAGCACGGTGCTGACAAGTTTAGAGCGCAATGTGCCAAACAATAGACATACACTAAGGAATCTGATAACTGAGGTAATGAAATACACGAAATCATTGGTTGACACCGCAAATCGAGATCTAGGAATTATATAGACCCATGTGCATGTTTTGGATATGAGGGCAACAATCGAAATACTGCTTCAATTGTTGGCCGACAGTATCTGTGATATGCGAGTGGTAATGGCAAGTTTGCAGGAAGCCATTCATCACACTGTACATGAACAGCTTGTTTCAGCCATTTTTAGCTCTTGAATAGTATCCGGTTGGGTTGCAGAAGGTGCAGAAGGAGATGCCACATGAGCTGGAACTCATTGTGGGGTTGCACAACCAAAATTTACTCCTATACTATCGCATAGCAACAGAAATGTTAGGACGCACCAAGCACGGCTATATGTAATGGTTCGATTCGGATTTTCAAGTGGACACTCATGTTCAGGTGTTTTACCATACGTGCTTATCCGTTAAGGGGAAAATTGGAACAGATCAAGCCAGGAGAAATCTTGCTAACATTCGTAGACGGGGATACGCATACAGTAATGGCAGTGCAGGAGCTTTCAGCACTATCAAAGGAAAAGGATCACAATATGCCCGACATGAGAAATCTAGACTGGCACTGACACATGTAATGTTCAGTTGTACCTAGGCAAAACGCACAGCCAGGAGTGTCCGCATTACATTCTGGAACCTCAACCCTATGTCCAGCAAGCAGTATTACACTGGATCTATTCCATATATGACACCATATGGGCACTAGTCAACTGCTACGAGCAGGGTGGGTTCACAGGGGTGTAAAGACGGGAATTGCGTTGTATCGGGTTAGTAATCAATGAGATAGCTTGTCATATAATGAAACCAACACTCCACCTGTCAGCCGCAATTACAGGAGTTACCAGATTGGATATAACACAGCTACAGCTGTACTAGACAGAAAAATCGATGGGAGTGTTTCCAGCAGAAAATTTGATCTATCTCTACACCACCGCAAAACCCAAACTGATCCTCTCCCTGAAGCAGCTCGCAACAGTATTGGAAGAATCAGCATCGAGTGGTTGTGATCCTTAGTATCACAACATTCTGGAACCCTTAATAGTTCTGTTCCTATTGTGTGCAGCCTTCATCTTCTGAGGTGTAGAACTGCCCAACCTAGTGAATCCCAATTACTACAGGCACAAATGGTTTGGATCATCAATCATGTTTGAATGAAAGAAAACGGAAATGAAGAGAGTAAATATCACAGTGTGAATGAAATGTAATATGATTGCGTTAAGAAATGTATTCCCTAATACTGAAGTTGGCATAAGTACTACTGTGCCGGGCATGGTGCTCATGGTTAAGAATAAGTAGCACGAGAAGAGATGCAATGGAGACTTGACTAAGAGTGAGGATACAATGGCAGTTGTAGTTGTGTAGTAACAATTTGTCACAAGGAATTGTCTGTCCGTTGAGAGTGAGAGCGGAAGACGCAATATTAACTGCAAAGGAAGATTTCGAGTCATTATGGAGTGTGTATACTTGTGGGGCTAAAGAGGTAAGCCAGTAGAATAAATTCACAGCCTCTGAATCTTGTGGTTTAAGCCACATAGTACCGAACAGCAAAAACTTGCATAATATTAATATTGTTCAGTGTATGCTGAGATCTTCTGCAGACCAAGGTAGGGTAGAGATGCAAGAGCCTTGTCTTCGAATGGGGGGAGATAGTGTAACGCTACCACCATTTTGTGGACAGTAATAGAGAAACAACCACTGCTGTCTTCAGCAACGCTGGTTCTGACAGTGAGCGGCCATGTCCCACTAACTGGACCGCATGCTGTTGCGTAATCTAGTGTACTCAGCATTGATGGACGCTAACATCACAATGTGGTAGCTCTCAGCATCTGTCCAAAACGTGCTGTCACAGAAAAATATCTGACTTTGTTGACGGAGCCGCAACCTCCTCTCTGCTTGCTCCGCTTCATCACTATCAAAATGAAGTTCTCGAAGGTGTACCTTAAGATTTGGAAACAGGTGAAAATCGGATGGGGTCAAGTCGGGACTGTGTGGCAGATGACTGATGACCGTGAACCCAAAGCGAGGATCCTTACAGATGTTGCTGCACTCGTGAGTGGCCTGGCAGAGGATGTTCCGTATGTGGACAAACTCTTCGAATTCTAAACTCGATTACAGCACTTTTTTCCCGGGCACCAACATAGTTACGTTACACTCCGCCATGTTATACGCTGCAATTCGAAGGCCCTTAGCGGCAGAGGGCTGCAAATATGTAGACACGAGGAATAAGCTTTAAGAGTTTTCATGTAAGAAATTGTGAGGCATACTTTTCAGCACATATTTGGGATGCGCCCCACACTCGTCAGCAATATTCTAGGAAGGGTTGCATGAGCGGTCAATAAACAACCTCCTTAATGGACTCAGTGTATTTCCCTAGTATTATACCAATAAACCAAAGTATGCTATTGCTGTACTCACGAGTGAGCCAATGTGATCGTTCCATCTCATGTTCCACAGGTATTGGAGACGAGGTTATCTATTCCAGTCGTAACTCACTTCTATTATAGTGGTAAGATACAACTTGATTCGTTTAGTGGAGTGCACAATTCTACATTTCTGAACATTTAAAGCAAGTTCCCTATCTTTGCACCACAATGAAATTTTATCAAAGTCTAACTGAATATTTGTACAACATCGTTCAGACCGTACTTCATTGTAGATAACGGCATCATCTGCAGAAAACCTGAGATTAATATTAAAATTGTCTTCAAGGCCACCACTATACAACAGGGACAAGAAGGGAGCCAACACACTTCCCTGCGACACGTCTGAAGTCACTTCTACATCTGTTGATGACTCTCCAGCCAAGATAACTTTCCGCATCTTACCTACCAAAAAATCCTCAATCCAGTCACAAATTGCACTTGATGCCACATACGAGTGTAGTTTTAGTAAAAAGCGTAGGTGTGGCACAGAGTCAAACGCTTTTCGAAAATCGAGAAGTCCTGCAGCTACCTGACTGCCTCGCTCCTTGGCTTTCAGTATATCTTGCGGAAAAGTGGAAGATGGGTTTCACATGGTCGACGTTTTCTAAACACATGCTGGTTGGCATGGAGGAGGGCATTCTGTTCGAGATACCTCACTATTTTTGAGCTCAGAATATGTTCTAAGATTCTGAAACAAATGGATGTCAAGGATACTGGACGATAGTGTAGCGGATCACTTCTCCGCATCTTATAGATGTGTATGCCCGGTGCTTTCTTCCAACTGCTGGGGACATTCTTTTGTTCGAGGGATCTACCATAGACTATTGTTAACAGAGGGGATAACTAAGCCACATATTCAGTATAGAATCTGATAGGGCATTGGGCCTTGTTTAGTTTTAACGGTTTCAGTTGTTTCTCAGCACCACTGATACTACGATCTACACTGTCGGAAAGAAAACAGTACACCTGGAAAGACGACATCGATTTGGATCCAATTATGACATATGCCACCTGGGTCATAGTAGATGTACCGATAAGGGTTTCAGCGTCGTCCGTCAATAGATAGAGTAATGGCATAGCTACCAGAGTGCCATCTGTGTCTACCCTTTAATAGGGAATGCTCACAGCCTGAAGGCTCAGCAAAGTGCAAGCAGGCAACCTTTCCACAGAGATGCACTCGTGCTCCCTGCTGCCAACTGTGCGAGTTCGAAAGGGGCCAAATTGTGGTCTTTTGAGTGGCGGGATGGACATTTCGGAGAATTACCACACACAAGTTGGACGTGGTGCGTCAGATGTGTGACGATACTGGTATCAGTGGTCAAGTAAACATCCTCACACCCATAGACGAGGGTCTGGACGTCACGCAGCACAGACGCCCGCTAGGATCTTCCTATTCTAAGGGCAGCAGCAGCAGATCGTACAGCTACAACAGTACAGATAAGAGGGCTTGTGAGCCTAGACGTTCCAACACGAACTGTTGCGAACCAGTCATTAGCAGTGAGACTATGGGGACGCACACCTCTAACACACCTTCTACTCACGCCACAGCATCGACTTGCACGGCTTGACTGGCGCCGTCAGAGGATCACTAGGAAGACGGAATGACACCTCTTGGTCTTCAGCGATGAAAGCAGATTCTGCCCGCTCGCCAGTGATGGAAATTTGCGTGAATGACGTAGACCTGGTGAGCGCTATCTCGTAGAATGCATTCGTCCAAGACACACTGGTCTTACCCCAGTCCTTATGGTCTGCGGTGCGACAAGCTACAGATCTCGTTCACCTTTGGTGTTTCTGGAGCGGATGATAACCAGCGTTCGGCCAGTACAGAATGTTTTTAGACCCGTTCTTTTGCCATTACTGTACCACGAAGGCTGTGTGTTGTTCCAGCAGGATAATGTTCGCCCACACACTGCCCTTGAAACTCAACGTGCCCTGCAAGACGTACAGCAATTTCCCCGGCCGAGAAGTGACTCATGCGACTCGTCAACCAACATCTCTCACAGATTGTAACGCCAGAAATGCATATCCTCCTATTTCCATATGCTGCACTATACATTTTTTTCCTTATTTTGCTACCTGAAGATATGGCATTTCTGTGCCTTTATATATTGTAATTGTTTTTCTGTTTATATATATATATATATATATATATATATATATATATATATATATATATATATATATATATATGCATTTATGTTGGTTTGTTTTGTGAATATTATTTGTATTTATATGCTGGGTCTGGCCTAGGGAAAACTATGCTATCGAACGAATACATCGATAGGTCGTGTGGAGAACAAAAGTGTTTAGGATCTTTGGTAGTGTTAACTCTGTCGCGTGGAGCGCGAGCAGAGCAGAGTTTGGCTGGGGTGGTGCAGGGGAGCAGGTGTGTTGTGTGACGCTCCCGCGAGTTGCCGTGCTTTCGGGGTTGGGCAGCATGTAATTGCGCTCGACTTGCTATAATAGTTTCTGACACGGTGTCGCGGACGGGAAGCATTAGCTGGCGCACATCAAGAGCCCGTTTCGCCTGGTGACCGTGTCGAGAAGAAGGCGCGCCAACATCCAGCATCTGCAAAAGCGATGGCCGACAATGAGTGACTGTCGCCACCTCCTCGATCGACGGCTTCAAACCTTCAATCAACCAACAAGGAAGACTGGAAGCACGTAAAGTTTTAGAACTGTATGGCAGACCTCAGCTTTTCGAACTGATCCATTTTCATAACTAAATTACAGCAACGTAGCATGAATCTTTGTTGCTCATTGTCCCAATTGCATTACCAAGCAGGGTCCCTTCCTTTTCCGGGATGAACCCGAGTGTCATTGAAATTCAAACGTCAGCATCATTCGATTTCACTGATTTAATTTCAAAGTTCAGTTAAAGTATTCATAGCTGGCTACAATATTTAGATTACACAGTCACAAATTAAGAGTGCGAGTTTTGTTACCGTATTTTAGCTTACCTGTGACTGCAGCTCAGCTTGGTACGTACTAAATTTTACTATTGTTAATTGTCCAGAATCATTTAATTCAAGTTCACAGTTAAATCTCTTATTTCTAAATTGCGTAGATTCAAGTAGCTTTTGAAATGATTGTTGAGGTAGTCCAAGACTAACCG
This sequence comes from Schistocerca cancellata, assembly GCF_023864275.1. Lineage (NCBI taxonomy): Eukaryota > Metazoa > Arthropoda > Insecta > Orthoptera > Acrididae > Schistocerca > Schistocerca cancellata. The sequence goes on along the minus strand of NC_064629.1, from coordinate 856,263,305 downwards.
TATTTTACTGAATTTCGATGTGCTTCAGAAAGAAAGCTCACTATTAACTTCAGCCACTAAATTAACTTTCGATTTTCCGGTTTTATTAATTCTTTTGCTAAATTAAGTCAGAGTGTAGCGAAATTTATTACTTCTGACAAACTTTCAGTTTTCGCACTACACGTGTCAACCTTCAGTTGCCACGCTTCTAGTGCTAATTATATGTGTAATAACCTTTCTTTTTCAGTTACTATAGTAATTGTCCTTAGGACTGGCGACCGTAATTTCCCCCAAATCTCAAATATCTAATTACCGCTAGTTAATTCTTAACGTAACGGCCGCACATTTACTTTCTTTATTAACTTTACCCCTTTTCAAAATTAATTTCCACCAGTTTCATTAGCATCTTTCCTTTCATTTAGATGCAACCCGTTCCTCGCTCTTTACCGACAAATTAACTTCGGTGACGATTGCTTTTCCCAAATTTCCATTAGGTACACGCGGTTTAATTTTTCCCTGTCATTAAGGTCGATAAGTGAGGGGGAGGTTACAAGATGTACATGAATAGGTGAAGTAGAGGGAGATAACATATCCCAGGACAGTAGTCACCATATGAACGATTGACTGGATACCAGGGTCAGCGCAATCATTGTTGCCTGTGGAGGCTACACCATGTAATAATATGGGTGTTTCAGCATGGGTCGATGCCTGGTGCCTCAGAACCGCTTGTGGTGTTGATCTGTAAACGTAATCATTTCATGCACTCCACATGCATCGTTGCAGCAACAAATATTGAGTGAAGTGGAAACCTCTATTTTTTTTCTTGGAGTGTATTTCACTCATCTTTCCAGTGGCACGACGATTAAATTAGGGCAATACTTGCTCAGAACCATTTGAACCATTTTTAAAAAGCCCTTGTCTGCACCCCACACACAGACGGCTCCTTTGGTAGCCGCCTCTGATGTGTATTGAGATTCTGGCCCATTTACGAGGACGCTACAGCTCTCAACCCTAGGAACTCACAGCCTAGTTTGCCACCGAATCTTCATAGTCTCTGGTTCAAGCCTTCAGCTCGACTCAGAACCAGGAGGCACGTCTAATTCTGAGGAAAACGCTACGGTCTGAAGCTGGTATTCTCAATCTTCTGTGGCAGTCACTGGAATGATCCTAGAATGACTTCAGAGTGCGAGTGATAGTCTTCGTTTATCCCGAAGCGTGTTATAATCTGAAGCTTGTTGCACCCTGTTCCCTTAACGGCTAAGAGAATAGCTTTTTCAACTTGGTGAATGCGGCCCCCATGCTTATACACTGAGTATATCTGGGGTACCTTTTCATCCTTCTCTGCCATTTCCCTAAGGGGTACCGTTATTCACCACACGTTTGAACTGCCGGTGTTAAACAGACCCCTACCTATCTGTGTTTGCTTCCTCTTGATCATCTTCGAACAGGACATAGGAGGTTTCCCAGCAGGTGAAGTGAGTCTCTCTGGCTCAGTTTCGGTTTCAGTGCAACACAGCAGCTAGAAACTGTTGGTTGTGCGGATGGGTGTAACATCTTGAGTTCTCCCTAGTCTGCCCAGTACATGACGCCTACACAGCTCGCCCTATTTGCCCAAGAAATTCACAGTGCCGTAGACACTGGCGAACAGATTGATGCCGTATTCCTGGACTTCAGGAAGGCATTTGATACGGTTCCGCACTTACGTTTAATGAAAAAAATACGAGCTTACGGAATATCGGACCAGGTTTGTGATTGGATTCAGGATTTCCTAGAAGAAAGAACACAACATGTCATTCTTAACGGTTCAAAATCTGCAGATGTAGAGGTAATTTCGGGAGTACCGCAAGGAAGCGTGATAGGACCTTTATTGTTTACAATATACATAAATGACTTAGTTGACAACATCGGTAGCTCCGTGAGGCTATTTGCAGATGACACGGTTGTCTACAAGAAAGTAGCAACATCAGAAGACTCGTACGTACTCCAGGAAGACCTGCAGAGGATTAATGCATGGTGCGACAGCTGGCAGCTTTCCCTAAACGTAGATAAATGTAATATAATGCGCATACATAGGGGCAGAAATCCATTCCAGTACGATTATGCCATAGGTGGTAAATCATTGAAAGCGGTAACGACCGTAAAATACTTAGGAGTTACTATCCGGAGCGATCTGAAGTGGAATGATCACATAAAACAAATAGTGGGAAAAGCAGGCGCCAGGTTGAGATTCATAGGAAGAATTCTAAGAAAATGTGACTCATCGACGAAAGAAGTAGCTTACAAAACGCTTGTTCGTCCGATTCTTGAGTATTGCTCATCAGTATGGGACCCTTACCAGGTTGGATTAATAGAAGAGATAGACATGATCCAGCGAAAAGCAGCGCGATTCGTCATGGGGACATTTAGTCAGCGCGAGAGCGTTACGGAGATGCTGAACAAGCTCCAGTGGCGGACACTTCAAGAAAGGCGTTACGCAATACGGAGAGGTTTATTATCGAAATTACGAGAGAGCACATTCCGGGAAGAGATGGGCAACATATTACTACCGCCCACATATATCTCGCGTAATGATCACAACGAAAAGATCCGAGAAATTAGAGCAAATACGGAGACTTACAAGCAGTCGTTCTTCCCACGCACAATTCGTGAATGGAACAGGGAAGGGGGGATCAGATAGTGGTACAATAAGTACCCTCCGCCACACACCGTAAGGTGGCTCGCGGAGTATAGATGTAGATGTAGATGTAGATGTACACCCACCATCGACCTACCACACACAGTCAAGTGGACGTGTAATGATGGATCCTGTACGTCTGCAGAAGAAGAGGCAGTATCTACAAGAGAGGATAGAACTTGAGGTAACATTGATATCTTTGGTACCTGACTCTTGGTAGCCCTCCTAATACATCCATCCGTAGCAGCTTAGTATCACTTGACAGTAATCAGGATGGCTTCCAGTTGCTTACAAATGCAATCGACTCATCCCCTGCCCGAGAAAAGCAAACAGAGTAAGGATACATTATGCCTTATCCAACATTTTGCAAACAATAAACGATTTATACATGGTGCAATATTTTTAAAGAACCGTAAATAAACAGCTTTAACTTAGCTTGCAGCATATTTTTAAATGTATGAGTCTGACATGATACAAGTATTAGAAATCGTGGTACCAGTTTTACTACATCTCCGAAACATTTTTTAGGTAATAATCACAAAAAATTCGACAATAGTTTTATTTATTTATTTATGCATTTATTTTACCTGGCAAGATTAGGGCCTTCAGGCCCTTTCTTACACCTAACCAGGCATACTCAGATTGAACGAGTTTCAGTTTCTACAGAACATTAAGGACATATAACGTGTTATACAGTATTAATGTTAAAGAAAAGAATAGAGATTGTAACAGTAGTACAATGATAATTATAACAATCAAAAAATAATTATAACAATCAATAATAATAATAATAATAATAGTAATGACTATGTATATGAAAGTAAATATATTTTTCTTTTATGAATGTCAGTCCTATTGCTAGTTGGGAATTTTCTCGTTATGTTCTTGCAGCTTGTGAGTTATTCTCATCGAGCAGAGACATAAGACGATAGAATGGGGTGAAAGAGATATAGACGAGGTAGATAGGTTAGAGGAAGAGAAATAGAATGGTAAAATTCGAAGCTATGATGGAGAGGAAAAAGAAAGAGATGAGAGGGGCACAACAATGGTGGCTATACCGTCTCTAATATGTAAGTTTTGAGTTCCCTCTTTAATGTTGAGTGGTTCTGGATAAGACGCAGATCACAGGGGAGCGCGTTCTGAGATGGAGAGTGACACGGAGAAAGATTTTGTGTTATGTAAAGGTACAGCCAAGATGTTAGACGTATCCGATCTGGTAGTGCGGTTGTGGAATGAAGATAGGTGTTTAATGTGAGAAGATAAGTATTGGGGACACCAGTGGCTAAGAAATCGATGAAGTACGCACATCGTGTGGAGATCGCGTGCCTTATGTGGGCGTATCCAACCTAGCTGGGAGTATGAAGGACTGATATGATCATACAACCGTATATTGCACACGTAGCTAACGCAAGCATTCATCACTAGCTCGAGGTATCTCGAATTTTCACTATTTGTGCCGTGTTGAACTACATCACAGTAGTAAAGATTAGGCAAGACTAGTGTTTGGACTAATTTTTGTTTAAAATGGGTTGGAAATATTTTTCTAAATTTTTGAATTGCATGTAGGGAGGAGAGCGATTTCCGGCAAGCTGTGACTGTTTGTTCTTCCCAGTTTAGGTGTTCATCCAAGATTATTCCAAGGTCTTTTACTGTTTTTTGGTGTGGTATTTGGGTACCATTGACGAGTATTTGAGCGACTGTTTCGCGAAAGTACCCGCTGATTAACTTTGGATGAGATATAAGTATGAGCTGGGATTTCTTGGAGTTTAGTGTCAGACCTAGGTTCTGTGCCCATCGAGAAACAGAGCAAAGATCTACGTTCATACTCGCTACTGCGTCAGCAATGTTCTTGGGGCTTGCACTTATCTGCAGTTGGATGTCGTCGCCATATAGATGGTAGCTGCAGGAGTGAATCACTGAAGAAATATCATTAATGTACAGTGAGAGGAGTAATGGACCAAGGACGGAGCCTTGTGGAACTCCAGAGCGCACGTTTTTCCATGATGACTTTTCCGACCCAGAAATGACTTGTTGACCTCTGTTTTTGAGGTAGCTGTCGAACCAGTGTATTGCGCTGTTTGAGAAATTCAGCTGTTTCATTTTAATTAGTAATATGTCAAAGTCAACTGTATCAAAAGCCTTGCTAAAGTCAAGCAGTGTTAGGATGGTAGCTTCACGTCTGTCCGTAGCATGTTTAATGTTATCAGTTACGTTGATTAATGCAGTTGCTGTACTATGATGCTTCTAGATTCTATACATTCCTGTTAAAAAAAAGACTAATGTGACACGATATATTACTGATTAGAGTAGCTGTGAAGTCACAAACACCGATTTACTACTAGTATGTTATGCAAAATACTCCTAACTTCCGAAATTCTTTGTGAGAGTCTGAAAGTTCGCTAAAATATATCATTCTTCACGTAAATATGTAAAGACATTAGAGAACTTTTGGTTCTCAATGAGGATATTGTGGCCAAAAGTTTCTCGAAATCACAGGTTAATTTTAAAATTGTATCTATCACTTTTCTGAAACGCGCGGCTTATCTCTACAGTTGACGATAGAGTTCTACGAGATGTATCTCGAAACCAGCACGAGTTTTGATAAAATCAACAAACAAGCATTCAAGTTTTACTTCGAGTTTTCGGATCTAGGTTTTCGAAATTGTCTTACCTGACGAGCGTCGCTGTACTCGGAGACAAAACAAACACCAGAAAACGTCTTACATGCATATGTGTAAGTAAATAAAAGTGCGATTTGCCTTTTTGTTTCTCAATCATAAGTAGAACAGAATAATGTAGTAAGGGTGACTGCCGTTACCAAGTTCCGGGTCCATCTCCGGTGCAGACGTCATGATGGTGATGGCAGATACTGGTTTAGTTGGCGGTGCCTGGTGCTGCCCGGCGTCATACTTAACGAGGGTTCCGATCGAGACCTGATTGCAGAACTGCAGCTGGAGGCATCGCTTGGCCCAGAGCTCGACGGAAAGCTCCCTTGGAGTAGCGTTGCACCGCCCAGATGCTAAAGGAACTACTTCCGATCACTCGGCCTGCGGAAGCAAACAAGTGTGTGGTCCTGGCGACTACCATCGGCTCTCGACTTGGGGTTAGAATACCTGCACGGAGTGACATTTGGGCGTAGTGATACTTACACCGAGCCTGGGACTCATGCCTGCTAACCGGCTTTTCACAGATACAGGCACACTATGAAGTCCAGCAGCCCAGCACAGCTGCTCGTGCGAGCTGGCTCGCGCTCACACCACAGCAGTCAACAATTACGTATCACTTCAGGGTGGCCCATTTACGCGTTTATTTTATTTATTTCTCAAGGCTCTGGTATTACTGAGAACTGACAATGAAATTCAACAAAATGAGAACTGACTATGAAATTCAATATCTCTATTAATATTTTGATGTTGCAGGGAACAGCTAAGTAAGAAACAAAGTATTTCTTATGACTGTTGCAGCCTTATGATGACTGTTGTTTTAGAATGAAATTTAAACTGTCAAATTTGTATTTCGTTACCATTTTATTTAAACGTTAAACATAAAAACAGAGAATTTTCATAAATATTACTTATCCTTGTCACTAAAGGACCAATGTCTGGTACCACTTTTCAATTAATGCTAATTCTAGGACGAGCTCTTAAGTTGAAGTTTGCTAGTGAGCTTACTACGTTGGTGGATTTGGTTCTCTTTATTTAGAAAACAAAAGCAGCGTCTACATGTAAGTCAAAACATCGACATAATCGAAGCTGCAGACTTGCAAAGTAGTAAAAATTTACATTGACGAAACAGAAGTCTACGAGACTAATTTTGCTATGGAACTAATCACACAAACGTCACATTGTGGGTGTATAAGTTCTAACTGTAGCTGAGTTTCCACACTGTCAACATAACCTGGATATCAGTGAAACTGCGCAACCCTTTGCAAGTTCAAAAGCATAATATTAACTTGAGCTAACTGCAGATTCGTTCATTGAGTGTTCCTCCTGAAAACAAAAATTTATATTCATAGTGAAAATTTAGGAATGCTGGGAGAATTATTGAGACGTTTATTTCCCTGCTCCCTTATGATGATGAATACTTCCTTCAGTCCTATCGCTTAAAAGCCTTTTTTTACGTCGGCTTCTCGCTGTTCATCCACGTGACCATAATATTTTACAATAAATCTATTGTAATGTTGTTGCAAACTGAATTTTTTCGTTGTGTTCAAGGTTTTGAAGCACAGTAATATAACACTAAGCATATCAAGGCAGCATCACGTACAGTAAACATATAGGCTAGGTATCCTGCACAGATACATTGACACTGATGTGTCTAACCGCTTTGAAGTTCCTAACCCGACCATCACGCTACTTTTCATTCCTTTCAAAGCATCTGCTCTCCATTTTAAGGGGAGACGCCACTCTAAAAATTCTATTTTTTCAAAAAATTAATAGACAGTTCACATCTTCAGAGCGTTTACTCATAGATCCCAAAACGATCTGACTGTATTCGAATTACAAGTACATCTAAGAAATGTTTCAAATACGTACTGAGCAAGGGGCTGTGGAATACCGAGAGAGACCAAAGATAATTTTTGAAGAAACAGGAGCATCTTTACTCCGAACTTGGAATAAACTGAAACTGGGAAAAACAAGTTGCAAGACTTCCAGGAAAAGTGAAGCGAAATAATTGGCAGATAGTTGTTGGAAATCAGTTTCCTTGCCTTTTGACTGCGTAAATATAAATTCAGGGAACGCACTGGAGTCCTATTCAGTACAATCAATAAGCTGCAAGAAAACAGGCTTTGGCTTACAATCAGATGTCCCTACCACTGCACCTACTCAAGTAGACAGAGTAGATTTTTATTTAGAAATGTAAAGAAAAAGGTTACCCTGATCTCGAAACTACAAGAAGAAACCTCATATAAGCAAGGAGAGAAAACGTTATGTCGCTGATGAATTTTAATGGGTATGTGTTTTGTAGTAACATTCTTTTTTGATAAAATGTTAAAATCTATATTACAATACGTTTGTTTTTCTAAGCTCGGAGCCAACTATTTTATCATAAATATTAACCAGCTTGAATGAAATTTTTGCAGGAAGTGATCTATATGTGTATGTATACTTACATGCATTAATATTATCGAAAATTTAATGTATTTATTCTGTCATCACATCTATGTCTTGATAATTAAAGAAAATTTATACTGAAATATTAGATAATCATTGAAAACAAATTATTCATATTTCTCATAAAATGAATATACAGAACTGTTGAACTACGTCTTGTGAATGTTTCTACAAAATCTGTCATGTAAAATTTGTGGTGTGAGTTCCTACAGCTGGTTTTCAAGAATACCATTAAAATCACATTAAAAATTCAAAACTCGAAAACCAATGAAGCTATGGACTTCAAAACTTGCGTATTACTACATCTTTACGTAATAGACGTGATTTTAAAATTTGGTTGCTATCGGAAAAGTAGAAGAAAAGAGTCGCGTCTCCCCTTAAGCTTTCCGCTGTATTTACAGTGTATAGACCGGGAACACACCTGGCGTTTTTGTCCGCTCGGAAGTTTTACCGTCGCCGCCGTACAATCAGTGGAGCGTAGGATAGTATTGCTACGTACACATTGTGTGGAAAACTGGACTATCGGATTATTTAACGCCGACGGCAGCAATGCAGCCGCCCACTGCCACTACAATCGACCGATTTTTTACCGTCTCCGCCGAAATGGTGGCCTACGTGACTAAATGCGCGGTTACACACTCATCATCCAGTCTGCCGCCGACCGCTGTTGTGTACGCGTAGAGAGTGGCGTAGTGGTGTGATTCAATCATGGCCGAAGTGGTTGTAATTGACAATGAGTTATTAATTCATTTTTCACAAGAATGGCCTGTGTTCTGGGACAAAACCTTGGACATTTTTAAAGATAGGAATGCCACAAGGATTGCGTGGCATGAAGTTTGTCTTCAACTTATGAATGATTTTGATAAGGTGGAAGACAGCGAAAAAAATGACTTTGGTAAGTACAAATAATTTAGTCTATTTATTTTATAATGCTATTGAATTGTCCTTAACAGTCTTAAATTTATTTATTTTTATTTGCAATTTTAGACGTATTAACAAATGCGAAGGATCAAAACTTTAAAAACAAATAAAAAACACCGTATATTACACAAAAAGAAAAACAAGACACCAAAGTATAATTGCAATAACACCAGCAGATAAGGGGACGGTCATAGTGGTAATGAATAAATTACATTATCATCATCGTTTAAAACAAGGCTTGATAAAGAAATTCTCAATTTCTAAATGTCACCGAAGCAAAAGTAATAAAAGTAATTAACAAATCATTTCTATTATATTAAACAGATGATAAACTATTAATGTCAGTTAAATAGCATTTCAACTAATAATTAATAGTTTTTAAATTATTTTTCAATATCATCGCATTTATTTTACGTTTTTATAGTTTCAATGCACATAGTACCTGTTACAATTCGAATTGTACTAATTAGTGAGATTGGAGTTAAGTTTTATGCCAAACGGTGTCAAATCTGTCCACAATGTATCTGATTATGCTTATGTTTCCTGGTTTCCCGTATCTGGTCCTCAGATCTTTGACATCTGCCAGGGAATGCTTCAACACTTGACACGAAGTACTTGCACGAGATTTATTTCGTCACTTGCACAGAATGTTTCTCACGTTGTTGGGTTTCAAACCTCCTCTTGAACAGCACACTATTAAGGATGTTTTCAAGTCCTGTAATTGACGTAGCATCCTCAGCTACGTACCCATCTCTATCTCTAAAATAATTCTGAAGCACTATACAGGCCTTTACAATATCAGTAGCAAAATCAGGTTGTACATTCAAGGGAAGATGAAAAATTCGCCATTTGTTACTGAGTACTCCGAAAGCGCTCTCTATGTACCCTCTTGTCCTACACAGTCTGTAGTTAAATACCCTCTTTTCAACAGTCAAGTGAGTACCAGCGTAAGGTATTAACAAATGTTTATGTAAGCCAAATGCAGCGTCAGCAACAAAGAAATAAGGTACTTTCGGGCTTTCTGTTTCTGGTAGGCACATCTCTTCCGGTAGATTATGTAAACCACTTTCAATTGATTTCCACAGCTTAGTGTCTTTGAAAATAGAAGAGTCACAGTCTTTTCCATAACTTTCAATGTTCACAAACGTAAATTGGTACGAACTGTCTCTGATAGCCATTAATACAATTGAATAATAACCTTTATAATTGAAGAACATAGAGCCACTTCCCGCTGGAAACACGAGATGTATGTATTTTCCATCTATGGCACCTATGCAGTGAGGGAAATTTGCTATTGATTCAAATCAATTTGCTGATTCCTCCCAGATTTCTTTAGTGGGTGGTAGTATGCACTCACTTTGCAAAACAAGCCACAGAGCTTGACTGACCTCCTTAAAACCAATCTTGCTGTAAATACTCCAATTCTGTATGAATAATGGAGGTAAATGTCCATCCACTGGCGAAATACCTAAAAGTAAAAACATTTTGGTGTCAATACAACTCATATATTATAGTTAATAAGTTGTACTTTTTCGATATACTTCCTTATTTCGGGGCCGGCCGGTGTGGCCGAGCGGTTCTAGGCGCTTCAGTCTGAAACCTTGGGACCGCTACGGTGCCAGGTTAGAATCCTGCCTCGGGCATGGATGTGTGTCATGTCCTTAGGTTAGTTAGGTTTAAGTAGTTGTAAGTCTAGGGGACTGATGACCTCAGATGTTAGGTCCCATAGTGCTCAGAGCCATTCGAACTTTATTTCGCCTTACAAATATTTTATTTTGAGGTAGAGAAGTCAGGAAAAGGTGGAAAGACTTACGTGATGCTTTTATCAAATCACAAAAAATACAAAGAATCAAAAGCAACTTGTTCACATGCCTCCCGAAAAAAAAAGTACATATTTAACAATGAGCTACAGTTTCTGCGAAAAATATACGAGGAAAGAGAAACAGAAGAAAGCTACAACAAAGGAGTTGAAGACTACGATAGTGAAGAGCTAAGTGCTCCACCAGTACCTCTGGCAGTGACTACAGTTGAAGTAACAGCCGAAACATTTGCTTCAAAAGCGAAACCACCTACAAGGCAACATAAAAAAGTGCATGAAGTCGACTTAAAAATTTTACAAATATTACAGAACAGAGAACCTGAGAAAAAAATGACAAACTGTCATTCTTCGAAAGTTTGTTGCCTCATGTAGACAAGTTTTATGACAGTCACTGGCTTCAATGCCAAATGGAATTTCTTCAAGTCATTTCGAAAACTAAAAATACACTCCTGGAAATGGAAAAAAGAACACATTGACACCGGTGTGTCAGACCGACCATACTTGCTCCGGACACTGCGAGAGGGCTGTACAAGCAATGATCACACACACGGCACAGCGGACACACCAGGAACCGCGGTGTTGGCCGTCGAATGGCGCTAGCTGCGCAGCATTTGTGCACCGCCGCCGTCAGTGTCAGCCAGTTTGCCGTGGCATACGGAGCTCCATCGCAGTCTTTAACACTGGTAGCATGCCGCGACAGCGTGGACGTGAACCGTATGTGCAGTTGACGGACTTTGAGCGAGGGCGTATAGTGGGCATGCGGGAGGCCGGGTGGACGTACCGCCGAATTGCTCAACACGTGGGGCGTGAGGTCTCCACAGTACATCGATGTTGTCGCCAGTGGTCGGCGGAAGGTGCACGTGCCCGTCGACCTGGGACCGGACCGCAGCGACGCACGGATGCACGCCAAGACCGTAGGATCCTACGCAGTGCCGTAGGGGACCGCACCGCCACTTCCCAGCAAATTAGGGACACTGTTGCTCCTGGGGTATCGGCGAGGACCATTCGCAACCGTCTCCATGAAGCTGGGCTACGGTCCCGCACACCGTTAGGCCGTCTTCCGCTCACGCCCCAACATCGTGCAGCCCGCCTCCAGTGGTGTCGCGACAGGCGTGAATGGAGGGACGAATGGAGACGTGTCGTCTTCAGCGATGAGAGTCGCTTCTGCCTTGGTGCCAATGATGGTCGTATGCGTGTTTGGCGCCGTGCAGGTGAGCGCCACAATACGACCGAGGCACACTGGGCCAACACCCGGTATCATGGTGTGGGGAGCGATCTCCTACACTGGCCGTACACCACTGGTGATCGTCGAGGGGACACTGAATAGTGCACGGTACATCCAAACCGTCATCGAACCCATCGTTCTACCATTCCTAGACCGGCAAGGGAACTTGCTGTTCCAACAGGACAATGCACGTCCGCATGTATCCCGTGCCACCCAACGTGCTCTAGAAGGTGTAAGTCAACTACCCTGGCCAGCAAGATCTCCGGATCTGTCCCCCATTGAGCATGTTTGGGACTGGATGAAGCGTCGTCTCACGCGGTCTGCACGTCCAGCACGAACGCTGGTCCAACTGAGGCGCCAGGTGGAAATGGCATGGCAAGCCGTTCCACAGGACTACATCCAGCATCTTTACGATCGTCTCCATGGGAGAATAGCAGCCTGCATTGCTGCGAAAGGTGGATATACACTGTACTAGTGCCGACATTGTGCATGCTCTGTTGCCTGTGTATGTGCCTGTGGTTCTGTCAGTGTGATCATGTGATGTATCTGACCCCAGGAATGTGTCAATAAAGTTTCCCCTTCCTGGGACAATGAATTCACGGTGTTCTTATTTCAATTTCCAGGAGTGTACATACCCCTCCATACCTCAAACCCATAATGTGCACAACAAATCTACTTCCAAGTTCCAGCAGTTTAATCAGCCATCAAATATTAAGTTTACAAAACTTTTCAATGTTCCCCAGATGCCTCAACAAGCGTTTACGACTAACATACATTCATCGCAGTTTCCAAGTACTCCAGTTCCACTACAATAAATGACCTGCTCTCCAATCACAACTTTCCAACCAATTCCAAACGTACCTCATCAAAAAAATTCTGCTGCTGAACATTACGAAAATTATTTTCAAATGATCGGGGATGAAAATATTCAATCTTGCATCCCTTCAGTATCTTCACCAGCTTCAACGAACACTACTGATTTTGCTGAATTGTAAGTCGTAATGATCAAATATTGCGAAACATGTAATAAAGTGCTGTAGCTTATTCTGTTAAGAAATATAAGGTTTTGTAATCTAAAAATTGTGTGTTGAACTAATTCCCCACACTCAGTTATACTTACCTTAAAGTTATTGCCAGCATTTCCACCGGTTGAATACAATTCCTCAGTTTAGTATTTTTCCGTTATATATGATTTTTCAGCAGGTTGTGGAGTTCGTCGTATGACGAGATTGACATCATAAAATAATTGAAAAGTTTTTCTTCATAGTTTCTTACGTCAGGAAACAAAGCGTAGGAGGCACCAACTTCCACTCTCCTTTCATTAGTCTGATGAAGCCAAATAAGTCAATTTTTTCGCTTCCTCTTCAATCGACGATGTAACAATAAAGCAAGAAGATGTTCTCTATTCATGTTGTACACAAAACTATTTATAATATGATAAAACGACAGTTAAAGAGACACTTGTTGCACAGTGGTCAGTGATCGACTGATGTAGCGTCGGTATTTTTGCCGCTCAGTGTGTAAACGCTACATTAATGTTACAGCGGCGACGGTAAAAATTCCGATCGGACAAAAACTCCAAGTGTGTTCCCGGCTATGGTCGTATCAAAGGCTACGCCGAGCCTGTTGATGGTCACTCTACTGAAGGCAGCGCATTGCCGCGCTATCAGTCAGCCGTGCTGCGCTACGTGGCCACGTTTGATCGTCCCATTTTACTGTACGCCCCAGACGACGAGCGAGCGTGAGCGCTCTTGCTCGCCTCAACAGGGTTGCTGTAGTCTACGACATGCGTTACTAGGAATTAGTTTTAACATACGTTGCAAGGGGCAAAACTGCGACCAGTCTCTTTTTTATAATAATTTATTTTATCTTTACCAGTTTCATGCTGGTTTGCACATCTTCTAACTGACGGAGAAAGTATGGATTTAATTGTATGTCACTTTCCTGCTTTTCCGCTACGAAGATTTCGTATTCGGTGCCTGCCCATTTAGATATTCATTCTCAGAACCTCTCACGACGAATACTGAAAATATTCTCTGGAAATGGCTTGATCTTTCATATTGATATTTCATTAGGAAATATTTTATAAATTTCGAGAGATATTTAGCCGATTTTGTGTCTTTCCAGGGAACAGCACGAAGAGGTAATCTGTTTCAGTCCCCCATTAAATTTATTTAAAATACAGTATTTACAAAGCTGCCAACGATTGCATTAAACTATTTATCAAAATGTACAAATTTCTCAGTGAATTTGACGTTTTCTTCTTCAATGTAACTTCTGTGCGTAGTTTCCATCAGTCTGGAGTTTCTTTAAAACCTTTGGAATTGTTTCGTCAGTCTTAATTGCTGACGTTTTTCCCATAAATGCTTAAAATTGGTCAACATGGTGGTACTGGTACTCAGGATTTTCTCGAAGATTTTCCACTAATGAGCAAACCTCAGAAGTTAAGTCCCATAGTGCTCAGAGCCATTTGAACCATTTTTTTGAATGTCAGCAGAGCACTGTTCAAGCTAGAGGAGGCTCTGTAATGATGTGTGGCGTGTGCGGTTCGACTGATATGGGACCCCTGATACGTCTAGATATGAGACTCTCACAAGTGACACGTAGGTAAGCATCCAGTCTGATCACCTACTTCCAGTTATGTCCAGTATGCATTCATACAGACTTGGGCGATTTCAGCAGGACAGTGCGTCACCCAACCTGTCCAGAATTGCTACAGAGTGTCTCCAGGAACACTCTTCTGAGTTTAAACACTTCCGTTGGCCACCAAACTCTCCAGACACGAACATTATTGAGCTTATGTGGGATGCTTTGCAACGTGCTCTTCAGAAGAGATCTCCACCCCCTCGTACTGTTATGGATTTATGGACAGCGCTGCAGGATTCATGGTGTCAATTCCCTCCAGCACTACTTAAGACATTAATCCTTGCCGTGTCGTGTTGTGGCACGTCTGCGTACTCGTGGGGGCCCTACACGATATTAGGCAGGTGTACCAGGTTCTTTGGCTCTTCAATGTATTTTCGCCTAATGCAATGTTAAGATTGTTTCGCACTTTTGTGTGATGGTAACAATGTTAGTAAGTCGGAGCCTCGATTGAAGAGCTGCCTTCAATGTAGACTGATGAAAATGTAGCGTCTTCCTCTTTTGCCCGCTTCTTTGTGCGGTCAAAATGTTTTCGCATATCATCTGCAGTTTCCTCTGGAATAAAAACGCGCCTACCTTCCCCTAAACTGTTACTTTTTGGTGGATAGCCTTTCTTTGCGTTAATTCTTTTTGAAGTTTAGCCGACGCTAGTAAGTCGCTTATTGTTTGTTGTATAGACCACTAAATACAAGTGCCCGTTGTAAAAAGCGTAAAATTACCCTTTGGCGGTC
This sequence comes from Schistocerca cancellata, assembly GCF_023864275.1. Taxonomy (NCBI): domain Eukaryota; kingdom Metazoa; phylum Arthropoda; class Insecta; order Orthoptera; family Acrididae; genus Schistocerca; species Schistocerca cancellata. The sequence goes on along the minus strand of NC_064629.1, from coordinate 856,248,199 downwards.
TCAGTGAGTTTAATTATCTCAGAAGTAAAACGTGGAACGCTACTTACCAGTCGTTGGCCAACTTTAGTACAGAAATGTGGGAGAAAGCCAAGCACAATACGAACTGGTGCGGAGACAGGAAACATTGTGCAGGAAATGGGCTTTGACCCTCTCCAGAATACGTCACAGGTAGCGGCGGACAGGCCGATGTCTTCTACTTCTGGAACACCCTGTCCACTGCCTACAGTGTCCTGGGCTCCATGCAAATACCAACACATTCCCTCTCCGTACAAGTGTCATTCCGTGCAAGTATCAAAAACGCTTTGCGTTGCCGCCTGCTGGCCTAGTCAGCGGTCGTGATTGACGTTCTATCGTTTACTGGTGTAGGCGCTTGCAGAGCAAGCTGCTGCCATACTACAGCTGTGAGAGGCTTGCGGATCTGCCGGACAAGCGGCCCGTACACCACAACATCCAACACTGCATATATACAAAATAATGCACTTTACACATTTCCATATTTCTTCAGTTAAAGCTGACATTTCGTTAGCCAAAAATAAATTTAGAATCGTTTGCTTAAGTAAAATGAAGCATTCGTGACTAGTACGTGTTTACATCGTGGGCAGCATAGCTAGACTGCTTTATACAGTGTCTTAATGTTTTCCACCAGCTAAGACAGGGCGCACTTCCATGATAGGTTGGCAATGTCCGCCAACATTCCTAACACTTTATTAAATATTTTGTTAACTTCTCTGCATCCAGTATTTTGATAACTGTAATCTATTCCTGTACACTGTCCAGTTACATTAACGTGGCCATCTGGCAAAAGCCTGAATTATCACATTTTGCATCGTGGGCTACTGCAAGACGTGCAGGATGCCTTGGTTTGTTATTATTACTGGAGAATCTAGACTGTATCGTTGCGAAATATCAGTAATATAATGTGAATGGAAGATGGTATTCTCTTTATCAGGAGGAATTTAAATGTGCTTACATCCCCAAAAGAAACGTTGTGCGAAGAGTTTTTCACTCTTTGCAGGACTGTAGCACAGTCGAAAATACGTACAAGTGTTTGAAATAGAGACTTCTATATTCGAAATATGCATGTATAGTCTCCATATGTACGGTTGTAGCCGGCCGCAGTGGCCGAGCGGTTCTAGGCGCTACAGTCTGGAACCGCGCGACCGCTACGGTCGCAGGCTCGAATCCTGCCTCGGGCATGGATGTGTGTGATGTCCTCAGGTTAGTTAGATTTAAGTAGTTCTAAGTTCTAGGGGACTGATGACCTCCGATGTTAAGTCCCATAGTGCTCTCTAACATTCTGCGTGGTGTCTGTTGTTCTATGTCGTGTCTCCCTACTACTTTCGCGCAACGACGCTCTGAGCGTGTTTTTTAGGGAATTGACTAGCTTGAACCTGGCACCTGTTGCTGGTAAGGAGACGCCAGACCACACATGACATGTAGAGTTCAGTGAGACTAGCGACGATATAACCAAATACTTAATGATTTCAGCGTCAGCTACACTGCACTCCGTGTAAAAGAATCTTAATACTAACTAAATTTAGTGGAAGGGGTTCAAGGCTTTCCTATTTTTAGTTAGCTGGTAAAATAACGTCGAAAAAGCAGTTAAGTTTACCATTGGAAATTTTATTCTACTCACAAAACATTGTTTATAAATTGCACTATTGATAAAAGGAAATGTTTTAATACAGGACGATAAAAACCAACTGTGTTCAACAAAAAATGTGAACGAATATCCCCTGGATGGGTTTCCAAGTTCTACAATGGATCGAAGGATGACCTGTGCTATATCACATCTATAATCTAGGTTTAAATTAAGTTTCACAAAATAGAAAACTATCAAAATGGTCTACAGTGACCCTCAATTATCTTTAATTACTTATCTAACTTGTAAATTACAGTGGCTGATGTGGCTTCTCAATAATTATATAACAGAAAAATCATTGCGTTTCAGATTTTAACTTACGTAGTAAATGTGAATACCATGAGCTTCAATTGACGATCGACACTAGTATTACGTAAAAAGGGGATGTAACAGGTGAGACTTCTGCAGTTCTGAGTGATGATGATGTTTGATTTGTGGGGCGCTCAACTGCGTGGTTATCAGCGCCCGTACAATTTCCCAACTTTTGCTCAGTCCAATTTCGCCACTTTCCTGGATGATGATGAAATGATGAGGACAACACAAACACCCAGTCATCTCCAGGCAGGTGAAAATCCCTGACCCCGCCGGGAATCGAACCCGGGACCCCGGGCTCGGGAAGCGAGAACGCACGAGCGGCGGACATCACGCAGTTCTGAGTGAAGCCTTATGTACTCAAAAATGCGGCATCGCGTGCGTTCATTACCTTGTCGGTGTCCGTCAGGGGGCGACGGCTGGCGCAGCTCCATACAGCTCGCCGTCTCGGAAGCAACTCTCTCCTAACTTCTCCTTACTACAATTTACCGAAGTTGGTTTAAAAAAAAAAAAAAAAACTATCTGGCTGTGTTTTCATCTGATCAATCAGGGTCTCAATGTTAACCTTAAGCTCTGCCTACAAAAGTTCTGTCCATCCAATGAAAAACGTTATACTTTTCGTGATGGGGCAATGTTTTTAAAGTTTGCAACGTAACAGAGACGCGAAAAAGTCTCACGCTAAAACTTGCGGCTGGTGTGGTCCTTTTAGTGTTGTCGTAAGATCTATACTGTTCTTCTCGAGGTCTCTAGCTTTTAACATGGGCTGAGGGGTGGTCCTAGTGGTTAGCTGGTAACGTGGGTGTCCGTCCCTTATCGTAGGGCCGTCTAGCTTAACACGGTTCTGTTCTCGGCTTCTGTTCTCGTTTCTCTCCTCGGAACTGCGTCTGTCTCACGGTGGGAAGGTATGACATGCATTTAGGCATTCTTGTGTTAGTCTGTGGTATTCTATTTGCTCACTCGTTACTCGTATTAAATTGGTTAATTTAATGTCAGGATTTATTCGGAGCTATGTGACATACTACTGGATTTGCTTATCATGTCAGGATTTTCATGGAAGGTGTTGGATTTGCCTGACACCTGACATTTCACCACCCTTGGAACTTAATTTTTGCACTGAAGTTAGGCAATGATTGAATCATTGTCTAAGTCAGTCAAAAATTATTCCTTTATCTAAATTTTGTTGCCTACTGTTCAGCCACGTTATTCTGGTTCTCTGCTAGTTTGTATTACTAATTTATATTTTTATATTCTTCCACATTATTCTCAAAAATATGTTTATATTGACAAGAGAAGAAAATTTTTATTCTATTATAATTATTATTTTTTAATTATTTTCTTTCTTTATTTAAGTGTGAAGTTTGTTTTTTAAGAAGTTTGTTACCGAAAGTGAGGAGTCTTTCACATCGATTTTCTTAGAAATTTTTTTTTTGTGTTTCTACGAAATTAGAGGAACGCTCCTATCGGTCGCAAACAGCTGTGACGTGAAAAAGGAACCCAAGTGAAGAGAGGCAGTTCTGCCACGAGTAGGACAAGAGAGACATGTTGTGGAGGCGGACTCTTCTCTGAACTGGCGTCAAGTGCAGAACGGAGCTCTGTACGACACAGAGAGGAAATTGTTGTGGACACTGCATTCACAGCGGCTGCACCCCAGCTAAAATTAGCTGTAGCAACGTTTAGCTCCAACTGTGGAGAAACGAACCAGTCAAATTAGTTAATTGTTCTTGCAAGAACTGAGAGGGCACTATAATATGCACGCTGCTCCAACCATTCTCGTGTCTATCGCCACATAATAAGACTAGGGCTGAGTACATGTTTTCTCACATAACGAGAAACATACGGAAAGTTTCTGCTGGGAAATTCAGCAAAGGCCACATTAGTTTTGTAGGAATTTCAGTGGGAGAGAGCGGCCTTGCAGACAGCAGCACGTCGCAACTTAAGGTAAATACCGCGTGCAGAGGCGTAAACTTTGTTGGTTCAGCAGCTTGTGTCTACTGTAAACTCGAGCAGCCTTGGGTAACCTTTCGCTCGAATTTGTCACTTGACTAACCATCCACAGTAGACTTGATTGTCATCCTAAATACACTCCTTGAAATTGAAATAAGAACACCGTGAATTCATTGTCCCAGGAAGGGGAAACTTTATTGACACATTCCTGGGGTCAGATACATCACATGATCACACTGACAGAACCACAGGCACATAGACACAGGCAACAGAGCATGCACAATGTCGGCACTAGTACAGTGTATCTCCACCTTTCGCAGCAATGCAGGCTGCTATTCTCCCATGGAGACGATCGTAAAGATGCTGGATGTAGTCCTGTGGAACGGCTTGCCATGCCATTTCCACCTGGCGCCTCAGTTGGACCAGCGTTCGTGCTGGACGTGCAGACCGCGTGAGACGACGCTTCATCCAGTCCCAAACATGCTCAATGGGGGACAGATCCGGAGATCTTGCTGGCCAGGGTAGATGACTTACACCTTCTAGAGCACGTTGGGTGGCACGGGATACATGCGGACGTGCATTGTCCTGTTGGAACAGCAAGTTCCCTTGCCGGTCTAGGAATGGTAGAACGATGGGTTCGATGACGGTTTGGATGTACCGTGCACTATTCAATGTCCCCTCGATCACCAGTGGTGTACGGCCAGTGCAGGAGATCGCTCCCCACACCATGATGCCGGGTGTTGGCCCAGTGTGCCTCGGTCGTATGCAGTCCTGATTGTGGCGCTCACCTGCACGGCGCCAAACACGCATACGACCATCATTGGCACCAAGGCAGAAGCGACTCTCATCGCTGAAACGACACGTCTCCATTCGTCCCTCCATTCACGCCTGTCGCGACACCACTGGAGGCGGGCTGCACGATGTTGGGGCGTGAGGGGAAGACGGCCTAACGGTGTGCGGGACCGTAGCCCAGCTTCATGGAGACGGTTGCGAATGGTCCTCGCCGATACCCCAGGAGCAACAGTGTCCCTAATTTGCTGGGAAGTGGCGGTGCGGTCCCCTACGGCACTGCGTAGGATCCTACGGTCTTGGCGTGCATCCGTGCGTCGCTGCGGTCCGGTCCCAGGTCGACGGGCACGTGCACCTTCCGCCGACCACTGGCGACAACATCGATGTACTGTGGAGACCTCACGCCCCACGTGTTGAGCAATTCGGCGGTACGTCCACCCGGCCTCCCGCATGCTCACTATACGCCCTCGCTCAAAGTCCGTCAACTGCACATACGGTTCACGTCCACGCTGTCGCGGCATGCTACCAGTGTTAAAGACTGCGATGGAGCTCCGTATGCCACGGCAAACTGGCTGTCACTGACGGCGGCGGTGCACAAATGCTGCGCAGCTAGCGCCATTCGACGGCCAACACCGCGGTTCCTGGTGTGTCCGCTGTGCCGTGCGTGTGATCATTGCTTGTACAGCCCTCTCGCAGTGTCCGGAGCAAGTATGGTGGGTCTGACACACTGGTGTCAATGTGTTCTTTTTTCATTTCCAGGAGTGTAGTACCGAACTTTGAATCGGAATCGGAAGATTTTCGTAGTACTGACCAACATCATAACGTATGAGTAGGAGCAGTTTTGTAAAGAAACGTCCAATTCAACTTTCATATTATTGTGCTTAGGATCAATGTAAAGAAACTTCCAATTAAACTATCATAATATTGTGCATAAGATTAATGTTCTTTCAGAGAGTTAATATTTAAGTTGGCGAGTTGAAAACTGTGTGAAATGCTGTAATTTGGTGAGAAATATTGCGACATTATACGTGTCATTTCACCTCACACAGTTGTTCTCAATTCAAGAATAAGGAAAAAGCGCCGCAACCTAACAACGTGAAGAGCAGGGCGCGTGCGCTATTTCTTAGTACAATGCAACTCTATTGGAGAACCGAGCACGTCACTTTAATGGGCACTGTGATCAGAGAAGTGGCTCCCTATTCACTCTGTCCACCAGTTAATGTAGGCCACATCACGGCACTGCTCGCACACATTCAGGACTTCTTCGTAGATTACAGTTACGTTCAGGACAGTTTGCCAGAGACGAGACTGCCCACAACGAAAGACGTATATCCAAGCTTCCTTCAGCTACAATCTCACAATGTGGCCGAACAGAAGTACCCGGCGATACAGTGGCAGAGAATATGGAGAGCGGTCCACCTTCCCTCTCTCCCTACAAAGGCACACGCATTGTGGTATGTAGTGGTGAACGCCGATATGCCCCCACTGCGCGGTCGTCGACTCCGACAAGCACCGTTTGGCTTGTTGCATAGCAATCGACTGTTAGGTTCTAACGAGCAAAATGCTGGCCCTTTTACTAGATGCGTTGCACACGGCGATCACAGCTTCCGACCTACTTCTCCCAGACAAAGTATACTTTCCCACCACCAGGACGAACATCGTAAACTGGAAAAAGGTGATGGCGACATATTAATTGTGTTGCACCCATGACAAGAACGTCATAGACTTCTGGTACGTACTGCAAGAGCAACATGATATCTTGTGGCGACACGTGAAATATAGAACATGATTTTCGAATTACTTAGGTTCGTTATTCACGGACCGTCCAGCTAGTTGGAGTGTTCCGGGTGTGAGAAGTGAAATGAGGAAATAGCTCAACATTCAGGAACTAACGTTTAAGCCTGATGTATTCGGGGGACTATACATAGTTTTTAAGTTAACGAGAAGTCGACCTAGATACACGCCAACAGGGCCATTGCAGTGTCTCGTTTTCTTTTCTTTCTTTTTCTGGTGAACTCTTTAAATCTAGACGCCATTAGGAGCCGTTTTTACGTTTGGATGTGTTGAATGCAGCTTCTGTTTCTGTATGTTGTGTTTAGCACCTATGAAAGACAATAAAAATCAATGGACACAAAAAACACCTCAAATAAATCCCTTAAACAAATCGCACGCTTACGGGTGGGAAGGCGTGCCCGGCGGATTAGTGTCGAGGTCCGGTGTGCCGGCGAGTCTGTGGATACTTTTCAAGGTGGTTTTCCATCTGCCTCAGTGAATTCGGGCTGGTTCCCCTTATTCCGCCTCAGTTACACTATTTCAGTGATTGCTACGCAAACACTTTCTCGAGGTACGTGTTTACCATAATTACTCTACCAAGCATACATTGGGGTTACACTCATCTGGTGTGAGACGTTCCCGGGTGTGTCCACTGGGATCCGAACCGCACAATAACCCAGGGTTAGGTGTGTGGCAGCAGTGAGGTGAATGGACTGCTGTAGCTTGTGGTGGGGTTGTGAACCACTGAGGCCTACAGTGGGGACACAGCCTCTCCATCATTTCTAGGCCCCCAGTTCCATACAATACAATACCCATGGAATGTGAGGAAATGATGTGAGTTGGGGGTAGCTAGACACTCAAGTCCGAGAAAAACTTAAAAATTATGCTCTGTCAGCAATCAGTTTTAACTCTCCCTCTCCCCCCGTAAAAAAACTGTATCCTTACACATGCATTCGAATATAGCTACTACAAAATTACGGTTGATTCTCACTTATTCCATTAGTATTAAGGAGTAGAATCAATGTATTTATCAGACTTAAGCCATTCCCTAGCATGTTCTGTAGGAGACTGGACTGATGCCACAAAAAATTGCCTTAATAGTGTGAAGAGGGTATACTTCAGAGATGTGGTGTTAGGACGAAGTTGCTATATTATCCTACATGTGAGCAAAAGTACCTAACGTGAGACCATGACTTCTTGTGCAAGAGGAATGCTACCAGGGCCATGGCGATGCTACTGTACAGTCGTGCTCAAAAGTATCCGAACGACCTGAATTGCATTTCGCCTGATTCGCATGCAATCCACATAACGCAGCTGTCTAGCAGGTCCTCTAATCGCTCCTTTGCTACCACGCAGGCCGATTTTACTCAGTTGCTTATACGCTCTCCGACTTCCATGTACTTAATTTTATTTATCTGACAAACCCTACTCTTAGGGCTATATTGTATTTGAACTAATGGAGCTATGGAGATGTTTGTAAAAATGGCAATGACGTATCACTCCATGTTAATGTAATACTGTAAGTACAAGAAATTTTTCTCATATTTGTAACACAAGATTCTCTTAATATATGTTAAACTCTAATCTTGACTTATGTGTATACCTTTCATATAAAACACGATGTTCATTTTCCTCAGGTCGTCTTCTGAAGAAGATATGTTTAAACCTATCGAAACCTAGGTAAAGATTACTTTATCCTTTGCAACTGGTCGGCTGTTTTTAATCTAATTACGTGGAACCGTTGCTGTTACGCAGCTATGTTTAAAATAATGTAAGTCGTTTGTCTATTGAAAATGGTTCCAATATCTCACCACTAGAAAACACTACTTTGTATCGCAATAACTCAAGATGTAAAGTAATACTACGATACTACAAATATCAGGGAACACCTTATCACAGGTAAGACTGTCCTTAAGGCTGGTAAGCTCACATTTATTCCAATAAATGATATACCTGAAATGTTACCACTCTCATTATTACGTCACATAGGTAATGCACGTAGTAAGTTCGTCGTATTCATGATTTACTCTTCAAAGTGACATACCGTACGAATTATTTAACACAAAATGACATTAAGAATTTAAGTTATTCACGAGTAGGTAGTTGAGAATATGCATGAACTTCAAATGACACGACGAACCGTCTCGTTCTGCATATGGATTCAAACCCAGGTCATGCAGACTAAGCAAAGATTTCGTGACTGACGGAAACTAACAGTCATTCCTGATTAGGCATACAGAGAGTGATATACCTCGATTTTAGACAGTATCAATTAGCAAATACCAAATTTAAATTACATAACGCAAACATTTTTAACGGACGCGAATTCCTACCCAGCACCTATTGTCCCTGTTAACGAACTACGAGAGATGTTAAATATTGCTTCTTAACAAGTAACTTACTTGAAATGCCGTGAGGTAAAGCTTTGTGTTGGACAGGGACTTGAACCCAGAACCTAATCGGATAGATATCGAAGCACAATCAACTGTGACATTTCGCATCTTCTCGGCCGTAGCTAGATGTTTTAACTGAAATGACGAGACGAAACATTAATTTTTCCTTCACAGGACTCCAACCCAGCACCCATCGCTGTTATATTCTAGAGAAAACAAACGTTAAATATGGGTTTGTTGCACCAGCAGCGACATGTGAGCATGTTTGAACTAGAAATAATATGACGAAGAGTTCAGTGGTGACTGGCAATAGAGCTCCACAAAATGGCTCTGAGCACTATGGGACTCAACTGCTGAGGTCATTAGTCCCCTAGAACTTAGAACCAGTTAAACCGAACTAACCTAAGGACATCACAAACATCCATGCCCGAGGCAGGATTCGAACCTGCGACCGTAGCGGTCTTGCGGTTCCAGACTGCAGCGCCTTTAACCGCACGGCCACTTCAGCCGGCTATAGAGCTCCACACATATCGTTCTTGACTACACACAAAGAGACGTCAGCTACCAAATTTTTCTCCACCAGCAGCTCGGAATAACATCTTGAACTTACAGTGATCTCTCAAATAGTTCTGTGTCTCACAGGGAGTCATAAACGTCAAATATCGTTAGTGTTGATAACGAATGAAAATATATTAAACGTCGAAATTATTATCCACCAGCAGATAGGTGTTCTCATGCTAGAGCTTGATAATACATAATGAAATCTTTAGTGCCGGGCCAGGATTCGAAGCCATTCACGCGCAATATGTGGGGATGTTGAGCAATCTGCAGTTGTGAACAAACAACAAACTCTAGCTGAGCTGTAATGTCACGAAGGGAACAAATTCCGCGTTAAGGGCGGTCTGAGTTGCATTCCCAGTTCAGAAACAATTTTATCGACATACAGAAGCTCAAATAAAAGATGGTATAAGTGTCCTGTGATCCTACATAGCGTTCGTTTCGTCACAAGAAATAAATAACTAGTATAAGAAAGGATAGTGGTGACAGAGTTTCTACATGTCGCCACTCCAGACTTTATTGTGGCTCAACCAAACGTCTACTTGGTAGAGAAGGAAAATCATTTTTAATGTGCCATAATATCTTCTTCACTTGGTGTAACCAGAAGAGAATGGAATCTGTCTCTCCCTATCTAAAATCACTGACCGAAGTTGGAATTGAACCCATAGCATAGATATATGAACCTATCATCAGCACAACAGACCACCAAATCCTCTTCTCAGTGGCTCAGTTTTCTATCATAACGCTGTTGTTCCGCACTGGCTGAGAATTTTGACACACAGGCTCCCTGTATGAATTTGCAGCATGTTCAGTAAATTCATTTACTTGGTTGACCGAATCACCATGAACTAGCTGCCTCGGCTGCCCAGTGCATACATTCAATTTTATTTTGTAATCACCAAAATAAAATCACGTAACTGCCACCAACACAGAACTGCCAACAGTGTAGGATCCAGATATTTAAATAGGAAGTGTTCGTCTCCGCTTGAGCTACTCTATTGCGCTATCTGTTTGTTGAAAACATCTTGCAGAGCAAAAGAAAAGGTGCAACTGTTTGACTTTCAGAATTTTAGACCCGGCCGCATGCATTATGTCGCAGCGCTGTGGAATGCAGAAATTCCGGAGGAATTGTTTTTGAGTTCATAAGCTGCTGTGACTATGTGTCACCTGGTAGCGTAGTGGTAAGTATCGTGCGCGGTAGATAAAATGTCGTGAGTTCGAGTACATTCACTGCCACATTTTTTTTAAAACGCAATTCTACTGTCTGCTTAAGTTATCAACGTAATGGAACTTATAATTCTCTTCACTTCCCAACCCAAAATAGGGAAAAGGGCTAACTTCTTCGACATTTTATTCTTTTCAGGTTTAATAGACGACCAGGCAGCACACGCATCTCGAAACTTTTTTATTATATATGGGGAGAGCGCATCGTGGCAAAATACGTCGGAAAAGTATTTTCTACATTAGCTGTCGTCTGTTAGTGGCATTTTATTCTTCTTCAAATCTTGTTTGAGAGCTTTAACTCAGAACAAGTTTTCTACATGCATATAATCAATAAACCGCATGTGCATTTTCAGACTGTTATAGATAATTTTGGTAAACATTTTTGGAAAGCAGTGATCAATTAATTGTTATATTTAGACTAAAGTTCAGTCTTGATCACTCATGTATGTTTTAATGATATAGGTAACCGGTTTCGGTTCTTTCTACAGAACCATCACCAGTCCTGTGGATAAATTTTAAGAAATACTAGATACCAATCTTTAAATAAAATGAAAGTGTCTAATGATGTCAAAATTTAACAAGATAAGATAAAATTAATTATACCAATGGCTCCCTTAGGATGGTAGGCGGAGCTCTCCTCGCTGCTACGCAGTCAACTGATGGTTTGAGTGCTGAGCACGAGCTTAAATAGGCATGGGCTCCGCCTACTTCCTGTCACACTACTTCACAACTGCCAATCAGCGTTCATAATACGTATAACGCCATCGTCAAAGTATAAAAGTAGGAAATACACTAATAACATAAAATTGATTCATTTAAATGTCTGATTAAAAGATAGTTAGTATGCCTACAGCTTATTTATATTTTGGATAAAAACAGTGAACTACGATGTGTAACAGTTGTGCCCTCTATGGGCAACCTTAGTACTATTACAGTGCCGGTTACATCAAAGATGTGAAAGTCTTTGGCGTTGTGGTATATATCGATTATACCGAGTCGCCTGCATCATAATTGCATCTTTGTTGGATGCTGCATAATCGTCTTACTTTAACTGCAGTTTTTATAGCAATATTCTTTATAGTTGTAGGGTAGCAGCCAAGAGTACGTTCCACATTATGTATATCTGAATAACTAATGAGACTGCTTATTAAATTTTTTAATCATCGATCTAAAAGTTCTTATAATAATCAATGTCAATTTAGTATTTTTTCTTTTATGTTGTGCTGTATATTTTACATACATTGCTTTTGCCATGGGTATAACTAGTCTTATATTTTATAAAAAACAAAAGAGTAGATGCTTTTACTATAAAATTTCGTCAAAAAGGTCGTAATAATATTTTTCACGAAAATCTAATTGTTCATTGAGCAGCACTGTTGATTTGGTTTTCAAATGAGCATATATCTCGATTTCTTCTAGGATATTCATTATTTGCATAATGCAGAACTTGTAAATTCTGTTCTACTGTCCCCTCAGCATGATTATTGAATGCTATATGATGGCCATATACAGACTTTGTTCGTGAGGTACCCGACGTATGTTCTTTGTACCTTACTGCAAAATTTCGACCTGTTTGGCCGATATATATTTTCTCACAGTCTCTACATTGGATCTTGTACACTCCTGATCTGGTAGATTTTCCATTGTCTTTACTTACTGTATGTCTTAATTTTTGTTGTAAAGTATTGTCAGTTGTAAATGCTATTGTTATTCCAGAATTTTTGAATAAATTAGTAATTCTATCTGATATGTTTCCCATATATGTCATCTTCATATATTTTGGATTACCTATTAGTGGAGTGCTTTGTGATCGTTGTACTTTATTAAAAATGATATCTACCTGTCGTGTGTCGAAAGAGTTGGTTTTTGCAATTTGTTTTAAGATGGTCATTTCCTTTTTGATTTCATTAGCTTCTAGCGGTAATTTTAGTATTCGGTGTATCATAGACTTAAAAAATGCTTTTTTATACTTGTCAGGATGACATGATGTGGCATTAATAATAACATCAGTGGTTGTAGGTTTCCTGTATATGGCAAATAAATGTTTCCCATTGTTATTAGTTATAGTGAGATCTATAACAATAGCATTTACAACTGACAATACTTTACAACAAAAATTAAGACATACAGTAAGTAAAGACAATGGAAAATCTACCAGATCAGGAGTGTACAAGATCCAATGTAGAGACTGTGAGAAAATATATATCGGCCAAACAGGTCGAAATTTTGCAGTAAGGTGCAAACAACATACGTCGGGTACCTCACGAACAAAGTCTGTATATGGCCATCATATAGCATTCAATAATCATGCTGAGGGGACAGTAGAACAGAATTTACAAGTTCTGCATTATGCAAATAATGAATATCCTAGAAGAAATCGAGATATATGCTCATTGGAAAACCAAATCAACAGTGCTGCTCAATGAACAATTAGATTTTCGTGAAAAATATTATTACGACCTTTTTGACGAAATTTTATAGTAAAAGCATCTACTCTTTTGTTTTTTATAAAATATAAGACTAGTTATACCCATGGCAAAAGCAATGTATGTAAAATATACAGCACAACATAAAAGAAAAAATACTAAATTGACATTGATTATTATAAGAACTTTTAGATCGATGATTAAAAAATTTAATAAGCAGTCTCATTAGTTATTCAGATATACATAATGTGGAACGTACTCTTGGCTGCTACCCTACAACTATAAAGAATATTGCTATAAAAACTGCAGTTAAAGTAAGACGATTATGCAGCATCCAACAAAGATGCAATTATGATGCAGGCGACTCGGTATAATCGATATATACCACAACGCCAAAGACTTTCACATCTTTGATGTAACCGACACTGTAATAGTACTAAGGTGGCCCATAGAGGGCACAACTGTTACACATCGTAGTTCACTGTTTTTATCCAAAATATAAATAAGCTGTAGGCATACTAACTATCTTTTAATCAGACATTTAAATGAATCAATTTTATGTTATTAGTGTATTTCCTACTTTTATACTTTGACGATGGCGTTATACGTATTATGAACGCTGATTGGCAGTTGTGAAGTAGTGTGACAGGAAGTAGGCGGAGCCTCTGCATATTTAAGCTCGTGCTCAGCACTCAAACCATCAGTTGACTGCGTAGCAGCGAGGAGAGCTCCGCCTACCATCCTAAGGGAGCCATGGGTGTAATTAATTTTATCTTATCTTGTTAAATTTTGACGTCATTAGACACTTTCATTTTATTTAAAGATTGGTATCTAGTATTTCTTAAAATTTATCCACAGGTCTGATGATGGTTCTGTAGAAAGAACCGAAACCGGTTACCTATATCATTAAAACATACATGAGTGATCAAGACTGAACTTTAGTCAAAATATGTTATAGATAACATCAGAGAATTCGCATATATCGTTGATGATTAATTTCTCTCTCATGTTTACTATTGTTTTACCAACACCAAAGGGAACCTTACGAAAATTGTGAGCTGTATTATAACAAATGAAATAAAACTACCCACGATAACCTTACGACGAAAGTCTGTTTTAATTAAACTGAGTATCTGTTCACAAGCGTGCCTCTTGGTTCAAATGGCTCTGCGCACTATGGGACTTAACATCTGTGGTCATCAGTCCCCTAGAACTTAGAACCACTTGTACCTAACTAACGTAAGGACATCACACACATCCATGCCCGAGGCAGGATTCGAATCTGCGACCGTAGCGGCCACGCGGTTCCAGACTGAAACGCCTAGAACCGCTCGGCCACACCGGCCGGCCAAGCGTGCCTCTATCGTCACGAACTGGTAAAATACTACTCACTTAGATTTTGATTGGGTCTGTGTTTAATTGGTATGCTGTGTCACACTCAAGAGGTATGCAAATGTAGAATTTCATAAGTAATGTATTCCTAGAAACCCAAAATTTGCTTGTCAGCAGCGGGAGGCGTTACCTCATGTGCAGCATTGTATGTTTTTCACCATTGCACTATGAGCCGAAAGTATTTTCTTGTGATTTCCTTATCGATGTTTGATCTGACCGTTTGTAGCTCTTTTACAGAAGCGATGAGACGCTACACTCAGTGAGACTGGAAGCGTGAACCATAACAGACGTTTTTTCACAGGTCATCACGTTACCACAGAGCTGGCGAAGAAGTATGTGTCTTAATTTCCTCTTATTAGAACAATAGTGGCTAGAACTCGTAAACTGCTATGTAAAAGACGAGATTAGTTGCGATTTCCACGTGCAATGACTTTCCCGTGCTGAAAACCGTAAATTTACAATCTTTTGTTACACCTCAAACGATAATAATTCAGATTATTCAATGGAAATGACAGGTAAAATCAAGTGGACGTTCTGGCTTAATTCCGTGCACACCAGGAAGTAACTCGTCGATCACAACATTAAAGCATTGTACATGGTCCCGAGTGCGGAGTGCAGCAGACACGTTGTCGGCAGAAGGCGAGACAATGCAGTGCCGCAGCCCTCGCCGGTAGGCAGTAAACGGGTCCCAGGGAACTCAGACGCATGCGGTGTTCAGAGGCAGATGGTCGGCAAGGAAATTCTTTCGCTAAAACATTGTTGGACCAAACTGTTATTACCAGTGTGACAGAAAGCGAAATCTATTGTAGATTCGCTTGAATTACACTCATTGCTTCAGCACCGAGAGGAAAGGGGCGATAAAAACTGTCGACGTGTGCTTTTAGTTACTAGATTTCGTATTAGCTAGTCTCGCATTTTACCTCAAGACTACGGTCGTAGTCAAGAATAAAGTACTAAGACTGGAGTCAAGACTTCCTCTGGGAAGTGCCGCAGTCTACAATGTTGCCAGATCGAGCATAGTGCCGGACATAGGATTCTGAGAGGAGCACGACTGTATTGCCCACCTTACGTGAACGACTCGGCGGTCAATTATTTGCTCTAAGACTGTATCTACAACACATATTACACGCTGAAGACCCAGAAGAATTAAAAAACAAAAGTAGTTTATGAGAGCAACGTTAACTAAGCGTTAGAAGTGTTCATAGTATTGTGTACCTGTGTGTAAAATTCTTCCAATGCCCACTCAAGGAAGACCAGCTTCAATATCATAAATGCCCACTCAGGGAAGACCAGCTTCAGTATCATAAATTCACCTCAGTTTGCGGATGAACTCAGACTTATGTTGATAATCATTTTGAATATTTAGCAGTAGTGTACCCATTGGTGTTAAACTTGTTTTCAAGCAATGATTCCCACAGCTACAGGAACACTACTTGTGTTACCTTACAGACAAAATACTTAGCAGTGCTATCAGATGAAAAAATCAACCTGACACAAACTGTGGGAAGTTTGTTTTACAAGTTTCGTACCTGGATAATGAGCTTTTTCCTGTTTAATATGTCTGTGAACATTGCTGCTTGAGACGAATTAAGACTAAACTAAATTCCTTCAGCTACGACAATGTTTAAAGACATCGTCTTAACGGCACAAAATCGTGGTTTGTGAATCGTTTAACGGCCGTACTCTGCCGCATTTCTCTGGCTGGAACGCAAAAAGCTTACTGACAAATTTCACAGAAGGAAAAGAGGGACGAAATATCTCCCGCTGGAAGGTCATGTTTTATTAAAATGATTACAAAATCAGGTAAAACGAACAGTCAGGTTGTCAGTATACGCACATTACAGTTGTCAGTATGATGTTGCGCTGCCCAGGGCCTGTAACGATAAAGGGCCCGTTTAGGTCAGGCATAATGTATATAGAAATGGAAGAGAGAGCACCACTAAATTCTAATCCGTATGCATTGCGTACACACAGAAATTACTGTTACAGTGTTCTTGTGGAGCCCAATGACTGAATTGCGTATTTTCGGGTGAGAAAGAGCACTGGCAAACAGTTACCTAAATTGGTATCACTCTGAGCTAGAATTTATGGGCAGCGACTAAGTGTAAGGTCAATGAGTCGGATGCGAGTTTTGCAACTGTGAAATACTTTCCTACATTGTAGAAGCGAATATTAAATTTGAAGTAACGTTGCGAAAATTTTGTACTTGGACAGCTTAGAATGAAAATCTTTCTGTTTATTGCAAAGGAAAACAATTGATTTTCTAAAACACTGTCTGTCATACACAACTTGAAACAGGTCATGTCGACCATATCATATGGAAGAAATGACAGTGACGTATATCGGAAGGCAGTAAGATCTCTTGCCTTTTGGTTTGGCAGTACTCGATAGTCATTTCTAGGCACAAGTAAATGAAGAAAGGCAGCGCGTTTTTGTTATCAAGTAGCGTCTTCATCAATTACTTTAGTTTTAATGTAATTTTCGAGTAATTGCTGATGTTTGATATTAACATGAAAAGGATTCCGTAGACAGGGAAGGAACCGTGTTGGGTTTGTATCTCTGTCACAGAACTTCACATCATGCACTTCATCTATAAATGCATGCACACTTTGTTACATCAGAACAGAGGTATATCAGACATCTTTCGTGGTTAATTAACAGGGAAAAAAGGGTCGTGATAGAAGTCCCGGTTTATTACAAAAACTATCATCTTTTATTTTCACTCTCTCATTCTTTTTGATTTTTATCTCTCTCCTTCTCTCTCTCGCTCTCTCTCTCTCTCTCTCTCTCTCTCTCACACTCTCTGTCACACACACACACACACACACACACACACATTGACTTTTATTTTTATTTGTTTGTTGTGCTCGACTATCGACCAGGCACGAAAACGTCTGTGAATGAATTTCTTAGTTTTGAGTACACTTACAAAAGAAATATAAAAACAACTATGAGAGTTACTGATTTATTATGCTTAGTTTGCAGTCAGTTCTGAGTATTATTAGTAACTATCCTCGAGGTCCTAAACCTAGTTACAGAAATGTGAATCAGACGCATAACATATTCCAAGCCGTTAAGGCCGCGACTTGGAGACACCAGCTATGGTCACTTCCCAGCTCTCTGCAGGAACTCATCGGTTCGTCTTCTTCCTGCTGGTATTGTAACTGAGGTTTGGCAACAAGACAAGGTATGTTTGGCAACTCTGTGATCGACGAGTTACTTCCTGGTGTGCAAGGAATTAAGTCGGAACGTCCACTTTATTTTATCGGTCATTTCCATTGAATAATCTGAATTATTATCGCTTGAGGTGTCACAAAAGATTGTAAATTTATGGTTTTCAGCACAGGAAAGTCGTTGCACGTGGAAATCGCAACTAATGTCGTCTTTTAAATAGCGGTTTACGAGTTCCAGTCACTATTGGTCTCGTAAGAGAAGCTAACACACATACTTCTTCGCCAGTTCTGTGGTAACGTGCTGACCTGCGAAAAAGCGTCTGTTATGGTTCGCAGTTCCAGTTTCACTGAGTTTAGCGTTTTTATCGCTTCTGTGAAAGAGCTACAAACGGTCAGATCAAACTTCGATAAGGGAATCGCAAGAAAATACTTTCGGCTCATAGTGCAATTGTGAAAAACTTACATTGCTGCACAACAGGTAACGCCTCTTTCAGCTGCTGACAATCAAATTTTGAATTTCTAGGAATACATAACTTTATTTATGAAATGCCACATTTTCATAGATCTTTAGTACGACACAGCGTACCAATTAAAAACAGACCCAATCAAAATATAAGTGAGTAGTATTTTACCAATTCGTGACGATAGAGGCACGCTTGTGTACAGATACTCAGTTTTATTAAAACAGACTTTCGTCGTGAGGTTATCGTGGGTAGTTTTATTTTATTTTTCATAATACAGTTCACAATTTTCGTAAGGTCCCCTTTAATGTTGTTAAAACAATAGTAAACATGAGAGAGAAAGTAACCTCAACGATATATGCGAATTCTCTGATGTTATCATAACAGTCTGAAAATGCACATGCAGTTCATTGATTATATGCATGTAGAAGACTGGTTCTGAGTTAAAGCTCTCAAACAAGGTTTGGAGAAGAACAAAATGCCACTACCAGACGACAGCTAATGTAGAAAATACTTTTCCGACGTATTTTGGCACAATGCTCTCTACCCATACATAATACAAAAATTTCGAGATGCATCTACTGTCTGGCTGTCTGTTAAACCTGAAATGAACAAAATGTCGCAGAAGTTAGCCCTTTTTCCACATACGACTATTTTGGGTTGAGAAGTGAAGGGAATTATGTTATAAGTTCCATTAGATTGATAAATTTAGCAGACAGCAGAATTCCGTTAAAAAAAAAAGTGAATGTACTCGAACTCCCCACATCTCATCTACCGTGCGCGATACTTACTACTACGCTACCAGATGACACATAGTCACAGTAGCTCAAGAACTCAAAAACAATTCCTCCAGAACTTCTGCATTCCACAGCGCCGTGAGATAATGCATGTGGCCGGGTCTAGAATTCTGAGCGACAAACAGTTACACCTTTTCTTTTGCACTTCACGACGTTTCAACAAACAGATAGCGCAACAGAGTTGCTCAAGTGGAAACGAACACTTCCTATTTAAATTTCTTAATCCTACATTGTTGGCAGTTCTGTGTTGGTGGCAGTTACGTGATTTTATTTTGGTGATTACAAAATAAAGTGGAATGTATGCACTGGGTAGCCGAGGCAGCTACTTCGTGGTGATTCGGTCAACCAAGCAAATTAATTTACTGAACATGCTGCGAATTCATACAGGGAGCCTGTGTGTCAGACTTCTCAGCCAGTGTGGAACAACGGCTTTACGATAGAAAAATGAGCCACTGAGAAGAGGATTTGGTGATCAGTTTGGCTGATGATAGGTTCATATATCTATGGTCTGGGTTCGATTCCAACTTCGGTCGGTGATTTTAGATAGGCAGCGACATTTTCCATTCTCCTCTGGCTACACCAAGTGAAGAAGATACAATGGCACATTAAAAATGATTTTCCTTCTCTACCAAGTAGACGTTAGGTTGAGCCACAATAAAGTCTGGAGTGGCGACATATAGAATCTCCACCACCACTAACCTTTCCTATACTAGTTATTTATTTCTGGTGACGAATCAAACGCTATGTAGGATCACGGGACCCTTATTCCATCTTTTATCTGACCTTCTGTATGTCGATAAAATTGGTTCTGAACTGGGAATGCAACTCAGACCGCCATTAACGCGGAATTTGTTCCCTTCGTGACAATACAGCTCGGCTACAATTTGTTGTTTGTTCAAAACTGCAGATTGCTCAACATCTCCCCATATTGCGCGCGAATGGCTTCGAATCCTGGCCCGGCACTAAAGATTTCATTATGTATTATCAAGCTCTAGCATGAGAACACCTATCTGCTGGTGGATAATAATTTCGATGTTTAATGTATTTTCGTTCGTTATCAACACTAACGATATTTGACGTTTATGACTCCCAGTGAGACACAGAACTATTTGAGAGATCACTGTAAGTTCAAGATTTTATTCCGAGCTGCTGGTGGAGAAAAATTTGGTAGCTGACGTCTCTTTGTGTGTAGTCAAGAACGATATGTGTGGAGCTCTATAGACGGCCGAAGTGGCCGTGCGGTTAAAGGCGCTGCAGTCTGGAACCGCAAGACCGCTACGGTCGCTGGTTCGAATCCTGCCTCGGGCATGGATGTTTGTGATGTCCGTAGGTTAGTTAGGTTTAACTAGTTCTAAGTTCTAGGGGACTAATGACCTCAGCAGTTGAGTCCCATAGTGCTCAGAGCCATTTTGTGGAGCTCTATTCCCAGTCACCACTGAACTCTTCGTCATATTATTTCTAGTTCAAACATGCTCACATGTCGCTGCTGGTGCAACAAACCCATATTTAACGTTTGTTTTCTCTAGAATATAACAGCGATGGGTGCTGGGTTGGAGTTCTGCGAAGGAAAAAATTAATGTTTCGTCTCGTCATTTCAGTTAAAACATCTAGCTACGGCCGAGAAAATGCGATATGTCACAGTTGATTGTGCTTCGATATCTATCCGATTAGGTTCTGAGTTCGAATCCCTGTCCAACACAAAGCTTTACCTCACGGCATTTCAAGTAAGTTACTGTCTAAAATCGAGGTATATCACTCTCTGTATGCCTAATCAGGAATGTTTGCATGACCTGGGTTTGAATCCATATGCAGAACGAGACGGTTCGTCGTGTCATTTGAAGTTCATACATATTCTCAACTAGCTGCTCGTGAATAAGTTAAATTTTTAATGTCATTTTGTGTTAAATAATTCGTACGGTATGTCACTTTGAAGAGTAAATCATGAATACGACGAACTTACTACGTGCATTACCCATCTGATGTAATAATGAGAGTGGTAACATTTCAGGTACGTCATTTATTGTAATAAATGTGAGCTTACCAGCCTTAAGGACAATCTTACCTGTGATAAGGTGTTCCCTGATATTTGTAGTATAGTAGTATTACTTCACATCTTGAGTTATTGCGATACAGAGTAGTGTTTTCTAGTCGTGACCCACCGAGCGGGGTGGCGCAGTGGTTAGACACTGGACTCGCATTCGGGAGGACGACGGTTCAATCCCGCGTCCGGCCATCCTGATTTAGGTTTTCCGTGATTTCCCTAAATCACTCCAGGCAAATGCCGGGTTGGTTCCTCTGAAAGGGCACGGCCGACTTCCTTCCCAATCCTTCCCTAATCCGATGAGACCGATGACCACGCTGTCTGGTCTCATTCCCCAAACCAACCAACCACCCAACCTAGTCGTGACTTGTTGGAACCATTTTCAATAGTCAAACGACTGTACCAAGGAGCGATTAGAGGACCTGCTAGACAGCTGCGTTATGTGGGTTGCATGCGAATCAGGCGAAATGCAATTCAGGTCGTTCGGATACTTTTGAGCATGACTGTACACAGCAATAAGACTGTTACATCTCTTATCTCCTCGTGCTGCTTACTTTCACATAACTTTGTGTGCACTTTCGTGCAGCAGCGCGTTGGTGGCAACTCAATGTATCAACTGTTGAACACATTCATGTCGTTTTTCCCTCGCTGTTTCCTAATGAGGCATAGCAGTGATTGTCAAACCGCTACTACTACTAATAAGCACCACTCATGCGGGAACTGTGATTGAGAGTACATAAGTTTCTAACTTAAAAATATGTATAAAATCCATCAATCTCCTGAAAGACAGAATAGCAGTCTCCCGATATATTTCGACTTGATTTATAAGCATGTAGAAAGGCGGATAAAAACCAACGATAGCTTTATAGGACGAACAGCTCGGTCACTTCCTAGGACACAAGAATAGTGCAGAAGGAAGTAGTTTTAACATCCTAAACTTTGTCATCATATTGATTGCTGTAGAAAACTTGATGGGTGGTAGTATGTCAGGGACACATTTGCCCTGCATTACAGTAGTAATATTGTAGCATTCTGCACGACTTCGGAAACCATGTGCCTTTAACAGTATAGCGATTTTAGCTGCAGAATAGTGTAGCCATAGAAGCATGTGTTTATACTCAAAGATAATTTTTATCATGCCAATACCTTCTTGGTACTGACTCCAGACATTGGAATAATACCACAGAATTGATAGCACAGTTGATTTACGTGAAATGTTTCAAAATCGATTCATCTGGAGCTCCATCATGTATACCCCCCCCCAAATGTCTTCATAACTGTGTCTTATATCACCATGACACTCTCATATTTACTATAAACTGATAAAGGGGGGTAACCTCCTCGACATGCACCGATCTGGAGAGACCATGTGGGCTTGGACGGGTGCCATGGGTAAGACTGGTCCGGAACAGTCTTCGCTAAACAGTAGTTTTGGACACATTACCGCTCTATCCCTTCATGAGACGTGGAATGTAGTTAGTATAGTACCCTCCACTTCTGGTCAGTTGTAGATTAAATTGGCGACTGTGTTGCAGGGATGGTCGGTCAAGGAAAATGCTGTGGGATCTGCCAATCTCCGACTTTCACTCCCATTCACGCAGGGGAAGATGGCCACTAGTAATCGAAAATTCCAAACTATGATTGATGTGCTAGAAATCTGTAAATAACCCAAATGCATCGGTGTAGGACGCTGTCTGCTATACTTTGGTGTATATGACTGAATGGCTGTATTGCACAGTCAGTTTATCTGCATTGGCAATTTAGTACATGGTACTTGCGAAGAAGTGGAGGGGTGGTTCAACGATGATACAGAAATTGGGAATCAGTTTGTTGTGTCATTGGCTGGTATTGAAAAAACTGAACAACTGTTAAATTATTTAAATTGATCACACTGTCAGCTGCAGAGATATTTACAGAACATCCTCCCATATCGATGATGTCTTTCCTATCCCATCCACAGACTGATACGCTGTTGATTACCACGTAATGATTGACTGACTCCATTTGTTTCAGATGGAGAGAGCCTTGGCAAGACAATAGACATTTGCTACCTGTCACTGTGAAACATAGGATTAAATGTAGGGATCATTACTTTCAGACAGTCGTTTGGAGACGTTCTTCAATGCTTCAGACTGTCCTATTTCCATATGCTGTGATACCTGCCACATTTTTTTCACTAATAAGAAAACAGTACCAATTTTTATTTCTACTAACTCACGTGTGTTCTGAAAAGTACCTTCAGGCAGTGGTCAGCACTGGAACGGTGATCGTGTACATGACAGATTCCATATATTGCAATGTATTCCAAATTTTTGTTAATAAGAAACAACGCCTATGTGTTTTATTTCTACCATCCTGTGTGTTGTGGAAGCAGAACAGTTTACACCATGCGATGTCCAGCTCTCTGTGAGAGCCAAAGGGTCGAATCATGTTAATGTCAGTTTAACACTCGATAGAGACATTGAAGCCATGGCAGAAAAACGAAATATATTTCGATGTACAAAGCTGTAGTGATACACTGCTTGGATGTGTTACAGTTGAAAAATGATGTATCAAACTGCTTATGAAAGAACAAGGCAGGAACCCTCTCGTGTGATTCATAAGTTGTGGGATATGGTCTTCCTCCAATACAGATGACAAACCTTCACACAGGTTTCCACAAGCAACTTCGAACACTGGCCACCTGATCAAATAGACCAATTTGTACATATGTAATATAGTTGATGTTTACATGCAGAAGGTATTTTTTTTCGATACATCAGAAGAGAGAGACGGGGTAAAATCTTATAGGACAATGTTAGGAGGTTATATTATAGGGGGTGGTATGACTGGTTAAAGTTTGGATGCAGATAGTTTGCAGTTTTTCACCTACTCTGAATGTTACAAAATAATGATGAGGAGTGCTCTCGATCATAATGAATGACTTATTGATGCTGATCTGTATCGGTATTTCATATGTCTGAAATGAACATAATGCCTTTATGCATGACAATTTGTAATTTGAACATGTGGTACGCTCTCAAACTACACAGATTTTGCTCATAATACTAACAGAAACCGACTTTATCTGTTCTCATGGAACTGCAGCTGTTTTTATTATTATCATCAGGATTGAGTGTTTATAAAAATATGTCCCTTTTTACTTTATATTTCATAACCTCTACTCATAGAGTAAGCCTCACTTGAATTATAGCTCATTGAGAAATCTGGAAATGATAGTGTTTTTCCTGACATGTAAGTAGGCTGCATGAAATATGCTGTTCTGTGATGACCAAATTGCTTACAAAACTGCAATGCAAGAATCTGCTGCTATCGCAAATTACAGTCTCCTGGATGTGCAGTTCTTCTTGAAATACGCATAACACAAACTTTACAAGCAGGTCAATAGAGGGTAGTTATGGAGCAAAAATGTCAGATAGCATCAGATGGTATTTTCTTTCGATATATCAGAGGAATCTTCTTGTGTTCTCTACGAGGGGGCGTTCTGAGGTTCTACTACAGGAGTACAAGATGTGCTCTCACACTCTGTTTCTTTTTTCTTTTTTTACATTTCATAAATGCTAGTGCCCCACAGCATTGCATTATTAAAACGTGACCAGCTATAGTGTACAAAATAACAAGGTCCTCTTCAATTACAGCCTGTTGTTACCAAACATAAAATGATTTTGCTGTCTGATATGTGAACAAATGGCATGAATGGCTTTATTCTGTAATGTTGCATCATGTGTCTGAAATGTTTGTAAAACTCACGTGTCCCACAGTTTATTTACAGGCATTCATTTGAATGCTAGGGGCACACTCAAACCACGTACTTCAGAGTTTAAATTCTCGTTTTTCTTTACTCTGATGAAAGTTTCAAAATAACATGGACATTCTGCAGTGATTGGTAGCTTTCGCAGCAAAATATTGGAAGTTCTTTTTTCTATTTTACGCTGTGTGGATATGTATAGGAGATATGAGATAAATTAATACATCTGTCAGATGTATCGCTATGAACCTTCGACCTCTGCAGTTTGGTCATCTGTAATCAGCAGAGGTGCTGCAGTTTTTTTTTTCACTTCATTGGATGTCACAGAATAACGGGAGGCATGGTGAGAGATGCGAATTGTATCGTGCAGTCGAAATTAAAGGAATGATTGTACAGATGCCATTCTATATCGATAATGCTATCCTCTGAAAAGATTGCGATGCTCTTGTGCATGAAAATTTATAATTTGAATGCAATGTATGCTCTGAAACTACGAGATTCATTAAAGTTCTAAGGCCTCCGATTTTTTTTCTCCGGACTGGAAAGACATAGAAACATGCGCATTGTTTTAAAATGAGGCCGCGTTCATTGTCAATACGTCCCAGAGATGGCAGCACTGTACGGCAGATGGAATTTTACCGGCAGCGGCGAGAATGAGAACTGTTTTAAATACTTAAAATGGTGACGCTTTCCTTACTTGAACAGCGTGAAATCATTCGTTTTCTGAATTTGCGTGGTGTGAAACCAATTGAAATTCATCGACAGTTGAAGGAGACATGTGGTGATGGAGGTATGGATGTGTCGAAAGTGCGTTCGTGGGTGCGACAGTTTAATGAAGGCAGAACATCGCGTGACAACAAACCGAAACAACCTCGGGCTCGCACAGGCCGGTCTGACGACATGATCGAGAAAGTGGAGAGAATTGTTTTGGGGGATCGTCGAATGACTGTTGAACAGATAGCCTCCAGAGTTGGCATTTCTGTGGGTTCTGTGCACACAATCCTGCATGACGACCTGCAAATGCGAAAAGTGTCATCCAGGTGGGTGCCACAAATGCTGACGGACGACCACATGGCTGCCCTTGTGGCATGTTGCCAAGCAATGTTGACGCGCAATGACAGCATGAATGGGATTTTCTTTTCGTCGGTTGTGATAATGGATGAGACGGGGATGCCATTTTTCAATCCAGAAACAAAGCGCCAGTCAGCTCAATGGAAGCACACAGATTCACCGCCACCAAAAAATTTCGGGTAACCGCCAGTGCTGAAAAAATGATGGTGTCCAATGTTCTGGGACAGCGAGGGCGTAATCCTTACCCATTGCGTTCCAAAGGGCACTGCGGTAACAGGTGCATCCTACGAAAATGTTTTGAAGAACAAATTCATTCCTGCACTGCAACAAAAACGTCCGGGAAGGGCTGCGCGTGTGCTGTTTCACCAAGGAACGCACCCGCACATCGAGCTAACGTTACGCAACAGTTTCTTCGTGATAACAACTTTGAAGTGATTCCTCATGGTCCCTACTCACCTGACCTGGCTCCTAGTGACTTTTGGCTTTTTCCAACAATGAAAGACACTCTCCGTGGCCGCACATTCACCAGCCGTGCTGCTATTGCCTCAGCGAATTTCCAGTGGTCAAAACAGACTCCTAAAGAAGCCTTCGCCGCTGCCATGGAAGCATGGCGTCAGCGTTGTGAAAAATGTGTACGTCTGCAGGGCGATTACGTCGAGAAGTAACGTCAGTTTTATCGATTTCGGGTGAGTAGTTAATTAGAAAAAAAATAGGAGGCCTTAGAACTTGAATGCACCTCGTACATAGTTTTTTCTCATAAAAGTAAAAGAAAATGGAGTGCGGGTATTTTTGTGAAAACAAGACTGTTTTAGTGCCATCACTATTGTGCTTTATTTAATAGATGATCGCTTATAAGAGGCTTGTTGACGTTAAATACAACTTTTACAGTTAAGTGTTTTCTCTCGGAAAACGGAGTCCGCCAGTGGGAGCAATCGGTTGCGTCAGGAACAAACTACTCATGGTCGGTGTAGCCATCATTTATATTGCTGTGTTCCATGGCCTGCCGGTACTGCAGCGTATTGTGTGTGCCGACATAGATAGCACTGACCGACTGCTTGGATCTATGACTAAGTCTGGCCATACCCACTGCTCGCGGTGTATAGCGTACCTGCATCCAGAAGCGGTAGCAATGGATATTTGAAAAAGTATTCTGGAGAGTTCTCCGGAATTACATTGTTGTTACAGAGGAGGAAGGCGAGGCAATTTTTTCTGAGGTTACGTTCAACAGATTGCAGGAATAACGCAGGTGTTGATGTGTTTTGTCCATCTGTGACTGATTTCCACAGACCAGAGGCAGTATATCACTGCAACCAGATGGATATCTTTGTGGTACATCAGTGACAATCTGGAACAGGTCTATATCCCTAAATATGGTGAGCAGTTGGAAGAATGGGGCCGGCCGCGGTGGCCGAGCGGTTCTAGGCGTTTCAGTCCGGAACCGCGCGACTGCTACGATCGCAAGTTCGAATCCTGCCTCGGGCATGGATGTGTGTGATGTCCTTAGGTTAGGTAGGTTTAAGTAGTTCTCAGTTCTAGGGGACTGATGACCTCAGGTGTTAAGTCCCATAGTGCTCAGAGCCATTTGAACCATGCCCAATCCTCAGTACATGTGTCGCATTATGACTTGTTGTTTATGAGTGTTAAACGTTCAAACAAACGTGTGTGAAATCTTATGGGACTTAACTGCTAAGGTCATCAGTCCCTAAGCTTACACACTACTTAACCGAAATTATCCTAAGGACAAACACAAACACCCATGCCCGAGGGAGGACTCGAACCCCCACCGGGATCAGCCGCACAGTCCATGACTGCAGCGCGGCTAATCCAGCGGGGCGATGAATGCTAGGTCTTTTCATGGCAATTTCGATGTGTAATTAGAGCAGTGAATCCATTTCTGTCAGTTGTGGTAGTGTGTAATGGCCTTCCTGAATTTCCTGCCTTTCTTGAAATTCATACCATCTCCTTCAATATACCACCAAAATTCGAAATTCCTGCCAATAGGGCAGGTGGAAAAGAAGGTGCAGGGAGGAGAGAAGGCGGGGACCCACATGCTGACAGTGGAAAAGACTTGATATAATCCAGGGTCGGGGGTTAGCGTAATTAATTGACGAAGTTAATTAATTTGCATACCAATTTGATATCAAAATTGGTGTGGTGACGCTATTACTCTACTGCTAGAGTTTCCATCTGTCATCTGTGAGTCGTTATTGCACACTGACATCGAACGTTGGTGGTGACCTCATTAATGTTTTTGGAATGTGAATATAAAAACAAATTGTTGTTTAGCATTGTCACCAAAAATTTTGAAAATTTCTGGATCGTTTGGATCAGAATTTTGCACTGTTCTCCAATTAAACTTGGGATGGAAATAGGCTATACATTTTTGCATTTATTTTTTTAAATTCTTAAAAATTTCTTTACTGGCTTGCCTCAGATGTTGACATGATATTCTAATGTGTATTCACTGAAGTGCCAAAGAAACTGGTACACCTGACTAATATCGTGTAGGGCCCCCGCGAGTAAGCAGAAGGGCCACACCACGACAAGGCATGTACTCGACTACTGTCTGAAGTAGTGCTGGAGGGAACTGACACAATGATTCCTGTAGGGCTGTCCATAAATACGTAAGCGTACGAGAGGATGAAGATCTCTTCTGAACAGCACGTTGCAAGGCATCCCAGTTATGATCAATAATGTTCATGTCCGAGGAGTTTGATAGGCAGAGCGATGCCGGAGATTTGATGTTTACCGAATTCCTGATATTCACGGTACACTCGTGAAATGGTCGCACGGGACCCCCCCCCCCCCCCCCCCCCTTCCTCGAGATGGTGTGTCTCATCGCTCGTGCGCCGATTATAACACCACGTTCACACTCGCTTCAGTGTTGATAATCTGCCACTGTAGCAGCAGTAACCGATCTAACAAGAGCGCCAGACACTTGTTGTCTTTTATAGGAGTTACCGACCGCAGCGCAGTATTCTGTGTATGAATGTCGTTATTTATTGTTGTCTTCATTAACGACGCTAGTACGAATTATATCTTTACTCTTCTTGCTAGCCGGCCGGAGTGGCCGAGCGGTTCTAGGCTCTTCAGTCTGGAACCGAGCGACCACTACGGTCGCAAGTTCGAATCCTGCCTCGGGCATGGATGTGTGTGATGTCCTTAGGTTAGGTTAGGTTTAAGTAGTTCTAAGTTCTAGGGGACTGATGACCTCAGATGTTACGTTCCATAGTGCTCAGAGCCATTTGAACCAATCTTCTTGCTACTACATGGCGGTATTTATGAACGCTGCGCACACTGAGAGCTTTTGTGTATTCCATTAAACTGTAAATAAAGTAAGGAAAAATTGTAGATAGAAAATATAATGAGGAGCTTATGAACATCATAAACGACAACTAATAAACTGAAGGTAATCGTGACCGCTTTGTGTTGATAAAGTAGTGCGTGCTAGCTTGCAATACAGACCCAAGGCCGGCGGCTGTGGCCGAGCGGTTCTAGGCGCTTCAGTCCGGAACCGCGCTGCTACTACGGTCGCATGTTCGAATCCTGCCTCGGGCATGGATGTGTGTGATGTCCTTAGGTTAGTTAGGTTTAAGTGGTTCTAAGTCTAGGGGATTGGTGACCTCAGATATTAAGTCCCATAGCGCTTAGAGCCATTTGAATCATTCGAACAGACCCAAGTGTAATGTGCGTGGTAGGTTCACAACGGCACGTCAGTTGTGTGGTTTCTCGTCGCTTGCCCACCAATATTCAAGCAACTGCTAAAAAACACATAAGAAAATACTATACACCCATACTACACTATAACACATGGAACAAAGTTTACACAATTCACGGAAGGACGACAGGCACGACTTCGACGATTCTGGCCCTAAAATTAAAATAAAACACGTTTGCCAAATCATGAAAACAGAGGACCCAATACGTTAGAAAAAGCTTCAGGAAGAAAGAGAGAGATAACAAGCATAATATAAAAGATGTCGGAAACTGTGTTGGGTGGAAATAATGGGGTGGAGGCGAAGCGATTCGTCTGTGGCACGGTCTTGATTTGTCTTTTCAGGGCAGGCTCTTGCACGCTATGACGTAATTCTTTCTGATATATCGGCACCCATTTCCGCAACATTCTGCTATTCATTGTGTGCACACTAGAACAGTCAACACGCCGTTTGTGTCGTTTGTGTAAATATCACGTCAAGTGAAGCAGAACGTACTTTAATTAAATTCTCTTGTCTGTAGTACAGGGATTTTTACGTCAATGAAGGTAGCGAATGGATGAAACTTTGCTTTCACAAGGTTGCGTATGAAATGGATGTCTTCGTTCGAAACAAACGCAAATAAAACTGCTGGTTGGAACAAAAGCACTCCTCTCTCTCTCTCTCTCTCTCTCTCTCTTTCTCGCACACGCACATATACACACAGAAGCACGCAGCTGACTGTGTAAGCACGAACAGGGCCGTACCGTAGGCGTGGTGAAAGAGGTCCCCGGCAAGGGCGCAGGCACAGAGCGGGTGCAAAAACTGGCCTAATAAAAGAATAAGAAAGGAAATACGGTTTAAGACTTAATCTAGAGTGGTACGTAGCCTCCCTTGGCTATCTTCTGCCTACGACAAAAAGCCTTTTTCTCGCCCCTTATTATAAACGCACGCTGTTCTCGCAGAGTCGTTTCTGCAGTGGATTTCGCCCACGTAGCAACTACCGGGTGGCTGTAATTAAAGTGCAGCTACTCACATAAGTCCACTGTGTGCTCTAATTATATTATGGCAGCGAAACATGTTAGATATTCTAATGTATTAATGCAGAAGTGATGTACGCAGGAAAAAAAGGGTTCTAATTTTGGCTGCCAGCTGCAAATCTGGCGCTGTGAAAAACTTATAGAAACGTTTCCATATATACAGGGTGAGTCACCTAACATTACCGCTGGATATATATCGTAAACCACATCAAATACTGACGAATCGATTCCACAAACCGAACGTGAGGAGAGGGGCTAGTGTAATTGATTAATACAAACCATAAAAAAATGCACGGAAGTGTGTTTTTTAACACAAACCTACGTTTTTTTAAATGGAACCCCGTTAGTTTTGTTAGCATATCTGAACATATAAACAAATACGTAATCAGTGCCGTTTGTTGCATTGTAAAATGTTAATTACATCCGGAGATATTGTAACCTAAAGTTGACGCTTGAGTACCACTCCTCCACTGTTCGATCGTGTGTATCGGAGAGCACCGAATTACGTAGGGATCTACAGGGAACGGTGATGGACCTTAGGTACAGAAGAGACTAGAACAGCACATTACGTCCACATGCTAACACCTTTTTATTGGTCTTTTTCACTGACGCACATGTACAATACCATGAGGGGTGAGGTACACGTACACACGTGGTTTCCGTTTTCAAAGTACGGGGTGGAATAGAGTGTGCCCCGACATGTCAGGCCAATACATGTTCAACGTGGTGACCATCATTTGCTGCACACAATTGCAATCTCTGGCGTAATGAATGTCGTACACGCCGCAGTACATCTGGTGTAATGTCGCCGCAGGCTGCCACAATACGTTGTTTCATATCCTCTGGGGTTGTAGGCACATCACGGTACACATTCTCCTTTGACGTACCCCACAGAAAGAAGTCCAGAGGTGTAAGATCAGGAGAACGGGCTGGCCAATTTATGCGTCCTCCACGTCCTATGAAACGCCCGTCGAACATCCTGTCAAGGATCAGCTTAGTGTTAATTGCGGAATGTGCAGGTGCACCATCATGCTGATACCACATACGTCGACGCGTTTCCAGTGGGACATTTTCGAGTAACGTTGGCAGATCATTCTGTAGAAACGCGATGTATGTTGCAGTGCTCTCCGATACACACGATCGAACAGCGGAAGAGTGGTACTCAAGCGTCAACTTTAGGTTACAATATCTCCGGATGTAATTAACATTTTACAATGCAACAAACTGCACTGATTACGTATTTGTTTATAAGTTCAGATGTGCTAACAAAACTAACGTGGTTCCATTTTAAAAAAAAAACGTAGGTTTGTGTTAAAAAACATACTTCCGTACATTTTTTTATGGTTTGTATTAAACAATTACACTAGCCCCTCTCCTCACGTTCGGTCTGTGGAATCGGTTCGTCAGTATTTGATGTGGTTTACGAAATATATCCAGCGGTAACGTTAGGTGACTCACCCTGTATAATGGATTACTAACAGTACGTGGGCAGGAAAGGTCACACAACTAAGAAGGGAGTAATTCTGATGTTATTATTAACCTACATTTACACAATTTGTTCAAAATGAACACCAGAGATGTCGACGAGTTGCTTTGCATAGCCAGATTTGTATCTTGTGGCCAAAATTGGAACTAATATTTGTCCAGTGTAAATCGATACCACATTAGCGTATTGGCATATGTACCAAGATTCGCTGCTCTACGATAATTGCAGCACTTTAATTATAACCACTCAGTATAACACAAACCAACTAATGCAGTTCATGGTTTAAAAACAAGTTTCTGGTTGCCTATCCTACGTCTTCCAGGAGCAACGAAATTTGGTTTTCGATACTTCATATA
The DNA here is from genome assembly GCF_023864275.1 of Schistocerca cancellata. Classification (NCBI taxonomy): domain Eukaryota; kingdom Metazoa; phylum Arthropoda; class Insecta; order Orthoptera; family Acrididae; genus Schistocerca; species Schistocerca cancellata. Next base: position 856,215,881 of record NC_064629.1, on the reverse strand, counting down.
ATTATTGACCAAATTTAAAAATTTGAATTGCTGTAAAATTCTTCTCATTAACAGGTATAAACTTATGTTCAAGCTTTAACACAGTAAAATAAGTATTATAGTTAGAAATTGTGTATATCTCTTGAGGCATCAATGCAAATCACTCAGATTATATTCACCCATTATTAGCGATTTCCAACAAACTTTATAAATAAAATCAAACCATAATGAAGCTTTTTCTCGATGAAATCCCCCACAAAGTGATAAAAGGAAAAAGGTTTTTGTTTACATTTTCCTTCTTTGGCTAGTGAACGGGAATGTCATTCTGTTCCGATCAAAAGTCGACTGTTAAGTGTTTACAGTTTTGATAAGATTTTTATTTCTGAAGAGAACAGATGTCATCGTTGATTCTTTCTAATTTTACGTTCATCTCTGTCACTGCTACACTTGTGCTGTATATTCAAAGGCAAGTCTTGTAGTAAGTGAATTAATAATGACTGACACGTTTTGCAGGCTACTGAAGTCTCCTACAGCTCGATGAAATGAAGTGTGCGTCTGGAACACAAACGCCGTATTTTCGAACTAGAGCAAGTTGCGAGACCTGTGCGATTCTGATAATGAAATCTGCACACGCGACAGAACAGATGTGAAGCATCACCGTGATCAAGAATCGAAGTATTACTGGTTTGTTCTGTCAGAAGTACTGGTGTAGCCATCTCTTCTCAACGTTACTCCTTGTGTGTTTCGGCTTATAGTTCAGGAAACATTTATAGTGTTCTCTCTCCTTCTATTTCTGACGAGTATTCCATCTGCATTTTATTAATTCTTTATTTGAGTTAAATGTATTCACTTGTCCTTCCATGTCTTTATTTCCTTTCCTATCCATTGCGGTACATCCCACTACGCTTCTAAGGAATCTCATTTCAGTACTTTCAATACCTCTGGTCTATTGTTGCATTAGTGTCCATCTAGCATTCACTGCTAAAAAGCCATATTGGCAGTGACATAACTTTGTAAAGCTTTACAAGTGTTTCGTTTCTGGTATTCAGTAAGTTCCACTTGAATATTCCACACAAAATCGGAAACTTTTGTAGGTTTCTGAAATGATGTCACTATGTCATTTATAGATAACGTCTCAATTGTTTTTCAGATATAAGAACTTGTTGACCTGCTCTATTGTTTTGTTGTTGAAAACTGCACAGGACCTAGTCAGATCACTCCTTTTGAATACCACTACTTTGATCTTTGTTGTAGGGATGTTCAAACTATGTTGTGAGTGTATGGGTTTTATTTTGTCAAGTTGCACAATGGATTGATCCAGGAAGTACCCTTTGGCTCCTGCAAGAAACAATTTCCACCTCACACTACTACGGAAGTCAGACAGACGCTCCTAATGCACCAACAAGAACTGCTTGAAAAACATTCAGCAACAAATGTCTTCTGGAGTCGTCCGCTGTAAGGAAAAGACACAAAAATATTCTATATATTCTTAGGTAACTAGTGGGATACTTGAGTACGGGAGTATTCCTAGTTAGTATAAGAAAAACGTTAAACGAACGAAAAATAGAATTTATTACAAAAAATTCTGAGAAATCAAGTGAAACTTTTTCTTATAAAATGATAATAAATTTACGGGTTCTTTTTGGAACAGTAGATTGCCTCTTATGGATAGGAATGCTATTATTTTACAAAGTATGGAAAGGTTCTTTTCTCCCTTTCCTTTAAGAATACTATTTACTCAGCAGGATGGCTGAGAGCTGCGCCTACACAACTTGAATAACTTTTCTAGGTACGGTCAAGGCTGTCGCGTGAGAAATGTAGTGGAGTGTACTGTTAGGGGGGACAGATGGGGCTCGCATACGTTTTAGCGCACAATACCATGAGCTGCAATAACTGCTGCCTCCGTCGCTCACTGCTGACAAATAACACAACTATCTCTTCCTATCTGGATTGACCTTCGCCAATCAAACTTTCCCTACGCCTTGATGAAGTCAAGTACTCCTATCCGCCCTTAGTCTAACTATTGGCAGGGTACACCAGTGAAATAACCAGTCCACGGCGATGCCACTCAATACTCGCTTGCAGGCGTTTAACTAGTACTTTGTCCGTGTTCACACCGCACAATAAGTGTCGCGTCCAACACAATGAACAACACTTAATCGCGAGCGACTCAATATAGTGTGTCACACCGATTCGCTATGGCCAGAGGTGCTCTCCCAGTGAAGTACTGAGGAGAGACTTTGATCCTCACTCTTTGCATAAACGTACGAGCGCACTCGCTCTTGTTATGTGTTCCCCCTCCAAGAGCAACAACGGAACGGCCCCTTTTTCTGGAAAAGTTGCAAGGGTACATCATTCACTGCCTTCCCTCACTCCTCTGACTCTTTTCATCAGAAATATTCCGCCAATCAGCGTTGCTCTTTTAAATGGGAGAATAACGTTTCCTTTGAATCGACCAATGCGGAAATCTGTAGCATCTCCGTTATGCGTATACTGTCCTCCTGTGAGAACTCCGTAACTACGCATTCGGTCCGTGAAAAAATGTGTCTTCTGGGAGCTCCCACACAATGTAACAGAATTTGCTTTTAAGTCGAACACGGGATCATTATCCCTTCGCTCCGGCAAAAGCTGTCTTCTCTCCGGGCGGTCGCTTCGGCCGAAGTAGGTATGTTGTTGACCTAGCCCTCTGCAGGGACAGTCTTCCCAGTGGGCTCGTTTCCTCTTTACAACGAAAATTTCTGTGGCCTTCATGTTGTGTACGCCAGCGTCGACTTTTTCGACCTCGGTGCGCACTTGCGATTTACTTATTAGATTTACATATCTCTTACATGAATTCATACAAAATTGACTCTACCTTATCGAGTTTGGGTTTGAATGAAGCGTCTTGATGTGCAGAATACGATTGTGAGGACGGAATATGTAAGAGATAAAGGTCAGGAGACGACACCACCTTACAATGTTCCTGTACCACTTTGATATGTATGTTGCAAAATCCCCCCTCTCTATTAAAGACAGAGGTGAAGGATGCTAGGTTGTTGCCAATGCCCAAGGAAACACGCTAATTAAACTATGTGCAACAGAATTAATAAACGCTATTATTAGTCCAGCAATGGATAGGTGTAACCACAAATTTGCATTAATTAGGCACTGGATGACTACTAAATAATGAAATTTACAGGCTCAATAAATTCCTGAGTTTATAACGAAAATTTGATTTAATTTCAACATTGTCAAATAGTTCAGTGAAAGACTGATTCAGATGTAACAAGCAGTAATAATAAATTGAAGAAAAATCACATTGAAACGACTTATGGTTGACAAAGTTGAGGAAAGGGGTAGCATATAATGATAAGTGCGGCTCCCTAACATATTAAAAACTAACTGACCAAAATCGTCGTCTCAAAACAGTGACTGTTTTCATGCTCAGAATAGAAGAGCAGTTGTTGTGCACTGTGCATGTCCCAGAGACCAAATTGACCAAAGCCATGACATTCTGGAGTGTTACTAGATTCCTCATGAGCTTTACTGCCGGTGTTACCTATAAAACTCATCACTGCAGTGCCAATGCCAACGGCTCACTAAGTACATCTTTATATGTCCAATTGATGCATCGTTCTTGGACAAGGCCTGGCCCAGAAAACTGCTGGCTGAAGTCTGCACCTGAAGCGTCCTGACAGAAATGTGTCCCGGCACCTGCCGAACCTGAAGTGATTCTGCTAAGAGTAAAACCTGAAGTGACTGTGCTGAGAGCAAAACTGAAGATTCGAAAGGGCTAAGAGCCTGTTCTGCGAACGTTTCCAACACCTCATGTAGCAACTGCCAATCACAAAAGTTACCTTTTGTGTCCTGCCAACGAAAAAATTAAGCTGACGCCACTGTACTCCCACCAACGTAGGGAAAATGCTGCCATCCCAGTTATAACACTCCTGTTTGCAACTACTATACCATAACCTCGAAACTGGAGGCAGTTTGCAAACAGAATTATTATGTTAGATTAACAATGGTATAAAGTAACAGAACGGTGTTACCCTCTGAGAGGAATTTTGCTAGGTTAACCGTGTTGTACCTAACGGGAATGGCTTATCGGAATGAAAGTCAGAATTACGTAAATGTTTGAACAGTAACAAACAAAATTTTGCCTATCTGTACTGTTCAATTGATAAAGAAAACGGTCGCCAGCCTAATTAGGCAAGAGAAAGATTAACGTTCTCGTTTAAGAAAGTAGATATAAGTAACTATAATGGACAAACACAACCTAGACTTAGCCACACGCGAGTGCAATGAACTTTGACACACACATATGTTTTAAGATTGAAGCTAACAGTTAGAGCACCACAAACTATTTGCAAAATTATAACATATACCGAAACACACTATTATTTTCAGGGCTTACACAAAGTGAATGGTCTTTATAACATTACTATTAATATGCACTTCTAATACACAAGAGAGACAAACACTCAGCAATCATGAACATATAGTTTTCTACTATTGCAGCTTCCCACTTTTACTACAGCGAAACACAATGTTGACAAAATTGCAAGAAACTGACTCACCTTTTAGAATTTACTACCGACAACAATGTGATCATTTACTTTATAAGCCTCAGTGTTAAGAACTTTTAAATTTGAAGTTGGCAACAGCACTTTAATAAGCAGTTTTAATAGGAATACTACACTCCTGGAAATGGAAAAAAGAACACATTGACACCGGTGTGTCAGACCCACCATACTTGCTCCGGACACTGCGAGAGGGCTGTACAAGCAATGATCACACGCACGGCACAGCGGACACACCAGGAACCGCGGTGTTGGCCGTCGAATGGCGCTAGCTGCGCAGCATTTGTGCACCGCCGCCGTCAGTGTCAGCCAGTTTGCCGTGGCATACGGAGCTCCATCGCAGTCTTTAACTCTGGTAGCATGCCGCGACAGCGTGGACGTGAACCGTATGTGCAGTTGACGGACTTTGAGCGAGGGCGTATAGTGGGCATGCGGGAGGCCGGGTGGACGTACGGCCGAATTGCTCAACACGTGGGGCGTGAGGTCTCCACAGTACATCGATGTTGTCGCCAGTGGTCGGCGGAAGGTGCACGTGCCCGTCGACCTGGGACCGGACCGCAGCGACGCACGGATGCACGCCAAGACCGTAGGATCCTACGCAGTGCCGTAGGGGACCGCACCGCCACTTCCCAGCAAATTAGGGACACTGTTGCTCCTGGGGTATCGGCGAGGACAATTCGCAACCGTCTCCATGAAGCTGGGCTACGGTCCCGCTCACCGTTAGGCCGTCTTCCGCTCACGCCCCAACATCGTGCAGCCCGCTCCCAGTGGTGTCGCAACAGGCGTGAATGGAGGGACGAATGGAGACGTGTCGTCTTCAGCGATGAGAGTCGCTTCTGCCTTGGTGCCAATGATGGTCGTATGCGTGTTTGGCGCCGTGCAGGTGAGCGCCACAATCAGGACTGCATACGACCGAGGCACACAGGGCCAACACCCGGCATCATGGTGTGGGGAGCGATCTCCTACACTGGCCGTACACCACTGGTGATCGTCGAGGGGACACTGAATAGTGCACGGTACATCCAAACCGTCATCGAACCCATCGTTCTACCATTCCTAGACAGGCAAGGGAACTTGCTGTTCCAACAGGACAATGCACGTCCGCATGTATCCCGCGCCACCCAACGTGCTCTAGAAGGTGTAAGTCAACTACCCTGGCCAGCAAGATCTCCGGATCTGTCCCCCATTGAGCATGTTTGGAACTGGATGAAGCGTCGTCTCACGCGGTCTGCACGTCTAGCACGAACGCTGGTCCAACTGAGGCGCCAGGTGGAAGTGGCATGGCAAGCCGTTCCACAGGACTACATCCAGCATCTCTACGATCGTCTCCATGGGATAATAGCAGCCTGCATTGCTGCGAAAGGTGGATATACACTGTACTAGTGCCGACATTGTGCATGCTCTGTTGCCTGTGTCTATGTGCCTGTGGTTCTGTCAGTGTGATCATGTGATGCATCTGACCCCAGGAATGTGTCAATAAAGTTTCCCCTTCCTGGGACAATGAATTCACGGTGTTCTTATTTCAATTTCCAGGAGTGTATTTTCAGCAAACAACATTTACTTTAACTCACTCTCTTGCCACATTAACTTTAACTTTCTTTTTACTAAGTTCAAGAGGCATCAATTAGCAAAACTCTAGGCTTTAATTTCTTTTAGTAAGGACACACGGATATCACTTTAGCTCAAACGGAGAGGAACCTGAGAGGTGTTATGATGAGGAGAAAAATCAAGGTAGGTACCTAAATTCAGATACAAATTACCTTATATTTCAGCCCATTAGCACGTCCATTAAGCTGATCCTTCACTGTACATCATTATAGTATTACGTTGCAATGATTGCGCAATGTGGTGGCAACTGCATGTTGGTAGGTGGAATTGTGGGCAGAATTGCTGGACTCTGTCATTTCTTGGTGGCGATGATAGATACAAACTCCAGAATAGTTCCAGCTATTTATCCATCCATCCGAGGCCTTGGAAAGATGCAGGAAAAGCCTCTCTCGGAATCAGCACTATATGCATCTTTTACATGGCAGTGCACGGACTCGTAGCTCATCTCCGACTCGTAGCTCGTCTCCGACTCGTAGCTTGTCCCCGACTGACTATCAGTTCCACCTTTTCCACCTAGGCCAACCACAATTTGCGCGCGCTACCCAGTTCCGTTCCCGAGGGGAACCAATACACCTTTTACATACAGAATAACTAAGAGCCCTAAGTGAAGGTCAGCAGTTCACATAACAGCAAACAAACACATTAAATAAAACAGAACATTTTCACATATTGACACTTCTACAAAAAAATTATTCACACAAAATTACAATTATATACAGTAAGTTTTGTTCCCTCCAAATGGGACAAAGATTTTAAATTACAGATACACTACTTTGCATAGAATCAAATCACGACATCAAAAGTTTGACAAAGAAAAGGTTATACAATTTTATGTTATCGATTCAAACACATTTACAGACGATCAACAATGTAACATTAAATAAAGCAAAAAAACAAAATAAATCCATACAGCATAAGAGCTGTGGTGTTACACATGCCCCATGTTTCGTTGAAGTTTCCTGTAAGGGATACTTCAAGGAAACATCTATAACACCTAAGTGGTGTTGGCTGCAAAAAAATTATTTATTCCATCCAACTTTAGTTGGGACAAAAAAAAAATACATATTACAAACATACAGTATGTACACTAAGAAACTTCATACCATTCTTCCAAAATATTTTCAAAATAAGGCACCTAAAGCAATTTTCAATTTCACACTGGTTTAAGGAAACTAATTTTCATCATTACACAAAATATCTTTAAGCATGTTCATTTCATACACACACAGTTCAATTAATAGGCAATCAGTACACCAAATAAATCTGCATATTAGTAGAAAAGGTATAGCCTTCAAAATAAAATAAAAGAATAAACACATATACAATAGCACAGAACATTTTAACTTAACAAAGCAGAAATTAGTCTTTCAATATTTTTAAAGAATGGAAATATTCAGAGACACAAAAGCATGTTAATGATCATAGTACATTTCACAACGTTCAACGATTAATGAAATATTGAAAATTTCTGTTTGCAATCACATATGCACAAATATTTACACAAACAGCTATGAAAATCTTTTCCAACTGTCTCTTTAAATACCAAATTAACTTTTCAAGAATTTTTTTCCAAAGTAATTAACTTTAAGGCTGCTCTTCATTAATAGCAGTCCAAAATATTTGTTGCACATAAACACACTAACATATTCAGAGCCTATCTTTAATCATCACTGCTGTGTTTTAAAACAAGGCAGTCCAAAACTTTAAGTTATTTCAAAAAACCTAGTATCAAAAACATCTACATACATTTAAATAAGAATGCATATACAGGGCGTTTCAAAAATGACCGGTATATTTGAAACGGCAATAAAAACTAAACGAGCAGCGATAGAAATACACCGTTTGTTGCAATATGCTTGGGACAACAGTACATTTTCAGGCAGACAAACTTTCGAAATTACAGTAGTTACAATTTTCAACAACAGATGGCGCTGCGGTCTGGGAAACTCTATAGTACGATATTTTCCACATATCCACCATGCGTAGCAATAATATGGCGTAGTCTCTGAATGAAATTACACGAAACCTTTGACAACGTGTCTGGCGGAATGGCTTCACATGCAGATGAGATGTACTGCTTCAGCTGTTCAATTGTTTCTGGATTCTGGCGGTACACCTGGTCTTTCAAGTGTCCCCACAGAAAGAAGTCACAGGGGTTCATGTCTGGCGAATAGGGAGGCCAATCCACGCCGCCTCCTGTATGTTTCGGATAGCCCAAAGCAATCACACGATCATCGAAATATTCATTCAGGAAATTAAAGACGTCGGCCGTGCGATGTGGCCGGGCACCATCTTGCATAAACCACGAGGTGTTCGCACTGTCGTCTATGGCAGTTTGTACCGCCACAAATTCACGAAGAATGTCCAGATAGCGTCATGCAGTAATCGTTTCGGATCTGAAAAATGGGCCAATGATTCCTTTGGAAGAAATGGCGGCCCAGACCAGTACTTTTTGAGGATGCAGGAACGATGGGACTGCAACATGGGGCTTTTCGGTTCCCCATATGCGCCAGTTCTGTTTATTGACGAAGCCGTCCAGGTAAAAATAAGCTTCGTCAGTAAACCAAATGCTGCCCACATGCATATCGCCGTCATCAATCCTGTGCACTATATCGTTAGCAAATGTTTCTCGTGCAGCAATGGTAGCAGCGCTGAGGGGTTGCCACGTTTGAATTTTGTATGGATAGAGGTGTAAACTCTGGCGCATGAGACGATACATGGACGTTGGCGTCATTTGGACCGCAGCTGCAACACGGCGAAAGGAAACCCGAGGCCACTGTTGGATCACCTGCTGCAGTAGCTGCGCGTTACCCTCTGTGGTTGCCGTACAAGGTCGCCCTACCTTTCCAGCATGTTCATCCGTCATGTTCCCAGTCCGTTGAAATTTTTCAAACTGATCCTTTATTGTATCGCTTTTCGGTCCTTTGGTTACATTAAACCTCCGTTGAAAACTTCGTCTTGTTGCAACAACACTGTGTTCTAGGCGGTGGAATTCCAACACCAGAAAAATCCTCTGTTCTAAGGAATAAACCATGTTGTCTACAGCACACTTGCACGTTGTGAACAGCACACGCTTACAGCAGAAAGACGACGTACAAAATGGCGCACCCACAGACTGCGTTGTCTTCTATATCTTTCGCATCACTTGCAGCTCCATCTGTTGTTGAAAATTGTAACTACTGTAATTTCGAAAGTTTGTCCGCCTGAAAATGTACTGTTGTCCCAAGCATATGGCAACAAACGGTGTATTTCTATCGCTGCTCGTTTAGTTTTTATTGCCGTTTCAAATATACCGCCCAATTTTGAAACACCCTGTATATTTTATAATAACTTTTCACTGACTTCAATAAGAATAGTCAGTTCATAACATATTGCTCAAAAAACCTAACTTAGTTCACTGCTTGCCTCAGCACTAACAATCCATATTACACATTCTGCCCATTATTAGTTTGGCAGTCTTTGTATGTAAACATTTAGACACAAAAACACAATTTAGATTAAGAGCACTAAAATACACATTTCTAAATTGACACACTGCCCCATCCTCTAGGTTTGGCAGTTCGTGACCACTTATCAACTTCTTGCCCCACAATGGCAAGTGCTTTGGCTATTGCTCACATAGCATATTTTGTAGTCCTCAACTCCAGGACCACAAAATTTTATTCTTTTGTCTTGTTTTGCTGCCCATCAACATATTTTTGAGCAGTTTATTGTCATCATTTCCAAGTTTTTCATAATTCTGTCACATCTTTGGTAAAATTTGCATTAATGGTATAAAACATAAAACCTGCAACTTTGAAACAACAATTAGACACTGGCAACAAAACCATTTCTTTCCAAATGAGTACATCAGGTAACATATACATTAATCAAGAAAATATTAAATGACATTTTTGGCATAATGACAATATTTAGGAGTTATTTCAGAGTCCCTGATTTGTTGTTTTTCTCCCCACTTTCTTACTTAGTAATATTTCTTTTAAAGTCAGTGTTTATATTCAGTATAACTACACATTTAGGTTATCAATTATGTAAAGATCAGAAAAATAACTTTAAATCCTATTACAAGTGCTTTCTGCTAACCCTTTGTGGCACTAGACACATACATCTCACATCCACTTTATACATATTAGTCAGGTTCATCTCCTCAGTTTTAAACACACATACATTTTTTCAACACCATATTGCCCCTTTTTTCAAAAAAACATTTACATTCAGTCATATTATAGTATTTATTTATCTTGTTTTCAGTATTCTTACCTTTTCTCATCCATAATTTTCCCTTTACTTTTCCATTACATTTTCTCTTTACAATATCTACAATACTTACATTCATATTAGTTGTTTTCTAGTGTACCCAATTTAATTATTCATTTACTTGACCACACACAACACACAGTATCTTATATTTACATCTACACTTTTTTGTTTACTCTGATAGAGAAGAAGGAAAGAAGATAGTAAAAGTTCTGAATAATGAAGATGGCAGCACGAAAAGAAACGGAAGTAGTGCTGGCAATGACTCGGGGCCCTGGTGCTCGTCAGGCACCTGACAATGCAAAGAGTGCATGTCCCCTGAGGGTTAACAAACCTCATCTGAGGACATGTACCTTCAAATACACAACATGGTGCAAACATAAGCCCTTTCTGGTCTTTAAGTATATTAGAAATTAATTATTATCTTGTGGAGTTCTTTGCACTCTCGTTAAGCTACTATAAGCATCATTAGTCATAAAGTTTTCAGGTTTCTCACATTACATGGCCCTGTCTTCATAATTAGACTGGCAACAGTAAATATTCGATTGAAAATAAACAGTTTCTAAGGAAAGTCAAACAGTACACTACAGTATATAAGCAACAACCTCCCACAGGCCTGAAGATCAACAGAACAATAATTCATTTTCAGGTAACACTCAGATATAATAATAATAATAAAGTCATGCATTATATTAACAGTATATATACATACAGCAGCCTGCCCCCCAGTCTCTTTATTAACAAGGCAGTCTTTTATTATTCATAAATTAGTCACTTAAGTCTGGTGGCTTTTTAGGCCTCCTGTTTTCTACATCTTTCACTAAGCTATTCAGATGTTGCCAACGTTTTGTTTCGTCAGGTGGCTTTTTAGGTTTTGGAATTTCAAAGTCTTTAGCAAGGTACATCACTGCCTGTTCTGCTATTATTTTATCAGGTGGTTCTTTTTGTTCCTGTAATTCACACTCCTTCAAAACATTTGTTAAGGCTTGCCCCAGTATAGTATCTTCTGGAGGTTCCTGCAAATTATGCCCCTGTGTTACATTACTGAATAATTCATTCGGTTTTGGCCCAGTTCTACTTTCTGTATCTTGCTTTGGAAAAATGTCACTAATTTTCTCATACCCCCTTTCAGTAAAAGTGTATTCACTTTCATCTACACCTGAAAATTCATCTTCACTGGAGTCATCACTACTCTCTTCCTCACCATCAGATTTACTTAAGTACCCGACTTTTGCACAATAGGGAAAGTTGGCATATTCATTCTTATCTGTATTCATATACCCTTCATCATCTGAACTATCACTGATTTCATTTTCGTCATCAGATTCGAGCAGGAAACCAACCTTTAAACAGTGGAGCAGTTCCACATTCGATGTTTCAGCAACTTCGTTTTTCGAATCGTTTTCTACTCAAGGCACATCATTTGGACACTCAGGCACTTCTGTTGTATCACTTTGAACGATTTCAGCCTTAACTTCATACTTAGTATAATCGTCATATACTTCGATAACCTTTATTTCATTTTCTTCCTTACTATCAGTTTCAGACAATCGTGCGAACTTCTTACTAGACCCTTCTGCATTAGAATCACAGAACACCTTTCCATCAATAATATTTTCACCTGCACTGTTTATAATGCAATGTTCACTAACGTCCTCCTTTACAACATTTTCACCTATTTTTAATTGTGCACATGTCTTTTGCGTGGCATATTTTATCTCCCTTTCCTCTTTATTCATCATAACCTCCCCAACATCTACGTCTTTTACTTCATACACATCATTAACAGTGCCAATATTCCCCTTTTCACTCGCCTTTTCTGTCTCCCTTTCATTCTTTAATAAAGTTTTTTCGCACGATTCCGATACTGAGTTATCCTTATCATATGACGTATTAATTTTATTTCCATTTTTACATTCATCTACTACTGAAACCGGCCAACGGAAGTGTCCGATCCCGCCTCTTCTGTTTCTCTCTACGGCAGCCATCTTCTTCTGACGTCTGCCATTTGTATGTGCTACCAAGTGCAATGTACGGTGCTCCAGCAAGCGCTGGCCCGAGCACGAACGGTCACGTGAGTTTGCACTGGGAACGCCACTATGTATCACTCCGCGCCCGTCTTTCATAGGCACGTCCTTAACCTTCCTGCCCCGTATTTTGCATCTTTCCTTCTCGAATCTATTATTTGACATCTTTTCTTTGGGCCCAAAATCAGTTTCCGCGTGAATCCGGCCCGTAACACACGCGGTTTTCAGTTTTCCATTTCGTCTCTAATTTGGAAATTCCGCGCCATGTATCCTCTGCCGCGCGTCGTACAATTTCCCCTACCTCTCGCACGACCTCTTTGAATCGTGTTTACACGAAATCTATCGTTTTCAGGTCGTTCGTTTTGCTCATTACCTTCTCGCAAATAATCCTTATTATGGGGACGAGACTCGCGATTTCTTCGCCAGTGATCTTCAACCTCTACCCTTTCCAAAAACGCAGAAAAACTTCTGTGTGTACTCCCAACATATCGTTTAGAATCCTCAGGCAGTTTCTGCCAAAGAACCCAAACGATCTCGGCTTCAGTTCTCCTAGTCTTCAGATGTATCAGCTTTCTGTACCATGATTCGCAAAATTCTTTCATGGTTTGTCTACCTCTGATATCATACAGCCTGGCCATTAAAAACTCACGCCACAACTGGTCTTGTTTTTGTTCTGACCAATACTCGTCAATAAATTTTTGTTTAAAGCTTTCAAAAGACATTTGTTCAGTATCCAGATTCAGTCCCCACCTTTTTGCTTCTCCCGTTAATGCACTGATTACAACATTAATTTTTTCCTGGTCAGTCAAATATTCAGGAAAATTTCTTTCGCAATTCTTTACAAAATCAAGGGGGTGCCAGTCGTTATGTCTCTTTGCTGGGTCGAATTTTTCCTCGCCCTCTAATATTTTACTGAAAGGCATTTTTCAGTAAAATGTGTAGGGCCTGATTGTATTTTTCTTTCCAAGTCATACATTTTGCCTTGGATTTGTGGAGTGTTATGTTCACACTTCTTTTCGCAAGTAACAATTTGTTTGGTTAATTCTCTACTTGTTTCTGTTACAGACTGTTTAATCTGTGCAAATTCCACGTTACATTCTGTTTGTATTTCGGATTTAATACCGAATACTTTTTCGTCCACTTTAGTACAGACTAAGGGTTCTATTTGATCTTGAATTTTAATTACTTCAGTGTCAAATCTTTCGTTAATGTCATCAATCTGTCCTTGTATGTTTGGCAATATTGCCATTGATGACAGTAATTTCGCTTTTAAGGTTTTTAATTTCATTACTCACAATGTCTACTTTTACATCAACCTTCTCAATCTGTTTACTAAGATTCTTGCCTTGATCTTGCATTTGTTTACTAATATCACTACCCTGTGTTGCAATTAGCTGTCTTTGTTCTACATTTTGTTGTCCCAGTGCTGCGATTTGTGCATTAATATTGTCGCTGTGTGCTGTAATTTGTGCTTTAATATTGTCATTGATATTGTCATTTTGCGCTGCAATTTGTGCAGACAACATTTTTAACAATTCTACCATATCTGGATTCTTTTCACTTTTAGGTTCTGCTACATTTTTGTGTTCAAATCCTACTTCCCTTTCAGTTTTTGGTGACTCAAACATATCCCGCGACTCATTGACATAGCCACTGTCTTCGACAACATCGCCCATATTGTCCTGTTTAGTATGCATGACACACATAGCTTCAATCTGTTTATTGACGTCTGCGTGATAATGTACGTAATTTAATTCGCGCGTCATGCCATCTGTTGGTGTGCTGCTTGAACTGCTCTCGGTTGCATTCTGCTCTCGCGTGTCTAGATTTATTTCTAGTTTCCTGTCCATTTTAGCTATTATTAAGTACTGATACCTTTTATTTTTAATTTAAACTGAACTTTCACTACCAGTTCTGTCAAGTAATGTACAGGTTTGTGCCGCTGGACGTTTTATGTTCACTCTATGTTTGTAAAATGCTAACTACTTATAATTTTTTCCGTCTGTAGGTGCAACTGAACAACATCCTGTCACGCGGCGCCACGTATAACACTCTTGTTTGCTACTACTATAACATAACCTCGAAACTGGAGGCAGTTTGCAAACAGAATTATTATGTTAGATTAACAATGGTATAAAGTAACAGAACGGTGTTACCCTCTGAGAGGAATTTTGCTAGGTTAACTGTGTTGTACCTAATGGGAATGGCTTATCGGAATGAAAGTCAGAAATACGTAAATGTTTGAACAGTAACAAACAAAATTTTGCCTATCTGTACTGTTCAATTGATATAGAAAACGGTCGCCAGCCTAGTTAGGCAAGAGAAAGATTAACGTTCCCGTTTAAGAAAGTAGATATAAGTAACTATAATGGACAAACACAACCTAGACTTAGCCACACACGAGTGCAATGAACTCTGACACACACATATGAATCAGTAATTGTAAAAACAACATTAGTCCAAAAAAGTAAATTTTTCAGGAGAAGCAAAAAACTGTATACAGGCTAAATAATGGACAGAAGGTTAAATTCACTAATTTTAATATTGACTGTGTATGTTAGGTAAGCTTTAACAATAAAACAAAGTATTTTAAATGTAATAACTTTCCATGAACGATTTTTTTTAATTGTACGGACTAATGTTGTTATTGCAGGATGAACATTTTGGACTGACATTTTAACATCAACATTTGTTTATGTTATCAAAAATTACTTTATTGTATAAATTTAATATACAATATTACTTGTACATTGTCTAATATTGTTTTACAGAGAAATTGAAAAATATTGTTAATGTATGCACACACTGTATGGAAAGACTAAAGATATGACGATGTAAATCGTGACATTAGGAATTAAATTTCTTATTTCACTTAACAGGACAATGAAGGATTAACACTACACCACACAGGTTATTTTATACCAAAAATGTATTATGAATCATCTTCAGGAGTGTCCACAGAAGGCCACTCAGTCAATTCCAGATAAAAGGCTTTGTGCTGATCAGGAATATATTGCATTAATTGTCCCACATCTTTCAATTTTTTGACATCGATTGCCACTTTGTTATTATATGCAATTTCTGCAGGCAACTTTGGTTCTGTCTGTAACGAATGTCGCAATGAAAAGCAGTGTTTTACGAGACCATCAATATGATAGTAACAGTCAACTTTACCTGGAAGCATTTTACTGTGATGGAAGCTCATAAATGAGGACACTGTGAATTTCACTTTACTGCTTTTGTCCACATTCGTGCCATAACTGTCGTCAGACAAACAGGATCGCTTATACAATTTGGGCCACCATTTTTTGTAACCCAAAATCTCTTCCGAGGTAACAAGCTTTACATTAATATTTTGTTTTTTGGATGATGTCACCATGCATTGAACATACTCATACAAAGAATATATTCTGTCTTTTCTTCTTATCACCCTCTTTATGGAAGCAAATGTACCATCACATGGTAAAAATAGATGGCCACGCACAGGAAAATACTGGAATACTTCTTTGAATCTGCCAGAACTTACAAGGTAGTTCATTACCCTAACCACTGTGTTGTTCTTATTTTGCGCAGGGCACGCATCCGAGAACAGGTGTAATTCAGTAACACTATCAGGTATATCTGTGTTGATGTAATCAACCAAAAACGAGCATACTTCGTTAGGTCCTTTGTGGGCAGTACCTTCGTGGTACATATATACCTTGGATTTGTTGCTCTTTAGGTCTGTAATACAGAATGCATTAACGTTAATTTGCCGTAAATAAAAAGCTTCCTGTACTGGGACCTTAGGCAGGTGCAGATTTTGCATATAATCGAAACACAATGCTACCTCATGCTCATTTTCTGCACACTTCTCCTTAACAGCATCCATCCTTAAATAGGATTTTTTGCTTCTTCTTTTATGTACCATGAGTTCCGCTACAGCCACACGCTTTGCAGTATCGTTCAATGATGGACTCTTTAATCTTCACTGAAAGTGACTCACAAGAGCAGCAAGTATCGATTTCCGGCCGCCCAAAGCGTAAGTTAAAACGCTCATTAAAAACCCTTAAATAAATTCCATATGACACTCTGGTATGAGGATATAACTTCATGAACAGTTCGTACATACTTTTTACAGATAATTCAGGATTTAAGTAATACATTTCTTTGCTTGAATAATGTGAGATTTTCGTAGGGAATGTTTTAATATGCTCCTCAATTATCGATAGGACTTCCTGTGGTGTTGCATTGGTTGAAGCAGTACATCCTCTACTGTCACATGGGTGATCATTATTTTTCACACAGTTACAAATTCGTCGCACACGTTCATTTGTACTGCCAAAAAGGCTACAAAATGCCTTTTTGCACACTTCGACCCGCCCAGCATCTCCAGTTACCACGTGATATCGATAATTTAGTGCTCTTGGCTTAGGCTGGCCACCACTTTTCCGGGGTCTTCTGCGTACCACGTCTTCTTTTTCGATCAGCCCTGCAAGGTAACCATCTTGTGTGTTCTTACT
This sequence comes from Schistocerca cancellata, assembly GCF_023864275.1. Classification (NCBI taxonomy): domain Eukaryota; kingdom Metazoa; phylum Arthropoda; class Insecta; order Orthoptera; family Acrididae; genus Schistocerca; species Schistocerca cancellata. Next base: position 856,198,949 of record NC_064629.1, on the reverse strand, counting down.
CTCAAAATCGTGAAATTTAGTGAATGTATCTATCTGTTCATGTTCAGAGATCCTCTTGAAACACAGTTTCTTACATCTGAAACATATTAATACACGAATACCAATGTCAGGAATTGTAAAAGAGTTGCAAAAAAAATTATTTACGTAAAATCAGTTATTTTTTATTGATAGAGTAAATTATCCATATGATATTTACGTACCATAAAACTTAGAACAGATGGGAACCTCTAAGAAGTAAAAATACACAGACAGGAGATTAATTAACATAGCCTTTGAACTCACCCACAGTCAGGTCCTATTTTTACAGCATTAATTTCTCTTCCATTGTGATTCACGTAACCAATTCCCTTCGTTCTGGCAGCTTTTATGACATTTCTTTTATATAGTTCCGGTTGCGCACCTCTCTTCTTCGACATTGTGAACAGATAATCCAAAGAAAGGTGTCCTATAAACAAAACTAAACAACAATGTATACGCAGCTGCTACAACAATGCACACAGGTAACAAGATCACAGGCATCAGATGTGCTGCCATCTGGCATGCATTCTATTCACTACATGAAACAAGATCAGAGTATGTTCGTTTGGTGCTGCCATCTGCCATTTCTTGCAATAATAACGTAAGTCCTGGACTCATGTTGTTACTGCAAAGAACACGAGAAACTGTATGCCTGAAAAAGCATTAAATTGTGTAGGACAAGTGTGATTTTTGCATAGATGCTGCATCTAAGTATCCTGAAGGCTTCTCTGCATATATCTAATTTTTGCCAAAAAGTGGACATGTGTTGTTTTTACAATTACCGATTCATATGTTTTAAGATTGAAGCTAACAGTTAGAGCACCACAAACTATTTGCAAAATTATAACATATACCGAAACACACTATTATTTTCAGGGCTTACACAAAGTGAATGGTCTTTATAACATTACTATTAATATGCACTTCTAATACACAAGAGAGACAAACACTCAGCAATCATGAACATATAGTTTTCTACTATTGCAGCTTCCCACTTTTACTACAGCGAAACACAATGTTGACAAAATTGCAAGAAACTGACTCACCTTTTAGAATTTACTACAGACAACAATGTGATCATTTACTTTATAAGCCTCAGTGTTAAGAACTTTTAAATTTGAAGTTGGCAACAGCACTTTAATAAGCAGTTTTAATAGGGATATTATTTTCAGCAAACAACATTTACTTTAACTCACTCTCTTGCCACATTAACTTTAACTTTCTTTTTACTAAGTTCAAGAGGCATCAATTAGCAAAACTCTAGGCTTTAATTTCTTTTAGTAAGGACACTCGGATATCACTTTAGCTCAAACGGAGAGGAACCTGAGAGGTGTTATGATGACGAGAAAAATCAAGGTAGGTACATAAATTCAGATACAAATTACCTTATATTTCAGCACATTAGCACGTCCATTAAGCTGATCCTTCACTGTACATCATTATAGTATTACGTTGCAATTATTGCGCAATGTGGTGGCAACTGCATATTGGTAGGTGGAATTGTAGGCAGAATTGCTGGACTCTGTCATTTCTTGGTGGCGATGATAGATACAAACTCCAGAATGGTTCCAGCTATTTATCCATCCATCCGAGGCCTTGGAAAGAAGCAGGAAAAGCCTCTCTTGGAATCAGCACTATATGCATCTTTTACATGGCAGTGCACGGACTCGTAGCTCATCTCCGACTCGTAGCTCGTCTCCGACTCGTAGCTTGTCCCCGACTGACTATCAGTTCCACCTTTTCCACCTAGGCCAACCACAATTTGCGCGCGCTACTCAGTTCCGTTCCCGAGGGGAACCATACACCTTTTACATACAGAATAACTAAGAGCCCTAAGTGAAGGTCAGCAGTTCACATAACAGCAAACAAACACATTAAATAAAACAGAACATTTTCACATATTGACACTTCTACAAAAAATTATTCACACAAAATTACAATTATATACAGTAAGTTTTGTTCCCTCCAAATGGGACAAAGATTTTAAATTACAGATACACTACTTTGCATAGAATCAAATCACGACATCAAAAGTTTGACAAAGAAAAGGTTATACAATTTTATGTTATCGATTCAAACACATTTACAGACGATCAACAATGTAACGTTAAATAAAGCAAAAAAACAAAATAAATCCATACAGCATAAGAGCTGTGGTGTTACACAGTCAAGTGTAGTCATGCCACATTTACAAATACTTGAAGCGAAAAAAATTACTTCGCAATACCCCGGCCAATCTGAAAGTCTTATTTTTGGTTCCAGTGACTCACTGGTTTCTAGCATGGGAAAACAAAAATAAGCAAAAATGTAAAGCTAGACGCCAAGATGGTGGCCGAATCGTGGAGCCATTATTTCCAGGTAATTTCTATGTCTTTTAGAAAGATTTCAAGATTTTTACATCCCCTGAAAAGTCCGTCTTAAGAATGGCTCAAGAAACTATCATGCTGTGGACGAGATAACTAGTTATGCTCCAACACTCCCCAGATACCGAGGAAGTAAACGCAGCCTCTGTGATTTCCGTAAGTGCTACTGACATGTTTACGCATTCTGTTCCACCGACCCTCTCACTGCTGTGGGTGATTTACAACAATATCTCAGTGAACAAAGAGTTTCGAGTATTTATCATACAACATTCGTGCTTTTTGCATGCTATTACTTGCAAAAATCCTCGTTTCCATAACTTGAACCGTTTATGAAATATGATGATAGTTATGACCACATAATTTCTGTTGTGCAGGGATGGAACTCTGCTGCTGCACGTGACCGTTCGCCGGATATAAAAATGAAAATCTTAAAACGAAATGAGTTACCTTTCTACTCTCAATTTTAAATAAAATGTCGATATCGTGTCTACAATTCATACACAGCAATGTATGAGATAAAATAAGCCTTACGCAAAGTGTACATAATGCTTTTTTACCTCTTCAAACTCTTTAAAATTATATTCAGTGTCTTACTTAATTCTCTGCTGCACAGCAACTATGATGAATGACGGAAACAAATTCTGTCCTTTATCGATCAAAGACATCATAGCGTAAGATGTGCTCGTACCAATATTTTTCACTAAATTTTTTTTAAAAAATAGGACGATAAGTATTTCACAGCCGTCTCTCAGCGCAGCATTTACCGAGTAGTGCATTGAATGCATACAGCACGCAGCAGCCAAAAGGTTAAGAACCTTCCTCCAGTTTTTTTAGCAGAGGGCGCTCGACTGACAAAGAAGAGGCAATCACTGTTGTTGAGTTGTAATGGGAAATAAGCATGAATTTCTGCAGTCAGTCTGATTTGAGGATTGGATTTAATTGGAATTTACTTAACTTGTATATCAAACTCTCCAATTTGCTTATCAAAGATGTAGCTGATTTGCATAATAACACATTGCCCAATGAAAAGAGACTAGGCATACTGCTTCGAAACTTTTAGTGAGTAGCCTTCATTGGAGATCGTCTTCTGAGTCCTCAAAATCACTTGGTCAACCACAAAGGGCAATGTATTTAGAGTGATGTTAATTCCGAAACGTGGAAGCATTTTCTTATGCCATTCATTAATGATATCAATATAAAAGGCAACAGTGTGGATGACAGTGGTCACCCCTGTCAAATACTTTGGTTTATATCAGCTAGTGTGGTTTCATCTACATTTATGATATCCATTTCGTTGTACATATTTTCTATTATTCTTATTCAGTGTCCTGGGAGACATGTGGTTCATCAATTTTAGTCAAGCTTTCCAAGGACGTTCTGTACTGAAAATAAAGAGAGATTTGTTTGGACTTTTTGCTAGACACTCTCTAGTTTCTGAAAAAATCGACAAAGTTGACGAAAAATCGTATTTTCAATGCAATACATAGAAAGATCTTCTAATAACATACATTTTATTAATATAATATGGGGTCCAAAATTAATAATGCCCGAATTACTAGCTTTTTGTGATTTCATATTTTATCTTGGGTTCTCGACATTCTACACTTCTGGCAGAGCGAGGTCGGCGATCGAAAGATTTCCACTTGAGCAGTGATAGCAGTCGGACGTATTCACCCCTTACTTCTGATGTAACGTTACGAGTGTATCAGTTAGATCATGATGTGACGTATGTTCATTTGTGAGTGTACTTGAATCAAAGAATTGTCCTTGTCTCTCCTTTAGTGGTGTTCTGTTTGATCGCAGATTCGTCCACTAGTCTATGGTGTCAGGATGATTCGACGTACAGATACAGTCAGATTTTCGGTTGATAAATCCACCTGTAATATGCACCCAAGTTACCTCGAAATGCATGATTTCTTTAGAGGAAATGATCGGTATTACTTCAGATCTGGTTCCCATCACATATTTTGATACTGTGCTTTATGTTTTCTGTGAAAAATTCATTGACCCCTCCAAGTAGACTGGTTGTTACTTAAACACGGCAATCAGGTTTCATTCCGGCATATGATGATGATGTTTGGTTTGTGGGGCACTCAACTACGCGGTTATCAGCGCCAATACAAATTCCAATCTTTACTCAGTCCAATCCCGCCACTTCCATGAATGTTTATGAAGTGATGAAGAGAACACAAACCACCCGGTCCCCAGGCGGAGAAGATCCCCAACACGGCCGGGAATCGAACCTGGGACCCCGTGATCCAGAGGCAGCAACGCTAACCACTAGACCACGAGCTGCAGACTGTCCCGCATAGGGATGGATCAGTTAGTGTTGTCCTCCTTGCTAACTCTGATTTTGAATATACCAATGTGTGAGTTTTCAACATGCTGCTGAAGTAGATGATCAGTATCTTAAAGATGTGATTATATTTGGCGATGTTAAGGACATTCGATGGAAACGCTGGTTGAGTCGACACTGTCTTCAGTGCTGTACTGGTAGACTTTCCGTGAGATATACGTTAAATAGAACATCCGATCTCATCTTCAGATCGGTTGTTATTGGGCCCATGTTACTTGTAGTGGTCAAGTGGGTTCGTGCTCCTTATCTAATGGGAATGTTGACTGGAATACTCTCTTTCAAATTCTGAAGGTGGCAGGGGTAAAATACAGGGAGCGAAGGGCTATTTACAATTTGTACAGAAAGCATATGGCAGTTATAAGAGTCGAGGGGCATGAAAGGGAAACAGTGGTTCGGAAGGGAGTCAGACAGGGTTGTAGCCTCTCCCCGATGTTATTCAATCTGTATATTGAGCAAGAAGTGAAGGAAAAAAGAGAAAAATTCGGAGTAGGTATTAAAATCCATGGAGAAGAAATAGAAACTTTGAGGTTCGCCGATGACATTGTAATTCTGTCAGAGAGAGCAAAGGACTTGGAAGAGCAGTTGAACGGAATGAACAGTGTCTTTAAAGGAGGGTATAAGATGAACATCAACAAAAGCAAAACGAGGGCAATGGAATGTAGTCGATTTAAGTCGGGTGATGCTGAGGGTATTAGATTAGGAAATGAGACACTTAAAGTAGTAAAGGAGTTTTGATATTTGGGGAGCAAAATAACTGATGATTGTCGAAGTAGAGAGGATATAAAATGTAGACTGGCAATGGGAAGGAAAGCGTTTCTGAAGAAGCGAAATTTGTTAACATCGAGTATAGATTTAAGTGTCAGGAAGTCGTTTCTGAAAGTATTTGTATGGAGTGTAGCGATGTATGGAAGTGAAACATGGACGATAAATAGTTTGGACAAGAAGAGAATAGAAGCTTTCGAAATGTGGTGCTACAGAAGAATGCTGAAGATTACATGGGTAGGTCACATAACTAATGAGGAGGTGTTGAATACGATTGGGGAGAAGAGACGTTTGTGGCACAACTTGACTAGAAGAAGGGATCGGTTGGTAGGACATGTTCTGAGGCATCAAGGGATCACCAACTTAGTATTGGAGGGCATTGTGGAGGGTAAAAATCGTAGAGGGAGACCAAGAGATGAATACACCAAGCATATTCAGAAGGATGTAGGCTGCAGTACGTACTGGGAGATAAAGCAGCTTGCACAGGATAAAGTAGCATGGAGAGCTGCGTCAAACCAGTCTCAGGACTGAAGACCACAACAACAACTTCTAATGGGAGAGATCACGAACGTCTCAGTTGTCCAAAGCAGGTTAATGTTCTAAAAAATTCTCTTAAACAGCGACATAAATTGAGGTTAACAGTTCTCGTTCCACCAGCTGCTAATTCACGTGGTAATGCACAGCAAGATTTGAGTTTATTCGAGGGCAATTTTCCCCCGTGAAATCTGAAGCCGCATTCTGGGCCGTCTGCTCCTCGTGCCGATACTCAAGTGCTGCAGCGTAAGCGACGTCGTACCTAGGATGCTGATGTTTCCCATGTGGCATCCTCCGTGTTACCCCTCCTGCGTAAAGTCTCTCCCAGGTGATGCAAATTGCGTAGCAGCCTGCCTTACTTCTGTGGATGCTGAGGGGGCTGCGAATTCGGGCGTTCATTCGGCCTTTGGCATTTTGGAGTCGTGTCAGGGAACGAGTGTGTGTGATCCGCATCCCTCGCCGACCCTTCACTGTCCCCTCACTCCCTCCGCCTCCGCGACAGATATCAAAGTATGATGGACAGCGACGCCTGCCTGTCTCCACACCGACCACTGCCGACGGCGCTTCGATTACTCAGCCTTCGGAGCTTGTAAAAAGAGAAACAAAAAAAAAAAGTAAAGCGTGTGGAAAAAGAAGGGAATGCGGAAAAGGGGCAGTAAACTCTCATACCGCTTATCCGTATTCGATTCTTGCTCGTCGCTGTTATTCATTCGATACTGATTTCGATATACCTGATAATATTATGATAACTGGAATACTTTCCTTTACATTTTTTGAAGTAAAGATCAGAAGATGGGATTAATAATAAAATAATTATATACAGGGTGTTACAAAAAGGTACGGCCAAACTTTCAGGAAACATTTCTCACACACAAAGAAAGAAAATATGTTATGTGGACATGTGTCCGGAAACGCTTACTTTCCATGTTAGAGCTCATTTTATTACTTCTCTTCAAATCACATTAATCATGGAATGGAAACACACAGCAACAGAACGTACCAGCGTGACTTCAAACACTTTGTTACAGGAAATGTTCAAAATGTCCTCCGTTAGCGAGGATACATGGATCCACCCTCCGTCGCATGCAATCCCTGATACGCTGATGCAGCCCTGGAGAATGGCGTATTGTATCACAGCCGTCCACAATACGAGCACAAAGAGTATCTACATTTGGTACCGGTGTTGCGTAGACAAGAATGCCCCCATAAATGAAAGTCAGAAGGGTTGAGGTCAGGAGAACGAGGAGGCCATGGAATTGGTCCTCCTCTACCAATCCATTGGTCACCGAATCTGTTGTTGAGAAGCGTACGAACACTTCGACTGAACTGTGCAGGAGCTCCATCGTGCATGTTGTGTCGTACTTGTAAAGGCACATGTTCTAGCAGCACAGGTAGAGTATCCCGTATGAAATCATGGCGGTGAATCGGGGAAGTTGAAACGCGTACGCAGCAATGGTGAGGCATTGCACAATCTCTGACCAGAGAGCATAGAGTTCAGTTCTGCTGCGAGAGAGTTAGTAGCGAGCCGCGAGAGTAGGCAGTCGGTTGAGAGTTTGCAGTGCAGCTGCATGTAGGCAGTCAGTGCTAGTAGCGCGCGAGAGATAGTCGAGTTGTGTGACTAGTCGGCGGGCGCGGACATGGCTCTGGTCAAGATTCAGGACGAGGTATATTGTTAAATAAGGTAATGAAGCAGCTTTGCGCTCAGCTAATAATGTATTGTAATGGATCTTAAGTGTAATTAATTTGTTCAAGAATCGCCCCAATAATAATTTGTTTTCAAACTAAGCATTTTTAACAAACAATCCTTTTTTGCAATAATATTTCCCTTGCATTTCCTTAAAGAAAAGTTTCCCTTAAATTCAAAATTATATTTGCGATGCATTTCCTCCAGCTATGGCGAAAAATAAGAGCAGATGCAGTATTACTGAGGTAAGAATTTGAGTTTAATTAGGGCCTAAAGATCGACATTTCGGTCTATTTGCGTTTTCATTGTCATTGAGATTTCATTCATTTCTCATTAAATTGACTTTCCTTTTTGTGGGCAGCTTGTACATGGGTCAGATTGTTAGTTCTCATTTAATTGTCATTGTCAATAAATTATTTTATTTGCTGGGAGGTTACACTAGGTTCTATTCTTGTTAACATTCAAATTATTGTCTTTCTACATTTTTGTGGGGAGGTTACACTTGGCTCTATGTCCAAGGTTACACTTAGCACGATTGTAATTGTCGTTTCAAATTATTGCCATTATAAGAAATTTTGTGGGGAGGTTACACTTGGCGACATCCGGTCCAGGATCGTATTTCGTTGAGAATCTTCTGAGAAATAGTCAGATATCTGCTCTTATTTGCTCAAGTATAATTAGCATTTGGCGCAACGCTTTTACTAATTTTTGTGACTTTCTTTCCTCAGATCATCGGCAATTCGTTGCTCTGTTGTATTTGTGTGTTGCTTTTGCATTGTGCTTATTTGTTTTGTGAACAATTGTGACTATTTTAAAAATGCCGCGAAAGACTGTGAATGGTGTATCGCGAGGTATTATGAACGAAATTACCGACTTAAACAACGTGACCGATAGTAATTGTGACACGCAGTGTAATGATGACAATCCTGCGTTCACTGACAATCAGTGTGTTCCAACCTCTAATGATGATTATTATCTTACTGATGAACAAACGAACTCAATTGTCTCTTCTGTTAATTTGACGACAATTGATGACGCGGGACGCTCTGTTGCAATGAGCGCTGTCCAGCTTAACACACCCGATTTGTAAAATTCAAGTAACGTTCAGACGAATTTTTCTAATGAAAATGAACAGGATACACAAAGTACGACGGATCCATTTAATTCCGAAATAGTGACCGACAGTGTACATTCGACTGACAAACCTTTTTGTAAGCCTCAGAATAACCAAATGGTTACAGAAAGCGAGACAATTCCAGATCCACCATTAAACAGCACAGAGAATAGAAATGATAATTTTGTGTCGGATCCAATTATGGCAGTGTTGATACAAATGAGTAAAAACTTAATGAAAATAGCGAAGATAACAAACAATTTAAAGAAAATTTCAAAGAACTTAGTGAACAGGTCAAACAAGATAACGAAAAACTCAAACAACACTTTAATGAAAAATTAGACAACAATTCCAGACAGCTTAGTGAACAAATTAGAGACGTTGCTGTGCAATGTCATGATACTAAGGAACAGTTACGCGAGGAAATTGAGGCTTGTTCAAGAAAAAGTAGCGAAGAGATTAGATCTGTTGCGCAAGAATTAAGGGAAATGCAAATAGCTGCAACAGAAACACTTAGAGACGAAATTAGCGGAGTCGCTAAACAATGCTCTGAAAAGGCTACACAATTACGCGACGAGTTTAAAGCAATGACAGCAGAACTTTCGCGCACAATGGATGAAAAGATTGACGCGAAATTCGACCAACAGAACACTCAGATAGACGAACGTTTTAATCTTCACATAGAAAACAGTAATACGCGTTTCCGCAAATTTATCCAGGATCAAAATAAAGTAAAACGACAAGTAATGGAAACAATCACAGCACAGAGACAAGAAGATAAACGTAAAATGTTTGCGAAGGCAAAAACATATGTAGACAATAATATTGCTACAGTATCGGACAAAATTAATACCATCGAAGAGTTGAACACCGAATTACGTGATGAGATTTCTGATCTTAAATCAAAAACAGATACACACACAGTAGATTTTCAAACAGTGACCGACAGACTCGAACAATTAGAACTAACACAGGATTCCGATGTCGTCAAAGCTGACGTTAAAAAACTGAACGAAACTACACGTAAGTTGCGAAAACAGATTAATGCGTCTGATTCTAAAACCGATGATCAGGTAAAAATACTGACTGAAAAATGTGATGAACTGGCCAGACGTATTGACGTTATTGAAACTACTAATGACAATAAATCAGACGATACTTCACCGGTTTCATTTAACCAAACACCTGAATTCCAAAATCTACAACAGACAATCAATGAAATCGATTCATCTAATAACACATTGCATAGAAAATTGTCGAGTTTACAGCAAGAGGTAGCAGAGATAAAAAATATTTCAGCTAATAACACAGCACAGCAGACGCCACTTAGCGAACATTTGTCAGATTCACGCAGTGCGTATAATTTGGGTAATCTACAGAGAGTACGGGACTTAGATTCCGACCAACCACAGTTCAACAGATTCTCTTACAATCCAGAACCTGCTCCATCATACAGAGACGATAATTTTGATTACAAGCATTTTCTGTCAGTGAGAAAATTTAAAGTATTTAAGAACGATAGAACACAGAATCACCCTCTGGATTGGATACAACAATTTAGCTTTGCTTTTCCACCGACTTGGCCCGTAATGCATAAACTTGGATTTATTTGCAGTTTTTTGGAAGGCGAACCGGCAACTCGTATGAGACCGATCGCGAGACAATGTTATTCAGTAGAAGTATTTCAGAATGCTTTTCTGTCAGCGTATTGGTCGAAGACGACACAGCGCGGAATTAAAGATCAGTTAATTAGTTTACCAAATTATGAGAACACAAATTTTCCCAGTGTGACGCAATTTTTTGAGCACATGGTGCAACAAAACCAGTATTTAAGTGAACCTTATAGTGAATCTGCACTCATACAATTATGCATTTCTAAATTACCAAGGTCATTAAGAGTGTCACTTCTAACGGGTCAGCAGAAGGAAAACATTTCAGCATTTAGAGATCTGTTGCAGCTTTTAGAAGTGCAACAATCAGATTATTCTTTCGTAAACAAAAATTTTTCGTATAACAACCAAGGCCAACAAACGTACAGCAATTATGATCAGACACGTAATTTCAATAGGAGAGGTAACAGACGCTTTTGGACCGACAACCACCAAAACTTTAATAACAGACAAAATTCTAATTATCAATATCGTCAAAATTTTGAGCAACAGGAATCACATTTTAGTAACAATAGACGTTTTCCACCACAACAGCATGAAAATCAGTCGGTTAGCATACCTAACCAACAATGGAATGCACAAGGTCAACCAGGCTTTAATGTTTCGCCGCGTGCACGTACAGTCCCTGATACAACAAATAGTAACGCACGGCAGCAAGGAAATAACTATGTACAGAGAAGACAGTATTACAATTCCTATCGCAATGCACCGTATAGGAATGACTATCACGACAGACGTAAAAACGATGAGTGCAATTTTCAGCGTACATCTAACAGTCGGTCATATCAGCAGCAAAATTATCCACAAGAACATATTCTCATGAATGAACCCGACAGTAGATTTCATCCAGAGCGTAATACGTCTGGAAGAAGTAATAGAACAGTTCAAATAGTAGAAATGCCACAGAATCGTCCTGACAATAATAACACGTCAGATAGAATCTGACTAGATACTGTACAGGTCGCATCTTCCAACAACACAAACACTACTTTAGACACGCAGAATGTTGTTCACGAAAATGTAATTACTTTTGACGACATCAGAGACACTCTTTTACAGGAAAGACCAGTTGTTCAATAAACTATTTCACACCCTGTCATCGAAATTAAAATTGGTTCATCGAAATTTTCAGCAGTAATCGATTCCGGATCACCTATGTCAGTAATAAATGAAGAAAATTTTAACGAGTGTAACAAGGAGAATACGTATCCTACATTACCACTAGGTAAAACGAAAGTAAAAGGAGCAGTATCGAGTAAAGGAGTAGACGTTAAATTACAGACACATTTATCATTTTGTATTGCAGGTCACACATTTCACTCTAATTTTTGGATTGTTCCTTTATTGACAACAGACGTTATTTTAGGTACTAATTTTCTCGTACAACACGACGCAGTGGTTGATTTTCAGAATTCCTATTTAATGCTAAAGGATGAAGATGTACAATTGGCTTTAGAATTTCAGCACTCTTTATCTGCGGAAGAACAGACAATTAATTGTACAGAGGTCATTTCCGTATCACGTGGCATAGACTGTAATTCCACATTGTTCACGGATACGTACGTACATAACTATAACACCCCAGACGAAGCTGACTATGATGTAATGCAGATGATTTCTGATAAGGTTAAACAGAGTTGTGCAAATACAGACGACGAACCCACGCAACTACACAAAATTATTTTACAGCAAGCTCCAGTTTTCGACAACATTCCTGGTACTATGTCCGGTTTTATGTATGAATTTCAAGTCAAACCGCATGATACATTTAAAGCAAAGCATTATCCCATTCCATATATCCACAGAGAACAAGTTAAGAAAGAATTGCAGGATATGCTTGACCAAGGAATTATTGAACCAGCAGTTAGTCCGTACATAAACCCGCTACATATTGTTAAGAAAAAAGATGGCTCACTTCGCCTCTTACTTGATTCGCGTCACATTAATGACATTATTATTAATGAAACAGATCGACCACAAACACTAGAAGAACTACTACAGAAATTTCACGGTACTGCTATTTATTCTACACTAGATCTAAAATCGGGGTTTTGGCAAATTCAGCTTCATCCGAATTGCAGAAAGTATACAGCCTTTCTCTGTTTTGGTGACTGTTATCAATTTTGTAAATTACCATTCGGCTTAACTATTTCATCTGCAGCTTTTATTCGCGGTTTGAACACAATACTTCCGACAGAACTTAAAGACAGAATCACGACGTACGTAGATGACACTCTTATCGCAGAAGCTAACTGGTCTGAACACAATATGATTCTTGAACGTCTGTTACAAACTTTTCATGCACAAGGACTTACAATGAATCTTAGTAAATCGCATTTTGGCAAAACTTCTATAAAATTTCTTGGACACGTAATTTCAGCAGAAGGCATTGCGCCTGATCCGGAAAAACTTCAAGCTCTACGTGACATTACGGTTCCCACAACGAAGAAGCAATTACGCAGCTTTTTAGGCTTAATTAACTTTTTTCGTAAATTTATTCATTACTCTGCTTTAGACACACTTAGATTATGTCAATTGACAGGTAAAAACAGTATTTGGTCCTGGGATAAGCAAGCACATTCTGAATTTGTGAACCTGAAAGAAGCCTTGTTGAATGCTCCACTTTTATCGCACCCAGATCTTACCAGAAATTTTTCCATTGCCACCGACAGTTCCAACACAGCTTTAGGCGTACATATTTTTCAGGAAATTGAAGAAGATGGTTCTACAGTAATTAAAAACATCGCATTTGCAAGCCGCATTTTGTCACCTGCTGAACGTAATTATTCCGTTACAGAACTTGAAACATTATGTGTTGTTTGGGCATTTACGAGATTTCGGCATTTTCTTTATGGAAGACACACTACCGTTTACACAGACCACAGAGCGATACAGTTTTTACTTTCGGCTAAATTTACACACGACAGGTTAAGTAGATGGAAACTTTATTTGCAGGAATTTAATTTCACAATAGTTCACATTCCCGGCACACAAAATGTTGTAGCAGACGCACTATCTCGTTCTCTCAGCAACAATCAGCAAGACGTCGCAACCAACTTCTGCAAAACAAATTCCGGCATCATGGTCATCCAGTAAGTTGCATTTGAAAATTTTATTTCATCGTCATTACAGGACATAGTACAAGAGCAAAGTAAAGACAACGTGTGGAAAGAAATTAAACACCTTTGGCAAGATAAGAATAATGTTACGATTAGAAACCACTACACTGTACGCAATGACATTCTATTTCGACGCTCTCATCCTGACAGCAACAATTGGTTATTATGTATTCCTGACGAACTGGTTAACAAATTAATCTGGTACACTCATTTAAGCTACGCACATTACGGAGCAAGAAAATGTTTTCTTATACTGAGACAGAACTGTTATTTTGCCAACATGGAAAAACGTATTCGACGAGTTTTAGCGACATGTAAAATTTGCCAGAAAGCTAAGTCAGACACAACTTCACATATTCCTCCATTATATCCGATTGTACCTGTTAAATTAAGACATATGGCCGCAGTAGACATTTTTGGTCCGATTCCTAGAACTAATAGAGGTTTTTGCTACATCTTTGTCGCTGTTGAACTCACTTCAAAATTTGTTACCTTCACTCCGTTACGCAAAGCTACTGCTAAAACTGTTTCGAAAGCATTTGTAAAGAATTTTTTATTTCATGTAGGGCATGTGTTGAAAGTAATTTCCGACAATGGATCACAATTTCGTTCTGCTATATGGACACGCATGTTACGAGCTAGAAACATTTCTCCGATCTATATATCCAAGTACCATGCTTCTTCGAACCCCTGTGAACGATTAATGAAAGAAATTGGTAAACTGTGTAGAATATACTGCCACAAAAGACATATTGATTGGGACACACACATACACTCATTCCAGGATGTAATTAACTCCATTCCAAATGAATCCACTATGCTATCTCCGTCTGTTATACTGAAAAACGTTGAACCACCAAACAAAATTAAAGAATTAATAAACTTTCCTAGATCTCATAGACTACGACACCGTGAAATAATTGACATTGCGCTGAACAACATCAAACGTGCCGCAGAGCGCCGGAGAAGACAGCAAAAACAGGTTTGTAGACGTCGAGACTTTCACGTTGGACAGAAGATATTAGTACGTACACACTATTTATCCAGCAGAATAAAAGGTAAGTGCAGTAAATTTGAACTTCTATACGCAGGTCCGTATCGGATTCGCAGCATTCCTCACCCCAATGTTGTACACGTCGAAACTTTGAGAACGAGAAAAAGTAAAGGCAATCAGCATGTCTCAAATATTAAACCTTTTATTGAGTGAACATACTTTGATTTATCACACTGTAATGCCATTTCCTAATTTTTTTATGACCGCTTATGCAATTATATTCACATGAACACTTACTGACGATTATCGTATTTTGTCTTGGCAAGTGCCCGGCAAGGTAAGGTTAGCAGGTCGCTCTTCTTGTCGATTACACATCAGACCGTGCATATTTTTCCAGTTAAACTTATACATTTTATGACCACTTATGCAATTATATGATTACCTACTGATGACTGTCCTATTTTTTCTTGGCAAGTGCCCGGCAAGGTAAGGTTAGCAGGTCGCTTTACTTGTCGTTACACATCAGACCGTGCACATTTTCCATTTTTTGTGTGTGTGATTGTTTTCCTGTTTTGTTTGTATGCACTATGAATTAGTTAGGATATAGCAAACACCAGTTGACTTTGACATTTTGCTTTATGATATCTCAACATCGTGACTACTTTAATTTTTTTTGCTGCTGCATTGTGATATTCTCTGTACATTTTTTTGAACACTGTCTATACTTTTGATATATTACGTTTTTTTGTCATGTTATGCTGTATGCTTAATTATGTTACTATAAATCAGTAATTATTTAGTGAGTATATGATGTAAATGCAAGACATTAATCTTTGTTCATCAATTTCAGAAAGAAATGATACGTAAATGAAATAAATTAAACGGAAATGGGAATTTCAACTACGGAATAGACGTAATTATGTTACTATAAATCAGTAATTATTTAGTGAGTATATGATGTAAATGCAAGACATTAATCTTTGTTCATCAATTTCAGAAAGAAATGATACGTAAATGAAATAAATTAAACGGAAATGGGAATTTCAACTACGGAATAGACGAAAGAGGATACAAAAACCTTATGAAGAAGAGTAAATGGATCAGAATTAACAAGAATATACAATACACATCGCAGAATAGCAGTCTTAACTAATTTTTTCTTTCAGAATACGAGGCGATTGATGCGGGCTGTCAGACAGAACTACACATCTTAGTTTTAGTGATGAAATATGATAGAGATAAGGAATAATTGTATAATGAACAATGAAGTGATATTTTTTTGCAGATGATAATGAGTGATGATGAATAATGATGAAGAATATGCTACTATGAATAATGAAGTTTTTCTTTACAGGTGATGATAATGATGGAGTTATGGATAATGAAGTGATGGATAATGAAGTTTTTTTTCTTTACAGATGAGGATGATGTTCAAGTTTATGTATTTATGCTATGTAGTTATTTAAGTATTTGTTGCAGTTTGCTTTGACAGCAGGTATTTTGTTGCTTAGTAGGATGAATGAAGGTTTTGGAAAGGACAGCTATGGAACACATATTTTATACACATTTCACTACCTGTTAATTCGAAGTTCACTACTTTTCAGCATAGTATGCGTTTCTTCTTTCAGCTCAATAATCCATTTTGAATTTTTTTCCAGCAGAAGCTTTTCATGATACTAAACCTGTTACTTATTATACCTGTACTAGCACTTACATTTTTTGGTTTCACAACCTTGCTACAGCTGACTCATGACGAATGACGTTACACATTTTTCATTTACAGGAACAACCCAGAACCAATTTTTTTTCTTTTTTCTCTTCTTGCTTTCTCTTATAATTACCCAAAGCAATGCATTGCTAGCACAAAAATAAACAAAAAAATGTATTACCAGTCCCGAATAATGCTACTAGTTTAAGAGAATTCTGAATAATACTGATCAGTTCTGAATAGTATGTCACTTCAGTAATTACTTCTTAAAAATGTGTTTTGTAACTGGCTAATAACTGCACTGTTTATTGTAATGGGACTAATTATAATGTGTATGATTATTAATGCTATGACTGTAATTATCTGATTTTTAATAATGAATTAAGAGATTTCTGAGTAATACTGATTATTAATGCTATGACTGTAATTAACTGATTTTTTATAATGAATTAAGAGATTTCTGAATAATACTCAATGATGAAAAACGTTGTACTATTAAATACTTGCTGGACACTGAGTACCAATAATTAATGTAACTAAATGAATTGTTAATAATTATGCCATTAATTAGCTCCTGTTTTCAATGATGACTTCTCATGTTTTGTAACTGGCCAATGACTGCCAATAATTAAAAATGTTTTGTACTATTCAATACTTGCTGGCCACTGAGTGCCAATAATTAACATTATTCTGTCATACTAATTATGCTTTGTAACTGGGAAAAGAATGCGATTATTTAATAATGCTTTGTAACTAGGAAAAGAATGCTACTAATTATGCTTTGTAACTGGAAAATTAATACTATTCATTAATAATGCTTTGTAACTAAGAAAAGAAGGCTACTGATTATTACTATATTGAAATGACAGACGATTATTTAATAATGCTATGTAACTAAGAAAAGAATGCTACTAATTATGCTTTGTAACTAGAAACTGAATACTACTAATTATGCTTTGTAACTGGGAAAAGAATGCGATTATTTAATAATGCTTTGTAACTAGGAAAAGAATGCTACTAATTATGCTTTGTAACTGGAAAATGAATACTATTCATTAATAATGCTTTGTAACTAAGAAAAGAAGGCTACTGATTATTACTATATTGAAATGACGGACGATTATTTAATAATGCTTTGTAACTAAGAAAAGAATGCTACTAATTATGCTTTGTAACTAGAAACTGAATACTACTAATTATGCTTTGTAACTGGGAAAAGAATGCGATTATTTAATAATGCTTTGTAAGTAGGAAAAGAATGCTACTAATTATGCTTTGTAACTGGGAAAAGAATACGATTATTTAATAATGCTTTGTAACTAGGAAAAGAAGGCTATATTGAAATGACAAATGGAAAATTAATACTACTAATTAATAACGCTTTGTAACTGAGAAATGATGACTGTGTTGGGATGTCCAATGATTATCAACATTATTATTGACTACCTCCTGTTTTAAGTAATGACTCCTGATGATTTGTAATTAGAGAACGGTGCAAATATTCTATGTAAATCAATTAATGAACATTTTTCTGTAATACTACATTCATGGTACAGAAATGTTCAATAGTTGGGCTATGAATGCCGCAAACTACTAATGTAATTACTAATGACTTGTATGTGACTTAATGTCCTTCACCTACTGACCTAACTACCCTGAATTATTGCAATATCCATTTGTCCTGTCCATCCTCATGATTATGAAGCACTATATTTGGTTTTTGCACTAATTCTACGTTGGTGTGCCTTGTAAGAGTGTGGTGTTGACACGACATGCTGTCCACCACCGTGAGCGATGGAGACGTTATTATGGTCCCACTGTTTGGTGTACCTGATATACTGCAAAAATGATAACACGGAATATTACTACGACATTTCAGTGTCTTGGCTACGCTGATAAATACTTCTGGGAAAAGAACTGCAAATTGTCTCACTTGGTGTTGTATTTCTGTGGAAAGATATGGACTTTCAGTGCAGCTGCGTGCAACATAAGTGCTACAACCATGACGCAATCCTTCCTATTCCTTTCCTGATTCTTGTAAAATGAAAAGGTCATATACAGTGCGTGTGCACTTCTTTTCTTTTGTTAATGAGATCAGTTATCCTGAAATTACTAAAGACTTCTATAGTGCATGTGCACTTTATTACACTCCTTGATTTGTTTGTTTGTTGTAGAAAGATATGTTCAATACTTTAGTGCATGTGCACTTATGTAATATGTTTTGTACTTATTGTATATATTTTTGTCTTTGTCTGAAATATTTTGTACTCGGTGCATGTGCACCATATTTATTTCACGTTCTACATCTGAATATTCTTTGTAATTGTAAAGTTAATTAGTTAGAAAAAATTTTGCCGCGATTGGTAAGTCCAAATGACTCACCATCGCTGCCAAATTTTTGCCCCCCCAGTGGAGGGTTATGAAACGCGTACGCAGCGATGGTGAGGCATTGCACAATCTCTGACCAGAGAGCATAGAGTTCAGTTCTGCTGCGAGAGAGTTAGTAGCGAGCCGCGAGAGTAGGCAGTCGGTTGAGAGTTTGCAGTGCAGCTGCATGTAGGCAGTCAGTGCTAGTAGCGCGCGAGAGATAGTCGAGTTGTGTGACGAGTCGGCGGGCGCGGACATGGCTCTGGTCAAGATTCAGGACGAGGTATATTGTTAAATAAGGTAATGAAGCAGCTTTGCGCTCAGCTAATAATGTATTGTAATGGATCTTAAGTGTAATTAATTTGTTCAAGAATCGCCCCAATAATAATTTGTTTTCAAACTAAGCATTTTTAACAAACAATCCTTTTTTGCAATAATATTTCCCTTGCATTTCCTTAAAGAAAAGTTTCTCTTAAATTCAAAATTATATTTGCGATGTATTTCCTCCAGCTATGGCGAAAAATAAGAGCAGATGCAGTATTACTGAGGTAAGAATTTAAGTTTAATTAGGGCCTAAAGATCGACATTTCGGTCTATTTGCGTTTTCATTGTCATTGAGATTTCATTCGTTTCTCATTAAATTGACTTTCATTTTTGTGGGCAGCTTGTACATGGGTCAGATTGTTAGTTCTCATTTAATTGTCATTGTCAATAAATTATTTTATTTGCTGGGAGGTTACACTAGGTTCTATTCTTGTTAACATTCAAATTATTGTCTTTCTACATTTTTGTGGGGAGGTTACACTTGGCTCTATGTCCAAGGTTACACTTAGCACGATTGTAGTTGTCGTTTCAAATTATTGCCATTATAAGAAATTTTGTGGGGAGGTTACAAAGTACAGAACATACTGACGAAACTAAAATGAGCTCTAACATGGAAATTAAGCGTTTCCGGACACATGTCAACATAACATCTTTTCTTTATTTGTGTGTGAGGAATGTTTCCTGAAAGTTCGGCCGTACCTTTTTGTAACACCCTGTGTTACAGTTAGTTTCATCGTGGTACATAGTACAAAAATATACCTACAGTATATTATTGCGTAATCCTAACTGGCCGTCTATTCGCGAGCGTTCTCATAATCTTTGAGGTGGAACTTCTACTTGAAAAAGGGAAAAACCTTAAATTATGTTGCAGCATGTGCAATACACGAATGAAATTTCGCCACATTGACATATTTCCTGGTACATTTTTCGTGAAACACATATCTGATTACACGTTGCTAAATCCGGCCATAGCTGATATCAGTTTTCATTCGTGAAATCTTCTCGGGTGATCAGCCGAGTAAAGGCGTCGTCTTCTCGCAACGTTTCGAAGGGTTTCGTACCCATCATCTTCAAGCGAAGTGACTTCGCTTGAAGATGATGGGTACGAAACCCTTCGAAACGTTGCGAGAAGACGACGCCTTTACTCGGCTGATCACCCGAGAAGATTTCACGAATGGAATACGCCGAGAAAGTCTCAAATCACATCAGTTTTCATGTGTACCAATCCTATAACAGCATATTTTGAAAGATCCGGCCGGTGTGGGCGAGTGGTTCTAGGCGCTTCAGTCTGGAAACCGCGCGACCGCTACGGTCGCTGGTTCGAATCCTGCCTCGGGCATGGGTGTGTGTGATGTCCTTAGGTTAGTTAGGTTTAAGTAGTTCTAAGTTCTAGGGGACAATGTTAAGTCCCATTGTGCTCAGAGCCATTTGAGCCATATTTCGAAAGATAGGAGCGGACAATGGTTACAGACCAACGAATGAATTTTAGTAGCATCCGCCCTATGTTGTAATTATCTGCTATGTTGTGATGTCACGTGATTTTGAAGTCGTGCGATGAAATTCTTTTCCCGTCGGAAAACGTAAATGTCACACTGTTGACAAAGAGAGGTACATTTCGATGGTATCGTTTTCGCGGTGTAGATCGATTATGCATCATCACTACAAAAGTCCTATTGTAGCGCGTCATGTACCACAATGAAAAGAACTGTTAATACTTTATTTATACTCGTTTGATTATTAATTACACCTCCTGCTGTTTTATTTCCAAAAACGGCAGACAGAAGTATTCCGATTATCAGGCTACTATCAAATACACCGAAAAAACGTCCAACGAGAAAGAAGAGACGACCGAGTATTAAATTCGGTCTAGTGTCTTGGCAGTTGGAAGCTTCGGGCGCTTCTCCGCTCTGACAGACATGTAGAATGACGAGTACCCATTTTACAGCATGAAAACACAAAAATGTTAATAATTCGAGTAGTATTAACTTTGAACTCCATATTATATTAATAGAAGATTTTTTTAGACGATGTTTTGGTGAACAGCATTGTAAAAACGATTTTCTGTCATCAACTTTGACCTCGTTTCAGCTCATCTCGCTCGTTCTCGCGGCGGCGGCTATACAATATAGTGCCAGCGGTCGGATCAACAGGCCTCTGCCACAGCGCCTGCGCCGTCTTGTACAAAAACTCGTGTCGACATGTTACATACAGTCTCTGTTTCTCTCTTTCTCAGATGTACAAACAACACAGCAGTGAAGCCGGTCAGGTCTAAAGTTCGCTTTGGCGGGTAATATAAAGGGTGATTCAAAAAGAATACCACAACTTTAAAAATGTGTATTTAATGAAAGAAACATAATATAACCTTCTGTTATACATCATTACAAAGAGTATTTAAAAAGGTTTTTTTTCACTCAAAAACAAGTTCAGAGATGTTCAATATGGCCCCCTCCAGACACTCGAGCAATATCAACCCGATACTCCAACTCGTTCCACACTCTCTGTAGCATATCAGGCGTAACAGTTTGGATAGCTGCTGTTATTTCTCGTTTCAAATCATCAATGGTGGCTGGGAGAGGTGGCCGAAACACCATATCCTTAACATACCCCCATAAGAAAAAATCGCAGGGGGTAAGATCAGGGCTTCTTGGAGGCCAATGATGAAGTGCTCTGTCACGGGCCGCCTGGCGGCCGATCCATCGCCTCGGGTAGTTGACGTTCAGGTAGTTACGGACAGATAAGTGCCAATGTGGTGGCGCTCCATCCTGCTGAAATATGAATTGTCTTTGCAGCTCTCTGCTAGCTCTGCGAGTCGATTTTCCTGGGCTGCGAACAAATGCTTGCTGGATGCGTGCTACATTTTCATCACTCGTTCTCGGCCGTCCAGAACTTTTCCCTTTGCACAAACACCCATTCTCTGTAAACTGTTTATACCAAAGTTTAATACACCACCTATCAGGAGGTTTAACACCATACTTCGTTCGAAATGCACGCTGAACAACTGTCGTCGATCCACTTCTGCCGTACTCAATAACACAAAAAGCTTTCTGTTGAGCGGTCGCCATCTTAGCATCAACTGACGCTGACGCCTAGTCAACAGCGCCTCAAGCGAACAAATGTGCAACTAAATGAAACTTTATAGCTCCCTTAATTCGCCGACAGATAGTGCTTAGCTCTGCCTTTTGTCGTTGCAGAGTTTTAAATTACTAAAGTTGTGGTATTCTTTTTGAATCACCCTGTACATTACTGTGCGTGCTATTATTACCCAATCAGAATAAGTTTCCATGCTAGCGTCGTGTTTTGCTCCCACTAAACGGTGTATCAGTATAATACACTCCTGGAAATTGAAATAAGAACACCGTGAATTCATTGTCCCAGGAAGGGGAAACTTTATTAACACATTCCTGGGGTCAGATACATCACATGATCACACTGACAGAACCACAGGCACATAGACACAGGCAACAGAGCATGCACAATGTCGGCACTAGTACAGTGTATATCCACCTTTCGCAGCAATGCAGGCTGCTATTCTCCCATGGAGACGATCGTAGAGATGCTGGATGTAGTCCTGTGGAACGGCTTGCCATGCCATTTCCACCTGGCGCCTCAGTTGGACCAGCGTTCGTGCTGGACGTGCAGACCGCGTGAGACGACGCTTCATCCAGTCCCAAACAAGCTCAATGGGGGACAGATCCGGAGATCTTCCTGGCCAGGGTAGTTGACTTACACCTTCTAGAGCATGTTGGGTGGCACGGGATACATGCGGACGTGCATTGTCCTGTTGGAACAGCAAGTTCCCTTGCCGGTCTAGGAATGGTAGAACGATGGGTTCGATGACGGTTTGGATGTACCGTGCACTATTCAGTGTCCCCTCGACGATCACCAGTGGTGTACGGCCAGTGTAGGAGATCGCTCCCCACACCATGATGCCGGGTGTTGGCCCTGTGTGCCTCGGTCGTATGCAGTCCTGATTGTGGCGCTCACCTGCACGGCGCCAAACACGCATACGACCATCATTGGCACCAAGGCAGAAGCGACTCTCATCGCTGAAGACGACACGTCTCCATTCGTCCCTCCATTCACGCTTGTCGCGACACCACTGGAGGCGGGCTGCACGATGTTGTGGCGTGAGCGGAAGACGGCCTAACGGTGCGCGGGACCGTAGCCCAGCTTCATGGAGACGGTTGCGAATGGTCCTCGCCGATACCCCAGGAGCAACAGTGTCCCTAATTTGCTGGGAAGTGGCGGTGCGGTCCCCTACGGCACTGCGTAGGATCCTACGGTCTTGGCGTGCATCCGTGCGTCGCTGTGGTCCGGTCCCAGGTCGACGGGCACGTGCACCTTCCGCCGACCACTGGTGACAACATCGATGTACTGTGGAGACCTCACGCCCCACGTTTTGAGCAATTCGGCGGTACGTCCACCCGGCCTCCCGCATGCCCACTATACGCCCTCGCTCAAAGTCCGTCAACTGCACATACGGTTCACGTCCACGCTGTCGCGGCATGCTACCAGTGTTAAAGACTGCGATGGAGCTCCGTATGCCACGGGAAACTGGCTGACACTGACGGCGGCGGTGCACAAATGCTGCGCAGCTAGCGCCATTCGACGGCCAACACCGCGGTTCCTGGTGTGTGCGCTGTGCCGTGCGTGTGATCATTGCTTGTACAGCCCTCTCGCAGTGTCCGGAGCAAGTATGGTGGGTCTGACACACCGGTGTCAATGTGTTCTTTTTTCCATTTCCAGGAGTGTATAAGCTAGCCCAGAAATCTCAGAGTAATCACGCTTTCACGTATGAATATAACGAATTCTTTGGAAGATATGTACACCCCGTATTATTTTTCCAGATAACGTGGCTGCGTTCTCAAATTTTATACTTTTGATTTTTACTGTTAATTTCGATGCTGTCAGGTTCCGGTACACAAGATCAATTCAAGCTTTGGATATTTTATGTGTATCTCATTTTTATGTGAAGTGTGAGCATGAGAAATCAAATAAATCACATAAATGCGCCCATAATTGCAATCTGCACTCCACATTTTGCACTTTAACCAGCCTGTAAAACGGCCAGAAGCGACCCAGGAAGAATTAACTAAAGAAATTTTAATAATGTTTGTAAAATATTTGAAATAAAAAAAATTCCATATTATCAGCGAAAGATGTCAGTTGTTTTTCGCACGAGACAGTCACAGATCGGGAAACGTAAACCGACTAGAGTGATAATATTGCGCTTCATTGGTATGTTATTTCATAGGACCTCCTCGTGTGATTCTCTCTACATTTCCAGCGAAAAACGATGCACCGGGATGTGCTAACAATTCGCTGCAAGGAAAGAGTGCTATCCTTGATATAGCATTGAGTTTATCAGGTTGGCGAAAAATGTTAAAAATCTATTGTGAGAAGGTGCGGATTAATACGTTTGTAATTCTATAAGAGTTCTATGAGTCCATAACGTATAAACAGTCGATAGCCACCCCACGCGGAAGTGCATCTGTTGTGCTGTGACATTTGACATCGTTTTTGTGAGGTACACTGGAGCAGCAACGTTTACACGATAGTGTAAAAGAGGACGCAAATTCAGCTAAGTGGCAAAATCCGTGCATGTCGCAATTTTACTTACTTACACTTAAGTATATAAGCCGACTCTTGACATTTGCTCTGTTTTAGTATAAAATCACGTGCGTGACACAAATTCACTTCGAAAACTTAGGTAAATAAACTTGACGTTAAATTTCAACCTGTTTATCGTGCTGATTTTGCAAAACTCGTGCGGGTGTCGAGGTGTATTGTGTAGTATGAGATCAATAAATGTAAACATAAACGTGTTACATTGAGATGACAAAAGTTATGGGGAAAGCGAAATGCACATATGCAGATGGCAGTAGTATCGCATACGAAGGGAATAAGTGGGCAGTGCATTGACGGAGCTGTCATTTGTTTTCAGGTGATTCATGTGAGAAGGTTTTAATAGATATTGAACGTCGAAAGGTAGTTGGGACTAGGTGCATGGGGCATTCCATTTCGGAAATCGTTAGGGAATTCAATATTCCGAGATGCACAGCGTCAAGGGTTTGCAGAGGATACCAGATTTCAAGCATTACCTCTCACCACTGTCAACGCAGTGGCCGACGGCCTTCACTTAACGACCGAGAGCAGCGGCGTTACTGTAGTGGTATCAGTGCTAACAAAAAATCAATAGATTGTGAAGTAACAGAGGGAAATCAGTGGGGGACGTACGACGAGCGTATCCGTTACGTATAGTGCAGCGTAATTTGTCGTTAATGGGCCATGCCAACAGACTACCGACACAGCGTTCCATCGTCTGTGGCGCCCTTCCTGCGCTCGTTACCACATCCGTTGGGCCCTAGACGACTGGCCCGCATCTCGTGGTCGTGCGGTAGCGTTCTCGCTTCCCACGCCCGGGTTCCCGGGTTCGATTCCCGGCGGGGTCAGGGATTTTCTCTGCCTCGTGATGGCTGGGTGTTGTGTGCTGTCCTTAGGTTAGTTAGGTTTAAGTAGTTCTACGTTCTAGGGGACTGATGACCATAGATGTTAAGTCCCATAGTGGTGAGAGCCATTTTTTTGAACATAGACGACTGGAAAACCGTGACCTGGTTTATGAGTCCGATATCAGTATGTAAGATCTGATGGTACGTTTCGAATGTGACGCAGACCCCACGAAGTCATGGACTGAAGTTGTCAACAAGGCACTGCGCAAGCTGGTGGTGGCTCCATAATAGTTTGGGCTGTTTACATGGAATAGAACAGATCCTCTGGTCCAGCATAATGGGTCATTGATTGGAAATGCTTAATGTTTGGCTACCTGGAGACTATTTGCAGCCATTCGTGCACTTCATATACCCAAACAACGATGGAACTTTTATGGATGACAATGCGCCATGTCACCGGACCACAATTGTTCGCGATTGGTCTGAAGAACATTCTCGACCATTGGAGCGAATGATTTGGCCACCCAGATCGCCCAACATGAGTCTTATCGAACATTTATGGGACATAATCGAGAGGTCAGTCTGTGCACAAAATCCTGCACCTGCAACACTTTAGAAATTATGAATGGCTACAGGGGCAGCATGGCCCAACATTTCTGCATGGGACTTCTAACGAGTCCATGCAACGTCGAATTGCTGCACGACGCCAGGAAGAAGGAGGTTCGACACGATATTAGAAGGTATCCCATGACTAAGCTCTGTGTATATTGCGTAGCATTATATCGTCAGTTGCAAGGTTAACTGTGCTTTCCAGATATATTCGCCACAGTATCCTGTTTCACACCTAACAATTCCTGAATTTCGTTATGCATTTCCGTGTAAAAAGTATGCTTCGACAAGTTTCGGACGCTTGCAAAGATTTTCGCAGTTTACGAATGTTATGTAAAAGCTATTCGTAAGAAATCGGTGTTTATGATTTACAGTTGTTGTGAATAAGTACGTGTAGTGTCATATTAGTTTTCTCTTTTAGTGGGATTGTATAATGTCTACATTTTTCGTTAAATCATTCTTAGTAATCACAACCTGAAAAACGCTTCAGAGAAGTAGTAAAATTTGTACCTAGTTTCCTGTTGCAGTACTTATCTGATTTTCGTCTATAAATCACTGTAACTCCGAAAGACTACCGATAGTTTTTGTAGCATATCATACATTAAAAGAGAATCAGCAAACTTAGTATAAAGTTATTTGTTCAATATTCTGTAAAATATTGCTCCAGAAATAATGCAGCCCCCCTGCGTAGGAGATGATGTAGTCGCAGAAGTAAAGCTGTGAGGACGGGGAGTGAGTTGTGCTTGGGTAGCTCAGTTGGTAGAGCACTTGCCCGTGAAAGGCAAAGGTCCCGATTTCGAATCTCGGTCCGGCACATAGTTTTAATCTGCCAGGAAGTTTCATATCAGCGCACACTCCGCTGCAGAGTGAAATTCTCATTCTGGAAACATCCCCCAGTCTGTGGCTAGGCCATGTCCCCGCAATATCCTTTCTTTCAGGAGTGCTAGTTATGCATGTTTCGCAGGAGAGCTTCTGTAAAGTTTGGAATGAAGGAGACGAGGTACTGGCAGAAGTAAAGCTGTGAGGACGGGGAGTGAGTCGTGCTTGGGTAGCTCGGTAGAGCGCTTGCCCGTGAAAGGCAAAGGTCCCGAGTTCGAGTCTCGGTCCGGCACATAGTTTTAATCTGCCCGGAAGTTTAATAGCAGCGCACTCTCAAGCGATTGGAAGCTGCTGCGAACGGGTGTGTTGGGGGGGGGGGGGGAGGGCTACCAAGAGTAGTGTACCAGAGGTCGCAGAAATACCTCAAGTACTATTCTCTTCTATAAACACTGTCTCTCCTTCAGGAAATGCAAGCCCTTTCATTACTCGCCCACGTGACTGTGAGTGGTCTGTCAATGTAGAGTCTAGGTGTCCTGTGCGGGGTACACAGGAACCAGAAGGCTCAGGGTGTTATACCTATTACTCTGAAATACATGCTTGAGATACCGTCTTTTACTGAATCTGAAACTGTGCCAGTGGGACTCACGTCACTTGTTTTGGGGAAACCTGTTTTGTTCCGTGTCAAGAGGAGGCAAACACAGAAGTGTAGGGGTCTGTTAATCGTCGGCAGTTCAAACATACGGCGAATAATGGTACTTCTTAGCGAAATGGTGGCAAGGGATGGGAAGGGATGGGAAGCAACGCCATATGCCCTCAGTCAGTATGCCTGGAGGCCGCTTTCAGCATGTTGATGAGGCTATTCCAGCAGCCACTGAGGGAACGAGGTGCAAACAGTTACAGATTGTTGCTCACGTGGAGCAAACGTTGTGTGTCGTCCAGGCTCCGAGACCGTTCCTGGATGGTTCCAGCGACTAGCAGAGAAAGTTTAGAATACCATCCTCGCTCACGGAGTTTCAACGAGGCTCACAATCTGCAGCATTGTTCCCAGAAAATATCGTTGCTCCCTGTTTATTAGTCGAGTGAAAGACTTGAACTAGAGGCTCTGAGGATTCTGAGACAAGCTAAGTTGTGACTTCCTAGACTTACGCCATATGGTTGAGCGTAGTAGGGTCCTCATAAATAGGTTAGGTGTACACTAGACATCAGAGGGAGTTACCCAAGTACCTGACTGTGTGTAGGGTGCACACAAGGGTTAGTTTAGATTAGGTGACTCTTCATCCAATCCGGATAACGCACTTGAAGCGCACCTGAAAAGCAATGAACTCACATTATATTAGGCACAGAAAACTGCTTAAAATGTAATGCTGACAGTATATCTCGCGTAATGATCACAACGAAAAGATCCGAGAAATTAGAGCAAATACGGAGACTTACAAGCAGTCGTTCTTCCCACGCACAATTCGTGAATGGAACAGGGAAGGGGGGATCAGATAGTGGTACAATAAGTACCCTCCGCCACACACCGTAAGGTGGCTCGCGGAGTATAGATGTAGATGTAGATGTAGATGTATTGAAATTCTTGGGGAAAATTTAAGCGTGTACCGAAACGAAAGGAAACGGGAAATGGAGATGGTGTATTTGTCGCAGTAGAAAGAAACTCAAATCCACCGAGACAGAAATTGATGCTGCATGTAAGATTGTTTGGACAAGACTCAATATCGAGGGTGGCACAGAATTGTAATACGGTCTTTCTATCGACCAGCAGATTCTTTTCCTGCTGTAATTGAAAACTGTAGAGAAAACCACAGTTGGCTTGCACATTAAGTTCCCTAATGATACTTTATTAGTTGTAGGAGACTTTAGTCATCCAACAGTCATTTGGGATAAATATAGTTTTGTAAGTGATGGGCGTGACAAGACATTCTGTGAAGTCTAAATGACTTCTCTGCAAACTACCTAGAACAGACAGCTCAGATTCCCACTCATGATGGAAATACATTAGGTCTAATGGCAACAAACAGACCTGACTTCTTCGAAGAAGTCCACACCGAAACTGGTATCAGTGACCACGAGAAAGTTGTAACAATAATGTATGCCAAAACACATACGGCAACTGAAACAAGCAGTCGAGCGAGGTAGCACAGTGGTTAGCACACTGGACTCCTAATCGGGAGGACAACGGTTCAAACCTGCATCGAGCGGTACCGATTTAGGTTGGCCGTGATTTCCGTAAATCACTACAGGCAATTGCCGGGATGGTTCCTTCGAAAGGGCACGGCCAACTTCCTTCTCCATCCTTCCCCATTCTTCCCTAATCCGGTGGGAGCGATGACCTCGCTGTTTGGTCCCGTACCCCAAATCAACCAACTAACCTAAAACAAGCAGAAAGATTTATATGTTCAGCAAAGTAGACAGAAAAAAAGTAGTGTCATACTTGAATGAGGAACTTGAAACTTTCACCTCAGGACAGGAGCATTTATGGGAACTATGGCTCAATTTTAACAGAATTGTTGACCATGCACTGGATAGATACATACCCAGTAGGATAGTTCATTATGGGAGAGATCATACGTGGTATACAGGATTATTACAAATGATTGAAGCGATTTCACAGCTCTACAATAACTTTATTATTTGAGATATTTTCACAATGCTTTGCACACACATACAAAAACTCAAAAAGTTTTTTTAGGCATTCAAAAATGTTCGATATGTGCCCCTTTAGTGATTCGGCAGACATCAAGCCGATAATCAAGTTCCTCCCACACTCGGCGCAGCATGTCCCCATCAATGAGTTCGAAAGCATCGTTGATGCGAGCTAGCAGTTCTGGGTCACCTTCTTTGGTGGAGGAGGTTTAAACACTGAATCTTTCACATAACCCCACAGAAAGAAATCGCATGGAGTTAAGTCGGGAGAGCGTGGAGGCCATGACATGAATTGCTGATCATGATCTCCACCACGACCGATCCATCGGTTTTCCAATCTCCTGTTTAAGAAATGCCGAACATTATGATGGAAGTGCGGTGGAGCACCATCCTGTTGAAAGATGAAGTCGGCGCTGTCGGTCTCCAGTTGTGGCATGAGCCAATTTTCCAGCATGTCCCGATACACGTGTCCTGTAACGTTTTTTTCGCAGAAGAAAAAGGGGCCGTAAACTTTAAACCGTGAGATTGCACAAAACACGTTAACTTTTGGTGAATTGCGAATTTGCTGCACGAATGCTTGAGGATTCTCTACCGCCCAGATTCGCACATTGTGTCTGTTCACTTCACCATTAAGAAAAAATGTTGCTTCATCACTGAAAACAAGTTTCGCACCGAACGCATTCTCTTCCATGAGCTGTTGCAACCGCGCCGAAAATTCAAAGCGTTTGACTTTGTCATTGTCTCAGAATCCTCAGAGCCTCTAGTTCAAGTCTTTCACTCGACTAATAAACAGGGGGCAACGATATTTTCTGGGAACAATGCTGCAGATTGTGAGGGCTTGTAGCAATTGTAAACGGTAAGGCTTCTGCTTTAGCCTTTTCCGTAAGATTTTCCAAACCGTCGGCTGTGGTACGTTTAGCTCCCTGCTTGCTTTATTCGTCGACTTCCGCGGGCTACGCGTGAAACTTGCCCGCACGCGTTCAACCGTTTTTTCGCTCACTGCAGGCCGACCCGTTGATTTCCCCTTACAGAGGCATCCAGAAGCTTTAAACTGCGCATACTATCGCCGAATGGAGTTAGCAGTTGGTGGATCTTTGTTGAACTTCGTCCTGAAGTGTCGTTGCACTGTTATGACTGACTGATGTGAGTGCATTTCAAGCACGACATACGCTTTCTCGGCTCCTGTCGCCATTTTGTCTCACTGCGCTCTCGAGCGCTCTGGCGGCAGAAACCTGAAGTGCGGCTTCAGCCGAACAAAACTTTATGAGTTTTTCTACGTATCTGTAGTGTTTCGTGACCATACGTCAATGAATGGAGCTACAGTCAATTTATGAAATCGCTTCAATCATTTGTAATAGCCCTGTACAATCACTGTAATGAAACTCCCAAGGAAACAGAAACTACTGCATAATAGTTATAAAACAAAGCACAGGGCTATAAACAGAGAGATGCTGTATGAAACGCGATTGGCAGTCGATAGAGCAGTGCATGAAGTATTCAATGACTACCGTAGCATAAATTGTCATTTGATCCTTCAGGAAACAAAATGGCTCTGAGCAGTATGGGACTTAAGATCTATGGTCATCAGTCCCCTAGAACTTAGAACTACTTAAACCTAACTAACCTAAGGACAGCACACAACACCCAGCCATCATTCAGGAAACAGAAAGAAAGTCTGTTCGTATGTAAAGGCTGTTAGTGGCACGAAAGCTGGTGTGCAGTAACTCAATGAAAAGGCTGGAAATGACATGGAGGGAAGCAAAACAAATGCAGAAATGCTGAACTTTGTTTTAAAACCATCCTTTGCAAAGAAGAACCTAGGAGTATTGCCCCAAATTAATTCTCATACCTCTGAATAGATGGGTGAAATAGATATTGGTGTCAATGGTGTTGAGAAACAGCTATAATCTAACAAAGCCCCAGGACCCTATGAAATCCGTATCAGATTATATGCCCAATTCGCGGCTGAGTTAGCCCCTCTGTGAATTATAATCTATCGTAGATCCCTCGAACAAAAAGCTGTGCCCAGTAGTTGCAAGAAAGCGTAAGTCACACCTGTGTACAAGGAGGATAACAAAAGTGGCCTACAAAACTACCGTCCAACATCCTTGACATCCATTTGTTGAAGACTCTTGGAACACATTCTGGTCTAAAACGTAATTAGGTATCTCGTGCGGAACGAGATGCCAACCAGCATTGATTTCGAAAACGTACATCATGTGATACCCATCTCTAGCTTTTCTCACTTGACATCCTGGAAGCCATGGATCTAGTCAGTCGGGTAGATGCATTATTTCTCGATTTCCGAAAAGCAGCTGCCTCAGTAATACACCTACACAAGTTATCAAAAGTACGTTCACATGGGATATCAGACGAAATATGGGACTGGACTGAGGATTTCCTGGTAGGAACGTCGCAGCATGTTATCTTGGATGGAGAGTCATCAACAGATAAAGAGGTAACTTCGGTTGTACGCCACAGAAATACTTTTGGTCCCTTACTGTTCATGTTGTTTGTTAATGATCTTGGGGACAATATTTATGGTAACCTCATACTTTTCGCAGATGATACACTTATCAACAGTCTGAACGAAGCTTTACAAATGTTCAGTCAGACCTTGACAAGATTTCAGTGTGGGAAAATGCTTGGATATACCACTTAATAGGGACATGAAGAGGAACGATTACATAGGCTCAGCCGTGTGTAAAGCTGGTTACAGACTTCGGTTTATTGGTATAACACTAGGAAAATGCAATCATTATAAAAAGAAGATTGCTTAAAAATCACTCGCGTGACCCAGCCTAGAATATTTCTCAAGTTTATGTGACCCGTAGCAGGTAGTAATAGTACAAATATTGAAGGTATACAGAGAAGGATAGGACAAATGGTCACAGATTTGTTTGACCCACGGGAGAGAGTCACCGAGATGTTGAAGGAACTGAGCTGGCAGGCTCTTGAAGATTGACGGTAACTATCCCGAGAAAGTTTACTAACAAAATTGCAAGAACTAGCTTCAAATGATTTCTCTAGGAATATATCAAAATCCCCTACATATCGCTCCCATAGGGACCGTGAGGATAAGATTAGACTAATTACAGCACGCATAGAAGTGTTTAAACAATTTTTTTCTTCAAATGTGAATAGAACGGGAAAGAATTCAAATAACTCTCGCAGCAGGACGTGCTCTCTGCCATGCACTTCACAATGATTCTTATAGTAAAGATATAGATGTAGAATTCCATATCTATTCAAATAAGTACTGCTGTTAACACATTGAGCATACTGGAGAGGATGACTGGAGACAAGACTGAATCGGGGCTCACTTGATCTCTGCTAAGAAGCTGTTTGAGACGGAGTGGTTTAAGGTATTTGATAGATTAAAAAGGGAACTGAAAAACAGTTCTCACACAAATAGCATCATTTCATCTAACTTCAATTTCTTGTCAAGAAGTACCTAAATGAAAGCTCTATATGTCATTTTGAAAAAATTTGTAGCTGATTTTGGTGAAAAATATGGCATGACATTCAGTGGAGCTAGTTAACAAAATAATACTCTCAAGTTCCAGATGAAAGAGCTGATTAAGGGCATTGACACGAACTCAGATTTTGAAATTTTGAGAGTTTTTCAAAGGGTGAGTTAAGACGTGATTATCAAAACTTCGAAATAGCTTTGAGGGTATTTAATACATTACCAGTGATTACAGCATCTTGTGAACGAGAGTTCAGCAAGTTGATAATAAAAAACTACTGAAGGTTTACAGTGGGTGAAAGCTGATTGCCAAATTTAGCTATGTTCTTGACAAAATACGACACAGCTGCTAAACTTGACTTCAGTGACATCATAAACCGGTTTACTTCTCTCAGTGCAAGGAAATATAAGTAAAATTTTAGTAAAAACACTACTTCTGAAACGGATATTTTCTGAACCCTTACCTATACGTCCTTTTCCTTTACATCTGATTAATAATTTATCGACTATCAATAACTTACTAGGAGCAAGTAAAACATGTTCATTGCACATTACAATAAAAATCAGTGTATAGTAGAGGCCATGAACAATAAGATATTGATTTTATTTTACTCTCGAGGTTTTTAGAACGTTTCTAAGGTTGTAACTTTATTACTACAGTGAAACGTTTAAATACGTTGTGTGCAATATCTTTCATTTATATTGTTCATTTAAGTGATATGCAATACTTAATTTTTGTCGAACCTATTTAGAAAATTACAAAATTTGCTAGATCTGTGTAGAAAAATACCAGAAAGGTTATTTTAAATTGTATTTGTTGAGTGAGCGGGGAAGAGCCGCTTGTTTGGCAGTTCAGCCGGGCGCGCAGGATCAACTTCATACGGCTCTGCGTACGAAAGCCAAAACCTCCCCCAATCTTTACTCGTTGGATTATTAAGAAGCGGGCTTGCTCAGTGTCAGCATTTTTAACACATAGCTTACAGACTTTCATGAACTCCAGATATTTGGAGTCATTACTCGTAGTTATTTGTCGACAGCTAATGACAGTTGCTAATAATAATTAGAAATGCTGCACAATAAATAGCTGCAATGAGCGTTCTTCGCTTTGTGGAAATATTTCATCCTATACTTTAATTTCATCTCATTCGTCTGCGCATTACGGAATCATTATTCCTCTTTCGCGAGACCGTCTTAATGAAAAAGACACGAATAGCCTCGACCCAAAAAAGGATCAATTCAGTATTTACTAGCAAGAAATGAGTATGAGTTGAGTTCTACTGAGAGGAGGCGAACAATAACGTATCTGCATTGAGTTTACCTGCCGCTCAAAGCTTCTGCGTAAATACACAACAATAGGAAAGCATTTCAACGAAATACTCGAGAAAATCAAACAGGATTCCTCTGCGAGCAAGAGTGGGAGTATGTGTTGCAAATTCATTGCAAAAGTGAAAAGTATCAGCGACTTTTTCATAGATTCTGTTATCTCATCTCGCCTCTTCCACGCTACAATATACACTGATTAGCCGAACCTTTATGACCATCTACCTAATAGCTTGTTTGTTCGTCTTTGGAACAAAATGCAGTGCAGATTCTGCGTGTCAGGAGCCCGGCAGTGGTAGGTTTATGCAGGTATGTGGCATTTGATGTCTGAGCACCCTGCCGCTGATTTTCTTAGGCGGTGATGGCAGCCGATAGCGACTCAAATGGGTTCCTTAGGATTTATATGAGGCGAATTAGGTCCCCGAGGCATCAATGCGATTTCACTATAATACTCCTGAAACCACTGGAGCACGGTTCTGGTTCCAAAACACGGACGGTTATACTACTGAAAGATAACATCGCCGTCATTGAAGATGTCAAGCATGAAGGGATGCAAGTGCGTCGCAACTGTCAGTCTGTCTTCGATTACCAGTGCAGGCCATGCAAGTACAGGAGAATGTCTCCTATACCATAATATTGTTCAAAGCAGCCTGCGTCCGTGGTGCGCTGTACGTATCAAGCCGCCGATCCCCTCGATGACGGCGTAGTTTAGCAAAAATGTGGTCCACCCGAAGAGCCGATACGTTTCCATTGATCTACGGTCGAATTCCGATGATACCGTGCCATTGCAGTCTTAGTAGACGATGTCGTTGGGTCAACATGTGAACACGTAGGGGTGATCTGCTGCCGACATTCGTGTTCAACAATGGACGACGAATAGCGTGGTACGATTCAAATGGTTTAAATGGCTCTGAGCACTATGGGACTTAACTTCTGTGGTCATCAGTCCCTTAGAACTTAGAAATACTTAAACCTAACTAACCTAAGGACATTACAGACATCCATGCCGGAGGCAGGATTCGAACCTGCGACCGTAGCAGTCCCGCGGTTCCGGACTGCGCGCCTAGAACCACTAGACCACCGCGGCCGGCATAGCGTGGTACGAAACACTAGTGTGTGCACCATCACTGTTCTCTTTCGGCAGAGGTGCCACAGAGCATCATCTATCCTACTTTATAGAGCAGACACGCCTCCGAACCTCACATTCTGTGAAGAGTCGTAGACATTTAACCATTTAGTTCAAATGGTTCAAATGGCTCTGAGCACTATGGGACTTAACTTCTGAGGTCATCAGTCCCCTAGAACTCAGAACTACTTAAACCTAACGAACTTAAGGACATCACATACATCCATGCCCGAGGCAGGATTCGAACCTGCGACCGTAGCGGTCGCGCGGTTCCAGACTGTAGCGCCTAGAACTGCTCGGCCACACAGGTCGGCAACCATTTAGTACCTAGTGGTAAAATTTCACTGTCCTTCTACCTCTTTCCATAGATGCTCACGACAGTACCACGTTAACACTGGCCCAGCTTCACAGTTTTCGAGATACTCGTTCACAGGCACTGTGTGATAGTAATCTGTCGTTTGTAGAAGTCGCTTATCTCGATGGATTCTAAGACCATCCTCAGTTCGTACAGGCAATTGGCGGAAGTGGTGGAGACTGGTGGCACACTTGCGGTGTGCAAGCAGAGCACACAATTTGCAACATCATTCCCACAGTCGATCAGGAGCCTTTAGTTTGGAGCCGAGGAGAGCGTCTCCGCCAAAGGCTCTGTCGATTCTGTGGCGGTCTTGTAGGCAGATTTCTGAATCTGCTTTATGGGTTGGAGAACTGTAGGACTCCCCTTGACTGGCCAGTGCTACACTACACAAAGAAAGCAGCTAGCTGGATAACGGAGTACTTGTGGAGTGCAATCCCTTTTTTTTTGGGCTAGACGCTACTTTGAGGTACTCTGAGCAATTCTCGCCAGTCGATACGTAATGGGTGAAACCAGACCACGTACAAAGTAAAGACACTTCGACTGTCAAAATTTTAACAGTAAATTGTCGAAGCATTTCCACCAAAGCTCCTGAACTTACTGGCTTTCGTAATGAATCTCTTCAGCCATCTCAACACTGGAATTCGACAATTTAGTGTATACATTAGTTTAAGTCGTATCACAATACGAATTTATATGGGCTTAACAAAGGACAGATTCCGACATAAGACAAATTTTACATCCACAGTATGCTTAAAGGGTAAAGAAGACGAAAATGTAACACAGGATACACAGAGATAACATGCTGTAAAAATCCTACTGGTAATACAATTTCCAGGAACGTTGACGCGCTAAAATTATTCTCGGAACCAAGAGCTGGCTGAAAACGGAAGTAGAAAGCTCCGAAATATTTGATGAGGCACGTAACGTATATCAGAAAGACAGATTAGGTGCAATAGCAGGTGGTATGTTCACTACAGCCGACAAAATTATTGAGTCTATACAGATCTAAATTGAGTGTAACTGTGAAGTTATCTAGAAGCGGGTAATAAGCTTAATTGAACTCAAATTAAACTTCGAATGTTTCCACCCGCCACCCAATTCCGCAGCGGCAGTTTTAGAACCATTCCAAGAAAGACTAGACTCTTCAGCGCGGACAGAAGACAGAGCATGCAATGTTAGTTGGAAGCGACTTTATTTAGCTTACCGAGTACAGACTGTGGCCTGTATGGAGTAATTGCAGGTGGTACTACCAGACTTTCTTGTGAATTAATCTTGAAAACGTTTTCCGGAAACTCGCTTGAACAGCTAATTCCACAGCCTCCACGCTATGGAAATATTTTATATCTACATCTACATCATACTCCGAAAGCCACCTAACCACCCATAGGTGTGTGGTGGAGGGTGCTTTCTGTACGACTAACTGAGACCTCCAACCCCGTTCCACTCGCGAATATTGCGTGGGAAGGATGATTCTCGGTAAGCCCCTGTATAGGCTCCAATATCTCAAATTTTCTCCTCATGGCCATCACGCGAGACGCATCTGGGGAGTAGTAATATGTTGTCCAATTCTTTCTGGAAAGTGCTCTCTCGGAATACCAACAGTAAATCTCTCCGTGATGCATAACTCCTGTTTTATAACGTCTGCCAATGGAGTTTGTTGAACATTTCCCTAACGCGCTCGTGATCTCGTGATGAAGCGTGCTGCTCTTCGTTGGGTCTTCTCTGTCTCTTCTCTGAGTCTTTGTCTGATAGGGGTCCCAGATAGATGAAGAATCGATCGAACAAGCGCCTTATAAGCCACTTCCTACGTGGATGAGTTACATATCCTTAAGATTATTCCAATGAATCTGAGTCTGGAATCTGCTTTTCCCACAGTTAGTTTTATGTGGTCATTCCACTTAAGGCCGCTCTGGATAGTTACTCCTAGATATATTACGGCAAATACTGTTTCCAGCGGGATTCCATCAACAGTGTAGCTACATAGTAGTGGTTTTTTTTTTCCTATTAGTGCGCAATATGTTACGTTTATCTGCGTTCAGGGTCAACTGCCAAAGCCTGCACCATTCATCAGTTCTCTAGAGGTCATTGTGCAAATCTTTGCTATCTTCTGGCGTTGCTACTTTGCTACAGACAACCGCATTATCTGCGAACAGCCTTAGACAGCATCTGCCGCTTTCTACTAGATCATTTATATACTGTATATTGTAAACAGTAACGGTCCTATCACTCTTCCTTGGGGTACTCCGTAAATCACCTTTACAGCTGACGATTTTGTTCTATTAAGAGCGACATGTGTAAGGAAGTCTTGAATCTAGTCGCAAATCTGCTCCGATAATCGATATGCTCGAATTTGTTTCACTAAACGGCAGTGCGGGACGGTGTCAAAACCTTCTTGAAGTCAAGGAACTGGGCATCAAGCTGGGTGCCATGGTCTACGGCACTTTTGATCTCATGGAGGAAAAGAGCGAGCTGAATTTCGCAGGATCTCAGTTTGCGGAATCCATGCTGATTTTTATAGAGAAGATTTTCCTTCTCCAAGAACGTCATAGTTCTTGAGCGTGAAACATGTTCCATAATTCTACAACAGATTGAGGTCAACATTATAGGTCTATAATTGTGTGCATCTGCCCTACGGCTCTTCTTAAAAACGGGTAGAACCAGCGCTTTCTCCAAGTCGCTAGGTATCCTTCGTTGCTCAAGCGATCTACGACAAATTACTGCTAGAAGGAGAGCAGGTTCTTTTGTATAATCTCTGTAAAATCTTATAGGTATCGTATTGGGTCTTGACGCCTTTCCACTACTAAGCGATTGTATTTTTTTTTTTCTATTCCGCGATCGGTTATCCCATTATCTGCCATTCCGACGGTAGTACGACGATTGAAAGGAGCGACCATGTCACGATCTGCCGCGGTGAAACAATTTCGGAAGACCGGATTCAGTATTTCGGCCTCCTTTCTGTTATCTTCCGTGTCGGTGTCAGTTTGGCCACTGAGTGAATAAATAGATAATTTTGACCCACTTACTAATTTTTACATACTACCAAAATCTCTTAGGTTTTTTACTCAGATCGGTTGAGTGAGTGTTACTTTCAGTCATTGAACGCTTCTCTCATTGCTCTCTTTTCCCTCATTTTCGCTTCGTTCTGCTTTTGTTTGTCAGGCAGGTTTTTACTTATCTTGAATCTGAGATGAAGTTCTCTTTGTTTATGTATCAGTTTTCTAAGACGGCTATTAAAACATGGTGGGTCTTAACCATCCCTTAAGAACTTACTTGGAACATACTTGTCTAGGGCGTATTGCACGGTTCCTTTAAACTTCTTCCATTCGTTTTCCACATCTTCGTCCTCATCACCAAATATTTGATGCTGACAGTTCAGATACTTTGAAATTTGTATCGTGTCGCTCTTGCTGAACAAAAATATCTTCCTAAATTTCTTAACATTCTTTGTCAGACACGTTGTCATAAATGCCACACAGCCACATGATCGTTGATACCTTCCCCTACGTTACAGTAGGTCTAAAAGGTCACCCTCACGAGTTGGTTCTCTTACTATCTGTTCAAAGTAGCTTTCGGACAAGACATCCAGAGCAATGTCAAAAAAATCCCTGTCTCTGGCTCCCGTTTCGATATCATGACACTACCAATCAATACTTTGCAAGTTGAAGTCACCCCCTATTACAATAGCATGATTAGGAAAATTACTAACGATATTCTGCAGGTTCGGTCTGACGCGCTCTGGCACAAGAGCTCCTGACCCAGGCGGTCTGTAAAAGTTCCCGACTACGATTTTTAACCGATTTTTGATACTTAACTTCACCAAGATTAGTTCATAATCGGAATCAGTAAAATTGTAGCTACGAACAAACCTCATATTGTCGATACTGTCAGTATAGAGACATGGATTGTTGATCACGTTGCCGTTATAGTGATGCTGGTTACTAAAGTTAATAAATTTATCAAGAACGCTTGAAGATAATTTTTGCTAGACAGAGCAGATACGCAGCTGTTAGTATGGTACTTAGACAATGAATGACTATCATTTAGTTCCCATATGAGGAATCATGGACACAGTTTAAACTGAATGTTAATCGAGCTCTGCAAAAGTGTGGGCCGAGTAAGTGGATTAAGGACGGAAAAGAAGACTGCAGTGTAATAAAATAAAAATCAGAAGTTTTTGAGGTAGTAGAGACTGTTGTACTCGATTCAAAATTGAACACCTAAATAGCGTCAGGTAAAAATTTATTGAAATTAATGCATGTATAAAATGATCGACGAGCAAAGTACACGACTTCCAACGTCATGCCTTAGCAAAAGATCTTGCCGAGAACCCGAGAAAATTCTGTTCCTACATAAATTATCTAAGTGGGTAGAGGGCTTCTATCCAGTCACTCGTTGCCCAGTCTGGTGTGGCAATAGAAGAGAGCCAAAGGGAAGTTGAAGTTTTAAATTTTGCTTTTAAGAATTCATTCACGCAGAAGAAGCGTTCAAACATACCGACGTTTGAACATCGAAGACTCCCGTATGGAGGACTCAATAATAGGTATCCCTGGTGTAGAGAAGCAACTAAAAGAGGCGAAAATAAATGACTCACCAGGTCAGGATGGAATCTCAGTTCGGCTCTATAGACAGTACTCAGAGGCACTGGACACTTAGTTAGCTTGCGTTTTCCGCGAATCTCTTTCCCAAATCAAAGTCCCGGGCGACAGGAAAAAAGCGCAGGCGACTCCTGTGTATAAGAAGGGTAAAAGAACAGACCTGTAAAATTACAGACCAATTTCCTTAACATCAGTTTTCCGCAGAATTCTTGAACAAATTCTGAGATTGAATTAAAAAAATACTCCTTGATAGAGAAAAGCTTCTGTCCACAAATTAGCACGTATTTTAAAACTTAGCGGCACCACAGTTTAAGATAGGGAAGTTAGATTTGGTGCAATATTTCAGAGCGCACAAGTTACAGCCAGGTGTGGGCAGGATTGCAGTGAATTACGCATACCAACGGTTGAGAAGTAGAATGGAGGCCACAGGGCCGTCGAACCGCTGAAATGCGTAAACGCAGCGGTTCGCAAGGCGCAAGCTACAGGCAGAAGGGGCCCCACTGGCGTAATCGAGGTGTGGTGCGTACGTGACACAAAGCGGTGCGTTAGCAAAACAGAGGAACACAGCCGAGTATAAATAGGTGCCGTTTTCTAACGAGATTGATTCAAGTGTGGCAGCTCTCCTGGACAGCGGGGTGTATCACACCACTAGCCTACACCTAGCAACAGATGCGGTGCCAGCGTCCCAGTCGACGGCGGGTCGTTGGTTCGACCCTCTGAGGCCGACACGGAGTCTGCAGCCAGCCAACGGCGGGCCACTCCACGGCCCGCTAGTGCGCGCAGTCGTCTCGGCTCCCAGCAAACGCTGGAGACTTCCTGAGACGAGAGCCCACAGATTCGGATGCCGGATCGCGGGCAGTCATTGCCGTCGCGTTCTCAGGTAAGCCAGCGAGGAAGAAGCAGCAGCAGCGCCGGCCTACGTCTCCCGGCGGAGCAGCGCGGAAACAACAGTGGCTGCTGAGTCAGCTGCTGGCGCAGCCATCCTGACGTAGTCGGTTTATTGGGAGAATTTTAGAAGAATGCAGTTCACCTGTAAAGGAGGGCGTGTATACAAAATTAGTATGACCCACTCTTGAGTACTACTCGAGTGTTTGGGATCCCCACTAGAGTGGATTAAAGGAAGACATCGTGGCATTTCTGAGACCAGCTGTTAGTTCAAAAATGGCTCTGAGCACTATAGAACTTAACATCTGAGGTCATAAGTCCCCTAGAACTTAGAAGTACTTAAACCTAACTAACCTAAGGACATCACACACATCCATGCCCGAGGCAGGATTCGAACCTGCGACCGTAGCGGTCGCGAGTGCGGCGCGGCACGTTACTTTTTTACCGCCCTACCGCCCTGCCAGTGTCCAGCAATGTTCATTTGTCTAGCTAAAAGCTGTAGTAGAAAATACTAGACCACTACTGTCTACTGCACGTCGCAACATACATAGAATTGTCCGGTAAACGGGATATGGCTAGTACTGAAATAAAAGTTTTAACTGGGCAATGTAAATTTTCAGGTGTATTTTTACGATATAGATCACAGTTAATACTGCCAAGTCCGTACTAAGTGAAACACAATGTAAAGTTCACACGCAGTCCACAATCACACACGTAGCCAGTTTATGGTATTTACACCCGTTACCGAAGTTAATAGAGTTCACTGGATCGTTTAGTTATGAAAATGCTCGCTCAAATGTTGTGCACTCTATTCTACACGTAATACCTGTTGCAGTCTTAGATCGCACAACACGCCACGCGGTTTTAACTAACAGTCAAAAGTAATAATTTTGATATTCCGTCCGAAATTCCACACGACTTCCACTATACCGTTCACGTAAATACGCTTTGTACTACTTCGCGAACTCGTAATTAGAATTTTTCCGCGATTTTACAGTACTTTCGTCGGAGCTGCTTTCAGTGAGATGTTACTAGTTCGAACCCTCAGCTCCGACTTAGCTAGATCACACCAAAGGCTTTGTTCCCAGCATAGATTGGCGCGAGCCTGCATTTTCCTCATTGGCTGATATCACAAACAGCAAATCAGGTTGCAGTATTATCCCGCGCTTTTCTTCAATCATAGTAAAACATTTCTTTCTATGGCAATTATTAAATAAATAAATTTAGAAAAGTATCAAATATAAAATTACTCCTTCTGAAATTACCGATTAATTTGTGTTCTACTCACGTTTTATTAGTACCATAAACTGATTGCACATTTAATTATAGTACATCCCCTGTATACACTCCTGGAAATGGAAAAAAGAACACATTGACACCAGTGTGTCAGACCCACCATACTTGCTCCGGACACTGCGAGAGGGCTGTACAAGCAATGATCACACGCACGGCACAGCGGACACACCAGGAACCGCGGTGTTGGCCGTCAAATGGCGCTAGATGCGCAGCATTTGTGCACCGCCGCCGTCAGTGTCAGCCAGTTTGCCGTGGCATACGGAGCTCCATCGCAGTCTTTAACACTGGTAGCATGCCGCGACAGCATGGACGTGAACCGTATGTGCAGTTGACGGACTTTGAGCGAGGGCGTATAGTGGGCATGCGGGAGGCCAGGTGGACGTACCGCCGAATTGCTCAACACGTGGGGCGTGAGGTCTCCACAGTACATCGATGTTGTCACCAGTGGTCGGCGGAAGGTGCACGTGCCCGTCGACCTGGGACCGGACCACAGCGACGCACGGATGCACGCCAAGACCGTAGGATCCTACGCAGTGCCGTAGGGGACCGCACCGCCACTTCCCAGCAAATTAGGGACACTGTTGCTCCTGGGGTATCGGCGAGGACCATTCGCAACCGTCTCCATGAAGCTGGGCTACGGTCCCGCGCACCGTTA
This sequence comes from Schistocerca cancellata, assembly GCF_023864275.1. Lineage (NCBI taxonomy): Eukaryota > Metazoa > Arthropoda > Insecta > Orthoptera > Acrididae > Schistocerca > Schistocerca cancellata. Next base: position 856,155,712 of record NC_064629.1, on the reverse strand, counting down.
GGCCGTCTTCCGCTCACGCCACAACATCGTGCAGCCCGCCTCCAGTGGTGTCGCGACAAGCGTGAATGGAGGGACGAATGGAGACGTGTCGTCTTCAGCGATGAGAGTCGCTTCTGCCTTGGTGCCAATGATGGTCGTATGCGTGTTTGGCGCCGTGCAGGTGAGCGCCACAATCAGGACTGCATACGACCGAGGCACACAGGGCCAACACCCGGCATCATGGTGTGGGGAGCGATCTCCTACACTGGCCGTACACCACTGGTGATCGTCGAGGGGACACTGAATAGTGCACGGTACATCCAAACCGTCATCGAACCCATCGTTCTACCATTCCTAGACCGGCAAGGGAACTTGCTGTTCCAACAGGACAATGCACGTCCGCATGTATCCCGTGCCACCCAACGTGCTCTAGAAGGTGTAAGTCAACTACCCTGGACAGCAAGATCTCCGGATCTGTCCCCCATTGAGCATGTTTGGGACTGGATGAAGCGTCGTCTCACGCGGTCTGCACGTCCAGCACGAACGCTGGTCCAACTGAGGCGCCATGTGGAAATGGCATGGCAAGCCGTTCCACAGGACTACATCCAGCATCTCTACGATCGTCTCATGGGAGAATAGCAGCCTGCATTGCTGCGAAAGGTGGATATACACTGTACTAGTGCCGACATTGTGCATGCTCTGTTGCCTGTATCTATGTGCCTGTGGTTCTGTCAGTGTGATCATGTGATGTATCTGACCCCAGGAATGTGTCAATAAAGTTTCCCCTTCCTGGGACAATGAATTCACGGTGTTCTTATTTCAATTTCCAGGAGTGTAGTTTACCTGGTACTTCGTGAATAAACAAAACAATTTTCATTTAATTCTGTTCTTCTTCACTCATACAACACTCACACTGCTAATTACTTCACATATAAAACAATTATAATTATGCAAATACATTAAATATTAGTCAAACATAACTTTACAACATCGTTTTGACTACGACTGCTAGCACTGTCCGTCAACTGCTGACCTCTGCCGCCTACTAGTACAACTACGTGCAGCTCTGTAACTCAGGTCCATGTCAGCTGGTTACATCTGTAGATGACTCATGCCTATAAAGATATTGTCCTAACAAGTTTCAGGAGCGATGCGAAGGCGCAACGCCTCACGCGGTTCCAGACTGAAGTGCCTAGAACTGCTCGGCCACTCCGGACGGCTCCAGCCGTTAGTTTTTTCCTTCTAGGTTCGATCAATACGCAAGTATTACGTTGATGCTTCGTGAATTCAAATGCAAATCCCTGGATGGAAGAGGACGCTCTTTCCACGAAACACTATTGAGACAATTTAGAGAACTGAAATTTGAAATGAACTACTCTCGCCGACATACGTTCCGTGTAAGGACCATAATAATAAGAGGAATTATGGCTCGTACGAAGGCATATAGATAGTGGTTTTCCCTCTCTCTAGTTGCGATTGGAATGAGAAAGGAAACGGCTAGTAGTTGTAAAAGTACCCTCTACGATGCACCATACAGTAGCCTTCAGGGTGTATCTGTGGATTTAGATGCAGATATAACGTTTGAATACTAATACAGTTAAGTTTAAGATGAGCTTAAATAATTTATTGGTGGTTAACTCCTTCTGCTCCATGGACTAATTTCTTACTAAAACAGATTTTGGTGTATATTACACTATATGTCATAAGACTATCAAAGTATACATTATATAAAATCGGACTTCTGCGCATCTTGAATGCTGTAATGGGATCAGTATAGCTAAGTGTATTAAACTGAGTTTTCTGTTTTCCCTCTCCTGCTGTAATAGCTTAAAAATTATCATATGCCACCCTGTGTATTGTATATTTACTTCCTTTCTGACAAGTTTGTTATTACCTTTTAAATTAAAATACGTTTAAGTTCTTTTGACTTAGTTCACATCCACAAGGACCATTTCATTTAGGATCTGTGAAAGGTTCTCTAGCCTTCATTCTTTCCTGTATTCTGATTTACTGACAGGTTCTACATCTCCATCTACACTGCTCGACAGAATTAAAGGATCAGATTTTCGAAACTCTGCGATTGCCTCCCATTGCTACACAAGACACTGAAATTTGGCCGACGTGTCCGCACAACTCTTCTCAGCAATGGTGCAAACGTGTGGCGCTATGACGTCACCTTCAGTCCGGTCAACACTTGTAACAGCAATGTCTACAAATGCAAAAGGTAAGCCACAGCTCAGAAGTTCATGTGACGTGTAATGTGGGTTGATGATGTCACACTCCCTATTAACTACATTCCAGTCCTTCTTTTGACTTCTCGGCGATGGAGGTCTGAGCCGCGACGCCCAGCGTTTTCTTATGAGTGCCCAAGGGAAACATTCCAGACACAACGTCGCCAAGAACCTGCACGAAAAAGCCTTACGGGATGCCATAAAGCGCGTCAATGTAACACCCTCTTCCCTGGGTGTCGATTCTCACTTATTTCGCGATCGAAAACGTCAGTTTTCAGTGCGATGGGCTACAGGACGACGTTCTTGACTAACTTTCTTATTGCTGACACCGGCGGACGTTTCAGCCCATCTCTAAGCACACTGTAAAGCTGCATCTACACTCCTGGAAATTGAAATAAGAACACCGTGAATTCATTGTCCCAGGAAGGGGAAACTTTATTGACACATTCCTGGGGTCAGATACATCACATGATCACACTGACAGAACCACAGGCACATAGACACAGGCAACAGAGCATGCACAATGTCGGCACTAGTACAGTGTATATCCACCTTTCGCAGCAATGCAGGCTGCTATTCTCCCATGGAGACGATCGTAGAGATGCTGGATGTAGTCCTGTGGAACGGCTTGCCATGCCACTTCCACCTGGCGCCTCAGTTGGACCAGCGTTCGTGCTGGACGTGCAGACCGCGTGAGACGACGCTTCATCCAGTCCCAAACATGCTCAATGGGGGACAGATCCGGAGATCTTGCTGGCCAGGGTAGTTGACTTACACCTTCTAGAGCACGTTGGGTGGCACGGGATACATGCGGACGTGCATTGTCCTGTTGGAACAGCAAGTTCCCTTGCCGGTCTAGGAATGGTAGAACGATGGGTTCGATGACGGTTTGGATGTACCGTGCACTATTCAGTGTCCCCTCGACGATCACCAGTGGTGTACGGCCAGTGTAGGAGATCGCTCCCCACACCATGATGCCGGGTGTTGGCCCTGTGTGCCTCGGTCGTATGCAGTCCTGATTGTGGCGCTCACCTGCACGGCGCCAAACACGCATACGACCATCATTGGCACCAAGGCAGAAGCGACTCTCATCGCTGAAGACGACACGTCTCCATTCGTCCCTCCATTCACGCCTGTCGCGACACCACTGGAGGCGGGCTGCACGATGTTGTGGCGTGAGCGGAAGACGGCCTAACGGTGCGCGGGACCGTAGCCCAGCTTCATGGAGACGGTTGCGAATGGTCCTCGCCGATACCCCAGGAGCAACAGTGTCCCTAATTTGCTGGGAAGTGGCGGTGCGGTCCCCTACGGCACTGCGTAGGATCCTACGGTCTTGGCGTGCATCCGTGCGTCGCTGCGGTCCGGTCCCAGGTCGACGGGCACGTGCACCTTCCGCCGACCACTGGCGACAACATCGATGTACTGTGGAGACCTCACGCCCCACGTGTTGAGCAATTCGGTGGTACGTCCACCCGGCCTCCCGCATGCCCACTATACGCCCTCGCTCAAAGTCCGTCAACTGCACATACGGTTCACGTCCACGCTGTCGCGGCATGCTACCAGTGTTAAAGACTGCGATGGAGCTCCGTATGCCACGGCAAACTGGCTGACACTGACGGCGGTGGTGCACAAATGCTGCGCAGCTAGCGCCATTCGACGGCCAACACCGCGGTTCCTGGTGTGTCCGCTGTGCCGTGCGTGTGATCATTGCTTGTACAGCCCTCTCGCAGTGTCCGGAGCAAGTATGGTGGGTCTGACACACCGGTGTCAATGTGTTCTTTTTTCCATTTCCAGGAGTGTATGTTTAACATGATCGCACACCTTTGGAGCGCAGCGCAACCGCAGTTTTTGCTCTCGTGTACAGGCTGGAACAACTAGGTACCGTTGATAACATATCTACGAAATTTGAAATTGATACGAGGCAGCAAAGGGTAATTATGCTTTATCATCCCTCCTGTTTCGCGTCCTCCTTGTGGGGGAGTGCAACATTGACACATGCGTGAATAAAACAGCGAAGGGTCCCTCTTAAGCCCCTCCCCTCGCCCCGTCCCTCCCCAGTTTGGCAACACCATCGTTGGCATCCGCCCACCATCATTGAGAATTTTGAAAATGAACAAGTACACAGATAACTTGTAAAGTAGTCCGTTCCGCCAGCAGACAGACAACTAGAATCGGAGTTGTGTCAAGGGGTTGCCTACCTGTAGGCGCCGCTGACAACTTTACAGATAATCTCTGCACATGTTCACTTTTAAAAATCTCAGTAAAGGTGGGCATGGGGCCCCGAGGTTTTTGCCAAAGAGGGGGTAGGGGTGGCGTAGATGCTTTGATGCCAATGTGACATAGCTAATCCATCCTACACGTCAGAAGAACTATTGATCTGTGGCCTTTCTTGTCGCATGTGTCGACGCCTTGTTGTCTGAAGGATCGTCCAGCTCGAAGGTGACGTCGCAGGGCACCACTCTTTTGCGCCATTACGTAGGAAGGATGTATGCACGTTTGAGTCAAATTTCAAAGTTATGTGTTGCGATGGGAGGCTGTCACTGGGTTTCGAAAGAGTAATACATTAATTTTGTTACGCAGTGTTCATAAACACACTGCAAGGTACCGTGCATTGCGTGACGGAGGGTACTGTGTACCATTATTAGTCGTTTCCTTTCCTGTTCCACTCGCTAACAGAGCGAGGGAGAAACGGCTTTCTATAAAACTCCGCACGAGGCCTAATTATGTTATCATTGTGCTCCTTACGGAAACGTACCCTGGCGGAAATATAATCGATCAGCAATCGCCCTCAAACGTCGATTTTCTAAATTGCCTCAATATTGCCTTCCGTGAAAAGCATCACCTTCCCTTCAGGGATTCCCATTTGAGTTCACGAAGCATTTCCGAAATACTTATCTACCGGTAACAAATCTAGCAGCAAGCTTCTGAATTGCTTTGCTGTCTTCATTTAATCCGACATAGTGAGGATCCCACACACTGTAGGAGTACTCAAGAATAGGTCTCACTAGCGCCGTCTCCTTTATAGAAAACCTACCCTTATTTAAAATTCTTAGAATAAAACGCATTCGAAAATTCGACTTCCCTACCACGAATCTGATGTTCTCATTCCATTCCTACCGTATACCACAGCGTCATCAGCATACAGCCGAAGACTGCTTCTCACCCTGTCCGTCAGATCAATTATGTATACAGAGAATAAGAGTGGTCCTATCATACTTTCTTGTGGCACTCCTGATGAACTCCTATCTCTGATGAACAGTCGCCGTGGAGGACAACGCACTGGGCTCTGTCACTTAAAAAGTAATGGAGCCATTCACATATCTGGGAGCCTAATCCGTCTGCTCGGAGCCTCATCAACAGTCTGCAGTGCGGTTCCACGTCAAACGCTTTCGGCAAATCTAGGAATATGGAATCTGCATGTTGCCCTCCATTTTTTTTTTACCGAAGTCATCTGCAGTTTTCTTTAGTCGTTTGCGATCTTGCTCTCGGCTAGAGGTTCACGAATATTGCAAGCTAAGTAAGGCGCCAATGCTGCAGACTACTCTCTGTAAAACCGAATTGGAATTCCATCTGAACCTGGTGACATATTTGTTTTTACCTTTATCAATTGCTCCTGTAAGCCAGGGATGCCCATGACTGTGTCCTCCACGCAGGAGCCTGTGCGACAACCAAATAACGGTCAATGATTTCTTAAACGTGATATTTAAAACTTCAGCTTTCCTTTTGCTGTCTTCTGTTGCCACACCTGTCTGGTCGACGAGAGACTGAATAAAAGCTTTCGACCCCTTATTGATTTTACGTAGGATCAGAATTTTCTTGGGTTCTTGGCAAGATCTTTCGCTAACGTATGACGGTGAAAAATTGTTGCGGGGTCAGTGTGTCGAACCCGGGACTGCAGATCGCCGAGCTGAAGCCGGGACCCACCACACCGTAATTTGTCAGGAGGCTGAGCAAGTTCAAGAGCGGCGAGGGGCATTGCAGAGTGATACAGCGGTGTTCGGAAACATTTGTTTATTCCGATAATTTACAGTACTCAATGGGTGAAGCGTAGGGTCAATGCACCGCCTGCACACTGTGCCTCGACTCCATCCGGCTCAGCTGACTCCTGGTATGCTAACGCCGCTTCTGCTGTCATCAAGGCCGCCCTGCTGGAAGTCGGCCGCGCTCTCCTGGTCGCCGCTTGCCGATGTGTTGCGACTTGCACCACGCTGCTGCTCACGACTCCGGAGACTGCTACAGTCCCTGGTCCTCGCCGCCCTCCTCCCTGTTTGGCCTGCTCTGTCCGACCATGGGACGAAGGTGGGTGTACTGGTCACCCGTGGCCCTCGGGCGGCCGCTGCTCCCAGGACAGGACCGGACTTGGACCCCCCCACCAGGATACTGTGCCGCAACTTGCCGTTAGTGATACTTGCCAGATGGCAACGCCCGCCGCCATCTCTGGTGCTGTTGCAGCGCTGCTGAGCCTCCAACAGCGTACGCCTTGCTCAGACCCCAGTACGCCAGGTGGGAAGTGAATAAGGCCCATAGACTCGAGTGGAACCGAGCCCCTCCTGGACCCGCTGCAAACTGCTGTCACTGTCCTCTTTCAGGCACCACGCTGCTGCTCACGACTCCGGAGACTGCTACAGTCCCTGGTCCTCGCCGCCCTCCACCGTGTTTGACCTGCTCTGTCCGACCATGGGACGAAGGTGGGTGTACTGGTCACCCGTGGCCCTCGGGCTGCCGCTGCTCCCAGGACAGGACCGGACTTGGACCCCCCCACCAGGATACTGTGCCGCAACTTGCCGTTAGTGATACTTGCCAGATGGCAACGCCCGCCGCCATCTCTGGTGCTGTTGCAGCGCTGCTGAGCCTTCAACAGCGTACGCCTTGCTCAGACCCCAGTACGCCAGGTGGGAAGTGAATATGGCCCATAGACTCGAGTGGAACCGAGCCCCGCCTGGACCCGCTGCAAACTGCTGTCACTGTCCTCTTTCAGGCAGACCATGCGATCTCCAAGTTCCAGGCTGCCATTCCGTCCCGAACAAGTACATAGAAAATAGAATACAAGTTTATGCAGAATACTTATAACATTGCTACTAGACTGGGCCCTATAAGCGAAGACCCCACCGGTCCATCCCAATGCTCAACTGACCTGCACACTCTGTCCTAAGCTAAAATTGTCCGTCTATTTATATTGGTTTCTCCCTCATTCTGATGTAGTGTCAGTGAGACACAGAAACTATGGCAGGGATAAATTCCCATATGTCAGCCACTTACAAATCGCCACTCTTGGCTCTGGCCTAGTGCCCTGCCCCGTACATTGCAATAACTTAAAGAAACGCTGCGGTTTCCTGCCTCGTTGTTGCACCACTCAAAACAAATTGTGCGTACAATACCACCGTCGTAGCTCCGCACCTGCGATTGCCATGTTTACCTTGCCTGGCCTGCTGGCTGTCGACTGTTACCACACTCTGCCAGTGGCTTCAGATTTCATCGCCCAACCGTGCCTTCATTGAATTTTGGTAAAATTTCCCTTATCCTCGACTAGGACTGACGCTAGCGCAGTACATCTCCCTCCTTTCAACAAGATTCGTCCCAAATCGAGATTAAACAGTCGTGGCCTGTGGCTGCGTAAAAATACCTTGTTCACAAAACTTACAGTTTAGAGACTAAAACTAATGAGAACATCAAAACGTTAACTCTACACCTATACACTGTTTACACTAGTTACCCATGCTGTAGCAACCTATGTGTTGGCACCTCCTCCACTGGTGCATTCCACATTCTCCACAAAGCTACACTCAAGAAAAATAGGAGAATGGCACACCCTGTGGCTGAAATGCTCACTGTCATTATCCTGTGGCTCCGATGCTGTTGTAACGTTCGAATGTGTTCCAATAAATAATTAACCGTGATAGGTCCTTCCTCTGCATTAGTAAAGGAATGTAACGTTTCCAAAACCTCTGGGTTTAACGTTGAGTTCAAATATGTCCGATTCTGCACTGTTAATATCTCCAGAACTCCTTCTGGATGAAACAACGTTCCATGTGAAAAAGTTTAAGCTGTTTCATCCGTACGCTATGCTGGAAGACGGAAATCCTCCCCCATACAATGACAAAAACAACAAACAAGAAAAACGCCACTATCGTCAGACCCACTAAAACGCGAGAAAAATATCAGAAATATCAGAAAAACCTCCATGACCGTAATACATACAGAACGTTATGTGTCCGTTGTTGTCCTTCTCCCGAGACCTTCTTCTTCCGCTTGCTTTGCCTAACCCCTGCAATCGGGTCACTTCCTTGTAACTGAGGTAATCCATCCACCATTTCTTTAAAAGGTTTTACTCTACTCACGTGGATAATGGATGTTTTTGTTGGCAGCTGCACTTTAACATTCACTGGCGAAGTCATCTCCACGACCTGGTATGGTCCATGGTACTTCGCCAAGAATTTTTTCGTCTTTACCTGAGGTTTATATGGATTCGTGATTAATACCCATTAACTTACCCTGTACTGTGGTAAAGGTCCCAACCGCCTATTCGGTCCTTCCTGCCTCTCCAACACTTTCGTATTGGCCTTCTGTACCCACTTCCAGACTTCCCTTATTGTTTGTGCAAATTCCGTCACTGCGTCCTCTTTAGCTCCCGATTTTGGACATAGAACGTTAAATGGCGAAGGCATCTATCTTCCATAGACCACCTCGAATTGTGACATTCCGACCCCCGAATGTGTTTTAGTGTTATAACTTGATACCATGTATGAAAGATAAACGTCCCAGTTATCACGGTTTCCATTCACATAATAACTTAGCATTTTAGAAATTGTCCTATGTACCCGCACGGTTCTCCTATTCGCCAGCGGATGAAATGGACTGGTCCATATTTTTTTAATTCTCAATAAACGACACAACTGTGACATTAATTCGGACATGAAGTTCGTTCCCTGATCCTTAATTATGTTATCAGGCACCCCAAACTTCAGTAACCAGTTATTGACTAAAGCTTGTGCTACCGTACTTGCCTGTCGGTCTGGTATTGCGAACACGGCTAGAAACCGCGAAAAGTGATCAATCATAGTTAAATCGTAGCGATTGTCTGCCAGTGTTTTTTTGTATGGCCCGCAAATATCTAGCCTTATGAACACGAATGGTTTCGAGGCCTCTGGTAACCGTTGCAATGGAATTCTTGCGCACGTCACATCTACTCGCTGTGCACACGCCACACAATTTGCTACCTATTGTTCTACATCTACATCCATACTCCGCAAGTCAACTGACGGTGTGTGGCGGAGGGTACTTTGAGTACCTCTATCGGTTCTCCCTTCTATTCCAGTCTCGTATTGTTCGTGGGAAGAAAGATCGTCGGTATGCCTCTGTGTGGGCTCTCTGATTTTATCCTCATGGTCTCTTCACAAGGTATACACAGGAGGGAGCAATATACTGCTTCACTCCTCGGTGAAGGCACCTTATCGAAACTTCAACAAAAGCCCGTACCGAGTTTACTGAGCGTCTCTCTTGAAGAAGCTTCCACTGGAGTTTACCTATCACCTCCGTAACGCTTTCGCGATTACTAAATGATCCTGTAACGAAGCGCGCTACTCTCTGTTGGATCTTCTCTATCTCTTCTATCAACCCTATCTGGTACGGATTCCACACCTGTGAACAGTATTCAAGCAGTGGGCGAACCAGATTACTATAACCTACTTCCTTTGTTTTCGGATTGCATTTCCTTAGGGTTCTTCCAATGAATCTCAGTCTGGCATCCGCTTTACCGACGATTAATTTTATATGGTAATTTCATTTTAAATCACTCCTAATGCCTACTCCCAGATAATTTATAGACTTAACTGCTTCCAATTGCTGACCTGCTATATTTTAGCTAAATGATAAAGGATCTTTCTTTCTATGTATTCGCAGCACATTACACTTGTCTACATTGAGATTCAATTGGCATTCCCTGAACCATGCCTCAAATCATTGAAGATCCTTCTGATTTCAGTACAATTTTCCATTGTTACAACCTCTCGGTATATTACAGCATCTTCCGCAAAAAGCCTTAGTGAACTTCCGATATTATCCACAAGGTTATTTATACATATATATTGTGGATAGCAACGGTCCTACGATACTCCCATGCGGCACACCTAAAATCACTCTTACTTCAGAAGACTTCTCTCCATTGAGAATGACATGCTGCGTTCCATTATCTAGGAACTCTTCAATCTAATCACACAATTGGTCTGATAGTCCATATGCTCTTAGTTTGTTCATTAAACGACTGTTGGGAACTGTATCAAACGCCTTGCAGAAGTCAAGAAACACGGCATCTACCTGGGAACCCGTGTCTATGGCCCTCTGAGTCTTGTGGATGAATAGCGCGATCTGGGTTTCACACGATCGTCTTTTTCGAAACCCATGCTGATTCCTACAGAGCAGATTTCTATTCTCCAAAAAAGTCATTATACTCGAACATAATACGTGTTCCAAAATTCTACAACTGATCGACATTAGAGATATAGGTCTATAATTTTGCACATCTGTTCGACGTCCCTTCTTGAAAACGGGGATGACCCGTGCCCTTTTCCAATCTTTTGGAACGCTACGCTCTTCTAGAGACCTACTGTACACCGCTGCAAGAAGGGGGGCAAGTTCCTTCGCGTTCTCCGTTTAAAATCGAAGTTGTATCCCATCAGGTCAAACGGCCTTTCCTCTTTTGAGCGATTTTAATTGTTTTTCTATCCCTCTGTCGATATCTACCATTTTGTCATCTGTGCGACAATCTAGAGAAGGAACTACAGTGCAGTCCACATCCTTTCTCCTAGTGCGCCAGCAAAATCGTTCTGCTATTCGTCTTTCCGTTACTCGACGACTACCATGCCCGAAAAGTACATGATCATGGACCTGCTTGAAGACTTCCTCTCTCAAACTCTTTGGTACCACAGCTCGTGGTCCGCGCCTGGTAACTCTACACAACAAATTTCCCTCCACAATGAAATGTGGTTGAGTTCTAAAACCCTGTCACTCCTCATCCTCTGCTTGTGCCATTTGCCATTCCGCAACACTCTTACTCATTACTTCTAATGCGTCTAACTTGCGACTTAATGCATCTGCATTCCCGTGTTTGCCGGCCGGTGTGGCCGAGCGGTTCCAGGCGCTACGGCCGCAGGTTCGAATCCTGCCTTGGTCATGGATGTGTCTGATGACCTTAGGTTAGTTAGGTTTAAGTGGTTCTAAGTTTTAGGGGACTGATGACCTTAGAAGTTAAGTCCCATAGTGCTCAGAGCCCTTTGAACCAACCATTCCAGTGTTTCTTCTCTAGCTTATGAATTACTTCAAACTCAAATTCACTTAATTTTAATCGACTGGAACGATCCTTGAGTCCCAGTAACCACCTCAACGCTGCATGATCTGTCACGACCTTAAACTTCTTACCATAAAAGTAACAACGAAAATACATTACTCCATATTCTACAGTCAACATCTCCTTTTCCGTTGTGGAATAATTCCGCTCTGCCCTATTTAACTGTCTGGAAGCATACGCCACTGGATGCTCCTGTCCATTCACCATTTGCCCCAAAACACATCTTACTGTACCATTTGAAGCGTCACATGATAAGATGAAGTCTTCTCCAAAATTCGGGAACACCAACACCGGACCAGAAACTAATCTCATCTTTAATTCATCGAAAGCTTCCTGACATTCCTCCGTCCACTAAAATTCAACCCCTTTCTTTAAAAGCTTTGTTAACGGCACGGCTATATTAGCAAAATCTTTTACAAATTTACCATAATATGAACATACGATAGTAATTGCGTCTTTGTACGTGGTATCGGAAAATTTAGAACTGCCTCTGTTAACCGAGGATCGGTTTGAACCCTTTGTTCACTAATTACACGACCTAAATATTTGACCTGCGTCTGCGCAAAATTACATTTTTCTAAACTTAATGTTAACGATGCCGACCGCAATCTTCTATAGACTTCTCTTAAATGCGATACATGTTCTTGTATATCCTTCAAAAATACTATAATGTCATCTAGGTAAACCATACATGTCTTTTGTTTCAATCCCCTTAAAATCCCATCTAATGATCGCTAAAAAGTTGGCGGTGCATTCTTCAACTCGAACGGCATACGTATATACTGATATTGTCCCTCAGGAACAGCAAAAGCTGTCTTTGCCATATCCTCTGGCGCTACTTCCAACTGATGGTATCCACTACGTAATTACATCGTCGTAAAATATTTACATTGTCCCAGATTGTCCAATGTGTCCGTGATATTCGGAATCGGACATGAGTCCGAAATGGTTTTCGCATTCAGTAACCTATAATCACAACGAAACCTGTATTTCCTTGTACCATCCACCGACTGCTTAGGTACGAGAACTATATTGCTTGAATGTGGACTATCGCTATGCTCTATGATTCCATCCTGTAGTTGTTGTTCTATAAACTCCTCTAGTAGCGGTTGCTTATAACGTGCTGTCCTATATGGTTTCCTAAACACTGGTGTATTATCCTCTGTTGGTATGTGATGCTTCGTAATCGGAGTTGCCGGTAACCTACACTCCGTTACGAATAAATCGCTAAATGTCAATAATAATTCCTCCAACCTCCCCCCATGAACCATGGACCTTGCCGTTGGTGGGGAGGCTTGCGTGCCTCAGCGATACAGATGGCCGTACCGTAGGTGCAACCACAACGGAGGGGTATCTGTTGAGAGGCCAGACAAACATGTGGTTCCTGAAGAGGGGCAGCAGCCTTTTCAGTAGTTGCAGGGGCAACAGTCTGGATGATTGACTGATCTGGCCTTGTAACATTAACCAATACGGCCTTGCTGTGCTGGTACTGCGAACGGCTGAAAGCAAGGGGAAACTACAGCCGTAATTTTTCCCGAGGACATGCAGCTCTACTGTATGATTAAATGATGATGGCGTCCTCTTGGGTAAAATATTCCGGAGGTAAAATAGTCCCCCATTCGGATCTCCGGGCGGGGACTACTCAAGAGGACGTCGTTATCAGGAGAAAGAAAACTGGCATTCTACGGATCGGAGCGTGGAATGTCAGATCACTTAATCGGGCAGGTAGGTTAGAAAATTTAAAAAGGGAGATGGATAGGTTAAAGTTAGATATAGTGGGAATTAGTGAAGTTCGGTGGCAGGAGGAACAAGACTTTTGGTCAGGTGATTACAGGGTTATAAATACAAAATCAAATAGGGGTAATGCAGGAGTAGGTTTAATAATGAATAAAAAAATAGGAGTGCGGGTTAGCTACTACAAACAGCATAGTGAACGCATTATTGTGGCCAAGATAGACACAAAGCCCATGCCTACTACAGTAGTACAAGTTTATATGCCAACTAGCTCTGCAGATGATGAAGAAATAGATGAAATGTATGACGAGATAAAAGAAATTATTCAGGTAGTGAAGGGAGACGAAAATTTAATAGTGATGGGTGACTGGAATTCGTCAGTAGGAAAAGGGAGAGAAGGAAACATAGTAGGTGAATATGGATTGGGGGGAAGGAATGATAGAGGAAGCCGCCTTGTAGAATTTTGCACAGAGCATAACTTAATCATAGCTAACACTTGGTTCAAGAATCATGAAAGGAGGCTGTATACATGGAAGAAGCCTGGAGATACTGACAGGTTTCAGATAGATTATATAATGGTAAGACAGAGATTTAGGAACCAGGTTTTAAATTGTAAGACATTTCCTGGGGCAGATGTAGATTCTGACCACAATCTATTGGTTATGAACTGCAGATTGAAACTGAAGAAACTGCAAAAAGGTGGGAATTTAAGGAGATGGGACTTGGATAAACTGAAAGAACCAGAGGTTGTAGAGAGTTTCAGGGAGAGCATAGGGAACAATTGACAGGAATGGGGGAAAGAAATACAGTAGAAGAAGAATGGGTAGCTCTGAGGGATGGAGTGGTGAAGGCAGCAGACGATCAAGTAGGTAAAAAGACGCGGGCTAATAGAAATCCTTGGGTAACAGAAGAAATATTGAATTTAATTGATGAAAGGAGAAAATATAAAAATTCAGTAAATGAAGCAGGCAAAAAGGAATACAAACGTCTCAAAAATGAAATCGACAGGAAATGCAAAATGGCTAAGCAGGGATGGCTAGAGGACAAATGTAAGGATGTAGAGGCTTGTCTCACTAGGGGTAAGATAGATACTGCCTACAGGAAAATTAAAGAGACCTTTGGAGAGAAGAGAACCACTTGTATGAATATCAAGAGCTCAGATGGCAACCCAGTTCTAAGCAAAGAAGGGAAAGCAGAAAGGTGGAAGGAGTATATAGAGGGTTTATACAAGGGCGATGTACTTGAGGACAATATTATGGAAATGGAAGAGGATGTAGATGAAGACGAAATGGGAGATAAGATACTGCGTGAAGAGTTTGACAGAGCACTGAAAGACCTGAGTCAAAACAAGGCCCCGGGAGTAGACAACATTCCATTAGAACTACTGATGGCCTCAGGAGAGCCAGTCATGACAAAACTCTACCATCTGGTGAGCACGATGTATGAGACAGGCGAAATACCCTCAGACTTTAAGAAGAATATAATAATTCCAATCCCAAAGAAAGCAGGTGTTGACAGATGTGAAAGTTACCGAACTATCAGTTTAATAAGTCACAGCTGCAAAATACTAACGCGAATTCTTTACAGACGAATGGAAAAACTGGTAGAAGCCGACCTCGGGGAAGATCAGTTTGGATTCCGTAGAAATGTTGGAACACGTGAGGCAATACTGACCTTACGACTTATCTTGGAAGAAAGATTAAGAAAAGGCTAACCTACGTTTCTAGCATTTGTAGACTTAGAGAAAGCTTTTGACAATGTTGACTGGAATACTCTCTTTCAAATTCTGAAGGTGGCAGGGGTAAAATACAGGGAGCGAAAGGCTATTTACAATTTGTACAGAAACCAGATGGCAGTTATAAGAGTCGAGGGGCATGAAAGGGAAGCAGTGGTTGGGAAAGGAGTGAGACAGGGTTGTAGCCTCTCCCCGATGTTATTCAATCTGTATATTGAGCAAGCAGTAAAGGAAACAAAAGAAAAATTCGGAGTAGGTATTAAAATTCATGGAGAAGAAGTAAAAACTTTGAGGTTCGCCGATGACATTGTAATTCTGTCAGAGACAGCAAAGGACTTGGAAGAGCAGTTGAACGGAATGGACAGTGTCTTGAAAGGAGGATATAAGATGAACATCAACAAAAGCAAAACGAGGATAATGGAATGTAGTCAAATTAAGTCGGGTGATGCTGAGGGAATTAGATTAGGAAATGAGACACTTAAAGTAGTAAAGGAGTTTTGCTATTTGGGGAGCAAAATAACTGATGATGGTCGAAGTAGAGAGGATATAAAATGTAGACTGGCAATGGCAAGGAAAGCGTTTCTCAAGAAGAGAAATTTGTTAACATCGAATATAGACTTAGGTGTCAGGAAGTCGTTTCTGAAAGTATTTGTATGGAGTGTAGCCATGTATGGAAGTGAGACATGGACGATAACTAGTTTGGACAAGAAGAGAATAGAAGCTTTCGAAATGTGGTGCTACAGAAGAATGCTGAAGATAAGGTGGGTAGATCACGTAACTAATGAGGAGGTATTGAATAGGATTGAGGAGAAGAGAAGTTTGTGGCACAACTTGACTAGAAGAAGGGATCGGTTGGTAGGACATGTTCTGAGGCATCGAGGGATCACAAATTTAGCATTGGAGGGCAGCGTGGAGGGTAAAAATCGTAGAGGGAGACCAAGAGATCAATACACTAAGCAGATTCAGAAGGATGTAGGTTGCAGTAGGTACTGGGAGATGAAGAAGCTTGCACAGGATAGAGTAGCATGGAGAGCTGCATCAAACCAGTCTCAGGACTGAAGACCACAACAACAACAACAATTCCTCCAACGCGACCCGCTACGCTCGCAGGTTCGAATCCTTCCTCGGGCATGGATGTTTGTGATGTCCTTAGGTTAGTTAGGTTTAACTAGTTCTAAGTTCTAGGGGACTAATGACCTCAGCAGTTGAGTCCCATAGTGCTCAGAGCCATTTGAACCATTTTTTTGAACCAACGCGACCCTGTCGTCTCCTTGCAAATGCTGTAATTTTTCACTTAATTGCGCTGCATCGAAGTTTTGCTTCTGGCTTGCCTCTAGATCCTCCCAATCGAGTTCATCTTCTTAAAAAAAAAGCAATGTGGCCAATAGCAACCCTTTCGACAAACTAAAATCCGCTGTGTCGAAGTTATCTATACTTACAGGAACTCTATAATCTCCTTCCACATAACTTGCCTGAACTAAACTCCTCCGCACAAAACGGTGCGTTTTATCCAACTCCGCATTTCTCGAGAGTGGCTCCACCATGTACAACGTCTCCTTTGGTAAGTCCGTATTTAACGAAACCCAAACTGTACCTGCCGGTATGTTATCCTGCTGATCGACCTTTAATGAATCCGTTCGCAGTCTAGCTTGCGTCACCTTCATATTAAGTGCGCCTTGTGACATTCGTCATTTTGCAACCGTTTCCCCCATGCGAAACATTGTTCCACTGAGTTACACTGTTTGTTGCCAAAGATCTATCTTCGGACGACGTTTGTCAAGGAAGTCCAGTCCGAGAATCACCGAATACCACTCACCCACATATGGTAACACTTCTACCTGCTCACTAAACTTAGTTCCTGCGATCATGAATTGAAGTACCGTCGTACCCAATGACTCTATTATCTCCCACCCCACGTAACCTATAACATGGTGACTCAAGCCTTCTCCTGCTAATCAGGTCTAGACTACTAACAGACACGTGTGCCCCGTGTCAACCAGAAAACTCTGTTCCCTTCCGTTCACCAAGCCTAATAAGCAGCATTCCGTCTGTGCACCTACAAGCGCATTACTTAATTGCACTGGGACTGCTCTCCGGCGGTTGAAGCAATCCCGTTCTCGTTTAGCGGCTGCTGCCACCGAGGTTGCCCCATACTTTCATTCCTTCAGTTCACTGCCCATTTTTCCACATGAGTAACACCGCAACCGACGCTGACATTGCCTCCTAATGTGACCTACCTGGGCACAACCAAATCACTTAATTTCCGCTTCCAGGACTCTATGTTCCACCCTTTGCTTCGTAGCATAATCTTCCTCCTCTAAGTATTTGGCAAACCTTAGATCGCCACAAGATCACTGGGATACCAGTCACTGAACGCTTGCCCCAATCTGACTGGACCAACGGGTTAATGATATTCCTACACGTCTATCGAGGAGCCTGAAAATGGCGTAATATATCGTCGAAACTGGTTGCTCAATAAAATAACAATTTGAACTTTTGTACTGCTGAAAGGTGTTTCGATTCGACATTGTCATTGTCAATAATCCTTGTCTGTATACTTACAGTATCAATAGGGTTAGGCTTGTTTGTATACAAGGTCCAAAATATTCCCATTGCGTGTAGTTGTTCAAGACAGTTTTCAGGAACCGTGTCCTAACGTACTTCACGGGACTTTCTGTTCGTACCACTTGCAGTGAAAACATAGACGAACGAGTCTATACTCATTACATTAAATTCGCCTTCAACTAATACTGCGTGATCTGGGTATTTCCGCGTTACTAAGCGTAGACTTTCCTTAAATGATCCTGCAGCTGTTACGACTGAATCAAGTGGTCGGTAAAAACATCCGATACTTAACTCGAGTTCAGCTAGACCTGAAACTCATGTCCACATAACTTCACAGTAAGATTCAGTTTCGACAGCACTTAGCACTCCCCGTCCCATGGCGTGCAATCTGTCTTTTCAATATACGTTCCATTCCTCGATTAATACACTCCAAAACAAATAAATAAATAAATGAATTCCATCCCAGACCGTCACTCGTCGTCGCAGGGCTGTAGACGGGCGATAGTTAGGTTGGTGTCCTACCGTTCTCTGGGGCGTCTCCGGACATACCTTCGGCCTGGAACGTCATTGATGGCAGTATAATTGTCTCCAGTGATCAGTCCCGCTACTAATTGAGCCCAAACAACCAGCGAAGACACGTCTAGAGATGTTTCAGACAGCGGCGGGATACCATCCAGACTGTCGCCCACCATACAGCCCTGCAACCAGAAGTCATGGCCTGGGGTGCCATATCTTTTCATAGCAATGCCCCTTTGGTTGTTACCTGCGGCACCCTTACAGCACAGTATTACGTCGACGATACTCCACGCCCCGTGGCAAGCCATACTGGGCTTATATTTCAGCAAGATAATGCTCACCCGCGCACGGCGAGCGTTTCTGCTGCTTGCCTTCGTGCTTACCAAACTCTAACTTGGCCAGTAAGGTCGCTGGATCTCTCTGTAGTTGAAAACCTTTGAAGCAGTATGACCAGGGCCGTCAAAGCATCTCTGGGTTTTGACGATCTACGCGCCAGTTGGACAGAATTCGACACGATGTCCCCCAGGATGATATCCAATAACTCTATTAGAAAATGCCAAGCCGAATAACTGGTTCAATAATGGCCATTGCGTTATTGATCTTCTCAATTTGTGAAGCTCTTTCCCTTGAATAAATCATTCACTTTTTTTCTGAAATATTGATAATTTGTTTATGTTTATATATCACATTTGCGTATTTCCGCCTCATTCGGAAATTCCTTCGTGGTCTATCGTTTTTCTTTGTCGTAGAGTATATTCCGGAACTTTCTGCTTCGAACGTCAGTCAGTTCCTGGTTCTGATATCAATTTGGGTGGGACAGCTTTTCTGGAGGGCATTAAGTTCTGGAGCTTCGTTATGAATGCTTAAGCAATTAACTGTTAAAATGTCGACAGCTCAAGAATTTCTACCTCGTACGCGATTTGATTGAAATGTGTGTGAAATCTTATGGGACTGAACTGCTAAGGTCACCAGTCCCGAAGCGTACACACTACTTAAACTTAATTATGCTAAGGACAAACACACACACCCATGCCCGAGGGAGGACTCTAACCTCCGCCAGACCAGCCGCACAGTCCATGACTGCAGCGCCTTAGATCACTCGGCTAATCCCACGCGATTTGATTTTTCACTTTGCATATCGATTGACGACCATTCAACAGATGACCTCAAGCTACTTCATAGCCTAAAAACATGCCATGTGCATTCCGCAAGTCCTCTGCTACCCAAGTAGCTGCTTTCTTTGCGTATTGCACTGAAAACCTCTCAAGGGTAGCCCTACAACTCTGAGTCCCATAGGGCGGGTCTAGAAATCTGCAGACATGAACGTCACAGATCGACGGAGTGTCAGGTTGAGACCCTCCATTCGGCTCCAAATTAAAGCAGCCTGATAGATTCTAGGTATGATGTTGTAAATTGTGAACAGTGCTTGCACCCTGTCAGTGAGGCCCGCAGTCTTCATCACTTCCGCCAGCTACGTGCAGGAACAGAGAATGGCCTCAGAAACCAAACGACCGGCTTCAGTGGTAACGACATCAGCAACAATTTGCAGACTACAGCACCCTGTTCCCTCGACAGCCGCAGGCAGGGACTCCACCACATATCGGATGAAGCCCCCTGGCAGACACACTGAGTGCACACTGGAATTCTTTCCAACTCTGGACGGTATTTCCCCAAAGGGCTCTATAACATGCCTAACGTCCTCAGCCCTGGACTCCATTTGAGTGTGTTTCTCGTAGCATGGCCTCGGCCTACTTGGAATAGCGAGTGAAACGTAGCAGTCAACATTTCCTATACGGGATCCCTTCACCACAGAGTCACTTCACAAGGAAATAATATACCTGAAGAAACTTGTGGCATTTCTTTACTGCCTAATTGCGGCCATTATCAAGGTTAGAGACGGTGGTACAAGGTATTAATGTGATGTGTCCTTCGGATGATTAATTAGGGAACACGGTGTCTAACGTCGATGAGGTTCTCTTCACTATGGACCTGTGGATCGAAAAGAACATTTGTTCTAATCTAATCGAACTAAGCTCGCCAGCAAAAACATTAGTCGGTACGTTAAAAGAGTACATTGGTAGCTTAAGATCTTCGTAGATAATATATAACTGATACCAGTGGACATATGATACCACACCATTGAATTAACCGTAACACTGAAATAGTACTTATGTACCAGTAGGCTGTATGGAATCAGTGCAGTGAGATGAGCAGGAAGGGAGATGTGACAGAAATGCAAAATGAAGTGGTCACGTTTGGCTGTGCCTATGGCCACACCAGGCACGATGTTGCTCTATTTATTGGTGTATAGGTCCTAGCTGTCCAACGTGTCTACAATGAATGGCGTACCACTCGCGTTCCTATATCACGGCATCAGAACAGTACTCGTAAAATGATCTTAACCGACAAGGACTGGAGGCGAGTGTGTAACAACAACATCGCTGTACTATTGTACATATAATAATTTTTTCTTCTGATTTTCGATAAATTAGTGTAATCGATGTTCTGATTTCATTTCTTTTTTTTTTCATGTCATTGTGTTAAGAAAACTGTAAACAATTTTCAGTGTGAATATTAATGTTTATGTCAAATTTCAAGCAATATTGTAATAGAATTGAAGTGTAACATATGTTGAGACTGTTGTAAGATGTTAAAATTGTAATTATGTGTCTGGTCCATACGTAGGCAATGTATCAGGATATGAAGAATGCAAAACCTCGGGTGAATACCCGGCTTGTAAGGGAGCTGTAAAAGGTGGATAGCAGGCGAGCGCGGGAAAAATGCACACGGGCGCTGCACGGCATAACGGGCTCAGCAGTAGTAGTCGGAGTTGGGCATTGGTCTGAGCAACACGTTCTGGATCGAGGAGGCTCTTCTGGAAGACGTGGTTTCATTGAGCCTCGGATATGCCGTTCCAACGCCCATACAGCATGGCAAAATTCCATTGGCATTAAATGGAAACGTATTGCAACGCTAAGAAGAAGTAAAGTGCCGATACATCAAGAGCCATAGCTGCGGTTGTATGTGTGGTCTGTGCTTTGCCATCTCGCTGCCCGCCGACCGCCGCATCGATACGAACAGGTTAAAAACTTTTAGTACTGTATTCGTGTGGACCAGTGTTACTTTTGTTCCATACTGTTCAATAACAACTTAAATTTTACCAGAACTGTCCTATCATTTAATTATCCTCACAACTAACCTAGACAGGGTCCTTTCCAAATGTTGTGCAATCCGAGTGTCCCGAAATGAAGAACTAAAGTTTGTATTAATAATAATCACCTGCAGACCTAGCTATGTTAGAATGATGTTTAAAGAACTATTTTGTTAATGAACCGATTGAGAAATAACAAATTTCTGACAAAGTTGGAAGATAATTTTGATATTGATTTAGTAATGAAGTTTAATTATTTCGAGACAGATATAATGGTATTTAAATGTGCAGGAAATAAGATGAACAGAGTAGTATCTCATATATTGGAAATCTTGAGCACATAATGATTTCAGTAATCAAATTTTTATTATGCAGTGATCATAACAGTTTCAGGGTCCCCCCTCCCCTTTTTATTCATTTGAGTTCTGAAGTGTTCTAAACTGATCTGACCAGCAAAGTTAAAGTCAATATAAAAACCAAAATTTATCAGTGTTTTACCTTTATGAAAATTGACATTTTGTTTGTGGCTCGAAATTACTATTTCTAGGGTGACCTATGCCCGATTTTAATCAGAGCAATAGACAGTACGAAATTTTGTAGTAAACGTTATAGTGCAGTGTTATGTAATTATGTTTTATCCATATCAGTACAGAAAGTAAAATTATCAGTTCAGTAGATTTTCTGGTTCTAAAATTTAGCATACTCTGCAGTGTTACTACGTGTTGTTTTGCATGAACGTACATCAACTTGTACAGGGAAGAAACTCAGTTAATGCCTAATTAGGCTGGCGACCGTATTATAAACAAATTGGTAGCATAAGGTGAAGCTCGTCAGCTTACCATAGTACAGGCTTTAATGAGTATCGTAGCCCTACGTGCGCGCGTTACAAGTGGCTCCCGGTGACAGGACATCAAGTTGTTGTCGGTCACAAATTAATGTGAATACCGAACAGTGGATGTTCAGTGGCACGAATTGCAATACTATTCAGTAAAATAAATAGCAGTGAACGTCAAGTACGGTGGAAAGGTGTAATTTGCATTCAATATGGACAGGAACGTAGAGACGGTAGATGTGCCGAGCGTAATGGAAAATGCGGCTGAAAATAGCAGGACTGTACGCGGCCAGATAACAGATGGCGTTAGCGGAAGACAATTGGCGTACATACAATATCACGAACATGTTAACAAACAGATTGAAATGTCGAGATTGCCTAGAACACAGCAAGGAATAAAACAGGAAGTAGAGGACGACTTTGTAGATGATAGCGGGTACGTGAACAAATCCACTGACATGTTTGATTCACCACAGATAAAGAAAGAACCGAAAGAAACTTTTGAAGTAGGATCGGAACACACCGATTCCGTAGAACAAAACAGTGTGAAACTTTTAAGCATGAACGATTTATTTGAACAGTTAACCAAACAAATTGCAGGATAGAGTGAGCAGCTCAAAACACAGAATAATCAGCTTAAAACACACGTTGCCGAGCAGCTAAAAACGCAGAATGATCAGCTTCAAAAACAAATCAGTAATCAGGTTAGTCAGCTTAAAACACACGTTGACGAGCAGCTTAAAACGCAAAGTAATCAGATCAGAACACAGAATGATCAGATTAAAACACACGTTGACGAGCAGCTTAAAACACAAAGTAATCAGCTCAAAACGCAGAATGATCAGCTTAAAACACACGTTGGTCAGCTTAAAGCACAGGTCGAAGAACAAGGAATTAAAATTAGTAAACAAATAGAACAGGTAGAACAAAAAGTGGGTAATTTAAGCTCTGTGGTAAATACTATGAAATTTGAAATTGACATAATTAATAAAAATATAGATACTATGCAGGGGGAAATTGACAACATTAACAGTAGGTTTGATGTTGAAATTCTCAACATCCAAGAGAAAGTAGAGCCTCTGCTTGAAACAAAAGTAGACGAAAAAGTTTTCGGTCTTAAAACTGAGATCGTAAACGAATGTCAACACGGAATCTCACAGTTGAAAAAAGCAGTTTCAGACAATGAAAGAAATTTAGGCGAAAAAGTTACCGGATGTGTACAAAAGTGTGAACAAAATACATCGAAAATTCAAGGCAAAATTTTCGATCTCGAGAGTAAAATCAAAGATAGGCCTGTTGTTGTCTTTAATGGCACACCACTTACGAAGTTGTTGGAAGGTGAGGAACGCTTCGATCCCGCCAAGAAACATAACGGATGGCATCCGTTAGATTTCATCAAAAATTGCGAGAGGATGTTTCCTGAACACTTGTCTGGTCAGGATAAGATAAACGTAGTAATTAGCGCCTTAGCAGGTGACGCTAAGCGCTGGGGAATTAACTTGAATACCGAACAAATGACGTTTGAAGAATTTAAACAAAAGTTTACGAAAGAATATTGGTCCGAACAAAAACAGGATCATTTGTGGCACGAGTTTATCATGGCCAAGCTTCATGATAACAGGGGCAGGAATTATTTGAAAGATTTCTGCGAATATTGGTACCGGAAGTTGACACATTTAAGAGGGAGAAGATCCGATTCAGAAATGATATGGGAGCTATATAAAAAGCTTCCAGAAGATTCAAAGAGATACGTGGGAAGCAATCATTGCAGCTTCCAAGCGTTTCTCGAAAGGGTCGAAGATGAAGACCACTGGCGCGAAAGTCGTGCCAATTATCAAAATTGTAGTAACAGGAATAACCGCAATAATGACGAGAGAAATGACGGCGATGGGTTTCGCGTCAATGTGATACAGAGAGGAAGAGGCAGAGGCAGAGGAAGAGGGAGTTATCTAGGTCGCGGTAGAGGGTACACCGCGCAAAATAATAACGACGCGGGAAACTGATTTCCGCGAACGTTGTGGGCCAAACGGAAGCGGACAGAACATACCGGCCCCAATTTAAGAAATGTTACCAGACTGACAGTAAAGTTATGAGACAGGTTAGAGACAGGCGTGGAACGACGCAACGTGTTGTTGCGGAACAAGCGTCAGGTGCGAGCGCAAATGAGTCATCTTCGCCGCGCAGAGCGATACATGTTACCAGGCGAGTGGAGCATCAGAGGGCTACGGCCCAGCCTAGCAGAACAGCTGTTCAGAGAGAAGCTGCTAGCAATGTGGCAGCATTAGGTACACACATTGCCGTAAGAGCTGGTGAATACATTACGAGTGGTAATTCCGTGGCGAAGGAAATACACTCCTGGAAATGGAAAAAAGAACACATTGACACCGGTGTGTCAGACCCACCATACTTGCTCCGGACACTGCGAGAGGGCTGTACAAGCAATGATCACACGCACGGCACAGCGGACACACCAGGAACCGCGGTGTTGGCCGTCGAATGGCGCTAGCTGCGCAGCATTTGTGCACCGCCGCCGTCAGTGTCAGCCAGTTTGCCGTGGCATACGGAGCTCCATCGCAGTCTTTAACACTGGTAGCATGCCGCGACAGCGTGGACGTGAACCGTATGTGCAGTTGACGGACTTTGAGCGAGGGCGTATAGTGGGCATGCGGGAGGCCGGGTGGACGTACCGCCGAATTGCTCAACACGTGGGGCGTGAGGTCTCCACAGTACATCGATGTTGTCGCCAGTGGTCGGCGGAAGGTGCACGTGCCCGTCGACCTGGGACCGGACCGCAGCGACGCACGGATGCACGCCAAGACCGTAGGATCCTACGCAGTGCCGTAGGGGACCGCACCGCCACTTCCCAGCAAATTAGGGACACTGTTGCTCCTGGGGTATCGGCGAGGACCATTCGCAACCGTCTCCATGAAGCTGGGCTACGGTCCCGCACACCGTTAGGCCGTCTTCCGCTCACACCCCAACATCGTGCAGCCCGCCTCCAGTGGTGTCGCGACAGGCGTGAATGGAGGGACGAATGGAGACGTGTCGTGTTCAGCGATGAGAGTCGCTTCTGCCTTGGTGCCAATGATGGTCGTATGCGTGTTTGGCGCCGTGCAGGTGAGCGCCACAATCAGGACTGCATACGACCGAGGCACACAGGGCCAACACCCGGCATCATGGTGTGGGGAGCGATCTCCTACACTGGCCGTACACCACTGGTGATCGTCGAGGGGACACTGAATAGTGCACGGTACATCCAAACCGTCATCGAACCCATCGTTCTACCATTCCTAGACCGGCAAGGGAACTTGCTGTTCCAACAGGACAATGCACGTCCGCATGTATCCCGTCCCACCCAACGTGCCCTAGAAGGTGTAAGTCAACTACCCTGGCCAGCAAGATCTCCGGATCTGTCCCCCATTGAGCATGTTTGGGACTGGATGAAGCGTCGTCTCACGCGGTCTGCACGTCCAGCACGAACGCTGGTCCAACTGAGGCGCCAGGTGGAAATGGCATGGCAAGCCGTTCCACAGGACTACATCCAGCATCTCTACGATCGTCTCCATGGGAGAATAGCAGCCTGCATTGCTGCGAATGGTGGATACACACTGTACTAGTGCCGATATTGTGCATGCTCTGTTGCCTGTGTCTATGTGCCTGTGGTTCTGTCAGTGTGATCATGTGATGTATCTGACCCCAGGAATGTGTCAATAAAGTTTCCCCTTCCTGGGACAATGAATTCACGGTGTTCTTATTTCAATTTCCAGGAGTGTAGTAGATGAAACAGTGGATACACAGAGAGGTGCGGTTAGCAGTGTTAGCAGTGAAGTAAATGGCGAGAATGAATTAGCAGAAGTAACTGATTGGCGTGTGCAGATCGACGATCTGTACAAGGGCCTCAAGCAGTGTGAGTGGGAGGATTTTAAGAAGGAGTATGAGGCAAGGAGGTTAATTAGTGAAAAAGGAGATAGTAGGGACGTCGATAAGGTGATGTGGCCCAAATTTGAAGAGGAGGGAGTAAAAAGCGCTGCGCAAAGTACGCGTGCTGCCGATAGGACAATGATTGAAGATAGGAAGGAATTGGAGGATGAAATTCTAAGCATTAATGAGGAAGTAACTTCTGTTAACGATCCGCCAGCAGTACACGCTGCTACCAAAAGGCACGGTGGGGAAGGGGCAGGTAATTACCTAAGAGTAATTGAAGTCCACGAGGATTACACTAAATATGAAGTAACAGTGGATGTGAGTAAAGCTGATAATGAGGTCGTTTTGTTAAAAGAGGATACTGAGTTAAAATCAAAGCCTGATGAAAATGCAGAGGAAGAACTTAGTGCCTGTCTCAGAAAAGCTTTTATGTTAGAACCTGAAAGCGATCCAGAATGGTCGGATTCGGACGATAGTTCAGATGACGAGTATTTCGGTACTAGTGAAAATAATGGGAATACAGCTAATTGCGATATTGTATCTACTGATGACGAAGTTTCAAAGCAAAATCCAGATGTTGAGACTGAACAAAGAAAGAAAGAACCACCTGACGACTCAGTGTTTATTTTGCAAAGAGTTCAAGTAAGCAATGACTTTGAACTCCAGAAACTGAGAAAGCCGCCAGATATAAGTGGTTCACAGGACAGGAACGTCGTATCTTGGGACGATGTCACAGTCGACGAAGGTGCATTGCGGAAGAAACAGGAAGGGGCATGATTTAGAGTCTGGGGCAGATTTATATCGGATTTTGAGAATGTCATGAACACCTTACATCATGAATCTACTGGGTTCCCACTGGAAGAAATTTTGTTAGGCAGCAGAAGTAAAAGTTTAATTGAGAAAAAACTGGAGTTTCCACCTTGTACAAGCTTGGGGTTGAGTCAAAAGAAAGAATTAGTCAGAAAAGGGGCAAAGCAGAAAGCTGAATCTAGATCTAAAAGACATGATAAAAACCTGGAAGTTTCAAAATGTAAAATTGGAGATTATGTTCTTTTAAAAAAAAAACCACGAAAAATCTAGTGAACTGAACAATGAAATTTCCAAATTTAAATATATTTATAATGGACCGTATATAATACAGAACATTCCACACAATAATGCTTACTACCTGATCTACCCAAAATCCAAGAGACCTTTAGGTGTAAGAAACGTTGTGGACCTGAAACTGTATGTTCCTAGGAGTGAGTGACCTAAGTACAATCAGAAAGCAATTTGCAGTAAATGTGCTGTATCTTATGCTGAAATTATTTTATTCCAAATGTAACAAATATTTGTAAATGTATGTATACCAATGTCGGTGTGCTAATATAGTTATGTGAGTTTCAGATTACCAAATATACTATAAATGTAAAGATGTATGGAGAAAAGGGCTGAAAAGAAAAAGCAAATGCTGCAAGCCAAATAAAAGATGGGACTGCAAAAAACCAAAGTGGCTGGTATATGAGTCATAATCTAAAGGACTGCCAAACACCAAAGAGGGCAGGTAAATAGTCAAAGGAGAATTGTAAGTGTGGTACAGGAGATGTGATAAAATGATGCAAAATGGACTGCCCAAATCTGAATAATAGGCAGCAAATATATGTAGTGATTTTTCTAAATATTATTGCGTGTTTATTAGTAATTAAGGAAATGGACTGTCATTCAATGCAAGCAACAACAAATTGTCTTATAGTGTATATAGGTATTTGTATTTGCTTTTGTAGTTAAGTGTTGGTGTTCCAAATTTTGATTTTATTTTTCTGAAAAATTTAATAATGTTAAGTAATTTTCTATTTAAATTATGTTGTGATAGGAGGTTGGACTGTGCCAAAGGCACTTAAGTAAATGATAGGTAAATGTTCTCGATATATTAAAAAAGTATAGACCTATATAATGTGTGTGAAAGGAAGTTTGTGGTATAAACTTTTATGATGGGAAATTCATGCAAAGATTCAGAACCCCTGTATAAATATAAAGTTCAGTGTTCCCATCAAATTTGCACTTAGTGAAATTTACTGGAAACAGGAGCATGTGTAACAACAACATCGCTGTACTATTGGAGATATAATAAATTTTTCTTCTGATTTTCGATAAATTAGTGTAATCGATGTTCTGATTTCATTTCTTTTTTTTTTCATGTCATTGTGTTAAGAAAACTGTAAACAATTTTCAGTGTGAATATTAATGTTTATGTCAAATTTCAAGCAATATTGTAATAGAATTGAAGTGTAACATATGTTGAGACTGTTGTAAGATGTTAAAATTGTAATTATGTGTCTGGTCCATACGTAGGCAATGTATCAGGATATGAAGAATGCAAAACCTCGGGTGAATACCCGGCTTGTAAGGGAGCTGTAAAAGGTGGATAGCAGGCGAGCGCGGGAAAAATGCACACGGGCGCTGCACGGCATAACGGGCTCAGCAGTAGTAGTCGGAGTTGGGCATTGGTCTGAGCAACACGTTCTGGATCGAGGAGGCTCTTCTGGAAGACGTGGTTTCATTGAGCCTCGGATATGCCGTTCCAACGCCCATACAGCATGGCAAAATTCCATTGGCATTAAATGGAAACGTATTGCAACGCTAAGAAGAAGTAAAGTGCCGATACATCAAGAGCCATAGCTGCGGTTGTATGTGTGGTCTGTGCTTTGCCATCTCGCTGCCCGCCGACCGCCGCATCGATACGAACAGGTTAAAAACTTTTAGTACTGTATTCGTGTGGACCAGTGTTACTTTTGTTCCATACTGTTCAATAACAACTTAAATTTTACCAGAACTGTCCTATCATTTAATTATCCTCACAACTAACCTAGACAGGGTCCTTTCCAAATGTTGTGCAATCCGAGTGTCCCGAAATGAAGAACTAAAGTTTGTATTAATAATAATCACCTGCAGACCTAGCTATGTTAGAATGATGTTTAAAGAACTATTTTGTTAATGAACCGATTGAGAAATAACAAATTTCTGACAAAGTTGGAAGATAATTTTGATATTGATTTAGTAATGAAGTTTAATTATTTCGAGACAGATATAATGGTATTTAAATGTGCAGGAAATAAGATGAACAGAGTAGTATCTCATATATTGGAAATCTTGAGCACATAATGATTTCAGTAATCAAATTTTTATTATGCAGTGATCATAACAGTTTCAGGGTCCCCCCTCCCCTTTTTATTCATTTGAGTTCTGAAGTGTTCTAAACTGATCTGACCAGCAAAGTTAAAGTCAATATAAAAACCAAAATTTATCAGTGTTTTACCTTTATGAAAATTGACATTTTGTTTGTGGCTCGAAATTACTATTTCTAGGGTGACCTATGCCCGATTTTAATCAGAGCAATAGACAGTACGAAATTTTGTAGTAAACGTTATAGTGCAGTGTTATGTAATTATGTTTTATCCATATCAGTACAGAAAGTAAAATTATCAGTTCAGTAGATTTTCTGGTTCTAAAATTTAGCATACTCTGCAGTGTTACTACGTGTTGTTTTGCATGAACGTACATCAACTTGTACAGGGAAGAAACTCAGTTAATGCCTAATTAGGCTGGCGACCGTATTATAAACAAATTGGTAGCATCTTCTGCGTTGTTTTTTGTCCGTACTGACGTGTAGTTGCATTTCGAACTTGCTTGACGTATCATTGTTATTACAGAATGGGTGTAAGTCTGATTTGCCTCCATTCAGGTACACGCGGTCAATATCTACACAAAAATCCTTTCTCATAAGGTGAAGCCCGTCAATTTACCATAGTACAGGCTTTAATGAGTATCGTGTGCCACGTGCGCGCGTTACAAGTGTAACTCCTTGTCAATCGGAATCGGTTTCAAATGTGACAGGAATTGCTGCTGTCATTGAAGGAACGTCTTTCTACATGAGTTTCTGACTGATTATTTTGAAGGAAGTGCATGAAACGGATGATTGAAGTCTGGACCTTGTAAAAGGCCAGTACTCGCAACAGTACGTAACTCTTTACGTCTCAAATGGACCAAACAACATGGAAACTGGACAGTAGGTGATTGGAAGCGAATAGTGGGATCCAACGAGACACGATTTTTCCGTTTTTCATTTCGAGTGTGTTTTTTGTTTCATGGCCTGGAGCCACTCTTTCAGGTAATCGTCAATGTGAACCAAGATGTTTTGATTCAGCATTCTAGGTTACCAACTGTCGTCCTTTATTTTACCTTTTTATGACGAATATGGTGTGGCACCCCGTGTCTTCCAGAATGATGTCAGCCGTGTTAACAATACTGCACAAATATGGTCCTGATTTGATGAAGACTCATGTACCCTATCACACCTCGTCTGGCCAGCTAAATAGCCCGATCTTAATCCCATAGAAAATGCGTCTGCCTACTAGGAATAGCGAGTGAAACGTAGCAGTCAACATTTCCTCTACGGGATCTCTTCACCACAGAGTGACTTCAATGGATATGATATACCTGAAGAAACTTGTGGCCTTTCTACCTTGCCTAATTGCAGCCATTATCAAGGTTAGAGACGGTGGTACACGGTATGAATATGATGTGTCCTTCGGATGATTAGCTTTTTGTACTTTCAGCTCACATTTGAATTTGTGTGTATTTACTGCATTTATCATTATATTATTCGATATTTCTCTTACTTCTCTGTCGAATGACATTTAGTTTAACAAGGGTTCTGGTGTTACGGTAATATTGTAATGGTTAATTGAAAAATAGCTTCCGGTGGTTATAATTTTTAAACTGCAACGTGTATAAAAGTACCCTTGGTGCCAAACTGTTATTCCATTTGATCTCTTCAACCTGATACTACTCGTTCTACTCTTGTCATTAATGGTTTAGAAATCACCTTCATTCCATGTGCCAGCACATATGTTTTCCTCACTCATCCATCAAGCGACTGGGAAGTTCCCCAAGATGAATAATATTACCCCTTGTATTGGTCGTTGGCTGCTCTCAGCGATTGTTATTTGCATCGAAAATGCTAAAAGCCGCAGCTAACAAAACGTCAGTAATTTACAAACCGTGCACCGCCTATGTGGCTACATGTATTTCCACTGGGTACGGTTTCCCTAAACATGCAACACTCTTTGTTAGAACCCTCTCAACTGGTCAAAGTCGTCCATTTGCCTTCCATATTATAGATTTTACGCGTTACTTCCATTTAATGGCGTTTTTCGTGTTACACGTAGATATTTCAGCAGTGCTGCAAGCTCCAGAGGTCTACCACAGACCATGCGGTTCGATACTGTCAGCAATGGAACAGTACCAGTTCTCTAACAAAGACGCCATTGTTCTGCTTATTTTAACAAACCAGCCAATTGACCTAGCTTAATTTAATCGCCCTTATGTAAAGAAGTCGCTAACTTGGGCCCTGTTTTGTTTATTTAGAACTTAATAATGGGCTATAACCTTCATTATAGTTATCATAATTTATAGCAAAGATGGGCCACCAAGTAGTGTACTTTATCTCATGTTTACCCATATACAGGGTGTCCCAGCTATCTTGTCCACCCAAAATATCTCTGGAACAATAACAGCTATTGGAAAACGACTTTCACCGGTATCAACGTAGGGCTGTGGCCCATGAACGTACATATTTGGAAACATTCTAAAACGAAAGCATATGTGTTTTTTAACACAAACTTATGTTTTTTTAAATGGACCTCCTATATTTTTTCTTCAGCAATCCATAGCATGACAAAGCACATACACAATGGCGTTGATTGCATCGCAATATTCCCATTACATCCCGAGATATTGAGACGCGAAGTTGACGCTTGAAACACCCGACATGCGCTGCTAGCGCACGTCCTGAGGCTCAGGCGTGAACCCCATGCTACCCGTAATCGCGATGTGATTGACATGTGTAATCACACCTCCATACTTATCAAGAGGGACACTTACTTGTAAGTTTGTGTTAAAAAACACATATGCTTTCGTTTTAGAATGTTTCCAAATATGTACATTCATGGGCCCCAGCCCTACGTTGATACCGGTGAAAGTCGTTTTCCTATAGCTGTTATTGTTCCAGAGATACTTTGGGTGGACAAGATAGCTGGGACACCCTGTATACCAGTGATTTTAGTCTAAAGTGATAACTGTCATCATAAAGATGATAATGTATGAACAAAAAATGGCTTCTCCGTTCCCCCACTGGGGCAGTGTGCTCCTATTTCTCCAGCCCCACCATTGCGCCTCTTAATTCAACCAACATCCTGAGAGGAGACTTGACATTCGTAGTCTGTGCATCGCTTGAGCAACAGCACCACCACGATGCGCCAGAGATAGTCCACTACTTCCGAGGAAAATAAAAAGGAGGAGACTTCAAATGGAAGTATTAACTCTTCCAACTCTCTCATTATTGTTATTATTTGTCATTTAGTAATATCTTCTTTTTCCTACAGGGCAGCGGACTCTCGATGACAATACAGTAGATCAGCCTGATTTATGAGAGACATTCGATTTTCTGCAACACTTACCAGATGTGCCAGACTTCAGGTTTCCACAGACTGGTTCGTTCAACTTTCAGCCTCCAGCACAGCGGAAGCAATGGACCGCCATTGACATAGCGCAGAACGATATAAAAGATCTTTTTCCATGACCCTGAGTTCTCGCCATCACCGACATCGTCACTATCGCCTATGCAGTTTCAATGGTATACTACATGTATTAAAGCGTTTCTATTCACAATTGTGTACAGTCTGAATGTGACTGGTAATGTGCAGTTGTGTGCCCGTCCGCTCGTCATGAGTTCAACGTTCTAATAGCGTTCTAAAATCCTCAATTTAGCGGCAACAATTTTTAGCTTTCATCGTATGAGTGGTGGCAGTTACATGAGAATTTCTCACCAGTGACTTCTCTGTTCAACGATCAAATGCCCACCGCCTCCCTGAGCTACTGGGCTGTAACACAGTGTGCGCTGATGACTATTCGGAAGCAATTAAAAGTGAGAGAACACTCATTTAAAGGACCCACTTTTAATGCTCTAATTTGTTTCAATGCAGCCAGTCTGTAACCTGGCTCTAACGTAAAAAATGTGCCCCTTTGGTTCCACTAACCACAGGCATTTTGTCTTGTGTGCTTGCAGCCCCACCTACACTTTCTCCAAGCTGCTCTCCACTAGTGCGCTGTGTGATATACACTGTGCATATACTATATGATAAAAATACCTGGATATGTTGTGGACATTAATATTGTGTGTGCTAACCGGTCGAAACACACTTAGTGTTTAGGTCTATCACGGAAAAGTACTCACACTGCTTTAAATCATCCAGGGTTCCTGTAATGGTAAGTATCGGGGAAACATATATCGCTGCCCTACTATTTAAAACGCGCAGCAAAATCTATCCTTCCTTATCCTATCGGATGATTTGATTGGTACAATGACGACAGCAGCTCTCAAGGGACTAGTACTTTCCTCTACTCGTATTAAGCCATTGTTCAACTGAAGTGTGATAAATTCTTCTATAGCAGAGTAAGTATTGGGGGATTCTATACGATATTCGACATACAGATGGTTTATCCCCAGTCGGAATTTTGCGTTATGTATTGCGTGTCACTGGCAGCGGACCATGAAAATTAAACAGGTCATCGAATTGCAACAACAACAACAACTTCTCCATAGCTACTCCCTCGACTTCCGCGTCTCTATGCACAACACGTTACATCTAGTTATCATGGATGAATTACTTTTCCTTAAGATTTCTCTCAGCCAGGCGTCAGCTGTTGCTGTATGTTGTCATGTTGACATTCCAGTTTAGGTCGCTCAGGATGCTTACTGCTAGGTATTTTACGGTAGTCACTGTTTCCAGCAGTAGTGTCATAAGATAGTACTGGATTTATTCTCCTATGTATGCGCAATATGTTGCGCTTACTTACATCCAGCCTCTGTGCCAGTCATCGAGTAGTGTTTTGTAAACCACTTCTTTCGTGGATGAATTGCATTTCCTTATGATTTCTCCCAGCCAGACATCTGCTGTCACTTTACTTAACCATTCAACTTTAGGTCGCTTCGGATCATTACTCCTAGAGCCGGCCGGTGTGGCCGTGCAGTTCTAGGCGATTCAGTCTGGAACCGCTTGACCACTACGGTCGCAGGTTCGAATCCTGCCTCGGGCATGGATGTGTGTGATGTCCTTAGGTTAGTTAGGTTTAAGTAGTTCTAAGTCCTAGGGGACTGATGACCACCGATGTTAAGTCCCATAGTGCTCGGAGCCATTTTTTACTCCTAGATATTTTTGCACCAACTTTGTAACAGCATAGTACCGGATTTTTTCTCCTATTTAAGCAGAATATACTAAGACCTTTGGAATAACAGTATTAATGGAAACGAAATAAACATATTAGAAAATTGAAATCTCTAGAAATTCAATTCAGTTTTATATTTGATCTACAATTTACCTCTGTTGTACCGAAGACATTCCAGTTGTATAATCTTCTTGGTTTATGTGTTTCTCAGATTCCTTCTTCCTTTTCTTGTTCCTTCTTATTATTCTGGCCTCCTTAGTTGCCTCAAAGGCCCACTTTTCAGCTTCGCGCACTCTCATGGAATAAATTACCACCAGTGATTGTCACATATTGACCGCAGAATATAATCCCAGCATCTAGAAATTCACATCAGCTAACTGCCCCATAATTTAAGAAATTAGATCATCTAACACATTTGCCTTAATAGTTTTGAATCTAACAAACACTTTTTCGGAAGATGTCCCCATATCAAATGGCTGAAGAATTCATCCGCATTTTGCATCTTTCCATGTAAACTCTGTGACAATAATTCACTGTCACTCAGGTCCCTGTATATGGTCTTAATTGCTTCTGACGCCGAAAACGGTAAGGAATGATGGTGGACACACACGTCAGCAGTTGCAAGTGCTATCCTGTATCCACATCATAAAAGCTTTGTGGAAGAAGATAGCCCAAACCGCTTTTCTCACGGTTTCTGAATCACCTTGATTCTTTCTTACGGCTAAACAATAACAATGCAGCAACTGCTCCATCTCTCCCTAAGTGATATGACCACATCAGCCTACAGGTTTGCTATCACTGAGATTTTTTGCTTTCATATCCTTTAATAGTTTACATAAGCGATCCCCCAGCCTCTTTTGCACATGTCCAACACACTCAAGTTTTTTAGATTTTACAATATTTTCATAAGGCACGTTTACATTTTCTTGGGACGTTGCTGCCACAATTTCATTCAATGATAGGTGACCACGCTTCTGTCATGTCCCATCAAAGGCTGCAGCTACGTCAGTGTCACCTTCATTGCACACCGCAGCCTCTTCACCTACTGTCTTCATAGACACAGCTCTCACCTGGCTAAAGCTATAAAGAAGTAACTATGTGTACTTGTCAAATCTTGGGAATGGGGGTAAATGTACGGTAGTACAAAATGTGTGAGAAGCTGCTGTTGCCTTAAAAAAAAATCAGAAAAACTGAATGATTTATTCAAGAGAAAAAGCTTCACAAATTGAGCAAGTCAGAGAGTTATTGGATGTCCTCCTGACGGATATTGTGCTAAATTCTGTCCAATTGGTGCGTTACATCGTCCAAATCCCTATATGGTTGAAGGGCCCTGCCTATAAAGCTCCAAACCAGGGCTGACCACGGCGTGCCAAAATTGACGTGCTCAGGGTATGCGTACAGGCTGACATCTGTTGACTGACAGAGACTGCCGACGGTTGAAGAGGGTCGTAATGTGTAATTTGCAGACATCTATCCAGACCATCAAACAGGAGCTCCAAACTGTATCAGGATCCACTGCAATTACTATGACAGTTAGGTGGGAGGTGAGAAAACTTGGATTTCATGGTATAGCGGCTGCACATAAGCCCCACATCACGCCGATAAATGCCAAACGGTGCCTCGTTTGGTG
This sequence comes from Schistocerca cancellata, assembly GCF_023864275.1. Lineage (NCBI taxonomy): Eukaryota > Metazoa > Arthropoda > Insecta > Orthoptera > Acrididae > Schistocerca > Schistocerca cancellata. Next base: position 856,119,807 of record NC_064629.1, on the reverse strand, counting down.
TAAGGAGCGTAGACATTGGACGATTGAACAGTGGAAAAACGTTGTGTGGAGTGACGAAGTACGGTACATATTTTGGCAATCCGATGGCAGGGCGTGGGTATGGCGAATGCCCGGTGAACGTCATCTACCAGCGTGTGTAGTGCCAGTAGTAAAATACGGAGGCGGTGGTGATATGGTGTGGTCGTGTTTTTCATGGAGGGGGCTTACACCCCCTACTGTTTTGCGTGACACTATCACATCACATGCATACACTGATGTTTTAAGCACCTTCTTGCTTCTCACCGTTGAAGAGCAATTCGGGGATGACGACTGTATCTTTCAACACGATCGAGCACCTGTTCATAATGCACGGCCTGCGGCGGAGTGGTTACACAATAACATCCCTGTAAGGACTGGCCTGCACAGAGTCCTCACTTGAATCCTATAGAACACCCGTGAAGAATGGGCTGCCATTCCCCAAGAAACCTTCCAGCACCTGATTGAACGTATGCCTGCAAGGGTGGAAGGTGTCACCAAGGCTAAATGTGGGCCAATACCATACAGAATTCCAGCATTACCGACGGAGGGTGCCACGAACTTTTAAGTCATTTTCATCCAGGTGTCCGGATACTTTTGATCGCTTAGTGTAGCTCGTAAGCCGGCCGTTGTGGCCGAGCGGCTCTAGGCGCTTCAGTCCGGAACCGCGCGGCTGCTACGGTCGCAGGTTCGAATCCTGCCTCGGGCATGGATGTGTGTGATGTCCTTAGGTTAGTTAGATTTAAGTAGTTCTAAGTTCTAGGGGACTGATGACCTCAGATGTTAAGTCCCATAGTGCTCAGAGCCATTTGAACCATTTTTTGTAGCTCGTAAACAAACTATGTACTCTCCTGTGGTGATGCAAGAACGGGGGATACTGGCTAACAGTGATGAATTGCCATATATCATCTGTCCAAAGTTGTGTGCCACTGTATTTAAAACTATCCACCATCTTAGTCCCGAAGAAGCCCTTCGCGCGACGTCAGGAAGATGTATCTTTTTGGAGCACTATCTCCTCCTGACTGGCATGCACAACAAACGTTTCTATCAGCCAGTCACATGCCCATATCTCTCTCCATGCTACTTCAGCTTTTAATGGCTGTATAGTAACTGCAACATATACTTTTGTATATAATCTTCCCAGATGACTTGGGGGAGGAGAGAGAACCTATTTGCTTGTATGTCTCAAATATGTAAATTACTTCTTATACACGGTGCCGGAGGAATAATTGTCATATTTTGTACTGTAATGAAAATTTTCAGATTTAACACACAGGAGTAGAATAGTCCATGGAAATGCATCTAAATTGTTGAATATGCGCACCACTGCCGTGGACGAATACACGTATTCCTTACAACTTTACGGTCGTGTGACTAGGACCTCCCATCGGGTAGACCGTTCGCCGGGTGCAAGTCTTTCAATTTGACGCCACTTGCGCGTTGATCGGGATGAAATGATGATGATTAGGAGAACACAACACCCAGTCCCTGAGCGGAGAAAATCTCCGACTCAGACGAAATTGAATCTGGGCCCTTACGATTGGCATTCTGTCGCGCTGACCACTCAGCTACCGGGGGCGGACAACTTTGTGGTACCAGTCTTAATTTTCTCAATGCGCAACTACGCTGTCCTGGCACGCATTTCCATAACATTTAGTGGTCTCAAATGGAACAGCTTATCTTTCAAATATCGCCGCAGAATATTTACATTGGTTTTAATACTGAACTGAAGGAGGCAAAAAGAAATCTCCATGATGGCGCTACGGGTAATCATAGGACACATACGGTGCCGTATATTTCCTGTACAAAATCCAGTACAGCATTAGGCGCATAAATTGTTGCACCATCTAGCATAAACCACTGCGTGTTTGTTGGAGGATTGGTAGTAAGATGCGGCACGAAGTCATTTTCCAACATTATCTTGCATCAGTCAACAATGACAGTTTCATTGAGACTGTGGTCCGATTACACCATGACTGGATAGAGCTACTCACACTGTCACTTTTTCTCCATGCGTCGTATTTTCATCAACAGGAACATTCTGAATATCGAATAAAAACACCTTTCAGCCATCTAAATTTCCAATTGTTATTTTATTGAGCAACCAGTTTCGGCGCTACATAACTCCATCCTTAGGCACCTTGACTGACCTGTAGGAAGATTCCCGTCCCTGGTCCATCCAAAATAGGAGCCAGCATTCACTGAGTGGTATCTGTAGATTTTTGACATAGCGATCCTTTCGATCACAACTTTTCGGTAGAACTGTTCATTTATCTCGTTGCATAATTGAGCTGTCCGGGGACGCATTTCCGTAACATTCTGTGCTCTCAAAAGGAACAGTTCCTCTTTCAATTATCGCCACAAAAAGTCGCTATGTCAGAAATCTACGGATACCAGTCACTGAATGCTGGCCCTATTCTGACTAGACCAAAGGTGGGAATCTTCCTACACATCAGTCGGGGGTCTGAGGATAGCGTAATATAACGCCGAAACTGGTTGCTCGAATGAAATAACAACTGGAAATTTAGACGGCTGCAAGGTGCTTTGATTCGTCATCTTATGTCGAAAGCCGAGGTCCCGCAACAATATATATAAAGATGGATCTACAGAGACTTTCAAATGGTTCAAATGGCTCTGAGCACTATGGGACTTACAGGGTGTTTCAAAAATGACCGGTATATTTGAAACGGCAATAAAAACTAAACGAGCAGCGATAGAAATACACCGTTTGTTGCAATATGCTTGGGACAACAGTACATTTTCGGTTCCCCATATGCGCCAGTTCTGTTTATTGACGAAGCCGTCCAGGTAAAAATAAGCTTCGTCAGTAAACCAAATGCTGCCCACATGCATATCGCCGTCATCAATCCTGTGCACTATATCGTTAGCGAATGTCTCTCGTGTAGCAATGGTAGCGGCGCTGAGGGGTTGCCGCGTTTGAATTTTGTATGGATAGAGGTGTAAACTCTGGCGCATGAGACGATACGTGGACGTTGGCGTCATTTGGACCGCAGCTGCAACACGGCGAACGGAAACCCGAGGCCGCTGTTGGATCACCTGCTGCACTAGCTGCGCGTTGCCCTCTGTGGTTGCCGTACGCGGTCGCCCTACCTTTCCAGCACGTTCATCCGTCACGTTCCCAGTCCGTTGAAATTTTTCAAACAGATACTTTATTGTATCGCTTTTCGGTCCTTTGGTTACATTAAACCTCCGTTGAAAACTTCGTCTTGTTGCAACAACACTGTGTTCTAGGCGGTGGAATTCCAACACCAGAAAAATCCTCTGTTCTAAGGAATAAACCATGTTGTCTACAGCACACTTGCACGTTGTGAACAGCACACGCTTACAGCAGAAAGATATCGTTCACATCACTTGCAGCGCCATCTGCTGTTGAAAATTGTAACTACTGTAATTTAGAAAGTTTGTCCGCCTGAAAATGTACTGTTGGTCCAAGCATATTGCAACAAACGGTGTATTTCTATCGCTGCTCGTTTAGTTTTTATTGCCGTTTCAAATATACCGGTCATTTTTGAAACACCCTGTAACTTCTGAGGTCATCAGTCCCCTAGAACTTAGAACTACTTAAACCTAACTAACCTAAGGACACCACACACATCCATGCTCGAGGTGGTCACGCGGTTCCAGACTGTAGCGCCTAGAACCGCTCGGACACCTCGGCCGGCAAAGACTTTCACATTTTGAGGTTTTTCTCTAGGGCAAAATCGATCAATTTGTTTGTTTACTCTTCCATTGGGGTGGAAATTAGCTTCGTCTGAGAACCATGTGCTGAACACTATTTCATCTTTTTCTTCTGTCCATAATGAATACTCCAGTCATCTATGTTTATTCTGCTTAGTCAGCTTCTGTAACACAGCCATTCGGTAAGGAGAGAGCTTGAAATCCTCTGTAAAATTCTTTGTACAGAACGTCGAGACATCCCCATTTCTTTTGCTTCCCCCTGAGATTACTTGTTTGGACTTCGTTGATTGGTGATTCTTAGTTCCCGAGGTCGTTCACTTCCAACAAATCGCCTTCTTCTTCTTGAAATTTTCTCGTAAATCGGAGAAGTGCGTTCCTTAATGGAGCTCAGTGCGTGTGGAATATTGTCCTAAATCTTCTTTTCGGTGCCGTGGCACTTTTGAAATCAGCATAAAGGAGAACTGTCCTAACACGCTGCTGAACAGTTAAGCGTTCGTGCTCGGTCATGGCGAAACGCTAACTGCGAAACAGAGGACTGGTCATGTTGCAGCAACACGATCTCTTCCGACATGTTCGAAATTTAAATGAAATACAACCAGAAGTACAATTTTTATTCATAGCTAAAATGTGTCAACTATTCGTGCGTTACACTGTAGTAAACAGGCTATACACAATTTAAATGTCGGGCTATTATTCGTTGACTCCGGTTTTTTGCCAACTCCGCTATTATTTATGCACGCGAGGCCGAACGGACCTTTGCGTCTAGCCGCACAGTCTGTCAGCGGATTTAGCCTGGTCCCTGATTATCGGCTGAATTCGCCGTGTCGCATTCCACTACCCTTTCGAAAAGGACTATTGTCTTTTTCGAAACTCCCGCCGTGACTGGATAGCTGTTTTCCACTCCAGTATTTACCATCACGCCAGTTTACATCGCAACCTCAGCAACTGGCACTAAATAGGCAATTTCTATATCCATTTGCTCTCTTCTATTACAACACCGAGAAAATAAAATTACATAGTAGGCTCGTTTCTCCGTTTACAAGTACTTGCCAGCATTACTATTATACAACGTAATCTTTCCACCACTGTAGCACAGAATGCTGCTACAGGAACCAAACTAAAATAGTGTAGCACATTGATGGAGGGAGTATTGTGCGGAAATTCGTTTCTTGCGTTTAAAGTGGAGCAATGCTGCAACAATACATGTCTTGAGTTGATGGAAGTGTACAACAACAATACACCATCATATCTCGCGCTGGTTACGTGTCACAGGCAGTTCCAGTGTGGTTATACAAGTATAAACAATGAAGAACTAAGTGACAGGCCATCTGTTTGTGATTAGTTGGGAAACGCAAGATAAATGGAGGCCTAGTGCTCTAAAACACGCGTGTCTCAATCGAGGTGACAGTGGAAAAAAGTGAAAATCTGTCTCGAATCAATTTTCAAATCTTACACAATCCGATCACGATGAAGGTCGCCGCCCACTGATTTCTATAAGAGGTCACATCTCTTCGAAAAGCTAACCCAACAGTGGCACCAATGGAAGCAATGCAGCTGCGTCAGATCAGCCGAGACAATGTCCGCTATGACCAGACGAAACTGCAGTCGTCCAGCCATAGCTGTGGGTTCTTCGGTTGGTATAGGAGATGGCTCGCTGGAACTACAACATACAAGATAATAGTCCACTTTATTATATCAATGATAAAAAGGTTTACTTAAGTAGATACAATCATTTGCACATGGTGCTTGATAAATTACAGTCATGGACTATTAAATCAACATCTGATGCATCAACTACGAAATTGTTCTGTTGAAGTACGATGTTTAACATTTACAAAAGTGCGTTTCCTTCTGAGACTTGAACAATTCCTTAGTCCTACTCGATGCTGTTGACCCCTTCAGCTGCAGTCGCGACCTGGGGTCCTATTCTGTAACTTTCCGCCATTTTGTCGATCGGTTCGGTACTCGAACGCACCGAACAGTCTTGTTTTTGAAAGAGCGCCCCAACATTATTCAGTAAGCATTTCGAAAGCGATGGCGAACGGTCCTAGCGAACCGAAACGCTGTGGTCAGTTCTTCTTGCGCCAACCAATGAAAAGCGATCTGCCTGAGATCCGCGCATGCGAACTGCAGCGCCACAGCGGCACGAACTCGAAGCGGCTAGCAGCCGACACAGGCATGCCATTCTTCACAGTACCGAGAAGTGTGGCTAGAGTATATAATACTGTTCAAATTTCACTGACCACGGGCTTCCATGAATGCATGATAACAATAGAATATTGACTGTGTTCTTGAAACTGTCGTAAATATCACATTATGTCATTTTATTCTCATTCACATCGACGTGTCGTTTCGGATTCTACGTTTCGGAATATGAATTCGGAATGAAGTGTAGTACCACATTCTAAAAATACATCTGTAGAAATACCCGAAAAATTCCGGCTGGTCCCGGCGGAGGTTAGAGTCCTCCATCGGGCATGGGTGTGTGTGTTTGTCCTTACGATAATTTAGGTTAAGTAGTGTGTAAGCTTAGGGAATGATGACCTTCGCAGTGAAGTCCCATAAGATTTCACACACATCTGAACACTTCCGAAAAATTCATCATTTTTTCTGTTTTCCGTCGTCCTTAGTTGCTTCAAAATTCATGGAGGTACGTTCCGTCTATGCAACTAATTGCAGGCAGTTTGTATATTGTCATACGCGTTTTGCTTCCTTTATTCGTGATGATGCTTCACAAATAAAAGAAGCGAAACGTGTATGGGAATAAACTGCCTTCAATTAGTTGCATAGACGGAACACAGCTCCACGAACCCGAAAAATTGTTTAAGAGAGTGCATAGAATGTGACTGTAACTCACTCCTAGGGATCAAAATGACGAAGTAGCCCACTTCCCTATCTGATACATCTTCGATTTTGTTCATAAAAAGAAAATTTAAAAAATCGCCTTTTCGAGAGCGTGTGGCGAGTTCGTTGTAGTTTATAACATGCATCTGATGAATCAAAATGTTTCATATATGGTGGTATAGTTTGAAAATATGGTGGCGGCAACCTTTCATCTCTGTCTACTGTTGTTAAGGATTCGATCGCATATAAATACTTGTGGAAAGCTAGTGTATAAAGACGATTGCTGCTAGTTTAATTCGCAGTAATTTATGTTGTGCTCTTAGACTCCTGTCTGACCACACTACTGGAAATCGCTACGTATTCTGGAAAAAATGGTGAATTATTTTTGACAAGTAGTAGTATAAATGTCACTGTCAGTTGTTTCATGCACAGTAATTCCATCTTTCATGGCTAAAATGGTTAAAATGGCTCTGAGCACTATGGGACTTAACAGCTGTGGTCATCAGTCCCCTAGAACGTAGAACTACTTAAACCTAACTAAACTAAGGACATCACAGACATCCATGCCCGAGGCAGGATTCGAACCTGCGACCGCAGCAGTCGCGCGGTTCCGGACTGCGCGCCTAGAAGCGCGAGACCACCGCGGCCGGCCATCTTTCATTTCTTAAACATATGGTAGGCACGAAATCAGAGATACTCGTTACTGAGAAAGCGCGCTCTTGCGTGTAAATTACAATGAATATTTCAGAAAAATGCTTAACTTTGACGATTACCGAAGTCTCAGAATGTGTTGCAAACCAGAAGAGGAAAAAACGATGTTTCTGCATTAAGCGGTATATGAACCTAACCCTCTGCCACGGCAGTTCGTCGCCTTACCATCTTCGCCACTGCAATTCGTATGTTGTCGGCACTTTATTTTATAAATTCCACTCGAGAGTGACGCAGACTGCCGCGCGGGATTAGCCGAGCGGTCTTAGGCGCTGCCGTCATGGACTGCACGGCTGGTCCCGGCGGAGGTTCGAGTCCTTTCTCGGGCATGGGTGTGTGTGTTTGTCTTTAGGATAATTTTGGTTAAGTAGTGTGTAAGCTTAGGGACTGATGACCTTAGCAGTTAAGTCCTATAAGATTTCACACACATTTGAACATTTGAGTGACTACGTTGCCGAATGATGCGGGCGTGAGCCGTAAATGCATGAAATTTTGGAAGGTTTCCTCAATCAGACTTCACAGAATTCCTTTGCATTGTTACATAAAAGTTTTAAACGCGTATCGATAATTAATAAGTAAAAAATTTGCGGAAAAGGGTAAGCGAAGTCACTATTAATTTCAGCTAACACTCATGTGATATACGTAAACAGAGCCGAACTTTTGAAGTTTAATGATTTTTTAAACTCTTGATTACGTAAAAATAACTGGTATTTTGTGATAATATTGATCGAAACTGTTTTTTATGTTATAACCATTCACAGTAACAACAATACAAACCATATTTCTGACAAAGGATATAGGCTATTATGACCTCACTTTCCACCCAGACACATCCTGGTGATTCTTCAGTAACACAATCACTAAATCCGAAGCTAAAACCGCTCAATATGTTTAAAATAACAAATTCTCGGTGTAAATAAACCACACCGAACAGAACTGCACGAGAGGGCCGTTCCGAAATTCAAAACCTCTCGGTACAGTTGTCGAAAAATCGGTATCAGGTCTCAGAAACTTACTGAATAGGAACTTCGGATAAAAAACCAAAATTGACGTCACTGCAGAGGCTTACCTTCTGTACCGACCAGTATGCACGATACAGAATAAGGTGCCTGGGGCAGAGCACTTCAGTGCTCGCCTGTATATTGATCTCTATGCGAGGGCACTGATGCTGAGAGTTGTAGTCTTCAGGAGTGCGTCCCATTCGTTGCTGCGGCTTACAAGGAGACCTTGCTAACGCCTGTGGTATGGATGTGTGTTACCGACATTGTTGTGGCTCCACTACCTCTGGACGATACCACAACTCTTTCAGCCATCTAATCACCGTGGACAAGTTCTGGGTGCCTCACTATGATCCCAAGACAAAGGAAAAGAGCAAGCAGTGAAATGTTTGGGTTCGTCACCGACAAAATTGAGTGCCGCAACCGTATCAGCGGAGGTGATGCTGTGCATCTTTCGGAAGTGCCAAGGTGTGGTGATAACAGATTATGTTCGCTTCGCATTGAAGGGTGAATATGTAAGTTATCAACACCATCACCAAGTTGCACGATCACAGCTTATTTCTTAAAAATGATGAATAAAACTTGAGTAATTATCCACTAGAATGGCATTTTGAATAGTTGTCTCGCCCCGTGCGGGATTTCTGCGAATTAACACTAATGGCGGGGCGTGCGCATACCTTGTTCCTATGACGCACAATGAAACTCCGGCCGTGCTGTGCAGACATAAAAGCAACGCGAGCCACGCGGGCGCACTTCCACGGCCTAATGTGCCGCTAACCGGCCCGCTAAAAACGTCCGCCAGCACCTGTCCATCTGCCAGCGCTCACCGGCAAATCGAAATTTTGTTTCCCGCGCCGCAATTTACGGGGACAGCATTAGCGCGCTGGAATGAGTCTAGCGTGAGCGAAATGGAACCGACGGCGAAATGCGGAGTGGGAAATATTACCCTCGTAATGCTTTCCGCGCGGGCAACAGCTGCGGCGCGGCCTGCAAAATACGACTCCGGAATAATAATGAGGTCATATGGCACCGCGCGCGCCCCTGTTTGCCGACTTAGCCTCCCTTTTGCGTTCCTTAGCTCAGCATACTAAGTACCAGCGAGGGCACGCTTTCTGTTTACTACAAACTGAGTAGGCTGAAAACCCTCGGTACTACAATGAGCGTAACGGCTGCAGAGGACAAATGCACTCGCAACCTCATTTATCTTATGTGACGCATGAATTGTATTCTCAAAGCGCATTTCATGTCGCGTGCGAGTCGACTGCATCTTATTTTATACATTCCACATGTACATATGCGCTCTGCACGCCAAGTTACGGTCTGTAGTGGAGGGTACTTGCCATTTCCTCCATTCTCAGAAACAGTAAGATTCCGCAAGAGCTCTAATATCTCGTGATAACTTCACGAGACGTACGTGCTACAAAGTAAAACGTTGCCCGACGATTCTTAAAACACACATTCTCGTAATCTGAGCAGAAATCTCTTCGTGATGCCCAACGCCTCTCTTGTAGCGTCCGTCACTGGGCGAATGAAAGGATCGTATGAAATTATTGGTCAGAAGACCCTGTCTGGAGCTATTCGGCCGTCTGGTGCAAGTCTCTCTGTTTTATTTTTTTATTTTTATTTTAATATTTTTTAACTGGCCTTCTGCTCCCTGCTCTCCAATGTTCTGCCTTTTCGGCATGGCTTCAATGTCGTTAATGTTCTCTCGAACCTTAAAACAAAAGTTCAAATACTACATTCTAGAAATTTAGAATAAAAAAATTTCTCTTAACAAAAATCGAAAAGTTTCATAGGACATTAAGAAATCTTCTTCACCGACAAAACCGTCGGACTGAGTTGCAGTAAACCTTTTTGAGTAAAGAGGGTTGATGCTTAATTAATGAAAGACGAAATAAAGCTAAGCTCGCGAACTACACAACGTTTTGTCTACCACAGGCATAAAGCAGTTTCCGTTGAGTTCCTGAGTCGTGGACGTAATATATATCCTATAATTTAATTAAATTAATAAATAAAAGAAATCCACTTGCAAGCACAGTAAAAGTCTCGTAGCTACGGCACTATTTTGATACCTATCTCATCATGTTAGTTTTTTGCACCTTTAAAACGAATTGCAGACTTCTGTTCCGGTATAAATTCAAAATCTTGTTTCCACCGACATATTATTGCTGAGTTCAGCGATGTTATGCACTTTGGAGCACTCGTTTTTCTTCGTCTGGGAGTGTCCGTTTAGCATGAGATGCTGTCCAGTAGTATAGAATACAAATCCCTATAGAGTTGGTTGACTTGTGGACACTGCCGAAGTGCACAAAAGGTTCCATTAGCTAAGAGCAGCAGTTGGATGAATGTTGCATACTGGATAAATGGAGCCATAGTTCTAGCAGCGGTAGTGTTCACGAGGCTAGTTTTTTCATGGGCCAGTTCTAGATTCGTATTTAATGTCTGATAAAAAACGTAAGTGCTCTACAGATTCGGCCAGCCGGTGACGATGACAATCAGCGGTGGCTTGCAGCTTCATTTTGTGGAGTCTTTCCGCAGTAGCGATGATCTCATTTACGACGACGTGCCAAGCGGCGCTTAGTCAAGTAGGTGCACATCGTTCCAGATATTTTTCTACTTTTTTCTTGGATACTTCATCACAAAAGGTCTCACATACCTGTCCAGTCCTTTGCGTGCCGACCGGTCACACACCGCTGTGACTCCTGCAACGTTGGAACGTGCCGACATTCTCATTCGAGGTGATCAACGGATCAGAATCAGAAACCTCGCTGATCTACTGGAGGTCTCTGTTGGTGGTCCTGACACACTCATCCTCCGGTCAGGGTTCTCAAAGATGTGTCCCGCTGGGTTCCCCGCCGCCTGACGGAAGACCGTAAAGTGGAACGAAAGGTCATCTGTGCGAAATTGCTTGCTCATTGCTAGGCTGGTCGTAACAATTTTTTGTCGAACATCGTCACAGCTATGAAACATGGGTTCATCACCTCAAACCGAAAACAAAGTGGAAATCCAGGGAGTGGTGCCACATCACCTATCCTCCAAAGGAAAAGTTCAAAGGGTAAACCTTAGTCGGTAACGTCATGGCGACGGTCGTCTTGGACTTTGAAGGGGTTATTTTGTTTGACGTTCCCCCTCATTGTGCAACGATCAACTTTGGAAAAGGAAATTGAAGAAACAACTTCAGCTTTTTCGTCGCCACAAAAATGGAAACGAACTTCTCCTTGTCCATGACAACAGAAGTTCTCATACGAGTCTGCACATCCGAGAGGAGCTCTCAAAATTTGATTGAACTGTTCTTCCTCGTCCATTCCACAGTCTGGATCTCGCACCTTCGGAATTCCATCCGTTTGGCGCAATGAAGGATGCAAAATGCATGAAGCAGTACGTGGATGAGCGGGAGGTTATTGATGCAACGAAACATTGGCTCGAGCATCGACCAGTAAAATGGTACCATGAGGCACACAGCCGCCCCCCCCCCCCCCCCCCCAGAAATCAGGTGAAGCAAGGCCGCCGCATTGAACGCAGATTATGTTGAAAAATAGGGTTTTGTAGCCAAAAGAGTGGGGAATAATATGGTGTATTGGAATCCTGTATAAAGCCAACGTGCTTCCAGAAAAAAGATGTGTTGCATTACTTACTGAACGCCCCTCATACTTTCCAAGTTGAAATCTCCCTGCCGTTGGTCGAGCCAGGTCGTGCCTGCTTTTATACCATATGATACCATATGCGTTATTTTAGATTTTTAAAGATTAATCTTTGCGCCGGAAGAGCTTATACAGTTTGACAGAGTGCTTATTAATTCGTCCATTTCATCAGCTGTATTTATAACGAAGGATTCTTCGTCTACATCAGTATGACGTACGGTTATGACATTAAATGGTTGTTGTACTTTTCGTACGGTATGTAGATTCCAAAGTAAGGTTTCCATGGGAAAGACATACAATATCGTTGAAAGAGGACATTTGTGCCGGACTGACTGATCTATTTGCACAAGACCATTTACTTAACCGTTAATCTTGATCCTTGAAAAGGTTCCACTTACACATCATCGAATAGTTCGTAACAATTTCTCATCAAAGTAAGCTAACTCACAGTTCTCATTAAAATGGAGTAACTGATTCTGCAGAAATGATCTGTTAAAACCCAAAAATACTGATGCTACTTGGTACTTACATATCCATGTTAAATTAGTAACATGTCTAAATTTAACCTAGGTCTCAAGCACTGATCGTATAATACGGTCCTGTTATCTGTCTGACTTTTATTATGAGTGTGAATATTTTGAAATGGTCATGAAGAAGTGTTATTTGTCAAAAAGGTGGTAACCTATCTCTTTTCAATGTTTTTGGGACAATTAGCGTCATCCGTTCAGTAAACGTGGGAGGGAAAGACTTACCTGTTAACAGATCATTATTATTTAGGTCGTCTCAATGCCAACCATGCCTCACACACATGAATAAAATTCTATTGGGAGGCCATCTGGGCCATACTGTTTTCCTCGCGGTACATCCTGTGAGTTAACGAGCATTTCGCTCTCATTTAAAAATATGTGGCCAAAAGAGTCAGCCTTCAGGAATTGTGTAACGAACCCTGTCATCAAGGGCTGTATGCAACAAAGAGTGCAGATTCGCCACGAGATGGGAAAATTCGCAGGCGTCTATTATGCAGAAAGAGACCTAAGCACTGTAGTGTGCGAGTGAGACAGAGGAGAACCTACGTCGTAGGGAAACCCCGTAGAAGTTGTCTGTGGCTAGGGAGATGTAGCAGTGTTAAATATGGCGGACCTAAGATCGGACATAAAGGGAAACATTTATGATTAATATTAAATTCTGTAGTAATTAATGGAATGAAGTCACAGTAATTTTAATCTACCATGCCTAATAAATTTTCATGGTGATCCCAATAAAACTTGAATATTGATCATGATCAATAGTTCAGATTTTACTGTTAATGTGAAATTAACAAGTTTTGTAACAAAGACCTGAATTCTAAAATCTCAACGCTTTGGTCGATCTTTATGATCGACATTTCATATAGAAGTGAATCATATGTCCTAAATATCAGCTCTGTTACTTTATTTGTTTAAAGGATATAGTGAATCTTAATAATCAGTATTCTCAGTTAGGCATCATATCATCATTTCCTCCACACAAAACACATTGAACGATGACAGCATGACACCTTATAGACCCGTTAGGTAATAGAATATTTGTTGTAAAGTTCAGTGGATAATAGTTACTTTTGTTATTTATTTATTTATCAGAAAGAACATTGGTGCAAGGCTACTGGCCGTGACATTCAAAGTTAAGAAGGAAATTGTATTGGTTTTATTTAAAAGAATTTAACGTTTATTATGTAACGTACATTAGTGTTACTATATTTAGAATGTGAAAGAGGTCAAACTTTGATTATGTAAATATGTTAAAATCTAAAATAATGTAGAATAAGGTGTAGCCAATAAGATGGACGGCTTCAGGAAAGGGAACTGCCCTAAGCAGTTGAGCGACGATATTCGGAACGCGGGGGATGCAGCTGGACACGGGCAGTGAGATAGTTCTGGTCTAGACATCAAAGGGTATAGTGCTGGTGGAGACGCGAAAGCGGACGGTAGGACTTTAGCTAGCTGGAAAGTGAAACGACTTAGAAAATTTCTGGACTGGTAATTCGCGATGAGATTGTGAATGATCGAACTGTGTCAAATGGATATGCGCTCGAGTGTAACAGTAACTCTAAATACGACCACTTACACTATTAGTTTGCTTTCTGAATGAACATCATTCTAATCAGTTCGGAACTGTGTGGCCTACATCCTTTATGGGTCGTTAATTTAGCTCCAGTTATTATTGTTACTGTTGCTATGTGTTATATTAACATTGTATTTTTATACAATTTTGCAAACTTTCTATCAGTCAGACAATTTAACCAGAAGGTCAGAAGTGTCTAACTTAGGGCGTGTAATGCGACGCGTGCGTTTCAACCCCTAGACGAGTTTGAGCCAAGACATTTCGGCTAAGTGGATCCGCATGTGAGCCCGAACATCTTTGGGATGTTAGCTCGCAATTGGGGGCTCGTCAGGGATAGGAATTTGGAAAGTGTTAGTTGAGGGATAAAAATCTTGCAAAGTGTTGGAACAGGATTGGATTTTGGAAAGTGTTAATTCCGGAATATGTACTCTGGAAAGATTCAGAACTGGATTTCAATTCTGCAAAGTGTTTCCAAAAGTTTTATCTGAACTTTGATAGGCAGGACCTCTTGCAAAGGTTAAATGTGAGATCGGTTCAGCACTGAATATTAGGTTTCTTTAATAGTTGTGAAATTACAATTGTAATTCTCACAGTTCACGACATTCTGTGATCTGGGTCCCCAGTCTGTGGAAGTTTAGGCAGTTTGCGTGCGGGATCTGAGCTACGAATTTTGCAACAGTTGTGTGTACCGAGTTTATCAGTGGTTAGGAGTGATAAAAAAGTAACGCAGAAGAAGAGGCGACATCGAAAGCACGTATTTCCAGACAGCAGTAGCATCTTCAGCGGCGATTCATCGCGCAACGGCGGCTACAATACCGCAGCAGAGGCTACGAGATCTTCAGCGTCGGCTTCAACTGCAACATCGGCAGCAATACCATGGCCGAAGGATCCATTACGACAAAACTAAGTACCTGCGCTGGTAGCGAGATTATGTATGATTCTGTAGTTCAATCGCCAATAACAGACGTCGCTAATATTAAGCGGTCGGCCACTTTGTGTATTAATGCAAATGATAAGAGGAGTGGGATCCAAAATTGATTCTGTTAAAACCGATATCGCATCCAAAACTCATTCCGTTAAAACCGATATGGGTGACGTAAATTTAAAAATTGATTCAGTTCAATCTGAAATAGCTTCGGTTGTGAAAGACGAAGTAGGATAAACTGCTAATGGAATCGAGCAATTGATAGACGGAAAATTAAAAACCATTCAGGATAAAATGGGCAAAATTTCTGGATAAAGTTGGAATACTTGACTCTAAGGTAGATCAAGCCCAGAAAAAATTCAGTGATAAGATGGAGAAGTTGCTGGCAGATCTAGGAGGCAACGTAAGAAATTGTTTGAGCAGGCAAGATGCTCTAACGGCTGAGGCTATTAGCAACTTATCCGTTCGAATAGGTAAAGGGGAGAAACAAATAGATAAAATAAAGGAACAAGTAGATTCTGGCATTAAAATTGAAAATGGTGAAGTTAAAAAGCAAATCAATGAAATAAAAAGCGAGCTGAATTCTTTAGCTGCATATAAAACCTCTACAGTGATCAGTGTTCGTGGATGAACTCAGGAACAATCAAATGTTTTGGAGACGACAGGAAATATCACCTAGTAAATTTTCTAGCAGCATGCAAGGATGGTTCTATAAGGCGAATGTCCGACGAGGCGAAGATAAAATTCGTGAAAAGACATTTGTAAGATGAGCCGCAATTGTGGGCAAATATACACAGTGATACGTTCACTGCCTACGAAACATTTGAAAGCAGTTTCCTGAACAAGTTCTGGAGTGAAGAAAAGCAAACGCGACTCCAAAATGAGTTTCTGAACAGGCCAACATTTGAATATTGGAACGGGTCGATGCGAGAATTTTCTAAACGTGAAATAGCGAGATTAATGAACGTGAAGCGTCCATTGGGAGTGCTTACTGAAATTACGACGTTGAAAAGACCGTGGGGTCTAGTGCACAGTCCCAGCAACTCAATAGACGAATTTTTAGACTTTGTAGAAAAATTAGAACGGGCGTTGAAATTTAAACCGCCAAGTAAGCAGATAAATAGTTTTCAGAGTAAAGATCATAACTACAATCAGAGTGATTAGTATGACAGACATCCGGGAAGTTATCAAAGGAACGCAAACAGCAGTTTTGATAAGGGAAACGGTAACAGGAACACATACAATGATAAATTTCGACGGGGCAATGGGAACGGATACTTTCGTGACAGGGACCAACACCAAGAACGTACATTTGAGGGACCGGCACCTGGCGAAATGATCCAGTGTGTATGTTAATATAATGAAAGATTCTATGTGCCAATAGGAGGCTAAGGTGGAACCGAATTTAGTGGAGTTGGGTGGTATAGAAAATTCTAAAGAGGTACTAACCAGCGGTAAAGATTATAGTGATGAAGGTGATAATGTTTCAGGTGATATTGTGACGGCAAAAGTTGTTAAGGAGGTTAATAAGGGCAGCATAGCATTAGTCTCCTCAGCTGTTGATGAATCTGTGTGTGTATATCGACGGGTAGTGGTGAATTATTTTTGAAGGAAGGTAGTAATGATGTTTTATGAGCTGAAATTACGAAAGTTGCAGCTGCTGGCATTGATACTTCAGAGAAAGAAATCTGTGCGTATCTTTCTAGTAATGGACGTGAAATTCTGGATGGATCTGTGGAACGTGAATGTTTGTTTGAGAATGAATGTAGATCTGAATTTGATGTGAAATCTGCAATTAATGTGGCACAGGAGCGTGAAGGAGAGGAAAAGGTATTATGCGCAGGTTTAAATCAAAATGGTACTGTTGATTCTGAAACTGCACGACGCTGTAGCTATAATTTATGTGATGTAATGGCAGAGGATGGTGAAACTATGAACGGTTCTTATATTGGTGATTTGTCAGTGGAGGTAAATGACATTTTATGTAGCGAGTTGTATGATGTGTCAGCGGTTGTTGAAAGTGCTGTTTGTGAAGGTGTTTGTAATGATGTGGAAGTAAAAAGTAATGATTTATTCCATGATAATGATACTATAGCTACTAATATCGATAATTTTAATGGAGAATACAGTGAGTTTGATTATAATATAGAAAGTGATATTTGGACAGAATGGTATCTTAGCCAGGAATGTGACTTTACTGTAACTGATTGGTGATGGTGCGGTAGAACATTACGATCGTTATAGTCTCATTTGTAGACTCGAGAGAAGTTTAAGATAGTGAGAGGTGTAGAAGGAAAAAGAAATGAAATTGGGGCGAAAGAAGCATTTAATGAATTAGTTTGGGATGAGTACGAAATTGAGGGGTGAATCGAACAGGATATGTGTACTATAGAGATGGAAGACAACGGACGAGGTATAGAGAATGATTTATTGGGGGAACAGTGTTTACAGCAAAAATAAATGATTAATGTTCAGCCTGTAATTGGAATTAAAGTAAATGACGAGAAAATAGACGCACTGCTCGATTCTTGAAGTAATGTGTCGGCAGTGTCGGAAGGCTTTGTACATAATGTAAAGAATAACAAATTAGTATTACTACCTGTAACTAGTGTAAAAATTAAAACGGTATTTGGCGGTTTAAGTAAGCCGATAAGGCAAGAAGTGCTCTTGGAATTCGAGTACAAGGCAAATCATTTTAGTATAGGATCCTTTGTAGTGAATGGACTTGTAAAAGATGCGGTGCTGGGAACAGATATCTTATATAAATATAAAACTTCCCTTCACTGCGTGGGAAGGTGCTTGGATTTTGAAATTGAGACTGAAAAAAGGAAAGTAAAATTTAAGAATTTTTTGACGGGGGACAACGAGATTGCGCACACCATAATTACACATGGTTGAGATGAAGAGAACAATATGTGTGACAAGATAATGGAAACGGTAGAAGCAGTAGCGGGTATATGGGAGGCAGAGAAAAAGGAGTTCTGTGAATTGCTGTGCCATTATGAGAACATATTTTCTGATCTTCCCAGTAAAGAAATAGACTATGAATACTCCATTAAAGTGAAGCTACATTAGCTGATTAAGTGTAAGCTTTATATAAGTCCTGTTGGTGATTGGAAAGCCGTCAGGGTCAGATTAAAGCTAATACTAGAATGGGATTTTCTAGAACAGTGTAGGAGAGATTATTGTAATCTCATTGTAATTGAGAAGAAAAAAGACAAATCGGTTAGAGTCGTGTTAGACGCGCGTGTGATAAAATAGGGTATTTGTGAGAGAACTTGACCAGCCTGGTAATATGGAGGAACTGCTGCAAAACTTCAGGAACATAAAATTGATGTCTAGTTTTAATATTTTTTTGTGGCATCTGAAATTTAAAAACCTCTCTCACACCGGCCTGATTTAGCTTCACTGATCAGGATAGTAAAAAACATGCGTATATTAAGGGAATTTTCATTCACAAAGCAGGCTTATCACATTCACACAGTTCAATACTGTTCTATCCTTATTAAATTGAGCTTAACTTAAATTCCATAAGGCAGTGAAGCAATTTCGAAGTCTCGGTGCGACGAAAATTGTCAGTCGATCTCCTGAAAACATTTGTAATAATTATTAACTTTCGGTGATCACATGGGGAAGACCGGAGATCTGTTGGTAAGACCGTGTTAGCCCATTTATTGAAAGTAATAAACTGGATATCTTGAGCGTACAAAACGGCAGGTTCGTCCAGTGTAAATCAGACGTTCTCCACTGATTCCGTGCAACACAGCGTAGTAAGCAGACACTATCAATAATAATCAGTTAAATAATACGCGAACACACTTACTTTTAGTTTAGTTCATGTATTAAATTCCTTCTCATACACAATCTCATCAAGAGGGTGACTAGCTCAACAATACATACATATACATCTTCGTACTTTCACGGCTAATCGGCAAGATCTGAATCATTCCTTTCATAAGAGAAAACATAGATAGCAGAGAAGCTATTCCATGGAGTAAGTGCACGCTCCAAGGAATAATAGGGCTTTAAACTACTTTGCGTTGATAATCATCGTATAATAAAGTTTAGGAATCGGTAAGATAAGAAGAGATATTTCGAGATATGTTCTGAGTTATATAATTTATAAAATTTCTGAAAATATCGCGGAGAGACCGCTGCAAGAGACATTACATAGTGTTGACTTGACCTCAGGATTTTGGAAAATCCCATTGGCAGAAGAAAGCAGACGTTACATAACATTCTTATTCGAAGGACGAAGCTACCGGTTTAAGGTTGTACCGTTCGGCCTCACGATTTCAGTGGCAGTATTTGTGAGAGCGCTAAGCCATGTCGTAGGAGAACGCTTAATAAGTAAGCTGGTGATCTATGTGGACGACATTTTAATAGCGACAGAATCCTGGTACGAACACTGCAAATTGCTGGAGGAAGTGTTTGTGACCTTAAGACGAGGAGGAATGACGTTAAAGATTTCCAAATGCGAATTTGTCTGAGCGGAAATTCAGTTTCTAGGACACACTCCTACATCTGAGGGAATTTTACCGAGTACCGAGAAACTAAAATCAATCAAAGATTGTAAAAGGCCAACCAACAGAAAGCAATTAAAACCTCGCCTCGGATTATGTGGGTGTTATCGAAAATTCTTGGGGGATGGAGCCATGAATAACCCAAAGACTGCGAAATCTTCCAAGAAAAACAAATCGACGGGAAGATGGAACACCGGAGTGTGGCTATCCCCAGCCACATACTCAGCAAACACGAACGCGGATACAGCTTATCAGAGAAGGAGCTGCTTGTAATCGTGTATGGATTCAAAAAGTTCCGTATGTATTTGGAAGGTAGAGAGTTAACCTTTCTGGAAGACTGTAGAATACTAGACGATCGTTTGATGCGCTGGGCATTGTTCCTGCAGCAACTTAGTTACCAGATTAGAGGGACCGAGAACTGTATTGCCGGTGCTCTGTCGCGGCTGCCCGTTGGAGAGAAAGACAATGAAGGGGAGGGCACAAACAACGAATTTCAGCTGCTGTACATGAAAGGAGTACCGGGGGAAAAAGGAAATTCGTGCGGTCTGCAGGGATATGCGGAGAGCGCAAAATGATGACCCTGAAGTGAAGAACATCAAATTCAACTTTGAGAGCAAGGGATACGAGAAAATACCCCGCTATATCAAGGTTCACAAGGGTGTGCTGTTTCATAGAAGAGACGAGAAGATGGATCACTGGAGGCTGTGCTTCCCAGTCAAATATGTGGAACAGCTGATAGATTCAGTTGTAGACACTTGTGAGAAGCGACACTTGTGAGAAACTGGAATGTGGCGACACTTGTGAGAAATCCGGGATGCTAAGGGACCACCACAGGGTGTGTCACAAATGCTGCGCCACTACCTGCTCGGCCACTACCTGCTGCCTCTTAGTATGACGGAGCGCTCAGCTTGTGCCGACCCAGGCAGCTGCCGACAGACATTCACACTCCTCCACTGCAGCCAGGTTACATTATTTCAGAATTTTTTTGGGCAAAGAAGAGTACTCATAGTTAAATTAGCAATCGGAGCTGATTTTGCCCCCACGATATCATTTCAACCCTTAGTTGCAGCACAGTTAGTTATGCATCAAGACCTTTGTCACTGGAATTTTTGTTCTGATTAATCTTACCTATGGCATAATTTTCGCTCAACCTCATACTTAACGATGTATTTTACAGAAACTATAGAAACCGGGAATGTTTTCCATCTTTCAACCCATCACCCAAAATTTGAAATGATAGGAGTGGCAACCTTTCTTGGGGGATGGAGCCATGAATAACCCAAAGACCGCGAAATCTTCCAAGAAAAACAAATCGCCGGGAGATGGAACACCGGAGTGTGGCTATCGCCAGCCGCATACTCAACAAACACGAAAGCGGATACAGCTTATCAGAGAAGGAGCTGCTTGTAATTGTGTATGGATTCAAAAAGTTCCGTATGTATTTGGAAGGTAGAGAGTTAACCTTTCTGGAAGACTGTAGAATACTAGACGATCGTTTGATGCGCTGGGCATTGTTCCTGCAGCAATTTAGTTACCAGATTAGAGGGACCGAGAACTGTATTGCCGGTGCTCTGTCGCGGCTGCCCGTTGGAGAGAAAGACAATGAAGGGGAGGGCACAAACAACGAATTTCAGCTGCTGTACATGAAAGGAGTACCGAGGGAAAAGGAAATTCGTGCGGTCTGCAGGGATATGCGGAGAGCGCAAAATGATGACCCTGAAGTGAAGAACATCAAATTCAACTTTGAGAGCAAGGGATACGAGAAAATACCCCGCTATTTCAAGGTCCACAAGGGTGTGCTGTTTCGTAGAAGAGACGAGAAGATGGATCACTGGAGGCTGTGCTTCCCAGTCAAATATGTGGAACAGCTGATAGATTCAGTTGTAGACACTTGTGAGAAGCGACACTTGTGAGAAACTGGAATGTGGCGACACTTGTGAGAAATCCGGGATGCTAAGGGACCGCCACAGGGTGTGTCACAAATGCTGCGCCACTACCTGCTCGGCCACTACCTGCTGCCTCTTAGTATGACGGAGCGCTCTGCTTTAGCCGGCCCGGGCAGCTGCCGAGGGACATTCACACTCCTCCACTGCAGCCAGGTTACATTATTTCAGAATTTTTTTGGGCAAAGGAGAGTACTCTTAGTCAAATTAGCAATCTTAGCTGATTTTTGCCCCCACGATATCATTTCAACCCTTAGTTGCAGCACAGTTAGTTATGCGTCAAGACCTTTGTCACTGGAATTTTTGTTCTGATTAATCTTACATATGGCATAATTTTCGCTCAACCTCATACTTAACGATCTATTTTACAGAAACTATAGAAACCGGGAATGTTTTCCATCTTTCAACCCCTCACCCAAAATTTGAAATGATAGGAGTGGCAACCTTTTACCATATACTAACAGGAGCCAAGTAAAGAATTTGGTTCTAGGTAGAAACTTTTTCTTTAATTATTTCGAAATAAACCTCAATTTTTCCGTACCACTCAGGGAAGTGTAGTGAGGTCTAATGTGTGTCCTGCTAGCAATTAGCGTTAAGGAATGCAATTTATGTATTGAATCAAGATGTATTCATCGCCCACTCAAACAGACATTCTTTCTAAAATTCTCTACACAAAAATGTTGATTGTGATTGTTAGAAAAGCTTTGACTTTTCAGACTTCATTAGTGAATCTTTTACAATTTGGAAGAGACATTTAGCCGACGTTGTGTCGTTTCCAGGGAACACCACGAGGAGATAGTCTCTCTTCGTCCAGCATTATATTTATTCACAATATTTACAGGATGATTATTAATTTACAATTTTTACAATAGGGCTATCGGAATGAACTGAACCCCTTTTCAATATTTACAAGTATTGCTGTAGCTTCAGCCATTTCCTTTTCATTGTTATTTCTGTGCATAAGCCACGCAAGTAAGAAATGATTTTATATTGCCGTTAACTTGGAATCTTGTAAGGGTCTTAGAAACTATCTCATCTGTCTTAATTGCGGATTTCTTTCTTCTTTTCCCACCTGCATTTAAAACTAATCGGTGCCCATGATATTCTGCGTCTTCTCTGAGAATTTTTACTAAGGAGTAACAATTTGGACGAACCTTCGAAATTAATGTATTTATCCTCCGACTCCATCCTTCTGAAACATTGTTGGTGCGGCGACGTCTTCCAGCGCAGTTCCATATATCTCTTGGCATGCCTTCATTATCCAGCCATTGTTCAACAAAATAGTCGTAAAAATCCTGCAGTTTTTCATTATCTGGCGTGCTCTCCAGAATGCATAGCCACCCAACATCTAACATGTCGAGGGGAATGTGAGCCAAAGCGGAACACAATCTTGTGTGAAAACGAACTTCTTCGTTTTCCTTGTAGGCACCAACAAGGCAGGAATTCTGCACTTGCCTCCATAAGCACTGTTTGAGATTGTAGTTGCAGCCATTAATATTTGCATCAGGAAACAAATGTGTTACTGATTGGATGATTGCAGCTTCAAAATCCATCATGATAGCTGTAGGATTCCATCCAGGTACGTTGCTCTCACCAGCTGTGAAAAAGCGATCGTACGTTTCTCGATTTTTATTGGGTAGCAAGGCGTACACGGGTGGAACTGTGTTTGTTTCCTCTTCAGAACTAGAAATATCGGCATGAACAATAAATAACTGCCCACACTGCTTGCTGGAGCTTTTGAACGCTCCATGGACAAAGAACAAATTGCTGTCTGTTAAACAGGATTTTCCCGTTTCACTGACAAACACCAATATCCTATCATTTGGTCCTCTGTCGTCATCTGCAAGTAAAAATTTGCTCCCATTATTCATTAGCAAATTATGTTCTTGCAAAAATATTCCTGCAGCATCGGTCGGATCTTGTGTAGATCCCGTGCTTTTTGCCTCATGCGTTGCAGCGATCGATTTGCGCTCCTGTGTGACGGCATTGATGTGACAATGCAGTAGTGAACTGCGGTGTGCTACCTGTTTGTAGACCGCCCGCTACCAGTTCCGCCGGGTCTCCACAACTGTCGCTCCTCACAAGTGTCGTAACCCCGATAGGTTACGTCCATGTACGTCACGGTCATTACGGGGCCCAGAGGTGCACGGAGCTTACAGAGCAATACGTCCATATTAATAAACTCGCCAGACGAGTACGCGCACAGCTGGACGCCTGTGAGCGTAGTCAGCTAGTAAAATATTACACTACAACTCAACAACGGGAAATGCAAAGTATAATACCGACCAAGGTAGGAGAGTTACTGGCGGTTGACAGTTTTGGCCCACTGCCCACAGGACATGGCGGTATGAAGAAAATATTTGTTGTTGTAGACCTCTTTTCAAAATTTATTAAACTTTAACCGATACGGAAAGCTAACAGCAAGACACTGATAGACAAATTAAAAAAGGATTTCTTTAAAAACGTAATAAAACCAGATAGGCTGTTATCTGACAACGGATCTCAGTTTATATCAAACGTCTGGAACAAATTTATGAACGACCGGGGTATAAAACACATTAAAATATCCGTGTACCATCCGGCGAGTAACCCTTGCAAGCGGTATATGCGAGAAGTTGGACGTCTGTGTCGGACTTACGCGAGTGATAGGCACTCAAAGCGGGTGGAATACGTACTTTCATTTGAAGACGTTCTGAACAGTGTGAAAAGTAACGCAATTCGATATTCGCCCTTGGAAATGATGACGAGGGTCAAACTGAAATTTCTATTAACGGAAATTGTGGAGTTCCCGCAGCGCCTGGCTGAGTCGGCCGCTGAAGAGGGAGCAGGCGGCACTAGATCTGTGCAATTATAAAGAGATAGTTTAGACGCACATTTTGGTGCGAGGAGGTCGGAGAAATCAGTTATTTGGTGAATGGTGTCAAGTCAAAAATCAGTGCACAGTATGCATATAAATTAGGTTTTTGGTGGTATATAAGGGATTTATTTATACTTATGCCTCTGTTAGACTTAAGTTTTTGGATGGTTTTATGTTAGTTGTAGTATAAAAATTATAAGTTATGGTCACGCCAGTTTGGGTGCATGGAGGTCGGAGAAATTTTGAAGAAGAAAATTAATAATACTTACCTGGGAAGACAGATGTATATTGAACTACTAATCTGAGAATATTTTGGGGGAATAATTTATTGTTACATGGAGTATCGATTTGTATACGGAGCTTCACTGCACGGAATTAAGCGAGGAGTGATATTTGTTCATATTTGTTGTTAGTTTTGAGTCTAAGGGAGTTATTTAAATTAAAAGAAAATATTAATTTTCCGATGAAGTCGATTGGGAATCTGTCACGATATTCGTGTCCTAGTGGGACTTGAATAGCGTGTCAGAATCATTGAAGAATGAGCATCTTGCAAACACTGTAAATCAATTGTTTACTGTGTAGTTTAGATCTGTTTGTACTGATTCCACTGGGGGAAGTGTTCAGTGCAGATTCTGGGTGGTTTCTGAAAGTTTTTTTCTAGTATATGCACTCAATTCGAATTTCAACAGATTTGCTCCCACAAAACGATCGCGATGCAACGCAGAGCGATAAAGAATTTTGGCGGGGTTCTCGGGGCTCCGAATCTGTGGAGCGCCACTGGTGACTTCGTTGTGACGAAAACGTTCTATGAATTCTGAGCCATTTCGATAGACAGTCGATTTTGATAAATGTATAGTTTTATTTGGCATTTAATTAATATGCCACAATTCAAAATTTATGTCAGATATAAGTTGCTTTAAATTAAAGCATGATGCATCAACACCACTACAAGTAATTACACTACTGATCTGGCGCTTTGGATATTTATGTTATTGTATTATGAATTTGTGAATGGTAAATTTGGGAGCTACTTCATATCATATATGGCACGCCAACATGTTATGAAGTGGAGGTGTATGAGTTAACGAGCATTTCGCTCTCACTTAAATATATGGCCAAAAGAGTCAACCTTCAGGAATTGTGAAACGAATTCTGTCGTCCAGGACCGTGTGCCACAAAGAGCGCAGATTCACCACGAGATAGGGAAATTCACAGGCGTCTATAATGTTGAATGAGACCTAAGCGCTGTAGTGTGCAAGTGAGACAGACGAGAACCTACAACATAAGGAAACCCCGTAGAAGCCCTTTGTGGCCAGGGAGATATAGCAGTGTTAAATATGGCGGACCTGAGATCGGCCATGAAGGGAAACATTTATGAAGATTATTTAATTCTGTAGTAATTCAGGGAAAGAAGCCACAGTAATATTAATCTACCACCCTTCATAAATTTTCATTGTGATCCCAATAAAACATGAATATTGATCATATCTATAATAGTTTAGGATTTACTGTTAAAGTGAAATTAACAAGTTTTGTAACAAAGACCTAAATGCTAAAATCTGAACGCTTTGGTCGATCTTTATGATCGACATTTCATACAGAAGCGCATCATTAATCTGACAAATTGTAACACCACAATCGACTGTCAGCAATCTGTACAGTGCTACTTTATTTAAGGAATGTTTACTCGTTACTAGTTAAGTTATTTGGATCACTGGAGGGGTGATACTTTATGATATGTAAATTGTTTAACGTAATAGTGTGGTTAAATACTGGAATTTTATTAACTATGTTTGTTTACGTATTAAAAACTGCAGTGTAAAAACTGGTTTATATTTAGGGATTTTGTATTGTATAATATAAAATAAATAGTGATTCCCCTCCGCTACAGAAGTGGTGTGGCGTGAGCTGAAAGGTGGACTTGGCGCTCAATCTGGGCGCAAGGGAGAGAACATGGAAGTTGTTAGCAGCCAGCAGCCGACCAGTCAACAGCGCAGGTGCCGAGCGAGGAATCCAATATCTAATTTGAGATGGAATGGCGTCGGGTGTAATTGTGGCTGTAGAATGGTGCTCTCGCATTGGAAATTGCTCTAAAAATGATATTCACGTCGCCAAGAAGAACTAAATAGAGCATATTACTGCCTAAGGAGAGACCAGGTATCCGCCTCGTCCTTGCCACCACTATGGCGCCATCATATTCAAGAGGTTAGAACTGTATAAAAGTACGAAAAATAGTGTTTGTGTGATTTAATTTGCAATAATATTGCTGAACTTTGTGTTTGAACCATGAATTTACTCCTTTCATGGTACCTAACAGGGTCCTCCCCTGAAAATTATTAAACACAGAGTATCCTGTGTGTGAAAACTGATAATAATCTCTGTTATTTAATTAAGCCTAATTTCTGAATGCAAAAATATATATAAATGTGGATATTCAGATTAATGCTTTCATTGAAATCAAGGGAGACAGTTACTGATGAATTTATAAAAATCTCCAATGTGTTTTGGTTTGCTTCTATTTTACAAATATCAGTGTTTTAATGTTCAACAGCATGAAAGTTGTCAGTGAAAGTCAATTTGTTCACAAGTGGTGTTATAAAGCATTATTTTTATATGCTGTTTGAAGTTAAATTTAATTGAAGTCTTTTCTAAATTCTGTAGAGAGTAACTGTCAGTGCAAATGCTATTAAAATATAACAAGATGAATCCTCTTCAGTGGGGAGGTAATGCAGCTTTCATAATAATTCAAAATATTTATGAAAAGTATGTATAGTTTGCATACATAAAGAAGGGATAGTTTGTGCCGCCCCCCCCCCCCCCCCCTGTTTCCAATTTGTTATATCAGGAAAAAATCAAACTGAATAGTTAGTTATTTTCCAGCTAAAGAAACCAGAAGTGATTATTTAAAGGAATATATATCACCAGAAGTGATTATTTAAAGGAATATATATATATATATATATATATATATATATATTAAAGGGATATGTACAGTGTTATCTTATTGCATTTGTGACGTGCATATGTGTGTTAGTCAAGCTTTAATTCCTACCAGATGCCAGTTAGTCTTGTGTATGCCATAGTGAACATTTCTTGGGCCAAATTAGTGAAAGGTACAAGTGAAGATTGGGGTTGACAGGGATAAAGTCTCTTTACCATTTCTGTGGTTGCTTATCTATGTTGCTCATAACTACTGCTACCCACTGTGTAGATCGTCTGGTTATTGTAGGTGTTCATTGAACTTTTCTGAGAAAGTATCTATAAAAGTCATTTTTGCAAGAGTAAAAAGAGCTTCACTAAAAATAGTGTTTACACATTATTATGCCAAATTATCCTGGCGACCGATTTATATTTCATTTACAGGAACTTTGTTACTGTAATTTCTTACAAAATTTTAGTCTGTCTGTTGTCTACCAACTGCTACTATTACGAATTTCATGTTCGATTCTCTCTGTCTGTTAGGTAACACACGGTCAAACTTTTAAAACTTACTCCCAGAGGATAACATTTACTGCAAATTTAAACCAAATTTGGTAATCATTAATTCATGGTAGTGTTATAAAATGTTCTAAATATCAACTCTGTAACTTTATTTGTTTAAAAGATATAGTAAATTTAAATTGTCAGTATTTTCAGTTAAGCATCAGAGCATAATTTTCTCCACAGAAAAGACATTGAATGATGACAGCACGACACCTTATTGAACCATTAGGTAACAGAATATTTGTTGTAAAGTTTAGTGCATAATAGTTACTTTTGTTCTTTATTTATTTATCAGAAAGCACATTGGTGCAAGGCTACTGGCCATGATATTCAAAGTTAAGAAGGAAATTGTATTGGTAATAAGATGGGCAGCTTCAGGAAAGGGAACTGCCCTAATCAGTTGAGCTACGATATTCGGCACGCAGGGGATGCAGCTGGAGACGGGCAGAGAGAGAAATCTGGTGGAGACGCGAAAGCGGACGGTCTGGCATAAGGTAGCTAGAAACTGAAACGACTTAGAATATTTCTGGACTGGTAATTTGCGATGAGATTGTGAATGATCGATCTGTGCCAAATGGATATGCACTCGAGTGCAATAGTAATACTACATACGACCACTTTTAATATTAGTTTGCTTTCTGAATAAACATCATTCTAACCAAATCGCAACTGAGTGGCCTACGTTATTTATGGATCGCTAATTTAGCTCCCGATATTATTATTACTGTTGTTATATGTTGTATTAACATTGTATGTTTACACATTTCGCAGATTTTTCATCAGCCAGACAATTTAACCAAAAGGTCACAAGCGTCAAATTTAGGGCGTGTAATGCCACGCGTGAGGTTCAACCTCTAGACGAGTTTGGGCGAAGACATATCGACGAAGAGGAATCGCATGTGAGCCCGAACATCTTTGGGATGTTAGCTCGCAATACTTGTGTTTCATGATGAGGTATGTTGTCTAAGAGTTCTGCATTCTATATCAGATTTAGTATGCTGGGGCTATTCGATAGAAGTTCCTCACTGGCATCCAAGTCAACATCTTGTTCCACATACTGTTTGTTGAAGTACTTTCCTGAGTAACGTTTGATAGCAAGTTGCTCGTTATATACCGTGCGTTCTTCGTCTTTCACTCCGTCGTCAGGCCACGAGTGGCCTACCGGGACCATCCGACCGCCGTGTCATCCTCAGTGGAGGATGCGGATAGGAGGGGCGTGGGGTCAGCACACCGCTCTCCCAGTCATTATGATGGTATTCTTGACCGAAGCCGCTACTATTCGGTCGAGTAGCTCCTCAATTGGCATCACGAGGCTGAGTGCACCCCGAAAAATGGCAACAGTGCATGGCGGCTGGATGGTCACCCATACAAGTGCCTGCCACGCCCAACAGTGCTTAACTTCGGTGATCTCATGGGAACCGGTGTATCCACTGTGGCAAGGCCGATGCCCCTCTTCGTCTTTCAGATAATTAATTACTTTCTGTTTACCTAATCTGAATCCGGGAATTAACCAAATTTGATTCCACACGGAACCGGTGTGCGCAGCGATTGTCGATCAGTTAAGGAAGGATATGATCACGGCGATCAAATGCAATCCTACTGTTTTTTTATTAATCTTGCCTATCCAAATTTCAACTAGTATAGCAGAAATCTGTAATAGTAAAGAACCAGGGAGGTTGTGGCTGATTGGTGTGTTCCTATCCGTCTGCGAAAATGTCATCTATGTTTAGTGAATTTATTTGCTTTCTGTTTAAGGATCCCCAAACCAAAGCAGTTATTTTCGACTTAATGCATTTTATATCTAAGATATAATTAGAGAGGTCTGAAGGGTCAGATCGCGCAATCAAAAGAAGTATTATTAGGTCATGTGTTTCTGAAGATATGCTTTTTTCTGGAGTATGAATTTTTTTATTTCCTAAGTTGTTGTTTAACGTACTGAACCTATAAACTAATACGTTTCTTGTATTTTGACTGAAATCGGAGACATTTACCCCAAGTTTCTTTGATCTACTGTTTTACTCCTTAGTTGCGCAATAGTGAGGTGTTTAATTGCCAAGTGCTGCTTCCGAGAAAGGTTGTTTGCTTCACATGTCTGAAGGTTATATTATAGGTGATATGATCCGAAAAATTCACAGGACAAAACTCACAAGCTATTACATTACATAAGACATGAATCCTGTACTGATGTAGAGATGTAGAGTCGATCTAGTCTGCTTGCGGAATCTATGTTACCGTACATAACCCATGACTTTGCCGGTCGAAGCAGTCCCAAGTGTCTACCACATGCAGTTCATTGATTAAAACTTCCATCTCAACATATGCACTGAAATTTGATGTTTGATCTTCTTTCCGCAATTAAAGTCCCGATCTATTATTATGTGAG
This sequence comes from Schistocerca cancellata, assembly GCF_023864275.1. Classification (NCBI taxonomy): domain Eukaryota; kingdom Metazoa; phylum Arthropoda; class Insecta; order Orthoptera; family Acrididae; genus Schistocerca; species Schistocerca cancellata. The sequence goes on along the minus strand of NC_064629.1, from coordinate 856,089,688 downwards.
ACTGGAAATAAGAAAAAGCTCCACAATTGCATCTTTAAGCAAATCAGTACGTTTCCCGGTTGAGCCTATTGCTGCATATATATTTATTAGGTGCAAACCATTTATCTGGACTCAAATCCCTCTGCAGGTTTCCGAAAGACTGATACCCTTCCAGCGGTTGCCTTCTTTACACAATATTTCTGAGCCACCGTGTTTACCGTCGCCGTTACTTCTTCTTGTGGTTCTGCGATGTCAGCATCTGCCATGTACAAATAATCTTTACGTCGAACTCTAATCTGTTAATATTAATAAGTGCTGACATGTAAGTTTGCAGATATATTCCAGAGCTCTTTAGGCTCAGGGGACCAAACTCGACTGTTATCTGTTGCATTGTTGTTTTGATGGAGCAGTTGTCAAAGTTCTTGGCTATAAACTGGTCTTCTTGCCGTTTGATTGTCAGATGAGGCGTAGACAATTACAAAAACAATGTCGTTCATAGTGGAGTCTATTTAGCGGCCATTCGACTGGAATGTAATGGCTTTGGCACCAATATCCTGTTGCGCTAAAGTAGCGGTGCCTGTTTATAGCTCCAAAGCTACATTTTCAGTTACAACGAAATATGTTTCACACGTCACTCCAGAACTGTGAATTCTGCTGCCGTAAGTAATTATATAAACATTAGATTAGAAACTACTTTTAAAAGTTTCTTGTTATTATTAATATAAGTGCAATCATGTTAGTGTTAGCGTTTGTGTCGTGTGAAATAAGATAAAAAAGGCGTGAAAGGTGTATTTTTCTTATTGCACCCAATGTCGTAAATTTAGGCCTAATTTTTTGCACGACATTCTTACTAACAGAATAGTGCACATTTATTTTTCATTTATTTCATTCTATCTAAAGTTAAAATCAATCAGCCGTGTGTAATAACTGATAAGTGTGGATGTTACTGCAAATTAGTTAAACAGGGATTGTTTTCTTAAAATTATGAATTCATTGGAACGATTGCAGTGGGGAAGGAATGAGATGATGGGTGCGGCTCTTCCATAGAAATTTAGATAATGCAAGGAATACTTTAAAACCAGACAACACGAGTCGAAGATTTGTGCCCTTCAGGCAATGCCAGGAAACGTGAAATTTGAATTACGACAGCTGAAGGGTGAAAAAGGGAAAGAGCGCTGGTAAAACGTGGGAAGCAACGAGCGAACACAAAAGAAAAGTTTGTTGGGAAATTCGAAATTACTGACAAGTCGGGTGAAAATCAGGGGCGGTTATTCAGGGGTAGCATGTGAAATGGAATATTCTTATCTCGCCACACTTTTAAAAAAGTTTATTTATCCGACCATATATGTTGCTTTTTACTACAAACGTAAGATTTATTTCCCTGCTTTGTACTACGTGGAACTCTCTTGCGTCAGGAAGCTCGCTATTGTGACCAGATGCAATTAAGAGGACTTTCCTCCTTTGTCGTAGCTCCAACTCACGGGCGAAGCCACCGTCCGAGCATAGCGTATGGTTGCTATAGCAACCGTGACGTCAACTGCTCTAGTTCGTCTGTTGAGGGGGCATACGGTGAAATAGATGGAGATTTTATTCCCGGCTAGCCGCGCGGACTGAGGTGCCTTGCTACGTTTCTGTCGTTTGCATTGTAATTAACCGCCATTACTCTAGTAGAGAGTTCGTTAAATCGTATCTATCGTATATGTAACGACTCCTTAAAGTTTTGTCGAGTGCATTCCACACAGTCTCTATTGCAGTGTTTTTCATCCTGTTTGAATACGCAACCGCTTTCCAAGCAAAAGAAATTCTGGCGACCTCCCCCCGCCCCCCTCAAGTACCATAATAAAACTGTCAGTAATTTCAAAAGCAATGTATTTTATTTTCTTTCTATTGATACTATATTGAACGAGAAATCAAGTGTACTGTCCAGGGTAGTCGCAGCGCCTCGCGGGCGGTGATCTATTCTTTGCCGCGACGGAGAAAACGGGTCAGCGATCGCAGATGCGCGCGTTTCGCTCGCTTGAATCAGCTGTCCGAGTACGGTAGCAAGTATGGACGTGATTATTGTGACTTTGCGCCTCGGTACGAGAGAGCATAAAATGGAGAAGTTTCCCTAAAGATCTACGCAACCCTCCACGTCTGGTACATGTGTTAGAGGCGAAAGCGAATCACGATAATAAATATACTATATTACGACCATTATTTGAAGAATTTCTTTACTGTCACGAATAATAAACGTCAATGTGTAATTTGCGGCGAAGTATTGCCACGTGAGAGTATGAAACCACTAAAGCTTACGCGTCACCTCTTAACGCAACACACTGGACTCGCATTCTGGAGGACGACGGTTCAATCCCGCATCCGGCCATCCTGATTTAGGTTCTCCGTGATTTCCCTAAGTCGCTCCAGACAAATTCCGGGATGGTTCCTTTGAAAGGGCACGGCCGACTTCCTCCCCCGTCCTTCCCTAATCCGATGAGACCGATGACCACGCTGTTTGGTCCCTTCCCCAAAACAACCCAACCTTCATAACGCAAAATTTGCCGCGCGGAGTGGCGGCGCGGTTTGAGGCGCCTTGTCACTGACTGCGCGACCCCTCCCGCCGGAGGTTCGAGTCCTCCCTCGGGCGAGGGTGTGTGTGTTATTCTTAGCATAAGTTAGTTTAAGTAGTGTGTAAGTCTAGGGACCGATGGCCTCAGCAGTTCGGTCCTTTAAGAATTCACACACATTTGAACATTTTCTTACGCAAAAAATTCCAAGGAGGCTTAATATACTAAATAAATTAATAGAATATGTTACTTATCTTCCGTGGTACACAAAACAGCTCAGAACACTGTTCAGAAGCAACGAAAAAATCATTCAAAATTTAAAACAGCGCAAAATCTCCAATGGAGGCAAAGTTCTGCAGAATCTGGAAATTTAGTGCAAACTTCAATGCGAGATGCTTTTAGCAGTTTCCACAACGAAACTCTGTCTTGAAATCTGGCGGAAAACCCCAAGAGATTCTGATTGTATGTAAAGTACACCAGTGGCAAGACGCACTGCGCGAAAACAATGGTGATGTTACTGGAGCGACTAAAGCAGAATTACTAAACACGGTTTTCCTAAAGTCCTTCACAAAGAAGGCGAAGTAAATATTGCAGGATTCGAATCAAGAACAACTGCCAACATCAGTAACTAAGAAGTAGATACCCACGATATAGAGAAGGAGCTGAAAAACACTTGATAAAGGCAAGATCTCTGGTCCAGATTTTATACCAGTGAGGTTCCTTTAACAGAATGCTGATACCATAGCTCCATACTTAGCAATTACAAACAACCGCCTTCCGGAATGGTCGAGCAGTTCTAGGTGCTACAGTCTGAAACCGCGAGACTGCTACGGTCGAAGGTTCGAATCCTGCCTCGGGCATGGATGTGTGTGATGTCTTTAGGTAAGTTAGGTTTAAGTAGTTCTAAGTTCTAGGGGAATGATGACCTCAGAAGTTAAGTCCCATAGTGCTTAGAGCCATTTGAACCCTTTGAGCCATACAACCACTCGCTCGTAGAAGGGTCCGTACCCAAAGACTGAAAAGTTGCACAAGTCACACCAATACCCAAAAAAGGATACAGAAGTAATCCGCTGAATTGCAGATCCATATGACTGATGTCGATTTGCTGTAGGATTTTTGAAAATGCACTGTGTTCGAACATTATCAGTCAACGCAAAGAGAACAATTTTTTGACAAATAGCCAACTTTGGTTCAGAAAATGTCGTTCTTGTGAAACACAATTAGCTCTTTATTCCCACAAAATAACTAGGGCTATCGAAACGGGAAGTCAAATTAATTCCATGCTTTTATGTTTCCAGAGCCCTTTTGACACATTTTTCGCAAGCTACTTCTAATTAAATTGCTTGCCTATAAAGTATCGTCTCAGTTGTGTGACTGGATTCGTGATTTCCTGTCAGAAAGGCCACAATTCGTAATAACTGAAGGAAAGCCGTCAAGTATAACAGAAGTAATATCTGGCGTTCTTGAAGAAAACGTTGCAGACCCTCTGTTGTTCCTAATGTGCATAAACGTGAGAGGTGGCAGAAGCCCCTCTCATATTTCTATCTTACGATTTTCCTCTCTAATTGCATGTGGTGAAAAGTTGCTATTCCTTCACACGCGCACTTCCCACGCAGCGTCTCTCATCACCCGGGTGGTCCGGTGACAGGCAGGATATGCTGATCTTGAAAGGGTAAGCTGACGGGTGTGAGGGAGTCGAGTGAATGCTTTCCAGACGCCGACATTGTAGAATATCGGTGGAGACACGCTCGCAGGGGCCTGAAGTAGCGGCTGGACTAGAGGTTCCGTTACTTCGCAGAAACTTAGCGAAAACACTTTCTGGCGGGCTACCAGCGAGGCATGGGAATGACTTGTGTACCCAGGCAGTTGTAGCGGGCAAATTCCCGCGCTTTCTGTAAAATCGTAATTGTGATTGGCTTGCTCAGGGCATAGCTCCGTGACGTAGCAAAATCAGCGCAGAAATTGGCGCCAAGAATCTCCATTGGTGGAATGGTAGTGCTCCGGCAATAGAGTGGAATTTTCCGCCGGTTTTCGAGTTGCTGATTGGAACGGTTAACCACGGCCACTGTCGTGGGGACGGGAATGTTCTGTGTTCAGTTTGTACGGGTGCTCTTGTGGGGTCGGCTCTCGCCTTTCTGTTGGAGTAGGTTACAAGACTGAGCTCTCGCTGCTCTGGACAGCCTGCCTTCCATTGGCTGTCTAATATACTTTTATTTAATTGTAACTGTTTGACAAAGTTGCTGAAGTTTCGACTTCTAAGTAACTTTCAGAGTATAGTTGACAATTGAGCGTTCTGCGTACAAGAGGCCTATGTTGTCTGTCTTGAGCAGTTTTGGCTAAAGTGGACTGTATCGGAATTACTGTGTGACTTCGCTTGTTAAAATCAATCACTGTACCATCAGTGATTGTGTGGCGAGCCTTCTTCGTCTCCCTCAGAGGCGCATTTGTATTGCTAGGAAGTCTTTAGTCTGGAACAACCAGGCCAGGATAATTTGTTTCGGGTTATACTCGCGACATTATCATCACCACGACGGGACGTCGAAGCAACCAGCCATCGCCTCCAGTATGCCAGATCGTGTCAATGCAGTTAAGAAGACAGCTTGGTAATGTATGTCCACAGCACCAGCAAAGCAGGCGATTTTGCTAGGTGATAATTCGAGCTCAGCAGAGCGCGCCTGTTTGTCTTTTCTATCTTTGATCTGTCTTGGGTGTTCATTGTCTGAGTTCTCACTAATGTAGCAGCAATTATTGCTGGGTTGGCTGTGAGTCTCTCTTAAGACTTGTGTTGCAAGGAATTGGCTCCACATACTACTTCGTCATAAATGTGACAATCTAGTTTAGGGACAACTTCACCTTCACAGCATTTATTTGAGTATCCATTTTGAGCCAATTTGATGTAATGTAAATGTTTCATGTGTTTTTGTTTATTATTTTGAGTTATAATAAATCATATTGTTATTTTGGACAGAACTTTCATTCTGTTAATCGGTAGAGCAACCCTATCATTTCTCACTACGTTAATGAAACTTTCCTTTATTTAACTTATTTATCAAATGAAATTATTGCAGGTGCCAAACTCTTTTCTACTCCACTGGCAGGGTCGATTACAATCAGTTCGCGTTTCTTTTTAATCCATGTGCAACAGCAAAAGTCGGAGTTAGAATAGGGGGGGGGGCTTAGAGAATAATTTACATATGTAGATTCTAGAAGAATTTAGTGTTAAATACACTGATAGCCCTGGCACCTCACAAACGATTTAGGAGACAATCTGAGCAGCCCTGGTAGATTGTTTTCTGGTGATGTAAAGTCATGAAATGATCAAAACAAATTGTACAATGACTTAGACCAGACCTCTGCATGGTTAAAAAAGAGGCAATCGACTCTAAATAATGAGAAGTGAAAAGTCATTGACATGAGAACTGAAAGTAATTCCCTAAATTTTACTTACACAATAAATCAGACAAATCTAAAGGTTGTAAACTCAACTAAATACTTAGGGATTGCAGTTCGAACAACTTAAAATGGAGCGACCACAGAGATAATGTTGTGGGGAAAAACAAACAAAAGACTGCGATTTGTTGCTAGAACACCTAGAAAATGTAAATGTCTACCAAAGATACTTCTTACAGTACGCTTATCCGCCCTCTTCTCGAGTATTGTCGCACAGTGCGGACCCGCATCTAATCGGATTGATGGAGACATCGAAGAAGTCCAAAGAAATATAGTTCGTTTTGCATTATCGCGAGTTATGGGAAAGAGCGCTACTGATGTAATATGCGAATAGGGGTGGCAGTCATAAAAACGAAGGCGTTATTCGCTGCGGCAGTACCTTCTCATGAAATTTGAGTCACCAGCTTTCTCCTCAGAGTGTGAAAATATTTTTCTGGCCCCACCTACACAAAGAGAAATGATTATCAAAACAGAATAAGAGAAATTAGAGCTCGCACGGAACGATTTAAGTGTTCCTTTTTCCCGCGCATAGTTCGAGAGTGGAACGTTAGAGAAGCAGCTTAAAGGTGTTTGGATGAACGCTCTGCCAGACACTTAACTGTGAACTGCAGAGTAAACATGTAGATGTAGTTGAAATTGATAAATCGTTGGATTTCTTCGAAAGGGAACTGAAAATCCTTAACCAACAGCAGACTACTATGATTCAGGTAATAAAATAATATTGTTATTTGTTGGTTACAAATAATATTATACCGTTTTTTCTGACTGAATAATATTTGCATTTGAGTTTAGGTATCCAGTGTCAACGAGAAAGCGTTATTAGCCAGTTGCCAAGTTGCTACCTCTGGAAGCAGTACACAGATGTAAAAGTCTTATTTTTTCAGCAGCGCTGGAAGTTGTTGAAATTATGTAGGTAAGCAGGAGGCAAACAAGCCAAAAAGTATGCCGCTTTCTAATAATACCACTGAATGCAAAATGAACGAAATCGCCCCTGAGATTCGAGAACAGCCCAAATGTTGCTTCGCAGTTTGATGAATCTACTATTGTTTCAGATTATGTGCGATTTGTGGTACTTGTGCTCTTTGAAGCAGATAAAAGTATCACAGCAGACATTTTATTTTGCAAATCACTTCCTGCGAACACTGCCGGCCAGTGTTTGTACAACAATTTTTTTGGAAAGTACTCACAACTACGAGATTGCTTGGACAAAATGCATCGCCACTAACAGAAATGGTGCTAAAGCTAAGACTTGCACGGTGCGGTAATAAAAGTGAGATCGTAATTTTTCTGTTTTGCGTCGTTCCTTAGTTGCTTCAAAATTCATGGAGGTATGTTCCGTCTATGCAACTAATTGAAAGCAGTTTATTTCCAGGCGCTTTTCGCTTCTTTTATTTGTGAATCATCTTCAGTGACCTGTGTTACATGTTTCTTTTTATACAAATAATAAAGGTACTGTATGGTAGTTAAAATATGTTACAGTTTCGTCATCTTTTTTTCTTGATTTCAGGTTAGAATCAACTTTTCTAACACAAATTCCGTGATATGAAATTATCGCCCGGTGTTGCTTACGAATTCCAGCACTGTGTGCGGTCCTGGAGATGTGTTCATTACTCTCAATGCTCGAGTTGGTCGATTTCCGTCGTTCCTCTACGCACATTTGCTTCAACACATCGCTTGCATCCCTTGCACTTTACATTCTGTGTTCAACATGTGTGTTTATCTTTGTGCTATCGTTTATGTTGTGTGTGTGGTTTGATATTTTTAATTTGTTTCATGTGTGTGTGTGTGTGTGTGTGTGTGTGTGTATGTATTTGTGTGTGTCGTTCTTAGTGAGAGCATGAATGTTTTTAAATTGATACTTTTGTGTATGTACACTGTGTGTGTGTGAGAGAGAGAGAGAGAGAGAGACAGACAGAGAGAGAGAGAGAGAGAAGGGGGAGAGGGAGATTCAATAATTATTTATCTCTGTTTGTTATTGTTTTACTGGTAATATGATCAGAGAGTTAGAGAGTTATTCCTTATATGCATTTGATCTTTAAGTACCTTCTTTTTCACTGCGAGGGCTCTCGTATGTTACAATTCTCTTGCAATGTCAGAAGTTTCTTGTTGTGATTATTCACTCTAATAACTGTCATTTCTTGTTCCATGTTGGATGGTTCACGTCCATGTTTTACCAGATGCTCGGCGATGGTAGAATCACTATTTTTATATTTCAAACTTCTTATTTGTTCGTTATACCTAGTTTTGAAGTTCCTACCTGTCATCCCATATATACACAGACTAAATAATATCCCACTCCGCAAAGAAAACTATGAAAAAGAATTAAAAACAATAGAGCTCATAGGCCCAGACAATGGTTACAACACTCATATAGTACAAAAAAATGGACCAAAAAATTATAACACAACTAAAGAAAAATGAAAACAAGCAGAGAATGCAAACAACAAAGATCGCTGCAGACATTACAGCACACAGGGAAACACGAAACAGTAATTCTCATGACACGACTAACAGGAAAAATGGTAGACTTTAACATACAAACACAGAGCAAGGCACAATATAGCAAATATATTAAAGAAACAGGAATTGCCTATTGCTTACAGAACAGGAACCATACTCCAGTCACATTTGCAAACAACAGATAAACCGGATAAATACCAAGGAGCAGGTGTATACCAGTTAGAGAGCCAATAATGTGAATCAGTATTTCTGGGGATGACAGGTAGAAGTTGGAAATATGAAAATATCCATTTTACCTTCACTGAGCAACTGATAAATCATAGAAGTGGAAAGAGACATGACAGTTACTAGAGTGAATAATCACACCAAAAAGCCCCTGATACTGCAAGGAAACTTTCACATGCAAAGAGCTCTTAAAATGAAGAAGATGGTACTTAAAGACCAAATCCATATACACAAAACTCTCTGATCATGTTAGCCACTAAAACCTTAACAAACAGAGTTCTGAAGAACAATCAAAATAAATAATTAATGAATCTTCCTATCCCCCACATCTCTCTCTCTCTCTCTCTCTCTCTCTCTCTCTCTCTCTCTCTCTCTCTCTCACACACACACACACACACACACACACACAGAAACAAATGAAAACAAACCACACACACACACCACAAATAAAAGACGAAAGATAAACACACAGTGGCAGTTGGCAGCACTACACACGGTAAACACACACATGTTAAACACAAAATGTAAAGTGCAAGTAACGTAAGCGATGTGTTGAAACAAATGTGTGTGAAAGAATGCCGGAAATCGGCCAAATGGAGCACGGAGACTAAAGAATACATCTCCAGTATCGCACACATGGGCTAACAGTGCTGGAAATCGTAAGCAACACCGTACGAAAATTTAACATCACGAAATTTGTGCTACAAAAGTTGATTCTAGCCGGAAAAACACGAGAAAAACATGACAAAATGTAACATATTGTAACTACCATGTAATACATCTATTATATGTATAAAATGAAACATGTATTACAGGCCACTGATGATGCTTCACAAATACAAGAAGCGAAACGCGTATGGCAATAAACAAACTGCCTTCAGTTAGTTGCACAGACGAAACATACCTCTACGGAAAGTGGACTCGTTGCAAAATTAAAACAATAACGGCAAATGTTTGATGGGCACAATGCTTTCTTCATCTATACCGTCAAACTATCGACCAATTACACTTCTGCTGGCTTTTTCAAAAATATTTGAAAAGGCTGTGTTCAAGCGTCTTCTTAAGCATCTGACAGCAAATAATATATTGTCCAAGTCACAGTTTGTGTTCCTTAAGTGTTCCTATATAGATATATAAGGCTATTTACACGTACTGTGAGAATGTACTTAATTCATTATGTGGTGTCACCGCCAGACACCACACTTGCTAGGTGGTAGCTTAAATCGGCCGCGGTCCATTAGTACATGTCGGACCCGCGTGTCGCCACTGTTAGTACTTGCAGACCTAGCGCCACCACATGGCAGGTCTAAAAAGACGGACTAGCACTCGCCCCAGTTGTACGACGACTTTGCTAGCGACTATACTGACGAAGCCTTACTCTCAATTGCCGAGAGACAGTTAGAATAGCCTTCAGCTAAGTTAATGGCTACGACCTAGCAAGGCGCCATTTGTAACATTGCATGTATCTTAATGAGTCTCACTTGTATCATCAAGATTGCTGTATACCAAAGGATGCATAAAAGTTAAGTGTTCTAGTAGCTACGTTCTTTTCTTTATCGCATTCACTAATTATCCCGTTCCAGAAATCACGCCAGTCGGCGTGTGTGTACGCGTGCCTATCGGTAACCTCACCCTGTGTCTAGACTGTCTTGTATAGACACAACACATTATATAACAAATTAGAGGCTACTGGCATTTTATGTCACCTCTCGAAAGCCTTTGACTGTGTGAATCACAGCATTCTCTTAAGTACATTAGAATACTATGGTGTCACTGGCTGCTCTTACCTAACTAATAGGGATCAAAGGGTGTCGTTGCGAAATACCTGTGAAGTAAGCAATCAGTCTTCAGGATTTCATCTTCGTTCCGTTGCTTTTTCTTGTGTACGTTAATAACCTCCCGCCTGTTACATTATCAGATGGTAAGTTATCAATAAATAGCAAGTCAAGTATAGATTTAGAAATGGCTCCTAATCAAATTTTCACTGTCATTAATAAATGGCTTAAAGTTAATTCAGTGTAATTAAGCTTCCAAACTTCATGCACTTCAGAACCTGTAAGAGATTTATTTCCAGCATGTGTATAACATATGAAGACATCCAGATAGAAGAAGTTTGTACTGTTAAATTTCTGTCGGCCGGAGTGGACGAGCGGTTCAAGGCGCTTCAGTCTGGAACCGCGCGACCGCTACGGTCGCAGGTTCGAATCCTGCCTCGGGCATGGATGTGTGTGATGTCCTTAGGTTAGTTAGGCTTAAGTAGTTCTCAGAAGTTAAATCCCATAGTGCTCAGAGCCATTTGAACCATTTTGTTAAATTACTGCGATTACAGCTCGATAATAAATTCAGTTGGGAAGGGCATACAACAGAACTGCTGAAGCGCCTAAACAAGTCTGTATTCGCAGTGCGAATAATGTCTGATATGGGAGATCTAAGTATAAAAAAGCTTGCATACATTGCTTACTTTCATTCTGTTATGTCATATGGGATTATATTTTGGGGTAACTCGTCAAACCGAGCAAAATTTTTGAATGCAAAAGCATGTAATAAGACTCATGTGTGGCGTAAATTCAAGAACATTATGTTGAAATTTGATCGAGGAACTGGCTATGTTAGCCACTGTTTCTCGGTATACTTATTCCTAAATGAATTTGTTGCAAATACTATGTATCTGTTTCCAACCAATGGCTCAATACATAGTATCAATACTAAGAATAAGAACAATTTACATAAAGACCTAAAATCCCTCACATTGGTCCAAAAAGGGGTCTAATATTGAGTAACACACATTTTCAATAAAAGACTTGGTTTCAAATAAAGCACAGTTTAAACCGAGTTTGGAAGACTTTTCGGTACGCAACTCCTTCTACTCTATAGATGAATATCTTAACAGGGTCTGTTTGTCCAGCTTAAGTAAAAACGTCTGTTAGATTTCAGTTCTGACAGTACTTGATCACAGCAGTCAAGATGAGCTTCTGTGTCTGATAAATTTATTAAAAGTGCATGTTGTTGTTGTGGTCTTCTGTCCTGAGACTGGTTTGATGCAGCTCTCCATGCTACTCTATCCTGTGCAAGCTTCTTCATCTCCCAGTACCTACTGCAACCTACATTCTTTTGAATCTGCTTAGTGTATTCATCTCTTGGTCTCCCCCTATGATTTTTACCCTCCACGCTGCCCTCCAATACTAAATTGGTGATCCCTTGATGCCTCAGAACATCTCCTACCAACCGATCCCTTCTTCTGGTCAAGTTGTGCCACAAACTTCTCTTCTCCCCAATCCTATTCATTACTTCCTCATTAGTTATCTGATCTACCCATCTAATCTTCAGCATTCTTCTGTAGCACCACATTTCAAAAGCTTCTATTCTCTTCTTGTCCAAACTATTTACCGTCCATGTTTCACTTCCATACATGGCTACACGCCATACAAATACTTTCAGAAATAACTTCCTGACACTTAAATATATACTCGATGTTAACAAATTTCTCTTCTTCAGAAACGCTTTCGTTGCCATTGCCAGTCTACATTTTATATCCTCTCTACTTCGTCCATCATCAGTTATTTTGCTCCCCAAATAGCAAAACTCCTTTACTACTTTAAGTGTCTCATTTCCTAATCTAATACCCTCAGCATCACCCGACTTAATTCGACTACATTCCATTATCTTCGTTTTGCTTTTGTTGATGTTCATCTTATATCCTCCCTTCAAGGCACCATCCATTCCGTTCAACTGCTCTTCCAAGTCCTTTGCTGTCTCTGACAGAATTACAATGTTATCGGCGAACCTCAAAGTTTTTATTTCTTCTCCATGGATTTTAATACCTACTCCAAATTTTTCTTTTGTTTCCTTTACTGCTTGCTCAATATAGAGATTGAATAACATCGGGGGGATGCTACAACCCTGTCTTACTCCCTTCCCAACCACTGCTTCCCTTTCATGTCCCTCAACTCTTATAACTGCCATCTGGTTTCTGTACAAGTTGTAAATAGCCTTTCGCTCCCTGTATTTTACCCCTGCCACCTTTAGAATTTGAAAGAGAGTATTCCAGTCAACATTGTCAAAAGATTTCTCTAAGTCTACAAATGCTAGAAACGTAGGTTTGCCTTTCCTTAATCTTTCTTCTAAGATAAGTCGTAAGGTCAGTATTGCCTCACGTGTTCCAGTATTTCTACGGAATCCAAACTGATCTTCCCCGAGGTCGGCTTCTACTAGTTTTTCCATTCGTCTGTAAAGAATTCGTGTTAGTACTTTGCAGCTGTGACTTATTACACTGATTGTTCGGTAATTTTCACATCTGTCAACACCTGCTTTCTTTGGGATTGGAATTATTATATTCTTCTTGAAGTCTGAGGGTATTTCGCCAGTTTCATACATCTTGCTCACCAGATGGTAGAGTTTTGTCAGGACTGGCTCTCCCAAGGCCGTCAGTAGTTCCAATGGAATGTTGTCTACTCCGGGGGCATAACTATGTTTAATTCTGACAGTGTATCAATTCTGTAAATATTTGCAGTTTCAGTTTACTGTAATGCATTCACACATTTTGACTATCTCCTGACGAATGATCAGGGAAGTAAGTATTGCATTCAAATGTTCCATGTTTTTAAGTTGTAATTTCGGACATGTTCCACACCCACGACAAAGATCTCATTTTGGGGTCTGTGAAATGAAAAAAGGATCTAATCTAAGCTAGTCTAAAGCTCTGGCAGTCAGAAATTTACCTTCTGATTTAAATGATGTGCGTAAAGAGATGATCAAATTTGTGAAATCTATTAAAGGTAAAGCGTTGCAGACTCGACTGTTTAGAGTCATTTGAAGGCATGGGTTCGCTCCATCCTTTATCGCAAAGGGTCAGCTGGCTTTCTAAAGGAAAGGTATTGCCACGAACTCTGGAACTAAAAGCTGAATTGTTAATTTCTTACAAGATTGTAAATCTGCGAATTACTTCTATGACCTTGTTTGGCTAACAAAATTGGCGTTCCTGCTGATCTTTTTAACCACCTAACTGTTTGAAACGAAAGCCTCCAAGGAAAGAAGAAAACATTTTAACAGCCGAGGAAAAAATCAAGCCATTCCTCGCAAAACTTCGTCTGTGGTCAATGTCTTTAGAAAAGATAATGTTTGAAATTTTCTCTTGAGTTCAGAAGATCGTCGACGGAGTTGCTCTCGACCAGTCGGTGGTAGTAAGTTTTCACATTCTTTGCATGGTACAGAGCTTGCATAATCTCGAAGCAAAAGTAATGTATTAAGTTACTTTCCGTAACCTAACTGTGAAGCTGAGAACTGGTATGTTTATTTTGCAAATCACTTCCTACGACCTGCATTTGGAAAGTGCTCGCAACTACGAGATTAATTGGACAGTGTATCGCCACTAATGGTGGTGGTGCTAAAGCTATGACTGGCAATAAAAGTGTGCTCGTTGCGAAATTATCCAAAAATCCTTTTTGAGTATGTCAGTACAACTGGCTGATCTGAGCATGAGGATAAAAGAAACAATAATAGATTATGCTGCTCAAGGCATGCTAAAAGCGGAATTTAATTTACAAAAGATTGACGTCTTCTAGATGAAGAGAAAAGAAGAATATCCACGGCTAGAAAGGGAAGCTATGAAATTGTTACGATCATTCGTCGCATCCTACTTACGTGAATTGGTTTTATCTTTGATGGATAACATAAAAACTAACCGTAAGAAGAAAAATAGGCTTCAGTTAGAGCCACAATTTGACAAATTATTAATAAATAAACAGACACAGCCTTCTCACAGAAAGTGCTGTATTTTTATGCTAGTTTATGACCTATAACTCTTGCTTACTTTTATATGACTATGTGGCACCTATGATAGATGTCGTTGGTGTCGCCCTATGAATAAAAACTGTTAAAAACAATATAATCCTGGTAGGTATCAAGTATGATTTTAAATAGTACTAATGAGAGACATTAATCATTAATCATCAAATTGCAGTTGTGGCTATAAAGCGCTGTGCATTTGCGCACAATCACTGAACCGTACCACTATTGTCACTGACATTGCTCTTGCTGGTATGGTTTATGCTCGGTGGTAAATAAATGATAATGAGTTCGGGAGAATAAATAGTGTATTGTTTACATTAGTATTATTATTAGGATGAACAGTCAAAACTCGTTTAACGAGCACCTTTTATAGCGCGTGATTCCTATAACGACCAATATACAATGTAATTTTGAAATAGGTTGACTCGCTTAACGAGCAAAGTTTCGCATAATGAGTCTGTTTAGCTGCTTTTTTTATTCTTTAGTAACCACCTCGAAAACAACCTTCTGACCTAGATAGACCTCTTCAGATGCTACAGCTGGGCAAAAAGTCACTCGCTGTTCTATGACTTTCCTTCGTATTGTGCAGTAGAAGCTCCGACAAATGACAATGCCGCCGACAACACAATATTTAGCAGTACTGTTAGCGATACTCCTCGAGTTTCAATTGTTATCTTCAGTCACTCCGTTCTGGCTTCTTTGACGATGTTCCAAAAACCTCTGTAACGATGCTGCATGCTCTCCTTATTTCGAAGACTCATGTTAACTCGTGGTCTTCAAATACCTATTTATGAATTAGATTTTAGATTTGTCGTCGTTGAGCCGGCCGGAGTGGCCGAGCGGTTCTTGGCGCTTCAGTCTGGAACCACGCGACCGCTACGGTCGCAGGTTCGAATCCTGCCTCGAACATGGATGTGTGTGGTGTCCTTAGGTTAGTTAGGTTTAAGTAGTTCTAACTTCTAGGGGACTGATGATCTCAGAAGTTAAGTCCCATAGTGCTCAGAGCCAATTTTTTGTCGTCGTTGACCAATACGAATTTCATAAAACTGCCCATTAACAAAAACATAAAGATAAGTTCTTCTCTTCTAGAAATCTTCTGTGTTTAGCATTAATTTTGAACAGTAGGTAAAAACAAACGTCTTTAGACAATTTTCGTGTTAAAAAGGATTCGCAATCATACATTATTTTACCATTACATACGCTGTTTTAATATTTTTTCGGAATGGAATGCATTATCTTATTTTTACGTGAATTCTACAGAAAAACATATGTCGCATTGTGAGTGTTTCGCAATGCAGGTAAAACGCATAAGTGAATTATGCTCGTTAAGCGAGTTCCCACTCTGTAGCCAATTTGTTCCTTATATATGGTTCGTTCAGATATCGATCGCTTTTTGAAAACAGTTTTTAGGCTTGGCGTTTATTCACCGTTGACACTGTGTAGTTATTGTAAAACAGTATACACTCAATTAAGTCAGAATTAATGTTGATCAACGAATTACGAGATTTTAATTAAAAATGATTTCACTTTTCCTTGGCCCATGTTCTTATGTTACGGAACCTCTATATTCAGACAAGTCAGGGCTGGTTGTTTCATTTACTTTCATCCATTTCCAAAAGAAGACAACATTTGTTTTTGTTTAAGTGACGGAATATTTGGTATATTTTATTACAAATTATGACACTAGGTTTGTAGAACATTTTTTTCAACTGTTCTATAATGCACCATCAAAATAACAATGATTCACTTCACGGATATCACAATTAAAAACACGAAAGAGATGAGAAATGAACCTAACGTCATGCACCGACTGTCTTATGGGAACCGCGACCAAATCACATAGCTACTAAACTAGAAACAACGTCAACATACAGTATGTCAATTAAAATATGTGTTGAGCTCAAGCGTACTAGATTCACTCAGTAGAAATTGCTGTTCATCATGCCTTCTCTCGCTGCTGCAGCCCTCGCGATATGTTGTATGGTTTTAAGCACGGTTTCTGAGATGCAGTCTTGTGACCGTGGTGTTAAGTTACGCGTTTGAGTTGTGTTTGTATATTTATGTGAAAATTTTCTGTCAAATTTCAACACAAGCATCTTTGCGGTGCGCTTGCACAAATTTTTCTAGTTCCGTGTGCTATTTTAGCACAGCAGACGATAGGCACTAAAACCAAGTTCTCAGTAGTCAGTACTGCACAAGACGCTGCCCCCGCACCGCCGATCCTGCCCGGAAGACAATGTGTTCCTTCTCCTCTCCCCACAAACCTCTCAGACGTGAGTTCGTGAATATAGTCCGTACAGGAATTGAAACGTCCCCTTAGAAAAATTATACATGACTGTGCTTGTACTGACACACAATATTTTTAGCGCAACGCAATCTGACTTTCAATAATCCCTACAAAAGAATGGCCCTGACTAACATTAAACTATACCTTTCACAAATCGCCGGCCGTGGTGGCCAAGCGGTTAAAGGCGCTACAGTCTGGAACCGCGCGGCCGCTACGGTCGCAGGTTCGAATCCTGCCTCGGGCATGGATGTGTGTGATGTCCTTAGGTTAGTTAGGTTTAAGTAGTTCTAAGTTCTAGGGGACTGATGACCTTAGAAGTTAAGTCCCATAGTGCTCAGAGCCTTTCACAAATCACTTACCTCACAAAAATCTTCGTTACTCAAGCTACTGCAATACAGCGAACGCCACTACGGCCAGCTAAATCAAAGATTCAAACTACTGAAGGCACTAACTACTGATAGGCATAGTCAGCAAATGAAAGATTTTGATGGAGAGAAAACAATGTATTTACCTTAATATTGTTCAAAAGTCATAATATATATAGCAGTTCATGACATCCAGTCTTACAAATTTCAAAACTCCGCCATTTCTCTCCCCACATCCACCACTGCTGGCGGCTCACCTCCAACTGCGCAGCACTACGCGCTGTTCACATCCAGCTGCCCAACACTACAATGGCCGACAACAATGCAAACTACCCACAGACTGCACACAGCACAGCCAGTGATTTTCAGAGCGCTACGTGGCGTTACCAATATAAGAACCTAAACAGCCTACTTACATAGACCCATGCTCCCCACAAAAAATTTTACAAATTGTTTTGGGCAGTGGCCAATAGAGATTTGAAAAAATTTTTCATAATTACAATAACAAAGAAATCAAAGGCACACACTTATTGATACAATGTTGGTCAAAAGCTAAAATTTTCTCACAGTCTATAAAGACAGTCCTGATCGTTCATCACATTAAAATTACAGTGTTTTTTTTTCTCAAAGTCTGAGCAGTAAAAGAGAATGCACACGGAAGTAGTGGATTTGCATGCAATCCTAAAGAAGTAGTGTTGCCCTTCCAACGGAAAGACAGTGCTGACTCTTGACATGCAGACAGGCTATGGGCCACAACAGAGCAAACCCACAGCAGAGTCAGTCCAAGTTTTGAAGAATACTGGTAGGTAGGTCATCACAGAACAGACCACTGTAGTCTTGTTAGAGATTACGGTATTGGTGGGCCACCAGAGGTGCAGACCCACTGCAGTCCTCGTAGAAATAATGGTATTGGTGAGTCATCAAAGGTGTAGACCCACTGTAGTCCTTGTACAGATGGCTAGCAGCCATCCGTTGCACCTGTGCAGGTGCACAATCACCATCGAAGAGTCTTGTGGACAATATAGCAAGTCCATGAACCACCACTTGTGCACTCACAAAAATTTAGAATTGTTCTTAGAACCAGCAATGCTGTTAACCAGTCCCTTGCTGAATTATTAACACACGTGTAAACACTATCAGTCCCTACTTCTCACATATTGTCCATATACTATGACCAACAGAAACGTGTGCAGTGAAATGGAACTTACAAGTTAATAATATGATGAACTGGTGTCAATTACAATTTTATAACATAAGAATACAATTACAAAGGTACAAAATACATCATTAAAGAACATAACAATACAGATAACATTTGTAGTACAGGCTTTACAAAAGAATTGAAATTACATATACATCAGTGTTACAGGAATTATGACATGAGTACATACATAAAAGATCAGAATAACTTTCGAAACATCAACTTTACACGTGGGCATTAAAACAAAACAGAATAAATAATGTCTAAGCACATTTACAAGGTAAATAACATATTATTAATGCCAATTATATTTGAGGATAACAGCATTCCTCATCATAGTGAATGTAGCTTAGTATTAGAAGAAGAAAAAATTCTATGAAACTACACAGAGACAGGAAGAAAACAAATACACAAGGGTACACAAACACATAGTGGGATAACACAAAAGGAAAGGACAGGGTTTGTTTCCAGTGTAAAATTTGGTACTGCAGTCCAACCCAAAACTTATTCCATAGATCGTTCCTCTTATTTCGACATTTGCTCCAGCCAAAAAAAAAAAAAAAAAAAAAAAATCCTGTCCAAGCATGCTTTCTGTATTCTGTTCACATCCTTTTTCAAAAATATTTTTTCTCACTGTACACTACTTTTTTGGCCAAACCATTTTCTTATAGCTTCTCAATGCATTTCTTCCAGTTCATCATAGTTTCTTATATAGTCTACCCCCTCTTAAGCTGACTTAAATCTACTGAGCTCAGATGCTAAACTAAAGGACGAGGCAATGCAGCAGTAAAAAACAATTAACACAAACATCAATGACAAAAAATTCAAATTGGCAAAGCAATTGCAATATTACAACTTATATAAGGCATTGTGCAGCTAACAAGAAACATAAATCCGTAGTAAAACTGGCTTAACAGAGTAATACTAAGTCAAATTCAGTAACACTATGCCTGGCAAATAGCAGCAGCAAATGAAATAACTTATACCTAAACGTGACAAAGCTCAAGCTAGTACACTAACGACAACAATGCAGAAAAGGGAAATGTCTATTCACATCTTAATGTCTATGTAATTAAAGTGGTGCACCACAAGAAGTTATTCCACCAAAAAAATTACCAAATACTTGATAAGAAAATTCCGTATGCAATTCCTGTGAAGGGAAATGTCTTTTTATGCTCCTTCATTTTTTTGAATAGATCATAAAATTATTTACTGGATCTGTAGGCATAAAATATTTATATTAGTACATCTATTAAATTTTATTTTAACCAATGCTGCAGTGCAGCTAGAAACTAGATATTAAACAAAATGAGTAAATAAATACATAAAGCAAGCCATATGGCGTTTCTCTCAACTAGCAAGACAATAGCCGTGATATGTTTCTCATCGTTTCATTAGGCATTTTAGTAAATATCATAAATTATGAGCTCCACAGTGTAATCATATGTTTTCAAGTTTGAGCGTGTCGTATTTGCGATGCTTTCGACAAAGAAATGTCAATAGCGAGGATAATGGCCTCTTTTTTTTGCACCTAATGGCTTTCTTTTGTCAGACGACTACCTCTCAGCTGGGCACCCAAAACGCATTACGACAAGGTCACTTACCTTTCTTACTGAAATATTTATGACAGCAGTTTCCGCTACAGTGGCAGTCTCATATAAAAAAATTCACAAGTTGAGAATTTGCGTTACAAATGTGTAGAAACAAAATCTTATTGATATATCAGTGTCCAAAAATGTTTCGTCGGCATTGTAATACATTCACGCATTTACATACATTTCATAACTCTCAAAGTACGATTCTTGGTTTCCAACAATCTTTTCCATAAATCAGAGTCCCTAACCACTACTCATTAATCCTTACCTTATTACACATATACATATTTGTCGACACTCCTTCAATATTTCATCATAATAAATACGTAGCATAATCAAATTCCTCATATACAGTAGCATCATCTTATTGATCATAATCATATCTCAACAAGATAATACACATCGTCGTCATAAAAATAACAACATAACACCTTAGTCAAATCTCAAACACATCGTAGCTTTCTGCAATAATGTCAAAACCTAAAAAAAATTCTCTGCTCATTTCAATAGTGTCATCTACCTCAAACGTACTTTAAAAATCATTCTCCCTTACGAAATACATCATTCAAAGCTCTCATAGTATCACAATGGTTCCAAAAAAATATGAACAGTTCACAAAGTACAGACAAAATACAATTTCATAAGTGTGAAGTTACCCAACTGTGTAATTGCGTAAACATGTGTCACTGATGTAGTAAAAAAAATGTTTATCTCTCAGTTAAATGATCAGATAGCTGTGTAATTTGTGTGTTAGAGAAATATGGTACCGATGTGTAAAGTTGTATAAGCAAAAACCATATTAGCTAGGGCTCCTTGTGCTTGCCAAACACATGGTACACAAAGTAAGCGTGTACCCCCCTGAGGATTAATGAATAATACCCTCAGGTGTTACAGATTACAGCAATGGAATGAAATGTATCACGGAAAACCTTTGTATCATTGTACTTCAAAAAACTTTAAAAATAAATGATTTAAGTGAAATTAATCACTCAAATACGTGTACTGTAGCGCTAAACTGTGCGTCTTGTTGTAAGATAATGTCTGTGGAAGTGTCGTAGTTATCGTCCTCCGAAAACTAAGTTCTGCAGAATTCAATGTACTTATTTCATGATAAACAAAAGTGAAATGCTTTGCGTATAGATATCTTAGTTATTACGCTTATTGCCGTGATGAAGAAAGTACTGTGCTATAACGTATTGTTGTGCTACGGAAAAGGCTGTCTCCTTGTAGCTATACCACAAAAGTTACTTCTAAAACATGTTTTACTTTCCAGAAGAATTCAGAAAACTGTGCAGATATAAAACAGATACACCGCAAAAGCAACATTGTAAATTGTCACTCATTAGTAGCGTCGTGATAAAACCGTGTAGCTGTCACATAAACTAACCACTGTGTCATCTGGTATCTCACAGAAAGTAATTTTAAATCCAGAATGTATTTTCAAGTAAACCAAAATGTTGCATTAAAATCTCATTAGCAGTACTGGTAAATGTTCTAAGTATGTGAGCCTTATAGTCGTTACGTAATCGTGCAACTAACAAGCAAGAATGCACACACACAATAACACTGTGTCGTCTGTTCACAACAACAATGCATTCGTAATTTCTGTTTAAATAAGTTCTCTTGGTTCTTGACTGGATATTTAACTTCAAACATTGTTGCATATTAACAGATTCTAAGTCTGACAAAGCATACTAGTAATGTAAAGTGAAAAGTTGTATGGCAAAGACAAAGTTAAAAAGCAGATTATCTTTCAATAAACGGTTTTACTTGTCAAATGTGGTGTAAACCTTTACTCTTCCTAGTACGCAGAGTTTCAACTTCAACGCAATTATCATGTGGTATACGTCGGATTCTGTAAGGTCCATTGTAAACTAGAAAGAATTTGTGACTCAAGTGTTTCTTCTTATGTGACAATGAATGAGCTTTAATGAGATCTTTCTGACCAATGTATAATTTCTTTGCATTTGCATTACCTTGCAGTCTTCTCCTTTTGTCTGCTGCAGATTTTATATTTATAATAGCCAAATCAATTATGTCTTTGTGTCGAAGTTTACGTGTATTCGGGAAAGGTACAAGCTCTCTGATTCTGTTCGGTGGTTCTTCATTCTTCAGTACAAGAGTAGGTGGTAAAGCAGTGGATTCATGAGGCATTTCATTCAGTACGTTTTGAAATAAGTGTAAATATCTGTCCCAATGCTGATGCTTTCTGTGACAATAAAGTCTGCAAAGCTTATTGATTTCTTTCATAATCCGTTCGGAGGGGTTACAATGTGGTGAGTACAATGAAATAAAAACAGGTTTGATTTTATGATTCCGAAGCATGCGTGACCAAACAGCAGATCTGAATTGCGGTCCATTATCTGAAATGACTTTACTAACGTGTCCAACTTCACGTAAAATTTTTTAACAACGGCGTTGGATACAGACCGTCCAGTGGTTTTACCTAACGGTGTGAAAGAAACAAATTTTGAAGTAAGTTCAACAGCGACTAGAACATACGAAAATCCATTAGATGTTCTGACAAGCGGTCCCAAGAGACCAACAGCAGCAAATTCTTTTGGTTTAGAAGGAATGATAGGAAACAGAGGAGCACGATGGGAGATAGTAAATGGTTTCGCCTTTTGACAAAGTTTACAAATAGACAAGACTTTTCGAATTCTCTTTTCCATATTGTTAAAATAACAAGTCGTTCGAAGATATGATAACATTTTCGTGGGCCAAAATGTTCATAGCTGAAATGAGTGTACCAAATGAGCTTATTAACAAAATCGTCAGGAATGCAAAGTACCCATAGCTTGTCATCAACAGTGCAGCGTTTGAACAGTATGTTGTTTCTAACCAGATAATAATGCCGAATCTGTGTGTGTGTCTTTTCATGCCATTTGCTTTTGATGTCTTTCCAAATCGGATCTTTATCTTGTTCATGAGCAATGTCCTTTAAAGATGTGGTGATGAAGTTTTCAAAGGCGACTTTCTGAATGTAAGGAATACTGAAATGTTTTTCGAGGTTGCCTTCTGTGTTACTTTTCTCAAGCCCAGCCGGTGCGCGTGAAGTGCGTCCGCAACAATGTTCTCCTTGCCGGGAATGTAGACTATTGTGAAGTGCAATTCTTGCAGAAACAATGCCCAACGTTTTAACCCGTCATGGTTTAATTTTGAAGACATAAGAAATTGTAATGCACGATGATCACTGTATACTTTTACGTGCTTACCAGAAAGAAAGAAATGGAATTTGTTAAATGCCCAAACTATAGCTAAAGCTTCTAATTCAGTAACGGAATAATTTTTTTCAGATTTTGTTAGCACTCGGCTAGCAAAAGCAATGGTTTTCTGAACGGTAGTGTCATTTTCTATGGCTTCTTGAAATAAATGGGCATCAAGACCGACTTTAGAAGAATCCGTGCTAAGGCAGAAATCTTGTGACAGATCTGGATGAGCTAGTATTGGCGCGTTAAGTAGCGATTCTTTCAAAGAATTGAATTCCAACTGTGCTTGTTCGTCCCAGTTCCAAATAGTATTTTTTCCAGTGAGAGAACACAGTTTTGGTGTAAAAAGAATTTGCATATTCAGAAAACGACGGTAAAAATTTACGAGACCTAGAAAACTGCGGACTTGTTTTTTTGTGGATGGAACTGGAATGGCTCTGATTGCTTCTAACTTTTCAGGATCCGGCTGGATGCCTTCAGAAGAAATAATATGTACCAAAAACCTCACCATTGACCTACCGAATTCACACTGTTCCAAGTTAACTGTAATTCCAGATTCTGCAAAAATACGTAACAAACTGCTGAGGATGCGATTATGTTTTTCCCATGAAGCTTCTGCTATTAGAATATCGTCCACATATAAGGCGATGTGACGTTTTAAGAACTCAGGTAATATGGAATTTAGCCCGCGAATGAATGCTGCCGAAGAAATGTGCAAACCAAAAGGAAGTTTCCGAAACTGATAACAAACGCCGAAACAAAGGCAAGCTGTGTATTTTCTACATTCTGGATGAAGTTCGATCTGATAAAAGCTGCATCTGAGATCAATCGAAGACAACACTTTTACACCATTAAAATTTTGAAGAAGTTCTTCCAACGTTTGCGGCCTGTCTGTTTCAGGAATAATGATAGTATTGATTTGTCTCGAATCTAAGACAAGCCTGATCGATCCATTTTTCTTCTCAACAACATGTAATGGATTATTGTATGAGCTTACTGCAGGGTCAATAATGCCCTCGTCAAGCATAGATTGTATTTCTGTTCTAACACGGTACCTATAATGTGCTGGAATTACGTATGGTCTAACACAAAATTTAGTATGCTCACGAACACGAAATTGGTATTGAAATCCCTTGATTGTTCCTGTTTTGTGAGTAAAAACTGTGGAATGTGCTTGTACAATCTCAAAAAGGTCCTGCCTATCACTGTCATTACAATTGTCAATTGTTTGAATTTTATTCTGAATTAACTCATTAGTTTCAAATATGCCGTCGATATCATCCCTGTCAGTACTTGCAGAGTGATTGTTAGTGTCTAGTTCCGTAGAAAATTCCGAACTGTTGTCTAACAGAAGGTAAACCCGATTAATTTCCTCGTCATGGTTTGAGAGCCAATCTTCAAATTTCAAAGCTGTTGAATTAACTTCTTTCTCTAAACTTATTTCAGCATCGTGAAAGTTTAAGATTGCTTTGTATTCATTCAAAAAGTCTACTCCCAGTATAATTTCCGTCGACAATAATGGAACAATAAGAAAGTTCATAGAGAAGCTGTGGCTTTGACAAAAGAATTCCAAGTTGGTTTGTTGGCGTACATCTACACTTTTTCCAAAGATTGCATCTTGTAATTTAATCTTACGTAACGGAAGTGCGGGGCAATCGTTCGATTTGTTGCATTTGCTAAAGGCTGTTTCACTAATTACTGAAATTGGACTGCCAGAGTCAAGTACTGCCGTAAATTTTACGTCATTTACTGTAATGTGAATCACAGGATATGCAATGTTGTTATGTTTTACGTCGGGTTCCTGGAGTAAGATGTCCCTAATGTCTTCCATTTTTACGTAATTACTAGCTACGGCAGCTATGTCGTCAGTTTCATACGTACGTTTCGTGGCTACCAGCGGTATGAGTCATTGCCTATTGTCTCTTTGTTGGCGCGCGTCGTTATTGGGACTAGGAGACCTAACTTCTACAAATTCAGTTTGTCGAGAGGGCCCTGCTCTGTTTGAATCCCGCCAGCTCTGATGCAATTCAGGTCTGTCGTTACGATCATATCGTCTGTCGCCATGTCGGTAGATTCCATAGTTACTTTCTTTTCGGTCACGTGGTGGAGAACTTCTCCCTGAATCGTAACTGCGCGCTGGTCCGTTTCGTCTAAAGTTATTCTGTCTCCCTTGATAATGTTTATTTTGGTTCCCATGTTGTCTGTTTCTCTGATTGTCTCTGTGATAGTCATTATCGCGGAGAGGTGATCTTTCCCTGTAGTTATTACTACTCTGCCAACGGTTGTCATACGGGTGGTGTCTGTTTTGGTCACGATTTGTGTTGTGAGAATAGCCTTGTCGTGTCCAGTTATTATTTCTTTCATTGCGGAATTGCGATGGATGTGACCTGTAATTGTTGTGTTCCTGTTTTCGCATTCCGCGATTATCAGTGTCAATTTCTAATTCTTGTAAGAGTCCCTGAAAAGCTTCAATGCCGTCTTTGCAACGTCCTGCCAAAATAATATGTCTTAAATGTTCAGGTAATTTGATTAAGAAAATGCGGATGAGTTCTGAGGGGCTGTATGGGTTTGACAGGTACTGATTCTTGTGCAACATGTCTTCAAAATATTTCAGATTGTTCGAAATGTTTCATCATTATGATGCTATGTTTCACTCGGTCTTGTGTAGCTTGAGACCAATATGCTGAGTGGAAGGCGTGATAAAATTCTCCTTCACTGTGACAATCGTGAATGACCGATCGCATTCTTACAGCTGGTTCATTCTCTAAGTAGCCACACATAAATTCTAATCTGTGCTGCAAAGACCAGTTGGGAGGAAAACAATGAGAGAATTGATGGAGCCATGCTCATGGATGAATGTCGTTGCCAGAATTCTTAAATGCTTTGAATTTACGTGTAGTAATGAACAGCTTATAGTCAAAATCATCGTGTCGGCGAGTCGCACATCGCTCATTGTTACTTCGTTTCGGCGGTTCCATCTCAAAATTCAATGCGCCTTGCCAATTTCTTTCATAATTTCCGAAGTGTCCTGTGTTATTATTTTGTGGTTGATCCGTATTTTTATGTCCCTCTTCCCGTAGTGGAGCCCGAGTGTCCTCTGAAATATGTAATTCTTGTATTACTTGTGCCAACTGATCTTGTACTTCCCGGATTTCTCTTTTGTACTGTGTATTGATTTGATTTTGATTTTGTTTGAATTTTCTAATTTGTTCATACTCTTTAGTGTCCGTGAAGGCTACAGGTCTTGTGTCATTCAGATCATCATCTACCTTTGTAGATAAGTTAGTGAACTGATCTGAAAGTTCAGCTGCTTTATCCGTTAGTGAAATTACTTCCTCTGTGTGTTTTTCTGAACCAAGTTTCAGAAAGACCATTTGTGTTGAAATCGTATCTACTGTGTCCTTTAAGTTTTCCTGAGTTTTTGCAGGTTGCGTAACCGAATCGGTAGATGCAACTGAGTCAATTTTAGCTTGCAAGGTGTCGTGATATTCATGAACAATAGTTTGCAGTTCTTTTATGGCTGCTTCGTGATTCTGTAATGCATTTTCATGACGCGAAAAAATCGGTTGGAAATGCTCACAAATTTGTGTTTTTACGTAATTACAGACTTTTTGACATTTCGATTCAATGTTATGTAACTCAGTAGTAACGTGTTTGTTCAAGTGTGGTGTCTAACTTCCGAAGATTTTGTTCCATTGTGTCTAACTGTTGCTGTGTTTGTCTCTGGTGTTGTTCCATTGTGTCTAACTTTAGAAGCTTTTGCTGTGTTTGTCTCTGATTTTGTTCCATTTGTTGCATTAATTACAATAATAATGAATTAGTGTCTGGAATGTGTTTCTCTATGATTTTTGGCAGTGCATTTTCACCGGCAACATTCACGTTTTGACAAGCAGAAAATGTGTCTTGACTCATTTGAGAAAACGTCGAGGACCCAAAACTTGAGTCTACAGTATTTGCAATATTGTGTTCTGTCATTTCGGATTCCTGAGGCGAGCTGTTGCCGACCGATCGATCGATAATGCTTCCCTGTTCACTAATTGTTTCACTGCCTACACCATTATTTGCAGCCCGCTCCATTTCCCTATGCACAATTACCAAGTTACTACTTTGAACATTACTTAATTCATTACACTGCGACGCTAACACACTGCTTTCGTTTTCACTGTCATTTCTCAGTTTACTTTGACGCCTAGTATTACGTTTTTCACACGCCATTATTGTCACAATATTTCACACGACAACACAGAAAAGCACAATTTGAAGAGCAAAATAACAAAACACATTAACATAGCATTGAAAATAATATCTAGTTGCAAGCGCAGCTGCGAAATACTTGGTGCAAATCTACATGCATGCCACAACTGTGTACAACAATCAAAAACTACAACTACAAATGAAATTCTCTCTATAATTACGCGCTAGCAATAAACAAAAGCTACACTAATTACACAAACTACAAGAAAAAATTATAAGATTCCAGTGAGGTATCCTCGGCTAAGGGTCGACGTATGAAACGTCCCCTTGGAAAAATTATACATGACTGTGCTTATACTGACACACAATATTTTTAGCGCAACGCAATCTGACTTTCAATAATCCCTACAAAAGAATGGCCCTGACTAACATTAAACTATACCTTTCACAAATCACTTACCTCACAAAAATCTTCGTTACTCAAGCTACTGCAATACAGCGAGCACCACTACTGCCAGCTAAATAAAAGATTCAAACTACTGAAGGCACTAACTACTGATAGGCTTAGTTAGCAAATGAAAGATTTTGATGGAGAAAAAACAATGTATTTACCTTAATATTGTTCAAAAGTCATAATATATATAGCAGTTCATGACATCCAGTCTTACAAATTTCAAAACTCCGCCATTTCTCTCCCCACATCCACCACTGCTGGCCGAGTGTTGCCAACTCTAAGAAACCCGAGTCGCTAGATTCAATATCAAAAGTCGCTAGAAAGTCGCTAAAACTGATTTTACTAGGTGTGTACTGATAATTTCGTGCTGTGAATGGTGCAGCAAGCCAGGGGGGGAGGGGGGAATAAAATATTAATAAAAGTTGTCTCATACGTAATTGCTATATTGTCTCAATTAAATGACGCATTGCTTGCAGCAACATACATATAAAATACTCTAACGTTTAATTAAACATGTTATCATAATTGATGAAACTCATAAATTGTTGTTTCAATCACAGTAGTCAAATATTCTAGAAATATACAACTATATTTGTAACAAAAGAAAGCTAGAACTCAAATTAGATTACAAAACATATACATACCGGTATGTGAGCTATTCATCGTCGTCACTAAGAAGATCGAATAACTCTTTTGTTTCATGCTCTGACAGAACTGTAGTTGATGTAGAGGGTTGAACGTCGCTCAAAAGATGATGTTGCAGTTCGACTGGTTTTGTCGCAAAAGAGTAACTTTTTTTCGTTCCAATAAGCTCCAATACGTCTGACGGTATGTCAAAAGATGCACAATCTTTATTTCATTTCTTCAGCTGGTCTCTCAATATGATCAAAGTATTAATTGTCTTTAACGATAATCTATTTCGTTGTTTAGTTTTTATAATGTTCATAGAACTGAGTATTCTTTCCACTTCTGCATTTGAATGCGGTAGGCATAGAACATTCATTGCTAGCTGTGAAATCAAAGAAAAAGGATTCTCTCCTGCAGCATTTTTATACTGCAAAACCTCACTCCAAAATCGAATAGCGTTAGTAGTGTTATTCCACCTAATGAAGTTGATTTCATGCCATTCTTGCAGCATACCGTCTATGAAATCGCCACTAAAACCCAATTCTTTGGCTACATCCGCTACAGCATTATTTTTATTCACTTTTAGTGTTTCTTCAACATTCAGCATTGACATTTTTTCAGGATCGTAACGTTACTTGGCAGTCTTTGTTGAATTTCTTTTATGAGTTTCAGACTAAACTGTATGCATCTCTTCTTCAAATAAACTTTATTTTCTTCAGACAAACTTGACTCAGACAATTTCTGTTCAAACATAAAGCGAAGGTTCGGATTTGCGTACATACATTCGCTTGGAACTGGTGTGGTCAACAAATCAACAGTTGGAAAAACTATGTTTTGTCCGAGTGACTGCATAAGAAATACAAGTGTATCTAATAATTTAGTGGGGTCATTGTCTTCTCCTTCAAAAGCTTTTATTGCTATTTGTACGTCTTTTAAAGCATGTTTAAGGTAAAACATGTAAAGATGATTTGATTCGTCACAATACATCTTGTGCAAAAGATCGGCAGTGTAACAATTGTCTTGAACCATGGAAAGTGAAAAATGTAGCTTTAGTTCTTCCCACTGCTCCAGAATTCTTCGTATTGCTGGTTCAATTGAAAGCCAACGTGTTGCACAGACCTTCAAAATTTTTAGTGGCTGTTTTCCACAATTTATTGTCTCATAAACCTTTTTATATTCCTCTTGTCTTTTGGGTGAAATGGAGAACCAATTGTAGGTTTCCCGTACAAGAAACTCTATGTTTCTAGGTATGGTATTCACTGAGGCGTGCGAAACTGCAAGCTGAAGAGAGTGACAAATGCAACGGATCAATACCAAATGCTTCAAGCCATATTCTCTCTTGAGTTGTTCGAAAAGCCCATTGTTTATTCCAACAATTGCAGAAGCATTATTTGTGCCAATTCCTGCCATATTAGCGACTGGAAGTTTGAGATCTTTCAAAGAATTCAGAAGAACAGGAGCCAGATTTCTTGCATCTGCAGTTTCTACTACAGCGAGTTTGAGAAATGCTGATCTAATGGTTTGGTTGTTTACACTATAGTACCGTATAACGATACCTATCATTTTATATATTGATACATCTGTGGATTCATTTATTAGTGCACTGTATTTTTGGTTACCTATATCTTCAACCTATGATTGTGTAAAATATGGAGCCAAAACTTCAGTTATAATGTTAGTGCACTTTGTACGATGTAATTGCATGTTTTTAGCGCCTTCATCACCGGAAAACACCTTCTTGCGCAGTATTCTTAAATGATCTACAGCTAAAATAGAACAATGTTCAGCAATAAATAAAGAAAGGGCGCCTTCGGCTCTGCTTGCTATTCTAACTGTAGTTTTAGCAACAATTATCACAGGTAAGGTGGTTTGTGATTTTTTTTAAATCAATTTTTTGTTTATGCTTAATAATTTTTGAATGCTTTCTAATATCACACAATTTAGCATAAAACTCTGTTGCACATACTTTACATCTTGCCTTGGATAAGTCTCCAACGACTGGTTTCAGCCACCCATTGAATTCAGGTACTGCTTCCCACGCATCCCGATATTTTTGAGCGTACTGCTTATTCTTCTGCGGTAAATCCATTATGTAAGCTACCACAACAATTTCACCAATTTATAATCACTGAAAATACATTAAAATTCAGGCAAACTAGAGGTCATGAAAAGATCTACTCACTCGGTAACTCGATATCAGTCCTATTGTTCATTGTTTAAAACGTAATAACGTCTGAGATGCCCCCACTGAATTGTTCTTGCGTTACAACTGTGCATGTGGTAATAATTTGACTGCGAGATAACATTTCGAAAAATTAGAGGTTGCTGGACAGAAATGTATTTTATTATACTTAATATTAAGTATGTTTTTTGTCAATTCGAAAAATAAAGGGAGTTCATAAATTGAAGAATTTTTCGATACGCTATCGACGATAACAGGCTAGTGGGTAATGAATAATGAATTGTTCTATAGTCAAGGTTTTCTTACTCTGTAGGCAATTCCCACATTCAGGTTTGTTAAATGCTGAACAATGCTACATGATCTGCTTAGAACTTAATTAACTTAGTAAATCTAGAACAAAGTCAGTATAGTATCCATTCTATAGTTAAAATCTTTGTTTTGTTAATGAAAATACTGGCCCAAAATAGTTTTGATTTGTACTTCAAAAGTCGTCAGTACTCCAAAAGTCACCAGATAAGTCGCTAAATAATTATTGTCGCCAAAAAGTTTTTTTGTCGCTAACACGAAGGCAAAAGTCGACATTTCTAGCGACAAAGTCGCTAAATTGGCAACACTGTGCTGGCGGCTCACCTCCAACTGCGCAACGCTACGCGCTGTTCACATCCAGCTGCCCAACACTACAATGGCTGACAACAATGCAAACTACCCACAGACTGCACACAGCACAGCCAGTGATTTTCAGAGCGCTACGTGGCGTTACCAATATAAGAACCTAAACAGCCTACTTACAGAATTAATGATCGTCGAAGCCGATTTTCTTTCCGAAGATGTCTGAAGAGTTCGGTAGGCATCGTGCCACTTCTCACCGCTCCAAGACTTTGTGTATTTTAACTGTCCAACAAATTTAAATGAAATTCATATTCGTTGCTGCAAATAAGTATCACATCTATACGTGAGCAACTTTACAATGTGCTTTCACGAAACATTGCCACTTCCTTATGACATTACTACCATAGCAGATGATAATCACGAAACGTGTTAAGCCGGCCGGAGTGGCCGAGCGGTTCTAGGCGCTTCAGTCTGGAGCCGCGCGACCGCTACGGTCGCATCTTCGAATCCTGCCTCGGGCATGGATGTGTGTGATGTCCTTAGGTTAGTTAGGTTTAAGTAGTTCTAAGTTCTAGGGGACTGATGACCTCAGCAGTTGAGTCCCATAGTGCTCGAACCATTTTTTTGAACGAAACGTGTTATTCTATTGGGTCGCGACCAAAAGGTTGAAAAACACGACCTTGTTGTATTAATGTCTGGGGATTGCGATGGTGTTGGTATCCAGCGGGGAGTGTTATATAACAGACACAGCCTTGCATCTAGGGCTATATATTTTGGATCAGTATTGTGTGTGAAAGGAGAAAATACAAAAATGCAGTAAATGAAGCTGGCAAAAAGGAATACAAACGTCTCAAAAATGAGATCGACAGGAAGTGCAAAACGGCTAAGCCGAGTTGGCTAGAGATAAATATGAGAATGTAGAAGCATGTATCACTAGGGGTAAGATAGATACTGCCTACAGGAAATTTAAAGAGACCTTTGGAGAAAAAAGAACCACTTGCATGAATATCAAGAGCTCAGATGGAAACCCAGTTCTAAGAAAAGGAGGGAAAGCAGAAAGGTGGAAGGAGTATGTAGAGAGTCTATACAAGGACGATGTTCTTGAGGACAATATTATGGAAATGGAAGAGGAGGTAGAAGAAGATGAAATGGGAGATACGATACTGCGTGAAGAGTTCGACAGAGCACTGAAAGACCTAAGTCGAAACAAGGCCCCGGCAATAGACAACATTCTATTAGAACTACTGACAGCCTTGGGAGAGCCAGTCCTGACAAAACTCTACCATCTGGTAAGCGAGATGTATGAAGCAGGCGAAATACCCTCAGACTTCAAGAAGAATATAATAATTCCAATCCCAATGAAAGCAGGGGCTGACAGATGTAAAATTTACAGAACTATCAGTTTAATAAGCCACGGCTGCAAAATACTAACACGAATTCTTTACAGACGAATGGAAAAACTGGTAGAAGTCAGCCTCGGGGATCAGATTGGATTCCGTAGAAATGTTGGGACACGTGAGGCAATACTGACCCTACGAATTACCTTAGAAGATAGGTTACGGAAAGGCTAACGCACATTTCTAGCATTTGTTGACTTAGAGAAAGCTTTTGACAACGCTGACTGGAATACACTCTTACAAATTCTGAAGGTGGTAAGGGTAAAATACAGGGAGCGAAAGGCTATTTACAATTTTTACAAGAACCAGATGGCAGTTATAAGAATCGAGGGACATGAAAGAGAAGCAGCAACTGGGAAGGGAGTGAGACAGGGTTGTAGCCTATCCCCGATGATATTCAATCTGTATATTGAGCAAGCAGTAAAGGATAAAGAAAGAAAAAATTGGAGTAGCAATTAATATCCATGCAGAAGAAATAAAAACTTTGAGGTTTGCCGATAACATTGTAATTCTGTCAGAGACAGCAAAGGACTTGGAAGAGCAGTTGAACGGAATGAACAGTGTCTTGAAAGGTGGATATAAAATGAACATCAACAAAAGCAAAACGAGGATAATGGAATGTAGTCGAATTAAATCGGGTGATGCTGCGGGAATTAGATTAGGAAATGAGACGCTTAATGTAGTAAATGAGCTTTGCTGTTTGGGGAGCAAAATAACTCACGATGGTCGAAGTAGAGAGGATATAAAATGTAGACCGGCAATGGTAAGGAAAATGTTCCTGAAGAAGAGAAATTTGTTAACATCGACTATAGATTTAAGTGTCAGGAAGTCGTTTCTGCAAGTATGTGTATGGAGTGTAGCCATATATGGAAGTGAAACGTTGACGATAAATAGTTTAGACAAGAAGAGAATAGGAGCTTTCGAAATGTGGTGCTACAGAAGAATGCTGAAGATTAGATTGGTAGATCACATAACTAATGAGGAGGTATTGAACAGAATTGGGGAGAAGGGAAATTTGTGGCACAACTTGACTAGAAGAAGGGACCGATTGGTAGGACATATTCTGAGGCGTCAAGGGATCAACAATTTCGTACTGAAGGGCAGCGTGGAGGATGAAAATCGTAGAGGGAGATCAAGAGATGAATAGACTAAACAGATTCAGAAAGATGTAGGCTGCAGTAGTTACTGGGAGATGAAGAAGCTTGCACAGGATAGAGTAGCATGGAGAGCTGCATCAAACCAGTCTCTGGACTGAAGACCACAACAACAACAACAACAACAATATTGTGTTTGAAAATATATTTCCCAAACAGACCCACACTATTCTTATGTTTGGGTAAATGAGTCATTAGGATGTTTATATAAGCCCTGTGGTTATTAAATCCATCAATAAAACATAAATCATCCAGACCATTTGCACTTATACAGCCCCATGTGAGTACTGAACTTTCTCCATGTTTAACTGAGGCTGCCATATTTCTGTCTTCTAGTTCACAATTCTTTTTCTCCAGATTGTTATTCACCAATTTGACTTAAGCGGCTCATATCGGCTTTCGTCGGTAAACACAAACTTCTTCAAGGAAGCAATAACATCGGATTTATGTTCTCTCTGCAATGCAGTTCTGTTAAATTTACTGTTGTATAGATTTCTACAGGCTGTTCGGCCTCCATACCCACCTTCATAAAGCACGTTTCTTAAATCTGTGCTGAAACAAACTTTCGTGTATGCATGTAAAGTGCAGTAGCAAGTATGGGAGCGCTTAGATTTCGATTTCTCTTGACTTCTCTAAGAACGTGTGGCTTTTCCATCTCAGATAGAACTGCAGGGTGACTGCTTCTTGATTGTTCATAAGTATGCGTATTTACGCATACTTATGAACTGTTCTTTATTCTATCCATCTAGAACTACAGTTTCTGTGGAACGAAGCTTTTCTTGCCTGAAGCGTGTAAAAACGTACCTGAGGAATGCAATTTCAGAAGAGAGACTTTCGTTTTAGCGAGTATTTTAATTCAGAAGGAACTTCTAGCGCAATTAATAAAAACACAGTCATCTTTTGGAGACATCACCAACAAGTTTACTGCCTTAATGGATAGAAGGTTTGATTTGGGGTACAAGAAATAGGTGAGTACAATGATTAAGATAGGTTTGTGTAAATATAGGAAAATTTTTCTTCCCTACTAGCTGTTCACCTAACTTTCCAGCCACAAGCTACCACTGGTAAAAATCAAAACAGTAAAAGAAGAGTTCTGCTGCTGGGTAGCAGTCATGGGAGAAGTGTGGGCCAACAACTACACGAAAAGGTAGGTGCAGAATACCAGATCACTAGTTTTATGAAACCAAGTGCTATTCTTAGCCAGGTAACAGAAAATTTGTGACAAATGTATAATAATTTTGATAAAGAATGTCAGTTTTTGATAGTTTGGAGAGCCGGAGATAGCTTGGCTAAAACGAAAGATATAGTGTTAGGGTTACCTGGGAAAATTCAAAGCATCTACTGAGCACAGAAAAGTGGTTTTTTTGGAGGTTCCATGGCACCACGTCCAGCCCTGGGTTAACTCTGCTGTAAAGCGAGTAAACATGCCGCTGAGAGGGCTTCTTTAGATAGATACAAAATCTCATATTGGTGCTGTCCCGGTAATTGCAATAGGAAAATGGACATTGTAGTATCACATACCGATACCACCACACAGTTGATAACGGAGGAGCCAGTTTCTGTTAGACGCCGATAGCATTGACACTGGATCTGGCAGACCGAGTGATGCACACCTGCACACCCGCTAAGCCACACCACTGGTGGTTCATGAAGCTCTGTATAGAGAAAGTACGGCCAACTTGCCAGTGGCCGCCATTTTGGGCCCACTGCGCCCCTGGTGATGCATGTATCACGAGTGGCGCAGTGAGCTCAAAATGGCGGCCATTGGCAAGTTGTCCATACTTTCCCTACAGGGCTTACTGCTCAATCCAATGAGAGCCCTCTGCCATCTCAAAGTACGATGGCCAGTGACAGCCACTCAAGCCATTTGCACTTGGAGCTACTATAACACTTATGTTCATACTTAGGACAGTGATATAATCGTATTTGTTATTTTATGAGCTGGATTGTATTTATTGTTGGATTATTGTAATGAACCTTCGTACATTTGGAGAAATACAAGTTAAGTAAATCTTCCGTTTGCTTTGTTACTTGTTAACTAATGATTTCGGCTCCTGTCCAGCTTTCCTATGATGAGAGTTTCCACAAGACTCTGTAGCCACCCCTCTCCTTACAAAAGGAGACATACTTCTCATGGCTTACACCTCAATAAGAGATGTAGGGACAATTGAATATATATATGAGATAGCTGAAAACATTAGGAAGGCCACCAACACACAAAAGCGAACAACTATGGTTATTAGGGTGAGCTCAAGCACCGAAATAAGGTCCAATACAGAATTCAGATAGATAGTGCTAATGGAAACCAAACTGACAGTGGCTCCCAGTTTATCATATAACCCAGAACAGGTGAAATCAACTTGTTCCATCGGAGTATTGCTGGGGTAAGAAATAAAGTAAATGAGTCTGTTAATTTGTTTTGCAAGATATTAGTAACTGGAAAGAAATTGATGTCGTTAGTCTGTCTGAATACTACGTAACGACAAGGATAAAAAACCTTTATGTTGGTGCTTGTAAGTTAGTTACGTGTACATGTACACTCCTGGAAATTGAAATAAGAACACCGTGAATTCATTGTCCCAGGAAGGGGAAACTTTATTGACACATTCCTGGGGTCAGATACATCACATGATCACACTGACAGAACCACAGGCACATAGACACAGGCAACAGAACATGCACAATGTCGGCACTAGTACAGTGTATATCCACCTTTCGCAGCAATGCAGGCTGCTATTCTCCCATGGAGACGATCGTAGAGATGCTGGATGTAGTCCTGTGGAACGGCTTGCCATGCCATTTCCACCTGGCGCCTCAGTTGGACCAGCGTTCGTGCTGGACGTGCAGACCGCGTGAGACGACGCTTCATCCAGTCCCAAACATGCTCAATGGGGGACAGATCCGGAGATCTTGCTGGCCAGAGTAGTTGACTTACACCTTCTAGAGCACGTTAGGTGGCACGGGATACATGCGGACGTGCATTGTCCTGTTGGAACAGCAAGTTCCCTTGCCGGTCTAGGAATGGTAGAACGATGGGTTCGATGACGGTTTGGATGTACCGTGCACTATTCAGTGTCCTCTCGACGATCACCAGTGGTGTACGGCCAGTGTAGGAGATCGCTCCCCACACCATGATGCCGGGTGTTGGCCCTGTGTGCCTCGGTCGTATGCAGTCCTGATTGTGGCGCTCACCTGCACGGCGCCAAACACGCATACGACCATCATTGGCACCAAGGCAGAAGCGACTCTCATCGCTGAAGACGATACGTCTCCATTCGTCCCTCCATTCACGCCTGTCGCGACACCACTGGAGGCGGGCTGCACGATGTTGGGGCGCGAGCGGAAGACGGCCTAACGGTGTGCGGGACCGTAGCCCAGCTTCATGGAGACGGTTGCGAATGGTCCTCGCCGATACCCCAGGAGCAACAGTGTCCCTAATTTGCTGGGAAGTGGCGGTGCGGTCCCCTACGGCACTGCGTACGATCCTACGGTCTTGGCGTGCATCCGCGCGTCGCTGCGGTCCGGTCCCAGGTCGACGGGCACGTGCACCTTCCGCCGACCACTGGCGACAACATCGATGTACTGTGGAGACCTCACGCCCCACGTGTTGAGCAATTCTGCGGTACGTCCACCCGGCCTCCCGCATGCCCACTATACGCCCTCGCTCAAAGTCCGTCAACTGCACATACGGTTCACGTCCACGCTGTCGCGGCATGCTACCAGTGTTAAAGACTGCGATGGAGCTCCGTATGCCACGGCAAACTGGCTGACACTGACGGCGGCGGTGCACAAATGCTGCGCAGCTAGCGCCATTCGACGGCCAACACCGCGGTTCCTAGTGTGTCCGCTGTGCCGTGCGTGTGACCATTGCTTGTACAGCCCTCTCGCAGTGTCCGGAGCAAGTATGGTGGGTCTGACACACCGGTGTCAATGTGTTCTTTTTTCCATTTCCAGGAGTGTAGGTCCATTATGTACCAACTTGTAATTTCTACATTCATACAAAAACTGACATAATTACAAAAACATAAAAATAATTCTGTGTAGGTCAGTTTATACAAGCATATGTTTATGAGTTGCTATTGGGTCACATATCTGTGATTGTTTCAGTATACAAGGTTCCCATAGGCAATTGAGGAATTTAAATGAAGTCTAGCACTCTCTGTCAGACTCAGCGGAATGGTTATCAATTTTTGGTTGATTTTAAGGTAAATTTCGTGAACAAATCTTTCAGAAAAAGTGATCTAGAGGTGCTTGAAGCCACTTGTAATTTGGTATGACTCTTAAATTTCCCTGCCCAACTATCTTAAGATTGTAGTACCCTTATAGATAATAATAGTAATGTATCACTTTACACGTAAAGATGATAGCGAAGTATGCGATAGCAGTGCCGTCACAATCCAAGATTGCGTCCACTTCATCTTGAAAAGTGTAGGCATTAGTACATTTGCCTACATGCAGGGGCAGGATCAGTGACCTTTGATCTTCAGAAGCGCGCGTATGACGACATCAAGCGGTAATGTGGGAAATTAGGAAATAGGTGGCAAATCAGAAAATTGGCGCGAAATTTAAAAAATTGCACTCTTTCAACCAATGACACTCATGGCACGCACGCGACCTCTCGTGTAACGCACACTCCCACGCACCCGCACACACACACACCCACATACCCACACACACACACTGACTCATAGTTTTAGGTCATATCCAAAATATATAAAAAGCACAACATGCAGAATGTTCTACAGCAGGCCTGGCAAAGCGTGGCTCCCGAGTCATTCCCATCCAGTGAGCGTTTCCCTCTCCAACTCGACTCATACAGTGTCCTCACAGACTGGCCTCAATATTCGGTTCGCTTGTTTATCAGCAATCGAATGAGTCAGCGTCTCTTCGGCCGTTTCCTCAAATAATAAATAGGCTGTCGCACCTTCACTCGCTGTCGAACTTCGAAAAGGCAGAACTATTTCGTTGCTCAACTTATTCTCGGCGTTTTTTACTCTCCTTAATATTGCGCTATTGTTCAGGTTGTCATTTTGATTATTTCTATGGATATTTTGGTTTTGATCCTGTTTCTTAAGAACGCAAGGAAAAAAAAATACTGAAGAACACGTTTCCTATTAAGAATGGGAGATTAAGTGGTTTTCTGTAAAGAATTATAATGAAAAACAAGTCAAAACAAAGGTAGTATCTTTCTTGACATTGCTCTGCGCTCCATTAAGCAACACACTAGCGTTACAATCATGACGAATGATGCGCGTTAGTGGATAACTTAAGAAAAAGAGTTGTCTGAACCATCCTGTCTCATAGAAGATATTTTAAATGCATCATATGTTGTATGTTTCAAATCGGCAAAAGCACAGAAACGCTTCAGTGGCGGCTTACTCATGAAATAATATACAATAAAAATGGTAAAAGTATTCGGTTATGACGATGCCACTGAGCACTTTAAAATAGATGCTTTGTCACATAACACTGTGAAAAGTCGATTTCTTAATAAGGGACATAGCATAAAAAAGAAACAACAATTTAATTTTAAACTGTCGGTATTATTATTTGTTTGTGGATGAGAGTACTGATCGAACAGTTGTTCTTAGCTACTAATTTGCACTCGAGTAATAACGGACGGTTGTTTTTGTGAATGAAGTCTTACTTGTCTTATCATCATTACACTGAACGAAAGGTACGTATATTTATAATGTAGTTAAAAAGGGCAGTGGTGAAATGGTCTCGGATTTCCTGCAGGTGGCAGTGTTAAAACATAGCGATTTTTCGACAACTGTCATACTCATCATATTCTGGTGAAGTGTTGAAATATGAGGGTGCTGTGATATTTATGCTAGTGGAGTGATCCTCTCTACCTGCCAACTGGCGGCCGTGCACAGTGTGGCTGGCGGGCGGGGAGGGGGATGAGGCTGCATTGGCGAGAGTAAAGGATGCTCCGTTTGAGTGGCATTCTGGCCGTCTCTTGTGAGTTGCACAGTGCTGATGGCGCTCTTGTCCTACTGCACCGGTTTCCATGCCGCACTTAGTATCCTTCGCCTCTGTTGAGAGGATTATTGTGAAACTGGCCACAATGTCCACACAGGTATTCGAACGGAGCATCCGCTACTCCCACCACTGCAGCCTCAACCCCTTCCCAGCTGATGGCCGGACACTACGCGGCCGCCCGTAGCCAGGAGAATGGGAGCACTACACTAGTATAAATATCACAACATCCACTTATCTCGACATTATGCCACATTCCAGCCTGTGCCGCGGAAGGGGGGACACCTGGACACGGGCTCCCGGAAGTGAGTGAGTCTGCTGCTTGCCTAGCCGCGGACATACAGATCCAGATGTTGCAGCGAGTGCTGCTATCTTCACCGACAGTCTCCTAAATTTAGACACCTGTCCGCAGGGACCGTTAGGGAATTTTGTGAACCAACGCCCCATTGACGTTGGTTAAATCCGTGCTCAGAGACGATTAGCCCTCGTCTTTTGTCATCTTCCTTTCCATATGCTCGCTACTTCTCCTCTTCTCTAGCAGGAGAGAAGCCAGGTGTACTTACAGCCACCTTACACCTACATATATCGTAATGGTAAAACCTATTTGGCAGAACCCCACTTTTAAAAAATCTGAGTCGTGTTAGCTCTTAAAAAACAAAATTTTAGTGCTTGGATAACTAGCCATATCATGGTTACCGAACGCAGGTTGTCGTCAATCTTCCGATGCAATGGGCCTGGAGGAATGGCGACTGACAGGAACGTTTCTGCCCATGCCCGCACTACCGCCCCCACCTACGACGGACGTCTCAAGTATCTCGATGGGTCGGACTGCAGAAGCAGCCCCTTGGCTGTGAAAGCTCGGCGTCGTGATCTCACCCTGTCGAGTGCGAGAGTTAAGCTGCAGCAGATCGTCTCTGCTCAGGTGGACAGCTTTTCTGCCAGAATGGCGACGAGGCAGTGGTTGCGCCTTTAATGAAAGTTGTCCCCACTATAGGCAGGACCGTTGAGACGTCAGCTGCTGACACCGTGCCCGGCATCGCCACGCCAGGCGAGTCGCTCGGCAGAGCATGAGCCCCCCCCCCCCCCCCTCCCAGTTGAGTGACACTACGTGACGCCTGACAGGTTGGAAGACGCGGCGGCGACTTGGAGACGTACAAGGGACGAAATCCTGTCTTTGTGCGGCTACAACACACTGTCAAAGAGGTCTAGAGGCTGACAAGGCCATACCATTAGCCATGACAACTGCCACCATATCCCACGTAACTACGGCGGTAAATCGTGCTTGCAGTGGAACAAACCCGCCGCAACATGGCGAGGCATAGAGGTCACCCAGTAATGGTCGCCTAGTCGTAGATATTGCTAATTGCTATAATCGCACTATTTCACTCCCATTCACGGAGCTTGTTAGCAATTGATGTTAGGTTGGCGCCATTAAAATGCATTGTAGTAATCACTGCTGCTTGCTGGATCGCTGCTGTGTCTCGATGTTGATGCTGGCTCTAAATCCGGTTGTCTAGGGTTAAAAACATGAGGTCCCGTGTTTTTTATGTGCTTTTGATGATAAAGAACGAGCGAAACCAACAAATATGTAAACTTCAAATATTTATTACTCTGGTGGCCATCTTAATTCTACTGTCCACCAAAGACCATGACACAACACAAAGTAGTACTTTCTTTACATGTTCTTTGCATTGTTTATCCACCTCAAACAATAACACACAAACACACTTTACCAAAGTGACATTCCGACTGCCCCCCGACCGTTCTTGCTGCTTGTATTTATAACATTGTCAAAGAACTACTACAATCCTGGAAATGGAAAAAAGAACACATTGACACCGGTGTGTCAGACCCACCATACTTGCTCCGGACACTGCGAGAGGGCTGTACAAGCAATGATCACACGCACGGCACAGCGGACACACCAGGAACCGCGGTGTTGGCCGTCGAATGGCGCTAGCTGCGCAGCATTTGTGCACCGCCGCCGTCAGTGTCAGCCAGTTTGCCGTGGCATACGGAGCTCCATCGCAGTCTTTAACACTGGTAGCATGCCGCGACAGCGTGGACGTGGACCGTATGTGCAGTTGACGGACTTTGAGCGAGGGCGTATAGTGGGCATGCGGGAGGCCGGGTGGACGTACCGCAGAATTGCTCAACACGTGGGGCGTGCGGTCTCCACAGTACATCGATGTTGTCGCCAGTGGTCGGCGGAAGGTGCACGTGCCCGTCGACCTGGCACCGGACCGCAGCGACGCACGGATGCACGCCAAGACCGTAGGATCGTACGCAGTGCCGTAGGGGACCGCACCGCCACTTCCCAGCAAATTAGGGACACTGTTGCTCCTGGGGTATCGGCGAGGACCATTTGCAACCGTCTCCATGAAGCTGGGCTACGGTCCCGCACACCGTTAGGCCGTCTTCCGCTCACGCCCCAACATCGTGCAGCCCGCCTCCAGTGGTGTCGCGACAGGCGTGAATGGAGGGACGAATGGAGACGTGTCGTCTTCAGCGATGAGAGTCGCTTCTGCCTTGGTGCCAATGATGGTCGTATGCGTGTTTGGCGCCGTGCAGGTGAGCGCCACAATCAGGACTGCATACGACCGAGGCACACAGGGCCAACACCCGGCATCATGGTGTGGGGAGCGATCTCCTACACTGGCCGTACACGACTGGTGATCGTCGAGGGGACACTGAAGAGTGCACAGTACATCCAAACCGTCATCGAACCCATCGTTCTACCATTCCTAGACCGGCAAGGGAACTTGCTGTTCCAACAGGACAATGCACGTCCGCATGTATCCCGTGCCACCCAACGTGCTCTAGAAGGTGTAAGTCAACTACCCTGGCCAGCAAGATCTCCGGATCTGTCCCCCATTGAGCATGTTTGGGACTGGATGAAGCGTCGTCTCACGCGGTCTACACATCCAGCACGAACGCTGGTCCAACTGAGGCGCCAGGTGGAAATGGCATGGCAAGCCGTTCCACAGGACTACATCCAGCATCTCTACGATCGTCTCCATGGGAGAATAGCAGCCTGCATTGCTGCGAAAGGTGGATATACACTGTACTAGTGCCGACATTGTGCATGCTCTGTTGCCTGTGTCTATGTGCCTGTGGTTCTGTCAGTGTGATCATGTGATGTATCTGACCCCAGGAATGTGTCAATGAAGTTTCCCCTTCCTGGGACGATGAATTCACGGTGTTCTTATTTCAATTTCCAGGAGTGTAAAAAGAGATATAGTTTACAAGTCACATGTACATCTGTTATCATAATTTGTGCAGAAAAGTTATTAATTTGCATCGAGTGACATAATTTAACATGTTATTAAAATGACAGACAGATTTGTTGACTTGACAGAATAATTCTTTGTTACAAAAAGGCCGTTTTTTAGAAGTTTGTCAATTGACTTCTCTAATTTGCATAAATAAGTAAATAACATGAATTATTAAGAATTACACTGGTTTTCCTCTAAAATAGGATTGATTTCGTGAATACTGAGTGAAACCGCTCCTAGTGAACAAATAGGTTTCACTGGGTGATTTTTATTTAAGGAGATCCAAAATACCTAAGTTGGCCACTATTTTTCGTACTTCATATTAATTATTTAAGATGAACTTAGTGTTTTTACATGATGACATTTGCTGTATCAGTGATCAAGTGATATAAACTTTTGTGTGGGTCAGTTATTCTGTATTATTTAATGGGTTGACTGTTTATGGAGACATGTTATGCAATCATTGTTAACATACACAATAACTTTTCTATAATCATAAATACTCATTAAACTGGTTGAATTTGGAAGGTATCGCATACTTCGGTAAAGTAAAGCCTTTAATATATTCCGTTACAACCCGAACCTCTCGGATGATCCCTACCGCAACTGACGATGAAAAATTCCGCCCCCCAGGCTGGCTCGCGGAAGTTGTAGATGCAGTCTCAGCAACACCGGAATGACGACTTTGTCGTCCATAGTCTTAAGTGCCAGAGGCAATGCGCTCCAGCACGTGCCACTGCAACCAGTCGACGCTGCGGACTCATATGACAGCATATGGGAACCACCGACTGAGGAAGGCATCTCGCCACCGACAGCGAAGAAGCCACTGCAGGAGAAAATACCACTCCTGATCACCATCCAGTGAACGGGAACCAACAGAATCCTCCAGGAGAAGATGAAGAGCATTGATCGTCACTCCTAAGTTCATCCACATAACTAACCTCGACCTCTAAAAGCTCCAGATGACTATCCGAAGGTCATGGAGCTTACGAAAGCTGAGAAACTGCATTGTTTCACCCACAGTCCGGAGCCTCTGAGGCAGCTGAAGGTAGTATTCCGCCATCTTCGTATGAAGATGTAGCCATTCTACCTAAAAAGTGAACTCCAGGCCACGAGCTTCGCTCCTCGATCCTTAGGAC
Source organism: Schistocerca cancellata (assembly GCF_023864275.1). Taxonomy (NCBI): domain Eukaryota; kingdom Metazoa; phylum Arthropoda; class Insecta; order Orthoptera; family Acrididae; genus Schistocerca; species Schistocerca cancellata. Next base: position 856,045,571 of record NC_064629.1, on the reverse strand, counting down.
TGATGAAGTCACCCAGGACACACAGAGCCATTCCTCTGTTTCTGGTTGTCCTAGCCGACAATGTACAGGACTGAGAAATTTTCTGAATAGACAAGGTCGCTGATATTTAGGTAATGCAAAATGCAAGAGAGCCTAGTGCTACTCATGCCAGGACATCGATCACATCGCTCACCACTGTTTCATGCCTGTCCATTGTGTGAAATGTCCAAGATCTCACCAAAACAAAAGGACCCATCTCTTTGGTATAATTGTGGCGAACGTCATTAGTAAGCTACAGGGGCTGCAACGCCTTTCAAAGACGCAATCCTGCCAGAAGTGTTCTGCGAGACATCATAATCGTGGGCATCACCAAGGGGAAGCAACCTCCCACCCCCAGATGAAGCACCGGTCAGTGCCAACCGCACCACAGGACAGGCGCAGAAGTCATGGAGAGCATCCTAATCAAAAATGGTTCAAATGGCTCTGAGCACAATGGGACTTAACTTCTGAGGTCATCAGTCCCCTAGAACTTAGAATTACAGTACTTAAACCTAACTAATCTAAGAACATCACACACATCCATGCCCGAGGCAGGATTCGGACCTGCGACCGTAGCGGTCGCGCGGTTCCAGACTGTAGCGCCTAGAACCGTTCGGCCACTCCGGCCGGCGCATCCTAATCTCTCGATGTGGCTGTACCAACCTGATCATGATGGGCTGCTGCCAGCAGTCCCCGACCAAATGCAGCCCACTGCCCCAGCACCAGAGACAGCTACCAGAGAGGAAGCTGTCGAACTCTAACTACTTTTGCAGTCACTGGGTGATGTTAAGCACCAACTTCCAGCTCTCATAGACACACTATTGACGGTGCTCAACGCCGCCGACATCAGCAACTACACACATCATGAATAACGGCCGTGTAATATAGATGGACTAACCATGTGCATGTTTAATGCAGGGACTCTGTGACCCCTACAGGGTGAATTTCACCAGTTCCTCTCGGACGAGACAATTTACATGTGCCTCATGACAAAGACGTGGCTCAAACTCAGGGTCAATGTATGAGCAGCCAACTACAACTGCTACTGCACCGACAGGCCGACAGCAGGCAGCGTAAGCAGTACTTCCAGTACTAAACACGCTGGAAGCAAACATTTTGGCCTGATAGTTAGCAAATATTTGGGCATTGGAAGCAATGGGGATGGCTGTAAACACCATCTATTGTAATACTGCTTCCAGAAGCAGATTTCGATGTCTTGCTGTCAATTGAGAGGGGGGGGGGGGGCAGCTCTTCAATACTGGCGACTTCAGTATGAAGAACACAGAGTGAAATTCTCGCCTCACCAGCACCAGTGTGTGCCGCCTCTCTCGCGTTGCTCCTAGAAACGGAACAATCACGCTGGGGCACTTCGACCCCATGCACTTCCCTCGGATAAAAGGGGCCGGCTGGATGTGTTCGACATTGCATTCCTGAAGGGAATCAGTCAACACACGTCAGCCACGACACTGTATGTTCTGTCATCAGATCATGTACCTGTGACCTTTGACATGGATTTCACAGGAGCAGCACTGCCACCTGGCCATCAGAACTACCGCAACGTGGACAGCGAACACTACCAAGCAGAGGTGCTCGACCTGCTCGAGCGCACCCCTCGTCATGACGGGGTGGAAGCCGATGCAGCAACTGGCCTTCCTCAATCAAAGAATATTTCAGGTAGCAGAAGCAGCTACACCGCGAACTACCGCCTCATATACTGGAGGCAATCACTGATAGGAATCGGCTGTTCCGTGCGTGGCATATCACCTGCCTAAATCGCATGAAAAGGGAAATCAACACCCACAGTCAACACCGCTCCAAAAACATGTCATAACACTGTACCTGACGATGGTTCGATCAGTGCTAGAGTGTGTGGCCATCGTGTGGAGATATGGAGCTGATTTGTACATCGGAACACTACAGAGAGAGCAGAACGGAGCTCTCCAACCAGCTCTGCGCCTCTCAAGGCTGCACCCAAATCGTCTGCTGCACGAAGACGCTGGCATCCGGCGTCTGCAGGACAGGTTCCGGGAAATGGGATCTGCTTCCTATGACAAGTTGGGGCAATCCCGAAATGGGCTAATCCAGGGCCTGGCCCATCAACGACACTGTAGTCCGACCACATGCTGGCCTGATCTACACACCCTCATCCCTCATCACATTTATCATATAGTCATCATCACCGTTAACTCGACTAGCATGGCATTTTCTTTTCCTTTCAGGCAGGAGACTGCCAGGATTATGGCTCGCGGGCGTGCATTGGCCCGAGTGCCGAAGCACTCAGTCTCACGTCATGTTTCCCCCACCGCCATGCCATGCTGTCTGAGTGCGAGGACGGGGAAGTGGGGAAAACCGTGAATGCGCCACATTTAAATGCCAGTGCAGTCGGACTCCATACGATGTAGTTTTATATTTCGCATTTCTGAACAACATAGGTCTCAAACATAACAGTATTATGTAATTATTTTTGCCTCACTGGAGACACAATACAATTTTCAAAAAAATGGTTCAAATGGCTCTGAGCACTATGGGACTTAACATCTATCGTCATCAGTCCCCTAGAACTTAGAACTAATTAAACCTAACTAACCTAAAGGCATCACACAACACCCAGCCATCACGAGGCAGAGAAAATCCCTGACCCCGCCGGGAATCGAACCCGGGAACCCGCACGTGGGAAGCGAGAACGCTACCGCAGGACCACGAGCTGCGGGCAATACAATTTTCATCTGGTACAAACTGTCAGCATATGGACAGAAGCAGAAAATTTCACAGTTTCGCACTCAAGTTGCCACGTAATCGCGACTTATTTAGATTAATAAACGAAAAACGTTCTTACGCACCAAGATGTCGATTGAAATATTGTAGCAGCCTCATTATGGAGACTTGGAAACTCTACATGAGGAAAGCAATGTGGACGAACTGGACAGTCTTAACGTAAAGAGATTTGTTATTAAAACTGGAATCACATTGCTGGTCAATCAGTTATATCGGCAAATGCACAGGATATCTTTCAACAGAAACGGCAAATGGTCTCAAGAACAGCACAGAAACAGAAGTAAGAGAGACACTGTTATCAAATTCTTCATAAAACTATGGTCGTAATTCTTTCAAGGCCACAACGCTTTCTTCAAACCTCGTGGTTTCTTTAATGACAGTGAGCTTAGGGAAATGGATTGTCTTTGTCAGAATGTATCCGTTCCACAAAGCGATATTCTTTTTAAATGCACCCCCATCAAATCAGAAATAAGGTACTTTGCAATGTCTTACTATGGGCATTTATTTAATAATCAAATAAAACTAAAGCAAATTCCAGGCATAAACGTAATTAGAATCAAAACAATAAAAACAATTAAAAAAAACAACCGAACTTCCACACATCACTTATTTATAATGGTAACTATGTAAACACGCAATATCGCTGATCCACTGTCATAAAAGCTATCAAGAGACAAATATAATACTTAAAAATTTATTTGTTATTAACAAATTAATAATAAATGTAGTGTACATTAACTATACGTAAATCCCCTACGTGATTCACTTTGAAATGTTATTTCAAAGTTCAACTTAAGTTTTCAAATAAGAAGATTGAAAGTTGTTGGAGTTATGGTGCGTGCCGTTTTGAAAAACCATGTTACAAGAAAATCGCGTTTGAAGTTTTGTAATGTGTCATACACATGAAGAAATGAAAAAATTATACTTTTAGAAACCTCTTAACATCAGTTTGTTATCTCAGGACTGGACTGTAGTACTGTTGCCATTGCTATCGAAATCATATCCACTGTTTACCATAGAACGATTGAAATATCGGTCGTTGCAATTCCATGAGCGCACAAAACTTTGCAATTTCGTTTAGTCCTACTATAATAACTTATGGTCAGTTTGGACAAGCAGTAATTATTGTGAAGTCCAAGCCTCGAGGACTTCGTTCTTGCAGTGTGATGTCTGCGTTGGACGTCTTACATTTCACGTGTTGAGAAATAACAGATAAAACCACAAGACAATTTCTGATCCTATAGCTCAATCCGTAATTCACATCAAAATCATGGACATATCTTACAGTTTCTTAGTAGAGGCACTGACTCCTTCCGAAATGCTCTCAGCCTCATATCTATTCTTTGCACGCTTTCATGACATACTCCTCCGACGCCGCGTTGGACATGGTGTTTTAGTATCTTTTCGGCCAGGGTACACTTTCTTAACACTCATTTTCACTCGAAAAATTAGGCTTCTTGCCTCATATTTTAGAAGGTTCAAAGCAACTTTTAAGCCAATAAAAATTATTTTTTGTAAACTTTACAGTGGAGTTACCCCATAATGTAAATACAACCGTTTCAGACAACTAACAGCATAAAAATCGAAGTTTTAATAGTTTATGTCTTATGACATCCACGTTATCCACTATTACTGACAGTCATGTATGCTGTTGGCAGGCGTGGTTGTGGTGGGTCTGTCATGTCACCATATCAGTAGAGTTAGAGGGGCAGTACTTGCTTGATGTGACTGGCTCGCGAGTCACGCTTTGCCAGACATGTTCTACTGGGTTAATTTATTTAGTTAACTGGTTTTCTGGCAATCGCTAGACTTCAACTGACTATTCCCATTGAAGAAGCTACAATATTTGTAAATAACGTTGGGAAATATGTTACTCATCTGCCTCAGTCTATATGAGCAACGTTTTCTCCATTGTTGTTTACGAATATTGTAACTTCTTTGATGGCAACAGACTGTTTGAGAATAAGAACCTTATAAGCCGAAAACAGGTTGCATGAATAAATGAATCCTGCAGTACATACATAAAATTGTGCTTTTCTTTTATTATTATGTTGTTCTACCAAAAAGCGGCGGAAGAATCAGTTAACTTAATATTCAAAATTATTTCGTCAACAAATTACGTATGCGCGCTCACACACGCACACACACACACACACGCACACACACACACACATACACCTGAGACGAATGTTTGGCACATCTGTAGACTATAGTATCGCTTGGAATCGTTGATGCACAGGGTGGTCGACACTTACCTAAAGGTGACTAACTAACAGTGACGGTGTCGCGAAACTCGGAACGGCAGGCAAAAGTGGGTACAAGCCACACGGCTGTCACCTTACGTCTTAAAAACAGGTTTGTGGTACTTCCTACTACTGAAAGTATATCTAGTGTGAGTAGAACAGATTCAGACGTCATGCGTCAGGAGCAATAGTGGCAGAATAGTTGAGGGGGAAACATGGAGAATATTTTGCGCAAATTCTCTTGTCATGTAGTAATGTTAGGTATTCATTTTAAATTACCAGCAATAGATTCGGAGACTCAAGTGATTGCAGACAGGAATCCTGTGAAATTGTTCAATACTGAAGAGCCAAAGAAACTGCTACACCTGCCTAATATCGTGTAGGACCCCCGTCAGCACGCAGAAGTGCCGCAATACGACGTGGCATGGACTCGACTAACGTCTGAAGTACCGTAGGAGGGAACTGACGCCACAAATCCTGCGGGGCTGTCCATAAATCCGTAAGAGAACGAGGGGCTGGAGATTTCTTCTGAACAGCACCTTGCAAGGCGTCCCAGATATGCTCAATAATGTTCATGTCTGGGGAGTCTGGTGGCCAGAGGAAGTGTTTAAATTCAGTATAGCTTTTCTGGAGCCGCTCTGTAGAAATTCTGAACGTGCAGGGCGTCGCATTTTCCTGCTAGAGTTGCTCAAGCCCGTCGGAATGCACGATGGACATGAATGGATGCAGATGATCAGACAGGATTCTTACGTACGTTTCACCTGTCAGAGTCGTATCTAGATGTATCGGGTGTGCCATATCACTCCAACTACACACGCCCCACACCATTACGAAGCCTCCACCAGTTTCATCAGTCCCCTGCTGACATGCAGGGTACATGGATCCATGAGGTTGTCTCCATACCCGTACACGTCCACTGAAACGAGACTCAACTGACCAGGCAACATGTTTCCAGTCATCAACAGTCCAATGTCAGTGCTGACGGGCCCAGGCGAGGCGTAAAGCTTTGTATTGTGCAGTTATGAAGGGTACACGAATGGGCCTTCGGCTCGGAAAGCGCATATCGATGATGTTTCGTTGAATGGTTCGGTCGGTGACACTTGTTGATGGCTCAGCAATTTGAGAAATGGTTGCACTTCTGTCACGTTGAACGATTCTCTTCAGTCGACGTTAGTGACGTTCTCGCAGGATTTCTTCCGGCCGCAGCGATGTCGGAGATTAGATGTTTTACGGGATTCCTGATATTCATGGTACACTCGTGAAATGGTTGTACGGGAAAATCCACACTTCATCTTGCCTGGGAGATGCTGTGTCCCATCGCCCGTGCGCCGACCTTAACACGACGGTCATAATCACTTAAATCTTGATAACCTGCCATTGTAGCAGCAGTAACCGATCTAACAACTGCACCAGACATTTGTTATCTTATATACGCGTTGCCGACTGCAGCGCCGTATTCTGCCTGTTCACATATCTCTGTATTTAAATAAGTATGCCTATACCAGTTTCTTTGGCGCTTCAATGTATATGCCTTATTCGAAAGTTACCTTAAGCAGTTAATCAGAGAACCGATTTGTGACGGTAACTTTTTACACCTGTTGGTGACAAACAGATCCGAACTTTTCTAATCAGTTATCGTAAAATGGGAATTCAGTGATCATAAGACTGTTTCAGAGTCACTGAGTGCGGCTGTAAATAGGAATCCAGAAAAAGGTAGGAAAATTTTTCTGCTTAGCAAGAAAAACAAGAAAGAGATTTCTGATTACCTCAGCGGTCAGCATGCCAGTTTTATATCCAGCACTAACAATGCTGAGTATCACTGGATGATGTTCAAGAGCATTGTTGTATACGCTTTAGATGAGTATGAATTGAGCAAAATTGTGAAGAACTGAAAAGACACGCCACAGTTCAACAGCCATGTCAGAAAGCTACTACCGAAGAAAAAATGTTCCAGTGAAAATTTAAACGTAGCCAAAGCCACACAAACAAACAAAAATTTAAAGAAGCCTTGCGTGAAGCATTTAACGAATTCGAAAATGAAACTCTTTCTTCTGTCTTGACAGAAAATCTTAAGAAGATTTTGTCTGATGTAAATTCAGTAAAGTGTTGGAAATAATCTGTCCAGACACTCTGTGCCAATAAAAGCATTGTAACGGAGGATGATACAGAAAAGGCCGAAACATTGAACGTCCCTTTCCAAAACTGTTTCTCAGGGCAAAGTCGCTTTGTAGTACCTTCTTTAAATCGTTACACGAATGACAAAATGGCTGCTCTTCCAGCAGTAGTGTACCATAGGTCTCTGTACGACCCAAGTGTTCCTGGTGATTGGAGAAGCGCACAGTCCATTCATCTTCTCAAGAATGGTCGTCGAACAGACGCACAAAACTGTACTCACATATCTCTGTCGTGAGTCTGTTGTAGAATTTTGTAAATGTGGTGTCACCGCCAGACACCAACACTTGCTAGGTGGTAGCCTTTAAATCGGCCGCGGTCCGCTAGTATACGACGGACCCCCGTGTCGCCACTGTCAGTGATTGCAGACCGAGTGCCGCCACACGGCAGGTCTAGAGCGACTTCCTAGCACTCGCCCAGTTGTACAGCCGACTTTGCTAGCGAAGCTACACTGACAAATGCGCTCTCATTTGCCGAGACGATAGTTAGCATAGCCTTCAGCTACGTCATTTGCTACGACCTAGCAAGGCGCCATTACCAGTTTATATTGATATTGTAAAACATGTACCGTCAAGAGCGATGTACACCAATTATGGATTAAAGTTAAGTATTCCAGCAGCAACGTACCTTATTGGCTATATTAATTACATTGTCCTGTTCCAGACCTCACGCCAGTTTGCGTGAGCTTAAACGCGTGCATTTCGGCCTCCTCTAGCAACAGGGTGTTGGCTCTTCTGCCAATACATCAAATGTTCTATGTTCTCGTATTATTACATTAATGGAGACCCAAAATCTCCTCTGTAGGAATCAACATGGGTTCCGAAAAGTAGTAAATATCGGCGCTCAGGTAGGTGCCGTGTTTCTACACGTCCGTAAGCGTCCGGGACACTTCCGCAATGCGTTGACAAAAAAGAAATCAGGAAACAGAAAAATAGTAACAGCGAGCAATATCATGCAATACAGACTCTCTTCTTAAGCATGAGAGAAATTTGCACTCCATCTCCCCCCGCCCCCAACGGCCCCCCCGCCACCCCCCTTAGACTCTCCCTCACTCCAAACCATCTGCATCTACATCTACATAAGTGAGATGTCTGCGCACTGCGATGCTCAACAGATTATTCATCAGTTGTGACTGTAAAGACTCCTTATATATTCTAATGATCCACAATGGCAGCACTTCCGATCTCGTGACCACGCCGTCACTTATGTTCAAAGAATTACTGGACTTCTATCACATGTACAGCATTGAGTCTCTGATATATAGGTACACATTGTTAACCAGCTGGTTGGAGGTGTCGTATCTATAACAGATTCGTGAATAACCAGGCAATATGGTATCATATTTTTTTTGGGAAAGGCGTTTTTGTTTCCATTTCAGTTCTCATATCAACGACTGGCGATTTCTGTGTTTTTTCTTGTTGCGAACAATAGGTGGAATGTATAAGGCACTTCTAGAACTCTGTACGACTCGTGAAGGGATTCCCCTTAGTCCTCCCTGCACATAATACAGCGACTGAAAATTGCAGTTCATTTCACACGCTCGCGCAGTATAATCTTTGTGCTAAAATCGGCAGAATAGTTCTCTTCGGGATATTTAGATGAATTCAGATATACCTTCAACTCGGTTATGTCTGTTGCATCGAATATTCCACAATCACTGGAAATCGAATTCTCGTTCGTCCGAAAAGATACATCTACATCTACATCACTACTCTGCAATTCACATTTAAGTGCTTGGCAGAGGGTTCATCGAACCACAGTCATACTATCTCTCTACCATTCCACTCCCGAATAGCGCGCGGGAAAAACGAACACCTAAACCTTTCTGTTCGAGCTCTGATTTCTCTTATTTTATTTTGATGATCATTCCTACCTATGTAAGTTGGGCTCAACAAAATATTTTCGCATTCGGATGAGAAAGTTGCTGACTGAAATTTCGTAAATACATCTCGCCGCGACGTAAAACGTCTTTACTGTAATGACTTCCATCCCAATTCGCGTATCATATCTGCCACACTCTCTCCCCTATTACGTGATAATACAAAACGAGCTGGCCTTTTTTGCACCCTTTCGATGTCCTCCGTCAATCCCACCTGGTAAGGATCCCACACCGCGCAGCAATATTCTAACAGAGGACGAACGAATGTAGTGTAAGCTGTCTCTTTAGTGGAGTTGTTACATCTTCTAAGTGTCCTGCCAATGAAACGCAACCTTTGGCTGGCCTTCTCCACAATATTATCTATGTGGTCTTTCCAACTGAAGTTGTTCGTAATTTTAACACCCAAATACTTAGTTGAATTGACATCCTTGAGAATTGTACTATTTATCGAGTAATAGAATTCTAACGGATTTATTTTGGAACTCATGTGGATCACCTCACACTTTTCGTTATTTAGCGTCAACTGCCACCTGCCACACCATACAGCAATCTTTTCTAAATCGCTTTGCAACTGATAGTGGTCTTCGGATGACCTTACTAGACGGTAAATTACAGCATCATCTGCGAACAACCTAAGAGAACTGCTCAGATTGTCACCCAGGTCATTTATATAGATCAGGAACAGCAGAGGCCCCAGGACGCTTCCCTGGGAAACACCTGATATCACTTCAGTTTTACTCGATGATTTGCCGTCTATTACTACGAACTGCGACCTTCCTGACAGGAAATCACGAATCCAGTCGCACAACTGAGACGATACCCCATAGGCCCGCAGCTTGATTAGAAGTCGCTTGTGAGGAACGGTGTCAAAAGCTTTCCGGAAATCTAGAAATACGGAATCAACTTGAGATCCCCTGTCGTTAGCGGCCATAAAGAGCTAGCTGCGTTGCACAAGAACGATGTTTTCTGAAACCATGCTGATTACGTATCAATAGATCGTTCCCTTCGAGGTGATTCATAATGTTAGAATACAGTATATGCTCCAAAACCCTACTGCAAACCGACGTCAAAGATATAGGTCTGTAGTTAAATGGATTACTCCTACTACCCTTCTTAATTACTGGTGCGACCTGCGCAATTTTCCAATCTGTAGGTACAGATCTATCGGTGAGTGAGCGGTTGTATACGAGTGCTAAATAGGGAGCTATTGTATCAGCGTAATCTGAAAGGAACCTAATCGGTATACAATCTGGACCTGAAGACTTGCCCGTATCAAGCGATTTGAGTTGCTTCGCAACCCGTATGGTATCTACTTCTAAGAAACGCATGCTAGCAGCTGCTCGTGTTTCAAATTCTGGAATATTCCATTCGTCTTCCCTGGTGAAGGAATTTCGGAAAACTGCGTTCAATAACTCCGCTTTAGCGGCACAGTCGTCGGTAACAGTACCGTCGGCACTGCGCAGCGAAGGTATTGAGTGCTTCTTGCCGCTTGTGTACTTTACATACGACCAGAATTTCTTCGGATTTTCTACCAAATTTCGAGACAATGTTTCGTTGTGGAACCTATTAAAGGCATCTCGCACTGAAGTCCGTGCCAAATTTCGCACGTCTGTAAATTTTAGCCAATCTTCGGGATTTCGCGTTCTTCTGAACTTCGCATGCTTTTTCCGTTGCCTCTGCAACAGCGTTTGGACCTGTTTTGTGTACCACGGGGGATCAGTTCCATCTCTTACCAATTTATGAGGTATGAATCTCTCAATTGCTGTTGCTACTATATCTTTGAATTTGAGCCACATCTCGTCTACATTTGCATAGTCAGTTCGGAAGGAATGGAGATTGTATCTTAGGAAGGCTTCTAGTGACACTTTATCCGCTTTTTTAAATAAAATTATTTTGCGTTTGTTTCTGGTGGATTTGGAAGAAACGGTATTGAGCCTAGCTACAACGACCTTGTGATCACTAATCCCTGTATCAGTCATGACGCGCTCTATCAGCTCTGGATTGTTTGTGGCTAAGAGGTCAAGTGTGTTTTCGCAACCATTTACAATTCACGTGGGTTCGTGGACTAACTGCTCGAAATAATTTTCGGAGAAAGCATTTAGAACAATCTCGGAAGATGTTTTCTGCCTACCACTGGTTTTGAACAAGTATTTTTGCCAACATATCGAGGGAAGGTTGAAGTCCCCACCAACTATAACCGTATGAGTGGGGTATTTATTTGTTACGAGACTCAAATTTTCTCTGAACAGTTCCGCAACTATATCATCGGAGTCTGGGGGTCGGTAGAAGGAGCCAATTATTAACTTAGTTCGGCTGTTAAGTATAACCTCCAACCATACCAATTCGCACGGAGTATCTACTTCGACTTCACTACAAGATAAACCACCACTATCAGACACAAACACTCCACCACCAACTCTGCCTAAACTATCTTTCCTGAACACCGTCTGAGACTTCGTAAAAATTTCTGCAGAACTTATTTCAGGCCAGCTTTCTGTACCTATAACGATTTCAGCTTCTGTGCTTTCTATTAGCGCTTAAAGCTCAGGGACTTTCCCAGCACAACTACAACAATTTACAACTACAATTCCGACTGTTCCTTGATCCAAGCACGTCCTGTATTTGCCATGCACCCTTTGAGATTACAGCCCTCCCCGTACTTTCCCGAGTCCTTCTAACCTAAAAAACCGCCCAGTCCACGTCACACAGCCTCCGCTACCCGTGTAGCCGCCAGCTGAGTGTAGTAATACAATTCGTATTTTTCTGTTTAGAGCTATTTAACTCACTACGACCATGTAATAGTTTCTGATGCAAGACATGCACTTAAATCCAAATGCTGGACTGAAACATTCGGGCTTAGACCATGTTTTAAGATTTTCCGTAATTATATTTGCTAATTATCAGTCACCCGCATTTCCGGTTTTTCCTAGTAAACTTTTTCGAGCACAATTTTCTACTTGGTGACTTTTTTTTATCTGTGATAACATATTTAGTGTCTGCTGCGGGTCATTGCAAATTCATGGCGAACCCAGTGTGAACCCAAGTACCATACTGAGGGGATACAGAAACCAAAATTTTATCACCAGCAACAAATTTCCTTAGCTCATTTCGCATTATGGAATGTTATTGTGTCATTTGAAGTAAAAGATGCATATCCTTTCATTAGCCTTGCAGTTACCGGATAGCACATGATGATTTGGTTATTCAGAGGATACTGTATTTCCGAGAAGTGAAGTGTGCAGTTTTTATTTAAGTCGATGTCGCTAGCTTTCTGCAGTAGTGACTCATCAACTAGTCTTCCTTCAATACGGAGACGACTCTCGGATGGTAGTGAGAAAGTGTTTTCATTTTATATCGTAAATGATATGGAGTCGCTGTGACCAAAAACCGGTTGACACTGATGATATTCGAGCTAGTAGTGGAGTGGTCAAAGTATTTTTTTTTTTTCTCACATGCAGTACCGTATTTTTCGAACTATAAGATCTGCCGACTATAACTCAAGTTATTTTTAAAATTTTTTTAAAAAATAACATTTTTAACATTTTTATTAATAGACTGCACAATCAGACTAAAAAAATTTCTTAGTTTATAAAACCGGAATAACTTTAAAAATCCCTGAAAATCTTCCTCTGAGCTTTCTTCTTCTTCTTCTTCTTCTTCTTCTTCTTCTTCTTCTTCTTCTTCTACTTAGTCTTCTTTCTCCTCTTCATTGTCATCGTTGTCCTCGTCATATATAGGATGGTCTGCATCGCCATAGAGAGCGTTACTTTTTGAAAGATTTGACAATAATATCTTCTCCCACTCTAGACCACGACTGTTCTATCCCTAACTCACTTGTTTGATTGTAGCTCGTTTTAAAGCTCCCTTTGGCGAGAATTCATGTTGGGTTCCATCGATCATCCATTTTTGCATTCATCTCTCGTATACACTTTAAATGGTTTATTTAACGAGACATCAAGAGGTTGAAATTGTGAACTAAGTCATACTGGTAAACTAGCAAGCTCTGTGTTTCTCTGTCTCAATTTCTCCTTCACAGAATTTTCAAATGACTACTTAACTCATCTACCACAAGAAGAGAACTCTTCTTCAATAAAGCAACTTTCCTTCTCTCCCACACGCTGTTAATCCATAATTTCATACCAGCCTTTTGCATCCAACCTTTGTCATGTACATCAACAACACCACATGGTGGTATTTCAGAAGATTTTGGCTTTGTTTTGCACCTGAAAATGATCACTGGATTAAGTTTAGTACCATCAGCACAACATCAAAGGACGACAGTGCAGTGCATTTTTTCATGTCAACTTGTTTTTATAGTTAAAGTTGTAGCAACTTTCATGGCAACAGTTCTATTCTTTGGCACATAAAATGTCAGGGGAATTTCGTCCATATTCGCTATTTGGCTTAGTTCCACACTGGTTTCCTTTCGATGTTGAATAATAAAGCTATGGAAAGATAATATTTCCTCTTCATACTCTTGTGTTATTTTCTGAAATATTTTGGATTTGGTTCGCATGCTGAGACCATGACACTTCATAAACCTGTAGTACCAACCAGCTCCACCCTTACAGTCTGTTAAGCTCCACTGCACCACTAGCTCACGAGCGTGTATTTGAATCATTTTTGCAGTAATTTCAATGCCATTTTCAAGGTGTCCTTGAAACCATTTCAATACCTCATCTTCTAGCTTTGGCCAGTTTGCTTTCAGTAACCTATTTGCACAATTAGCCTTTCCCAGTTTTTTTCAGTTCTTCTTTATGAGCCCGCCAGCCGCGAGTAGTTTTTTTCTGTTGGTGGAAAGATGGAATTCCGGCAGCTGCTCTGTTTCCATGTTCTTCTGCATATGCTATAACTTTCAATTTCTAGCCTGCATCATATGAAAACCTCTTACTTTAACCATTACGCAGCTAGCTTCTAAAATAAATACTGTACTGTAACCGATAACACCCCCCCCCCCCCCTCAAATGAACCAAGGACCTTGGCGTTGGGTCCGCAGCTCGTGGTCGTGCGGTAGCGTTCTCGCTTCCCACGCCCGGGTCCCCGGGTTCGATTCCCGGCGGGGTCAGGGATTTTCTCTGTCTCGTGATGACTGGGTGTTGTGTGTAGTCCTTAGGTTAGTTAGGTTTAAGTAGTTCTAAGTTCTAGGGGACTGATGACCATAGATGTTAAGTCCCATAGTGCTCAGAGCCATTTGAACCTTGTCGTTGGTGGTGAGGCTTGCGTGCCTCAGTGTCGATACAGGTAGCCGTACCGTAGGTGCAACCACAACGGAGGGCTACCTGTTGAGAGCCCAGACAAACGTGTGGTTCCTGAAGAGAGGCAGCAGCCATTTCAGTAGTTGCAGGGGCAACAGTCTAGATGATTGACTGACCTGGCCTTGAAACATTAACCAAAACGGCCTTGCTGTGCTGGTACTGCGAACGGCTGAAAGCAAGGGGAAACTGCATGCAGCCGTAATTTTTCCCGAGGGGATGCAGCTTTACTGTATGGTTAAATGATGATGGCGTCCTCTTGGGTAAAATATTCCGGAGGTAAAATAGTAAAATAGTCCCCCATTCGGATCTCCGGGCGGGGACTACTCAGGAAGATGTCGCTATCAGGAGAAAGAAAGCTGGCGTTCTACGGATCGGAGCGTGGAATGTCAGAGCCCTTCATCGGGCAGGTAGGTTAGAAAATTTAAAAAGGGAAATGGATAGGTTAAAGTTCGATATAGTGGGAATTAGTGAAGTTTGGTGGCAGGAGGAACGAGACTTTTGGTCAGGTGAATACAAGGTTATAAATAGAAAATCAAATAGGGGTTATGCAGGAGTAGGTTTAATAATGAATAAAAAAAAGGAGCATGTGTCAGCTATTACGAACAGCAGAGTGAACGCGTTATTGTAGCCAAGATACACGAAATCACACCTACCACAGTAGTACATGTTTATATGCCAACTATCTCCGCATGTGATGAAGAGATTGAAGAAATGTGTCATCAGATAAAAGAAATTATTTAGGTAGTGAAGGGTGACTGGAATGCGATAGTAGGAAAAGGAAGAGAAGGAAAAATAGTAGGTGAATGTGGAATGGGGATAAGAAATGAAAGAGGAAGCCGCCTGGTAGAATTTTGCACAGAGCATAACTTGATCATAGCTAACACTTGGTTTAAGAATCATGAAAGAAGGCTGTATACATGGAAGTGGCCTGGAGACTCTGGAAGGTTTCAGATAAATTTTATAATCGTAAGACAGAGATTTAGGAACCAGGTTTTAAATTGGAAGACATTACCAGGGGCAGATGTGGACTCTGACCACAATCTATTGGTTATGAACGGCAGAGTAAAACTGAAGAAACTGCAAAAAGGTAGTAAATTGAGGAGACGGGACCTGGATAAAATGAAAGAACAAGATGTTGTAGAGAGCTTCAGGGAGAGCATTAGGGAACGATTGACAAGAACAGGGGAAAGAAATACGGTGGAAGAAGAATGGGTAGCTTTGAGAGATGAAATAGTAAAGGCAGCAGAGGATAGAGTTGGTAAAAACTCGAGGGCTAGTCGAAATCCTTGAGTAACGGAAGAGATATTCAATTTAATTGATGAAAGGAGATCGATGGGAAGTGCAAAATGGCTGAGCAGGGATGGCTAGAGAACAAATGTAAGGATGTAGAGGCATATATCGCTAGGTGTAAGATCGATACTGCCTACTACGGATTCCGTAGAAATGTTGGAACACGTGAGGCAATACTGACCCTACGACTTACCTTAGAAGATAGGTTAAGGAAAGGCAAACCTACATTTCTAGCATTTGTAGACTTAGAGAAAGCTTTTGACAGGGTTGATTGGAATACTGTCTTTCAAATTCTGAAGGTAGTAGGGGTCAAATACAGGGAACGAAAGGCTATTTACAATTTGTACAAGAACCAGATGGCGGTTATAAGAATCGAGGAGCATGAAAGAGAAGAAGCGGTTGGGAAGGGAGCGAGACAGGGTCGTAGCCTATCCTCGATGTTAGTCAATCTGTATATTGAGCAAGCAGTAAAGGCAACAAATAAAAATTTGGAGTAGAAATTAAAATCCATAGAGAAGAAATAAAAACTTTGAGGTTTGCCGATGACACTGTAATTCTGTCAGAGACAGCAAAGGACCTGGAAGAGCAGTTGAACGGAATGGACAGTGTCTTGAAAGGCCGATATAAGATGAACATCAACAAAAGGAAAACGAGGATAATGGAAAAATGTTCAAATGTTTGTCAAATCTTATGGGACTTAACTGCTAAGGTCATCAGTCCCTAAGCTCACACACTACTAACCTAAATGATCCTAAGGACAAACACACACACCCATGACCGAGGGAGGACTCGAACCTTCGCCGGGATCAGCCGCACAGTCCATGACTGCAGCGCTTTAGACCGCTCGGCTAATCCCACGCGGCCCGAAGATAATGGAATGTAGTTGAAATAAATCGTATGACGCTAAGGGAATTAGATTAGGAAATGAGACACTTAAAATAGTAGATGAATTTTGCTATTTGGGGAGAAAAATAACTGATGATTGTCGAAGTAGAGAGAATATAAAACGTAGACTAGCAATTGCAAGAAAAGCGTTTCTGAATAAGAGAGATTTGCTAACTTCAAGTATAGATTTAAGTTTCAGGAAGCCTTTTCTAGAAGTATTTGTATGGATTGTAGCCTTGTATGGATGTGAAATGGCTCAAATGGCTCTGAGCACTATGAGACTTAACATCTATGGTGATCAGTTCCATAGAACTTAGAACTACTTAAACCTAACTAACCTAAGGACGTCACACGACACCCAGTCATATGGATGTGAAACATGGACGATAAATAGTTTAGTCAAGAAGAGAATAGAAGCTTTTGAAATGTGGTGCTACAGAAGAATGCTGAAGATTAGATGGGTAGATCACGTAACTAATGAGGAGGTACTGAATAGAATAGGGGAGAAGAGGAATTTGTAGCACAACTTGACTAGAAGAAGGAATCGGTAGTAAGACACATACTGCGGCATCAAGGGGTCACCAGTTTAGTGATGGAGGGAAGCGTGTAGGGTAAAAATCGTAGAGGGAGACCAAGAGATGAATACATTAAGCAGATTCAGAAGGATGTAGGTTTGCAGTAGTTACTCGGAGATGAAGACGCTTGGAGAGGATAGAGTAGCATGGAGAGCTGCATCAAACCAGTCTCTGGACTGAAGACCACAAAAACAACAACCAATAATGCAAATCACTTAAAAAATTCAAGTTCACTGGCACCATAGACTGCAATGACGCATCATAGGCTAGACAGTGTTCTGGGTGGGAGACACTGTTAGCAAGCTTGTGAATTCCCGCGACTCATGTTCTTCGCATCGCTGCACTGCTGCTGCCCGTTGAATTCAATGTTGTCAGAAAGAGATAGGTTTCCCGCGGCATCGAATATATGGCCAGTTTTACGACTGGTGGGAGTTTTAAATCAAACGCTGGATTTTTTTTTTTATTAATTTCGAGCATAAGATGCAGCTGAATTCTGGTGACAATTTTTCGAAGAAAAAAGTGTGTCTTACAGTCCGTAATATATGGTATGTAACTCATCTTCTTATGCTTCTTCATCATCGTCTTCTCTCTCACCCAGCACAATATCGAAAGAGGACTCGCAGAGGATGATCATCGTATTTACAGTACTGTGTAGTGCTGCCAATATCTGTCGACCATAACAAGTCAGGATATATTCCACTTTCTGTTTCTCCTTCGTCGTCGTCTTCTCCTTCTTGGTAACTACAGTATATCTGTCTTCTCAGACACAACAGGTTGCCTGAATGCGATGTGCGTAACATTTCTTAATGTGTAATCGAACAGAGATATCCGTATTGATCTCTGAGATACTAAAATCCGAAACGTATGGGACTGTGACTGGTAAGCAGATAAATGGATCTGGCGAGTCCACCATATTATATCCATTCGGTACTGCAGGCCAGAACTGATGAAACGTGTTTGGGATCTGCATTGTGGAATGAAGCCACAGAAATGTTACAGTCAGTGTAGAGGAAGTTAATGTTCAGAATATGTACTGGATATTCTGTTGTCTTTACGGTTTCTTCTTCAAAATACATTTCTCTCAAAACCTAAGCCTGAGTCTAAACTACCATCCAGCTAAAAATCAACTATCTACACTCCTGGAAATTGAAATAAGAACACCGTGAATTCATTGTCCCAGGAAGGGGAAACTTTATTGACACATTCGGGGGGTCAGATACATCACATGATCACACTGACAGAACCACAGGCACATAGACATAGACAACAGAGCATGCACAATGTCGGCACTAGTACAGTGTATATCCACCTTTCGCAGCAATGCAGGCTGCTATTCTCCCATGGAGACGATCGTAGAGATGCTGGATGTAGTCCTGTGGAACGGCTTGCCATGCCATTTCCACCTGGCGCCTCAGTTGGACCAGCGTTCGTGCTGGACGTGCAGACCGCGTGAGACGACGCTTCATCCAGTCCCAAACATGCTCAATGGGGGACACATCCGGAGATCTTGCTGGCCAGGGTAGTTGACTAACACCTTCTAGAGCACGTTGGGTGGCACGGGATACATGCGGACGTGCATTGTCCTGTTGGAACAGCAAGTTCCCTTGCCGGTCTAGGAATGGTAGAACGATGGGTTCGATGACGGTTTGGATGTACCGTGCACTATTCAGTGTCCCCTCGACGATCACCAGTGGTGTACGGCCAGTGTAGGAGATCGCTCCCCACACCATGATGCCGGGTGCTGCCCCTGTGTGCCTCGGTCGTATGCAGTCCTGATTGTGGCGCTCACCTGCACGGCGCCAAACACGCATACGAACATCATTGGCACCAAGGCAGAAGCGACTCTCATCGCTGAAGACGACACGTCTCCATTCGTCCCTCCATTCACGCCTGTCGCGACACCACTGGAGGCGGGCTGCACGATGTTGGGGCGTGAGCGGAAGACGGCCTAACGGTGTGCGGGACCGTAGCCCAGCTTCATGGAGACGGTTGCGAATGGTCCTCGCCGATACCCCAGGAGCAACAGTGTCCCTAATGTGCTGGGAAGTGGCGGTGCGGTCCCCTACGGCACTGCGTAGGATCCTACGGTCTTGGCGTGCATCCGTGGGTCGCTGCGGTCCGGTCCCAGGTCGACGGGCACGTGCACCTTCCGCCGACCACTGGCGACAACATCGATGTACTGTGGAGACCTCACGCCCCACGTGTTGAGCAATTCGGCGGTACGTCCACCCGGCCTCCCGCATGCCCACTATATGCCCTCGCTCAAAGTCCGTCTACTGCACATACGGTTCACGTCCACGCTGTCGCGGCATGCTACCAGTGTTAAAGACTGCGATGGAGCTCCGTATGCCACGGCAAACTGGCTGACACTGACGGCGGCGGTGCACAAATGCTGCGCAGCTAGCGCCATTCGACGGCCAACACCGCAGTTCCTGGTGTGTCCGCTGTGCCGTGCGTGTGATCATTGCTTGTACAGCCCTCTCGCAGTGTCCGGAGCAAGTATGGTGGGTCTGACACACCGGTGTCAATGTGTTCTTTTTTCCATTTCCAGGAGTGTACATTACTCAACATCTCGCTTCATTTGTGTGTTTTATTGTAACTGATGTTCGCTTTCACATTGTTTTTTTTTTCTTTTTCTCCTCATCATCTTTTCGCTCATTCTTGATGCTGAATAACTGTGTGTCTCAACAGGGCGGAAAAAAATGTCGTCGAGTTCATCAGTTCCGTGTTTTAAAGTAATTCTGCACAGAATTTCCACACCGCCTGTCTGACTATGAGAATGGATGTTATTATTTCTCAATGTAACGTCTGGTATGGAATTGTACGTAAATGAGTTGAGAAACGCAATGTTGTATCCATGATGAAATAAATGTAGTGCAGGGCTAAAACCGGCAGTTATAATCAAGTTTTTACCAGACAGGCTAAGCGTTAGACCATGCCCGTTGACTTCTACTGTGATACTGTCAGTATATGCTAGGAGACTTTTTAATATACGTACAGTTCAGAAACTTTAAACAAAGTTAACCACAACTCCGACTTTTAGGTGATTGAAAGGAATTTTAGTTATAATTTATTGTATAGTTTTTGAAATACCTTATGTTTTCTGTAGTGGGTGGTAAATTGCCGAAGCTATCAAAATAGTACGCAACATTACCCTTCGTCATGTAAGAGACCCAATGTGCTGTTTCACTTTGCATCTGGAAGTTAACAATCGCACGCTCACACGTTTCAGAGGTTTTTGGTAAAGAATGTGTCATAAACACACCTCGAAAAAGCTTTATTTCCAGTTTTCAGCACAGTATTCTCTCAGTATTAGTAAGCGCTCTCTTTCGAAGACTTTTTTTTCGATGAAATATAAACCAAGGAAACTTTTCGTACCTGGTTCTGAGTGCAAGCCATGCCGTTTACTAAGTGCTGTTGTTTCCGTTGTATGATTATGTCTTTGCATCTCAGTCTGTGGTTTGCGTGTAGCCTTTGCTTCATTATCTGCCGTAACAATACCGGCCACTCCACCAGATAATCCTCCAAGTGCTGATTTTAGAGCAAATATTGGAACGAGAGGTAATACTCAACCTGTTTTGAGAATGAGTGTTATAATCTCTCTGCAGAGCGGTTGGGCTTTTGGAGCTAGTTGTGAAGCAGCTTTACGAGCTATTTTCACGATTGTTGTCGGATTCCGGCCCGGATTCGGTTACTTTAGACTACTTCGGACTAGAGCTGCGCTCTACAAAAACTACGGTTCGAAAGCTTTGGTACAGTACATAAATGACGTAGTAAATTGTAGGATTACCAGTAGTACTGGTAGCACTGACAGGGAAAAAAACGTAAATGATTGTGTGGGAGAGGAACTGGGAGCTGAAGACTTCTCTTTGATTTTATTTGTTTGTTTGTTTGCTTCTTTGTTTTTCACATAATCAGAACCGAACACGTTCAGTGTTAGTCCATTGTGTATTTTATATCCTTACAAAATATAAATTCCATTTTATAAGCAAAAAGTAGCTGCTCGCCTAATTTCTGGGGTTTTGTGTAACCATAATAGTTACTTTTATTGCATATACAGTTCACGTGCACAATCACAAAAGATCTATGTAATTATTGTTGTTATTTCGCATTCAAGAGAAAGTTCTTCATCATGATGATACAGCTAAGCTTACATTCACAGTCAAAAAATCTATATAGTCTTTGCTATTTTGTACTTAATAGAACGTTCTTCGTTATGATGCTAGTTAATAGTTTCTTAAGAGTGTCCTGTTACAACTGACAAGTGTGATAGTTGTTTAGCAATAACAGAAACACGTTTTATATAAGCTCGTCGAAGTATTGGAACGATGTTTGATATGTTTTCCTTTTTGCGTTGTTTTAAATGTTACCTCTTTTTTGAGAAATTTCGTTTTCTAGAGCTATATGATAAATCTATGTTTTATTTTCTTACATTTATTATAATGTCACTCTGGTTCACATTATAACTCAAAAGTTTTCGAATAAAAACCAAACTACACCGTGGCAGATTCAATTTTGCTATGAATACTGTTTATTTTTAAGTAACGGGAAGGAGGATAACTATGCAGGACAAAAAAGTTCAGTAGACAATGCGGCCCTTCACACATTCATCCGCCGAGTGAGATCACAGGTATTTTCTTCGTCCGCTAAAAGAGCTTATGTAAGAGGAAATAGTGTTAAATTCAAATTTTCTTTGTATACTTGCTGTAGTGTCCGTTCTTGTCGCACAACTGAGTATTAGCTTCCCAGCAGAGTTTGTTCTTGAAAAATCTTCGTGTTGTCTGAAGTCCCGATAATCGCGACACAACCCGAAATTTTGCGTGACGTAAACACAAAAAATTCTATTCAGGTTTTCTTGATAGCGGAAAATTCGTTAAAAAAAGACAGCTACTAGTTTTATCAGTGTCTATTGTCGCAATAAAAGTGAAATTAAACGTTTCTAAATCGTATTTAACTAACACATTTCTTATTGTTTACTAGTTAGATAGACGCGATGGCTCTGAGCACTATGGCTCTGAGCACTATGGGACTTAACATCTTAGGTCATCAGTCCCCTAGAACTTAGAACTACTTAAACCTAACTAACCTAAGGACATAACACACATCCATGCTCGAGGCAGGGTTCGAACCTGCAACCGTAGCAGTCCCGCGGTTCCGGACTGTAGCGCCTAGAACCGCACGGCCACCACGGCCGGCTAGACGCGATCTAGGCCTAAATATTCCAAGTTATAACCGTGTAAAAACCTGACCAAAGACAGTTGATACGTAAATTCTATAGAAAGCAAAATAATTACTAATTCATTCTTCTCTCATTGTATCTCTAGATCAGTACAAAAACAAGAAGCGCACGTAAGACCTTTGTGTCGTGTTTTGTTTACGCACAGTCAATCTCGCGTCCTTGACATATTTAAAACATCCTTTAAACTTAATTATTCTTTCGAAACTGACCATGAGTGAGAAATGTGGGAGCTGTTATAGGGTAGTGAGTAGAGGGATTTGTTGCCATTCTTGTAGGAAATATTTTCACTGAGGGGGGGGGGGGATGCAGTGTGGAGAATTTTGGGAGAACAGAAGAGGTTCTCTCCTGGAACTGCAGAGTATGCAGTAGGAACATTTTGATTGGGGAACAGGAAAGAAAAATCTGTTCCCTTCAGGCACAGTTGAAAGAAGCAAGGAAGGAACTGATCAGGATCAAGGGAGACAGGGGAGGGGGGGGGAGGGTAGTTGGGATCTGGCAGCTGGTAGGAGGATAGGAAGAAAGAGAACGCGATCTGACAGTTTTAACATCAACACCAAAAACAGGTATCTACCACTGCCAGAGTTAAGTGGAGAAGAGCCTCAGGTAGAAAAAAGAGCAGAAAATGTGCTGCACACTGCAACTGAGGCCAAGAAGCTTAGGAGTGTACAAAGAGTTAGGAAGAAGAAAGTGCTGCTGCTTGGTAGTAGCCATGGACGAGGTGTAGGCCCTCAGTTACAGGAAAGTTTAGGGGCGGCGTACCAGGCCACCAGTATCTTCAAGCCAAATGCAGGGCTAAGTCATGTGATAGAGGACTTAGGGGCTTTATGTAAGAACTATACAAAAGTGATCCATGTCGTGATAGTGGGTGGGGCGGCAAACAGTTTGGACAGGGATGGGGCATATGACATAGGTGGTGACCTGGACAAGATAGCTTCCCTGACTCATGGCACCAATGTACACTTTTTTGAGCTGTTCCGGGGTCATGATCGGCCACACCTTGATGGAGCTGTGAGGCGAATCAATTTGGAGTTAGGCATGGCTCTGAGGGCAGCCAACTTCGCTCCTGTCCCTCTGGTGCCCGTCGGGACTATCTACAGATCGGGTTTCACTAGGCATGGCCTACACTTAAACAGGACTGGTAAGGGAAGAATGGTAGGGCTGATTCATGAAAGTATAGATGGTGGATCTTGGATCAAAAAAATGTTCAAATGTGTGTGAAATTTTATGGGACTTAACTGCTAAGGTCATCAGTCCGTAAGCTTACACACTACTTAACCTAAATTATCCTAAGGACGAACACACACACACCCATGCCCGAGGGAGGACTCGAACCTCCACCGGGACCAGCCGCACATTCCATGACTGCAGCGCCTAAGACCGCTCGGCTAATCCCGCGTGGCAATCTTGGTTCACACGTGGTCAAATTCCTATTGTCATGGGTAGGCAAAGTAAGTATTTTTTAGGATAAATCCAGACAACAGGTTTCCCTGTAAAGATTATCTACAGCACATTAAGAAATACTGAATCAATGAGCCACAAGAAAAACAAACCATTAGAAAGAATAACATTGGGCATTTCACAGACGTAACAATCCTCCACAAAACATGCAATCAATAAAAGATAAAATACAACTATTAGAAGTTTAGCTCCAATCTTTGAACTGCACAGTAGTTTGTGTTACTGAGCACTGGTGTAGAGAGACAGAAATCTAACGTATGGTGTTATTGTCGTATGAAAGGGCAAACTCTCACTGCAGAACTGCTTCAAGGGGTGGAGGATCATGCACTTGTATCAGGAAAGTAACACAGTTCAAATCAAGACATGAGCTCAGTACAGCAAGTGAAGATAAACACTTTGAAATATAAGCTATTGAATTAACAGGGCTTGATATCACCAAGAAATTAGTTATTTTATGTGTTTGTAGAATTCTCAATGGTAGTGTCGACACTTTTTTCAATAAATTTGAGAGGTTCCATGCCCTCTTTTGCATGTCCTCATCTCATTTTCATCAATTTTATTGATGTTCTATGTCATTGCACGGTAGTAACAGACCGAATAAGGTTATTGTAATGAGAGTATTTGTACTGAGAGCTCAAAACATACTTTTCACTTGATTCCTATATACTATTTTGGGTCACTTCCCTGGGTGGCCTGTGTGAGGCAAACATCGGAGAACGTGGCATACGGCATTTCCGGCTGGGCGCTGCACTTATCCGAATTCTGAGGGGTTCGTACAATAGGCTTAAGCACCTGGCGGAACGACTGATGTCGGTCGAGTTTCGCCTATTGTATGCAGGGCGAAACGACCTGCGAGACGTCTGAGTGTCACCGCAGTTTATGTGTTTACCGTTACGGCGCGTCCAGAACGAAGATTCCTCGCACCGTCTGGCCGCATTGTCCTCTTGATTCTGAGAATACTTGCGGTCCTTGCCCTGCTGGGTGCGACTGTCTGGCGCCGGATGGCAGGTGGTCTAGGCAGGTTGTTTTCGTAGCCGGTCAAACGGCAAGTTCAGTGCCCTTAGCTGAATAGCAGAGGCATGATTGGTCAACTTAAACTGAGACTAGTTGACAACATAAAGCCCTGCTCGAAATCGGAGGGAATGGTCGCTATTGGTGCACGTGATGTTCTGAGACACTGTGGGGGAATTTCGGAATCAGAACTGAATGCTGATTCGCAGTTTTCGTGGAGAATAGGGAGTTGAGCAATGCTGGCTTCGCTCTTGCGTTGCACGGACAGATAGGTGAATTCGGGATCTTATCTTCGTCGGAGTCAGGCAGTCTTGCGACTTGGTCGCTCTTTTTAGGAAGAACTTACAATTTTCGGACAGCCTTCTAGGCCGGGGGTCGACACAGAGTTGCTGCATGGCAGAAGTCGGCGCCTACATCATCAGGACGATGCCTACCGACGACGTGCTGCAGATTTCAGTACTGGTGCAGTATTTTACAGCTCCGACATTGTAGGACCTTATCAGTTTGATAATGAATCCCTCAGCATCATGCGCGCTCGCTTTGCTACAAATCCACCTTGCTTGTTTCTCCATGTGAACCCAATTGAACTCTCACTACTAATTGCGATACTGCTATATAGTCGGGAGATTAATATTTGATTCATTAGGACCTCCAGTCATTATCGTCAATCTATTGCACTGCAGAGAGTAGGAGCCCCTTGTTCTCCAGCCAACTCTTATTATGATAATATTTCAGTAAACCCTATCCTTTAACCTACTGTTTGTGTCGATAAACATGTGCATTTATGTTCCGATGTATAATAAATCTCATTGTAATATTTAATCCGCATATCAGTTCGTAGATATATGCAGAATTCCATTTCCTGTTCCTTATCATGATAAGTTCTCTTTTTTTCTGGGTAGATTACGATTTTTATTAAATTATTGTGAGTGTGCAGTTCTTATTTTACCAACCAGCAGGGTCCACCATCATTTTCTTTCTTTACCGTTGTGCGCATAATTAATTAGGTGGTAGATAAGGAGGGGGTCGAGTGCATGTCTCATTCTCATGCAAAATTCGTCTGAATTAAAGAGGTACAAACTCTTCTCCACCCCAGAACCTCGCATAATATGACGACCCTTGCCTCGGTTCTTTCCTGTGACTGCTGAGACGCTGTCAGGACTTGAGCGATAACATTTCCTGATTAAAGGAAAACAACATAATTAATTTTCTTTGCTGTAATTATATTTCGCGAGAGAAATATTTTGCGGCGCGCATGTAATAGCCATTGATTTTGTTCATTTATTTAGTAATTTCATGTTGTTTTATTTTGTGTGTGTTGGTTGATGGGTGTGGGTTCTGTACCACACCACATTCCGTTGAAATTGACAGCGTTGATCCAGCGTTGAAATTATTTTGGAGGGGTTGTTTTATCGAGATTTGTACTTGTGGGTTAATTTTTTTTTTTTTGGAGTAGGAATCGATTAGTGCAATTTTTGTGTCAAGTGTTATATGGGGTTTTCGCTGTTATATTTTTGTTGTTGTTTACGTTCCGTAAATGAATGTTCACTCGTAGCAGGGTGCGACTGTTGTCGAACGCATCTCGAATGAATAGACTGCACACGATCAGGGTGGTAGCTAGGTTGAGCCAGATGAAGAATTGTTGAGTTTTCCTACGGGACGGGAGATGTGGAACACAGACGTTAGACGCGAATCGGAGGCAGACCGAGAGCAGGAGGATCTGAGCGGTGAAATCAGTGAGAAAGAAGGGGAGGTAGAAGTGAATAGGCATGTGGAGGCTCTTGTTTATATAAATAAGAACACAGATGAGGAAAATCCAGCCGACGAAAATCCAGCCTCGACAGTATAGCAGTGCTCAAGTGTCTAGAGTAACATCACCAATTGGTGGAGAGGGGCCTAGTCAGCAGAAGGTTTTATTATTAGAGATTTTGGGGGTGGTTAAGGACATAAAGCTGAGCCTAGAAAAGAGAATGAATGAAGTTGAGAATAAGCTACTTGCGGTTGTGAACGAAGTGAAGAGTGAAATAGCGGAGGTCGGTAAGACGAGTGTCGTGGCGATGAAAAGTTCCGTTGAAGCCAAGAAGGAAGCAGAGTTAGCAAGGGTTGAAGAAGCTGGCGCCAAAAAAAATGGCAAAAGTCGCAAATAACCGTCAAAGAATCGCTAGGCGAATTGGACACGTCAGTGCGGTAGGAACTGATGCAATAAAAGCCCAGGGGGAGGAAGCACTTGCGAGCACAACGCAAAGAATGGAAAACGCTGAAGAACGCGTTGCGGGTCCCACCCAACGGTGTAAATTGGTACATCGCATCCAGAGTCAACGACCGGCGAATATGGAAGTGTGGCACCGAACGGCGACCCACCGTGCACCGGCTCGGGTCAAGGTAGTGGACTACGAAGAGCGCACAGCAGACCAGAGGGCGCACGGATGCAAAATTACAGCCCGACCGCAAAAACTAACGCTCAGTTCCAGTATCATTATGGAGCAGAACTATGTGGTCACAGCACGCACCAGGAGATGTCAGCTCGCGTCAGACAGACGGGCGAGTTTGATACCAAACCAATAGAAATGTGCAAGAGGGACCAGAGTTTGATTACAAACACTTCTTATCGGTCCTCAAATACCAAAATTTCCGGGAAGATGGAGGCTTACTTCACCCAAAAATTTGGCTGTCACAATTTTCTAACACGCTACCAATATCTTGGCCATTGACAGCAAAATTAGAGTTTGTCTGCGGGCACATCGAGGGCACGGCAGCTGAGAAAATGCGCGGCGTTGCGGGTACATGCCGAAAGTACCAAAAATTCACCGACGCGTTTCTCGGTACGCATTGGTCCCGCGAAATGCAAGACCGTATAAAACAGGAAATAATTTTGTGTCCAGATCTGGAGGAGTCAGGACAAAAGAGCACCACGAAGCTCTTTGAGGCTTTAATTAAAAAGAATCAGTTTCTTGAAGTGCCACACAGTGATGGTGAAATAATTAAGTTCTGTTTCGCGAAACTGCCAAGCAGCTACCAGCAAGCGCTTGTAGGAAAGTACGGAAATGTTTCCCCTTTGTTTCTACATCTACATCTACATCTATATTCCGCAAGCCACCTGAGGGTGTGTGGCGGAGCGTACCTTGAGTACCCCTATCGGTTCTCCCTTCTATTCAAGTCTCGTATTGTTCGTGGGAAGAAAGATTGTCGGTATGCCTCTGTGTGCGCTCTAATCTCCCTGATCTTATGCTCATGGTCTCTTCGCGAGACATACGTAGGAGGGAGCAATATACTCCTTGACTCCTCGGTGAAGGTATGTTCTCGAAACTTCAACAAAAGCCCGTACCGAGCTACTGAGCGTCTCTCCTGCAGAGTCTTCTACTGGAGTTTATCTGTCATCTCCGTAACGCTTTCTTAATTACTAAATGATCCTGTAACGAAGCGCGCTGCTCTCCATTGGATCTTCTCTATCTCTTCTATCAACCCTATCTGGTACGGATCCCACACTGCTGAGCAGTATTCAAGCAGTGGGCGAACAACTGTACTGTAACCTACTTCCTTTGTTTTCGGATTGCATTTCCTTAGGATTCTTCCAATGAACCTCAGTCTGGCATCTGCTTTACCGACGATCAACTTTATATGAGCATTCCAGTTTAAATCACTCCTAATGCGTACTCCCAGATAATTTATGGATTAACTGCTTCCAGTTGCTGACCTGCTATATTGTAGCTAAATGATAACGGATATTTCTTTCTACGTATTCGCAGCACATTACACTTGTCTACATTGAGATTAAATTGCCATTCCCTGCACCATGCGTCAATTCGCTGCAGATCCTCCTGCATTTCGGTACAATTTTCCATTGTTACAACCTCTCTATATACCACAGAATCATCCGCAAAAAGCCTCAGTGAACTTCCGATGTTATCCACAAGGTCATTTATGTATATTGTGAATAGCAACGGTCCTATGACACTCCCCCCACACCTGAAATCACTCTTACTTCGGAAGAGTTCTCTTCATTGAGAATGACATGCTGCGTTCCATTATCTAGGAACTCTTCAATCCAATCACACAATTGGTCTGATAGTCCATATGCTCTTAGTTTGTTCATTAAACGACTGTGGGGAACTGTATCGAACGCCTTGCGGAAGTCGCAGGTTCGAATCCTGCCTCGGGCATGGATGTGTGTGTTGTCCTTAGGTTAGTTAGGTTTAGGTAGTTCTAAGTTCTAGTCCCATAGTGTTCAGAGCCATTTGAACCATTTTTTTGAACCTTGCGGAAGTCAAGAAACACGGCATCTACCTGGGAACCCGTATCTATGGCCCTCTGAGTCTTGTGGACGAATAGCGCGAGCTGGGTTTCGCATTGATCCTCAACACTATCTGTAGTTGAGATAAAACTTTTGTGTTGAGCCGTCAAGTACGGAAAATTGAAACATTCAAATGCCTTCCGCGCGAGTTGGAGCTAGTTTTTGAAATAGAAGCAGCACATGATCGAAGGAAAGGGCAATATAACCATTACAACAGTGACTTTCGTGGAGCACCACGCAGAAACAACCACAATGACAGGAGGAATGAGCGTGATGGAACATCCGGGAGGCAGGACTATGGGAGACAAAATTCAGGACGGCAGAGTAACTTGCAGAGACAAAACGATACCAGCCAGTATACGACACGAGCTGGAGGTGCAGAGATTCACAAGAACAGCGGGATGAGTCAATCGAAATACGTAGTCCTAGCCCGAGTTCCAATCACCGAAACAGAAACGGATGGCGAGATTGAAACCAGGACCATGCGGATTCGGCTCGGGGAAAATCCGCACAAATACTCGGAAAGAGCCGTATATATATGGTCAAATGTAAGGAGCGAGAGAACGTAGTTTTCGTATAAAAAAAAGTGTTGCCTGTGTGTGAAACAAAAGGGAAACATTTCTAAAATAGACAGGGTTAGAAAACATCTTCTGTTGTGTACCTGTTAGACATTAAGTGTGATAATTAGTTTTTATTTTATATTCTTTAACATGTACATGTATAACACGTAGGGGCAACGGAGCGACATATGATCTTGCGCGATACTGGTTAACTTAGAAACCAAAGTGTCGGTCTAACTCACTTTTCCGGACTTTCCGTTACATGGAGAAGCCACCACTCTTCCGAGTCATTGGTAACACAGGCTCGATCTTCATGTGTGTTTTGTCTTTACACCATACCTATTACTGTGTCTTTGTTGAGGAAGAGCTACTGGATGCATATCGACAGTGATCTGGGCACGCCTTACAGCGTTGCACCGTCGGTTTTCGAGGTATTTGTCACTGGTGTCATGGGCACACATTTGCAGTGTTGCACCGATTTTCAGTGAGGCTTTTTTTTTCGATGGATTGTTGGGCACGCCAAAGCCCGTTGCACCAAACTCTTAAGGCTTGGAGGCGGATATACAAAGGTGGCCATTGTGCCCACCCATGCCGCTGCTGCTGCTCGCAACCTTTCTGGAGTGTGGCGAGTTTCTCGTACGATGGTATGTCACGTCTTTGAATGTGTGCGGTCGTTGGGATTTATCGTATGAGCGGTGTAATGCAGAAGGTATGGAATTCCTCAAGAAGTCCGGTAATTGGCGTCTTGGTGTGAGACCTAGCACACAAGAGAAGTCTAAATGTATGATATTTATAAGAACTTGTTTACAGAGGTAGAGTCTTTGCATTGTAACTTGCGAATTCTGCCATGTTTTTTGTGTAAATTTTCCACCGTAAGTTTCAGTACTTCCAGATCCATCTCAGATGAGTAGCGACCAACTCAGCGTATCGGCCACGCCAGAGACAGCAACATCCATGGAGTTGTCTCAGCGGGGCAGGACGGGTGAGTATGTATGGTAAACGAGTGCAGCCGATAAGTTACATACAGTATTTTTATTAATTTCCATTACTAAGGCCATTGCAGCTAATTTTATCTCGTCTAATATGTGTTCATTGAGTATTTGTGTGCGGCCACCATGTTTTGAGCAGTTTCAGGGATCCATCGAGGCCTCTGGGATCGGAGACGGCGAGGGTAGTGCAGTGGCGCCTGTAGATAACGTAGTTAGCAAATTTAAATTGTCATCCGTAGTTGTGAGCATGCTCCAGCGACGGGTAGGCTGTAGTTGGGATTACATATGGTAGTTTAGGATTATGGGTAGCGTACTTCAGCTTTTCTTTATCTTAATGAATCAATAATTACACATACCCTGTTATTAACAATCGTACCACAGGTAAAGTCACTACTCTTTACAATAAGTAGTCCAAGACATCCTGTTCAAGTTCGGTGGTTGATCAAATATTTAGCATCGCACAAGGTTTGAGCTCCTCACCTTTATCTTACGAACCCACCGCCTTAACCATTACGCTATCGCAGCTCCTCGTACCATCTGAGCTACAGAAGCACGACTCACGCCCGGTACTCACAGTTCCCGAGTTCGAGTCTTGGTCGGGCACACAGTTTTAATCTGCCAGGAAGTTTCATATCAGCGCACACTCCGCTGCAGAGTGAAAATCTCATTCTGGAAACATCCCCCAGGCTGTGGCTAAGCCATGTCTCCGCAATATCCTTTCTTTCAGGAGTGCTAGTTCTGCAAGGTTCGCAAGAGAGCTTCTGTAAAATTTGGAAGGTAGGAGATGAGGTACTGGCAGAAGTAAAGCTGTGAGTACCGGGCGTGAGTCGTGCTTCGGTAGCTCAGATGGTAGAGCACTTGCCCGCGAAAGGGAAAGGTCCCGAGTTCGAGTCTTGGTCCGGCACACAGTTTTAATCTGCCAGGAAGTTTCATATCAGCGCAAACTCCGCTGCAGGGCGAAAATCTCATTCTGGAGTTCTATTCATGTAAATATTCATTTCTATTAATTTTTTTATTGAATGTACAAAATACGATCTTTACGAATTCTGAATCCTGTTTTTGTAAAAAGTTTTGGGGAGGCACACTTTATAAAAGGACTTAAGTATTGTGCAGGTACTGGGAACAGCGACTGACTGCTGGACGAGAATTGACGCTACAAGGTTGTTGATGTGGAGTAAATGGGGGCCGAGCCGCAGGGAAAGTTCTGAGGGAGGCGGGAGTCAGTCACGACACATCTCCCCTCTCCCCGACGGCTCAGAGGCGCGTGCCGCCTACCTGCTCAGCGCAGTGAAAGTAAGGCGGCGGCTCATGTGGCGGACAGCTCGTGGTCAGCGGAGGGTGGGCACAACCCCGGATTCCCACCGGGACAGGCGACCCCGTTGGCAGCTGGCCTAGGAGACAGCACGGCGCCGCTCAGCAGTGACGCACAAATGGGCATTCCACTGCAGAGGAGGTGCCGGACGACGAGGGCGTGCTCTAACAATGGCGGCACGAAGCGTCGGAGAGATCTCTTGAGCACTTATGACGGACGCCGTTTACAGTTCCTGCACGAGTTCGCATAACTCGCTGTAATGAGCTGGACTGCACGCCCAAAGCAGCTGTGTGCTGGATATTGCTGGACTGCAGTTTGTAGTGATTATCTCATCTTCTACAGAGAGCAGTGCCGAGCAATTGGCCACTTTGATCGATCTGCTAGCCTTGTTTCAACCTGCATCAGATGACTCCACGAGTGTTGGAGTCACTCTAAGAGTAGTATCCCGTACTGCAAATTTTTGGTCTAGATAAGATCAAGAGTTACTGTCTTCGGACAGCCAACTACTTGTCCTGCGGCTCTGTCCCGAATCTTGCGGTCCTCCATACAATCAGAGCATGTACCTGTGCTTGCCATGCACTGCTCAGACAACTGCGAGAACACAGTGAAATTTGTGCCTTCAGTGAAAACACCACTAACACCAAATACAATTCAAACTCGTGCGCCTCACCCAGCAGAACACGCTACGAAACAAATGAACGCCACACAGCCACAACAACATGTAATGGCAGCGGAAACTCCGCCTATATTTTGAGTAATCGGAAAAACTGCATTGCCACGCGAACACAGGCAAAGAAGTAAGCCTATTTACTTCGCCAACAATACAGGAAAACGTACCACAACTTCAAAACTGTAAGTTACAGAAAAAAACGTGATACAGTCTTATTTCCGTTCGTAAATGCACAACAAACAGAAAATAAATTACGTTTTGCTGTTTGCAGATGACAAGTTGTATATTGTGTAGCAGAACAGCTACCAAAACAAGAGGACAATAACATCATGTAAGGTATGTTACTTTTCGCCAATTGAGTTATAAATGCAACTTTTACATAATATTCTAAACGACGGAAATCTTAATATGTTAACAATAAATTTACAGTTAAAAATAAAAATAGAACCCACTGACGATAGCACAGAAGTGCTGAAACATGTATGGGTGAAACAAAAAGAAAAGAGGTGTCTAGCATAAGGCTGAACATCACATCCCATTACATGTACATTGTTTTGCTTTATACATTTCAGTCTTCTTTTTTATATGTACATGTTCATGTTAAAGATATCCTGGTTCCTTATCATGTCAGTTTGGAACAATTTTTTTTTTGTTGTGCACTGTGTGTTACATAATCTTCGATCACACAGGTATACTCATAAAATTTCTGTCTTTGTTATGTACACTATATCTCTTTTATGTTGATGCCTGTCAATTGTCACTATGTGTACAAATTTCTTGTGTGTGTGTCAATAGTTACAAAAGTTATACACAACAATGTGCTACAGTTACACGAGAGTATTTTTGTTTGTGTATGTGAGTGGGATATCTGCAGTTACAATTCTGGTTAGTGGTGAATGGACCATCAGTCAATCAATCACTGTGAAAGATTATCATCCTTTCTGTTCAGGGAAATGACGTGAGTGTGGTTAAGTGTTTCAACCATGTCGCATAGATATATTGTTTGTCTATTTGGCTTCATGCAAAAGTAAGTATGTGTTTGAGTTGGGCACCAGTAGCTAATTATTAAATGTTACCTTAATGAGAAGCTTGTAGATCCAAAAGGTCAACATTTTATTGCAGCTTCGAACTTGGCCTTCTAACATGTGTTCAACATTTGTATGACTATGCGAGTATGTCCATGAACGACTGTGGGCTCCCTGAGGGTGAATCTGTGTTACAGATCGTTAATCGTCAACGTAAGATGTTGGCAAAGTCATTAGAAAAATTCCACCTTTCATTTTATCATCAATTTCCAGTATTATCTGCCAATTTGTTGTGACATTTTGTAAACTCTTCAGACCGATTCTTTTTGAGTGATTGACACATCCACCTTTGTCAGGTGAGTCAACCACTACCGAAAAGAATCTAAAGTGACTGAGGGGTAACGATAGGTTCCATGCCGTCTTTTGCATGTCTCCTCTCATTTTCATCAATTTTATCAATGTTCTATGTCATTGCACGGTATTAACAGACCAAATAAGGTTATTGTAATGAGATTATTTGTACTGCTAGCTCAAAAAGTACTTTTCACTTGACTCCTATACATGTTGAGTTACTTCCCTGGGTGGCCTGTGTGAGGCAAGCATTGGAGGACGTGGAACACGGCATTTCCGGCTGGGGGCTGCACTTCCTCGAATTCTGAGGGGTTCGATCAATAGGTTTAAGCGCCTGGCGTAACGACTGACGTCGGTAGAGTTTCGCTTATTTTATGCAGGGCGAAACAACCTGCGAGACGACTGAGTGTCGCCGCAGTTTACGTGTTTACCGTTCCGGCGCGTCCAGAACGAAGATTCCTATCAAGTTTTCTCACCTTCCGCCTAACTGTCATAGTACGTGCAGCGGATCCTCATGCAGTTTGGAATTCCTGCGTGATGGTCTGGATAGATGTCTGCGTATTACACATTACGACCCTCTTCAACTGTCGGCGGTCTCTGTCAGTCAACAAACGAGGTCGACCTGTACGATTTTGTGCTGCACGTGTCCCTTCACGTTTCCACTCCACTATCACATCGGGAACAGTGGACCTCGGATATTTAGGAGTGTGGAAATCTTGCGTACAGACGTATGATGCAAGAGATATCCAATCACCTGACCACGTTCGAAGTCCGTGAGTTCCACAGAGTGCCCCATTCTGCTCTCTCACGATGTCTAATGACTACTGAAGTCGCTGATATAGAGTACCTGGCAGCAGAAGGCAGCACAAGGAACCTAATATGAAAAACGTATGTTTTTGGGGGTGTCCGGATACTTTTATCATATAGTGTATGTATATATACACTGAAGCGCCAAAGAACTGGTATAGGCATGCATATTCAAATACAGAGATATGTAAACAGACAGAATACGGTGCTGTGGTCGGCAATGCCTATGTAAGACAACAAGTGTGTGGTGCAGTTGTTACATCGATTACTGCTGCTACAATTGCAGGTTATCGAGATTTAAGTGAGTAGAACATCAAATCTCAGACTCTCTGCAGACGGAAAAAGATCTTGCATGAATGGGAACAATGACGGCTGAAGAGAATCGTTCAACGTGACAGAAGAGCAACTCTTCCTCAAATTGTTGCAGATTTCAATGTTGGGCCATCAGCAAGTGTCAGCGTGCTAACCATTCAACGGAACATCACTGCCGAAGGCCTACTCGTGTACTCTTGATGACTGCACGACACAAAGTCTTACGCCTCGCATGGGCTCGTCAACACCGACTTTCAACTGTTGATGGCTGGAAACATGTTGCCTGGTTAGACGAGTCTCGTTTCAAATTGCATCGAGTGGATGGACGTGTACGGGCATGGAGAAAACCTCATGGATCCATGGACCCTGCATGTAGGTAGGGGAGAGATGAAACTGCAGGAGGCTTTGTAATGGTGTGGGACGTGTGTAGTTCGAGTGATATGGGACACCCGATACGTCTAGTTACACCTCTGACTGGTGACATGTAGTAAGCATCCTGTCTGATCACCTGCATCCATTTATGTCCATTGTGCATTCCGACAGACTTGAGCAATTCTACCAGGACAATGCGACACCCCGCAAGTTCAAAATTGCTACAGAGTGGCTCCAGAAAAGCTATTCTGAGTTTAAACACTTCCGATGGCCACCAGACTCCCCAGACATGAACATTATTGAGCATATCTGGGATGCCTTGCAAGGTGCTGTTCAGAAGAGATCTCCACCCCGTCGTTCTCAGATTTATGGACAGCCCCGCAGGATTCATGGTGTCAGTTCCCTCCAACACTAGTTTAAACATGAGTCGAGTCCGCGCCACGTTGTGTTGTGGCGCTTTTGCGTGCTCGTGGGGGCCCTACGCGATATTAGGTAGGTATACCAGTTTCTTTGGCTCTTCAGTGTGTAAACAACAATGTGTTTATGCACGATCGATAGAAATATACGCTTTTGATATGATCGGGCTTATCATTACTTTAATTACATAACGAAATTTAATTTAATTATATAACGACAAATTGTAATTAAGTATCTCCTTAGTAGTTAGTGACCAAGCAGTTATGTTCATCACATTCAAACGTCTTTATTTTCTGATATATCCTCAGATGCTTCTCGGAATCCTCTCCTCATTGTAGATGATGGGCATTACTCTAATAATTGGTGCAAGCTACCACTCTAGCAGTAAGCGCAGTTGTAGATCCTTATTTTGAGGATGGGGTTTTCTCGCTCCCACGAATACTTTCCTCTCCTTACACTTCTGGAATCTGAAAAAAACATTGGTCATTTTATCTAGCGGATGACTATTCGGAAACACGCACAAGACACACAATCATAACATATGGCTGACAATACAAGACAACATAAAACTCTCTGTTATGGTACTGATAACGTCACTAATGTTTTCACGTAGTCTGCTTTCCGTTCCTGAATCTGTGACGGAACCTTACCTCTATTTTTAAATTAGAATACTCTTCAGCAAATCGTTACGTCGATGGGAGTTACTTTTTTTCCTCTAAGATATTCAGTATTAAAATTACGGACGTCCTCCAGATGACAGCTGGGCCATCTATGAACAGAATAACCAAAATTCACAAGCAATTCCTTCAGTTAATCAGACACACATACCTTTACGTGATGTGGCGTGTTTTTAATCTAGTAATCTACTCTTCCCTTAGGTTACCAATGGAATTTAATTAGAATAATGTTTCGTCAGGGATAAGAGATCGGCGAAATGTGTTTGCAGCAAATATAACATGCTTTAATTGTGGGTTTAGGGGGCATGTGCAGAGTCACTGCCGCCAGCCAGGGAGTAATAGAGGTGGTATGAACTACAAAGAGCTTTATTGCAGTAACAATAGGGGTGAAATAACCGGCAGTAGTGTTATGGGAATTATGGTAAGGATTGTTTAAGTGGTGATAAACACCCATTAAACTCGAAAGGAAACCCCTCAACCGCCGAAAGGCGCTCTCAGTAAAATCAAATGCAGTAAATACGAATGTAGAGGCGAAAAGTGCTTATTGGGTGTAATAGGTTGTGAGAAGTATAATTTTTTGTTGGACACAGGGCTGCATGTGTCTGTGGCTTTGAGAGATTTAGTAGACAAGAAGCCACTGGACCCATGACATTATGATTTGTATGGAATAGGGGATAATGGTATATGGCCACAGTGTATAGAAGTGGAGTCTAATGTATTCGAGGATTACAGCACAATCATAGGGCAGAACTTTCGGCATCTGCATCATGTCATAAATGACATTCGACGACGTGCAGTGCAGCTTAGTGGGAACATACACTCCTGGAAATTGAAATAAGAACACCGTGAATTCATTGTCCCAGGAAGGGGAAACTTTATTGACACATTCCTGGGGTCAGATACATCACATGATCACACTGACAGAACCACAGGCACATAGACACAGGCAACAGAGCATGCACAATGTCGGCACTAGTACAGTGTATATCCACCTTTCGCAGCAATGCAGGCTGCTATTCTCCCATGGAGACGATCGTAGAGATGCTGGATGTAGTCCTGTGGAACGGCTTGCCATGCCATTTCCACCTGGCGCCTCAGTTGGACCAGCGTTCGTGCTGGACGTGCAGACCGCGTGAGACGACGCTTCATCCAGTCCCAAACATGCTCAATGGGGGCAGATCCGGAGATCTTGCTGGCCAGGGTAGTTGACTTACACCTTCTAGAGCACGTTGGGTGGCACGGGATACATGCGGACGTGCATTGTCCTGTTGGAACAGCAAGTTCCCTTGCCGGTCTAGGAATGGTAGAACGATGGGTTCGATGACGGTTTGGATGTACCGTGCACTATT
Source organism: Schistocerca cancellata (assembly GCF_023864275.1). Classification (NCBI taxonomy): domain Eukaryota; kingdom Metazoa; phylum Arthropoda; class Insecta; order Orthoptera; family Acrididae; genus Schistocerca; species Schistocerca cancellata. The sequence goes on along the minus strand of NC_064629.1, from coordinate 856,007,639 downwards.
CAGTGTCCCCTCGACGATCACCAGTGGTGTACGGCCAGTGTAGGAGATCGCTCCCCACACCATGATGCCGGGTGTTGGCCCTGTGTGCCTCGGTCGTACGCATTCCTGATTGTGGCGCTCACCTGCACGGCGCCAAACACGCATACGACCATCATTGGCACCAAGGCAGAAGCGACTCTCATCGCTGAAGACGACACGTCTCCATTCGTCCCTCCATTCACGCCTGTCGCGACACCACTGGAGGCGGGCTGCACGATGTTGGGGCGTGAGCGGAAGACGGCCTAACGGTGTGCGGGACCGTAGCCCAGCTTCATGGAGACGGTTGCGAATGGTCCTCGCCGATACCCCAGGAGCAACAGTGTCCCTAATTTGCTGGGAAGTGGCGGTGCGGTCCCCTACGGCACTGCGTAGGATCCTACGGTCTTGGCGTGCATCCGTGCGTCGCTGCGGTCCGGTCCCAGGTCGACGGGCACGTGCACCTTCCGCCGACCACTGGCGACAACATCGATGTACTGTGGAGACCTCACGCCCCACGTGTTGAGCAATTCGGCGGTACGTCCACCCGGCCTCCCGCATGCCCACTATACGCCCTCGCTCAAAGTCCGTCAACTGCACATACGGTTCACGTCCACGCTGTCGCGGCATGCTACCAGTGTTAAAGACTGCGATGGAGCTCCGTATGCTACGGCAAACTGGCTGACACTGACGGCGGCGGTGCACAAATGCTGCGCAGCTAGCGCCATTCGACGGCCAACACCGCGGTTCCTGGTGTGTCTGCTGTGCCGTGCGTGTGATCATTGCTTGTACAGCCCTCTCGCAGTGTCCGGAGCAAGTATGGTGGGTCTGACACACCGGTGTCAATGTGTTCTATTTTCCATTTCCAGGAGTGTATTTTGGCTAGACGAAGCTATCGTCAGTGTTGATCTGTCATGAAGAGTGTTGCACAAAGCAATGCAGTTAAACTGTGAGCAACTGCGTTAAGGCTTAAATCACATGATTGTATGTTGATTCGTACCGGGAAGTCGCTGTGAGTGACTGGGGAGCCTAATTTACCAACTGTTATGTAGCTTGTTGTTTACTAAGACAAAGTATTGTACATATTCATGAAAAGGACAGGGGCAGGGTGATACCTGTCGGTGTGGATCAATTTCCTCTCGAGAATGTCAAACATGTGTGAGACTGGTTCTGATCTATCTTCCTACCACAATTATGCAAGGACTCTCTGTGAGTGCTTCAGGAATTTTGTGTTGAACCCATAACCTGCAAGGTAGGAGGATACCATCTCATGCATGCAGAGTGGAGCAGTATGGACAGTGATGTAATCAGAGAATGATCTCAGTGCTGGTTCCACGACACTCACTCTACAGTAAACGTTATCACTAAGTGAAATTAGTGTACAGGTTCAGAAAAAATGAAAATCTTAGATTTTCATTATTATGGTTTATTTTTACTCTAATTATGACTTCATGACATATTTTAATACACACAGGTTGGTAAAATATTGATATGGGGTCTTCACAATTCCTAACTATTCTAAGGTTCTTTTTTGTAAGATGGTTGATTACCATTTCTGGAGGTCGATAAGATACAAACACATTAAACAAAATTGGGACCAGTGATATCAATTAAGTTTAAAATGCACAATTAAAATAACCAATTAATGGGTGGGAATCGGTAAAGAGCACTCAGTGCGATGTGCACAATTAATTAATCTGCCATATCCAACCGTGTTCCTCTAGGAAGGTTTTCTGAAGGGTCGTCGTTAAAAGCCGATCAATTCTTTTCGTTAAATCGGATAGCTCTCGTTTCTGCTTCAATTAAGCAAGACAGTCATGAATATGTTTAACTGCAGGTCATGGCTCAATGTACAAAAAAATAGGAGAGTCTTAGATGACCGCAGTTCTGAGGGTCAAATGAACATCAGTTGTTGGTATAGCGCGAGCGCACGTTTACCTTTCGGCGGCTGCGGCAGTGGAGGTTGTCGGTGCGAGCTGTCAACCTCAGAATCTATTCAAAATCTCTCTCGTCTGTTAAACACCAGTCTGATACATTTCTTGCGTCTTCGGTGAAGCTGAGACTCCTAGTTGTTCCCTGGCTAAGTTAATTGGCATGGTACACGCTTTTGGCGGGAATTGTGTGTACGTCATTGTACTCTAATCGCTCGCAAGCGTTAACTGTCAGTTCTTGGTGCGATTCTCTGTACTAGGGGACTTCGAGAGTTTAACTCCTTATGAGTTAAGATGGTACTGTGAACAAGTGTTCACATAATGACTCTCGCAATTGTCTCAGCATGGCGTGAGTCGCCTTGCTCAAACACTCGATGATTTGCTGCAAGAGAAAGAGCGAATTCTTCTCTCTACGTTTGTCTGTATCAAAGCTGGTGGCCATGAGTTTTCTTTCTGTCCAGCCAGAGCGTTCATACTCGTTATAGCCCCACCCACTAGAATTTTGGTAGCCTATCACAGGCATCGTTTTTTTTCGTAGGGCAGATTTTAGCTTCTGCTACGTAATACTGAGATAAAGATTTCTCTTTCATGTGAGTTTTAACACAGGTTGCTACAATGAGTCACCAACGGTTTGAGTTGGGTTTCTCTGGACGTTTATCTGTCATCTCCCACCGTGTTCCTGTAGGAAGGTTTTCTGAAGGGTCGTCGTTAAAAGCAGGGACAAGGGTTGCTTTTGCCAGTGGCCTAGGCAGTGGCTCCGGCATCTCATTGTGTCCACTAGATGTCCCCGCTGTGAAGTTTTTAGCCGGCATGCGGGATGGGGGTTCTGTCATAAAATTCTCCTTCCCGCAGAACTGCGTTCCGTAGCTAAGGTCTGGGAAATTACTTGCATGCAATTACTAATGTGAGTGTTAGTGGTTTATATTCACAAAATGCTGGCTTGGTTATTTGATCTGCATATCAATAAAATTCGTACAATTTCATGGAACCATGTCATGTGACATATCGATTTAACCAGCATTGGTTTATGGATTCAGTGTAGGGTGTGTTATTTATTTGCCATCTTACAAATGTCAAGTTGTTAAAATGGATGTTAGTGGAAACACTAAATTTTGGAAGAGGAAGATTACTAGACAGAAAGTGTACACTATTAAAGGGCATAGGATACCGTTGTAGCAACGAAATCCACTTTCCGTCAGTGCAGTGAAGTGCATTGTGTGCAAGATTGGTTTTCCTTAAATTACAGCTGTCATTTGGTTTTCCGTACCAGCCGCCAAGGGCGCTACAATTGACATTGAACATACCACAGCCCCCATGAAGTGTACATAATGTTTTGAGATATAATAGTTCTGTTGTTATTTCTAGTCAATTATTATTCTCTTGCAGTTACGCCTAGCAGAAGTAACATTCTTCTCAGAGTATATAAGATTGTGTATTTATCCGAACTGTATTGGCTAATTGTGTGCTTCCACATTCTTTCTCGGACGCAAATAAAGTTCCGTTCTGCAAGTCCACAATGATAATTTCTTGTGCCCTCAGGTTATTAACAAATCGGTCATAATCGATACATCAGTAATGGCCAATGTGGTGACCCCAACGTGATTGAACCCCGAAAAACGCCAAGAGGTGCAATTACACTGGATACAACATGACAGAAACGTCAGAAGAAATAATTCCGATAGTCGCGAGACTCGTAATGCACTTACCCCCGTTCTGGCTGCACAATCCGGCTCTTTGGTTTGCGCAAGTTCAAGCCCGGTTCCTCTGCAGGGGTATTACTATGGACTCCTCAAAATTTGCGCTGATCGTCAGTCAATTAGACCATCGTTACGCGGCAGAAATACAAGATGTAGTCACCATACAACTGGCAGTCCACACATATGAGAGATTGAAGGCAGAGGTGATACGACGAATTTCCACATCGGTAGAGGAGCACATACGACAGGTGTTAACTCAAGAAGACATGGGAGACCACAAAGCATTGCAGTTTTTATGGCATTAGCACAGCATGGTAGACATTTTTACTGTGCCTGATAGCCTGCTGCATAGATTGTGGAGTCGCCGTCTTCCGCCACTCATACAGGCCATCATAGCATCGCAGGCTGACGGGCCCTTGGATGCAGAGACAGACTTGGCCGACCTTGAAGTGGACGCTACAGGCCAGGCTGCTATAGTACGTCTGTAACAGCATGCGTCGGTGGTGTCGAACAGCCTAACGTAAGCCATGCTATCCACAGCTCCGACTAGTACACTAGCTGTGACATTCTGAGCCTACCACCAGCAACAGCCGCATGTGCAGATCATGATAATCTGGCAAACAAACTGAGGTGCTACTCTCTCGACAAGACGACAGTAGCGACACACACTGTTACCGCAGGAGTTCCAGAAACCGTTCCTCAACTACCACTTCCCCCAAAGGACAAGAACAACTCTCATCTGTTAGCACCATAAGAAATTCGGAAACCAGACACATAAATGTACATCTCCTTCCACATACACCAACGCCAACGGAGGCCACATGTCAGACGCTGTCTCTGATTGCGAAATGTCATCTCAACGCCTCTACAGCAGCGACAGGAAGATAGGCTACAAACATTTAGTAGATACTGGCTCAGATTTATGTATTATTCGCCGGAGACTACCACGTTGTTGCAGACCCACAACATTGTTCTATCTGTCTGGTGACGACAATCTGTCTGTCAAAACCTATAGCGCCCAGTACACGGAACTGGTTCTGGGATTATGCCGAGCATTCATGTTGGACTTTACCGTCACAGACATTACCGAGCCTATCTTCGGCACCAATCTGTTGGCGCACTACAACTTACCACCCGACGGCAGGAGCGCGCTGTTGGTTGATGGCATCACCGGGCTATCGACTTCTGAGTTTCGCAGCTACGCAACCAAGCACTCTGCCCAAGTCATACAAGCAGCCTACTCAAACAGTTTCGGACCGTGACCTGGCCCCACGGGAGCAATCAAATCGGTATGTCACAACTTACGATGTATCAATACCACAGACGGCCCACCATTCTCTTACCGCTCTGCCGTCTAGTGGCCGACCATTTAGCTATTGTGAAAGTAGAATTCGATGTTATACTGAAAGAAGGGATCATACGATCATCTAGTAGTACTTGGTCTTCTCTCCTACACCTCGCGCCTAAGAAAAGAGGCGCCTGGCGCCCGGACAGTACCAGATCGATATCCTGTGCCTCTACTACGCGACTACAATTATGCGCTAAAAGGCGCGACAATTATTACTGTATTGGATTGCGCTGAGTCATATACACAGATACCAGTTCCAGAGGATGACATTTCGAAAACGACAGTCGTCTCCCCTTTTGGCTTATTCGAAAGCTAGTACATGACATCTGCTTGAGGAACGCCGCACAAACTTGGCAACGCGTTAGTGACTCAGTACTGCAAGTACTGTCATGCTGTTTCGCGTACCTAGGTGACGTTTTAATTTTTTCAGCGACTGCAGAACAACACGAATAACATCTGTTACAAGTTTTAGAGCAGCTCAACAAATACGCCGTAGTGTTAATACAGGCAAATGTGTGTTTGGGCAGTCGCAGATCGATTTTTAAGACAGAGAATCTCTTCTAACGGCTCACTTCCCCTACCAGAAAAATTGGAAAGTATATTGCAGATCGTACGCTCGGGCACACATCGTGAGTTATGTCGGTTTATTGGTATGCTCAATTTCTACTGTGAACATCTGCCAGACTCTGTTGAATAACAAGAACCATTCACTGCAGCACTAGCTGGTCCGAAAATCAAGGGCCAAATGACCGATCACATGAATTTCGCCTTTGCAGTGGCGAGAGGGAACACAGCAGACGCAGCGCTCCTCGCTAACCTTGTATTAGACGCTCCGCTTGCATTAGTTGTGAACGCGAGCCAGAAAGCAATCGGACCTGCGCTACAACAATTCCACTAAGGCGGGAGCAACCTTTGACATTTTACTCAGACAAGATGCCGGCCGAAGTGGCCGTGCGGTTAAAGGCGCTGCAGTCTGGAACCGCAAGACCGCTACGGTCGCAGGTTCGAATCCTGCCTCGGGCATGGCTGTTTGTGATGTCCTTAGGTTAGTTAGGTTTAACTAGTTCTAAGTTCTAGGGGACTAATGACCTCAGCAGTTGAGTCCCATAGTGCTCAGAGCCATTTGAACCATTTGAACATCAGACAAGCTGTCAGCATCTCAACGTTATGGAGTGCATGCGATGGTGAACTTCTCGCGATATAAGAGGTAGTAACATATTTTCAACTTCAACTGCAAACGAGAGAATTCACTGTCTTCACTGATCTTAAGCCGTTGACGTATGCATTCAGACAGAATAAGAACATAATGTTCGCCGCGCCACCACAACCATCTAATGTTTATTGATAGTTCAGTACCGACATCAGACATGTATCTGAAATCGACAACGTGGTAGCGGATTGCCTGTCCCGTAGTTCTGCTATTACGAACAACTCGAGCATAATAGATTTAACGAACCTCATTGAGGCACAAAAAACAGACCGAAAACTTTTCAACTGTCTCAAAGATCCAGCGGCAACAATCGCGCTAAAGTTAGTAGACATACCAGGTTCCGACGTCAAGCCTTACTGTGATCTCTCGACCATTTTTGCCGGCAGCGTGTCGTAAACCAGCTTTCGACAAATTACGTAGGCTAAGTCATCCTGGGGTCAGGGCAACAGTTCGCCTCATCTTGCACCTATTTCTGTCGCCTGGAGTGCAAGAAGACTGCCGAGAATGGGCACGTACTTGCATAAAATGTCAAAAAAGCAAGATTTATCGCCACGTCCACACGCTAATTGGAAACTTTCCAGTGACATTCTCGAGAGTCTCACATGTCCAAAAAAAATGGTTCAAATGGCTCTGAGCACTATGCGACTTAACTTCTAAGGTCGTCAGTCGCCTAGAACTTAGAACTAATTAAACCTAACTAACCTAAGGACATCACACACATCCATGCCCGAGGCAGGATTCGAACCTGCGACCGTAGCGGACGCTCGGCTCTAGACTGTAGCGCCTAGAACAGCATGGCCACTGCGGCCGCTGTCACATGTCCACATCGACGTCGTAGGCGCTCTGTCTCCTTCCAACGGACAGAGTTACAACACTGGCCATTAAAATTTCTGCACCAGCAAGAAATGTAGATGATAATCTGGTATTCATTGGACAAACATATTATACTAGAACTGACATGTGATTACATTTTCACGCAATTTTGGTGCATGGATCCTGAGAAATCAGTACCCAGAACAACCACCTCTGGCTGTAATAACGGCCTTGATACTCCTGGACATTGAGTCAAACAGAGCTTGGATGGCGTGTACAGGTACAGCTGACCGTGCAACTACAACACGATACCACAGTTCATCGAGAGTAGTGACTGGCGTATTGTGACGAGCCAGTTTCTCGGCCACCACTGACCAGACGTTTTCAATTGGTAAGAGATCTGGAGAATGTGCTGGCCAGGGCAGCAGTCGAACACTAACTGTATCCAGAAAGGCCCGTACAGGACCTACAACATGCGGTCGTGCATTATCCTGCTGAAATGTAGGGTGTCGTAGGAATCGAATGAAGGGTAGAGCCACGGGTTGTAATACATCTGAAATTTAACGTCCACTGTTCAAAGTGCCGTCATTTCGAACAAGAGGTGACTGAGACGTGTAACTAATGGCACCCCATACCATCACGGCGGGTGATATGCCATTATGGCGATGACGAATACACGCTTCCAATGTGCGTTCCCCGCGATGTCGCCAAACACGGATATGACCATCATGATGCTGTAAACAGAACCTGGATTCATCCGAGAAAATGACGTTTTATCATTCGTGCACCCAGGTTCGTCGTTGAGTACACCATCGCAGGCGCTCCTGTCTGTGATGCAGCGTCGCTCGTAACCGCAGCCATGGTCTCCGAGCTGATAGTCCATGCTGCTGCAAACGTCGTCGAACTGTTCGTGCAGATGGTTGTTGTCTTGCAAACGTCCCCGTCTGTTGACTCAGGGATCGAGACGTGGCTGCACGATCTATTACAGCCATACGGATAAGATGCCTGTCATGTCGACTGATAGTGACACGAGGCCGTTGGGATCCAGCACGGCGTTCCGTATTACCCTCCTGAACCCACCGATTCCATATTCTGCTAACAGTCATTGGATCTCTACATACGCGAGCAGCAATGTCGCGATACGATAAACCGCAATCGCTATAGGCTACAATACGACCTTTATCAAAGTCGGAAACGTGATGGTACGCATTTCTCCTCCTTACACGAGGCATGAAAACAACGTTTCACCAGGCAACGCCGGTCAACTGCTGTTTGTGTATGAGAAATCGGTTGGAAACGTTCCTAATGTCAGCACGTTGTAGGTGTCGCCACCGGCGCCAACCTTGTGTGAATGCTCTGAAAAGCTAATCGTTTGCGTATCACAGCATCTTCTTCCTGGCGGTTAAATTTCGAGTCTGTCGCACGTCGTGTTCGTGGTGTAGCAATTTTATTGGCCAGTAGTGTACATTCTAACAATCATTGATAGGCTGACACGCTGGTCCGAGCAACTGCGGTAGACAACATAACAGCAGAAACAATAGCTTCCGTGTTTACCTGAAGCTGGATTTCTTTGCCTGCGCACTACATGTGACGACAGATCGCTGCCGCCAGTTCGAGTCGGAACTATTCTCTCAATTGGCCAAGTTCTGCGGCACAGTGCACCATTGGACTACTAGTTACCATCGGGCCAGTAATGCTTTTTACGAGGGGGGGCATTGCACACTCAAGGTGGCAATCATGTGCCATGGATCAGATTGGACTACTGCATTACCGACGATCCTACTGGATTTCTGGACGGCGTACAAACCCGACTGAGACGTTCCAACCGCAGAACTAGTGTACTGCGAGACACTGCGCTTTCCTGGACAATTCGTCGAAGCACCACCGTCACAGACGCTTGGTCAGGATCACAACGACTTTATAGTTAAGGTCAACAAACATGTCGCTCGCCTTCGCCCTCTCCAAGATTCGAGAAATGACATTCCTGCTGCCTACATTCACAGTGACTTACCGTCCTGCACTCAGGTCATGCTACGGACAGACGGCGTCAAATTTGTGCTACAACCGTCGTACACTAGCTCGCAGAAGGTGCTGCAGCGAGAACATTCCATTGAAATACTGCCAAATGGAAAGCCATTTACAGTGTCAACTGATAGACTAAAACCAGCTTACGCTCCACACGAGGATCTTTCTTACAACCATCCACGGCTGCAGTTGTCCTGCTTAAGCACCGGCACTGCCTACCACTGTCGCAGAACCGCCTCCGATGGTCGCAGAACGCGTCCTGCTGACGTAGTACCACCATCACCTCGCACAACGATATTAGGACGGCGTGTGCTGCGCTTCCCTGGGCGTTACTTGGACGGTGCTCCACTTCCGCCAAGGTGCTGCTGTAGTGACGATGTTCACTTTCCGTCAGTACAGTGAAGTTTCGCGTGTGTTCTGCGCGAGCGTTGTTTTGTTTACGTCGCGGTTGTCACTTGGCTTCCTGTGCTAGTCGCCAGGGGTGCTGCAGTCGGCATTGAATGTTTCACAGTCACCACGGAGCGTACATATTCTTTTGAGATGTATTATTTCTGTTGTTATTTTTAGTAAATTGTTGTTCTCTTGGAGTTACGCCTAGTAAAAATGACGTTGTTCTTGGAGACAAATTTATCTATGTAAGATTGTGTCTTTATCAGATCTGTATTTCCTAATTTTTGTGCGTCACCTCATTCCTTCGGTGGACGCAAATAAAGTTTTGTTCTGCAAGTCTACAGTGGTAATTTTAGCTTCCCCGGGCTATTAACAAATCGATCGTCATTGACACGTCAGTAACGGCCAAATCGCTAAGACTGCGTTGAGTGAGAAAGTGGAGCATTTGAGGGGAATAGACAGGGTACAGAAGGAAGAACTGTTGTTGGAGTTTCAAGATTTATTCTTTCTGTGAGGGCCGTTGCCTGCCTGAAACACCAGTGACGTTACACGGGATTTCTATGGGGAATTAAGCACCATTGGTCTTGCGGAATACCACCGTATCTGAAGCCGATTTTAGAGTTTATCATCAACAGTGGGACAACGTCATAATAAAAAAGAGTAGTAGCCCTCGGGGGGCTGGAATTGTAATTGTGCCGAAGAAGTAAATGGATGCTTCGAGGAAATATCGTTTCTTTTGCGGATACCACCGTTTGTACAGTAAGACAATGACATAGGCTTACACCATTCCTAACATCATGGAAACAATTGATAATCTTGGGCAGTGCCGGTATCTCTCGACAGTGGGCTTGAGGAGTGGGTACCATCAGTTGGAAGTGGCTCCAGAGAAGAGATTAAAAACTGTGTTTTCATGACCTTTGGGACATGAACAATATAGAAGAATGCTGTTTGGTTTGAAGAATGCACCAGTGACATTTCAGCGTTTGTTGGATATCAGCAACCCAGGGCACCAACGCGTACATCTCTTCACCAACGCGGAAGCCGGCTACCCGCTAGCCGTTGCCAGTCTGAGTCGCTGGAATCGGGTGTGGCTGCCTCTTATTTTTAACGATATGATGTGTAACTGAAGATTAATAAAGTATTTCTCTCAATAACAGTGTATCACTGCCCCCACCCCCTCCCCATTCGCCCTGCCGATTGCTGTCTGCACTCTACACTCAGTATGGTCCATCAACGTTATTTTACTTGTCTTCAGTATAACTTCACTGTTTTCAGCTAGATCATTTCGTAGCATTGCGCTCTATGGTTTTCATGTTATCTCATTATTCATTACGATGCAAACATTTAACCTGTGCAAACCCACATGTCCATGTTTCTGTCAGGACTAACTGATAGTTCACTTTGCCCTACTCCCAGTATCTATTGACAAAGTTCATCTCTGATGCCGAACTGAATCGTCCTCGCATCGCTGCGTAATATCCATTCTGCTTTCTCTTCTGTTTCTACCAGTAGAACTACTAGACTTCTCATACCCAGAACACAACAGCCCTCTATTGGTTTTATTCTCAGTTCGACATTCACACATTCGAATTCATCTCCACTGGAATCATTATGTTTCCCAGATAATTGTAACTGTTTCGAGTCGGAAAACACCTCAAAAGCTTTCCCAGCCTCTGCTTCATACAGTCAGTTCCACAAGGAAGTGTACGTCATAATTTGAAATGTAACGTCCGTAGTGACATCTCTGGTAGTGGTCTCTAATCTGTAATCAATGCGCTTTTGCACAGTGTATAGATAAACAATGTCAGAGGTGAATGTTTTGGCTATTTACACTTATTTACAGCCAATTTAAATTCTGAAAAATGTGCAATATTTATCAAAAATGCCTTCTGAAGTCTGTTAAGAAGCTATTTAGTTCTAAGGAGGCAAAATGGTTTCTTCAAAAGGATAATGATCCGAAACATCGCAGCCGTCTCTGTACAGCGTGGAAACAAAGGGCGATATGGAGATCGTTTTCGAGAGAATACGCAGAAAATCTCGTGAAAAGCATGGAAGAAATGTGCCAAGCTATAATCGATAATCGCGGTGACTGGGTTAACTTTTAGGTAATTGTGCAATTAGTTATAACATGTATTTTCATGTAAACATATACGTACGTATCATACTGTCCTCTTCCATACAGCCTAACGGAGTACACTTTCTTGTGGAACTGTCTGTATTACGTCTCAAATATTTATAATCACTTTCTTCAACCTTTGACAGGGGATTGGTCATGTCGGAACCTGTGTTGCTGGTTTTTACCACTGTGAGTTTACTTTGAAAAAAGTCACTAGCAATATTTTAGCTACTGTCATGACCTGGAAGCCTGTAAAAAAAGCTTTGTTAACTAAGACATTTTTCGCAGGGTTTTCGCTCTTATAACTGCCTATTGTACAGTCCTGACCTTTCTCGCAGCGTTATGCCAACAGCATCTATGCACTAGGTGACGTTAGCTACTCGCCGCTTTCGTGCCACAGCAATGAGAGAGCTGATTCGCCCAGTGAAATCGGTCGTAAAATAATTAAACATTCGTTCAAAGTACAACTGATATGTTGACTACAACAGTCTTTCCAAATTGCCATGGAATAGACATAAATAAATATACGGTTTAGAACACGTCAAAATTAATTTTATTTCATGTAACTACCGCAAAAATTCGAAATATTGATCCAATGTTCCAAATATACGAGTACATTTTTTGTGCGCCAAGAACTTGCAAGTAAAGACGACATATGACAGCCCTGCGAGACACAGACGTTATTAGACAAAACTGGGCCGGTGTTGAAAATCACTTAGGCCTAACATCAATATATTTCGAGGAGTGCCATATCGAATAAAATTTTGAAACCGTGGAGAGGAAAACTATAATGTACTACTGATTGCAACTTGAGAATGTTATCACGGTGGTAGACGGGAAACTGCAGTGATCCGCACACAATAATTTTCGAATATTTATGAACTGAACACGAATCTAGAAGGAGATTTGTTCCCGCAGAACGGAACAAAAACATGACGCATGAAAACTGTAACGTTTTCATTTCCGATTTTCCCGCCGTTGATGCGTCTACCACAAGATTTTCTGCGTAGAACATTGTCCTTTTGACACGTGTTCCGAAGCGTCCGGTTGATTCTTGAAAACATACGTGTAGTTTAGGCAGCAATGAGCCACCCAAACTAACTATAGGCATTATAACGTATGAATGCGTAAGCGCAGTCGTGGACTGCGCAGTCGCCTCTGTATGTTTTTGCATTCTGAATGACAGTGTTCTTTTAGCACGCAATTCTTTCTGAAAACCAGACTGTTCTGCATTGTAAACGTGAGATTCGCTGAAACTAGAGAGCTTATGCTATGCATTCGTAATGAAAGCTTGTATCATTTCGGTTTAAATCACTTCATTTTCCGACCTGGTCCTCGATACAAATTTTGTTATTTTTCTTGCAACAATTTTACGCGATTTTTTAAAGCGACTAATCCAGCCCTGAGAATCTGTAAATTTTTTAGTGCTTATTACGTTGTCAGTATCTAACGCCCAATCATTATAAGCTATACCTCTGACACTAAATGACTTTTGTCTAGTTTCGGTAAATACAGTCCTGAAAATGGAAAAAAGAACACATTGACACCGGTGTGTCAGACCCACCATACTTGCTCCGGACACTGCGAGAGGGCTGTACAAGCAATGATCACACGCACGGCACAGCGGACACACCAGGAACCGCGGTGTTGGCCGTCGAATGGCGCTAGCTGCGCAGCATTTGTGCACCGCCGCCGTCAGTGTCAGCCAGTTTGCCGTGGCATACGGAGCTCCATCGCAGTCTTTAACACTGGTAGCATGCCGCGACAGCGTGGACGTGAACCGTATGTGCAGTTGACGGACTTAGAGCGAGGGGGTATAGTGGGCATGCGGGAGGCCGGGTGGACGTACCGCCGAATTGCTCAACACGTGTGGCGTGAGGTCTCCACAGTACATCGATGTTGTCGCCAGTGGTCGGCGGAAGGTGCACGTGCCCGTCGACCTGGGACCGGACCGCAGCGACGCACGGATGCACGCCAAGACCGTAGGATACTACGCAATGCCGTAGGGGACCGCACTAACACTTCCCAGCAAATTGGGGACGCTGTTGCTCCTGGGGTATCGGCGAGGACCATTCGCAACCGTCTCCATGAAGCTGGGCTACGGTCCCGCACACCGTTAGGCCGTCTTCCGCTCACGCCCCAACATCGTGCAGCCCGCCTCCAGTGGTGTCGCGACAGGCGTGAATGGAGGGACGAATGGAGACGTGTCGTCTTCAGCGATGAGAGTCGCTTCTGCCTTGGTGCCAATGATGGTCGTATGCGTGTTTGGCGCCGTGCAGGTGAGCGCCACAATCAGGACTGCATACGACCGATGCACACAGGGCCAACACCCGGCATCATGGTGTGGGGAGCGATCTCCTACACTGGCCGTACACCACTGGTGATCGTCGAGGGGACACTGAATAGTGCACGGTACATCCAAACCGTCATCGAACCCATCGTTCTACCATTCCTAGACCGGCAAGGGAACTTGCTGTTCCAACAGGACAATGCACGTCCGCACGTATCCCGTGCCACCCAACGTGCTCTAGAAGGTGTAAGTCAACTACCCTGGCCAGCAAGATCTCCGGATCTGTCCCCCATTGAGCATGTTTGGGACTGGATGAAGCGTCGTCTCACGCGGTCTGCACGTCCAGCACGAACGCTGGTCCAACTGAGGCGCCAGGTGGAAATGGCATGGCAAGCCGTTCCACAGGACTACATCCAGCATCTCTACGATCGTCTCCATGGGAGAATAGCAGCCTGCATTGCTGCGAAAGGTGGATATACACTGTACTAGTGCCGACATTGTGCATGCTCTGTTGCCTGTGCCTATGTGCCTGTGGTTCTGTCAGTGTGATCATGTGATGTATCTGACCCCAGGAATGTGTCACTAAAGTTTCCCCTTCCTGGGACAATGAATTCACGGTGTTCTTATTTCAATTTCCAGGAGTGTAGCTCAGAAATTCGCGCTATTAAATTCGTCGCAATTCCCAGTCAGCTTTTGCGTCGTCCAGTGACTTCCTTTTTCCATCTATGCAGTTTACTTTAAGAACGGATAAAGCGATATCTACTTTTAACTGTACGGACACGTAGGCGTTTTTTACCACTTTCTTTCAACCAGTACATCACTGATTTTTCTTTGTCTGATCAGGTAATTTTTTATTTGTTTTGTGAATAAAACGCCTTCTCATGCTGCACTGTGTTTTTTTTCCCAGACGCGTTTTGCCTTTTCTCACTTTAAGTCATCATCAGTGGGATTTATAATGATTCAGTTATGATCCACTTTTGTTTTGCTACGTATTATTCGTAGATTATAAAACAGTTCACTGTTCACTTTTTATGTAAATAAGTGATTACTTACGGTTCTTCCTGTTTTTAGTTTCATTCGTGTTTACTCTTATCTGGTCACATGGAAGTCGCATTACTGCTCTATTTACGAAACGTAAGCATGTTCTTTTGAGTTTTGTGTCAAGACGATATGTTTCGAAATACGTACCAGAAATTAAGAAAGTACATCTCACGGAACCGAATATTAATTAGACTTCCTTTTTCACCAAAACCTTGCAGCGATATTCCTCTTTAGTGAACGCTGCGATAAGAAGGCCGCACTTCCAAACACGCGTGAAATACTTACCATACCAAAGGCTCGCGAACGCGATTTCCAGCGGTCTCTAGCCTTCACTGCAAGCACCAAGCGAGAAAAACAGGCATTTTTGTGATTTTCCTTAGGTGACGTCCAGTTCGTATCAGAAGATATAGTTTTGCCTGTGGGTCGATACATGTTTCGGCATGACAAGTCCGGCCATTCCGTTGTGAGTCATCCCACTTGTCATCATTCTCACAAGATTCTTCAGACTCTGACACAAGTCCTTCCGTGACTACTTCAGTCGGCCCATCTGTTCGCAGTACTCCTGATGAAGTAGGTAGTTCAATCTCTACTCCCTCTACTCCTAATTGTTCTTTGTCTACTTCCATTAATGGTGCGTTATAGTATAGTGACAATATGCTTCCTTAAGTAGCCCGTAGTTGCCTAACATCTTGTAATGTTCTTTTATTGAATTAAACCTTTTGAGATTACTTTGAATGAAGTCTGATCTGTGGAATGGATACAGAACTCGAATTGTCGTGTTGCGTGTTGTAAGTACAAGTGGTGTGCTTACTCTGTGTTATTGTTAGCAAAACTTTACACCAATCGATTGGGCAATGCAACTCGCAATACCAATAAAGAAATACAGTCACTGCAGATTACATTCAGCCCCTTAGACACTGAATCATCTGGCCCTGTTCAAAACTGATAACTCTGGTCCCTGTGCACATAGCAAATAAGTTAAATTGTCTTACCTCACACAGGCAACAGAGCATGCACAATGTCGGCACTAGTACAGTGTATATCCACCTTTCGCAGCAATGCAGGCTGCTATTCTCCCATGGAGACGATCGTAGAGATGCTGGATGTAGTCCTGTGGAACGGCTTGCCATGCCATTTCCACCTGGCGCCTCAGTTGGACCAGCGTTCGTGCTGGACGTGCAGACCGCGTGAGACGACGCTTCATCCAGTCCCAAACATGCTCAATGGGGGACAGATCCGGAGATCTTGCTGGCCAGGGTAGTTGACTTACACCTTCTAGAGCACGTTGGGTGGCACGGGATACATGTGGACGTGCATTGTCTTGTTGGAACAGCAAGTTCCCTTGCCGGTCTGGGAATGGTAGAACGATGGGTTCGATGACGGTTTGGATGTACCGTGCACTATTCAGTGTCCCCTCGACGATCACCAGTGGTGTACGGCCAGTGTAGGAGATCGCTCCCCACACCATGATGCCGGGTGTTGGCCCTGTGTGCCTCGATCGTATGCAGTCCTGATTGTGGCGCTCACCTGCACGGCGCCAAACACGCATACGACCATCATTGGCACCAAGGCAGAAGCGACTCTCATCGCTGAAGACGACACGTCTCCATTTGTCCCTCCATTCACGCCTGTCGCGACACCACTGGAGGCGGGCTGCACGGTGTTGGGGCGTGAGCGGAAGACGGCCTAACGGTGTGCGGGACCGTAGCCCAGCTTCATGGAGACGGTTGCGAATGGTCCTCGCCGACACCCCAGGAGCAACAGTGTCCCTAATTTGCTGGGAAGTGGCGGTGCGGTCCCCTACGGCACTGCGTAGGATCCTACGGTCTTGGCGTGCATCCGTGCGTCGCTGCGGTCCGGTCCCAGGTCGACGGGCACGTGCACCTTCCGCCGACCACTGGCGACAACATCGATGTACTGTGGAGACCTCACGCCCCACGTGTTGAGCAATTCGGCGATACGTCCACCCGGCCTCCCGCATGCCCACTATACGCCCTTGCTCAAAGTCCGTCAACTGCACATACGGTTCACGTCCACGCTGTCGCGGCATGCTACCAGTGTTAAAGACTGCGATGGAGCTCCGTATGCCACGGCAAACTGGCTGACACTGACGGCGGCGGTGCACAAATGCTGCGCAGCTAGCGCCATTCGACGGCCAACACCGCGGTTCCTGGTGTGTCCGCTGTGCCGTGCGTGTGATCATTGCTTGTACAGCCCTCTCGCAGTGTCCGGAGCAAGTATGGTGGGTCCGACACACCGGTGTCAATGTGTTCTTTTTTCCATTTCCAGGAGTGTACTTGACATACATATGTAATTCATTTGGCTCATAAACGACAACATTTTAAAAAATCCAACTTCTTTAAAAAATATATGACCTGGACTGTGTGAATTACTAACACACAGTTTGTTTTTTTAGCAAAATTATATTGAAAGTTAAGTTTAGCTTTTCAAAAACATCTGACAATTTAAGTTATATTACTCACAACTGATTCACAAATAATGAGATTTAAACAGCAAGTATTATCTAACTTCATATATCCATCATAAATGAAAATCATCAAATTACGCATAGCTCTGTTAACAAATCTTGAAAGCACTACAAAAATGAAATATCTAACTAGACTTTTTATCAAAACTGTTTATGTACATTCTGGGGCTACTCAACAATTACAAATTATCAGTCAACTCATCTATACTAACGCGCTGGGAAAAACAGAAATCATAATAATTTAAATCTTTACCTTGGTTACATGGAGACTTCTGCTTCCATGTTCAACAATATTGACATACCTGAATTAATGTAACTCTTGGTGGCTTCACACAGCACACCACAAAAACCACCTACTCCATCGTCTTTCCCTCACAGACAGCTACCTACAACTGAGCGCCCAGCGCTCTCTTTCTCCGATGCAGTATCTTTGGCTCTGCGGTCGTGCACAGTCAGCGATCCGTATCATCGAGCCTATCAGATACATTCATCGTTTATAGTATACTAGTTTCGTTTTGGTTTATTAATATTCTTATCTTATCTGGTGCCACATATAAGTGTGCCCCAGTAGACGCCTTTCAATCTCACATTTCTCGTTGCCAGAGTCACCTGGTTGTCCTTGAAAGTTAGCCTAATTTTTTTGTCTAATTGCACTAACATCTCTGTTTCAAGTAAAACACTACCTTCTAGATTTTGAGAAAGTCGAGGCTGAAAACCACCGTCATCGTTAGGTTCCAGATAATCGTGAAATTGGCACTGACTGTGTGTGATTGTCACGCAAAATGGGCTCTGCCACGTCCTTTACCTCTACACGCTTTCTGTGTATTCCGCTGCGTACTCTCATACCTTGCACCATCCATCTCTTATCCGTATCACATATATCATACACATCTTTATCAATACCGAGACTCGGCTTCCTGAATCCAAAGTGCATGGTACTGTTATACCTCCCAACTTCATATCAATTACAGGGTACGCTGTACCTTCTGTTCTGTTATTGAACCGAGCGACATATTCAGATAGCTTCTTTTTTAACTCTTCATAACTTGCAAGTAAGGCTCCTGGAAGCTGAATTTCGTCCAAGGGCTAGGTCGGAGCATCGGACATCAGTCGTTCTAGCCTCATATTTCTGTCTTCGTCGTTTCTTTGCGGATCAGGACCCTGTACCTCAATGAATTCCGCAACCGCTCGTCTCTGGTCATCGTGTCCTCTGTAATTTTGTCTATCATCTGCCGTATATGGCGGTGCCCATCAACCACGAGGATAGTGGATGCCTCACTCGTGAAGTGGATGCCTCACTCGTCAATTCACATTGGGCGGTCCGTGTTGTGCCGACCCGTAATGGGTTTGAGGAAAGTGTGGTGATTCTCTACCATGAACTTCAATATCATATCGAAGTTCGTCAGGTAAATGTAAGAACGTGCTTGCATCATTCATTCCCTAACCATCAGTGTAATGTCTTTCTGAATCCTGATCGGTAACTTTGTTCGGCTGATCCATATTAACTCTTTCTGCTCAAACGGTGTGTCCAAGAACTCGCTTCTTTTCAAAATTTCCTTGAGATATTGAGTTGGACTTCAAAATTGAGGTCCTGCCCAAGGTTACATCATCAAAATGCCTAGTTTCATGCAATCCCGCTTCTTTTCTTCCCAAAACGTATGCAAAAACGCCTGTTTGTATTCCTTGAAAGTCCTGCTTTTTGCCACAATCACTGGCATCATGGCGGCTGCCTCTTCCCAGAGATGCACGAAAATGAGACTGATTTTGTATGTGGTAGACCATGACCCCGTAGTCCATCTTGGAACAGTTTCATCCAAATCTTTGAATGCAAACCATTCGATCTGTCCGGGAACAGTATGTACTTCTGTACCGAAACAAAAGTGTCCTAATTTTTTCCTCTTTGACTTCTTTATATCCTATGCCTACCAGTATAGTTGTTGTGGTGTCGTCCGAAGAGCGAGATGCCATGTCAAGGTTGGTACCTCGCGACCTCAGAATCACAAGTAAATATAAACAACGAATGAGAGACAATAGCGTAGAAATGTTCAGAGAAGTTTCCATAAACCACTGCATGAGCTCACCAACCTAGGTTTGAGCGCAGTGCCGCGCAGCCCAGTCAGCAGTCATCGCTGAAGAGGACAAAATCGCCTCTCTACAGAAGCAGCAGTGTGACAGTTGTATTTGACAGAATCCGCCATGAAAGTTTGGTTCAAATGTCTCTGAGCACTATGGGACTTAACATCTGAGGTCACCAGTCCCCTAGAACTTAGAACTACTTAAACCTAACTAACCTAAGGACATCACGCACATCCATGCCCGAGGCAGGATTCGAACCTGCGACCGCATGAAAGTTTATAGTTGACTGTACTCTCTGAAAAAGAGACTAGTATCTTATTCGGTACCAAGTAATACATAAATGTTCAGTGATAGTACAAACACTCATGGAATTCCTGTGGACATGTATTAATGCGAACTATTTCATCTTTTTCAAGATATAATAAAGTGATGTAATATTTTATACGTCATAGTATAATCTCTGCCGCCTCCAGGTGTAAAGCTAAGAACCCTCCACTTCACCTTATTTCATTCGGTACAACAAATGACGACTAGTCTGGTCATTATATACACTTTAGACGCATCATTACAGCAGACTAAGATGTGTCCACATTGTTCCCAAGCGCTGTCCGCCCTGTGTTTGCCTTATGTCTTTTGATATTTTTTGTGTATCATATAAGGTGTATAATCATATCAGAAAGGGCACAGGAAGTGTCTCTAAACGAAGTTGTTCAGTTTCAGGCGTAGAAGATCGAGCGACTGCTGCTCAGTGTCCAACAGACGGCTCAGTAGCTTTTGCAGCAAGCTGCACCGCCACCTGTTGCTGCACTCAAGTTTCGCCCATTCAGAGCTTAATCAGATTATCAGGCACAGATGGAAGCCAGTTTCGCTGCATATAGCATTATAGGTGCGGCGCATCTTTCGACGGTTGGGGCTGACGTCCACCGCCTGCGTTTAAAACGGTGCGCTAATAATCGTCTAGGCTGCTCAATGAAAATTATGATGCTCAGGTGCATGTCGCTGCAGCAAGGTTGAAATTCTTCCGCCTCAAGAACCAGCCTGTGCCAACTTAAAAACAGTGTACTGCCGAACAGAGAGGGCTTACAGGACATTGCAAGATTAAGTATTCTTGCGGATTCAGTTAAGTGATGTCATTTTAGGTGATACAATTATGCGAAACGTATCAGATGCACACGATTCGCGCTGTTATTCCCAAACTGCCATACCCTCAATCTGAAAATAATTCTGTCTATTGTGGAACCTGAAACTATTGTGAATTTGGCGTTTAGGGAGGAATATCAGGTGGCTGAGGTGTGGATTGGAATTTGAATTGAGAAGGGAGGTGTTCTAGGGTAGTTTACAGTTATTCAAAGCCGCTGTACTAAGGTGGCGTAGTGGTTAGCGCATCTGCCTTGTGAGTAGGAGACCCGTGTTCGATTCCTGGCCTTGATACAAATTTGCATTCGTCTCTTGAATCTGCATATATACATCACTGAAACGCCGCAGGAGAGAACAGGTAGTTGGAATTGTGGAAAGAGGCCAAAAATGAGCGGCTGTCAGTTACTTTATTTAGTTCCCCAAACATTACAGCGCAAATTTCGGAGCTTAACTATCGACTGAATATGTCACACAATCTTATGGCTTAAGGGCACAACGAATTTTAATTTTAAAATGGCTGAAGGCCCATGATTTAAAAACGCAACTACAATAAATTTTCAAAGGCAGAAGGCCCAAAGCTTTATCCTTAAATAATTTTAAAGAAGCAGGCTAAAGGCCCAAACAATCTAAAACTTAACAATAAGGAATTTTACTTTTAAAACGGCTAAAGGTCCATGATTCAAAACACAACTACAATAAATTCTTACAAGGCAGAAATCCCAAGGCTTTATCCTCAAATAATTTTTTTTTTAAATGAGGCTGAAGGCCCAAACAATCTAAGATTTAATGTGTAAGGAATTTAAATTTTGAAACGGCTGAAGGTCCATGATTAAAAAACACAACTATAATAAATTTTCAAAAGGCAGAAGGCCCAAAGTTTTATTCAGAAAAAAATATTTTATTTGAGGCTGAAGGCCCAAACAATCTAAGACTTAATAAGTAAGGAATTTTAATTTTAAGACGGCTGAAAGCCCATGATTGAAGAACACAATTCAAAAGGCAGAAGGCCCATTATTTAAACCCCAACTAAGAGCATACAAATTCAAACCATCGGCTATGAGCCATTAAAATACAAAATCAAATACCAATAAGAAAAGGTAGTACAGCCAGTGGCGCTCAGAAGTTTCCGGGGGTTGGTCTGCACTTGAAATATTAACGTTCGCGGCCAGGGCAGGTAACCGGAAAGCTAACGGCCACAAAACGGAAAATTTCACTGGTGCACTTGGACTTCTCTCTCTCTCACTCTCTCTTCTCAGCGATGACAGGCCCTGTAGACCACGCGCTGCATCAACGACCTGCTTTCACCGCCTTCTATCTCTCGCAGCCTCTCTCCACTCTGCGGAAATTCCTAATGCTGCAATGTCCTTCTCTATGTCATCTTTCCACCTTGTACGAGGTCGGCCCAATGGTCCTGTTGCCTGGAGAGTTCCTTCAAATGCTTTCTTGGTGATTCTGTTGTTTTCTATTCTGGCCACATGTCCAGCCCATTGCAGTCTCCTACTTTTTAATTTCTGGATGATAGTGGGTTGCTTCATTAACTGATAAATTTCATTGTTCTTTCTAATTCTCCATACGCCATTCTCCAACACAGGCCCCAGATGTTTCTCATTACTTTTCTTTCAAAAATATTCAGTTTTTCTCTTTCATTCTTTGTAAGCGCCGAGATTTCTGAACCGTACAGTACTATGGGGCAGATAATAGTGTTGTATATCTTCATCTTTGTGGTGATTGACAAACCTTTACTTTTGAGAGGGTTGATTAGTGAGTACAGACATCTGGACCCTGAGGCTATTCTTTCATTTATATCCATTGTTATGATATTTTTACTGTTGAAACGTGTTCCAAGGTATTTAAACTGGAGAACTTTTCTGAATTTAGAATGTTGGTCAATTTAAAAGTAAGGATTTGGGTTTATGACTCGACCTATTTCCATATATTCGGTTTTCTCTTGGTTAATCAAAAGCCTGATTTTGCTGGCACTGTGCCTGAGAGATCTGACATGTCTTTCAGTTCTTCTTCAGTTTCACTCAGCAACACTATATCATCTGCATAAGCCAGGAGTTTTACTTCACTGTGTTCGAATCGGAGACCATTGTATAGATGTAAATTACTCTCCCGAACCACTTTCTCTAATGCAAGGTTGAAGATGACACATGAAAGAGCGTCTCCCTGTCGTAAGCCTGTTTTAATTGGACTTCAAATAACCAAAATACAGTTAACCTCCACCGGATGGTGGCCAAACTTTCGCAAACTCGAACAATCGCTGTTGCTCACGGGAATACCCCCAACAGCAAACCATGAAAACCAATGGCACAATGTGAACAGACTGGCTTCAGTAATTAAATCACCACTCAACTTGGATGTCCTGGGTCGGTGAGCCACGAACCACGTAGCAATCGCAACAGCTCCTACACACTCTGACACTGCGTAGAGACAGCCAGCGGGCCCGGCCCACTGCCCCGCGCGGAGATTTCCTGGCTGATTCACACCAACCGACCGACTACTATAAGCACCAGACCAAAGATAGTACAAGGTGCGAATATCGATACACACCGCTGCTGCCACACGTAGAAGGAGGAAGAACCACGACATAACCGCAATAACCGCGGGAAACCAAACGCAGGGTAACAGTCAAGGTTTAAACCAACGCATAAGCCGGTACCAGCATGACTCAGTCATGCATGTTTGAGACTTGAAAATGCCTCTGTAACCATGCAGTTTGATATTGTGTACACAACTGAAAGTGTTTTTGAGCGTTTCTCTTGTTACTAGTACACAAGACACTCAGTCTAAAGCTCAGGCTAATGTTAAAGCTAATGAAAACAGGGCTCAGACTAACGGTAAACGTTGAGGTAAGAACTTTCTGTCTCGGGGTACATCAGGTGTGCCACGGAATACAGTGAGGAAAACTTGTCCTCAGTGCTTTTCAAATCATGACAGAAAAGGTTATCCTTGTTGGGATGCAAAATGTTTGCAGAGTGGTAGTTATTATCATATTGAAACAGTGTGTTTACAAGGCAGCCCAGGGTCGGGTCACCTCCGGCGCCGGGCGGATGCAAACTGTTAGCGAAACATTCAAAACTTGTACTCTGTCACTGCTATTACAGCCGGAACAAGCGAAAGGTCTCATTTCCATGTCAGAGAAATCATCTCCTTTAGGACACAGACAGCAAAATAAACTTTTTGTCAAATTAAGGGTGGCTCAAAAGACTATTAAGTTTCAGTTAGACACAGGTGCAGCTTTTTCCTTTATCAATAAAGACACATATGAAAGGATCGGTAGTTCACAGCTACAGAAGCCTACTTCTGTTTTGTCCGTTTATTATGGCCACGAAACACCAGTAATTAGGCTTGTGCAGTTTGCCAGTAACTTTTTGGCAAGTTATGAAATGTGTTTCGTTTCATGTACTCAGTTCTAGGAACAGTAAAAACATTTTTAATTTCAACTTCTTTGAGCAAGTTGCTCAGGAACTGGAAAGACAAAAAGACAATGGGATTATCCAATCTGTTTCTGGAAGTCAATGGGCATCACCTTTGGTCATTCTCAACAAGCAATCAGGAGATCTAAGTCTGTATGCTGACTTTAAAGCAACATTAAACCCATAAACTGTCGTAGATTCATTTCGTGTCCCACTCACGTGAGACGTAGTTTCAGTTACCGTTACAGTAGCAGTCCTAGCAATATTTTGTGATCAATATTCACCAGGGATTTTTACAGTTTCAAAGACTTCACTGCCTTAGCTCATGCTATTTTTCAGTGGTTTCAGGAAATATTAACAGCAAACGTCCCTTCTTGCACAATATATCATGAAATTGTTGACGCAGGTGTTATGCCTGCTGAAAATGTGACACATTTAGACTACTTGTTTCGAGTTCTTTCTGCAGCTGGCTTAAAGTGCAACAAGAAAAAGTGTTCTTTTGTTCCTAGACTATCTTGAATGTTTAGGAAATGTTATAAATTCTCAGTTAAAGGTAGTCGTTGCCACAAGCAACGGCGAATGAGAGACGGTGGCGTAGAAATGCCCAGAAGAGTTTCCATACACCACCACTTCAACTCACTTACTTATGACTGAGCGCAGTGAAGCTCAGGCCCAGTCAGCAGTTATCACTGAAGACGACAGCATCACCTCTCTATTGAGGCAGCAGTGCGACAGTTGCATTTGACAGCACTCTGCATAAAACTTTATAGTCAATTGTACTCTGTATGAAGAAACTTGTCAACTGATACCTTGATGTTCAATGATAGTACTGAATATTCATGATGTTCCTGTGTACATGGATTGTTATAAAGTTAAGTATTTCACCTTGGTCAGGTTGTAAAATAGTGACTAATGTTTTATATGTCACAGTATCATCTCGGGCCCTCCAGCAGTAAAGCTAAGCACCCACCACTTTACCGACGAGTGTTGATTCGTCAGGTAAAACGGTAGTACATTCACAGATGGAGGTACAGGGTCACTGCATATATGGCAGATTCTGTCTGTTAACTAACGTAATCTCAGTTCTTCCTCCTATCTATATTCTTCGCTCATTAATGTCTCTCTGAACCTCGTCTTGTTCCCTGATCTACTGTTATGTTCTTTCTCCTTAAACAATTCTACCAGCGCTTCTCCATTATGACAGTTGATGTGTGCCTTAATTTCCTTAAATTGGAACAACACTCTTATTTCCTCCTGATTTTTCAAGTTGATAGTAAGGGTCCTACCTGAACCCACATCATTATAAAGTTACAATAGCTCTACTTTGTTTTAGCCGGCTTAACTTACTATTTCATATACTAATTTGTTCCTCGGTAGCCCGTTTCGTATTGTCTTCGGAATTCTTAATTTCTTCCAGGATCTTTTTATCCAGTTCCACCATCCTTTCGTCACATCCTTGTTCGTGTTCTGCTAACTGCTGTTCTACTGTCCTGAATCTTCTCAATGTTCCTAGGGTTTTTCCTTTCCTTTGGACTGTACATAATTCTTCTCCTCTTGCTGTTTATTGATCAATGCGACTGCCAAGAATTTCTCTTTCGCCTTTCTCAAAAACTCTTTCTTCTTTCTGTAACGCTCAGCTGACCTTTTGAAGTTCTCTTGCTTGTTTCTGCTGTTCTATAGATTGTTTCAGATGCTCTACTGTCTTTTTCTAACACTGGTCTTTTTCCTTATACTGACACTTGTTTTCCAACAAAATTTTAATTAAGTGTGACTGGAGATAGAAAAGTGGTGTTGAAGGAGATGTTTGTAACAGCAGTGTCACGTCCTCACATCCAGCGGCTACGTAGGTTTCCGTTGCCTGTAACATTCTGCTCACGTAGTGACTCAGCTTCGGATGGTCCCTGTTAATCTAAATGTTATTTAATTAGCTATCCGACGCTACTGATCCTTCCAAATTACTCTCAAGAATTTCTTTAAACTCAATGCTCTACGTGCCCAGGCATGAGTTAACTTCGGCATAAACTAACACTGATGCAAATAAACTCTTCCCCCTAATTACCAAATTCCTATCCAAGACATCATACGAGACACAAATAAAACATACGGGAAAAAAAAACACTTTCAAGTATTTCCTCGAGACGTGCAACGTTGAAACTCAGGACAATGAGTGACACTACTCAGCTCCTTCTCTCTGCTGCAAGAAAAGTTCAAATTAGTACAGTACAAGCAACTTAAAACTAATTTAAATTGCCGGCCGGGGTGGCCGAGCGGTTCTAAGCGCTACAGTCTGGAACCGCGCGACCGCTACGGTCGCAGGTTCGAATCCTGCCTCGGGCATGGATGCGTGTGATGTCCATAGGTTAGTTAGGTTTAAGTAGCTCTAAGTTCTAGGGGACTGATGACCTCAGAAGTTAAGTCCCATAGTGCTCAGAGCCATTTGAACCATTTTAATTTAAATTCTTGAAGTTATTTTATAGTTGTGGTGGTCATATATACACTACTGGCCATTAAAATTGCTACACCACGAAGATGATGTGCTACAGACGTGAAATTTAACGGACAGGAAGAAGATGCTAAGACATGCAAATGCTTAACGTTTCAGAGCATTCACACAAGGTTGGCGCCGGTGGCGACACCTACAACGTGCTGACATGAGGAAAATTTCCAACCAATTTCTCACACACAAACAGCAGTTTACCGGCGTTGCCTGGTGAAACGTTGTTGTGATGCCTCGTAGAAGGAGGAGAAATGCGTACCCTCACGTTTCCGACTTTGATAACGGTCGGATTGTAGCCTATCGCGATTGCGATTTATCGTATCGTGACATTGCTGCTCGCGTATTTAGAGATCCAATGACTATTAGCAGAATATGGAATCGGCGGGTTCAGGAGGGTAATACGGAACGCCGTGCTGGATCCCAACGGCCTCGTATCACTAGCAGTCGAGATGACAGGCATCTTATCCGCATGGCTGTAACGGATCGTGCAGCCACGTCTCGATCCCTGAGTCAACAGATGGGGACGTTTACAAGACAACAACCATCTGCACGAACAGTTCGACGACGTTTGCAGCAGCATGGACTATCAGCTCGGAGACCGTGGCTGCGGTTACCCTTGACGCTGCATTACAGACAGGAGTACCTGCGATGGAGTAATCAAGGACGAACCTGGGTGCACGAATCGCAAAACGTCATTTTTTCGGATGAATTCAGGTTCTGTTTACAGCATCATGATTGTCGCATCCTTGTTTGGCGACATCGCGGTGAACGCACATTGGAAACGTGTATTCGTCATCGCCATACTAGCGTATCACTTGGCGTATGTGGTGCCATTGGTTACAAGTCTCAGTCACCACTTGTTCGCATTGACGGCACTTTGAACAGTGGACGTTACATTTCAGATGTGTTACGACCCGTGGCTCTACCTTTCATTCAATCCCTGCGAAACCCTACATTTCTGCAGGATAATGCACGACCGCATGTTGCAGGTCCTGTACGGGCCTTTGTGGATACAGAAAATGTTCGACTGCTGCCCTGGCCAGAACATTCTCCAGATCTCTTACCAATTGAAAACGTCTGGTCAATGGTGCCGAGCAACTTGCTCATCACAATACGCCAGTCACTACTCTTGTTGAACTGTGGTACCGTGTTGAAGCTGCATGAGCAGCTGTACCTGTGAAAATTGCGTGAAAATGTAATCACATGTCAGTTCTAGTATAATATATTTGTCCAGTGAATACCCATTTATCATTTGCATTTCTTCTTGGTGTAGCAATTTTAATGGCCAGTGGTGTACTTTTCCTGTTAAAATATGGTCAATAAGCAAATGATTCAAACAGTCACACACTCCTATGTTATGAGTTATAAAAATGACAACAAAAATCAGAGAACTACCAGTGATCCTAAAATTCCTGGCTAATGACTGACAAGATTCTGTTTGTTGTTCTATAACTGAATACGTAAAACAGAGTGTTCCAAGGTTAGAGAGTCATTATGAAAGTGAAGTTGAGACCTAAATGCCTCAAGGAAATTTTAATCCCATCAGATCAACAGATCACCCACACCTGAGATACAGGCAGGATTCCACCATTATGTACAAAACTGGGGTGCTATTTCAACACTCTCGAGTTAAGCAGGGGAAAATGGGCTGAAGGTGTGAAATTAAATTTGTAATAGAGAGGACACTGGACAAGGATAGTTCATACAACTGTGTTCTCTCTATTGCTACGGTGGTTTAATAGTTAGCACATCTGTCTATTAACGAGGACACCCAGATTCAAGTCCCAGCCGCGGTACAAATTTGAATTCAGTTTTTCACCTTCTGTCATTATCAAAGATGCACTTGAGAGTCACACGCTTCAAGGAAAATGTAATTCCACCAGATCAGTATTATGTGAGGTGTTGGTTGAGGTGTTTAGCATAACCCTAAGACACTACAGATCTGACTTACGGCGTAGGGAAGCTCCCCATAAAACCACGCAAAGTTAAGATAAATAATTTCACATAAAAATGTTCAAATGCGTGTGAAATCTCATGGGACTTAACTGCTAAGGTCATCAGTCCCTAAGCTTACACACTACTTAACCTGAATTATCCTTAGGACAAACACACAGACCCATGCCCGAGGGAGGACTCTAACCTCCGCCGGGGACAGCCGCACAGTCCATGACTGCAGCGCCTAAGACCGCTCGGCTAATCCAGGGCGGCTAATTTCACACTATTAAAAAAGAAAATTATTAGATGTGGCTCATTTAAGCAAAACGTATGGGTACCACGACTCACCCGAATATATCAACAGAGAGATGGTGTTAGTGTTAAAGATGGCTGCTGTGTCGGCTGGTAGTCCAGCTTGAAATTCGTATTTTGCTGTAAGTCAGAGACATACCTTTCTGCAGTTCTCTACCACAAAGTAGACCAAGTCTACTCGTTGATGTCCCTGCAGCCAGTGGGCTGTAACTTTGATGGTCCTACCAGTGTTTGAATCTCTCTGGCCTATCTTGAGGATTTGTTGTTGTTGTAGTAGTCTGCAGTCCAGAGACTGGTTTGATGCAGCTCTCTATGCTACTCTATCTTGTTCAAGCTTCTCCATCTCCAAGTAACTACTGCAACCTACACCCTTCGGAATCTGCTTAGTTTATTCATCTCTTGCTCTCCCTCTACGATTTCTACCCTCCACGCTACCCTCCAATACTAAATTGGCGATCCCTTGATGCTTTAGAACATGACCTATCATCCTATCCCTTCTTACAGTCAAGTTGTTTTACGGATTTACGGTTAACCAATAATGGTGAGGTGTATGAGATAAGACAGAAAATCTCTCCCACCATATGACAGATCTCCAGCCACAACCAACCAAAAGCATAGTACATTGTCTCACTTGGGAAATCGTTCCCACAACTGAATTAAATACTGTGAGCCGAGCGGTTCTAGGCGCTACAGTCTGGAACCGCGTGACCGCTGCGGTCGCAGTTTCGAATACTGCCTCGGGAATGGATGTGTGTGATGTCCTTAGGTTAGTTAGGTTTAAGTAGTTCTAAGTTCTTGGGGACTGATGACCTCAGAAGTTAAGTCCCATAGTGCTCAGAGCCATTTGAACCATTTTTAATTAATGTGAACCGATCGCAGAACTCCTTACTTAGATGTAAACAAACGTTCCTGCCTGGCATGGCGATGCACAACGGCTAGTCCCTCAGTCCGAGACTCTGTTTTTCCACCTGCCATTCAGATCTTATCTCACCAAAACCATCTCACACAATAGTGTTTTTGTGAAATGGAGTCCACTGTCTCCAACACTCCTGTGCAGCCACGGGAGACTGCCATTTCCCTGTTCTCTATCTGTGCAGAGACTGCTTTCAGCAATAAACAGTTTTACGACACCTAAGTCTACTTCCCTGTTGTGAGCTAGCTAAAGAAAGCTCCCGACGCTGCAGAAATAACAGGTCTCCCTCACTGTATTAAAAAGAAAGGAGTGGAAGTAATCAGCAGTGCAATAATTGACAGTAGTGAATATTTCTAGCGCTAAATACTTGAGTAAAGTGACTACTGGGACCTGCATATTATATCATAAAAATAGGGCATAAATTGCCACGCAACATAATAATGTCCCTCTTTTCAACTAAGACGAATGTACTTTGAGGCACATTTTCAGCGATACATCTGTTAACCCAGATTAATGCATTTCTCTAAATGTGTATTCTAGCATGGAGTGAGGATGCATATAATCTTCCAGTTATATGCGAAGATAATGATTTAACTAACATGTGATAACATATTAATCACCTGTTTATATATATATATGTGTGTGTGTATGTGTGTGTGTGCTACATGTGAGCAGTGGTAAAAATTTAGATGTATGCTTGTAATCAGTTCAGTAATGATTGAGCACTGCCATTGTCAACGTGTCTTTCCATTACTGGACGCAAGAGTCCTAAATGGCAGGTGTTGAAATCCCGACGAAATATTCGCAGAAATCTGACCTTGTGCGAAAAAGGCGAGTAGAGAGTGACTCTGTACTGCAAAGAGACTTTCGACCTCTTTTTCAACTACTAGAGAGCCTGGAAGAGCTGTTCTGAAAGAAGATATATCAAGATGAGTCCAAAGAAAGCAAAGCATTTATGAAAGTGGAAGATAATTACGGGAACAAGAAGAAGTTTAATTCTACATGAAATATGGTGATGGAGATGAATTAAAGCCACTAAAAAAATTATGCCAGAGAAATTGGGTAGACTGGAAACATCATTTTTAGTAAAGTGCAACGCTGCCACCATTTTTGCCATAACCACAGAAACTAGCAATTTAGCCACAGCAGTGGAAGGCTGTCAGAGGTCCTTATGTGCTGATAGATCTACAGCAGCATTGGGGAATGTTTGGACAGCAAAAGGCAGACTAGGCCAGGCAACACAATATTGCAACTGCAGCGGTAAAACAGCACTCTTGCAGAGCGATGCAACTTATTGCCACATGTGAAGGACACAGATGTCTTCTGCCAAGCTTAGTTGGTGGAAGCATGTCAGCACAACAGGTACGAAGTAAATGGGTATAAAAAATTATTAATTTCAGCATAGGATAGGCAGTTCAGGAGCACCAATAGAAACGGAAGGGCCACAGCTCACGACCAGGTGTCAAGAGAAAACATACAATTGCTACTAGTCTGGGATTCCATCACAGCACCACATGCTAGTGGCAAACCTCCTCCATGGGCTTGATACTAGCCTTCTAGCAGGTTGTCACCTGGCCCACTCCAGCAGCTACCAGATTACCAGATTCCGGCCCTAGAGGGCAGCCACCCACCCTTTCTTGCAGATGCTTAGGCGCTACACAACCTTACTCACTGGGACAAGTTCCACGATTGGAGATTGGCATCCTCTCGGCAGCCGTTAGCTCCGGTTGCGCTGGTAGTAGGTGTATGTGTCCCAGTAATGAGTTCACAAACTTCTGCATAAGCTTCAGGAGTCAAAATTGTAGGGCGCTTACATCACAGTACAGTAGCTGTCAGCTTGTTACCATCACACGCCACCTCTCCACATGATCGAGGGGGCGTGGCGCCACCTCCACTGAGATGTTACCAGTGTAGACAAATGAGAGCTGATCGTACATTTTAACTTTTGATGTTATCTGCCTGAGTTGTCAACAGCCCGTTTCTTCGACATCCACGCACGACCATGACGCAACTCTTTACTGAAGTGATCTTCATCGTCAGACCACCTATCTGCTGTCAGCTGTGGGATCAACAATGCCTACAACCACCATCCGTAGACGGAAATGACTCGACTACTGCTATGTTACAGTTTCGTCAGCAGACGAAAGTGTGAGTAGAGTGCTTTTCAATCTTTCTTGCTTTCTTTACTCTCTAGCATAATGGAGAGTCAATAGGTTGTTGGTCAAGTGTATAACTATACTTGTATGTTCAGCATGTTGCTGGTAGTCGTAGACAGTGTTCTTTGGGGGTGATAACAGGAATGTTAGTTTTGCAGTATGTGTTATCATATGCAAGGGGAGCGGCTCATGGTCTATAGGTATTATGAGATGTTCAACACATATAGCGACTCAGTAGGTAAAACTGAGACCCATCAAGAAGTATTAATTTGTTTCAGTGTGTAAGTAATGATATTAAGCAGCCACCCAGGAAGAGTAGTGATGTAACGATAGGAATTATTATGATAGTGTTAGGTTTAAATTTCCTTCTCATAGTCTGATTTTGTTTTGCTGTTTTACTGTGTTTAATGACTGGCGTTAACTTGATACCAGAGGCTGCGAAATGTAGGTGATGTGTGTTAGTTTTTGCCATTTGGATTGGGCAGTGGTGTTCAGAATGGAATATGCCACGGTATGTACTCATTTGAGGAATCCAGTAGTGCTTGGGCAGTGGTATGTTTAAACGTATTGTGGTTTCTGTTTCTGTAATTGATAATAGGTAATCATGTCGTAGACAGTACGACCGGGAGCGTGGCTACCAGGGGGACGGTACTAGAAATTGTGAAAGGCGAAGTAGATAAGCTACGAGCGGACAACGTAAAATTGTCTTACAGATTAGTGGCTGACCGGATGAAGATGGAGGACCGGAGCAGAGATTTTTCCAACAGAGCTACTCTAGGACATGCAGATGTAAGACAGAGAAGATCTGACGACTGGTCGATTGAAGCGGGCCTCGGCACTTGAAATAGCAAAATTTTGGAGAGGATGAAAAGGATGGAAACAGAGTTGGCAGAGAAGGAGAGAATTTAGAGTGGATTAAAAGCTGGTGAAGGGGACAGGCCTGTGTGTAATTTACCTTTTCCTGCAGTACTCCCAACTGCAGTTAATGTAGTCAGACCAGCCAATCCTGTAACGAGTTAAACCATAATCTGACGCATGATGCGACGCTCTCATGAGTGCAAAAATTAGGATAATTAAAGAATAAGGTAATGACGTTGTGCAGAGTAGGTTCATTGCTAGAAGAACTAACATTGTCGACGGTAAGAGGAGTAACGTAAAGTGACAGCTCCTACGTCGTGTAGAATTTTGGAGTCTGAAGTAGTTATAGAGCTAGACGAATTGAGTGTGGGCTCTAGCAAAGCGCGTAAGTGTGTGAACAGCAATAGACATGATTTAAGCAGAGTAGCATCTACCCCTCTGCATGATAATGGATGTTGTTTAGTGGCCGTCGAGCCGGGGCCAGATGTGCATGTGCCACTGATATTTGCGTCGTGCAGAGAGAAACTAAAGACCGTGGTGTTACTGTAGATATTGCGGAGAATTCACAGTAAGACGCTGAAGTAGCTGGTTGTGTTGCAGATGTTGTGGAAGAAACGGTAGATACTCAAATAGAAGTACGGGAGAAAAATCAGGAAACACCGCGAGAAATGTGTGATTGAACGTGATCAAAAGTATACGGGCACCCCCAAAAATATACGTTTATCGTATTATGTGCTTTGTGCTGTCAGGGACTCCACATCAGTGACCTCAGTTGTCGTTAGACATCGTGAGAGAGCAGAATGGGGCGCACCGCGGAACTCACGGACTTCGAACATGGTCAGGTGACTGGGTGTCACTTGTGTTATACGTCTGTACGCGTGATTTCAACACTCCTAAATATCCTTAGGTCCACTTATAACACTCCTGTCTGCTACTACTGTACCATAACCTCAATGCTAGAAACAGGTTGTGACATAAAACTATTTTGTAAAAGCAACTATGGCACAAAGCAACAGAGCAGTGAAACTTCCTGGCAGATTAAAACTGTGTGCCCGACCGAGACTCGAACTCGGGACCTTTGCCTTTCGCGGGCAAGCGCTCTACCAACTGAGCTACCGAAGCACGACTCACGTCCGGTACTCACAGCTTTACTTCTGCCAGTACCTCGTCTCCTACCTTCCAAACTTTACAGAAGCTCTCCTGCGAAACCTGCAGAACTAGCACTCCTGAAAGAAAGGATATTGCGGAGACATGGCTTAGCCACAGCCTGGGGGATGTTTCCAGAATGAGATTTTCACTCTGCAGCGGAGTGTGCGCTGATATGAAACTTCCTGGCAGATTAAAACTGTGTGCCCGACCGAGACTCGAACTCGGGACCTTTGCCTTTCGCGGGCAAGCGCTCTACCAACTGAGCTACCGAAGCACGACTCACGTCCGGTACTCACAGCTTTACTTCTGCCAGTACCTCGTCTCCTACCTTCCAAACTTTACAGAAGCTCTCCTGCGAACCTTGCAGAACTAGCACTCCTGAAAGAAAGGATATTGCGGAGACATGGCTTAGCCACAGCCTGGGGGATGTTTCCAGAAGTGCTAGTTCTGCAAGGTTCGCAGGAGAGCTTCTGTAAAGTTTGGAAGGTAGGAGACGAGGTACTGGCAGAAGTAAAGCTGTGAGTACCAGACGTGAGTCGTGCTTCGGTAGCTCAGTTGGTAGAGCGCTTGCCCGCGAAAGGCAAAGGTCCCGAGTTCGAGTCTCGGTCGGGCACACAGTTTTAATCTGCCAGGAAGTTTCATATCAGCGCACACTCCGCTGCAGAGTGAAAATCTCATTCTGGCAACAGAGCAGTGTTACCCTCTGAGAGGAATTTTGTTATGTTGACCGTGTTGTTCCTAACGGAGGTGACTTATCGGAAATGAAAGTCAGAATTACGTAAATATTTGAATAGTAACAAACAAAATTTTGCCTAGCTATACTGTTTATAGATTAAGGGAAACGGTCGCCAGCCTAATTAGGTAAGAGAAAGATTACCGTTCTCGTTTAAGAAAGTAGGTATAACTATAACGGACAAACACAACCTAGACTTAGCCACACGCGAGTGCAACGAACTCTGACACACATATGTTTTAAGATTGGAGCTAACAACTGGAGCAGCACAAACTATTTGCAAAATTATAAGAGATACTGAAACACCCTATTACTTTCAGGCTTACATAAAGTGAATGGTCTTTATAACATTACTATTAACATGCACTTCTAATACACAAGATACACAAACACTTAGCAAACATGAATATATAATGTTTCACAACTGCAGCTTTCTCACTTTTACTACAGCGAAACACAATACTGACCAAATTGCAAGAAACTGACTCACCTTTTAGAATTTACTACAGCCAATAATGTGATCATTTGCCTTATAAGCCTCAGTCTTAAAAACTTTTAATATTGAAGTTAGCAACAGTACTTCAAATAGCAGTTTTAATAGGAAAATTATTTTGAGCAAATAACATTTACTTTAACTCACTCTATTGCCACATTAACTTTAACTTTCTTTTTACTACGTTCAAGAGGCATTAATTAGCAAAACTCTAGGCTTTAATTTCTTTTAGTAAGGACACTCGGATATCACTTTAGCTCAAACGGAGAAGAACCTGAGAGGTGTTATGATGAGGAGAAAAATCAAGGTAGGTACATAAATTCAGATACAAATTACCCTATATTTCAGCACATTAGCACGTCCATTAAGCTGATCCTTCACTGTACATCATTATAGTATTACGTTGCAATGATTGCGCAATGTGGTGGCAACTGCATGTTGGTAGGTGGAATTGTAGGCAGAATTGCTGGACTGTCATTTCTTGCTGGCGATGATAGATACAAACTCCAGAATAGTTCCTGCTATTTATCCATCCATCCGAGGCCTTGGAAAGAAGCAGGAAAAGCCTCTGTCGGAATCAGCACAATATGCATCTTTTACATGGCAGTGCACGGACTCGTAGCTCGTCCCCGACTCGTAGCTCGTCTCCGACTGACTATCAGTTCCACCTTTTCTACCTAGGCCAACCACAATTTGCGCGCGCTACACAGTTCCGTTCCCGAGGGGAACCACTACACCTTTTACATACAAATTAACTAAGAACCCTAAGTGAAGGTCAGCAGTTTACATAACAGCAAACAAATACATTAAATAAAACAGAACATTTTCACATATTGACACTTCTACAAAAAATTATTCACACAAAATTACAATTATATACAGTAAGTTTTGTTCCCTCCAAATGGGACAAAGAATTTTAAATTACAGATACACTACTTTGCATAGAATGAAATCACGACATCAAAGATTTGACAAAGAAAAGAGTACACAATTTTATTTTATGGATTGAAACACATTTACAGAAGATCAACAATGTAACATTAAATAAAGCAAAAGCAAAATAAATCCATACAGCATAAGAGCTGTGGTGTTACACACTGTTTCCGATGTGGTAGTGAAGTGAAGGGACACCTACAGTACAAAAGCGTACAGGCCGACCTCGTCTGTTGACTGACAGAGACCGCCGACAGTTGAAGAGGGTCGTAATGTGTAATAGGCAGACATCTATCCAGACCATCACACAGGAATTCCAAACTGCATCAGAATCCATTGCAAGTACTGTGACAGTTTGGCGGTAGGTGAAGAAACTTGGATTTCATGGTCGAGAGGCCACGCTGAGTGGCCGCGTGGTTGGAGGCGCCATGTCACTAATCGTGCGGCCCTTCCCGTCGGAGGTTCGAGTCCTCCATCGGGCATGGGTGTGTATGTGCTGTCCTTAGCTTTAAGTTAGTTTAAGTAGTGTGTAAGTCTAGGGACCGATGACCTCAGCAGTTTGGTCCCTTTGGAATTCACACACACATCATGGTCGAGAGGCTGCTCATAAGCTACACATCACGCCGGTAAATGCCAAACGACGCCTCGATTGAACAGTGAAAAAACGTTGTGTAGAGTGACGAATCACGGTACCGAATGTGGCGATGCGATGGCAGTGTCTGGGTATGGCGAATATCCGGTGAACGTCAACTGCCAGCGTGTGTAGTGCCAACGGTAAAATTCGGAGGCGGTGGTGCTACGGTGTGATCGCGGTATTCATGGAGGGGGGTTGCACTTTTTGTTGCTTTGCTGGCAGTATAACAGCACAGGCCTACATAGATTTTTTATGCACCTTCTTGCTTCCCGCTGTTGAAGAGCAATTTAGGGATGGCGATTGCATCTTTCAACACGATCGAGAACCTGTTCATAACGCACGGCCTGTGGTGGGGTAGTTACACGACAGTAGCGTCCCTGTAATGGACTGGCCTCCACAGAGTCCTGACCTGAATCCTATAGAACACTTTTGGGATGTTTTGGAACGCTGACTTCCTGCCAGGCCTCACCGTCCGACATCGATACCTCTCCTCAGTGCAGCACTCCGTGAAGAATGGGCCGTCATTCCCCTGGAAACCTTCCAGAACCTGACTGAATGTATGCCTGCGAGAGTGGAAGCTCCATCAAGGCTACGGGTGGGCCAACACCATACTGAATTCCAGTATTACGGACGGAGAGTGCCACGAACTTTTAAGTCATTTTCAGCCAGGTGTCCAGATACTTTTGATCACATAGTGTAAATGCAGATGCTAGTCAGGCCGGGAGGTTGCTTTGTTGTATTTGACCACGGACGGGACCTGCGCAATGTTCTCAATACGTCGCAAGTGTCAGTCGTGTTCAGAGCAGTGTTTTGAGCAATCCCGAATGTGTTATGTCGAAACTAAGTGAATTCGAAAGTGGGAAAATTGTCGGTCATCGTATGGAAGTAGCCGAAGTGTCGGTGTTTCGAGAGGCACCTTAGCGAAGATCAACACTGCATAAAGGGAAAGCAGAAAAACACCATCCATTAAGTCACAATGCGGACGAAAGTGTGTGTTCAGAGATCATGATAGACGGTCATTAAATTTTGCTCACAGCAGCACTAAGAAGCTTGTGCAACAGAAGTAATATTTCATAATAAGTCCTTTATAACCGTAGATATATACAGATCACCTTCAGGAAATTTTAACCTCTTCATAAAAAATCTGGAAACCTTGCAGTCCCATCTCATGATAAAAAACAAGGAGTTGCTGGTTATTTTAATGTGGAGTTATTGAAAAGCTCTGTCAGTGAACAATTATAGAAGTCAGAAACACTATCGTTAAATTTACTTCCTACTGTGAACATTGCTACTAGGATATGTAAATGCTCTGAGACTTCTATTGATAATATCTTTGCAGACAAATCTAGAGAAAAAAAGTCATATCACAAAACCAATAGTAAATGGGCGACCTGATCATGACTTGCAGCATCTTATAATAAGTGCTGAATTTTGTCAGGATAAAAACTCTATAAAATCTGAACACGGAAGGGTAATAAATAAGTAAAAAATTGAGAAATTGAGGAAATTGCTCAAAAACATGTACTGTAGAGATGTTTACAATACTTCTGACGCAAATTGAAAATACAAAGCATTCATTAATAAAGTTACCTTATAACACTCCCTAACTGCTACTACTATACCATAACCTCGAAACTGGAGGCTATTTGCAAAACAAAATTATTTTGTTAGAGTAATAATGGTATAAAGCAACAGATCAGTGTTACCCTCTGAGAGGAATTTTGTTATGTTGACCGTGTTGTACCTAACGGAGGTGGCTTATCGGAAGTGAAAGTCAGAATTACGTAAATATTTGAACAGTACGAACAAAATTTTGCCTATCTGCACTGTTTAACTGATAAGGAAAACGGTCGCCAGCCTAACTAGGCAAGAGAATGATTAACATTCTCTTTTAAGAAAATAGTTGTTAGTAACTTTAATGGATAAACACAACCTATACTTTGTCACACGCTAGTGCAGTGAACTCTGACACATACATATGTTTACGGTAAGATTGAAACTAACAGTTAGAGCAGTACCAACTATTTGCAAAATTATAACAGATACCGAAACACACTATTACTTTCAGGGCTTACACAAACTGAGTGGTCTTTATAACATTACCATTAATATTCACTTCTAATACACAAGAGAGTCAAACACTTAGCAAACATGAGTATATAACGTTTAACAACTGCAGCTTTCTACTTTTACTACAGTGAGAGAGAAAATTAACATATATGTGAGATACTGACTCACCTTCTGCAATTTACAACAGGCAGTAATGTGATCATTTACTAAGCAAAACTTTATAAGCCTCAGTCTTAAGAACTTTTACTTTGAAGTTGGCAACAACACATTAATAAGCAGTTTTAATAGGAATATTTTCAACAAACAACATTTACTTTAACTCACTCTCTTGCCACATTAACTTTAACTTTCTTTTTACTATGTTGAAGAGGCATTAATGAGCAAAATACTGGGCTTTAATGTTCTTTTAGTAAGGACACTCGTATATCACTTTAGCTCAAACGGAGAGGAACCTGAGAGGTGTTAAGATGAGGAGAAAAATCAGGGTAGGTACATAAATTCAGATATAAATTACCTTATATTTGAGCACACTAACACATCCATTAAGCTGATCCTCCACTGTACATCATTGTAATATTCCGATGCAATGATTGCGCAATGTAGTGGCAACTGCATGTTGGTAGGTGGCATTGCAGGTAGAATTGCTGGACTCTGTCATTTCTTGGTGGCGATGATAGATACAAATTCCAGAATAGTTCCAGCTATGTATCCATCCATCCGAGGCATTGGAAAGTAGCAGAAAAAGCCTCTCTCAGAACCAGCACAATATGCATCTTTTACATGGCAGTCCCCGACTGGTAGCTTGTCCCCGACTGACTATCAGTTCCACCTTTTCTACCTAGGCCAACCACAATTTGTGCGCGCTACACAGTTCCGTTCCCGAGGGGAACCACTACACCTTTTACATACAAACTAACTAAGAACCCTAAGTGATGGTCAGCAGTTTACATAACAGCTAACAAACACATTAAATAAAACAGAACATTTGCACATATTGACATTTCTACAAAAAATTATTCACACAAAATTACAATTATATGCAGTAAGTTTTGTTCCCTCCAAATGGGACAAAGCATTTAAATGACAGATACACTACTTTGCATTGAACCAAACCATGACATCAAAGTTTGTACAAAGAAATGAGTATACAATTTTGTGTTATCGATTCAAACAAACACATTTACAGAAGCACAGCAATGTAACATTAAATGAAACAAAAGCAAAATAAATCAGTAGAGTATTAGAGCTATGGTGTTACAACCTCCACTTTTGAAAATTGTTTTCTCCTAAAGGTAACTCAAATCACACAGGAGTCAAAAAATAAGCTGTGGATTACACAAGGTATAAAGATATTGTGTGGGACAAAAGGGAGGCTGTATCTTCTATTTAGGAACAGCTCTGATGTTAGCATTGTAATGCATTAGAAAGAAAACAGCAAAATATTGAAGCAAGTAATCCAGAAATCGAAGCAGCTTTATTATGAGAAAAATATAATTACATCAGGCAACAATATAAAAACTGCATGAAATATGGTGAAGACAGAGACAGATGGGGCCAAAAAGGAAGAGGAACAGA
The DNA here is from genome assembly GCF_023864275.1 of Schistocerca cancellata. Taxonomy (NCBI): domain Eukaryota; kingdom Metazoa; phylum Arthropoda; class Insecta; order Orthoptera; family Acrididae; genus Schistocerca; species Schistocerca cancellata. The sequence goes on along the minus strand of NC_064629.1, from coordinate 855,967,385 downwards.
TAGCTTTAAAAATAAATGAGACTTTGGTAACAAGTACATGTACTGCTGCAAACTTCTTAAACAAGTACTTCACTTCTGTTACTGACAGCTTGTGGTTATCAGCTTCGGTGTAAAGTGCAATGGAGTGTATGAGACCAGTCTTTAAAAATAACTTCATTAAAAGGGAAATGATACTCATATCTCCTAAAGAAGTAGCATCCATCATAAAATCCATAAAATCTATGTATTCCATGGGTATGATAACATATCAACAAAGTTAATCAAAGAGTGCTGATGAGAGTTGAGTTGCATCTTAAGTTCTTTGTGTAATCAATCTTTTATGAGTGGAACATTTCCAGACTGGCTAAAATATGCTGAAGTTAAGCCTCTTTACAAGAAGGTGGGGTAAAGAGATACCATAAAACTATCGACCAATTTCATTTTTGCCGGCTTTCTCAAAAATATTAGGAAAGATTGTGTTCAAGTGTCTCCTTAAGCATCTGACTGCAAATAATATATTGTCGAAGTCACAGTTTGGATTTCTTAAGTTTTCTGATATAGAGAAAGCTATTTACCCTTACAGTGAGAATGTACTTAATTCAATATATAATAAATTATAGGATACTGTCATTTTCTGTGACCTGTAAAAAGTCTTTCATTGTGTAAACCAGGGCATTCTCTTAAGTTAATTAGAATATTATGGTGTCACTGGCAATGCTGCGAAATGGTTTGAGTCTAATGTATCTAACAGGAAACAAAGGGTGTCGCTGCAAGGTACCTGTGCAGTAAGCAGTCAGTCTTCATCTGATGGAATTAATTACATGTGGTGTTCTTCAAAGTTCCATCTTGGATCCATTGCTTTTTCTTGTGTACATTAATGACCTCTCATCTGTTACATTGCCAGATGCTAAGTTTGTTTTGTTTGCAGATGATACAAACATTGAAATAAGTAACAAGTCAAGTACAGATTTAGAAATAGCTGCTAATCCAATTTTCACTGACATTAATAAGTGGTTTAAAGATAATTCACTGTCATTAAACTTTGAGAAGACCCACTATATGCAGTTCAGAACCTGTAAGAGATTTCCTTCCAGCATGTATATAACATATGAAGACATGCAGATCGAAGAGGTTGGCAATGTTAAATTACTGGGATTAAAACTCAATAACAAATTCAGTTGGGGAGGGCATACCACAGAATTGCTTAAGCACCTAGGCAAGTCTGCATTTGTAGTGAGAATGATGTTAGATGCAGGAGACATAAATATAAAAAAACGTGCATATTTTTACTTACTTTCATTCTATCATGTCATATGGGATCATATTCTGGTGAAACTCATCAAACCGAGCAAAAGTTTTTAGGGTGCAAAAGCGTGTGATAAGAATCATTTGTGGTGTAAATTCAAGAATATCATCTATAAACCTGTTCGAGAAACTTTGTATTCTAACCACTGCTCCTCAGTATATTTATTCCTTAATGAAATTTGTTGCAAGTAATATATCTCTATCTCCAACCAATAGCTCAATACATAGTATCAATACTAGGAATAAGAAGAATTGACATAAAGACGTAAAATCACTTACCTTGGCCCAAAAAGGGGTCCAATATTCAGCAACACACATTTCCAATAAATTGAAAGCAACCATAAGAAATTTAGTTTCAGAGAAAGCACGGTGTAAACTGAGTTTGAAAGAATATTTTGATAGGCAACTCCTTCTATTCCATAGATGAATATCTTAACAGAGACTGTTAAGCCAGCTTAACTAAAAATATCTGGTGGATTTCAGTTTTGACAGCACTTGTTCACAAAGTCAAGATTAGGTATTTTGTGTACAACAGCTTTATTAATAGTGCATAACAATGTTTCATTCTCACAGCGTGTTAATTCTGTAAATATTGAACGTGATCAAAAGTATACGGGCACCCCCAAAAATATACGTTTATCGTATTATGTGCTTTGTACTGTCAGGGACTCCACATCAGTGACCTCAGTTGTCGTTACACATCGTGAGAGAGCAGAATGGGGCGCACCGCGGAACTCACGGACTTCGAACATGGTCAGGTGACTGGGTGTCACTTGTGTTATACGTCTGTACGTGTGATTTCAACACTCCTAAATATCCTTAGGTCCACTGTTTCCGATGTGATAGTGAAGTGAAGGGACACGTACAGTACAAATGCGTACAGGCCGACCTCGTCTGTTGACTGACAGAGGCCGCCGACAGTTGAAGAGGGTCGTAATGTGTAATAGGCAGACATCTATCCAGACCATCACGCAAGAATTCCAAACTGCATCAGATTCCATTGCAAGTACTGTGACAGTTTGGCGGGAGGTGAAGAAATTGTAATGGCCAGTAGTGTACTTTTCCTGTTAAAATATGGTCAATAAGCAAGTGATTCAAACAGTCACACACTCTTATATTTACCGCATTGTATTCACCTGTTTCGACAATCTCCTGACAAATGATCAGGGTTTCTGATATGTTCCACATCAATGAGAATTATCTCAGTTTTTGGGTCTATTGAACGAAAACTGAATCTAATCTAAACTCGATAATGAGGTGAAATAATGCCATCATGTACAGTATGCAGCAAAATATTGCAATGGCCTAACATCATTGCATTCGATAATGGCGTGAAAGCCGAAATGTAGGTTGTACACGGGAAATATACTCAAACATACATTCTAACGCCGGTTTGTTCTTTCAAAAAATACTATGCGAATTTTAATTCGTTGTTTGTCTGAGCCATGACCGAACCTTGCACAGAACTGATCTACGCTCCTGGACCACTTCAGAAGAAACATATAGAATGCATGATACTGTATATGGCATCAGATTTCAGCCAACAGCAACGATGTGGAGGATTAGTAATTTGCAAGCAACTTTTGGGGGAGTTCGTTTAAATAATTTGTTATGGAAGATTCCTGGAAGTGAAGAGTAACATCATCTGTTGTTTAAGTTCGACCTCCTAAAATGCATTACACACCATAAGATGTTCAATGTTATGGCAAAATTCTCAAAGATATCAAGCTATCTCTCACATAAATCATTGAATTCAAACGTAGTCCCATAAATACGCTCAAATCCTTAAACCTCTGGTAAACAAAACTGGTGTATCAGTACTGAGAGATGCTAACATACCTATGGGTACCAGAGAGAATGAAAAAGCGCTTTATGTTTGTGATTGGAAGATAATCTCCTAGAAATCGCCAGAATGTATCGATGTTCTTCACTGGAAGAATATGTATGAGTTGGTGTACTGTTGCTAGCTTCGAAAGCGCCGGGCATCAATTGATTGAAAATGACATAATACGCGTTGAAGAAGACATTTTGAAAGCATTGATTGTTGCCAAAAGTTCATGATGTCTGATGAAAATACTAAAGTGAAAGACTCAAATGCAAAATGAGATGTGACATTCCATCTGTTAGCGGACATCCCCGAAAGCTGATTTCGCAGATTTGGAAATAGTCCATGTAATTATTGATTTGGATTTTTGCATGTCGAACAGCATATATCGGATTATTGGAAGAGATAGTGATGAATCGTATTTACTTCCACAGAAGAACTGAAAATATTGGGCAGATAACAGAGCCAGTTTTACGTCTACAGTGCACAGAAAGCACAAGACAGGCAAGAAGGCCGAGGTGAGAGCCTACAGCTGATAATACCACAACCTTCTCTTCCGCAATTCTGCAGCAACGTCTCACATCACTATCCTTCGTAAGACACGAGCTGCTGCATTGAATTGTTATGCGCACGCGTTAACAAATACTTTGATTACAACATTGTAAGGCAAATTTAGAGAGAAAGGGAGAGAGAGAGAGAGAGAGAGGGAGAGACAGAGAGAGAGAGAGAGGGGGGTGGAGAGAGAGAGAGGGAGAGAGAGAGAGAGAGAGAGAGGGGAGAGAGAGAGAGAGAGAGATCCTCTTCTTTGAGAAATGTGCGTTGTAAACAACAACAAGATATGAAAATAACTTGCTGACTAATGCTTAGTAATGACATTTTACCAGCTGACTCAGTGGGCAGATGTACTATAAAAGCAGAAAGATGTACTAAGACGCGTGCTGAACCAACAGTAAGACAACACGCCATCATCTACGCAACTGCCGTCTTCCCAAAAATGACAGTACAATATACACTGCGGCACCAGTGTTCTAGTTCAAGATTACGTATAGTTCCTAGATGGTACCGAACGTTACATGGAGTTGTTGATAGCTGGCTCTGCCGGCAAACATTCCCAACAGTGTAGCTGTTCTTTCGCACACGCTGAGTAAATGACATTCATTTAAAGTGGACTTGCGTCAGCCAGTCGTTTGCTTGCCTGGGAAGATCCCTACGGCGACAGATCCTTTGGTCATCATCCACCCGTTTATCATATCCATTGCACTCTCTCCCCTAATTCGCGATAGTATATTGCTGCATTTATTTGGACTTTTTCTGTGTCCTGCGTCAATCCTATCTGATACGGATCCCCCACCACACAGCAGTACTCCAGAAAAGGATGGCAAGCGTAGTGTAAGCAGTCTCTTCAGTAGACCTGACGTGTTTTCTAACAAGGGAAACTCCCCATCGCAACCCCCTCAGGTTTAGTGGTAAGGCGGCCCATTGGATAGCCCGTCAAAAACTGAACACAGATCAAACATGAACCAGGAAGGTGTACTGAACTGTGGAAATAAGAAGAAAAATAGAAACAGTGAACGTTAAAAACTCGATATATGCAATATCGAGCAATGTGAATAATGTGTTTGTTATGTGGTCACAGTGTTAGACGTGCAAGGGGGAGATCCAGAGTCAGTCCTTCCTCCTACCCAACATTATGTTTCACAAAATGAAGAACTGTCCTTCCGGTCATTCACGTGTCTGTTCACTGTATTCAGATTTGTATATGTGTCACTGCGTAATGTCCGCTTGCAAACAGCGACGTGTAACGAAGGGACATACAGGCAGAGGTACCTGCTATTTGTTCTACACAGGTACCATATGTTATGCCTCTTGCATTTCGTTTCAGAAGGTCTGATTCTTGAGTTCCACCATTGTAAGATAGTTCACATCCGTTTCATTGTTGTTTTCAATTCTGTGAGAGGTCTATGCGGCATCTCGCCAGCTTTCATTACTCATCACATTTACTTGCGACCGTAATATATTCTTATCACATGACTCATATTCTGTGACGAATAGTGAGAGGAAACGAGATGTCGCATAGACCTCTCACTGAAATGAAAACAACAAAGAAACGGCTGTGAACTATGTTACAACGGAAGAATTCAGGAGCCAAAACTTATAAAACGGAACGCAAGAGCCATAATATGTGGTACATGTAATGCTCGAGACGTAACTCCACGAAGGAGAAGCTTTACGACATCAACCATAGTATCAGGGTAGCCCATATTGCGGAGCACTCCTTCCAGGTAGTCGTGATCGACCCGATCGAACGCTTGGCTGAAGTCAAGAGCTGTCAAAAGTTCAGGCACACGACGAGAGTGAGCAAGAGCGATTATGTCCCCGATAGCGGCAGAGGGCAGTGCGGTGCGGATATTATTGGCACCCCCCAAAGAAGTTTGATCGGAGGAAACCACGTACCGAGCTGTACGTTTAAGTCGCGCAGCCAACAGCTGGGTAAAGATCTTCGTGTCGCTGTTGATTCACGTCAAGGGTCAGAAATCGCATATGCGTGAGGTACCCCGAGACTTGTGGATGGGAATGAGGAAACCATCGAGGAGGCCGTCTCGAATCGGTACGAAAGGTGTCATAAGGTCCTGACAAATTTCCGTCCACACTGGCGCCAGAAGAGGGCGAAATATCAGATAAAACTCCAGTGGGAGGTCGTCAGGGCCAGGCGGCCTGTTCGTAGAACCCGTTTGGATGGCGTCATAGACCTCGTCCTCCATGACATTAGCAAGTAGATCCATCGTCGCGTCCACGGGAACAGAGCCAAAGGAGAGTCTGAAGGCCACCGTAATGTTGGCAGGGTGGTGATGTTGTTCAGAGTACATCATAACACAATGTGCATGGAAGGCAGACCTGATATCCCATTGGGTATGAAAACGTTGCCCATCATCGATCGTAAGAACAATAATCAAATTCCTCCGACGGTGCCTCGTTCTGTCATGACATGATACGTAGATGGACGCTCTTGGACTAATCCATTGTGTGTGCGAGCCCTGACCAGAGCTCCTTCAAGGCGGCGGCCAGAGAGGGATGTAGCCGTGCCTTGACACGATTCACCATCGTCTGGCGCTCTGGCGAATACAGCATCATAGTAAATTCCCAGAAAATGGTGAAACAGAATTCCTGAGTCCGTCGCCGCCACGCTGCTACCCCTCTTCCGTAACCAATCAAGGCCTCTCGAAGGGCAGGCCTTGCACAAAGCACCCAAAGACAGCGCACATTGATACGCATCACGGAGTCGACGACAAGCTGCCCACGTGGTCGAGATGAGCTACCGGCAGTCGGGTGAAGTAAGGTGGATCGTGTTCAGTTTCCATGGTCCACAGCCATGTCACACCCTTTGACGGCAGACATTGATGGCGCAGATATATGCGTCACTGTCAGAGAACGCATCGGGCTAGACTTCAGCAGTCTGCATCCCACTGACAATATCGCGGAAGATGTAAGCACGATCGAGCCGGCTGGAAGAATGGCTAGTGAAATGCGTGAACCCCGGACGATCGCCGTGAACATGCTCCCAAGAATCCACTAGTCTGAGGTGCTGCAGAATTGTCGCTAGCGCCGTTGGTATAGAGTCACGTGGTAGTTGGCCTTTGGGTGGGTGGGTGCAGTTGAAAATACCTCCCCTGCTCAATGTATTGTGCCCGATGCAGGAAGTGAGGCGAGACTGTCTCTGAGAAGAAGGTGGAACGTTCGCGGAAGGGATCCTAACCAAATGGCGCATAGACATTGATAATCATGACGCCATTAAACGTGAGAGTCATAACTCTAGCATCAGGGAGATAGGCAACTGCATCAGCGAGGATACCGTCACGTAAGAGGATCGCCACTCCATTACCAGTAGGGGAAGCATGAGGGACATGTGCTGTAAAACCTCGCGGAGCACAGAAAGTGGCAATGTGCACCTTTTGCAGGAGAGCAACGTCAACTTCCATGGCATGCAGCACGTCAGAGTACATGCAGTTTAAGGCGTACCCGAATAGTGTTGACATTGACCGTGACTATGTGATAAGTCTGTAAAGTGGAAAACTGCCACCGCCAGGAAGACTGGTGATTCAAACATGGGGGAAGCACAGGGAAACTCTCCGTTTAGGTGCCCATGGAAGGGCATGTGATTGTGACGGCGAGGGAGCCGACCCCACCAAGGGGGTCGGGGGTCCATCGGCCTCTACACCTTCAGAATGTCCCTCCTCAGCATCGACATCGTCCGCCCAGGAGACAGTCCCACTGGGCCGGTTCAGTGGAACACTATCAGAGGCAGCGTCAAACATAGAAAGGGAGGCAACCGCATCAGAGGCAGGCGAGGAAGGTCGGTGTCCGGAGATGGACGCTGACTGGAGATGGAGGCGGGGAAGGACGTCGCATCGTGAGATGTCAGGGCGTCAGAGGACAGCGCACCATGAGTAGCAGGGTCGTCATCCTGTACAGACTTACGATGGATGCAGTCATCAGAAGGGGTACGGTCTTGTCTCTTCCCTTTCCTTGGCGACCGTTCCTTCCTAACATGCTGTTGCGTGTCGGATGGCGGGTGGCTATCTTCGACATGTGGCCAGATGGCAGAAAAGCGGAGAAAGATACAGCTCCATGATCAACGACCATGGGGTCGGGATAGACAGCTTGTGCCTGCTGACAGTCGTCGTTCACTTGTATTGTGCCCGGCAGGAGTGTAGGAGAGACAGGCGAAACGTCCATCGCGTCGTCGAGAGGAATCGACGCCGGTACCAACTGATTCAGAGGGGGCGCAGCGGGCAGCACCGCCGCAGAAACGTAAGACACAGGTAACAAAGTGGACGCCGCAGGAAGAGCGACGTCTCCGATCGGCGTTTGAACCAATCTACATCGGAGACATTCAGGACGGACATGGTCTTCCTGGCCACAACCTGAACAGGTGAGCGTCTGACCATCATACTTGACGACAGCCCTGCAGCAGGCAATAACCAAATAGGAAGGCATGAGCTACCGCAGTTCAATTTTTATCTGACAGACACCATTGAGGACACGGTATGTCTTCCACATTTCAGCCACGTGACTGGCGACGTTGCCGTAAGGTTTAAAGGCGGCCACCACTACGGCCGACGTTACTACAAACGGGAGTTCGAAATCCTGCAACGCTTGGAGGCCAAAATAAGCGTGATCTACCACGACAGTCCCTATGTAACCGTCAGAGTATCGCAGCTTGAAAACGTTGGCATGGCGCCGCATAACGTCGGCACACAGCTCATCATTCGCCAGCTTTATGTGCACCGTAATACTGAGAATCGGAAAATGAATTCCGAGAACAACTTGTGGCGGGAGACGCATTTTATGCCGTACAAAATGTTCTGCTACATACGCCTTGGGTCGTTCGTGATCCAGTGGAAAAGATAATTTAATTGTGGCTTGGCGCTAAGAAAACGCCATGATGGTCGTGAAGTCGAACTTTGAGACAAGCCGCTTGGGGGAAGTAAATAAACACGCACTCGCTCGAAAGCAGCACAACAGATGACTAGTAAACAACGTGTGCGCGCCTCACCACGGCCAAAGGCCGACTGATGAGCAACACACGATTCATATTAACGTTGGTCGATATTGCGTATATTAAGTTTGTAGCGTTCACTGTTTCTATTTTTCTTCTTTTTTCCACAGATCAGGACACCTTCTTCCTGTTTTCTTGTATGATCTGTGTTCAGTTTTTGACGAGGTATCCAATGGGCCAACTTGCCACTAAATCTGAGGGGCGTGTCATTAGGAGTTTCCCTTGTAAGTGTTCTGCCAATAAATTCCAGTCTTTGGTTTGCTATCTCCACAACATTATCCACGCGATCGTTCGAATTTAAAATACATCTATTTGTGATTCCTAAGTATTTAGGTTAGTTTACAGCCTTTAGACTTGTGTGATTTGTGGTACGACCGAAATTTTGAGCCGGTCATTGTGGCCGAGCGGTTCTAGGCGCTTTAGTCCGGAACCACGCTGCTGCTACGTCGCAGGTTCGAATTCTGCCTCGGGCATAGATGTGTGATGTCCTTAGGTTAGTTAGATGTAGTTATAAGTCCAGGGGGCTTGTGACCTCAGATGTTAAGTCCCATAGTGCTTAGAGCCATTTGAACCGAAATTTTGCGGATGCTTTTTAGTTCTCATGTGAAAGACTTCTGACGTTCCGTTGTTTTGAGTCAATTGCTTCTTTTCACTCCATAAAGATATCTTGTGTAAATTATTTTTCAGTTGGTGTTGATAATCTGATGACTTTACAGGACGGTAAATAACAGCATCATCTGAAAACAATTTAAGGGGGTTGCACAGATTGTCTCCTAAATCGTTTATGTAGATCAGGAACAGCAGAGGGCCTTCATCACTTCTTTGGGGAACGCCAAATGCTACTTCTGTTATACTCGATGATTTTTCGTCGGTGACTACGAACTGTAACCATTGTGACAGGAAATCACGAATCCAGTCGCGCAACTGAGACGATATTTCAGAGGCACGCAAAATGATTAGAAGTCACTTGTGAAGAACAGTGTCAAAAGCCTTCTGCAAATTTAAAAATATGCAATCAGTTTTACATCCCCTGTTGATAACACTCATTACTTCGTAATAATAAAGAGCTATTTGCTTTTCACAACGACGATATTTTCTGAATTAGTGCACTCCTATTTCCTTTCTTCGGTAGTCGAGGGACTTGTGCAATTTTTCAGTCTTAAGTGCGAGTCTTTCCACGAGCGAGCTGTTGTACATTACTGCTAAGTATAGAGCCATTTTATTGGCATATTCTGGAAGGAACCTAATTGGTATGCAATGTGGACTAGAGGCCTTGCCTTTATGAAATAATTTAAGTTGGTTCACTACAACAAGGATTTCTGCTTCTAACTTACTCATGTTGGCATTTGTTCTTGACTCGAATTCTAGACCATTAACTTCGTCTTAGTTGGTGAAGGAATTTCGGAAAACTGTGTTTAGGAACTCTGATTCAGTGCCAGTGTCATCAGTAAATTGTTATCGTGCAGCGAAATTATTGTTTGCGTCTTGTCGCTGGTGTGCTTTATATTCCGTCATTATCTATTTGTCTTTTCTGCCAAACTTCAAGACAGAGTTTCATTGTGGGAACTGTTAAAACATTCTCCCACTGAAGTTCGCGCTATATTTAGAGCTTCCGTAAAAATTCGCCAATCTGGGGGGTTTTACAATCTTTTAAATTTGGGACGCTTTTTTCGTTGCTTCTCCAACAGTGTGCTGACCAGTTTTATGTACCATGGGGGATCAGTACCATCTCTTATTAATTTGTTTCGTATATATATATATATATATATATATATATATATATATATATATAATTTGCCGTTTATACTACTTTTTGCATTCAAACCACATCTGGACTACGCTTATATAGTCAGATTGTAGGGAGTGGAGACTGTCCCTTAGGGAGGCGCAAGCGAATTCGTATCTGCTATTTTTTTAAATGGAAGTATTTTACTTTTATTTTTGGTGGATTTGGATGTTACACTATTCATTACTGCTACAACAACCTTGTGGTCACTATTACACCTATCCTTCATAAGACCCCCATATTCTAAGGATTTCTTGGTGCTAAGAGTTCAAGTATTTGTTTCTAAGAGATCAAGTATGTTTATATAACCATTTACATTTCAGTTGGATTCCTGGTGTTATTTTTCAAAATAATTTTCTGAGAACTCATTCAGTACAATTTCGGATGAAGTTTTATGCCTACCACTCATTTTAAACATGTATTTTTGCCATTGTATCGAGGAAAGACTGAAGTCACCACAAATTATAATTGTACGAGCGGGGTACCTATTTGAAATTAGACTCAAGTTTTCTTTGAACTTTTCAGCAACTGAGTCGTATGAAGCGGGGGTTCGGTAAAAAAGAACCAATTATTAATTTATTCCGGTTGTCAGGTGTAACCTCTACCCAGACTAACTCACAGCACATATCCACTTCAGTTTCACTACAAGGTAGACTACTTCTGACTGCAATAAACACTCCACCATCAACTGTATTTAACCTGTCATTTTTGAACATGATTAGGTCCTTTGTAAAAATGTCACCTGAAACTATTTCCGGCTTTAGCCAGCGTCCTGTACTTGAGGACGATTTGAGCCTCAATGCTTTCTATTCGCGCTTGGAGCTCTGGTGCTTTTCTAAGGTACCTATGACAGTTCCTAACCACAGTACCTCTCATTGCTAGGTCTACCTTCCTGTGTTTGCCTGAACACTTTTAGAATGTCGCAATTTCTGTAGTTTCCCGAGACTAATCTACAAAATCACTCAGTCCCCTCCACACAGTCCCAGCTAACTGTATAGCCGCTTCCTGTGTGTAGTGGACCACTGACATATTAAGCGAAACCTGGAAACCCATCACCTTAAGTGCAAGTTGAGGAATCTAAACCGTCGCCGAACCATCTGAGCCTCTGATTCAGACGCTCCACTGGGCTGTGTAGGAAAGGACTACAGTCAGTTCTGTCGACAATGCGCCAAATGGTGAGCTCAGCCTTCATCTCACAAGCAAAGCTGGTAGTCTTTACCACTTCAGATAGCCTCCCGAACCAGAGAGAATCTCTTCCAATCCAAAGTGACACACATCGTTAGTACTGGCATGAGTATCACCTGCAATTGGTTGCACGTGTGCTCTTCATGGCAACTGAAAGCAGCCTCTCCACATCAAGAAGGATTCCTGCCGGTATGCACAAAGGATGCAAACTGAATTTCTGCCCTCCTTCGCAGCCATATCCCTAAAGGGCCCCATTATGTGCTTAACGTTGGACCTCTCAACTACCAGTAATCCTACCCCCTGTGAGATCCCAGACCTTGCGGCCTGAGACGTTTCCTCTGGAATGGGGCAAGTGACTGCATCTGGCTCAGAGCCTTTGTCAGCCACTGATAGCGCCTGAAACCTGTTCGTCAGACGAACCAGGAGTCCCTCCGATCGGCCCTCCTCGTATAGTTTTCGCTGCCTGCCACACTTTCGAACGACCTCCCACTCGGTCGAGTGGGAGGTGAGGGGTCATGCTCATAGCGGGCATTACCCTAGACGGCCTCAGTAGTGGACCGATCGAGGGACATGTGCAACGTGCTGGACATCCCTTGGACCACATTGGGTCTCCCACAGTTACGCCTATTGGCAACAACCCCAAGCTGTGTGACTAAGGCCAACACCAAATGGTTCAAATGGCACTGAGCACTGTGGGACTTAACATCTATGGTCATCAGTCCCCTAGAACTTAGAACTACTTAAACCTAACTAACCTAAGGACAGCACACAACACACAGTCATCACGAGGCAGAGAAAATCCCTGACCTCGCCGGGAATCGAACCCGGGAACCCGGGCGTGGGAAGCGAGAACGCTACCGCACGACCACGAGCTGCGGACAAGGCCAACACCACATGGAGCTGTGACCTTAGGGTGACAAACTCTGCTCGCATCTGAGAGTTCGGGAGACAGAAAGATAGTAAGACGCACACACACACACACACACACACACACACAGAGAGAGAGAGAGAGAGAGAGAGAGAGAGAGAGAGAGAGAGAGAGAGAGATGAATAATGCCAATTTATGTATCCAGGTGAAGATGTTTACACAATTAATTTGGTAATACTGTAGTAGTGAAAACTTTTTAACGCAGTTTAGGTGATCCTTACGATTTTTTTTTAATTGTGCCATTTTACGCAATCCAAATGAAGAATTAGTATATTCGGTGAGGAAATACTTTATATTTTCGAAAATTCCGCCAGTTCTACGCAGTTAAGGTGAAACTTACGAAATTTTACAAATACGCTGGTGTCCAAAATTAAAGCAACAAACCGCTATTTCTCCGTCCTGTGTCTAATTCATGATCTAATCATACTACCTGACAACATATGTCGTCACGATCGTGTTCTGCACGGAACATGACATTCCGATCAACGAACAACCACGCCAGCAAAGACATCAGGGCAGCTACGAAACGGGGTAGTGTTTCCAGGGTAGTCCCACATCCACAATCTCTGTGTACACAGTCACAGACGGTGCAATATGGCACAGAAAAGTCGCCTACAGGCTGTCTGCTGTGGAGGGTCATAGGAAGAGTTGCAGGAGAGTTGCAAACTGATGTGACCCGACGGCTTAATGTGAATCGTTCTGTTGTTTCTCGGATGAGGCGACGGTTTATAGAGACCGAAACTGTATCCTGGAGACCAGGACAGGGTCGATCACGCTTGACATAAGGAAGAGTGGGCCGTTACCTGGTTGTAAGGGCACTACGGTACCGCCTTACTACTGCACTGCAGATGACATCTGACCTCGCAGAATCCGCTGACCGAGTTGTATCGAGGTAAACGATGTACAGAAGGCTTCAGCAGAGTGGCCTTTATTGTTGGAGACCTGCTGTCTGTTTACCTCTGGCGTGCCTTCTCAGAAGGGACCGTCTAGAGTGGGGCCGTCAACATGCCACCTGGACAGTCGAACGGTAGGCCAATTTTCTTTTCACAGATGACTCCAGATTTAGTCTAGAGAGCGATATTCGACGGAATCGCATCTGGAGGGCACGTGGAACACGATTTCGTGGCCCTAACATTGTGGAAAGAGACAGATAACGAGAAGGATCGGTAATGGTATGGGCAGGTATTATGTTGACCACTCGAACACCTCTTCATGAAATTGTGTGGGTGAATCTGCAGGATTTAACTGCTGTCAGGTACCGTGAGAAGATCTTAGGATCTCATGCGCGGCTCTTACGAAGTGTTGTGGTCCCAGATTTCTTATTGGTGGACGATAATGCTCGACCTCATAGAGCATATGTGGTTGATGTTTCTTTGGAAACAGAACATATCGAACGCTGGCGTGGCCTGCTCGATTTCCCGATTTAAATCCCATAGAGCATGTCTGGGATGCGCTACGAAGATGGGTTGAATTATGTCAGCATCCACCAACGACTCTACAAGAGTTGTGAGCAGTTCTGCAGGGAAAATTGGCGTTATTGCCTCAACATGAAATTGATGACATCATTCACAACATGTCCCGTCGCTTTCAGGCCTGTACTGGTGCCAGAGGTGGTCACACCCCATACTGAGCACATTAACCAGTTGTCAGAACTCCCGCCGGAGGTTTGAGTCCTCCGTCGGGTATGGGTGTGTGTGTTGTTCTTAGCATGAGTTAATTTAAGGTTCAAGATGGTTCAAATGGCTCTGAGCACTATGCGACTCAACTTCTGGCGTCATCAGTCGCCTAGAACTTAGAATTAATTAAACCTAACTAACCTAAGGACATCACACACATCCATGCCCGAGGCAGGAGTCGAACCTGCGACCGTAACGGTCGCTCGGCTGCAGACTGTAGCGCCTAGAACCGCACGGCCACTCCGGCCGGCTTAGTTTAAGGTAGTTTAAGTAGTGTGTAAGTCTAGGGACCGATGACCTAAGCAGTTTGGTCCCTTAGGAATTCACACACATTATAACATTTTGAGTTGCCAAATGGTTCAAATGGTTCTGAGCGCTATGAGACTTAACTGATGTGGCCATCAGTCCCCTAGAACTTAGAACTACTTAAACCTAACTATCCTAAGGACATCACACATATCCATGCCCGAGACAGGATACGAACCTGCGACCGCAGCGGTCGCCCGGTTCCAGACTGTAGCGCCTAGAACCGCTCGCCCACCCCGGCCGGCGTGAGTTTCCAGAATGTGTGTGTGCAGATCCGTCAAGTGTGAAAAGAAATACGAACATTTTTGTCTACCGTTATGCATGTTGCAGCTGATTACGTTCTGTATTCTTTACATAGTTTCTACTTTACTACCGCCTTGCAAAATTTCTGTTTTTTGCTTTTAACTTTGGTCACCAGTGTACATCGTAAGTGGATGCCTCATTTTAATTCCTGTTGAAATACTACGTTGTTATTGTCTGGAAACTTGGGGTAGTGGCTGTAAATAGGAATCATGGCGTGATTACAAGGAGGTATGTCTTATCATGTGCTGAAGATGGTCTCATAGATAAGGTTGGTATGGCTTGTAATGTGATGAACACGACATCACAGATAAGATGGCTTCACTTGTGAAATCACAAATGAAAACAAATTAAAACATTTTACTATGTGTGCGGAGTCAGCATAGATATACTACTTCTGGAGTATGTCATGTATTGCCATATGTTTGACCCCGAATTCATTCTAATATTACGAAACAGGTACGTATGTATACGTAAGTAATGTAATTTGACACCATTTTTATGCCAGAAATAATGCAAACCTTTCAGTTTCAAGAGGCGGTTGTATAATTATTTACTTCATGCCTGGTGCCATTTTACACCTCATTTTAATGGTTCAAATTTCTCTGAGCACTATGCGACCTAACTTCTGAGGTCATCAGTCGCCTAGAACCTAGGACTAATTAAACCAAACTAACCTAAGGACATCACACACATCCATGCCCGAGGCAGGATTCGAACCTGCGACCGTAGCGGTCGCTCGGCTCCAGACTGTAGCGCCTAGAAGCGCACGGCCACTACCTCATTTTAATGATACGCTCTGAGTGGCTGGAAACAGTAGGGATAGAGGGTTTAAAGCACAATTGAGATTGTTAGATTTTTAAATTTACTTTATTCACTGATTTTCATTGATTGATAGTGTCTCTGATATTGCTAATTATTGAATCAGCTAATTATGTATGAGTTCAAGGGCATTAATGACGTCATGCACTACCTTCATGATCACATGACGATCATACGACAACCTTGAAGGGTATTTCAAGGTCAACGTTTCATAGGACACACATAGCATTACCAGTTGTGTAAAGAAGGGTGTGTATTTTACGGGTTTTTGCGTTTCTGAATTTGTGATACATTATTCAGTAGCGTATCAAAGATTAACGCCTCAGCGTGAGTTATGACACTCAAAGTACATCAAATCGAGGAGTACCAACAAGCACGACTTCCGTTTGGGGCGGTTAACAAACCTATTGACGCAGTATGCGTTTCGCGGCTTGCTCACAGTGAAATATTTGCTACAAAAATGAGGCTAGTCTGCTCTGTCTCGAAACAATTGCCATCTATGAATACTTCCTCAACATCGTTCTGATGGATTTGGTCTTCACCATGTTGCACCTTTTATTCCATTTTCCGCAATGTTCCACATGAGTGCTCCAGCAAATAAGTTGTTAATGGCTTTTGTCATCCAATCAATGACTGCCAACCTTTCCGACAGTACGTCACACTCGATTATGAAATCAAGGGACATCCCACAGATTACTAACAAATTCAAGTGGACGTAGCTCCGTCCATGGCTATCACCTAAACCTCCAGATATCAGACACTCAGATCGATACCAAACGTTGTATGTCGATAGAGTTCGTGCTACATGCCGTCGTCCAGCAGAACATGCATAAACTGTAATTAAAAGTAACACGAGAACTACGGAGCACAGGAAAAGTGTATCCGTGAGTAATTCTTTTGTAGATCTCGCCTGGTTGAGTTGGTAGAAAGTGTGTTCACGGTATCTGAGGTCCCGCCCTTGAACCCCACTGACAACAAATTTTTTAAACTGTTTATGCGCGGAACTCTTACATGGGAGAACATTTTCCTAACATGTAATAGGACTTTTCGGAATTTGTAACAATCTTCTATTGCGAGTCTGCTTTCGCATGCTTAGTTTCAAATAGTAAACCTACGGAGTACATTTGTATAAATAGGTGTGGTGTTCTGTCACACATGAGTTTGCTGCTATCAACTAAGCGAAAGCAGACTGCCAGAAGAACATTGCTACAGATTCCGAAAAGTCGTTTTGCATGTCAGGAAAATGTTATTTCGTACAACACTTTCACGCGTGAACAGTTAAAAAAGATGTCACCAGTTTGGTTTGAACGCAGAAGCTTCGTCACATCGTTATCACGCTCTACCAACTCACCGATGCGATTTGTGCAGATCTATTACTCACAGATACGCTTCTCCTGTGCTGCGTAGTTCTGGTGTTACTTTTAATTACCGTTTATGCATGTTCTACTGGACGAGAACACATATCATGAATTAAATTGGTGTTTTGGTTAATACTCGATCGACGTACAACGTTCAGTACGATCTGAACGTCTGACATCCTGCTCCGTCAGGAGTTTTTTGGTAGTAATATTGCTTTTGCGGCAAAAACTGGGTGCTGTATGACTTCTGTTACTAAAGTTATGTTCAGTTTTCTCCCAATGGCCCCAGTTGTCCGTATTCCGTGTTGTAAACATCAGTGACTTGAGAGTTTGCGTTTTTCCTCACCGTAATATTAATTCGGAACATTTGCGCTCATATCGGTTTTGGCAACACGATGTCGAGATCATCTGCGTGCGCCAACAGTTTCCTATATCGTATGATTTTTACATGTCTTGGCCTGTTTAGATGTGGCATACCTAAAATGACTTCACTGTTGCTGGGGCGTTACCATTCCCGCATCCTGCTCCTTCATTTTTAATCCCTGTTGACGCGATTCGACCTACCTCCTTGATGAACGAACATCACTGCCACTTGAGGTTCCAATCCATGAAGCTCTCGCTACTGATTTCTCTAATTGTGTCTGGCTGACTCACAATACCGTGAAACTTATTTTCTAAGTGCACCGTCCCATGTACTGTGTAATACAGGCCCATAGCCCCACATCATGCTATCTCCAGCGATAATGAAGTGGAAAAGTAAAGTGACACGTAGAGCACAAAATCGTACAGGGCTCCCTCGTTTGTTGAGTGACATGGACCGTCGACAGTTGAAGAGGGTCGTAATGTGTAATAGGCACACATGTACCCAGACCATCACACAGGAATTCCAAATAGCATCAGGATCCACTGCAAGTACTATGGCAGTTAGGTAGGAGGTGAGGAAACATGGATTTCATGGTCGAGCGGCTGCTCATAAGCCACACATCACGCCGGTAAATGCCAAACGACGCCTCGCTTGGTGTAAGGAGCGTAAACATTTTACGATTGAACAGTGGAAAAATGTTGTGTGGAGTAACGAATCACGGAATACAATGAGGCGATCCGATGGCAGGGTTTAGGTATAGCGACTGCCCGGTGAACGTCATCTGCCAGTGTGTGTATTGCCAACAGTAAAATTCGGAGGCGATGGTTTTATGGTGCGGTCGTGTTTTCCATGGATGGGGCTTGCACCCCTTGTTGTATTACGTGGCACTATCATCGCACAATCCTACGTTGGCGTTTTAAGCACCCTCTTGCTTCCCGAAGAGCAATTCGGGGATGGCAATTGCCTCTTTCAAAACTATAGGGCACCTGTTCATAATACAAGGTGTGTGGCGGTGTGGTTACACGACAATAACATCCCTGTAAAGGAATGGCCTGCACAGAGTCCTGACCTGAATCCTACAGAACACCTTTGGAATGTTTTGCAACGCCGACTTCATGTCAGGCCTCACCTACTGACATCGACACCTCTCCTCCGTTGAGAATGGGCTGCCATTCCCCAAGAAACCTTCCAGCACCTGACTGAACGTATGCGAGCGAGAGTGGAAGCTTTCATCAAGGCTAAGGGTGGGCCAACAGCATACTGAATTCCAGCATTACCGATGGAAGTAGCCCCGAACTTGTAAGTCATTTTTAGCCACGTGTCCGGATACTTTTGAACACATAGTGTACTTGCGGAGCACGGACACGGCCCACGGCTGCAGCGACCCACGCGGAACTGCAGCTAGACTCCAAATCCCTGCTTGGGCACAGCTGCTTGTCGAATAGCTCTGCTTCTAATTTAAGGCACTGCGGTGACAAAAGTCATGGGATAGCGATATGCACATATTCAGGCGGCGGTAGTATCTCGTACAGAAGGTATAAAAGGGCAGTTCATTGGCGGATCTGTCATTTGCATCACGTGATTCATGTGAAAGGATCTTCGACTTGACTGCAGCCACACGAAGGGAATTAAGACTCTGAACGCGGAATGGTAGTTGGAGCTAGATGTATGTGACATTCAATTTCGTAAATCGTTATGGAATTCAATATTCCGATATCCACAGCGTCACTAGCGTTCCTAGAAAATCAGATTTCAGGCATTACCTCTCACCACGAACAACGTAGCGGCTGACGGCCGTCACTTAACGATCGAAAGCGGCAATGTTTGTGCAGAGTTGTCAGTCCTAAGATAAAACAACACTGCGTGAAATAAACGCAGAAATCTATGTGGGGCGTACGATGAAAGTATCCGTTAGGACAGTGCGTAAAAATGTGGCGTTAATGGGCTGTGCAGCATACGACCGATACGAGTGCATCTGTCAACAGCACGACATCTCTTGCAGCACCACCGGCCGGAGTGGCCAAGCGGTTTTAGGCGCTTCAGTTTGGAACCGCGCGACCGCTACGGTCGCAGGTTCGAATCCTGCCTCAGGAATAGATGTATGTGATGTCCTTAGGTTAGTCAGGTTTAAGTAGTTCTAAGCTCTAGGGGACTGATGACCTCAGATGTTAGGTCCCATAGTGCTCAGAGCCATTTGAACCATTTTTTTCTTGCAGCACCTCACCTAGGCTAGTGACCGTATCGGTTGGACCCTGGACGACTGGGAAACAGTGGCCTGGTCAGGTGAGTCACGATTTCAGTTGGTAAGAGCTGATGGTAGGAATCGAGAACTGCGCAGACTCCACGAAGCCGTGTACCCAAGTTGTCCTCGAGGCACTGTGCAAGCTGGCGGTGGTTCTACAATGGTGTGTGCTGTGATTACATGCAATGGACTGGGTCCTCTGATCCAACTGAACCGATCATTGAGTGGAAACGGTTATACTGGACTACTTGGAGACGATTTTCAGATAGACATGGACTTCATGTTCCCAAACAACGATCGATCGTTCGTGGATGACAATGCGCCAGCCGCGCGGGATAGCCGTGCGACATGAGGCGTCTTTTCACGGTCCGCGCGGCTCCCCCCGTCGGAGTTTCGAGTCCTCCCTCGAGCATGGGTGTGTGTGTGTTGTCCTTAGCGTAAGTTAGTTTAAGTTAGTTTACGCAGTGTGTAAGCCTAGGGACCGATGTCCTCAGCAATTTGGTCCCATAGTTCTTACCACAAATTTTCTATTTCCAGCAATGCGCCATGTCACCAGGCCACAATCACTCTCGACTGGTCTGGAAGCAATGTGGACAATTTGAGCAAATGATTTGACCACCAAGATCGCCAGAAAAGATCCCATCGAACGTTTATGGGACGTGATCAAATGGTCAGTTTGTGTACAAAATGCTGCACCGGCAACACTTTCGCAGTTAGACGTGGCTATAGAGGCAGTATGGATCAGTATTTCTGCAGGGAACTTCCAACGACTTTTTGAATCCATGCCGTGTCGAGTTGCTGCCCTCCGCAGGGCAAAAGGAGTTCCGACACGATATTAGGAGGTATCCCACGAATTTTGTCAGCTCAGGGTATACTGTGGTGTTTCGACTCTCCGGACCTCTGTTACACAGATTCGCGATTATTTGGATAGTCAACCGCGGACAAATATTTTTGTAGCCTAGCCCGCTCACGCAGGGAAACGTCGCGCCGGCGCTATGCGCCCGCGCCCCGCCCGATCGCTGCCCTGCTTGTTTCCAGTTAGACAGCGTGCGTTTCATTATTGATTGAGTTAGTTGCCAATAGCTACGCCGCTGCGTTTTGTCGTGTCTGTCTGTGCTTAAAAATTTCAAAGCGCAAGGCAGAGGAGTTAAAGATTAACTGAACATTATTGACTCATTAAAAGAAGGAGAAAGTGGTCGTAAGTTAGTCCATGAGTATTACCTCCACGATTAGAGATATTAAGAAGAATACCGATTCCGTTTTGAAGTACACCTGCAAACTTGATAGTGAACACCATATTAAATATCGAAAAGTAAAGAAGAAACCGTAAAACCAACTTTAGGAAGCAGCTTTGTATTGTTGGATTTTACAAAAACGACAAACTGGGAAACCGATATCTGGTCCTTTGCTCTGTGAAAAGGAATTATAGTTAAATAAAAAATAGGGAGCGATGAATCATTTGTGGCATGTAACGGATAGTTTTACAACTTTACATCTCGTCATGGAATTCGCGAGTAGGAAACACAAGGTGAAAAAGTGTCAACTAATGTGAATGTAGCAAATTCGTTTAAAGGTCGTTTTAAAATAGAATCGGATAAAACTATGAACTGACTTTGTTTACAGCCCTAATGAAACTGGATTAAATTGGAAAGCAAATCGTTAGATTATCGGTGAGAGAGTTCTGCTCAGTGATATAAGACTAGTAAAGAGGGACTAACAATATTAGTTTGCGCAAATTCTACCAGTTCCCTTAAAATGTCCTTATTGCTCATCGGAAAATCCAAAAACGCCAGATGTTAAAAAAAAATCTGTGTCCCCTAAGTTTATAAAAAGTAAAAAATCGCGTGGATGAATATATAATATTCATTGGCTGGTATGACAACACTGTTATCCGTGAAGTAAAATAATTTCAATACGGAATTGGTAAACAAGGAAAAGTATTACTTTTATTGGATAACGTGCTAACCCATTCTTCGGCTGACCAGTTAGAGAGAGGAAATTAAATGTTTACAGTAAAATCTTAGCCTCCTAATGTGACGGCCTTGCTATAACCAGTGGATGGAAGTCTCAATGAAATATCATAGCGACTTTATAGAAATAAATTTTTACGCAGATTGTAATTTGTTGCTGAAGATAACATGGAAGTCCTTTTCATTTTACGAAAAAATGAATTTAATGGAGTGTTGTTACATGGTTGTAGATGCGGGGGATTTGACGGAAAAAGAGAATTTAAACAAAGCTTGGAGGAGGATACTAAAACGAGATCACGAAAATTCTATAATCGATAGGGATGATTCTGTTTTCCGGAATATAAATGAACTAATGACAAACAAACAGATATGCCAAGAATGCGGTGCCGATGATATGAAAGTGTAGGTCACATGTGACAGTAATGATCAAGGTTTTCAGTTCATGTCAGATGATGACGAAATTGTTGCAAATATACTGAAAGCAAACGAACAGCAGAAAATGCAAGAAGATGAAACAGAAGCAAACGTAGATGCAGAAAATTGTACAGGACCATCTCATGCGAAAACATTTGAAGCCCTGGAAACAGCTTCCAAATGGTTCGAAAAACCAATAGAGGGTTGTACCGTTAGGTGACTACAGTTAAACCGAACTGTGATGTAGCACCAATGAAGAGATAAAAGGGTTGTTTATGTCAAATGACAATTACCAAAAATTCTGAACAAAGTTAAACTACAGTGACTGACTTTTGTTAGCCATTTCATGATAAGGGTGGCAGTATTTCAGCAATTTTGAGAAAATATGTACGTACGTACGAAAACGGGTCTCCGAGTTTTTAATAAACACTGACTTTTGTTGAATTTAATGATTTTGAAGTGCTTTTGCTGTCTTGAATAAACGCCAAACATTTTGTACTAATCCTAGAAAGAGAACCACTTAACAACACACGTGGAAGATAATCATACGCAGGCGACGTAAGTTATCTTTCTAGAGTTAATAATACAGAAATCGTTTCTCTTCGCATGCATCCAATTATCCGGATTTTCTATTATCCGAATGAATTACGACAACATTTATTCCGGTTAAACGAGTCTCCACTGTAGCTGAAATTTGTCAGGAAAAAAAAAGTGAACGCCATAGAAATGTAACAGCTGGTAAGGGATGAGCCGGCTGTGTGGAAGTAGCGAGCAGAACAAATTAACGCACAATATCAACTTATAATTAATCAGCTAACAAATATTTTAGAGCAGCGGTTACAAGAACTGAACTTTATAGAGAAAGGAATAGCAGTTGTTCAGTACTCCTTTCTCAGTTTTGACTTATGTTCCGCTAGCTACAATTCTACTGGAAGTAACTGACTTGCAAAATTCAACGTTATTAAAGGTCAGGGCTTCAGTTATTTTAGTTTGTCTCAACGATATTAAAATGTAGAGAAAGAAGCATTCCCCAGGCTGCACAGGAATGCAGCTCGGATTACGTGCGTGCATATTGTTGTGAGCAGTTATTCTCTGCAATGAAGATGATAAAAGACAAAAAAGGTCACTGCTTCACGACCATACTGTGAAGAAGACTCTGTGTAACAGTATAGTAACCAATATAACGTCTGCTACAAGAGCGTTTGGCCAGCCAAAACCTGTAAAAATATGAAAAAAGTAAATCTTTTGTAAGTTGAACGTATGCCTGCGAGAGTGGAAGCTGTCATCCCGGCTAAGGGTGGGCCAACACCATATTGAATTCCAGCATTACCGATCGAGGGCGCCACGAGCTTGTAAGTTATTGTCAGCCAGCTGTCCGAATACCTTTGATCACACACTGTAGCTGACTCTGCTGTAGCGAGTGGATGCAAATGAGCACAGGAGGCAGTCTGCACACAACAACGGTTACAGAATGCCTGTCATTTTGGTTCTTTTACTTAAATGAATTATGATAGAATAGACACGAAAAGTTTTATCTATGTAATTTTTCTATTAACTTCTGTATCTACATTTCCTATAAATTCGACGAATCCAATGAGTGTAGTATATCTCACTCGTGATTGCTTGTGAATGGTTTAATGCTGTAGGCGATGGGCGGAGCTTACAGTACAGGGTTATTACAAATGATTGAAGCGATTTCACAGCTCTACAATAACTTTATTATTTGAGATATTTTCAAAATTCTTTGCACACACATACAAAAACTCAAAAAGTTTTTTTAGGCATTCACAAATGTTCGATATGTGCCCCTTTAGTGATTCGGCAGACATCAAGCCGATAATCAAGTTCCTCCCACACTCGGCGCAGCATGTCCCCATCAATGAGTTCGAAAGCATCGTTGATGCGAGCTCGCAGTTCTGGCACTTTTCTTGGTAGAGGAGGTTTAAACACTGAATCTTTCACATAACCCCACAGAAAGAAATCGCATGGGGTTAAGTCGGGAGAGCGTGGAGGCCATGACATGAATTGCTGATCATGATCTCCACCACGACCGATCCATCGGTTTTCCAATCTCCTGTTTAAGAAATGCCGAACATCATGATGGAAGAGCGGTGGAGCACCATCCTGTTGAAAGATGAAGTCGGCGCTGTCGGTCTCCAGTTGTGGCATGAGCCAATTTTCCGCGGGCTACGCGTGAAACTTGCCCGCACGCGTTCAACCGTTTCTTCGCTCACTGCAGGCCGACCCGTTGATTTCCCCTTACAGAGGCATCCAGAAGCTTTAAACTGCGCATCCCATCGCCGAATGGAGTTAGCAGTTAGTGGATCTTTGTTGAACTTCGTCATGAAGTGTCGTTGCACTGTTATGACTGACTGATGTGAGTGCATTTCAAGCACGACATACGCTTTCTCGCCTCCTGTCGCCATTTTGTCTCACTGCGCTCTCGAGCGCTCTGATGGCAGAAACCTGAAGTGCGGCTTCAGCCGAACAAAACTTTATGAGTTTTTCTACGTATCTGTAGTGTGTCGTGACCATATGTCAATGAATGGAGCTACAGTGAATTTATGAAATCGCTTCAATCATTTGTAATAGCCCTGTATATATTCTTGACTATAGCTACGTTATTCAGCACCCCTCCGGTTCTGGCGCTGCAGTCCGGAACCGCGGGACTGCTACGGTCGCAGGTTCGAATCCTGCCTTGGGCATGGGTGTGTGTGATATCCTTAGGTTAGTTAGGTTTAAGTAGTTCTAAGTTCTAGGGGACTTATGACCTAAGATTTTGAGTCCCATGGTGCTCAGAGCCATTTGAACCATTTTTTTTCAGCACCCCTCCCCCCTCCATCTGCTGCCGTGTCTCCTCTATAGTGCTGTTTTAAGTGCGTGTTCAATGTTGTGCGTCATTTTCCAGTGTTGCGAACAGACACCATACTGTCGCTAGGTGACTTTTTAAACTGTTGCGAACATACACCAGGCTGTCGCCATGTTTTTTAATTGTGCATGTATATTTACTATGTGTTTTAATCAGCATCACTGACCCTTCCTTTTTATATCCTCTTCGCAATTTTTCGCCTTGTTCCAGTTTTAATCAGTCACCGTTTTATCGCCTGTTTTTATTTTTTATGATATCTCCTAATTTTGTTTCTGTAGGCTGCAGAGCGGCATATTACGCTGCTGCCAGACCCCCCCCCCCTCTCCCCCTCAGGGCGGGAATCGAAATCCAATAAAGGAAAAAATACGTTATTCAGCAGTGGTATCTTACTTCAACAGATCTTGCTTCGTCTGCCGTCACCAGCGGCTGCCATAATGAGTATAATATCGTACTCTTTAATTATTGTAGCTTGTATTTTAGATGTTGTTTAGCCATATTTCATCATTCTTTACTGAATATGTATTATTACTGTATTGCAGCGGGGAAAAGCATAAAGATGGTCTGAAGAAAGGGGCCGAAACCGGTGGCTAACGAATAAAAATCTGATATTTGAAGGAGACTGTTTTTTATTTGATTTTTAGCATTTTATACTGATCTGGATCTGGATCTTCGGTCCAATTACAGAATGCTTTCTAAAATTTCAAAGAGACAAAACCTTGTAAACGCCCAACCATTTGTGGTACACTGCGGCCACAGATTGAAGGTTTCCTCACGGCAAGTTCACACAGTCCACAAACTCGTACAAGGCTTCAAAAATATCCAGCCTTGTTATGTGAGCCAGTGATATCGTATCTGGCAGCTTCTGCGTAACTTCCAGCTGCATGTCTTCACCACGCACAAAAATAAGAAAATAAACACAATCAGAAATCGAGTGCCAGGGCAAAAAGCAATGAAACGATGGGCGTCGTTCCTGAGTTGACTCCAGATCAGCTCCCACGTCGAGGATGGACGGGCCACCGTTTGCTTCGAGAGGGAAACTCCTTCAAAGTTGTTAATTTCCTTTGAACTATGCATTCTGCTACAGCTATCGGGTATGGTTTAATGAAAGGGACTAAAGAGAATGGGTTGCCAGTCTGTTCTATGATGTGAGCTGCTTTGTAACTTGCGCGAATTGGAGCTTCATTTACATTTTCTTCAGTAGCATTAAGCTGAAATGAATAAACATATTGCATTAGTGAGAGCTATTTTTAACAGTTCTAAAAATCCTCAGTCATAACATATTTTTAACTTACATCCTTCTGTCTGCTGCCTTTTCATTTTGGAACTGAGTTCTTTGCGAGCATCCCTTTCCAATCCAGTCGTAATCTAGTTCGTGAAGACGATTCTAATGGCGTTGTAAATTGTATTTCGTTGCAGAAACAAGAGTTTCGCGACACAACAGACTATGTGGACTTCAGTATCCGTTGTTGAAGAGATACGTTTCTTTTGAAGAAGTATACTGTGGACTCCGGCGAACAGACAGGGTATTTAAATGCCTTCCCCCCTTTCCTTTTCTAGTCGTTAATGGTGCGCGGTGACACTTCGTATCAGCTATAATATCGCTAAATTTGCTGTAGAGCTCTTTTTGCGAATTATGTGTATTTGGAAGCAATATGCTATTAGACACTTCGAGGAACGTACAGTCTCGGAATTTTGACAATAAACCTGACAGTCATCCTCAACGCCTTTGTTCTGGCTTCTGAACGAACTCGCGACAAAACACGCTGCTCTTCTTTACATCTTCCCTGTTTCTTCTATCACTTTTAGCTATTAATAGTTCCATATTCTGGAGCAACACTCAAGTGTTGGTCTAACGAGGGTATTGTAAGCTACTTCCTTCATGGGTGAACAACTTTTATTCAGGATTCTTCCAGTGAATCTGGTTGTCATATGCCTTTTCTTCAGTTGGTTTGATATGGTCTTTGTACTTTAAATCGATCTGTACGCGTAGTCCTAGATATTTAGTGGATGTAACTGCTTCCTGCGCTTTTTTCAGTGGTATAATCAAACATCGAGTCCTGAATAAATTCTTCTCTAGGTTTCAGCTACGTTAAGTAGTTAGATATGCATTAGCTATCGGCCGAGTGGTCCTCTGCTCTGTTTCTTATTCTTTTTTATGTTTTGCACATTTCCTTCACTCTCCTAGAAAAATGTCGCACACTCGTGCTTCAGAGTCAGTCTTGCATGCTAGTGAGACAAAAAATGTCCGAATGAAATATTTGACTGTGAATATTTTTGCTATGAAATCGCTATTACAGAATGACAGTTGATCAACACTGTCGTCACACGTATGAAGTGGCTGGAGGCAGTATCATTCAAATAACATGGCTATGTGGGTCTTGCTGTTTGATGGAACCTACTTAAGAGAAGTGTGAATTCAGTAGTGGAGTGTAAGAGAAGCATGGGTACACCAAAATAGAGATGGATGAAGGTGGTATTTTGTTTGCTCTGGTGGAACAGGGAAGACTGAAGAATGATAAGCAATGCTGAAGTTGACCAGACAGCACAGAATACTCTATTAAGAGAACAGAGCGAAAGCTTAAAGGCAAGAAATTTGTTTAATGGTTCTACAAAAGAAACGACTGTACCCTCATTTCAGTCTCACTATGGAGTGTTTGTATTACATCTGCTGTAATTGCTGTACAAGAATTTAGAAGTCGTGTTCCGATGTAAAATCAAGCGCAGGCACACCGATCGGGAACGTTCTAGCAGAGAGGGTTGTGAAGAAGATGTCAGCCAATTGCACGTTGACCGACACCTTTCTAGGACGACAACAAGACAGCAGCGGCCTCTAGACGAAGAAAACGTAAGCGCCGCTCCCAATCGGACGCAGGGAGTTGAAGACTAGGAGTGCTACGACTTCCACAGTAGTATCAAGAATAGACACTTGTATAGCAGTGACTTTCTTTTTTTTTCTTTAGACGTCAAGTTCCGTAGGACCAAATTGAGGAGCAAATCTCCAAGGTCATGGAACGTGTCAGTACATGAAATTACAACATAAAAGTAATAACCGATAAAAATAAAATGTTTATGAAGCCGAAAAAACTTAGTCCGTAAGTTTAAGTAAACGCAGTCAACAATGAAACAATAATCAGCGTAGTTTTTCAAGGAAATCCTCAACAGAATAGGAGGAGGGACCCATGAGGAAACTCTTCAGTTTCGATTTGAAAGCGCGTGCATTTCTACTAACATTTTGGAATTCGAGCGGTAGCTTATTGAAAATGGATGCAGCAGTATACTGCACACCTTTCTGCACAAGAATTAAGGAAGTCCGATAGAAATGCCGGTTTGCTTTCTGCCGAGTATTAACTGAGTGAAAGCTGCTTATTCTTGGGAATAAGTTACTATTGTTAACAAGAAATGACACTAAAGAATATATATATATATATATATATATATATATATATATATATATATATATATATATATCTCTATATATATATATATATATATATATATATATATATACTGAGAGGCCAATGTCAAAATACCCACACTCATGAACAGTGGTCGACAAGAAAGAGATTCGTGAACTTGCACCACTTGTTGCTCCAACCGGTCGTTTCTGAGACAAAAATATCATTTTATAATGGGAAGAGTTACCCCAAAGCATAATACCATACGACATAAGCGAATGAAAATAGATAAAGTTGACTAACTTTCGTGTCGAACAATCACTCACTTCAGATACCGTTCGAATAGTAAAAATGGCAACATTAAGTCTTTGAACAATATCCTGACTTAGGCTTTCCACGACAGTTTACTATCTGTCTGAACACCAAGAAATTTGAACTGTTCAGTTTCACTAATCATGTGTCCATTCTGTGAAATTAAAATGTCAGGTTTTGTTGAATTGTGTGTTAGAAACTGTAAAAACTGAGTCTTACTGTGATTTTGCGTTAGTTTATTTTTTACAAACCATGAACTTGGGTTATGAACAGCACTATTTGAAACTGGGCCAATGTTGCACACAGTATCCTTTACTACCAAGCTAGTATCATCAGCAAACAGAATTATTTTAGAGTTACCTGTAATACTACAGGGCATATCATTTATATAAATGAGGAATAGAAGTGGCCCCAACACTGATCCTTTTGGCACCCTCCACTTGACCATACCCCACTGACATCCCACATCACAGCCATTCTCAACATTGTGAATAATGACCTTTTGCTGTCTGTTGCTAAAGTAAGAGGTGAAACAATTGTGAGCTACTCCCCGTATTCCATAATGGTAACTTCTGGAACAATATTTGGTGATCAACACAATCAAACGCCTTAGTTAAATCAAAAAATATGCCTAGAGTTCGATACATTTTTTAACCCATCCAGTACCTCACACAGAAAAAAGAATATAGCATTTTCAGTTGTTAAACAACTTCTAAAGCCGAGCTGCACGTTTGATAACAAATCGATAACTTTAGCAAAAACTGATGGCATAGAAATAGGTCTAAAATTGTCTACATTATCCTTTTCTCCCTTTTTATAAATCGGCTTTACTACTGAGTACTTCAATCGCTCAGGAAACTAAAGGAAAAATTACAAATATGGCTAAATACGGGGCTAACATGTGCAGCACAGTATTTTAATATTCTGCTAGGCACTCCATCATATCCATGAGAGTCCTCTGTCATCAATGATTTAATTATTGAATCAATCTCCCCCTTGTCTGTATCACAGAGGAGTATTTCAGACATTAATCACGGAAAGGCATTCGCCAATAAATTTATTTGATTCCTCATAGAAACTAAATTTTTATTTAATTCACCATCAATTACGACTTTATTACTTGTATTACGAGTTGTGTATACTGAACAGATTGCTTATGTGGCCTGTCGCCCTTTGCTTGCGACCCATCATTGTAAATTCTGGAAGTTAAGTACTGTCATTTATTTCCTGTAAATAAAATTCATTAACATAATTTTCTTGGATTATTATCTAGCGATCCGAGAACGCAGGTTCCCCAGCGACCCCATATTCGACGAGTAGGCAGTACACAACAACTGCAATGGCTAATATTAGCAGAAAAACGCAAATACGTCGATTCACCAACAACTGGAATCGAATATACCGTCTCGAGTATTACAACCCAACACTAGCCATTGCACGAATTGGGTTTCGCGGGTATGAATTCTTGAGCTGTTGCGTGGTCGAGAATCATAAATGGTGTGTAATGACATATTTGTTTCTGTGTTTCGTCTGGCGTTATACCCAAATGGTTAGATACGTTTTCTCGGTTCCTAGCTGTAGTCTTACCCTACTACACATCACTATTAAATTTTTCTTAGTGTCTTCATTAGTTTTAAAAGCTTCGAGAGGTGTAAGACATACAAAGGAAAAACTTTTTGCTTAACTTAATTTTCTCTTGTTGTTGGCTCCACTTGTTGTGGCTAGGGGTACATTCTTGCGGTTGAAATTCTGACTTAACATTTTGTGTTCCTGATGACTAAATAACTGATGAACATTATCTGCTGCTATTATTTTCTTTTATTTTATCCTACTCTTCACGTACTTCACAATCTCCATTTTCATACAACCATCAATTAAATTGTTACAGACAATATTTAAAAAACACGTCCGTTTCCATTATGGCCGTGCCCACTAATACTTACGTTCCCCAGTACTCACAAAATTCCAAAGAGTTTACAAAGCAAAGGAGTTTACAAATTTTCTTGACAAAAGAAGAATTCTCGCAAAAATACATCACTACATTGTAAATGAGACCAGAAATAAATTTAATAATTATCTTCAGATTGTGCAATTGATAATAGGAATTTTAAGTATGACAGATATTTTGTAGTTTCAAACACTTCCAAAAGAAGAAGAATTTTAACTGCACATACGGATTGTAACAATTTTATTTCTTTTTATACATTTTAGCCTGAAATATAATACATTGTATACAAAATCAAAGAAATTCTTTCAGTGAAACAGCCGAGAATGTTTACCTATACAAGGAAAGACAGTATACATGGTATCGGTTATTTCTATAAAAGAAAAGCTAATGCTAGAGGAGGGCATCCCATTACATGGTGCATTAGAGTGAGACTGATTCAAGCCAGGAACCACTGTCAAACCGCAGCAGTGAGCCTACTGCTGTCGAATGCCTTTAGCTCATTTATGCCTCTTGTTAGTAGTACACGCTCAATTCCAACTCTGTGGAACACAGTATTCTATTACCCTGCAATTAAATCTGTTTGCTCTATTTCCATTTCTCATTTAGAGTGACATTGATGTACCTAACTGCATTTCACCTATTCTCTGAGAACATCAGACCGACGTCGAATACTCTCGTTGCACTTAAATTAGGCTATTCTTCAGTACGCTCTTCATGTTCGAAGTGTACGATGCAGGCAATTATCCTTAATATTCATGCCGCATGACAGCTAATTTATTTTAATATTACCATCGTCCACCCAAATACTTGTCACTCAAATGATTTTCTTCCAGGTAACTGTAAACAACAGAGTATGTTTGACTCTCAAAACTTTAGGTAAACATTTAAAAAGAACTACTGCCTCGCGTTTTCTTTAGAAACAAAGGCAGCGATACCCAGGAAAAGCAAATTCAGAGGCAGTTATAACAGGTGCTTCTCATTTCAGTGTTTTGTAAATACTGCCGTCAAATTTCTTTGTGGTCGTTAATTAAATACGAATGCAACTAACTCTTAGATCTGAATACACATACCTTCATAAATTATGTCGTTAAATTTTAGATACTCTTTTTCCCCATTATCTCTTGAAATGATAATCATACTAAAAACAATAGCGGCTCGCTAACTCTGTTAAATTTTTTGGTTTGGAACACCATAAATGAATTCGTGTGGGCCAAGCATATAGAATAAATTTCCTTTGTATGTAGGTCTTCATTGGGCAAAACCGAAGCATTGTAGTTTGCGTTATCTAATGTGAGCCTGGATGAATTAATCATAAACAAATAAATTTTGGAGACTAGTGTGAAATTCAACGGAAATTTTCCAGATTTCTGTATACATCAGTTCCTGCATTGGTTTTGACACTTTTACAGGCAACTATCATACTGACAAAAGTGGAGTCAGGCAGAGCCTAAAATCATGGCTTTTAATTAAATATAGTTTGGTCGATCAAAAATATAAATCGATCCATCAAATGTAACAGACTGCCCGTACAAGGTGTGCTGAAAACAGGAAAAGCATGTTACTTCCAGTTTTTTGCATTAGGCTTGCAGTTGAAGATCTCTGGCTTCTCACCTGATCGAAATTGAGGTTAAGTAGAAGTGCAGCACTCATAGCTTACGGTATGTAAATTATTCACCGACCAGTTAATGTTTAGTCCACCTCTATAGCTGAGCAGCCAGCACAGACTGCATCCATACTGAGGACCTGGGTTGGATTCTCGGTACTGCCAAGGATTTTTTTCTTTTTTGGAGGACTGGTTCAGGGGGCACTCAGACTCATGATGCTAAATGAGGAGCTACTTAAGAGATTAGTAGCCGCACCATGGTCTGGAAAACCATAAAACGGCCAGGAGAGCGGTGTGCTGACCGCATGCACCTCCATACCACATCGGCTTGCCACTGCAAGGCAGATGATGACACAGCAGCTATTAGACATCACATGGTGGTTCACAGTGCTACTAAGTGGGGTACATTTGGTGCTCTTCCACACAAATTAATGACCGAACAATATCGCCTACATAAAAAATCAGCCAACACTCACGTATTACTTTCATTGGTATAAATCAACAAAAAAGATTGGTTACTGAAGAAAATATTATAAATGGATAGCTCAAAAATTAATAACTCAAAAGAATAATGAACTTGCCAGTGACAACCAATTTCAGTTAAACCAAAAATTCTAGATCATGAAATTCATTATCAATATTTGTAAGTTTTTCCATTCTCTTATATATCAGTTTAATATTTCTGTCTTCAAAATATTGAAAATCCAAACCAATAACTAATTTATGACTGTGTGGCAAAATAATTTTAAATTTACTATCAGTCTCTACATAAATTTTTCACTGTATCTACTTTTTAAATATTCACAGCCTGTAATATAATATACAAGGCTTGTCCAGAAAGTAAGGTTCGATCTCAGTCGCGAAATGGAAACTACATTGAAAAGCAAAAATGTCTTATTTGCGACAGTTCGCTCCACCTTCCAGCTACTTCTCTATATATTCGCCGATACAGCTAGAACATCTGTCGCACCGTTATACCAACTTTCCAATACCCTCGTCGTAGAAGGCAGCCGCCTGTGCTTCCCAATTCTCTACGCTCATGTATAGCTCGTTGTCTGTGCGGAAATATTGTTTTCATATCCAGTAGTTAATGTGAGCACTGATGAAACACAGAGGGAGCCAATTACCGGTTGTAGGGCGTGTGATCAAACATTTCCCATCGAAAACGCTGCAGGAGCATTTTCATTGCCCCTGCAGACTGAGACCGAGAGTTGTCACGAAGTAGGAACCATATGACAGTTCTGTAATGTGGGCTGCGTAACATCAGGCGAAATCTCTCACCAGGACGTCATTCTTGGCGGGAGACACTATTTTCTACTCATCTCTATTTGCTCACCATGCGATCAGAACTAAAAATAGCAAAGTGATGCAACCGACAGGGATACTAGAGAAACTGTCGAACACACATGTGCAAAGCTTTATTAAATTTTCACAGTGGTTTACATTTCTTGACCGATCGGAACTTACTTTCCGAATATCCTTTGTAAATTGTTTATTTCTAACTCACTAACCTTTTTAAACA
This sequence comes from Schistocerca cancellata, assembly GCF_023864275.1. Lineage (NCBI taxonomy): Eukaryota > Metazoa > Arthropoda > Insecta > Orthoptera > Acrididae > Schistocerca > Schistocerca cancellata. The sequence goes on along the minus strand of NC_064629.1, from coordinate 855,933,719 downwards.
AATTAGAACTTTTTCGTTGTCAAACTTATTTATTAGAGCCTCCACTTATATGGATTAAAATTTTTTAAGATTAAAGTTTTTTACTCAAAATTCGATACGGAAAATCTTATCTTAAATTTTTCTTACCATACAGGACTATAAAGGCGAGTGTATCTCTTGGAACTTTATCATCGAAAGTGGCACACACCTTCATTGTCGTTTTCTGAGTTGTTAATATATTCATTCTCTTAGACATAGTTATGACATAAGTAGGATAATTTTTAATACAACTGAATGGACTTATATTGACATCACTATTCAATTGTGTGACACTTTTAAAATCTGGGTAAGCATCATATGCTTTTAGATAACTGTTTACTGCATTTAGATTCCACATTTCTTCAGGAAAACTTCATTTCTTCTGTTCTTTATATAGCTATTCTATAATCTGATGCGGGGTCAGGGATTTTCTCTGCCTCGTGATGACTGGGTGTTGTGTGATGTCCTTAGGTTAGTTAGGTTTAAGTAGTTCTAAGTTCTAGGGGACTGATGACCATAGATGTTAAGCCCCATAGTGCTCAGAGCCATTTTTCTTTGTAATTTGATGTTATCAAACGAGTAAGAGTGAATCAAGTGATTATTCTTCCTTTTTTTGGAAAAAATAACAATGAAATAAGACATATCAGACTCTGCAGAATTACAGTAATTTGTGATATCTAGCTCAAACTTCCAATCTCTATAGTTTGTGGTTATAAAAAGATAAGCGGATCTTCAGATTTTTCACTCTTTCTTGCTCTAACTAGAGTGAATATTCTGCTTCATACTTAACCACAGAAACTCGAATTTCCATCGATTCTACAACATGTTTACTTTCCTTAGGAAGAGCAGTCACATCTTCAACACCAGCTTAATTATCGTCACCCCATCGAACAATGGCATCTCCAGCACTTGAAGATCATCTAAAAATTACAGTCAGATCTCCTACCAAAGTAATTTTTATAGTCCTTCAAAAATCCACCAGATGTTGCTAAAGGATAAAGTACTTAATTTTTCTTACTTTTCACCTTCCCATTATTGTGGATATGAGCCTCCATGGTTAACTGATTGGCTACAGATTAAATCTATAGCATAATGACAGATGAAGAAATAAAAGTGTGTTCTATTATGCACAATATACTGTTCCCTACTTTTTTGATGATAACCTCAAACTGCTTTGCCACATAGTTGTCAATCAATTTTTTATGAACATTGTCAGGACTAATCCAACCATTTTCAATATTTATATTAAACTCTGTGGTCTTGTTGGGAAGATTTAGGTTATCCCTAGTCTTCTCATTCACAGAGAACGAGTAAGCTGATATCTCTCTATTTTGTTCATTATTTATTAAAAATAAAATTTTATTAAGCCATTTCTAAAATAACTGTTACAATTGCACCATTGAATCAAATTACCACTTTAATAAGTTACAGTTATTTCTAAGAAATAAATAGAATAAAAATTGAATATATACAACATAATATGGTTCATGAATCGCGGTACACCAATCTCAGCATTAGGCTTGAATGACACATTTAGTTTCTCGATGAAAATGATCAGTATGATCTACAAACATTACACCAGAAACATTAGAACCATATTAATTAAACCAAATGGAATAAATTTAGGCACATCATTAGCAACAGCTTTTTTCATTAGCTTCAATAATTTCATCATCAAATCCAAGCACACCTCCAGTACTATCTTTTACATCCACATATAATTTAACATCGCCCTCAATAACAAGTCTATTTAAAATTTCATCTGATGTAATGTGAGTATTTGGATTTTTTCTATGAATGTGTTTTCTAAACTTTTGAAACTACCTACAGGAATGTGTATCACTTCTCCATTACAATATATATATATATATATATATATATATATATATATATATATATATATATATATATATATTGTGTAGCGACTGGAGTTAGCAATGTTGTATGAAACCAAGTAGTGTAACATTATTAAAACTTTCTAATACAGGTGCAGTCAGTCTTTCTTTGAGATCAGATGACAACCTACTCAGTTGAAAAGATGACTCATTTAATATTAATAAAAATTTATCTAATCTAATGAAAACCGATTAGGAACCAAACATAAGAATTCCAGCGAAGAAATCAAAAAACTAAACATGGTAATCTTTTACCTAATTCTATTCGATGTTCAATAACAGGACCAAGTGGATGGCGAAAAAAGAAATTAATGATCGATAATTATACTTCAACTCCAGAGTGCTTGAACTGGAATAAAATCAATAACTTGTATGTTTATTAAGAAAGCTTAGTTCAACAAAAATACTAAGAATTTACAAAAATGTGCAAGACAATATAATATAAAAATAATAAGAATAGCAACTTTTATTAAAAATAATTATGAAATTATACAACTAGATGAATGTAAAGTTACTTCAGTAGTTGTATTTGACGATTCCAGTTTTGAAAATTAGGATGTATTTAGAGAATATTTTACTAGAGGCAGACATAAAGGAATAGACTGCTTTTATTTAGCTAATATATGTTCAAAATTACCAAAACAACAAGTAAGGGATATTTTATTTTTTTTTAAATATTTTTAGGCAGGATTATAAAAATTTAAGTTACATGTGTCATGACTTAGTTAGTGGCAATTTAGAATTTGATGATTTTTTAAAGATAAATCTAGTAAATTTTGGAATGAGGAACAATTCGTTTTTTTTACGATAGACATGGTTAGGAAGCATAAAGAAGGAAAGTACAGGCATAAGACAATAAATTTCTTAACTAACTGATATTTTTCATCTTCGACAAATGTTTGCAAAATACAGCCCAGAGGTCTTTTCAAAAAGTTATATAGAACAGAAAGATAAAGCAGCAATTAAATGATAAATTTAGAAAATGGAAGACATATCCTAAAATAGAGTACAACAAATATAAGAAAGAGGGTCAATCTGTTACTGACACAATCGAAGAAATAAGAGATTAAGTTTTTAAAGCTATTGAAGAAAACAAAAAGGTTGAAAAACAGATGGTTCCTTATTAACACTACTGTTATTCTGATGAATTTGGCGACATGCCAACAGCTAAAGAGTGTGAAAGTAAACCACATAACTATCCACTAAGCGAATAAAAAATACAACCCGTATTGATAGAACAGCTAAAGAAATAGAGGATAATGTTAAAAATATTTATAAGTAAAATAATGCTAGAATAAATCATTTTTTGGATTAAAACCTGCTGGCACACTTGAATTTGTTTGTAATTTACCAGTAAAATTAGATGGAAGTAAGTCAACAGTTCATGATAGGGCATATGAAAGTAGAAATGGGCTGATGACACCTTTAATTTAAAAACAGATTACTATAGATGATATGAGTAAAAAATTTGCTGCTGTTGGTTTATAAAATTATGCAGATATATTATATCATTCAGGAGAATGCTCTTCTGGTAATAATCCTACTAAAATGAAATCAAGTAGAGGTAATAAATTAAATAGTTAAATAGTTAAATAGTTAAATTGAAGTTTACTTTCCAATACTAAAAGCAGATTTAGAATCAAGTTTCGATTAAAAAGTGAGTGAAGATTTAATAAAGAATTATACAGAACAAACAGTTGAACTAGTTTGGATGAATGATGCCATCAATTAATCGACAAACTGGCAGTAATCCATGGAGAAGAGTTAGCTGGACATAAAAATTATCACAACGAAAATGTAGGTAAGATGCAAATATTAACGAATAAATTTAGTTACTTCATTTGCAGTAGTCCAAAAGGAATTCCACAGTTGATTAGATTGCTCAATAATATTCTTCACACATTTTGGGAAGTGAGAAACAAGGGAAAGGGTTAGTAAATTGGGCCTTAAATTATTTCCCATTGTCAGAGATGCATGTAATAGGCTATGCGTATTGCAGACCTTACACTAAACTAGATGAAACATTAGCTAGAGGGGATAAAGGAGTAGTTCCATTAGATGAAGCTCGTAACAAACATCATATTGCACACAGAGATAATAAATAATTAGAGTCTAGACATTAGCTGACTAAGATCTTCAGTTATCTGCAAAAGAGACAATGTATACATCACCTGACGAATCAGCAATTGCTATTTGAGGACTAATATAAGGAAAGAGAAAAGCGGGCATGGGCCTCAAAGAAAATGTTTAGGGACTGTAATAATATTAATTCTCATAAAATTTATATATATATATATAAATGAATTACTTCAGCACTGATTATACTTTCCTACGTAGAGGCAAATCTATACCAAAATCAGTTAAAATTAATCTCAATAAATAACAATGAAATAATATTGATAATTTAAACTGATGCACAAAAGAAATAGAGAGATAAGAAGACAGGAGGAAATTCACTCATAACATTATGCATACATGTTGTCAAAAAATTATCGAATACCTAACAGAAAGGAAGACAATGAAGGAGGGATTACTTCCTTATTATTAGCAGCATTAATTGTAATTACATTATATTTTTGGGTTATTGGTGCTATTGTCTCATCAACACATGGAGACGCAAGTATTGCAAAAGCAGTAATAGACAAGACAAAAGGTGATAAGGAATTATAAGGACAAAAAAGACATAATGAAGCGAAGGAGAAAGAAGGAACTGGAATTGATAATTTCCAAATAATAATTGAGATGTTTCCTAATGCTTTTAGTTACTTTGATATAGAAAAAATTGCTAAAATATTTAGTATTAAACACTTTTGAGGTGTATTAATAATTGATGAATTACTTAAGAAACCAAAAATTAGAATTTGGAATAGTAATTGTAGATATGTCTGACCATGTTAGCACTCACCGAATTTGTACAATAAGAATAAAGATAAAAAACTAATGTTTCATACCTTTGGAGAAAGTATGCCAAAAGAATCGGTTAAATCTGGCTCTAGGCTGTGGCTTGGTTCACATGAGGTGTATAATAATGGACATAGAATTCAAAATTTTAATTAAGTAATATAGAATAATTTTCATCTATTTGTGCTATAGCTATTGTAAGATAATTATAAGTTAAAAGATGTTTTGAGTCTAGTAAATGGATACCTTTGGTACTAAGGAATAATCTAAAGGTCTTTTGAATAATGTATAAATAAACCTTGAAAATATGAAAAAGGAATTAGAACAAAATTTATCAAAAATAAAAAATTATCACTTTCAAAAATAATTGTCTATCATTTATAAAGCTACTAAAAGTTGTATTGATTTTAATGATGGAAGAGTGATAGATATGAAAGAGCCTATAAGTGATTGTGATGCAGGTAACGAAAAATATTTAGAAAATGAGTTAGCTAGTCTTCTTGCCCTGAATAAACCAATATTATAACAGATTTTTAGCAATGAAGTAGGATCTATGTTAAAATTGTGGCTGATGCTTTTGAAAAATTTTAGAGCTAAGATATCAAAGAAATATGACAGATAATGTTGAAGAATTCTGTTATAAACAATGTCAAGAACTTAAGAAAAAATTTAATATGTATCATTATTCAGTTTTTTCAGAGCTGAAAGTGTCAGCTGTTGATAAATTTAACAGTATAGTTAAATGAAAAATATGGAAAAAAGTTATTTACGAGGAAATCATAAATGGGGTTTAGTTAATAATTTAGTTGATGAATAAAATAATACCAAACATTCAATAATGAAAATGGAGCCATTAGAAGTTAATGATAAAAATTATAAACCAGCTGTCATTGTATATAATGATAAACCCTAATACAAGAGTGTGATAATGTGAGAATCAGTAAACATAAAGGAATTTTTGAAAAAGGATATACATTGAATTGGTCAACAGAAATTTTTGGAACTAGAAGTATTATTCATTCTGATCCAATCACCTATAAGTTTAAGGCATTGGATGAGGAAGAAGGGAAAAAAATTTTATGAGCAAGAACTGCAGAAGACAAATTTTGTGATGTCTACCTTTTGCAGAAGATCCTGAGGAAGAAAGAAGATAAGGCATATGTCCAATGGTTGGGTTTTCCTAACTCACACATAGTTATGTAGGTAAAAACAATTTTTAATAAATAGTGTATTTATAAATTCAATTTATTATTGAAAATTTAAAACTGTTTTGTACTAATCACAATATTACTAATGATTATTGTTTTATTAAAGAAGATACAGTCTGATATTAAAATAAAAGTTAGTAAAACTGATATAAGATTCGAGTTATTTGAGAATTTTGAATTTAAGTTGATCAAATCAGATGAATTTAGTGAGTTTTCTTTATTAGGTGTACCTAAAATAGTTTATGAATGCTTTATAAAATTCAGTTATGCACTTTTTTCATTGAAGATTCATTATACCTTTAATCAATTCATCTTGTGTGTAGTTATGCATAAGATGAGAATATTTGTGTGAACAAATAATATTCTATCTTTTTCTGATTCTCTGGTACAGGTTCATTGAACTAAAACCATAATTAAATATTAAATTTTTTTTCAAATTTAGGTTTTTTCAACTAGTATTGTTCAGGAGTTTTTGCAAATTTCTTATTTTTATTCTAATTACATAATAGCTATACTCTCAGTCACCATCGAATAATCTTTAAGAAGAAGAAGAAAAAAAAATGAAAGTAGATCTTAAATTCTGATCGAATGTTCTTTCATTATATTGTTTTTAATCTTATATTCTCCATGTTCTCTTACTGCTGATAAGACTTCTGCATAAGCTCAGCCTTGTAAATTTTCTGCAAAATGCATCTAGGATCTCATAACTAAAGAATATAGACCAGATTTATTGATATAATGTGTTGATTTTTGTATATATTTACGTAGCAAAGCGTTACCACTACTGAAATTTTCATATTTTTGTAATACTTTCCATTAACAAATAGTTTTACAGCATCTCAAGAACTAGCATACCCTAAAAGATCTGTGTGGTGTCACCGCCAGACACCACACTTGCTAGGTGGTAGCCTTTAAATCGGCCACGGTCCATTAGTACACGTCGGAACTGCGTGTCGCCACTGTCAGTGATTGCAGACCGAGCGCCGCCACACGGCAGGTCTAGAGAGACGTCCTAGCACTCGCCCCAGTTGTACAGCGGACTTTGCTAGAGATGGTTCACTGACAAATTACGCTCTCATTTGGCAAGACGATAGTTAGCATAGCCTTCAGCTACGTCATTTGCTAAGACCTAGTAAGGCGCCATTATCATTTGCTATTTATCTTGTGATGCATGTACCGTCAGTCCGATGTTCACCAATTATGGATTAAAGTTAAGTATTCCAGAAGCTACATACTTTTCTTCCTACTATAAACTCTTATAACTGTTCCAGACCTCACGCCAGCCTGCGTGAGCTTAGACCCGTGCCTTTCGGCTACCAATCATAGTGGCTTAGCTGTCTTGCCAAGTCACAACAATCTGATTTGTATAAAACCAAGGATCATTCTTTACATCAGTTACCATATACATATGCAAATTATTGAATGTAAGCTTGTTATTAACAAGGACTGTGGTCATCTCCAATAAAACAAAATAAAAATATATTACGTAAAATATGTTTGGACTAATTCTATAGCAGGCCCAGTCAAAAATTTATCATAAATATTTTACTTCTTACTTATTTTATTGACATTAACAATGGATTGCTTACATAATTTCTCAGAAAAATAAGACAGACTGTTGAAGGGATTATTGTACATTTCTTTACGTTAATTACTCTGTGTACACCAAAATAAATATTAAGTGTATGTTATATTCACTTATCATCGGTACGTTAACATTTTCTGTCAAAAAATATTTTATCCTCTTTAGATCTTCCACCATTATAACCAGATACTGTTCCTGAGAGATGTTTTTTAGACAGCACATCACCAACATTGAAATAATTTTTCTTGGAATAGTGCTTGGATGTGGCAATGTTAATAATTGGTCCTTTCTTCATCTCTACTGTAACAGATGCACTGTAACTCTACCGTAACTGCACAGAGGCTTTCAGACAGTCGTTCTTCCCGCGAACCATACGCGACTGGAACAGGAAAGGGAGGTAATGACAGCGGCACGTAAAGTGCCCTCCGCCAAACGCCGTTGGGTGGCTTGCGGAGTATAAATGTAGATGTAGATGTAGATGTAGATAGTATATTTTGTTGTTGTAGACATTCTTCATCTTTTCTTGTAGTTCTTGAGCTTTTGTTTCTGTTTCTGTTGCTTGTTGTTCAGTAATTTTTTGAGATTGAATGGCTTTATATTCTTTTGTGTATTTCAGATAATCATGAAATGTATCTTCAAGTATTATACACTGAAGCGCCAAAGAAACTGGTAGAGGCATACGTATTCAAATACAGAGATATGTAAACAGTCACAATACGGCGCTGCGGTCGGCAACGCCTATATAGGACAACAAGTGTCTGGCACAGTTGTTATATCGGTTAGTGCTGCTACAATTTCAGGTTATCAAGGTGTTAAAGTCGGCCCACGAGCGATGGGACACAGCATCTCTGAGGTAGCGATGAAGTGGGGATTTTCCCATAGGACCATTTCATGAGGGTACCGTGAATATCAGGAATCCAGCAAAATATCAAATCTGCGACATCGCTGCTGCCGGAAAAAGATCACGCAAGGACAGCATCAACGACGTCTGAAGAGAATTGTTTAAATTGACACAAGTGCAACTCATCCGCAAATTTCTGAAGATGTACCCTTGATGAGTGCACGACACAAAGTTTTACGGCACTCCTTGGCCTATTAACATTGACATTGGACTGTTGATGACTGAAAACATGTTGCCTGGTTGGATGAGTGTCGTTTCAAATTGTATCGAACTGATGGACGAGTATGGAGACAACCTCATGAATCCATGGACCTTCATGTCAGCAGGAGACTGTTCAAGCTGGTTGAGGCTCTGTAATGGTGTGGCACATGTGCAGTTGGAGTGATATGGGACCCTTGATACGTTTAGATACCACTGTGACATGTGACACGTACGTAAGCATCCTGTCTGACCACCTGTATCCATTCGCGTCCATTTTGCATTCCGACAAACTTGGGAAATTCCAGCAGGACAATTGACACCCCACACTTCCAGAATTACTACAAAGTGGCTCCAGGAACACTTTTATGAGTTTAAACACTTCCGCCGGCCGTCATACTCCACAGACATGAACATTATTGAGCATATTTTGGATGCCCTGCAACGTACTGTTCAGAAGAGATCTTCACCCCTTCGTACTCTTACGGATTTATGGACAACCCTGTAGAATTCATGGTGTCAGTTCCCTCCAGCACTACTTCAGATATTCGTTGCGTGCATGTCACGTCGTGTTGCGGCACTTCTGCGTGCTCAACGGGGCGCTACACGATAATAGGTGGTGTAGCAGTTTCTTTGGCTTTTCAGTGTATAAAAGTTGCCACATGGGACTCTGTACGTGAAATTCCAGGATAGTTGTGATACTCCTTAGCACCACGTTCCACAGGGTTGTCCACAGCTACCAAATTTCCACACACTGTCCCAGCTAGAAGGCAGTCGACGATGATCGTCTGTCATGACAAACAGCTTATACACAGTAAGATAGTAAGTACAGCACGGCGTATCGATGCCAGTGTGAGATATGATGCAATAGCACAACACAAGCTTTATTCAACTTACCTGACCATGTCAAAATCTATCGTTATTGTCACAGTTACAAATTTAAGTTTTGAGGGCTAACCAAGTCCTTTGCTATGCAACTGTACATGGTTCTTTCACCCCTGAAGTTGATTTGCTTTCAGTTACGTTGTCTGATCTCAACCAACACCCCTTGCTATCTGCCTAGAACAAGGGGATACTATCCCCATTCGCAAATTTTTCTTATTTTATGATCTCAAATGTGTTACTATTCTTAATAGTCTTAATTGAGCTACTTTTGTGAGTCAGCACAGTAACCCAGACTTATAGCCACTCAGAGCCCATCTTTTAATAAATTTAGGACTGATCTTTTTCTCATAAAACGAATTTTTCAGGAAGGACTGTTTCTGTTCTCCTATACTTCAGGGACACTGTCGAGTACATTCTGCTGTTGCCAAGGGGTACCTATTTTTTAGTTTCGACGGAAGTATTCCTACCTCAGTATTCTAAATTTTAAAAAACGCCTCTTTCTCCCGTGTCTAGGACCCAGTTTCCGCCCACTTTGAGTGATTGCGCATTCGCCGCGACCGCTCGTCGACACTTTCGATTACATGGCTGTTGCTCACCACTCATAATTATGATGCTCTGCTGAATCAAAATCACATAACACTCCAAACGCACTTCGAATTTCAACGCGGGTTGCCTTAATATATTGCAAAATTCTAGCCACGTATTTAATTATCGTTGTACAGTAAGTTATGGTTCTTCTTAATTTAAGAGATTACGTATTATTGGTTCCGGAAACGAGTGTAGACAGTGAACTAACCTCTCAGTGCCACGCCTCAGTCTGCCTCCACTGGTCTGAAAACTGAGATAGTTTTCCAAAACATAAAACAGGATAATATATGTACCCAAACTAAATACTTGTAAACTGACCACAAGTACTTATTCCCAAATAAATTTTTGATCCCTTATTGATTTCCAGTTTTATATATTTTTTAAACTATCCTAGACCTTTCTGCTCATATCAGATAACATTCATCCTATTCCTATTCGCCGGCAAATCGGAGCGACATGAACAAAGAGTATCTACTAGAGAAATTTAAAAATAATGCATCGACGACAGGAATCAGTTACACAATCAACTTTAGCAATACCACTTTATTTTCTCCAGTTCACTTTTTAAAATTTTTTCGCACTTGAAACATTCACAAAACATTTCATACGGTCGATGTCGATGGTCAGTGGATTAGGGATGGTAAGGAAGGACTATAGGCTTTCAGACAAACGCTCTTCTGGTTGGGGGGTAATACTCTCAGATACGAAGAGTGTAGAGAGTGTGTGTGGGGGGGAGGGGGAAGAGGAAGCGGGGCGGCTGGTACCGCCTACTACAGCTGGTTGCCCTTACCGCCTCCCTCTTCCGTAGCCAGTCTCACATGCAACACAGCATCTGACTTTCCTCTTACACAACTGAAGACTAAGTTTACAAACAACGAGACTAACATTTTAAGAATGTCTTAGCTCCACCATTTTCCTGCAGTTGTGAAACATTTCGATGTAGTAGTGGGACAACCTTCGCGTCAATACACGCTCCATTGTTGCCAAATTTATTCAATCTGGCGGCGATGACGTCATCCAAGATGACGGCATCTAGACTTGGCAACATCGCATGACGTCATCCAAGATGGCGGCTTTTGGCGGGAAAATAGGCCAAATGTCCTACATCCACTAAGCTAACCTTCAGAAAATATGGCTGGAATTTTGAATTTGGGCGGGAAAATAGCCCAATTGTGCTATGTCCACTAACCTAAGCCTCCAGAAGAAAAAAATGGCGGGAAGTTTGAATTCCAACAGGATAATGAATGCAAAGACTGTACTCGTCTTTATTATTATAATTGATTATCATTCATTAACATTTATTATCATTCATTATTATTTACTATCATTTATTATTACTTATTGTGACTGACCTGCCTCCACTAGAAAATTTCCTCCAAATTCAAATTCCAACAGTATAATGGCTGCAAAATCTTACTTTTGTTTATTATTATTCATTATTATTTATTAACATTCATTATCATTCATTGTCATTTATTATCATTCATTATCATTGGTTATCATTCATAATCATTTATTATTATAGGCCTACATCCACTAGAAAATTAAGCCAAATTCAAATTCAAACACGATAATGTCTCGAAAACTGTACTTCTATGTATTATTATCATTTATTATTTATTCAAGATGTCTGATTTTCCCGGTGAGAAAGCCATTTTCCTTACATCCATAACAAAAATCTATCACAAGTTCAAATACCAACGCCATAATTGATCACACGTACGAACTTTCTCCCTTACTTATCTTTTTTCACTGGTAGCCTATCATAATCGCTTCAAATTATAAACTGCTCTTATAGTAATGCAAGTCACGTCCTTTGATTTTGCAGGGGGGAAGGGATTGAAGACTTTATTTCAAGCAGTACAGTCGTCACTTGTCCTCCAACAGAGTCAGCACACACATCTCTGATATCGCAGTGCAGTCACCATGACGTCCGCGCTCCAACTGAATTAGTTCAAATACTCGCCACCCTCTCGCAATTGCCGGAGACACTGCCTATGCCTGTCACGTGAGGCGGCCGGCCACTAGCGCGGGGGGCGAGCTCAGCAATCGCTCCCACGTCGTAAGCATGTTTTCGCTGGATACGCTGGAACTTGTCGAGTTTGATGTCACAGCGGACCCTTCTCCGCTCACCACGTGTATTCGCCGCCTCTGCATGTTTCTCGCCAAAGTTGGTTGCCTCGGAGCTGAATCACACAACGGTCGACCATTCACTGCCACACTTTTGGCGCCATGTTCAAACCTGTAGATGCCGACTGCTCACAGTCCACCACGTGTCCCTGCGCGAGCGAGAACGCAGTGCTACACTTTTGCCGGCAAAGTTTACTCAACAGTGGAATCCGCCATGACTATATGACAGCATGTTTGAACCGCACAAGAACGCCCGCTAATTGACTCGCTCTCGCGCGCGCGTAATAACTGTACAATTGCTGCACCGCCACCCTGCTTACGTCACACACCCTCCATACACGCAACGGACATAGCCTCCAGTGAATACCTGGAAAATGACTCTTTATTTCAGACATTGCGGTCATGCAGGTGTGTTCCAACTGACTTCTCCATGCTCACACAGCGAAACTCCAGAGCGCAGCTGATGTCAAGCGAACAGCGGTGCCCGCAGACCCCCACAGCCAGCGCACCAGGTAGGTGGCGAGCGGTGCCTCAGGGCCCTGCCACAAACTGTCAGCCTCGCTCGTCTCAGAGTCCAACTACGTAAACATCTTTCTGTGACAGCGAGCACTTAACACCGGACAGGATGGAACCTGTTGACCGTGTGCTGGACAAAGGATATGTTTGGCGCCAGAGTCAAACCGACAGCGGAATCCACCATGACCGTATAACAGCGCGTTTGCTGGTCGCGAGAACGCTCGCTAATTCACTCTCACCACAGCGCTATATTAAATAACTGAATTTACAATTTCCTATACGTATGCAAACATGTTCAACTCCCTAATTTCAACTACTTTTCGAGGACCAGACCACCACCTCCTCCTCCTAGGAACCAGCGCCAAGTTTGAAATCTGCCAAGAAACAAAGCTCACTTGCGCATCCGCCACCAACCTAAGAAAATTGCTTCAAACTAAGCCACCAGCACTGAACCTCTTCTTACACGTTACTGGTAAACGCACTCACCCTGCACTAGGTCCATGAATGGATTAACGAATTTACTTTATTTAGGAATAGAGTATATATATCACACTGACATGTCCCACATCTTACAGACCTGCAAAAAACTCCTACATAACACATTTATAATGCTCTAGACACACGCTTGCTAGTTGTAAACAGTTAAAAATAACTCATAGCACAGCCTACAGACATGCGAACCGCTCGTAAATAAGGACAGAACATTTACCTCCAAATAGTCAAACAACTGCTAATTTTCGAAAATAATTTCAGTCCATAGGCTGATGGAAGGAGGAACGAGTGTCCTTTTTTTTGCGACATATCTTTTTGAAACTTTTACTTCTCATAGGTTTCGATATGTAACGCTCACATAAGGCAGTTTCTGAACTCCAGTAGTGCACTACACTTGGCAACACAACCACACCCATCAAGATATTCATTTCGTTCCAGACCTGTAACTCCTCTACAGATAAATTTGTCCAGTTATTTGTCTACTCACTCACATTCTGACCAAATTGTGCAAAAACAGCTGAGACTGCGCTGTGCTGCTCGGGGAAGTAAGGAAGGGCTGCACTCTATTTATTTGGATCCGTTTTATTTACTCGTGGAGTATATTTGTCACAAAACACCCGTACTGATCTCACTGTGGTCATCTGACACAGGCCACAAACACATAAACAACTCCTAATTTCACCACACAATAGCAAACAGCTCTTAAATAATGCAGTACACAATATCAGCAGACGAGCTCTGTAGTCTTAAACTCTCCAAATAAAGCACCGCACATAGTGCAGACATGCTCGCAAAATAATGCAACAGACGCGCCCAAACACAACCAGGTGCCAAACCGACCAAAAGTGTCTGCTCGTCCTCCCCCAAAGATAACCTCAACACAGTCGCATTCGCACCTATCACCGGAGAAACTGATATCGCCTATGCACCGTAGATTTCGCTCCAAGGCAGGCCGCGCGCGCGTGCGGTCGGCGAGGAAGGGGATTGCACAGTCTCCAGCCAAAGTTCAACTGCCGAGAGCTCGTGACAGCCGACACATGTGAAAGCTGCATTGTTGTTCCCATGTATACCGGCGACGTCTCAGGTCTGGACCTGCCTTCACGACTATTCTGAGAATAGCTCATAGCTCGTTGACACACTCGATTAACACAGCCGGGAAAACATTTACTAACCGCATGCAACCGAGATGGTGACGGAAAACGAATCACTCCGATCTTCGCTGCAGGCGTGTGTAATCCTTGAGAACACTCTATATATTTTTTTTTCGAAAAACTTATTTAACCATACAGTGTATCTATCACGCCATCACAAAACACCAATCCAGATGTTCCCTGGGCCATGTTGCACCGCCCACAGACACGCACCCAATCATAATTTCAGTACACATTATAGCAAACGGCTACTAAACAATCCATCACACAGATGTGTAGATACGCTCAGTACTAGTAGACTATCCTAAAAACGCATAGCGGGGCCTGCAGATCCGCTCGCAAAATAACTCAGCAGACGTGCGCAGGTACCCCCACTCTGCACCCTGCCCACAGAATCTTGAAGTCACCCATCTGTCTGATTTCAGACCTCGCACAGACCCTGCTTGGCTTCCGCGGTCAACGCGCTCACCAGCGGTCAAAGCACACACATACACACATCCAGGACCGCGATCCCGAGCCGCGACCACCGAACGCGGGTGAAAGTCAACTTTATATCAACATAGCATAATTCCAAAGCGCAGCTTCCATGCGCTAGACACATCATAGCAGCACATATCTTTACCTCCTATGACTCTGTAGCACACTGCACGTTGCTCCTCACTCATTACATGGCCCTTTAACTAAACATAACTATTCATTCCTGCTCTCGCCTCGTTGTGTGACCAGCCATCTAAAAACCTTCTCAGTATTATTCTTACTTTACAACATCAAAAGAAAAGATCTAATTTACACATCATACTGCACCTAACCTCATACCCATCCCACCATCAACATACGCAAACGTCGTCAACCCTATCTTGACGCTCATATATCACCCCACAAACCATTCCCATCAATCAATTTACCATTCTCATCCCCTCTTTTCGAATTACAAATGTAGCCTGCTCTCCAGCTATTGTCTAACGATATATAGTGCACAAATGGATTCCTGAATAACGCAGATCTCTATCTGCCCCTTGCATCTCCAACAGGAGATGTAAACAGTGTCTCCCCCAGCCAGTGAACCTGACGTCATTCACACTTCACTCACAATTTCCACTCGCATATATAAAACTATATTCACTCCTGATAGAACTCACTTAATAATAAAAAAGCAATCTACCTTTCTAAGCATAGATGAGTATGCATTTATCTTCACCCATCTGATCTATGCAATTTAAGTCGGAGAAAGACATATCCATTACCTTCTGCAACCTCTCTATAAACAGAACTATGACAGTTACTACAACAGGACCTTGTTTTCACCATTCGCCGGAAATGCGCGCAATGTTGTACGCCTCAAACTAGGTACAAGTACAATAGATCCTCAACACCCTATCATCTTTATCCTCTACCATCAAACAGTGAAAAAGTCACGAAAGCACCAATGCGATCCACCTCCAGCACGGACAATTGGAATTCACAATCATCCCCCCCCCCCCCCCCCCCCACAGAATAACTCAGAGTGCAACCATCCAAGAATTCCCAACAGCTCGCCAAATCCAACACCTCAAACTACACATACCTATATGAACAAGATCATATTAAATATACACACACGCTGCAGAGACCCCTTTAAAGTTTTATCACCCATACTCTAAGCGAATGAGAAGCTGCCTCTTGCCCTTGTTCAAACAGCGATTTCTAACACACTTTAGCACACTATCAAGCATTTCGTCTATCTGCCGCGACTTCGAAGTCATTGTCTGATTCTAAACAGACATTAACACGGACTGATGCATGGCCTCTCTCAGGAAACTATACCTAGCACCTTATAAATGATTTCTTACAGTCGATAGCATAATATTGAATGATTTTAAATAAAGGACAGCCACAACACAAGGAAAGTAGAAGAGACTGCTGGCGTTGTAGCGACTTCCCTCGAAAGTGATTAACCACCTCTACATTTAAACGCATATGTCGCAGTGACCGAATAGTTTATAACTCTGCATTCCATTTCTAGTGATTGGTCATTTTTGCACACAAGTACAGGATCACCGTTTTCGGTGCCAGCAACCGTGGAAGTTGTGGTCCATCAACCAAAATTTCTACCCCGACTCAAGCAAGCATTGTCAGTCAATCATTATGTCGTACCCAATGCACAGATGCGAAGGATAAGATACCACCGATCTACTTTAATATTATCCATCACAGTTGATATCACGAAACATTTTACAGTAAGTCCAACACTGGCCAATCATGTGACAGCTTGTTTTCTTAATTTCAGTATCATAGCTAAACCATACATTCTCTACTTTACAAGTATCATTGCGACCATTCATAGATGACTACTCAGCACGTCCATTCACACTTAATTCTCGAAAACATAAAGACGATCAAATTATACCAGACAACGCTATACATATTTCTAACACCTCGCGCATCGTACTCAATCAATCTCTCTGCGTAAGGCGGTCACAGAGCTATCTAGTCCTCTTATGTTAAAAGACCATCTTCACCTCGGCATTTACCTACCTACCCCGCAACATCGCTACCCAATTATTTCTCAACCGAGCAGACGAATACAGCTACACTCCACCTCTCTTGACTGAATAGAGCTTTCCTAGTCCTAACCAATCCAAGTGCACAACATTTCTCGAAATGTAGCTTCTCGAAATCTAGCCAAGTCTTGGAGCTTAGCACACCATATCGATCTATAGTAACAGATCTCAAAGTGTCTTAATTTAATAGCATACAGTTAAAAAGAACAAGAACGGAGCGATATTTATACACAACGTAGTTCGATAGATTTTTAAGCAAATCATCCAATCTATCATGTGTAAAGAATTGTTCTAGAGTCCATGATCGGTGCATCGAAGGTTCCGGTAGGAGAGAGAGAGAGAGAGAGAGAGACAGGGAAAGGGAGAGAACATAAACACGCACTCCTAAGACTAGAACGTTCAGCACTTAAAAACGGGCAATAATCTTAGATCGCTTGCTTCTCCGTCCTGTCAGACATACACCTTTCTCCCCGGTCACCGTACGCCAAGCTATCTCTATCCCAATCGTAAAACTTTTCCTTCCTATGATACAAGCCCAATATAACCCTGCGGACACGTCTAGTGCCCAATGATCACACGAGATCATGAGTCAGAAATAATACTATTACTCCATCAGCTCTATATAAAAAATGATAGTTATTAGCAGCCGGTACATCCTACAAGCAAACAGATACGTATAACAGAAGCGTCCAACATGTGAAAATTACAAGTCATCCCGTCACCGACTCTGTAAACACCCGTCTGTCGGGTAAGTGTGTACACAATGATTACAGCCACTCACAAATACGCACAGCTAACTTAATTATGACGCTGAAGTCTCGATTTTACACCAAGCTTGCGACACCGTGGGGATCGCGTAAATCAAAGTGCGATTAGAGGATTGTGTCAACTTTCATCACACATGAGATGGAAGTCCTCTGATGACCGACGGGTTCAGCGTTAACGATCGCAAGTAGACAGCGCTTTAAACCACATACCGAACACGTACCCGCATACGACTAGAACGCTGGCTATATCACGTGACTAAAGCATCCAAATAGAATACTCGAAAAAAATCTACCCTCAGCAACTTGTCAAAAAATGGTTCAAATGGCTCTGAGCACTATGGGATTTAACATCTGTGGTCATCAGTCCCCTAGAATTTAGAACTACTTAAACCTAACTAACCTAAGGATATCACACACAACCACGCCCGAGGCAGGATTCGAACCTGCGACCGTAGCGGTCACGCGGTTCCAGACTGAAGCGCCTAGAACCGCACGGCCACACCGGCCGGCCAGCAACTTGTCCTTCTCTAGAATAAATGAGTCAACGTTTGGATCGTACCTAGTTGCAGCTCTGTTAGATTATATCTATGCGCTAATCAGTTTTAGCATTTCTTTCGATTTTATGTCAGATCGATCCATGCGACCGCGACATAAGTTATCGTTCCGTGTTCTAAAATTGCCTCTAAATGTAACCAAGGCTTATCCAGTCACCTCCACATTCGGAGAGTGCTTGCTCTGTTTTCTGTGTCTCTATGTACATGTAGGCCTCGCTGACGGCTCCCAGGACCGGCGGTAGAGTAGAGGACAGAGAATCATTCACGTCTAAACTTACTCACATCTGTGTTAAATCATAACAGAGGGTGTACGGGGTGATCGATTGAGACAGAGCTGCAACTAGGTACGATTCAAACGTTGACTCATTTACGAGGTGCATTCAAGTTCTAAGGCCTCCGATTTTTTTTCTAATTAACTACTCACCCGAAATCGATAAAACTGGCGTTACTTCTCGACGTAATCGCCCTGAAGACGTATACATTTTTCACAATGCTGACGCCATGATTCCACGGCAGCGGCGAAGGCTTCTTGAGGAGTCTGTTTTGACCACTGGAAAATCGCTGAGGCAATAGCAGCACGGCTGGTGGATGTGCGGCCACGGAGAGTGTCTTTCATTGTTGGAAAAAGCCAAAAGTCACTAGGAGGCAGGTCAGGTGAGTAGGGAGCATGAGGAATCACTTCAAAGTTGTTATCATGAAGAAACTGTTGCGTAACGTTAGCTCGATGTGCGGGTGCGTTGTCTTGGTGAAACAGCACACGGGCAGCCCTTCCCGGACGTTTTTGTTGCAGTGCAGGAAGGAATTTGTTCTTCAAAACATTTTCGTAGGATGCACCTGTTACCGTAGTGCCCTTTGGAACGCAATGGGTAAGGATTACGCCCTCGCTGTCCCAGAACATGGACACCATCATTTTTTCAGCACTGGCGGTTACCCGAAATTTTTTTGGTGGCGGTGAATCTGTGTGCTTCCATTGAGCTGACTGGCGCTTTGTTTCTGGATTGAAAAATGGCATCCACGTCTCATCCATTGTCACAACCGACGAAAAGAAAGTCCCATTCATGCTGTCGTTGTGCGTCAATATTGCTTGGCACATGCCACACGGGCAGCCATGTGGTCGTCCGTCAGCATTCGTGGCACCCACGTGGATGACACTTTTCCCATTTTCAGGTCGTCATGCAGGATTGTGTGCACAGAACCCACAGAAATGCCAACTGTGGACGCGATCTGTTCAACAGTCATTCGGCGATCCCCCAAAACAATTCTCTCCACTTTCTCGATCATGTCGTCAGACCGGCTTGTGCGAGCCGGAGGTTGTTTCGGTTTGTTGTCACACGATGTTCTGCCTTCATTAAACTGTCGCACCCACGAATGCACTTTCGACACATCCATAACTCCATCACCACATGTCTCCTTCAACTGTCGATGAATTTTAATTGCTTTCACACCACGCAAATTCAGAAAACGAATGATTGCACGCTGTTAAAGTAAGGAAAACGTCGCCATTTTAAGTATTTAAAACAGTTCTCATTCTCGCCGCTGGCGGTAAAATTCCATCTGCCGTACGGTGCTGCCATCTCTGGGACGTATTGACAATGAACGCGGCATCATTTTAAAACAATCCGCATGTTTCTATCTCTTTCCAGTCCGGAGAAAAAAAATCGGTGGCCTTAGAACTTGAATGCACCTCGTATTCTAGAGAAGGACAAGTTGCTGAAGGTAGATTTTTTTTCGAGTATTCTATTTGGATGCTTTAGTCACGTGATATAGCCAGCGTTCTAGTCGTATGCGGGTACATGTTCAGTATGTGGTTTAAAGCGCTGTCTACTTGCGATCGTTAACGCTGAACCTGTCGGTCATCAGAGGACTTCCATCTCATGTGAGATGAAAGTAGACACAATTCTCTAAACGCACTTTGATTTACGCGATCACCACCCTATCGCATGCTTGGTCTAAAATCGAGACTTCAGCGTCATAACTAAGTTAGCTGTGGGTTCTTGTGAGGGGCTGTAATCACTGTGTACACACTTACCCGACAGATGGGTGTTTACAGAGTCGGTGACGGGATGACTTGTAATTTTCACATGTTGGACGCTGCTGTTATACGTATCTGTTTGCTTGTAGGATGTACCAGCTGCTAATAACCATCATTTTTTGTGTAGAGATGATGGAGTAATAGTATTTTATCCGACTCGTGATCTGGTGTGATAATTGGGCACTAGACGTGCCCGCAGGGCTATATTGGGCTCGTATCAATGAAAGGAAAAGTCTTACGATTGGGATAGAGATAGCTCAGCATAGGGTGACCGGTAGAAGGATGTATGTCTGACAGGACGGAGAAGCAAGCGATCTAAGATTTTTGTCCGTTTTTAAGTGCTGAACCTTCTAGTCTTAGGAGTGTGTGTTTATGTTCTCTCTCTTTCTCTCTCTCTCTCTCTCTCTCTGCCCCTCTCTCTCTCTCTCCAACCGGAACCTTCGATGCACCGATCATGGACCATAGAACCATAGTTTACACATGATAGATTGGATGATTTGCTTAAAAATCTATCGAACTACGTTGTGTATAAATATCGCTCCGTTCTTGTTCTTCTTAACTGTATGCTATTAAATTAAGGCACTTTGAGATCTGTTACTATAGATCGATTTGCTTTGCTAAGCTCCAAGACTTGGTTACATTTCGAGAAATGTGGTGCACTTGGATGGGTTAGGACTTTGAAAGCTCTATTCAGTCAAGAGAGGTGGAGTGTAGCTGTATTCGTCTGCTCGGTTGAGAAATAATTGGGTAGCGATGTTGCGGGGTAGGTCGGTCTATGCCGAGGTGAGCTTGGTCTTTTAATGTAAGAGGAGTAGATTGCTCTGTGACCGCCATACGCAGAGAGATTGATCGAGTACCATGCACGAGGTCTTAGAAATATATATAGCGTTGTCCGGTATAATTTGATCGACTTTATGTTTTCGAGAATTAAGTGTGAATGGACGTGCTGAGCAGTCATCTATGAATGGTCGCAATGATACTTGCAAAGTATAGGATGTATGGTTTAGCTATGATACTGAAATTAAGAAAACAAGCTGTCACATGATTGGCCAGTGTTGGACTTACTTTAAAATTTTTCGCAATATCAACTGTGATGGATAATATTACAGTAGATCGGTGGTGTTTTATCCATCGCATCTGTGCATTGGGTACGACATAATGATTGACTGACAATGCTTGCTTGAGTCGGTGTAGAAATTTTGGTTGATGGACCACAACTTCCACGGTTGCTGGCACCGAAAACGGTGATCCTGTACTTGTGTGCAAAAATGACCAATCACTAGAAATGGAATGCAGAGTTATAAACTATTCGGTCACTGTGACATATGAGTTTAAATGTAGAGGTGGTCAATCACTTTCGAGGGAAGTCGCTACAACGCCAGCAGGCTCTTCTATTTTCCTTGTGTTGTGGCTGTCCTTTATGTAAAATCGTTCAATATTATGCTATCGACTGTAAGAATATCATTTATAAGGTGCAAGGTATAGTTTCCAGAGAGAGGCCATTCATCAGTCCATGTTAATGTCTGTTTAGAATCAGACAATGACTTCGAAGTCGCGGCAGAAAGACGAAATGCTTGGCAGTGTGCAAAAGTGGTTTAGAAAACGCTGTTTGAACAAAGGCAAGAGGCAGCTTCTCATTCGCTTAGAGTATGGGTGATAAGACTTTAAAGGGGTCTCTGCAGCGTTTGTGTATATTTAATATGATCTTGTTCATATAGGTATGTGTAGTTTGAGGTGTTGGATTTGGTGAGCTGTTGGGAATTCTTGGATGGTTGCACTCTGAGTTATTCTGTGGGGGGTGGGGGGTGGGGGGGGGGGGGAGTATTGTGAATTCCAATTGTCCGTGCTGGAGGTGGATCGCATTGGTGCCTTCATGACTTTTTCACTGTTTGATGGTAGAGGATAAAGACGACAGGGTGTTGAGGATCTATTGTACTTGTACCTAGTTTGAGGCGTACAACATTGCGCGCATTTCCGGCGAATGGTGAAAACAAGGTCCTGTTGTAGTAACTGACATCGTTCTGTTTATAGAGAGGTTGCAGAAGGTAATGGATATGTCTTTCTCCGACTTAAATTGTATAGATCAGGTGGATGAAGATAAATGCATACTCATCTATGCTTAGAAAGGGAGAATGCTTTTTCATTATTAAGTGAGTTTTGGCAGGAGTGAATATGGTTTTATATATGCGAGTGGAAATTGTGAGTGAAGTGTGAATGACGTCAGGTTCACTGGCTGGGGGAGACACTGTTTACATCTCCTGTTGGAGATGCAAGGGGGAGATAGAGATCTGCGCTATTCAGGAATCCATTTGTGCACTATATATCGTTAGACAATAGGTGGAGAGCAGGTATAGGGAGAGCCCACTTCAGCATTCTGGTCCTTGGGCAGAGTGGACGGCTGTTTAGATAGACAGCTATGTGGCTTTGACATGCCGCCGGTGACGTTCGGACACTCGCTTTGTGAGGCGCTATGGGATTAGTTTGAGCATTTAGTACTTGTTTGGGTGGTTATTCGATTAAGAACTGTAATATTGAAGGTCATGTCCTCAGTGGGACCGCTGTGTAATTGAGTAAGTGTGTTAACATATTTGAAGATATGTTTCGCGAATGGTGATGTTAAGTTGATGGCTCAGTTTAGTTACGACTGTAAAAAAAATAGCTGTCTGCTGCTGAAAGAAATAAAGAAAGAAAGGAAAGGATAACCTTGCCCTCAGACCTGATGGACGAGTTATTAGATAAGAGCAAGTGATAGTTGAATGGTGCTATGTGTTCGGAAATAGGAGTCTCTAAACGGTGGGGCGAGATATTATTTTTATGTGGAAATTTATGCAATCCATAGATAGTGATATTCATCCGCTAGTGACAACAGTTATGAGCGGAATAATAGGTACAAATCGAGCGCGGGCAGAATGTTGCGGCAATGGTAATAACATTTAATTGAAGGTGGAGGTGGTAAATACGGACCAGACTTTGAATATTGTCGTATGTGCTTGATGCTCTGTATAAAAGTTTGACTCTTTAATTGCGTTTGGTATTTCTGGGTGTGAGTAAAATTAATTTTACTGTTGAAAGTGCGAGAAAGATGAGTTGATCGGTGTTTAGATAGAGGCTACATTTGTAATTCAAAAAGAGGGGATGAGAATGGGAAATTGATCGATGGGAATGGTTTGTGGGGTGATATATGAGTGTCAAGATAGGGTTGAGGACGTTTGCGTATGTTGATGGTGGGATGGGTGTTAGGTTAGGTGCAGTGGGAGGTGTAAATTATATCTTTTTTTTAATGTTGTAAAGTAAGAATTATATTGAGAAAGTTTTTAGATGGCTGGTCTCGCGACGAGGCGAGAGCAGGAATGGATAGTTATGTTTAGTTAAAGGGCCGTGTAATGTCGTGTGAGGAGTAATGTGCAGTGTGCTACAGTGTCATAGGAGGTAAAGACATGTGCTGCTATGACGTGTCTAGCGTATGGAGGCTGCACTTCGGAATTATGCTACGTTGATATAAAGTTGACTTTCACCCGCGTTCCGTGGTCACGGCTCGGGATCGCGGTCCTGGACGGACGTATGTGTGTGCTTTGACCGCTGACGAGCGTGTTGACCGCGCCAAATCACGCTTGCGGAAGCTGAGCAGGGTCTGTGCGATGTCTTAAATCAGACAGATTGATGACTTCAAGATCATGTGGGCAGGGTGCAGAGTGGGGGTACCTGCACACGTCTGCTGAGATATTTTGCGAGCAGATCTGCAGGCTCGGCTATGCGTTATTAGGATAGTTTACGAGTACTGAGCGTATCTACACATCTGTGTGATGTATTATATAGTAGCAGTTTGCTATAGTGTGTACGGAAATTTTGATTGGGTGCATGTCTGTGGGCTGTGCAACATGGCCCAGGGCACATCTGGGATTGCGCCTGCAGCGCAGATCAGAGTGATTCGTTTTCCGTCACCATCTCGGTTGCATGCGAGTAGTAAATGTTTTCCCAGCTGCGTTAGTCGAGTGTGTCAACGAGCTATGAGCTATTCTGAGAGTAGACGTGAAGGCAGGTCCAGACCTGACCTGTAGGCTGTGCTATGAGTTATTTTTAACTGTTTACAACTAGCAAGCGTGTGACTAGAACAGTATAAATGAGTTATGTAGGGGTTTTTGGCAGGTCTGTATGACGTGGGGCATGTCAGTGTGATACATATACTCAATTCCTAAATAAAGTAAATTCGTTCCTCCATCCATGGACCTAGTGCAAAAAAAAAGTCTCTGAGCACTATGGGACTCAACTGCTGAGGTCATTAGTCCCCTAGAACTTAGAAGTAGTTAAACCTAACTAACCTAAGGACATCACAAACATCCATGCCCGAGGCAGGATTCAAACCTGCGACCGTAGCGGTCTTGCGGTTCCAGACTGCAGCGCCTTTAACCGCACGGACACTGCGGCCGGCTGGACCTAGTGCAGGGTGAGTCCATTTACCAGTAACGTGTAGGAAGAGGTTGAGTGCTGATGGCTTAGTTTGAAAGGATATTCTTAGGTTCGTGGCGGAAGCGCAAGTGAGCTTTGTTTATTGGCAGATTTCAAACTTGGCACTGGTTCCTGGGAGGAGGAGGTGGCGGTCTGGTCCTCGAAAAGAAATTAGGGAGTTGAATACGTTTGCATACGTATATGAAATTGTAAATTCAATTATTTAATATAGCGCTGTGGTGAGAGTGAATTAGCGAGCGTTCTCGCGACAAGCAAACGCGCTGTTATACGGTCATGGTGGATTCCGCTGTCGGTCTGACTCTGGCGCCAAACGTATCCTTTGTCCAGCACGCGGTCGACAGGTTCCATCGTGTCCGGCGTTAAGTGCTCGCAGTTGCAGAAAGATGTTTACTTAGTTGGACTCTGAGATGAGCGCGGCTGACCGTTTGGAGCAGGGCCCTGAGGCACCGCTCGCAACCTACCTGGTGCGCTGGCTGTGGGGGACTGCGGGCACCGCTGGTCGCTTGACGTCAGCCAGCCAGGGATCTGCCGATGGAGCAGCCGGCCGTGCGTACGTCAGCTGCGCTCTGGAGTTTCGCTGTGTGAGCATGGAGAGGTCAGTTGGGACATACCTGCATGACCACAATGTCTGAAATAAAGAGTCATTTTCAGGGATTTACAGAAGGCTATGTCCGTTGCGTGTATGGAGGGTGTGTGACGTAAGCGGAGTGACGGCGCAGCGATTGTACAGTTATTACGCGCGCATGAGTGTGAGTCAATTAGCAGGCGTCTAGTGCGGTCCAAACGTGCTCTTATATAGTCATGGCAGATTCCACTGTCGAGCAAACGTTGCCGCCAAAAGTGTAGCACTGCGTTCTCGCTCGCACAGGGACACGTGGTGGACGGTGAGCGGTCGGCATCTACAGGTTTGAACATGACGCCAAAAGTGTGGCAGCGAACGGTCAACCATTGTGTGATTCAGCTCCGAGGCAGCCAATTTTGGTGGGAAACGTGCGGAGGCGACGAATACACATGGTTAGCGGACAAGGGGCTGCTGTGACATCAAACTCGGCAAGTTCCAGCATGTCCAGCGAAAACATGTTTACGACGTGGGAGCGATCGCTGGGCTCGCCCCCACGTTAGTGGCTGGCTGCCTCACGTGACAGGCGTAGGCAGTGTCTCCGCGCTTGCGAGGGGGTGGCGAGGATTTGAACTAATTCAGTTGGAGCGCGGACATCGTGGTGACCGCACTTCGACATCAAAGATGTGTGTGCTGACTGTGTTGGAGAACAAGTGATGACCGTACTGCTTGAAATAAAGGCTTCAGTCCGTTCCCTGCTGCAAAATCAAAGGACGTGACTTACTTTACTATAAGAGCAGTTTATTATTTGATGCGATTATGATAGGCTACCAGTGAAAGATGATAAGTGAGAGAGAAAGTTCGTACGAGTGATCAATTGTGGTGTTGGTATTTGAACTTGTGATAGAGTTTTGTTATGGATGTAAGGAAAATGGCTTTCTCACCGGGAAAATCAGACAGCTTGAATTAATAATAAATGATAGTAACACATAGAAGTACAGTTTTCGAGACATTATCGTGTTGGAATTTGAATTTGGCTTAATTTTCTAGTGGATGTAGGCCTATAATAATAAATGATAATGAATGATAATAAATGACAATGAATGATAATAAATGACAATGAATGATAATGAATGTTAATAAACAATAATGAATAATAATAAACAAAAGTAAGGCTTTGCAGCCATTATCGTGTTGGAATTTGAATTTGGAGGGAATTTTATATTGGAGGCAGGTCAATAATAATAAAAAATAATGAATGATAATAAATAATAATAAATGATAATAAATGTTAATGAATGATAATCAGTAATAATAATGACGAGTACGGTCCTTGCATGCAGTATTCTGTTGGAATTCAAACTTCACACCATTTTTTCTTCAGGGGGCTTAGGTTAGTGGACATAGCACAATTGGGCTATTTTCCAGCCCAAATTCAAAATTCCCGCCATTTTTTCTGAAGGTTAGGTTAGTGGATGTAGCACAATTGGCTTATTTTCCCGCCAAAAGCTGCCATCTTGGATGACGTCATGCGATGTCGCCAAGTCTATATGCTGCTATCTTGGATGACGTCACCGCCGCCATCTTGAATAAATTTGGCAACAATGCAGCGTGTCTTGACGTGAAGGTTGTCCCACTACTCCTGCCCATATCCTGCTTTCTTTTAACTTACTTGTGAGACATCAGCGTTTTTATACTTCCACTTTCCCTGAAAACTTTGGAAGCCTTTCCATCCTTTCGACAATAATTATGGGAATGAAAGTTAACATAATATGCCATATTTGGGTATTTCAAATTTTTGATTCATTATATGTGGTAATGTGTATCCCACCTTCCATGTTACCACTTTCACCTTGACAAGTCCCTAATTTAATGCATTTAAAAGCTTTATATATAACACTAGCACTTGTGGTTGCTGAGTTCGTTTGCTTGGAAACAATGCTCTTTTACACTTGCGCTCTTGGCAGTTTAATCCATTTTACAACATGTATATCCTTAACACTGATCTCTATATATCACTAGCGCTCTGTGCCTGCTTAGTCGTTCTCTTATAACCAGTTTAATATACACTGACGGAAAACGTCGCAGCACCAAAAAATAATTAATGTAGAGTAATGAAATCATGGGAAAATATTTCTCTAGGTAATACATTTCATTGATGAAAATTCCAAGATCATATGATGTTATTTTAAGCGCGAGGTAAGCCATTGCTAATGTGAAATGCTGGTACTTTAATAATCGGTGTAACCATCAGAATGTTGAATTCCAGCATGCAAACGTGCATTCATTGTGCTTTAGAGGTGCCGGATGTCAAATTGTGGGACGGAGTTCCATGCCTGTTGCACTTGTTCGGTCAATACAGGGACGTTTTATGTTGTTTGTGGATGACGCAGGAGTTGTTGTGCAGTGATGACTCACATGAGTTCGATTGGAGACGGATCTGCTGATCCAACAGGCCAAGGCAACACGTCGACTCTCTATAGAGTATGGTGGGATACAACAGCGGAATGTGCGCGAGTGCTGTCCTGATGGAAAATGCCTCCTGGAATGCTGCTCACGAATGGCAGTATAATAGGTCGTATCACCAGACTTACGTACGGATTTGCGGTCAGAGTGCGTGGGATAACATCGAGAGTGCTCCTGCTGTCATACCAAGTTGCGCCCCAGACTGTAGCATCAGATGTAGGCCTGGTGTGTCTAACACGGATAGATTGGTTGCAGGTCCTCAACTGGCGAGCTCCTGACCAACACACGGCCATCATAGGAATCAAGGTAGAATGAGCGCACAAGCACAGAGAACATAATGGACATCCACCCTGCCCTCCAACGAGCTCTCGTTTGACTTCACTGGAGTCACAAATGGCAGAGGTTTGGGGTCAGTTGAATGCACGACACAAGGCGTCTAGCTCAGACCTGTCCTGGAAGCAACCGATTTGTAACAGTAGTGTCAGTGTGTGACAGTTGCTGCTCATATTTGTGCTGTTGTGGAGTACGATGCACCAGAGCCATACGCTGAACATGGTGGTCTTCCTCTCGGTAGTGTCACGTGACCGTCCGGAGCCTGATCTTCCGGCGACCGTACATTCTCGTCACCACCACTGCTAGCAGTCATGCACGATGGTCACATTCATGCCAAGTCTTTCTGCGATATCGGAGAAGGAACATCCAACTTCTCTTAGCCCTATTACATGACCTCCTTCAAATTCGGTGAGGTTTGTTAATGGCGTCTTTGTCGCCCTAAAGGCATTCTTGACTACCTTGAACTCACTCCTCCAACCTCAAAGATAACTAACGCTCACGACCCTTACAACGTGTCTTTAAAGAAAATCTGATTTGCATGCTCATAGTGGTTGTGGTAGCGGCACTCTTATGCTACTGGCGCGAAACGTGAATAGACATCATCTTACAAATGTAGAGTGTCGCCTATCAACTTTCGTTTATGTAACACAACAACATGCTATCTGATGGCCATCTCGGACATCAAGTATGAATTGACATGTTCTTCTGGGGACATGTGAAGATCCTATTTTACAAGATTCCGGTTGACACTCACATGTACCCGGTTGCTAGGACTGTCGCAGCCAAGGTAGTAGTACGTCATACTCCTGGGATTCTTGAGTTCTTAAGACAGTTGACACACTCTGTGTGATGTTACTGACCGACATTTTGAACAGTACCTGTAAGAGATCAGTTCTACACTTGTTACGTGCTGTAATGTAAACAGACAGAACAGATGGAGCACACTGTGATAAAATTTAAGTGTTTCGTCTGAGACCTGTTGCATTATTTTTTGTTGTGTTGTACCATTTGGTTACTGTACCTTACGAGCTTCTTCACTGTTGTGAAACTACTTTCACATAAACAAGGGTGTTTACGGTAACAAACCGAATAAATCACAAATAACATTTTTACTCTGTAACGAGCCAACGCAGATAATGGGTCCCATATACCAAAATACTCAAAAGGTATCCCTGAACAACCGTTATCGCTTGTTAGTCTTCTGATTCACCTTGCATTTGTACAGTTCTGTTGTTTTATTGACAGTATTTTAATGGTGGACATAAAGTAAATTTCGTTTTTACAAACAGGGAGGTGTGACGTCAGAAACGCTATACAAGGGAGACACGTCACTGGCGGATGGTCTTTGGTGTGTGCGTCGTGGTTGCGGTCTGGATGACGTGTTCGGGATAGGCTGTGCTGGACATGGATTTTATGCGGTATATCGGCTGTGCCGCATGTGGTGAACTCTTAACTTAATTCATCAATCGCGGGTGATATTTGTTGGTACACATCGAGAACTTTATCTTTCGAAGGGTGTTAGAAAGCGAGCTAGAAAGTTACGTTTCGGAGTGTGTGTGTTACAATGTACTGCAGTGAGTTGTAAAGCCTGTTTAAATTAATTTCTGGTGATCTAGTATCGCTAAACAGAAAATAAACAGACATCATACGACGTTTTTATTACCTGGTTTCTATGACCACAGAATTAACGATTTCTATTACCACAGAATTAACTAACGGTCTATAAGTTCCGATTTTTCCGAAGTTAAGTGCTTCCGGACTTTGAAATTTGCAGTTGTGAATACATGTAACGTATCCCTTAGCTATGCTATATCAAGCCAAAATTCTACCACGTTTCACGTTCACACGACCCACTAATACTTGGACTGGAATTTTTAACATTAATTTTATTAGTCAAAAGAAAGAAGGCAGTTTTTGTATGGAGCCCGTTTTCATTTTAAAATGAAACTTAGTAAACGGCAAATTGACATGGGGTCTCCGAGCTAATTAACTGTGTAGTATCCAGCAGCGAAAGTGAACAATCAGCGAAAATTAGGCGGAGGATAAGGAAAGAATACGTCATTTCGAGGGCTCCATCTTCATTCTTCACACGTGGTTCACGTGGAAACAACAGCAGCAACGACATTAGTTTTCAACGGAGCAGAGGCAATCAGCGTGGCGCAACGGAAAGAGCTTAGGACCATCTCCAGTACTGTTGAAGCACGTGCATTTTCAGGCCTACCTGTGGATGAGGAAAATGTTGAATTCAAACACTTACCGAGTCTATGCGGTTCAGACGGCATTGACGTTCTTGAAGCTCCAAAATCAGATGGAGAAATTACTCAGGAGAATCGAGTGATGTTGAATTCCAAAAAGTTTTAAAGTAATTAAAAAATTAAGTGGGAGTCTGAGTTAAAAATCAGATGTCGGAGATATGAAGTCAGAGTTAAGTAATATGAAGACTGATATAAAAATTGATAGAGGTTAACTGGAAACAGCTATCGAGCGGAATACTAGACGAAAAGTTCATGACTATTAAAGGAGAAACTAAGAGCATTCATGAATCTGTTGGACAAACTCGTGACAAAATTAACAGGGTGGAAAAATATGTGGGTAAAACATCAGTAACTGAGGCCACAGTGGCAGAAGTGAGAAGTGCGAGTTTGAGCAAACCAAATTTGTCAAAGACACAGATGTTAAATTCGGCACTTTGATCGTGATTGTTTAGGAGTGGCAAGGCGAAAGAAAGAGCAACACATCTCCATTAGAACGGGTATTCGGAAAGAAGCCGCATCTCGCAGGCAACAGTTTGCTGAAATCCTTGCCTGCAGGATGCTGAGCAGGGTTGGTGAGTATCGAAAGGGAGGCGTCAAAATGAAAGAGTTAATCAGAGGAAACTTACGGTATATGCTGAAAATGCGGTACACAGAAGGGCTTGCCTTGTGGGTGGAGCTGAAGGTTGACTGCTAGTCTAGGGCAGCGTGACTAATATAATGTGAACAGGAAGAAGAAATGGTAGCAGTTCACTTACATGAGGCTGTTGGTCGATCCTGATGAGCAGAGACAGAGGTAGACGATATCAGTCTGTCCGCTCTGGTTGAGGTCTGGATTACAAGAGCATTTTCTCTGTCCATGTCTTGCTTACACCAGTGCGAGGCAACAGATCTCTGCGCCCCAGGACCCTGCAGCGACCACGCCAGTGACCCGCCTCTCACGCTTCCTATTGGATAAACAGAAGTGTGTAATCGCCAGTTTATTCAGCAGAGAGGACGGAAAACTGGGGTGATGTCGGATTCAGCAACTTAAATTGGACTCAACCTCTTCAGTCCTGAAAGGGAGGCAGGCTTCCTCACAGCCACAAAAAATGGTTCAAATGGTTCTGAGCACTATGCGACTTAATTTCTGAGGTCATCAGTCGCCTAGAACTTAGAACTAATTAAACCTAACTAACCTAAGGACATCACACACATCACTGCCCGAGGCAGGATTCGAACCTACGACCGTAGCGGTCGCTCGGCTCCAGACTGTAGCGCCTAGAACCGCACGGCCACTCCGGCCGGCTCACAGCCACAAATTGAAACTATACTGGGACAGCGTTTGTAAAAACTTGGCTGTGGCCTTCGAATATAAAAAAAAATAAATCTCTAAATATTACCAGACGGTACTTGCACACCATTTCCCCTTCCGTTCGAAATGGTACCTTACAGAGCCTTCAAAAAGGCTGAAAGTCACACCCTCAAAAAGTGGGTTGGCAAGATAGATGGCATAAAACTAACGGAGAGCACTTTTATAGAGTTTTGTTTGTGTAAATGGGAAGGGAATTACATGAAGTTGCATCTGAAATGTGGAAACTAATTATCCCAATCAACTGATGTTCAAAGTATCATCCTTAAGTTACGTAGTATCCAACAACAGAACTTTTAAGCAAAATTTGGGAACCAATCCAAAGAAATTAATACCAGTACTTGCAGTCATGGTCATTTTAATGAACTTCAATAAAAGGCAAATGCATGTCCGTTTATAGCGTCCTCAAATAATGTGACATATGGTCAGTGAGCAATCAGACCTATGTCATATGTTCAAAATAAAATCCCTACCTCTATTCGGTTATGTCAAAAACAAAAACGAATAAGGGACAACAGCATCCACCTTATGAAGGACTACTTTCACATACGTAAATATACACTATGTGATCAAAAGTATATGGACATCCCCAAAAACCTACGTTTTTCATATTAGGTGCATTATGCTGCCACCTACTGCCAGGTACTCCATATAAGTGACCTCAGTAGTCATTAGACATCGTGAGAGAGCAGAATAGGGCGCTCCGCGGAACTTACGGACTTCGGACGTGGTCAAGTGATTGGGTGTCACTTGTGTCATACGTCCGTACGTGAGACTTTCGCACTCCTAAACATCCCTAGGTCCACTGTTACCGATGTAATAGTGAACTGGAAACGTGAAGGTAGACGTACAGCACAAAAGCGTACATTCCGACCTCGTCTGCTGACTGACAGAGACCGCCGACAGTTGAAGAGGGTCGTAATGTTTAATAGGCAGATCTATCCAGACGATCACACAGGAATTCCAAAATGCATCAAGATCCACAGCAATCACTACGACAATTAGGCGGGAGGTGAGAAAACTCGGATTTCATGGTTGAGCGGCTGCTCACAAACCACACATCACGCCAGTAAATGCCAAACGACGTCTCGCTTGGTGTAAGGAGCGTAAACATTGGACGATTGAACAATGTAAAAACGTTGTGTGGAGTGACGAATCACGCTACACAATGTGGCGATCCGATGACAGGGTAAGGGTCTAGCGAATGCCAGATGAACGTCATCTGCCAGTATGTGTAGCGCCAACAGTAAAATTCAGAGGCGGTGGTGTTATGTTGTTGTAATGTTTTTCATGGAGGGGGCTCGTACCCCTTTCTGTTTTGCGTGGCACTATTACAGCACAATCTTACATTGATGTTTTAAGTACCTTCTTGGTGATTGAATCTTTCAACATGATCGAGGACTTGTTCATAATGCAGGGCCTGTGGCGGAGTGGTTACACAACAACAACATCCCTGTAATGGACTGGCATGCACAGAGTCCTGACCTGAATCCTGTAGAACATCTTTGGGATGTTTTGGAACGCCGTCTTCCTGCCAGGCCTCACCGACCGACATCGATACCTCTCCTCAGTGCAGCACTCCGTGAAGAATTGGCTGCCATTCCCCAAGAAGACTTACAGCACCTGATTGAACATATGGCTGCGAGAGTGGAAGGTGTCATCGAGGCTAAGGGTGGGCCAACACTGTACTGAATCCCAGCATTACCGATGAAGGGCGCCACGAACTTGTAAGCCTTTTTCAGCCAGGTGTCCGGATACGTTTGATTACATAGTGTAGTAAGAAGCATGTATGGGAAGAAATCATCATTAAGAGGTAAAAGAATTTGATGATTTCTTTAAAAGACAATTAAATCAGTTTATATTATTACGAAAATTAGGTTATAAGGTAAGAGGCAGAGGCTGTATTGTTTAAGCACAACAGTAATAAAATTATAACTAATGGGAAATAAATAGACCTCATATTGGGAAGGTGTAATGAACGGGCTCCTCGCCAGCCTGTGAAGGCCTAAGGGAAGTCTATCAGCCACCGTGTCTTCTCCTCTGCCCTGCTGCGTCGTGCGGATCCGAGACGGTGGGCGTGTGGTCAACACGCCTCGCTCCCGGCCCTTCTTCCGACTTTCCAGACTGTGGAGCCGCTACCTCTCACCCAAGTAGATCCCCAATTGGTATCTCGAGGATGAATGTACCCCGTAACAGTCCTCTCGACAAGGAAAAATCTTTCGCAAACCCGGTCCTGCGCATGGCACCTATCTACGCTATCCACTCAGCTTCGGAAGCCGACTAAAAAGGGGTAACCTGCTTTTAAAATTAATAATGTGGTAAAAATAGATTCCAACATAAATAAAATTCAAAATGATAAGGCTAACTTCTTACAGTTTATAGTAGTTCGCTCCCAACAGCAAAGCCACTAGAGAGGAATATTAATCGTACACTACAAAAAGGGGGGTGTGATACCCCAATAATCTGGGATGGATAGACGAGAGAGGAAAATTGTTACTCTCGTTAGGGCTCAGCCTAAACTACCCTCCCTCAACTGAAGAAAAACTAAAGGTCAACTTCTGTAGCACAGCAGATGGAATGAACGAACAGTGGCGGCCAAAATTAAGCTAGGTTTGGTCAGAGGCCACACCCACCGAAATAGACGGAACGAGCCATGACCGACTATCTGACTGGCTGAACAGCATAAGCAAAATCATCCTGATGGCAATATGAGAGGCAGACACGGCAGTCGATGCTTTAAATTAATCGATTTAGGTAGAGATAATTGAAAGGGCTGAGCAACAAGAAAGATGCAGAACAGGATCCAGATGTAAACGTAAACGCATTCAGCATAAGCAAATACTATGTTATAACTTGCTGAAACTGGGGTGAATTTTAAATTATTTGTCATTTAATAATATATACTCAAAATGAAATGCAAATTCTTAGGAAAGATGTGATAGCTTTGTACGATGGGTTTTCAATAAGTTATGCAACACGTTCTTTGTTCCTGAAAGCAGGTAGGTTTTATTCAGGATACCAGTACACGATATTATTTCCCACCATTTTGGTTACAAAGTCCTATTTTTCAACATAATCTCTGGTATTCCCGCATGGTACCACTTTACTGGTCGACCTCGAAGCAAACGTATTGGTGCACGTATAGCCTCCGTATCATCCACGTAATGTTTTCCACAGAGTGTATCCTTCTTAGGCTAGACAGATGGAAGTCGGAGATCCGGGCTGTATGGTGTATGAGGAAGGACAGTCCAATGCAGTTGTGTGAGCCGCTCTTGGGTTAGTCATCTATTGTCATGGAGAAGGAAGAGATAGTTTGCATTTCTGTGGCGACGAACACGCAGAAATCCTTTATTCAATTGCCTACGTGTAGCACAATACATTGCAAAGCAGATCGTTTTACCAACAGGGAGGCCATGAAATTGAATAATCCCTTCAGAGTCCCAGAAGACTGTCGTCATGACTTTACCGATTGAGGGTGCAGCTTTGAACTTTTTCTTCAGAGGAGAGGTGGTGTAATGCCACTCCATGGATTGTCGTTAGTAGTGGGATAAAGCTCATCTCAGCACATTTTGTTAGTGCAGGTTGCCTACATCAGGGGCAGGTAAGGACTCAGTAGCCAACCTATCGTTCTCCTTTGATAGACAGGTCATTAACCTATTGTTCCCCTTTAATTGACAGGTCATTAACCCACTGTTCAGCTAAAAGGATCCTTCTTCTGATTGACAGGTCCTTAACCTATTGCTCCGCTGCCCCCTCCCCATCCATCCCAACTCCTCAGGAAACCTGCCACCTCAGTGCTATAGCTACACTTTCACATCTGGGTAGTTTGAATAGCTCTCTCTCACTCTTGTCAATTTTATTGACAACATAATTAAATTCATCAATTAATTAACCTCTGCCCTTCTCGTAAATACCCCCACCCCTCCCATAAACTGGCAGGAAAAGGACTCAGTTGATCGGTCATTGTATGCACTGTATGGAATATTGTTTAAATAATTCAGACAATGCATGGAATATTGTTTGATTATTTATAGAAATTTATGGAATATAATTTATATATTTACTTAAAGAATTTGTCAAGAAATTGACTGCTGGTTATGGAATATTGTTTAAGCAGTTTAGAAAATTTGTGGAATATTGTTTATTTAAGCAATTTAGTGGATTCAAGGCAGTGTATGGAACATAGTTTATTTATTTATTTAAAGAATTTTTCTGGGAATCGATAACCCCACAACCACCCCAATTGCCCCCCACTTCCCTGCTCTACCTGGAAACAGGCGGCTCTGCAGTGGAGAGGATGGACCTCACAAAGGGAAATTGAATAGTGTACTGTTTATTTACAAAAAAATTAGTTTCTGGGGGTTGGATTTCTCTTACTCATCATTCTCTGCTGTTTGGAAAGATGCACGTCTTGTAAGAAGTAATTAAATCGATCGCCCTTCTTTTTATCCTGATCATGATAGGAATACCGTCATGCAACACACATCACACATATTTACACATTTAAAAACCTTTCCATTGCGAAGCACGCACCGCCTGCCGTCCCCTCTCCACTGGACCACACAGAACACCATTGCACATGCTCCCAGGAGTCAGGATGAAACGGTGGTCCTCGCAAAGTGACGACACAGCCATCAGAACTCCGTTCAGGTCCCGCAAGCAAGAGGTGGCGTCATCTCTTTCATTCTTGACACATAAGAAATTCCTGTCAAAACACTTGTCTAACTAGGGAGTGTTGTTGATGCGATGATGCATAGCCTTTTTATCTGCGCTTCCATGTGAGGTCTGCATAACGGATCGCCCTCGCAGGTGCAGCTGAAAAGCTGTCAGTGTTATACTCACATCATGCGTATGTGTAAATAACAGCCAAGTCCTCCTCTGGATGTGCTATAAAATTCTTTTTCAATGCTTCCCAGAATAACACAGGATGCATTCCTCCTCAAGATCCTAGCAGGTCAGCCTCTCCATTACTCAACAGCCCCTTCTCGGAATACGTAATGTGTTGCAGAAATAGTTAACGGTCGCTTCTGTAGGAGCTTTCGTGGTGTCACAGCTTGTTTGCATGTAAATTTTTGTCGTAACACGACCTGCTTACGAAAACAGCCCAGAATAATACTGAATGCATTCTTCCTGATGGCCGTAATGGGACAGCCAATCCGTCTCTGAATTTACCCATCAAACTGTTGCTGCTGAACATCCAGGATATATATATATATATATATATATATATATATATATATATATATATATATATATATATATATATATATATTACGGGTGGAATATGAATGTGTGGATAATATTCATTCAATTATGTAAGTATTTCTTAAAAAGACAATATTTGTCTCATATTCTTTCCTAATCTATTTAATTCTTTTCTTTTGTTTTGTACCCTTTTGTCGTCTTCTTCTGATGTTAAATGAAAAACATTTAATGTAAAATTATTGTACTTTTATGTTCGTTTGCTGGTAAAAACAAATAGACCCAAATGCGTTAAAACTATTTATGTTTAATTATTGAAAATTCACTTCCTCTTTTAGTTATAATTTAGTATTAATTGGCGCAGCCATTGTTTGTTGCGATTATATAGCAACTTCGTCTGTACTTCTACTTGAAAATAGCATGGGTTTGTGTTAAAATAATTTGCAAAAAATTTAATAATTTTGTTATTGGTGGCATCAATTTAAATGATTAACTATTTATTGGGAAAAGGAAAATCTTAATTAAAAAAAGAAATCCTTTATCCTTTGCTGGCCGCCATCTTAACTTTTATTACAGTGGCAAATTTAAATTACTTGAAACTGCAAACAATATTACGATGTGTAAGAAATAAATGTGCACTGGTGGTACTGAATTCTATTTATAAAAAAAAAAATTAATCGAATCAGAGTGCATTTTCTAAGAACAGTGCTGATGGTAGTTATTGTTGAACAAAATTTCATTGCTGATGTTTGAGGCCAAAATTAAACTACGGGCGAATCACGGAGAAAATTATTTTTTGGTAGCATACGTCAGAGTTGTGTGCGGGTGGCATTCTGTGGTTCCTTTGCTAAGAATAATTAAATCCATCGAAGACAAAAAAAAAATTATAAAAGCTCTTATGTACGATCTGTAATTTTAGTGATATGAACACAGCTTACAGTCAGCATTATTACACTACGTCAGGTGGAATTCTTGCGCAATTTGAACAAAATAATTATCCGGGACAAGTTGTAGTTTGAATAATGCATTATACATGTGTATAATATTGTCAGTATCATTTACAAAATCAAATCAATGCAACCGCTAAAAAAAAAAAAAACAGTGAATTCAAACCGCAGAATACCATAGAGTATCGTATCATCCATATTCATTGCACTTGTCGATGTTGATGATACACAAAACCCGCCACACTGCCAATGTAGGAGCACTGTTCGCCATTTGTTTTCTGCAGATGAGTTTTTCAGCAGCAAAATTATCTTGTTCAGGTCGCCATATTTCCCTGACAGTTAAACCCCGCAAAACTGGTTTACAGATCGTCAAATACATGGTACGTACTCACTGTGCCACAGTGGAGCGCCGACGGAGGAAACTGCCGCCGTAGACAGGGGCCATGTGCCAAAGCCACAGAAATGTGTATCAGACGAGAGAGGCCAGCCAGTTGTGGACGACCCGCGCCGCCCCCCTCCCCCCCCTCCCCCCCCCCCCCCTCAGAACGATCAGAGTGGTAGGAGTTTGAACGCTATCAATACTCCCAGCACAAACACTTGTCATATTGAATCTTCTCAAATTTCCGCAGAATATACTTGCGACACATGCGGTCCCGAAGTGCACTCAACTCACTGGTGCACCATTCACCAG
Source organism: Schistocerca cancellata (assembly GCF_023864275.1). Classification (NCBI taxonomy): domain Eukaryota; kingdom Metazoa; phylum Arthropoda; class Insecta; order Orthoptera; family Acrididae; genus Schistocerca; species Schistocerca cancellata. The sequence continues at coordinate 855,895,090 of NC_064629.1, read as the reverse complement.
CACAGGGGGAGCCGCGAGCTAAATCATCACAAAATGGAAGCTTTCTCGAACTCTCTGAAATGCTTACTTGCTGCTGTGCTTACTATGGCCATCTCCAGACTCACAAGATTGTTGGGAACCATGCACATAATTACCAGTGCAACTAAAATTAAATAGAATTGTTGCTGCAGTCTGACATGGAGCAATGTACTGGAAAAGGCTCCTCCTGATGGCCATGGTTCTGGAAAGAATCTAAATATCTATAGTTCACATAATTTTCTAAGTAAAGGAAATCTTTCACTCCACTTACGGCTATCGATGTGCTGAATCTATACCTCCCTCACGATAGGACACACACTCATTTTCTCTGCACGTACCGGGACATAAGATACAGTAACTCTGCACTGCAACATACACATTTCAGACAAACAATGCAGTTACGTTTATATGTGTAGAGCACCCGAAAAAATTATGGTATGCCCACACTCGCGCCAGCTTCGTGTCACTGTTCTCTTCACAAAAGGAAATTATTTGACGTTAAAGTTCTCCAGTCAGCGCTTCCAGAGCGTGCTGCATCCGGCCAAGACTCTTTCAAACAAGTGTTGTAAAGCACAGGCGTCTAGCACTATATGATAATCAACAGCGCTCCCAAGGACGAAATGGTTCAAATACATCACCGATAGGGGTTGGTGTACTGTAATCTACGTCAAAGTTGATGGTACAACAAGGTAAACGCGAGGATACGCTTCGGGCTTCCGATGAGGGTATGTTTTGTTACAGCCGTTTGGCCAGTCCTGGTTGTGCACTATACCAGGTCCAGTTGAGCCATTGCTTTGCTGTATTGTGCTGCTGTTTACGAAATGAACCTATCATCCATTACCTTCGAATATACTCCTCAATGCGCTGAAATCACAATCCACCAGGTCAAATTTATCCTTCCATTATGACTAGACATAATTTTTTTTTCCTACGTGAACAGCAGATTGATTACGTCCCACAAACGTCTGGCGATACGTCGGAACATAAGCCACAGTACCTTTGCATTCAAGCAGCAGCATAACATTTCTGACTACCATTTATAGATACGTAAAAAATTATGATACCTCCACACATGCACCAACTGGGTGTCGTTTTCACACTGCAAAAAAGCCTCCCACAATCACGTACTTGTCGTGGATAATGGATATAATTACAGTTAAAAAAAAGCCCCTAGCGACTTTTCGGTTTATGTATTTCACCACTTCCACGGAACCTTGTCGTTTTTTCGATACTTTTAAATCCAGGGTACACGCACCGGCGTCTTTTATTTATTCCGACAAAAATGTGGGGGTTTGGGTCAGTACGTTCCATGCGTAGCGACCACCACCAAAATCACACAAATTTTCCCTGACTAAGAAATCATTGTGAGTGCAATATATGCTGGATTAATTTTCACGGGCCGAGAAGGTGGTGGAGAAACCCAAAACTGTTGCAGTCTGAGCACATTTTTGAGGCTCTGTTGCTAAGCACCATACTTGTTTAACACTCTGCAGCAGGAAGAGGACCACCACGGGACGGATCTGTTGTTGCAGCTGACAAAATTGAGTTTGTTACGAAAAATCGAAAGAGCATGTTAGAGGGCCATACAAACATATTGTTTGTTACATGTGCCAGAAACGGCGACTGAATGGTATAGACCTGTTTGGATCCTGCAACATGTGTGTGCGAGAGCTGTATTTTCCAAAAGAAATATCATGTTATGTTGAAACCTATTGACCGGAATGCAAACAATGCTTTATTCTATGCGTACAATAGACATTTGTTGTTCCTTTCGGCGCCCCAGCTGTATGTAACTGAATGGTTGGTTCAAATGGCTCTGAGCACTATGGGACTCAACATCTTAGGTCATAAGTCCCCTAGAACTTAGAACTACTTAAACCCAACTAACCTAAGGACATCACACACACCCATGCCCGAGGCAGGATTCGAACCTGCGACCGTAGCAGTCCTGCGGTTCCGGACTGCAGCGCCAGAACCGCTAGACCACCGCGGCCGGCTGTAACTGAATAATCACTATGAATATATCGTCGTTCAGTTATTCAACTTCAATGGTATGCAGGATGTCTGTGAATAAGATATTTCCGTAGTTCTGAGGAGTGGTAATGAGTGTATTGTACAAAGGATGGTCATGCGTTAGTTACGCTATTAATGGGGATAGTGACTGTATAACTCTGCTTATTCAAGAACAGAGCTGCAGCCACACATTAGAAAAAAAAATTCTAAAGCTCTTACTTCCTCAGTATGTTACGACAGTGAATCTTGAGGCCTACGGATTCGCAGGAAATAGAGAATGTTACTGCTTACAGTTTGTTTGGGGGGGGGGGGAGGTGAAATCAAGATATGTGTGTAATGTGCCCCCCTAGGATATTTATAAGAAACTTGTAAAGAGTCGTCACCACGTGAATACTTTTGGTTACCACATGTCACCCACACAACATGTACCATTACTATGTGATACACCACTAGCCATTAAAATTTCTACACCAAGAAGAAAAGCAGATGATAAACGGCTATTCATTGGACAAAGATATTATACTAGAACTGACATGTGATTACATTTTTATTCAATTTGGGTGCATAGATCCCGAGAAATCAGTACCCAGAGCAACCACCTCTGGCCGTAATAATGGCCTTAATACGCCTGGTCATTGAGTCAAACAGAGCTTGGATGGCGTGTACAGGTACAGCTGCCCATGCAGCTTCAACACGATACCACAGTTCATCAAAAGTAGTGACTGGCGTATTGTGACGAGCCAGTTGCTCGACCGCCATTGGTAAGACGCTTTCAATTGGTGTGAGATGTGGAGAATGTGCTGACCAGGGCAACAGTCGAACATTTTCTGTATCCAGAAAGGCCCGTACAGGACCTGCAACATGCGGTCGTGCATTATCCTGCTGAAATGTAGGGTTTCGCTGGGATCCAATGAGGGGCAGAGCCACGGGTCGTAACACATCTGATATGTAACGTGCACTGTTCAAAATGTCATCAGTGCGAACAAGAGGTGACCGAGGCGCGTAACCAATGCCATCCCATACCATCACGCCGGGTGATACGCCAGTATGGCGATGACGAATACACGCTTCCAATCTGCGTTCACCGCAATGTCGCCAAGCACGGATGCGACCATCATGATGCTGTAAACGGAACCTGGATTCATCCGAAAAAATGACGTTTTGCCATTCATACACCCAGGTTCGTCGTTGAGAAGACCATCGTAGGCGCACCTGTCTGTGATGCAGCGTCAAGGGTAACCGCAGCCAACGGTCTCCGAGCTGATAGTCCATGCTGCTGCAAACGTCTTCGTACTGTTCGTACAGATGGTTGTCGACTTGCAAACGTACCCATATGTTGACTCAGGGATCGAGACACGGCTGCACAATCCATTACAGCCATACGAATAAGATGCTGTCATCTCGACTGCTAGTAATACAAGGCCGTTGGGATCAAGCACGGCGTTCCGTATTACCCTTCTGAACCCACCGATTCCATATTCTGCTAACAGTCATTGGATCTCGACCAACGCGAGCAGCAATGTCGCAATACGATAAACTGCAATCGCGATAGGCTACAATCCGACCATTGGCAAAGTCGGAATCGTGATGGTACGCATTTCTCCTCCTTACACGAGGCATCACAACAACGTATTACCAGGCAACGCCGGTCAACTGCTGTTTGTGTATGAGAAATCGGTTGGAAACTATCTTCATGTTAGCAAGTTGTAGGTGTCGCCACCGGCGCCAACCTTGTGTGAATGCTCTGAAAGGCTAATCATTTACATATCACAGCATCTTCTTCCTGTCTGTTAAATTTCGCGTCTGTAGCACGTCATCTTCGTGGTGTAGCAATTTTAATGGCCAGTAGTGTGTATATTTTATTTGGCTCCTGACGTATTTGCAAAAAAATGGTTCAAATGGCTCTGAGCACTATGGGACTCAACATCTTAGGTCATAAATCCCCTAGAACTTAGAACTACTTAAACCTAACTAACCTAAGGACAGCACACACACCCATGCCCAAGGCAGGATTCGAACCTGCGACCGTAGCAGTCCCGCGGTTCCGGACTGCAGCGCCAGAACCGCTAGACCACCGCGGCCGGCACCAACACCAAAGCGTGGATGAAATGAGTCCTGTGATGCAAACAGCAGAGACAGTGGGAACAGCTGGTGCATCAGCATTAGCAGCATCGGCAGCGTTGTATGTACACTCCTGGAAATTGAAATAAGAACACCGTGAATTCATTGTCCCAGGAAGGGGAAACTTTATTGACACATTCCTGGGGGAAGATACATCACATGATCACACTGACAGAACCACAGGCACATAGACACAGGCAACAGAGCATGCACAATGTCGGCACTAGTACAGTGTATATCCACCTTTCTCAGCAATGCAGGCTGCTATTCTCCCATGGAGACGATCGTAGAGATGCTGGATGTAGTCCTGTGGAACGGATTGCCATGCCATTTCCACCTGGCGCCTCAGTTGGACCAGCGTTCGTGCTGGACGTGCAGACCGCGTGAGACGACGCTTCATCCAGTCCCAAACATGCTCAATGGGGGACAGATCCGGAGATCTTGCTGGCCAGGGTAGTTGACTTAAACCTTCTAGAGCACGTTGGGTGGCACGGGATACATGCGGACGTGCATTGTCCTGTTGGAACAGCAAGTTCCCTTGCCGGTCTAGGAATGGTAGAACGATGGGTTCGATGACGGTTTGGATGTACCGTGCACTATTCAGTGTCCCCTCGACGATCACCAGTGGTGTACGGCCAGTGTAGGAGATCGCTCCCCACACCATGATGCCGGGTGTTGGCCCTGTGTGCCTCGGTCGTACGCAGTCCTGATTGTGGCGCTCACCTGCACGGCGCCAAACACGCATACGACCATCATTGGCACCAAGGCAGAAGCGACTCTCATCGCTGAAGACGACACGTCTCCATTCGTCCCTCCATTCACGCCTGTCGCGACACCACTGGAGGCGGGCTGCACGATGTTGGGGCGTGAGCGGAAGACGGCCTAACGGTGTGCGGGACCGTAGCCCAGCTTCATGGAGACGGTTGCGAATGGTCCTCGCCGATACCCCAGGAGCAACAGTGTCCCTAATTTGCTGGGAAGTGGCGGTGCGGTCCCCTACGGCACTGCGTAGGATCCTACGGTCTTGGCGTGCATCCGTGCGTCGCTGCGGTCCGGTCCCAGGTCGACGGGCACCTTCCGCCGACCACTGGCGACAACATCGATGTACTGTGGAGACCTCACGCCCCACGTGTTGAGCAATTCGGCGGTACGTCCACCCGGCCTCCCGCATGCCCACTATACGCCCTCGCTCAAAGTCCGTCAACTGCACATACGGTTCACGTCCACGCTGTCGCGGCATGCTACCAGTGTTAAAGACTGCGATGGAGCTCCGTATGCCACGGCAAACTGGCTGACACTGACGGCGGCGGTGCACAAATGCTGCGCAGCTAGCGCCATTCGACGGCCAACACCGCGGTTCCTGGTGTGTCCGCTGTGCCGTGCGTGTGATCATTGCTTGTACAGCCCTCTCGCAGTGTCCGGAGCAAGTATGGTGGGTCTGACACACCGGTGTCAATGTGTTCTTTTTTCCATTTCCAGGAGTGTATATATTCCATCTTTACACTATTGGAGTGACCAGCCAGTCTGGAGATGATTTCGAGAGATCAAAATCGATCACTATACCATTTTTTCATTAAGCATTTCGTATTGAATACATGTCTAACTATTTGAGCACACATCCAGCGCATAATTGGAGAGAGCGACAGGTTACAGCTGCAGCAACAGCAACAGCAGTGGCAGCAACAGCAGTGGTTACAGCTACACCAGCAGCAGCAACAACAACAACAGTGGCGTCAGCAGCAGCAGCAGCATCAGCAATATCATCGTAAGTAGTATATACATCTTTCATCAAATACGTAATGTGCTGCGACCAACGATTATGGGGTTGCTGTAGATAATTTAGAGGAACTAAAATCGGTACATATTACGTTTTCACTAAGCATTTCATATCGTTGCGTTATATGTTTTATATACGTGGTTTCTTTCTTAAAAGTTTCACCGTTTACGTAATATCTTGTCGCTGGTATTGTCGTAGGTGATTTCGAGGGTAAAAATCGATAAACGTTACGAAGACTATATCATCTAAACGAGGTCCCGTGCAGCGTGCTTCGCCGTGCTGGAAGCCGCCCCCGCCCCTGCCTCCACCCCTACCCCCACCACTGCAACCACAGCATCGCTCTGGCGTCCATAGGCCGCTCTCGCTTAGGCTGCAGCAAGTAGGCTTCTCGCAGCGGGCCCGTTTCCGCAGCGTCTCCTCTTCCTCCTCTTCCTTCGACGTCACGTTCTCGCCGATCACGTGAGGTACAGAACGTACTCCTAACCACTTGACGAACTTCATCGACTAGTTGTAATTATAGTATTAGAGAAGATTCTGTGGCTAGTGGCAGTTCTCTTTCCCGTCCTTTCAGTGAAGGACATCTGGTCAGCCAGTACCATACCGCGGTTAGAATACTAGGTGATTGTAGACGCCTTTGAGGAGCGAATGTCGTTCACGAGGATCGCTACTGGTGCAGGGAATACTGATTATTCGTAAGCAGAGTGAGTATATATATATATATATATATATATATATATATATGTGTGTGTGTGTGTGTGTGTGTGTGTGTGTGTATTATCTGTTTCACTCTGGCTCCTTAACATCTCCTTCATCTCCTCACGATGACGAAGTTCTCATTCTGTCTCCCACTGTGATATTTCTTCCTCGACTGAAATGGGAAGAGCCATCGATTCATTTCCCCTATATCGCCTGCAACATCATGATCTAATAATAATAAAACATAGACACAGAAACCACAGGAAACAGAAAAAAATGTTTTACTTAACAATACACACTCACATGAGATCTGCGATGGCTCTTCCACAAATCCAGCACATACCCCTTCGTGTCCCTCTTCTTCATATGTTAGGAAATCATATACAACAACAAAGAATATGCACCATATTGCGTATATGATGAAATTTAGTTACATACACACAGTACTGTGGATATATATTCTCAAACATTATAATATTCTTAATTAAATGAAAAAAAGAAGTAATGTTTATTGATTCTGATCCTCTAAATCATATATTATAACACCAGTGACAAGATATTACGTAAACGGTGAAATTTTGTAGAAAGAAACCATGTATACAAGACATATAATGCAACAATATGAAATTCTTAGTAAAAAAGTAATATATATCGATTTTAGTCCATCTAAATCATCTACAACCCCATACTCGTTAGTCGCAACACGTTACGTATTTGATGAAAGATGTAAATACTGCTTATGATGATATTGCTGCTGCTGCAGTTGATGCCACTGCTGCTGCTGCTGATGCCACTGTTGTTGTTGTTGCTGCTGGTGGAGATGCAGTCCCTGCTGTTAGTGTTTCTTCTTGCTCAGCTGCAGCCCCTGTTGTTGCTGTTGCTGCTGATGCTGCTGAGAGAGGACAAGTTACTCTTTCACCTATTTTTCGCATACGGAAAATTATTAAAGATTTCATTACAACCAGACGCACCTTGAGCAAGACTCTAGAAAGTTAACAGCATGAGCACACTTTGATGGAGCCACGTAGGGCACTAAAAGCAATAGATATTTTTATGATTCTTAGCTCGTAGAAACGGCATGTAGGGAGTTGAAAGCAATTGGCAGTAATCCCATCCCTTAGTATATCTTGCTGCATAGGTCCACAGCCATACAGGGCAGACAGGGCAGCATCCCTTTGAGAGAGGTCTCCAGTAGAACAATGCCGCAATTCCTGCCGTGGCGCTAGCCGAAGCCTGGGCTGGAGGCGACGGTCTGAAGGAATGCGCCTATACAGTGGAGTCGTAAACCAGGCATTGTGTGCAGAGTCACGCGTAATAAAATTTCGCAAGTTTTTGTGTTCACTGATAGTGCAAATAGGCCAGTGAACCACTTCCTGGCCGCCTCAGTTGTATAAGGAAAAGATATGGCGCATGAGAAACGTTTGGGGATAGAATCTTTATTTCACCTCATAGCTCCAGGGCACAGGCAATTTAGATAAATATCTTTAAGATTGTTTCTGTTCGCTTGTTGCCATGGGAAGCAACAGAACTTCGGAGAAAATGATCTTCCCCCTCTGCGCAAACTGAAAAAAGCCAGTAATTGGTGGTTTCTTTTTTTTTCCAGAGATGCAGGTTTCTTAACTTCTGCCTTGGTTCAACATGAGTTTGTGCTGGCGTGTTGAAAGGTAGATTTAGCGCCTATAGTGCCCTGTGATTGGCTCAAGATGGGGTGAAGGTGGTGTAATTTATGTACTTTGCGGGAAAATGGAATTTTTTTTGTGTAATGATGCAAGGCACTCGGATGCACGGCTTCTAGTCGAGGCTCTGGCATGTGTGGTTGGTACTTGGGGCCAGTCCTGAGACTGACTTCACCTGTGAGTAGTTTAGACTGGGGAGACTGTGGTGAAGTTCTTACTGTACTGACAGTGTGACTTCAAATATCTCAGACTGCTCGTCTGCCGAGGGTACACTTACTCGTTTTTGGTTTATCTGTCTTGACGTTTGGTATCCTTGTGTGCTCTGTCGTTTAAGTGAGCCAAATTGGTCCTTGGTTTGACCAGCGAATGGGTGTGTCACACACTGAAATCTATCGGGATTTCAGGGCTCTGGATCCATCTGCCTGATCGCTAGACCGTGAGATTTTTGCATTTCTTTTGTAGATGTGAACGATTCAGAAGTGCCACCTCAACATCTCACCTGTGCCGCACACCTCTCGCCAGCAGCAATTTACATCGCCGCATGAAGCAAACAGGGTAGCAACTGTGCTCCGGCATTGTCGGGGCTTACAGATCTCAATCGCCACTTGCTCTCAGCTTCACCTGTATAGAGAAACTTAGTAGATTTGATCAATCAAAGTCTGCTCAGCGTCAGATCAATTCAGATTGCGTTATCCACATGCAGAGGGCCAGAGTTAAACCGTCTTTGCACACCCAGAATAATTTTTCAGTATAGTCTTAAAACACATGTTACTTGTTTACGGTATTCAAACAATAACCTGTTTGGCATAGTTTATGTCTGTTTTCTTTAGAAAAACTAATGTTGCTTGAACACTAAAATTATGCTAGCACAATTAATCATTTAAACAGTTCCCATTAGCGTTAACTTCGATTGTGGTGACCCTGCCGGGATCTTGGATAGATGGTTTCTTCTGTGACTGTCAGCTCGTAGATAGTGTTGCCTAGTGAAGTTTCTGTTCCCCATGTTTAATGTGGTGCACTGGGTAAGATAGATTCGCGTTGCTGGCGCCTAGACATAGTACTAATATTTAATTATTATATGCGTGTATTTTCGTGCTGTAGTTGTGACTTCTGTGTCACTTGATTGTTTGTTTCTGATGGCGAATGGTGTTGTGCTGATTTGTTAGGATGGATTGAGATTTTCGTTTGTGAGTATAGACAAGCGTACAGTTATTTGAATTCGTTGTCAGGAACTAGGAATCAATAGCTTACAGAAGTGAAGCGTAATTTAGAGTAGAATCTGTGTGGCATAGGAATTTGTAGTTTTCAAATTCGTTTAGGTCACAATTAGAGTGCATGCTTACAAGAAGCAAGGCACGTTTGCTACAGAGTAGATGAAGTAATTGTGTATGGTTAACCATGGACCCACGTCAGATTATTAACCATGATCAGGGAGATATTACATGGGATTCTAAAGGGAATGCAATTGCAGATTGGACAGAAATGCTGAACGTAAACCTGGGGAGTATGAAGACATGTCTCAGTCAGGTGACGAAAGTGAATATGAGACCGAAATGTAGGCGCTGCTAGTACGAGACGTACCACTAGTGAGACTGGCAGACGGAACGTCACAGAATGATAGAATCTCGGTCATCTAGTCCTGGACGTGTTAACAGTGGAACTCAGTTTGAGGCACTCATGCAATTCACACAAGACGCAGAGAAAAAGAGACGAGAGGAAGAGGAGGAAAGACACAAATTATTTATAAGAACGGTCACAGACGGTATAGATGGTGTCAAGAAAGAGATCGCAGGAATCCAAAAAGAGCTAGAGAATGTCAAGAAAACGACACGAGAAACGCTTGAGGTCGCGGACCAGGTGAATCGCGATGCCAAAACAGCGTGACTGGTAGCGGAAGTAGCACGAAAAGGACGCATCAGTGGCCAAAGAACAAGTTAAAATGGCAAGAACTGAGGTGTGTTTGACAAAAAAGGCACTTGCAACTCTCCAAAAGCAAGACAAAAATTAGTTCAAGAAACGCAGAAAAAAATGAGCGAGGCTGCGAAGCGACTCAAACAGATGAAATCAAACAGGCCGAGATCTCTGAAGTTAAAGATCAGCAGACCCGAGTTGCCGCGCAACAAAACGAGTTGGCAAAGGACATAGGGCTGGCACATGAACGGGACTCGCACTTTCAAACACAATCACGTCCGGTAGAGTGCCATCGAGAGCATCACAGAAGTGAAGAATATGTTTTGTGATTCTTCAAACCGCTTTATGACGGCACACCCCCTGCACATGGGCGGATGCAGCAGGAATATGCTTCTGCCGTGGTGAAACGCGTAATAGAAAATGCTCCGTCGGTAACACGCAGAATGTCATAGACCGAGACGGGAGTGAACACGTCTACGGAGGTCAGAAACGTTATTATGTGATTCTGACAACACGAGGGGATACCAGACCGTACATGGGGATCACTGGGGCACGGATACATGGAATCACACGCTGCAGACGAGAGGGAAAATTCGTACGGCGGATACGTCGAACCTTTCGACCACAAACTTTCCTTGAGCATCCAGAATTTTCAAGTCTACAAGGAGGTTTTGCAAAAACAGACATAATGTCTTATGGGATAACAGCAATCAGTGATTTTATAATGTTACTTAAAATCCGTCTTGATTGCAATTTTTTTTATTCATATGACCGGTTTCGGTTCATTCAGAACCATCTTCAGATCTGATATTTCAGTTACAGGAGTAACCCGTCCAAATCCAGCAACTTTCACATGCTACGTCACATCAACGTGACGTAGCATGTGAAAGTTGCTGGATTTGGACGGGTTACTCCTGTAACTGAAATATCAGATCTGAAGATGGTTCTGAATGAACCGAAACCGGTCATATGAATAAAAAAAATGCAATCAAGACGGATTTTAAGTAACATCTACAAGGAGGCAAACAACACATTGCATCCAAAGACCTAGATGACACAGTACGATCAAGTGCTACTAGAATCTTGGCCACTGAAGTACAAGCTCCAGTTTATCTGTGGTTTTTTAGAAGGGTCGTTTGCAGAACATACGCACGGAGTTGCGGAGAGTTGTTGCTCCTACTAAGAAGTTAAGGACGCATTCCTTAGCACATACTGGTCGCAATACACACAGGAAAGGATAAAACAGGAGATCATGTTAGAAAAGGACTTAGAAGCGTTAGGATTCCGCAGTCCTGTCAAATTCTTCGAATCCTTGGTCAAGAAGAACCGATTCTTGGATCAACAGTACAGTCCCAAAGAAATTATAAAGCACTACTACATTAAATTACCTTTACGTTACCAGCAACTGCTCATCGATAGATGCAGCGATTCAATCGAAGTTTTCAAGAGTGCCCTGTGCGAACTGGAGCACGTGAAGAAACTCACAACTCGTGGGAGAGATGTGGAAATAATGACCGTAACTGGCTGTATACGCCAGAGAGAAATGACGATTGACGAAATGGGAGAAAATGTCGATCAAATCGAAACTAAAATTCAAACTTCAATGGGAATAACCAGCCGTCATGGGAAACCAGAAGAAGATGAGGAAATTATAATCGTAACAACCACAACAACTACCGACGAAACGGAAACAGGAGAGAGCAACAGAACTCGAACAAGGACCAACGGGATTCTAGGGACCAACAGCAAAGCAGTAGCAGGAAATACAACGGCCAAGGTCAATAGAATGACCAGCGTAGCGAATATGTGGAATTGAGGCCACCTGACCAAATGCAAGGCTCACACAGGGAAAATTCAAATGGGTATTGATACACAGCCGCTGCAGACTCAGCTCAAAACAATAATAATAATAACAACGGGCGTACGGCATTGGTGGCCGGGAGACCCCTCGCGGGGCGGTTCGGCCACCGCTCCCCAAGTTCTTTAACGCCATTACGGCGACTTGCGAGGGAATGAGGATGAAATGATGATGAAAGACACACAACACCCAGACATCTCGAGGCAGAGAAAATCCCCGCCCCACTGGGTGTCGAACCTGGGACCCTGCACGCGGGAAGCGAGAATGCAACCACAAGACCACGAGCTGCGGACAGCTCAAAGTAACTATCGGAACGAGTGAAATTAACCTGTACAAGATACAAGAGAACTACAACGGGAAGAGAAGGTGCAGTATGTAAATAGTCTTCATGGATGAACTGTTTAACGTAATTTAATGTAGATATTGTGTTGCTTAGCATAATTTTTCTGTGGTGTCACCGCCAGACACCACACTTGCTGGGTGGTAGCCTTTACATCGGCCGCGGTCCGTTAGTATACGTCGGACCCGCGTGTCGCCACTGTCAGTGATTACAGACCGAGCGCCGCCACACGGCAGGTCTAGAGCGTCTTCCTAGCACTCGCCCCAGTGGTACAGCCGACTTTGCTAGCGATGGTTTACTGACAAATTACGCTCTCATTTGCCGAGACGATAGTTAGCATAGCCTTCAGCTACGTCATTTGCTACGACCTAGCAAGGCGCCATTATCATTTGCTATTTATCTTGTGATGCATGTACCGTCAGACCGATGTTCACCAATTATGGATTAAAGTTAAGTATTCCAGAAGCTACGTACTTAGATTTACTACTATAAATTCCCATAACAGTTCCAGACCTCACGCCAGCCTGCGTGAGCTTAAACGCGTGCCTTTCGGCTTCCTCATAGTGGCTTGGTTGTCTTGCCAAGTCACAACAGTTTGGCGACGAGAATTTTGCGTTCGTATTGATTTACTTGTATCACGGCTTCGCCACAATCTCCAAATGTACTGTCCGAATTTGATCGCTTACAGAATCAGCAGACGCAGGCCTTACTGGATGCCCTTGGACAGCTCGTCCAGGATCTACGTGCAATGCAAAACGATGTGGCAGCCGCCGCTTCACCGCTACTGCAGCCACAACACGCAGTTGCACCACCTTTTCGTCCTTTTGTTGCGGCACTGGAAAGCTGGACGAAGTGGTCACGCCAATTTGGGTTCCATCTCGCCGCCTACAGAATTCAAGGTAATGAGCGGCAGCCTTTTTTGTTAGCATCCGTAGGCGTCCAGACGTACCGTGTGATAGTGAAATTATTTCCCTGACGCGACGTAGCAACTCTGTCCTATGAAGAAATTTTGTCTGCATTAGATGCATATTTCAAAGAATCACTCAATGTAGTTGTGGTAAGGTATACGTTCTTTCGTACAAAACGTACGGCAGGTCAGACTAATTGGGAGTGGGTTGCAACCTTGCAAGGCCTTACCAGGGATTGTGCTTTCGAGTGTGAATGTGGACTCCCTTATTCAGATACTATGGTGCGTGATGCAATTGCACAGAACGTTTCTGATGTTCGTATACGGGAACAGATTTTGAAACTAGTCAATCCCTCCCTTCCACAAGTGATGGACATATTGGATCGGCAGGACACACTTGACTTTGCTCAGGAATCATATGAAACTTCGCCACCTATGTGTCACGTTAACCGGCCCGCCGGGCGAGCTGCACGGAACAGTAAACAGTCCTCGCGCCCAGCCGCGCCAAAGCCGCCTGCCTCTCGGCCACGTGTCCCGCCCCAGGATGCAAATGCAGTGAAATCATGCCAGCGGTGTGCTACTAGACATTCGCGTGAGAATTGCCCGTCACGCCAGGCTATTTGCTTTTTCTGTAATAAAAAAGGACATGTTCAAAGTGTTTGTCAGAAAAAGCTCCGATTGGACACTCACAACCATTCCAAGCCCTTTCCTTCGCGCCGGAATCGAACCAAGAATACTCGGGCTCGTGAACCTTCGCCCATGGAAATTCATGTAGTTCATGCCACTTCTCCCAGTGCCAATCTCTCTAACAGTGACTGTGTTCGTCCCACAAATAGTGTGCGTCGACATCGCCGGAAATCCCGTCAAGTCGCAAGTGATTTTGTACCAGTGTCAGTTCACGTTGCACGAGACAGTCTCTCTTGTCGCCAGCATGACAATAAACTTTTTGTCGACTTGGACATTGACGGCACAGTGATACCGTTCCAGCTCGATACCAGAGCTGCAGTTTCACTACTCAATCACGACACGTACAAACAGCTGGGCACACCTCCGTTGCGTGCCGCAAATGTTAAGCTAACTAGTTATTCCGGACAAGCGATCCCTGTGTTAGGACAGTGCAGCCTTTTTGCAACATACAAGGGACAAAGAAAACTTGTGTCATTTTACGTCCTTCGTTCTTCTTCTGCAGTGAACTTGTCTGGTTACGATTTATTTCAGTTGTTTAACTTGTCTATAGTAAATCAGGTCCTATCAGTGAACCAGACTGTGCCTTCAGACAGTGTTTCTCGTCTATGTGAAGAATTTGCGGACATTTTTGAACCGGGCTCGGTTGCGCTAAGAACTATAAAGCACATTTGGAACTGAAAGTCAACGCGCAAGCGAAATTCTGCAGAGCGCGCAATGTTCCCCACGCATTGCGTGATGAGGTCGCAAGAACATTACACGATTTGTAATCACAAGGTGTAATTGAACGTGTGCAGGCTTCTCTCTGGGCATCACCCTTAGTAATTTTGCACAAACCTTCCGGAAAATTGAGACTTTGTGTGGACTTCAAGGCAACAGTGAAACCGCAACTAGTGACTGCAACTTTTCCTTTACCCCGCCCGGAAGATCTTCTTGACAAACTGTGCCCGGGTAAATATTTTTCGAAGTTGGACCTAACAGATGCATACTTGCAAATACCTGTGGACGAAGAATCCCAGCGCGTATTGGTGGTTAAGACGCATCTTGGTTTGTACCGATTCAAAAGACTGCCATTCGGGTGTGTATCCGCCCCTGCATTGTTTCAGCAATATCTACAAACTGTTTGTGCGTCGGTCCCTACTGCAGCAAACTGTCTGGACTCTACTGTGATCTCCGAAAAAACGGAAGAAAAACATTTAGCCAATCTCAGAACATTATTTCAGGTCTTGCGACAAAATGGTCTTCGCTTGCGGAAGGACAAATGTGTGTTTTTTGCTCGTGATTTGCCATATCTGCGACATGTACTTAATGCCCAAGGCATACATCCCAGTCCACAGCACCTCCGTGCGATCCAAGACTTGCCTTCGCCGCAGAATTTGAAGCAGCTACAGTGTGTGCTGGGAAAAATAAATTATTATCATCGCTATGTGCGCCACGCCTCTTCCATTTCAGCTCCGCTTCATCGCTTACGCCGTAAAGGTGTTCCATTCGTCAGGACGACGGAATGCGAAGGCGCCTTTCGCCAGTTGAAATCGGCGTTGCTTTCCAATACTTGCCTTACGCCATTCGATCCCCGGAAGCCCCTTTTGTTGATGGTGGATGCATCGGATTTCGGGATCGGTGCTGTGCTTGCGCACAAAGATGGTTCGCACGATCGCCCCATTGCCTTTGCGTCCAAATTGCTCTCGTCTGCGCAAAGAAATTATTCACAGATCGAGAAAGAAGCACTGGCTCTCGTATTTGGTGTTACAAAGTTTCATGATTTCTTGTATGGTCGTCACT
This sequence comes from Schistocerca cancellata, assembly GCF_023864275.1. Classification (NCBI taxonomy): domain Eukaryota; kingdom Metazoa; phylum Arthropoda; class Insecta; order Orthoptera; family Acrididae; genus Schistocerca; species Schistocerca cancellata. Next base: position 855,879,307 of record NC_064629.1, on the reverse strand, counting down.
TGACCATCATCACAGACCACAAACCTTTGACATCGCTTTTTCATCCGACCAAGCCTCTCCCTCCACGTACAGCGCAGAAATTCATTCGCTGGTCTATTTTCCTCTCGCAGTACCGCTACGATATCTTGTATCGGTCCACCGCTAAGCACGGAGACGCCGATGCGTTGTCCCGTTTGCCTGTTGCTGAGGATAGAGCATTCGATTCTTCCGAACTTGCTTGCATGTTCATTGATTCGGAAACCGATGATGTGGTAGACTCGTTTCCGATTGATTTTCGTCGTGTCGCTACAGCTACAGCTGCCGACCCTGTCCTTGTTACCGTTCTGCGTTTTGTTGCTACGCAATGGCCCTTGTCAAAGTCGCGGATCGAGGATCCGTTGGTTCGCCGATTTTTTGCTCGCAAGGAGAGACTTTTTGTACGACGTGGTGTTTTGCTGTTGCGTTCTAATAATGATCAGTCCAGGGTCGTGGTCCCATGTTCGTTACAGTCCTCTGTCTTACGGCTTCTCCACCAAGGACATTGGGGTATAGTGAGAACGAAACACCTTGCTCGTCAGCACTGTACTTGGTTCGGAATCGATGCAGCGATTACGAATATGTGCTCTTCTTGTATGGTGTGTGTCGAACAACAGTCAGCTCCACCGCGGAAATTCTTTGCATGGCCAAAAGCCACTTCCCCTTGGCAACGCTTACTCATCGATTTTGCTGGTCCATTCTGGAATGCTCGATGGTTGGTTGTGGTAGATTCATTCAGTAATTTTCCTTTTGTTGTCCGGATGTCTTCCACGACATCATCTGCCACCATCCAAGCGTTATCTGCTATCTTTTGCATTGAAGGTCTTCCACAGACAATTGTTTCCGACAATGGCCCACAATTCGTGTCTGCAGAATTTCAGTCATTGTGCAAGGCCAATGGTATTCAACATCTGACGTCCGCGCCGTTTTCGCCCCAGTCAAACAGTGCCGCTGAACGTTTGGTCCGGACTTTCAAGTCCCAGATGTTGAAGTTGAAAGAGTCGCATTCTCGGGAGGACGCGTTATTGCTCTTTTTGTCCTCGTATCGCTCTCAGCCCCGAGATGGTCGCTTGCCGGCAGAGTAGCTTCACGGTCGCCCTCATCGAACCTTGATGTCTTTGCTACATCCACCGCATCAGGTTCCTGTGCAGCGGCAGACACCTGCTTTTGCCCCAGGCGACGTTGTATACTATCGCAACTATCGAGGTTCACGGCGTTGGCTCGCAGGGCACATTCTTCGCTGCCTCGGCCGCGCTATGTATCTGGTTTTGGGGGCCTCTGGTGAGGTGCGTCGGCATCTCAATCAGCTGCGCCTCTGTCGTCGCACGGGATCTGCCGCTCCCCGTCTGCTTTCAGCGACGGTGCCGTCCGGTCAGCGCCCTGGGGACCCATCTACTGGCTCGCCTCAGCCCCAGGTGTTACCGACGCTTCCTTCCATTTTGCTCCATGGCGACGCGCCGCCGCCGCCGCGTGTTCTCCCGCCGGCGACGCCCGCAGTGGACGCATCGCTGCAACCGCCGGGCGCCTCCTTGGGTCATGCGCCGCCTGTCGCTTCTCGTGACTAGTTGTCCTCCGCCATGGAACTCTTGCCCGCTGCGGACCATATGTCGTCTTCGCCCGTCGCATACGTCTACATGGGGTCCTCCCCACGGCGGGCGGAAGCCGTATAACACAACCGTACGCCGATTTGCGGGGGAGGAATGTGGTGTCACCGCCAGACACCACACTTGCTAGGTGGTAGCCTTTAAATCGGCCGCGGTCTGTTAGTATACGTCGGACCCGCGTGTCGCCACTGTCAGTGATTGCAGACCGAGCGCCGCCACACGGCAGGTCTAGAGCGTCTTCCTAGCACTCGCCCCAGTGGTACAGCCGACTTTGCTAGCGATGGTTCACTGACAAATTACGCTCTCATTTGTCGAGACGATAGTTAGCATAGCCTTCAGCTACGTCATTTGCTACGACCTAGCAAGGCGCCATTATAATTTGTTATTTATCTTGTGATGCATGTACCGTCAGACCGATGTTCACCAATTATGGATTAAAGTTAAGTATTCCAGAAGCTACGTACTTAGATTTACTAGTATAAATTCCCTTAACTGTTCCAGACCTTACGCCAGCCTGCGTGAGCTTAAACGCGTGCCTTTCGGCTTCCTCTTAGTGGCTTTGCTGTCTTGCCAAGTCACAACATTTTAATGTTTCTATTTCGATGTTATTTTGTTTGTTTGTCATTTCCATCAGTTTTCAGAATGAGTCCTTGTTGAAAGTGGTCAAATGAGTTGCGTATTTATGACATCTTCACGCGAACATTCACTGGCAGGTGGCAGATTGAATTCAAATTCCGTTGCAAATTATATCTCATAAACAATTGGCACTTTTTGTGGCATACCAAACCATTCACGTTGCAATACTGAGTACTCCAAACAACTGAGTATTGCTATTATTTCTTTGGACCTCACAACTGTTGTCCGATTTCCGCTCCCAGGAGAGCGAGGAGGTCTGTGGAAGTTGGCATCAATTGAGCATTGTACTCTGTTATAGCATTCCCGCAGAGGAGCCTTCACAAGTATCACCATTGCCACTGAAATTGTTACTTTTCACTTTCCGTAGTTTCTTGTACACTGCCCAAGGGACGGATGTACATCACTTTATGTTTTTCGTGGTGTCAAGACGGTAAAACGTGCCATAGTGCATGTGCGTCTCGATTTTTGGATGTGTTTCGTATGGTGTTAGCGGTCCGCCGGCAGATGTGGCCTAGCGTTTCTAGGCGCTTCAGTCCGGAACCGAGCAACCAGTACGGTCGCAGGTTCGAATCCTGCCTCGGGCATGGATGTGTGTGATGTCCTTAGGTTAGTTAGATTTAAGTAGTTGTAAGTTCTAGGGAACTGATGACCTCAGATGTTAAGTAACTATTTGTTAGCTGTCCACGCTTTAGGCGCCTGTCGATGCTAAGACTCGGTGTGTCATGAGCCATCGCCTGTTGCGTGATTAGCCTTTCTTGTGGTGAAATTTTGCCAGCATCATGTGAGCGCTGTCGGCGAAATATTGTGCATGGGAAATTAGCCGGGACAAGTGCAAGTCACGGTAGAGTGGCGAATCCCAGACCCGGAAATAGGAAGCAGAAACTAAATGACGGACCATGGATGAGACTTACATTAGAAAAATATTTATACATATATATATATATTGAAGTATGCTTATGTTTCATTTCAGCAGCAGCGACCCTGACAGAGGAGACCGGAGGCATCCTTGTACTATGTAAAGGTACGTGTACATAATGATAAATTTGCCCGCATCTCGTGGTCGTGCGGTAGCGTTCTCACTTCCCACGCCCGTGTTCCCGGGTTCGATTCCCGGCGGGGTCAGGGATTTTCTCTGCCTCGTGATGGCTGGGTGTTGTGTGCTGTTCTTAGATTAGTTAGGTTTAAGTAGTTCTAAGTTCTAGTCGACTGATGACCATAGTTGTTAAGTCCCATAGCGCTCAGAGCCATTTGAACCATTTTAATGATAAATTCCACTACAAAGATTTTAGGCAAACCACCAGCACCTGAGTCAGCAGACGCATTTCTGGACCACTTCAGCATCAGCAGACAACACCGCCAGACATCGAAAAATAAAGGAGGAGTATACAAGGAATAAAATGCAAGAAAACTCGTTTTGGTAGTATTAACAAAGGCATAGGGTAGTACAATAAGTTGATACTTGGTATTGGGAGAAGTCTGCACATTTGGTGGAAGTACAGAGGCAGCGCCAGCGTAAAATTTGGGTGCATGACAGGAGTATAACTAACCAAAAACACGTGCACATACAAACAAAGACACCTCACATCACATAATTTACGTCCATATAACGTTAACAGGGCACTGCAGACATGAAATTTATTTTTGGATTTGCGTCTGTAGTAATAAAATAAATAAAGAAATATATATATAAAGTAAAAAAATTGTACTCATCATTATTTTCTTTTCTGTAAATTGATTATATCGATGTAATGACATTTGTGAGAGAATATGGCACCTGACTACACTTGAGGATTGTGCAGACTCTGGATCCAACACTACACGCCAGCGAAAGGCGAGCAGATCGAGCAGCCTTAATGACTCAGTTGTAGTGGCAACTGCCAGCTGACGCACCTACGTCACACAGTCCCACATCTCAAGCCAGCGCAACAGCTGGACGCCACCAAGTGTCAACAACAACCCCCTAGCGGCCAACAACCCGCCAGGCCGTTAATCGAGGGACGAGCGAGTCTCATGGGGCCCTATTCTGTCGAACGGTCCTCCCACAGATTTTACGACAATTGTACCGAGAGGTTTTGGATTTCGGTCTGGCCCTGTAGATCGGTGAGCTGTGGTTTATGTACACCTATAATTTGTTATTTTAAGCATATTTAGCGGTTTTAGCTTTGGATTTAGTAATTGTGTTACTAAAGAATCAGCAGAGGACGCACCCTGTTGGATGTGAGTTCGTAATAGACTATTTTCCTTTGTTAGAAACATGGTTAGGTTAGGTTGTTACTGTGAATGATCACATAAAAAAAAATTCGGTCAATATTCTCTCAAAATACGTGTTATTTTTATGCAAATAAGAGTTTAAACATCATTAAATATCAAGGGGCTCTGCTTACGTATGTTACATGAGTGTGAACTGACGTTGCTAGTGCCTTTGTGTACTTTTTCACACAAATGGGTTGGTTAGTAATTAGCGAAACGTGTTTACAACTTTCAAGTAACAATGGAAAGCAATTATGTGAAGCCTAATATTGGAAACCTTCCAAACTATCACGCATTTATGACTTATGCAGCACCGTTTAGCAACGAAGTCAGGCATCGTTCCTCTACACAATACTACAAGAATTGAGCACCGTGTATATTGTTTAGCGTGGCCAAGTGGTTAGTGCATGGATGGATGCAAAAATTTTTTTTTCCTCTTTATATATGCAACACGTTCTGAGACACTGTCGTTCGTGCAGGTTGAGGTTTTTGTGCAATATTCGTTATTACTTACATGTAAGAGCGCACTTCCTCAGCAATGATTTCGGGATTTCAGTGTGTTTGAAATACGAAATATGAAATTGCTGTGAGTGAAACAACCGACACTGACCTTAATATTTTTTCTTGTCAGAAATAATTCACCACTTTTTCGGAATATGTAGCAATTTTCGAGTATGTGGTTAGACAGGAATCTAAGGGCACAACTTAAATTACTGGGAACGTAACTAGCAGCAGTCATCTTTATAATCTTCCTTGTCACAAGTGGCCGGCCCTTGAGGCCGAGCGGTTCTAGGCGCTTCAGTCTGGAAACGCGTTTCCGCTATGGTCGCAGGTTCGAATCCTGCCTAGGGCATGGATGTGCGTGATGTCCTTAGATTAGTTAGGTTTAAGTAGTTCTAAGTCTAGGGGACCGATGACCTCAGATGTTAAGTCCCATAGTGCTTAGAGCCATTTGAACTTGTCGCAAGTATTTATCTGCAATCGAATCCTCAACCACAGTAGACAGAGATGAAAGATCTCTGCCGTAATATTTTTATACTGTAGCACCATATACTAAACAATTTCATTGATGAGATGCATGTTATAAACTTCGACTAACAGCAGCAGCTCTCTAAAATGCGTTCTTTTCTTCAATTTTGTTTTTAAGACCTAAATCGTTGACGCTCCATAAAGGGAAGCGGGCTAACTAATCATTTGTAGCTCTAGGAGCGTGTTATAACCACATTCTGTTTATCTTCTTATTCTTTGAAACTCTCAGAATCAATTTTTCGGGTGTTTTTATAGATGTATTAGTACAATGTGCTACTACACACTATTCCTAACTCATTTTCCGAAACGTAAAATCCAAAACACGATGTCAGTGTGAATGAGAATAAGATAACATAATGCGGCATTTACGACAATCTGCAGAATACAGTCAAATACGCTATCGTTATTATGCATGCATGGAAACATGCTGGAAGAGAAACTGCCAACATGCTGGAAGAGAAACTGTAAAAATTTTTATGCATTTCAGCTGAGAATCATGGAAATGGATATACTGCGCCTGATACTGTTAAGGAGGAGGCAAGGGCGATGAAGGCGGGCACGTCAGCTCGATGGAATGCGGCGTCATGCGTTATGGCAACGTAAACGCAATTTTCGGTACTTGGAAGAATAGCGCGCCTGTGCCGTCTGCTAGCCGATTTGTGTTTGTGGCACTGTGTGCGCTGCAGTGCGCATACGCGGATCTGCTGCCACTTGCTTTTCACTGGCTTGCGCGACACGAACCGACAACAGTGCTTCGGTTCTCTAGACCCGAACAGTATCGCTACCGAAATGCATACTGAATAATGCAGAGACTCTAATTCGAGTACTAGACCGTTCGGTGCTATTGAGTACCGAAACGATCTGCACAATGGCGGAAAGATACAGAATAGGCACCATGGCAACACAGTCAATGCACGCATTGAGCCTAACCGACTCAGCGGGGTGCCGAGAGTCATGTGTCCTGTCGACAACAGTCAGCTAATCCGATGCCCTGCGCCGACATTTGTCTTACGACGCAGAGGTGAACAGGAAGAGCAGGGCTGTCCCACATCCCACTAACGCTGTATGGGTTTCTACGTCAGGGGGCTGATTGCACGTCAAATGCATTGCTGCCGCGCCAGTTCCTGATGGCTGACTGTGGCCTGACCAGGATGAGGCCAAGGGTCTTACTGCAGCCCGTAAGTTGCCAAATATGCCGGTTGCTGACCAGACACCAGATGCTGCAAGACGAGAGGGAACACAAGAGACATCTGGCGCTACTTCTGCCATGTCATGTGCTGGGTGAGAGGCCATTCCACTTTGGTGCAAACTGCTGCTCTTCATTCCTACCAATCATGGTTTGGGTGTGTGCATAAGCGCCATGTTCTCAATTTGTATGACATTTTCAATTGTAAAATTTGTCTCCCCAGGGACTGTTGTGGAGGGAGCGATATGATACCTTTCTCTAATATCTTTATGTAATATCCTTTTGTGTTTTTGTATATATCAACTCAACTGTGTTCATTGTGAGGGCTATGTTTGTTCTGTACTTTTATTAATGATCTGATTATGTGCCTGTATTTGTTTTCATGTTGTAGGAAATGATACACAAATTTACACAACATAGGTAATAAGACAAACAGATTACTCATGTGATTTCCTTGTTTACTGAGAATCTGAGAATGTATGTGATTGATGATTGAGACCAAATGAGTGACAGAGCAGGCGTACATTAATGAGCAGAGAACAGTTCATACTCCAGGACATTGTAAATGAGTATGGACATTAGACATCTCTGACCTCAGGATATAGTATGACTGGGTATATTTCTTTGCTGCAGGCCTTTTAACTACCAATCAAATGTTTAACAGAAGCCTGTGATGTAGCAATGACACCTGGGTCTAATGTAATTCATAACACTAGCAGTGTTCATGTACTTTTGCTGGCTTGCAGCTCCATGCAAGATCCGGGCGGTCGCAGAGGGTGGGCTTACTGGTAGTTGGGAGCTCCAACGTCAGGCGCGTAATGGGGCCCCTTAGGGATATGGCAGCAAGGAAGGGGAAGAAAACCAAAGTGCACTCCGTGTGCATACCGGGGGGAGTCATTCCATATGTGGAAAGGGTCCTTCCGGATGCCATGAAGGGTACAGGGTGCACCCATCGCAGGTGGTCGCTCATGTCGGCACCAATGATGTGTGTCGCTATGGATCGGAGGAAATCCTCTCTGGCTTCCAGCGGCTATCTGATTTGGTGAAGACTGCCAGTCTCGCTAGCGGGATGAAAGCAGAGCTCACCATCTGCAGCATCGTCGACAGGACTGACTGCGGATCTTTGGTACAGAGCCGAGTGGAGGGTCTGAATCAGAGGCTGAGACGGTTCTGCGACCGTGTGGGCTGCAGATTCCTCGACTTGCGCCATAGGGTGGTGGGGTTTCGGGTTCCGCTGGATAGGTCAGGAGTCCACTACACGCAACAAGCGGCTACACGGGTAGCAGGGGTTGTGTGGCGTGGGCTGGGCGGTTTTTTAGGTTAGATGGCCTCGGGCAAGTACAGAAAGGGCAACAGCCTCAACGGGTGCGGGGCAAAGTCAGGACATGCGGGGACCAAGCAGCAATCGGTATTGTAATTGTAAACTGTCGAAGCTGCGTTGGTAAAGTACCGGAACTTCAAGCGCTGATAGAAAGCACCGAAGCTGAAATCGTTATAGGTACAGAAAGCTGGCTGAAGCCAGAGATAAATTCTGCCGAAATTTTTACAAAGGCACAGACGGTGTTTAGAAAGGATAGATTGCATGCAACCGGTGGTGGAGTGTTCGTTGCTGTTAGTAGTTGTTTATCCTGTAGTGAAGTAGAAGTGGATAGTTCCTGTGAATTATTATGGGTGAAGGTTACACTCAACAACCGAGCTAGGTTAATAATTGGCTCCTTTTACCGACCCCCCGACTCAGCAGCATTAGTGGCAGAACAGCTGAGAGAAAATTTGGAATACATTTCACATTAATTTTCTCAGCATGTTATAGTCTTAGGTGGAGATTTCAATTTACCAGATATAGACTGGGACACTCAGATGTTTAGGACGGGTGGTAGGGACAGAGCATCGAGTGACATTATACTGAGTGCACTATCCGAAAATTACCTCGAGCAATTAAATAGAGAACCGACTCGTGGAGATAACATCTTGGACCTACTGATAACAAACGGACCCGAACTTTTCGACTCTGTAAGCGCAGAACAGGGAATCAGTGATCATAAGGCCGTTGCAGCATCCCTGAATATGGAAGTTAATAGGAATATAAAAAAAGGGAGGAAGGTTTATCTGTTTAGCAAGAGTAATAGAAGGCAGATTTCAGGCTACCTAACAGATCAAAACGAAAATTTCTGTTCCGACACTGACAATGTTGAGTGTTTATGGAAAAAGTTCAAGGCCATCGTAAAATGCGTTTTAGACAGGTACGTGCCGAGTAAAACTGTGAGGGACGGGAAAAACCCACCGTGGTAGAACAACAAAGTTAGGAAATTACTGCGAAAGCAAAGAGAGCTTCACTACAAATTTAAACGCAGCCAAAACCTCTCAGACAAACAGAAGCTAAACGATGTCAAAGTTAGCGTAAGGAGGGCTATGCGTGAAGCGTTTAGTGAATTCGAAAGTAAAATACTAGGTACCGACTTGACAGAAAATCCTAGGAAGTTCTGGTCTTACGTTAAATCAGTAAGTGGCTCGAAACAGCATGTCCAGACACTCCGGGATGATGATGGCATTGAAACAGAGGATGACAAGCGTAAAGCTGAAATACTAAACACCTTTTTCCAAAGCTGTTTCACAGAGGAAGACCGCATTGCAGTTCCTTCTCTAAATCCTCGCACAAACGAAAAAATGGCTGACATCGAAATAAGAGTCCAAGGAATAGAAAAGCAACTGGAATCACTCAACAGAGGAAAGTCCACTGGACCTGACGGGATACCAATTCGATTCTACACAGAGTACGCGAAAGAACTTGCCCCCCTTCTAACAGCCGTGTACCCCAAGTCTCTAGAGGAACGGAAGGTTCCAAATGATTGGAAAAGAGCACAGGTAGTCCCAGTCTTCAAGAAGGGTCGTCGAGCAGATGCGCAAAACTATAGACCTATATCTCTGACGTCGATCTGTTGTAGAATTTTAGAACATGTTTTTTGCTCGAGTATCATGTCGTTTTTGGAAACTCAGAATCTACTATGTAGGAATCAACATGGATTCCGGAAACAGCGATCGTGTGAGACCCAACTCGCTCTATTTGTTCATGAGACCCAGAAAATATTAGATACAGGCTCCCAGGTAGATGCTATTTTTCTTGACTTCCGGAAGGCGTTCGATACAGTTCCGCACTGTCGCCTGATAAACAAAGTAAGAGCCTACGGAATATCAGACCAGCTGTGTGGCTGGATTGAAGAGTTTTTATCAAACAGAACACAGCATGTTGTTATCAACGGAGAGACGTCTACAGACGTTAAAGTAACCTCTGGCGTGCCACAGGGGAGTGTTATGGGACCATTGCTTTTCACAATATATATAAATGACCTAGTAGATAGTGTCGGAAGTTCCATGCGGCTTTTCGCCTATGATGCTGTAATATACAGAGAAGTTGTAGCATTAGAAAACTGTAGCGAAATGCAGGAAGATCTGCAGCGGATAGGCACTTGGTGCAGGGAGTGGCAACTGACCCTTAACATAGACAAATGTAATGTATTGCGAATACATAGAAAGAAGGATCCTTTATTGTATGATTATATGATAGCGGAACAAACACTGGTAGCAGTTACATCTGTAAAATATCTGGGAGTATGCGTGCGGAACGATTTGAAGTGGAATGATCATATAAAATTAATTGTTGGTAAGGCGGGTACCAGGTTGAGATTCATTGGGAGAGTCCTTAGAAAATGTAGTCCATCAACAAAGGAGGTGGCTTACAAAACACTCGTTCGACCTATACTTGAGTATTGGTCATCAGTGTGGGATCCGCACCAGATCGGGTTGACGGAGGAGATAGAGAAGATCCAAAGAAGAGCGGCGCGTTTCGTCACAGGGTTATTTGGTAACCGTGATAGCGTTACGGAGATGTTTAACAAACTTAAGTGGCAGACTCTGCAAGAGAGGCGCTCTGCATCGCGGTGTAGCTTGCTCTCCATGTTTCGAGAGGGTGCATTTCTGGATGAGGTATCGAATATATTGCTTCCCCCTACTTATACCTCCCGAGGAGATCACGAATGTAAAATTAGAGAGATTAGAGCGCGCACAGAGGCTTTCAGACAGTCGTTCTTCCCGCGAACCATACGCGACTGGAACAGGAAAGGGAGGTAATGACAGTGGCACGTAAAGTGCCCTCCGCCACACACCGTTGGGTGGCTTGCGGAGTATAAATGTAGATGTAGACATGTGAGTGAATGACCCCTGAAATGAACGAGGTCCAGTTAGGATGTGTCATAGCTATAGGCAATCCTGATTAGCAAAGTTACCTTTTACACATATATATTGCTTATCAGGATGAGACTCTCATACTATTTTCAATTATTTCCTCTGGTTCGCGTTACGCTAAACAATATTGAAGTAAGACACTTTTCATGAATAAATCAACAGCAGGTAGAGGACAGTTAGAGAGGACCAGTTACTCTTTCACCTCTTTTCCCATATGGAAAATTATTAAACATTTCATTATGACCTGACACACTTTGAGTAAGACTCTAGAAAGTTACTGGCCTGAGAAGACGTTGGTGGAGCCTGGTAGTGCGCTAAAAGCATGAGGTGTTTTTATGATTCTTAGCTCATAGAAACCGCATGTTGGGAGTTGAAAGTAACTGGCGGTGAGACCACCCCTTAGTCATTCTTGCCAGCCCGGTTCACAGCCATACAGGGCAGACAGGGCAGCATCTCGTTGAGACAGGTCTCCAGCAGAACATTGCTGCAATTACTGCTGTGGCACCAGCCGAAGCCTGGGCTGGGGGCGACGGTTTGAGGGAATGCATCAGTGGAGTCATAAACCAGGCATTGCGTGCAGAGCTAAGCGTAATAAAAATTCACAAGATTTCGTGACCGCCTATAGTACAAATAGGCCAGCGAACCATTTCCTGGCCGCCTCAGTTGTATAAGAAAAAATCTGGCATCTGTGCACCAAAGCACAGGCGATTGAGATAAAGATCTTTTAGATTGTACCTGTTTGCTTGTTGCCATGGGATGCCTCACAACATCAGAGAAAATCATCTTCCCCCTCTGTGAAAACTGGATGAAGCCAGTAATTGATGTATTTTTTTTTTTTTCAGAGACGCAGGCTTCTTAACTCTCGCCAAGGTTCAACATGAGTTTTTGCTGTCGTGATGAAGGGGAGATTTAGCGCCTCTAGAACCCTGTGATTGGCTCAAGACAGAATGAAGGCGGTGTAGTTCGTGTACTTAGTGGGAAAACGGAATTTTTCTCCTGGAATGGTGCGAGGCATTCAGGAGGGTGACTTTGGTCTGGGAGGCTCTTCTAGTCGGGGCTCTAGCATGTGTGGTTGGTACGTCTTTCGTGGCCACGATCAATTAACTGGTGCGGCCTCAATATCTCACTTCTGCCGCACACATCTCCCCAGCTGCAATTTATGTCGCCGCACGAAGCAAATAGGATAACGTACTGCCACTCTGGCATTGTCAGGGCGTGCAGATCTCAATCGCCACTTGCTCTCAGCTGAACCTAAATAGAGAATGTGGTGTCACCGCCAGAAACCACACTTTCTAGTTGGTAGCCTTTAAATGGGCCATGGTCCGTTAGCATATGTCGGACCCGTGGGTCGCCACTATCAGTGATTGCAGACCGAGCGCGGCCACACGGCACGTCTAGTCTAGAGAGACTCTCTAGCACTCGCCCCAGTTGTACAGCCGACTTTGCTAGCGATGGTTCACTGTCTACATACGTTCTCATTTGCAGAGACGACAGTTTAGCATAGCCTTCAGCTACATCATTTGCTACGTGCTAGCAAGGCGCCATATTCAGTTACTATGTCTTCTGAACAGATAATATTGTGACTCATCTACCGTCAAGAGCGACATTCATCATTAATGGATTAAAGTTAAGTATCAAACTAATTACATCTGCTTTCTGAATTCTAATTCCTTGTCATGTTCCAGACCTCACGTCAGTATAGTCCTTCCCTCCTCCCGCCAACCTGCGTGAGCTAAAACGCGTGCATTTCGGCCTCCTTTCGTAACACGATGTTGGCTCTTCTGCCAACACAACAGAGAAACTTCAGTAGATTTAATTAATCGAAGTCTTCTCAGCGTCAGGTCAATTCAAATTGCATCATCCACATTTTTAGGGCCAGAGTTAAGCCGTCTTTGCCAAACCAGGATCCTTGTCCAGTGTAGTCTTAAACCGCCTGTTAGCTGTTTACAGTATTCAATCAATAACTTGTTTAGCATAACGTATGCCTGTTTTCTTTAGAAAAAGTAAATGTTGTTTGAACACTAAAATTATGCCAACACAATCAACCATTTAAACAGTTCCCACTAACGTTAACTTTCACTGTTGTTGTTGCTGCTGCTGTAGCAGCTGCAACTATTGCTGTTGCTGTTTCTGCTGGTGGTGTAGCTGCAACCACTGTTGTTGCTGCTACTGCTGTTGTTGTTGCTGCAGCTTTAGCCTCTCGCCCTCTCCAGTTACCTGAAGGATGGATGCTGAAATAATAAGAGATATATTCAATAAGAAATGCTTAGTGAAAAAATGTTATAGTCATCGATTTGATCACTCGAAATCATCTCCTGGCTCGCTGGTCACTTCAGTTGTGTAAAGGTGGAATATTTATGTACAATGCTGCCGATGCTGCAGCTGCTGACGCATTAGCTGCTGCCACTGTCTCTGCTGTTTGCATCACAGGATTCATATCATCCACGCTTTGATGTTGGAGGATATGAGCTGAAACAATAAGAAAAATAAATGTATTCATTACTATGAAATTAAAAAAAATTAATAGTTAGCGATTTGAATCTGTACTTGCCAGGTAGTCTCTGCTGTTTGCCGCCACTGGCACTAGCGATGGTGCTTGATGCTGCTGCTGAACATTTCACTTTTTTTCCACCTAAATTGGTCACACATACGCAAGAAAAGAGCAAAATTACGCCCACGAGCGATGCCAGGACAATCGACTTCACACTAAGGTGGTTCACAATAGAGTGATGGTGACTGAGGGGTGGAGTCGTATTTATATACCCTCTGCCCCCTCCACCCACTGCTTCCCTCAGGCAGCCAATAAGAATACAGCATTCTATCCTACCAGCAGGTGAATGCTCGTCTGCACGCTGGTCTGACTGGTGTCTTTCTGACCACGCTGGACAAGTCTGTGCAGGTCAGGGAGCACTGCTGTGTCCAACTGGTTGTGGGATTTTTGCTATTCGATAAAACCGAACGTAAGATTAAGTGTAGGTAACGCTCGTCCCATTTCGCCATAAATTTAAGTTCAGCTTTCTATGTATCTAGGGTTGCCACAATTTCTGTCTCACAAACCGGAACATTTCCCGAAAAATGAGTACAAACGGACGCAGTTTGTGAAGGAGGAATCAGGACCAAGTGAGCTGCTTCTCTTAAGTTTAAAAAAGTGAAAGATTATTGGAAGCGATGCTTTTAGGTGCGAACAGCTGTACCTACGTATTTGTTAGACAGTGTCAGGTGTTAACAAATATTTTACAATTGCTGTTAATTTTGTTATGCGCAACGCCACTCTTGTTGAGGCTTTGGGAACATTAAACGCTATGGAGCTTAGCGTGAAAGCACAGTTCACTGATTTCAAAAACGTGATGATGTTTAACGGTATGACAGCACATTGCTAATTTTGCTGCTGTTACTGATTGCTACTGTTTGAATGAATTTGAAAGAAAGTAACAGTCCATTTCTTAAGTGCTTGTGTTTTCGTCAACTAAAAGATCCTTAATATCTGCTATTCTACCATCCGCATTCTGCTTCATAGTCACGCATCCCTCGTTTTTCTTGGAATTAGCACTTCCTCTTACGCACTTTGAGTTCACTTGAAGTACTCAAACACAATATTACCAAATTAACCGCTATTCGACTCAGAGAAATAGAGGTGTAAAGCTTAAAATAAAATGACGTAAGGGACGAGGATGGTGGTCCATCAGTGTGGCATCGCGCATTCTTGTCATAGTCCTTGAAGCGGAGCTCATACATTGCAAATACGTCAAGAGGCAAATAAAATATATATCACCTAGTAATGGTACAAGTTGTGTGGGGGTCATTTGGTAATCAAAAGTATTCACGTGGTGACGACTCTTTACCAGTTTCATATAAATATCCGAGAGCACATTACACACATATTTCCATTTCACCCGCTCAAACAAACTGTAAGAAGTAACTTTAACTATCTCCTGCAAATCCGTAGGCCTCAAGATTAACTGTCGTAACATATTGAGGAAGTAAGAGCTCTAGAATATTTTTTTCTAAAGTGTGGCTGCACCTCTGTTCTTGAATAAGCTCAGTTATGCAGTCACTATACCCCTTTAATAGCGTAACTAAAGCATGACCATATTTTGCACAAAACACTCATTACCACTCCTCAGAACTACGGCAATATCTTATTCACAGACATCCTGCACACAATTGAAGCTGAATAACTGAATGATGATGGATTTATAGTGATTATTCTGTTAAATACAACTGGGGCGCTGGAAGGGGCAACAGATGTCTATTGTATCCAAGGAAAAAAGCATTCTTTCCATTCAGGTCTATAAATTTCAACGTAACATGGTATTCATTTTTGAAAATTCAGCTCTAAAGAGTTCGATATCAATAAGTCGCCGTTTCTCGCACATTTAACAAACAAAATATTTGTATGGCCCTCTAACATGCTCTTTTGATTTTTCGTAGCAAACTCAATTTTGTCACTTCCAACAACAGATCCGTCTCGCGGTGATCCTCTTCCTGCTCCAAAGTGTTGAACAAGTATGGTGCTTACCAACATGACCTCAAAAATATGGTTAGACTACAACAGCTTTGGGTTTCTCCACCCACCTTCACGGCCCGTAAAAATTAAATCTGAATGGACGTACTCTAGTCTATATTGCACTCACAATGATTTCATAGGGTGATTTCGGTGGTGGTCGCTATGCATGGAACGTACTGATCCAAACCCCGACTTTTTGTCGGAATAAATGAAAGACGCGGTGCGTGTACGCTGGCTTTAAAAGTATCGAAAACACGACAAGGTTTCGTGGAAGTGGTGAAATACATAAACCGAAAAGTAGCTATGGGCATTTTTGAATTGTAATTATATCCTTTATCCACGACAAGTACGTGATGGTGGGAGGTTTCTTTGCAGCGTGGAAACGACACCCAGTTGGTGCATGTGTGGAGGTATCATAATTTTTTACGCATCTATAATTGGTAGTCAGAAATGTTATGCTGCTGCTTGAATGCTAAGGTACTGTGGCTTATGTTCCAACGTATCGCCAGACGTTTGTGGGACGTAATCAATCTGCTGTTCACGTAGGATAGAAAATTATGTGTAGTCATAACGGAAGGATAAATTTGACGTGGTGAATTGTGATTTCAACGCATTGAGGAGTATATTCGGAGGTAATGGACGATAGATTCATTTCGTAAACAGCAGCACAATATAGCAAAGCAATGGCTCAACTTGACCTGCTATAGTGCACAAAGAGGACGGGCAATACGGCTGTAACAAAACATTCCCTCATCGGCAGCCCGAAGCGTATCCTCGCGTTTACCTTGTTGTACTGAAAGGGTCCTGTATCCACCTTTCATTAGTCCGGTAGCCCATTTTCACTAGCATTTCTCTTTCTTTTCCTTGTTTATCTTTTATCATATATCTCATAGTGGTGTGATTGAATGAATGTGGTTGTGTGTCATGCTGCTAGACGGTGGCGTAGTCTGCTGCAGAAAGTCTGCGATAGTCTTACAGATTCAGCAGCAGTTTTACAGAATAGCCAACTCTCGTAGTGGTCAAGTAGGAAAAGAGGTTTGCGCTACTTGTGAGAAATCCACCTGCGTTAGGTTGGTGGCGGAAATGGCATCTTTGGGTTTTCCGGGCCACGCGGAACGTGGAAGAGGCTGGAGATGAAAAAGAGGGACAGTCTGCCGCCGGTACGGGAAGCGTCCACAGCTGTGCTCCAGTCGAAGAAGGGTGAGCTAGACTGACCGCGTAGCGCTTTGTTACTTGGCGAGGGGAGAGCTGTTAGCTTTTGGTCTCGCTTTTCAACTCTGAAAGATTGCTTTGCCTTGTCGCAGCAAGGAATGCAAAACTTTGGCAGATTTTTCTTTTAGTAAATTTCTATAGCAGACTTGGATCCACCGGAAGAGCGCCACACAAAGGTGTCGGTAAGAAGTGAGCACTCGCTTCTGTATGAATGTCTGTTTGCCTTCAGCTGTGCCTGTATAAGCTTTCATTTTTCTAAATATTAATAGCTTTGCCTTCTCGTAAATTTTCCTTGCTTTATGCATCTTTCGTCCGTGGGGAGCTGACCACATGTTTGAACATTAGAGTTTGTTGGGCCACCGTCATCACTAACTGCCCGGTCTCATGTTTGTTTTAAAGAATGTTAACTGTTCATGATTGTGTGATATGATATTGTTGCAACTTGGCCACGATACCTAGAAATTGCGTCTCCACAAACCACATGGGCACACGGGTGTACTGCGAAACGTGTACCGTTTCACGAGTTATTGCGATCAGTTATCAGGCAACAGCAGTTGTATGAATGATTCACACCAATTATTTTAGTTGTAGATTATAACGGTGTACGTATCGATGCTTTTCTTTAATGTTTTAGGAATTGTGTACATGCCTCACATCCCTATCTTAGGAATAAATGATTTTATTCACAATTTCCTCTTGCATTCCGAGGTTACGTTTTTGCACCTAAGCCACTCACCTCGTAGCTTTCCTGTTAGCACATCCAACGCGTTCCCTTACACACAGGTCCAGTGATTAGTTTCCCCTTTTATTTTAAAACAAATGCTATAGATCAAGTCTTATTTTCAGGTGTGTTGCTGGGAGCTGATCTTCTGCACAGTGTTCATGCATGTACTGTTTTATTTTAAATGGTTGATTCTCGTGGACAGTGCACGAGAAATACTATTAATTACATCGCATCCCCTATGAGCGATATCACGACGTACGTATTTTTGTGGGTTTTTGGTCTGTGATGAAATTAATTTATTATCCGACTCGGCCAAACCTTTGATTAGTTGTATGGTTAGAGTCGGTGGCGACCCTAATCTTCTCACGTTAATTTCACAATCAATAAGCATTTCCATCCCCGCTCTTAACGCAATAACCCATAGTAACAGGTTAGTTACAGTACCATCGACGTTGACGTAGATTACAGTACACCAACACCTGTCGGTGATGTATTTGAACCCTTTCGTCCTCGGGAGCGTTGTTGATTATCATATTGTGGCAGACGCCTGTGCTTTATAACAGTTGTTTGAAAGAGTCTTGGCAGGATGTATCACCCTCTTGAAGCGCTGACTGGAGATAAATGCACTGTTTGTCTGAGATGTGTATATGTTGCAGTGCAAAATTACTGTGGCATATGTCCCAGCATGTTCAGAGAAAATGACTGTGTGTTCTATTGTGAGGGAGGTATAGATTCAGCACATAGAAAGCCTTAAGGGGAATGAAAGATTTTTTTTAAAAGTGGACAATTATGTGCGCTGTAGATATTGAGATTCGTTACAGAACGATAGCCGTCAGGAGGAGACATTTGCAGTATATTGCTCGATGTCAGACTGCAGCAGCAATTGCATTTAATTGTGGTTACACTGATAATTATGCGCCTGGGTCCCAACATTCTTGTGAGTCTCCCGAGGAAACTTCAGGTTTATGACGATTTGTCTCCCGGCTCCCCCTGGGCTGGTGAACAGTGAACTAATTTCCAGTTTGCGTTGAGTTGCCTTCAGGACCGCGTGTGTCACTTGTATATTCTGCGGAAATTTGAGAATATTCAATATGACAAATGTTTGCGGTTGGAGTATTGACAGCGTTCGAACTCCTACCACTATGGTCCTTCTGGTTGGAGAGAGGGGGGGGGGGGGGAGGATCGTCCATGGCCAGCTTGCCTCTCTCCGGTTGACAAATGCTTCTGTGGCTGTGGTCATGGGCCGCGTTTACGGTCCTCCGTCGGCGCTGCACTGTGGCACGGTGAGTACGTGGGATGTATTTGACGATCTGTAAACCAGTTTTGCGGTGTTTAACTGTCGGTGCAATAAGGCGACCTGTAAAAGATAATTTGCTGGTGAAAGTCTCATCTGCAGAAAACGGTGCGGACAGTGCTCCCACACTTGCAGCAGCAGCAGTTTGATGGGTAAATTCAGTGACGGAGGGGCTGTCCCGTTAGGACCATCAGGAAGAATGCATTTGGTGTTATTCTGGGCTATTTTCGTAAACAGGTCATGTTAGGACAAGAATTTCCATCCAAACAATCTGAGACATCACGAAAGCTCCTACAAAACGAACGCAAACTATTTCTGCAATATTTTATGAATTTCGAGAAGGGACTGATAAGTAATGGATGGGCTGTCCCATTAGGATCGCGAGGATGAATGCAGTCTGTGTTATTCTGGGAAGCATTGCAAAATATTTATACAGCTCACCCAGAGGAGGGCTTGGCTGTTATTTACATATACGTGTGACGTGAGTATAATACTGACAACCTTTTAGCTGCACCTGCGAGCGTGATCCTTTATGCAGACATCTCACTAGACTGCTTGTGGCACCCGAACTGAGATCTGCGTTTGGTTCAGCAGCAGACGGCCGCGTCGCCACTTTGCGGTGACCACTGGTTCATCCTGACTGCCGCGAGTGTGTGCGGTGGCGTTCTGTGGGGTCCAGTGGAGAGGGGACGGCAGGCAGTGCGTGCTTTGCGATCGAAAGATTTTTAAATGTGTAAGTACGTCTGATGTGTGTTGCATGACGGTATTCCTTGCATGATCGGAATAAAACCAAGGGCGATCGATTTAATTATTTCTTACAAGACCTGTGTCTTTCCAAACAGCAGAGACTGATGAGCAAGAGAAATCCAACCCCCGGAAATTTTTGTGAATAAACGCTATACTCTTGAATTTCGCTTCGTGAGATCCTTACTCTCCACCTCAGAGCCGCCAATTTCCAGGTAGAGAAGGGGATGGGGAGCTAGCGGATGGGGTGGTGGGGGGGGGGCATCGATTCCCTGAAGAATTCTTTAAATGAATAAATAAACTATATTCCATACACTGCCTTGAATCCACTAAATTGTTTAAATAAACAATATTCCACACATTGTCTAAATTGTTTAAACAATATCCCATAAACTGCAATCGATTTCTTGACAAATTCTTTAACTAAATAAATGAACTATATACCATAAATTACTATAAATAATTAAACAATACTCCATGGATTGTCTGAATTGTTTAAGCAATATTCCATACAGTGCATTCGAATTCTCGCCAAATGACTGATCAAGTGATTCTTTTTCCTGCCAGTTTCCTCCGTAAGGGGGTATTTCCCACAAGGGGAGAGGTTAATTAATTGATCAATTTAATTAAGTAGTGAATGAATTTGGTAAGATTGAGAGGGGGTTGTTTGGATAACTAAGACCTAAATGTGTAGCTATAGCAGTGAGGGGGGAGGTTTCCTTAGGGTTTGAGAGGGAGGTGGAGGGGGCTGGAGAACAATAGGTTAAGGGCCTGTCAGTCGAAAGAAAGGAGCCTTTTAGCAGAACAATAGGTTAATTGCCACTCAATCAAAGGAGAACAACAGGTTAATGACTCGTCAATCAAAGGAGGACAATAGATTTGCCCCTGAGTGAAACCCGACCCTGATGTAGGCACCCTGCACTAATATAATACCCTGAAACGAACTTTGACCCATATAATACCCTGAAACGAACTTTACCCCACTGCTGTCGTTTTGTTTCCGGTTTGAAGTGATGAACCCATGTTTCATCGCTTGTATCGATGTTCGACAAAAATTGTCACGATCACCTTCGTAATGCGCAAGCAATCGCACGCAGATAGTCCTACGTCGGTATTTATGGTCTTCCGTTGCGTGGCGAGGAACCCAGTGGGCCCTCGAGTACCCCAGCTGTTAGACGAGTGTGACAGCACTATCAAGAGAGATGTCCAGTTGAGCACTGAGGTAACTGACTGTGATCTGTCGGTTACCTTGAATGAGAGTGTTCGCAGGTTCCAACACTGCAACGACTCACTGTGCTTTGTTCACTGTCAGGTTTCCGCAGACCTTCTGCAAGAACCTATGAATATCTGTGATACTGTGGTTTTTCGCCAAAAGAAACTCAAAGACATCTCTCTGCTTGGAATGCACCTCCATTACAGACACCATTTTGAAAACTACATACAACGCTGCCACCAACCGGAACTTCATGAAACTACAGGGGCTGAAGCAATATTGCACTATGTCACACAACAAATTTCGCATTTGACCTACAAATAAAATCTGCTGCATTACTTATTGAACGCCCCTCATAGATCAGTTGTGTATATTGCTAACATTCCAGTTCACACAGCATCAACATTAAATAAACAAACAAGTCTTTAAAAAAGTAAAGTGAAATGGATAATTGATCTATTCCCTTATAGCACTTGCATAATAGACATGAAGTGCTTTGTAGTCAATACTCAGAGTCTATTTAAAAAACCATCATTGAAATTGAGGAAGACACAAAATAATACAACCACTGTAGAAAGTTAACTGTACATGTTTAACTAAATGGAAACAACATAAAGCTTAAAGGCCCTCAAATGGTGCTGAACATACAGCCTCAAAACAAATACAATAATCGTTATCCTACTAAAACACACTTACAAAACACAAAAGTACACAGACAAGATTCTAGCTATAAAAAGCATTGATGGGGTAGTTACATTTTGCAATTAACAATTCAGGCGTTTCACAAATAATAGTGGAAAAAGCACGAAAAGTTATTGTAACTTGCATGGAACTTCACCTAACTTGAGCGCAATATTACAAAAATACCAATATAGTCCAATATTAGAGAAAATCTCGGGGTATCAATATTTGTTATGCTTACTATCAACCAGCTAGATTATCAAGAAAGGGGAGAGATAACAGATCTGGCAAAAGTTTGTTACCCATTTTAAAGAATAACCTCAACCAGCAATTCAGTACATGAAGTCATACAAAATGAAGTAGTAAATCGCTAAAATAAAATGGCAGAGGTAGGTATCACACAATGTGCTTGAAATACTAGTCAGCTCTAAAAGCTCTTCATTACCAGGATTGTGCTATACAAGTAGGGGAAATACAAGAAACCTCAGCATGAGTTTTGGAAGCCCTTGCCCTAAATCTGGCCATCCTTAATTCAGTAAAAGAGTTTAACACAAAGCAGTTAGATCTCTAGGAGGTTCCACAGTTAACACAAGAGCAGTAAATACATTAGACCAGGGCTTCCCAACATGTGGTCCGCGGACCCCTTAGGGGCTCTTTCTAGAGGGTCCGCGGCCACCTATAAAATAATGAGTAAAATTATTGAATAAAAATGAGAAAATCAAATTCATCACTTTATTTTTCGTGTGAAAAACATGTGTACTTTTACTTCAGGTCGTATTCCCAAGCAGCCTTTGCGGTTCCTAAGTGAGAACGCATACACAGTTTAGTGCCGGAGAATGTGGCTTCTCTGATCGACTGTTTCGCAACTATACGGGGGTCGTTTGTGCGCCGGCTCACGGCGCTAGATGCGTTGAAACCTTTTACGCATGCGCGGAGCTAGCTTTGTCGACCAATCACAGCGCTCGCTGCCACGTATGCGGCCCCAGGCATCATTAAATGTTAAACTTGCTTTGTCACTGCACTACCTATTACGTAAGTCGATTTTTGACCAGTTTATTACTTCTAACATCGATCGGTGGCTAAAGTCAGGATCATTGAAGAAGGGTGCAGTTTCTCCATCGCCTTCACAACAAGGGAAGTTTCCAGTTGAAATGAATGAGGAGGGAGGACGACCGAAGGAAGAACAAGCACAAGAAGCTCCAAGGCCGGATTTATTATGTGAAAACGCTGCAAGTACTCCATTGGTTGCAATACCCTGTGGAAGCGAAATAACCAAGAAGCGTAATTACAACTAAAGCTACTTAGAAATGGGCTTTATGGAGACAAAGGAGGGTAAAGCTCAGTGTGTAATTTGTGCGCGAGTCCTTCCGAACAGTTCAATGGTTCCAGTTAAATTGCGCCGTCATTCTGAAGGTACTCACCCGGATTTCCAGGGTAAAGACATCGATTTTTTCAAAAAGAAAAGTGCTCAACTAGCTGCTTCTCAGCATTGCATGAAAACTCATGCAAAAACAATTAATGAAAATTCATTAAAAGCTTCTTTCTTGGTAAGTTATCGAGTGGCAAAAACCGGCAAAGCTCATACCATTGCAGAAAATCTCATAAAGTCGTGTGTTAAAGATATTTTTTCTTGTATGCTAGACGTAAAGGCAGTAAAGCTTGTACCTTCGGTATTATTATCAAACAATACAGTCAAGAGACGCATTGTTGACATGTCAAATGATGTGAAAGACACTTGTTTCTCGCATCCAACACAATTCATTTTCTCTGCAGATAGATGAATCCACTGATGTTGCAGTATTAGCGATTTTATTGGCTTTTGTCCGTTATGAATATTCTGAATGTTTTGAGGAGGACCTCTTATTGTGCAGACCACTACCTGCCAATACAATAGGTGCTGAAATATTACGTGTATTGGATGATTGTTTAAGGGCTAACGAAGTTTCATCGTCTAATTGCATAGATGTGTGCATAGATGGTGCAAAAGCTATGACAGGTCATACAGTCGGAGCAATAACGAACATAAAATAAAACGTCAAGAATTGCACCAGTAGTCATTGTGCTCTCCACAGATATGCTTTCGTTCAAGAAAGTTTTAGACGAATCCATTCAAATCATTAACTACATAAAATCAAGGCCGTTGAAGTCAAGACCTTTCACAATACTGTGTGAAGATATGGGAAGCCTTCATCGTTCCCTGCTTCACCACACAGAAGTGAGGTGGCTCTCACGTGGGAATGCACTCTCTCGGTTGTACGAATTAAGATTGGAAGTCTTAGCTTTCCTTTTGGAGCATAACACCAAATTATCAGACCTTATTAATGACAAAAATTGGCAGTGTATACTTGCCTATTTGTCAGATATTTTCTCCAAAATGAAGGAAATGAATATTTCACTCCAAGGGCAAAGTGAAACAAAGGTCACTGCTATCGACAAAGTTCGATCATTCAAGAGGAAAATCAATTTTTGGGCAGAGAGTGTCGAGGAGGGGGAGGTCAAGTATTTTCCTCTTCTCAAGGAGTCTTTGAAAAATAAAACATTGGCGCTTAGGAAGAATTTGTTTCATCAAATCCTGGAACATCTCCGAAGCTTGATGTCATTGTTGGAGCATTATTTCCCAACAGCTGAAGATGAGAAACTGCAGAAATACCAATGGGTGGTCAACCCATTCAATGTATTCAAAAAGCCGAACATTCTATCATCCAATGAATATGAGTTGTTGATAGAAATTGTCACAGACCCTACCTTGAAATCAAGTTTTGACATTGACGGTTACTCACACTTTTGGATCCGTTTGGATAACAAGAAAAAAATGGCTCTGAGCACTATGGGACTCAACTGCTGAGGTCATTAGTCCCCTAGAACTTAGAACTAGTTAAACCTAACTAACCTAAGGACATCACACGCATCCATGCCCGAGGCAGGATTCGAACCTGCGACCGTAGCGGTCTCGCGGTTCCAGACTGCAGCGCCAGAACCACGCGGCCACTTCCGCCGGCTGATAACATGAAATACTACCCCCTTGTTGAAAAGGCAAAACGTGTACTTCTTCCGTTTGCCACAACATACATGTGTGGATCTGGATTCTCGAGCTATGCTGCCCACAAAACTAAGTACCGAAGCTGTCTAGACACGGAACCAGAAATCCGTCTCCAGTTGTCAAGAACTGAACCCAACTTTTCAAAATTGTGTCAGCAGAAGCACCTTCGACCATCACATTAGGATTCCATTATTATTCCTACAGACTCATCTAGAGCAAAGAAGAAACCATTTTTCTTCGTAGATGCTAAGTGAACGCACCTGAACTACAACTCTGTAGGAGTTTTGTTTCTGTCTTCTATCATTTACAAAATAATTATTAATTGAATTGTTTTGGCATTGATATTTTGGTTACGAAAATTAAAATGATCTCTAAAGCTAATTTCTTTTCTTTATAACATATTCTCTCCTCTCAGTTAAAATATGGCCTGCCTATACTTAAATTACAATTACTTGCTGTTACTCTGACACTATATTGTGGCAACTGGCTGCGAGCGTAAACAAATGAGTTTTCACGTGCTACCTTGTAAAAGGTAAACGTCCTCAGCCAGAATTGTTTCCTTTGAAAAAAAAAGTTTTACGTTCTGGAAAATGCTGTCTTCTTATATAGAAATAAGAGAGTCTGTTCGTTTGTTTTCCTAATTTGTTTACAGTCGAGGCTGATTGCCACTACATAGTGTCCAAATAGTAGTTGAAGTTGTCAGCTGTGGCTAAACTGTTGCCACGCCGCCTGCCAGTTACTAGCTACCAACTGACAGTACAGGTTTCAACGCCGCCTGCTAGCTGCCGGCTATGGACTGACAGCTGCCTTTCAATAGATACGCAAAGACGTAAAAATAACTAGACTTTCCGAGCTGTTTACATGGACACTAAAATCGATTGTCGAACTGGAAAACGGCGTTATAAAAGCAGATTTCCAAAATTGATTGTGAAGTGTTTACCTGACCAACCAAAAGCAGAACTGGGCCATCGGCTTATGAAATCCGGTTTTGGAAACGCATGTAAACGGGATGAATGTATTCCCACACATTGAACAACAGATGTCACAATAGTCCTTTAAAGGCAATTCCTTGGCCTCTTTTCTTTCGTGATGCTTTTGTATCCCGTATCATGGGTCTGCCTCTTTTCTTCACAGCCACGCGGAATGGCCGCGCAGTCTTAGGCGCCATGTCGTCGTGGATTGCGCGGCCGCTCCCGACGGAGGTTCGAGTCCTCCCTTGGGCATATGTGTGTGTGTGTGTGTGTTTTGTTCTTAGCGGAAGTTAAACTTAGGTTAATAGAGTGTAAGACTAGGGACTGATGACCTCAGCAGTTAAGTCCCATTGACTTTACATACATTTGAACATTTTTCTTCGGATTTCACGAAAAACCACACACACACACACACACACACACACACACACACACACACACACACACACACGACTGTTACGAAATACGCATGCTGCTTACACAACAGTAGCAAAACAGTGGAAGTGAACAGCCTACACGCGGCAGCTTGTCAACAGCGAACAGTTTGGACGTGATGTTGATTGCTCTTGGAGGAAGGCTGCTCCAACGTATGAAATGTCAATTACCAAGTAATTTTAATCAGGCTATAATGTGTTGAACAAAGGGATTAAATCCGCTAGTAAGTGTCTGGATACAGTGGGAATTCAAATTGGATCGTTAATTTCAAATTGTTTTTATTCATCTCTATACCAAAGAGTATTGATACTTCAGGGGGAGGGGGGTGATGGGGGTCATTGGGAACATGGCACTTGCATTAAGAAGGTTTCAGTTCCCATGGGTTTCGCTCTGAAATTTAAAGCTACTGTGCTCTTGACTGACTAGGTGTCCACCATCGATTTTCGACTGAAGGTGGGGTCCGCCAGCTGAAAAGGTTGGGAAGCCCTGCATTAGACATTACTGTGAATAACCATAAATAAAGCTGAAGTTAATAATGTAAAAGAGGTTTACCCCACCAGAACAAAACTTATGTCCCTTTTTCCGCTGAAGTTCCTATGTAAGCAACTGCTTGTAAGCAATTGGTTATCATAACTGGAAGTAGCTCAAAGGTGTGCTGTGAGATTTAGCTATTGGTTGTAGAAGAGTAAAACGTTTATCCTATCATCACACAATGTTCTATTAACCCATCACCAGGATACTGTTGTTTGTTGTTGTGGTCTTCAGTCCTGAGACTGGTTTGATGCAGCTCTCCATGCTACTCTATCCTGTGCAAGCTACTTCATCTCCCAGTATCTACTGCAACCTACATCCTTCTGAATCTGCTTAGTGTATTCATCTCTTGGTCTCCCTCTACGATTTTTACCCTCCACACTGCCCTCCAGTGCTAAATTTGTGATCCCTTGATGCCTCAAAACATGTCCTACCAACCGATCCCTTCTTCTAGTCAAGTTGTGCCACAAACTTCTCTTCTCCCCAATCCTATTCAATACCTCCTCATTAGTTACGTGATCTACCCACCTTATCTTCAGCATTCTTCTGTAGCACCACATTTCGAAAGCTTCTATTCTCTTCTTGTACAAACTAGTTATCGTCCATGTTTCACTTCCATACATGGCTACACTCCATACAAATACTTTCAAAAACGACTTCCTGACACTTAAATCTATACTCGATGTTAACAAATTCCTCTTCTTGAGAAACACTTTCCTTGCCATTGCCAGTCTACATTTTATATCCTCTCTACTTCGACCATCATCGGTTATTTTACTCCCTAAATAGCAAAACTCCTTTACTACTTTAAGCGTCTCATTTCCTAATCTAATTCCCTCAGCATCACCCGACTTAATTTGACTACATTCCATTATCCTCGTTTTGCTTTTGTTGATGTTCATCTTATATCCTCCTTTCAAGACACTGTCCATTCCGTTCAACTGCTCTTCCAAGTCCTTTGCTGTCTCTGACAGAATTACAATGTCATCAGCGAACCTCAAAGTATTTACTTCCTCTCCATGAACTTTAATACCTACTCCGAATTTTTCTTTTGTTTACTTTACTGCTTGCTCAATATACAGATTGAATAACATCGGGGAGAGGCTACAACCCTGTCTTACTCCTTTCCCAACCACTGCTTCCCTTTCATGCCCCTCGACTCTTATAACTGCCATCTGGTTTCTGTACAAACTGTAAATAGCCTTTCGCTCCCTGTATTTTACCCCTGCCACCTTCAGAATTTGGAAGAGAGTATTCCAGTTAACACTGTCAAAAGCTTTCTCTAAGTCTACAAATGCTAGAAATGTAGGTTTGCCTTTTCTTAATCTTTCTTCTAAGATAAGTCGTAAGGTCAGTATTGCCTCACGTGTTCCAACATTTCTACGAAATCCAAACTGATCTTCCCCGACGTCGGCTTTTACTAGTTTTTCCATTCGGCTGTAAAGAATTCGCGTTAGTATTTTGCAGCTGTGACTTATTAAACTGATAGTTCGGTAATTTTCACATCTGTCAACACCTGCTTTCTTTGGGATTGGAATTATTATATTCTTCTTGAAGTCTGAGGGTATTTCGCCTTTCTCATACATCGTGCTCACCAGATGGTAGAGTTTTTTCATGACTGGCTCTCCCGAGGCCATCAATAGTTCAAATGGAATGTTGTCTACTCCCGGGGCCTTGTTTCGACCCAGGGCTTTCAGTGCTCTGTCAAACTCTTCACGCAGTATCTTATCTCCCATTTCGTCTTCATCTACATCCTCTTCCATTTCCATAATATTGTCCTCAAGTACATCGCCCTTGTATAAACCCTCTATATACTCCTTCCACCTTTCTGCCTTCCCTTCTTTGCTTAGAACTGGGTTTCCATCTGAGCTCTTGATATTCATGAAAGTGGTTCTCTTCTCTCCAAAGGTCTCTTTAATTTTCCTGTAGGCAGTATCTATCTTACCCCTAGTGAGACAAGCCTCTACATCCTTACATTTGTCCTCTAGCCATCCCTGCTTAGCCATTTTGCACTTCCTGTCGATCTCATTTTTGAGACGTTTGTATTCCTTTTTGCCTGCTTCATTTACTGCATTTTTATATTTTCTCCTTTCATCAATTAAATTCAATATTTCTTCTGTTACCCAAGGATTTCTATTAGCCCTCGTCTTTTTACCTACTTGATCCTCTGCTGCCTTCACTACTTCATCCCTCAGAGCTACCCATTCTTCTTCTACTGTATTTCTTTCCCCCATTCCTGTCAATTGTTCCCTTATGCTCTTCCTGAAACTCTGTACAACCTCTGGTTCTTTCAGTTTATCCAGGTCCCATCTCCTTAAATTCCCACCTTTTTGCAGTTTCTTCAGTTTCAATCTGCAGTTCATAACCAATAGATTGTGGTCAGAATCCACATCTGCCCCAGGAAATGTCTTACAATTTAAAACCTGGTTCCTAAATCTCTGTCTTACCATTATATAATCTATCTGATACCTTTTAGTATCTCCAGGATTCTTCCAGGTATACAACCTTCTTTTATGATTCTTGAACCAAGTGTTGGCTATGATTAAGTTATGCTCTGTGCAAAATTCTACAAGGCGGCTTCCTCTTTCATTCCTTCCCCCCAATCCATATTCACCTACTATGTTTCCTTCTCTCCCTTTTCCTACTGACGAATTCCAGTCACCCATGACTATTAAATTTTCGTCTCCCTTCACTACCTGAATAATTTCTTTTATCTCGTCATACATTTCATCTATTTCTTCATCATCTGCAGAGCTGGTTGGCATATAAACTTGTACTACTGTAGTAGGCATGGGCTTTGTGTCTATCTTGGCCACAATAATGCGTTCACTATGCTGTTTGTAGTAGCTAACTCGCACTCCTATTTTTTATTCATTATTAAACCTACTCCTGCATTACCCCTATTTGATTTTGTATTTATAACCCTGTAATCACCTGACCAAAAGTCTTGTTCCTCCTGCCACCGAACTTCACTAATTCCCACTATATCTAACTTTAACCTATCCATATCCCTTTTTAAATTTTCTAACCTACCTGCCCGATTAAGGGATCTGACATTCCACGCTCCGATCCGTAGAACGCCAGTTTTCTTTCTCCTGATAACGACGTCCTCCTGAGTAGTCCCCGCCCGGAGATCCGAATGGGGGACTATTTTACCTCCGGAATATTTTACCCAACAGGACGCCATCATCATTTAATCATACAGTAGAGCTGCATGTGGAGCTGCATGTCCTCGGGAAAAATTACGGCCGTAGTTTCCCCTTGCTTTCAGCCGTTCGCAGTACCAGCACAGCAAGGCCGTTTTGGTTAATGTTACAAGGCCAGATCAGTCAATTATCCAGACTGTTGCCCCTGCAACTACTGAAAAGGCTGCTCCCCCTCTTCAGGAACCACATGTTTGTCTGGCCTCTCAACAGATACCCCTCCGTTGTGGTTGCACCTACGGTACGGCCATCTGTATCGCTGAGGCACGCAAGCCTCCCCACCAACGGCAAGGTCCATGGTTCATGGGGGGACAGGATACTGTAGAAATGCAAATTAAATACCGCAACCATTTCTAAAAATTTTAACACAATATGAGGGAAAAAACAGAATGCGTTGCATTGAGCTTAAGTGCAACATGCACAGGATACAGTTTGGTAAACGAGCATCAGACTGACAAGAAGCATCCACGTGTATATCTAGCATGGTAGAACGGTGATAAGCGAAAGGATAATGGTCGCTTCTAGTAAGCTGGCAGAGGATGAGAGGGAGGCGGGGTGCATCCTATGCAGTAAAGCACTGGTGCCACGTGTGAGGGGAAAGAGTGGGGGAGGGGGTAAGTGCTATTAGGCGCGGCGGTGAAAGGGGAGAAGACGAAGTAATGCTGTGGCAGAGGGGTGGTACAGCGGTGCTGCAGGAGACGGTGGCGGAAGGGGTGAGTGGGGAGGTAGACCTTGAGTGACCGGTGGCGTGTAGGAGAGACGCCACATCCAGCGCTAGCACAGACAAGTGCCCTGGCCGAAATGGCCTTGAAGAGGGCATAATACGTTTTAAAGCTCAGTTGGTCGCGTGTACCAGCTGCATGCCACCAGTTACGCATAAAACAGAGTAAGACAAATTTGTTAACTGAAGGTCAAGCACAGAATAACACCAGTTTTGTAAGTGAATTAAAGAATCTTAATAATTATATGACAGAAGAGCAAATGCTGGTGTTCGATTGTACAGATGTACTCGAAATCTAGGACTAGGCGGCTTAGTAAGATCATTTCGAAACAGCGTATGAGAGAAATAAGGTGATATATTATATATCTGATTTGAAAGTTTTAGGTTGTCTTAAATCAGATCGACAGTACGGACTTTATATCGATTTGAAACGTTAGTAGCATGAATAGGCCGTAGAGTGTATGAACTCGACGGTGTCTTTAAGCAAACACATGGTTCCAAAAAAGGGCTATGTCGACAAAACTTCAATATGAAAAGAGCGTGATGTGTAATACTCGCAGAATAAAGTGACTTATATTCGATTCCTCGTCAAAGTCTTTTAAGTGAAACGAGAAAGAAGAAATAGATCGCACTTTAATTTCACCCATCACAGGATAGGAAAATATAATAAAGAACTGCAGAAGGTAAACGGTACAGCCAACATAAGAGTTAAAAACATGGGCCAATGTTGTGAACCCTGATTAATGACGTTTTAAAAGAAAAGATCGGAAATTAAAGCATCTAAACAGGAGGTAAACTTAACTCATCTGCAGCACAGTGCAACATTTCTTACGAAGAATAAATTTCAATTTCCACGAATAATAGTCCATTGGAAAGTAAGAGCAAACTGAATTATGAAGTGGAATTGTACAATTCAGTAATGTAAAACAACTTGGGTAGCAATGTGGGTTTAGTAATAACGGAAAAAAGCAAGATACAAAAGACGGGCCACGAAAGATTTATCCGGGTGGGATGGAAATCGATAGATGTGATGTACACGTACAGACAAACAGAGGATTACATTTTCAGAAAAATTGAATGATTTATTCAAGAGAAAGAGCTTTACAAACTGAGCAAGTCATTGACGCTTTGGTCCATCTCTGGCCCTTATGCAAGCAGTTATTCAGGTTGGCATTGTCTGACGGAATTGTTGGATGTCCTCCTGAGGGATATCATGATAAATTGTGTGCAACTGGAGGGACAGATAGTCATGCTGTAGCGGATGACATCAAAGGGGTCCTGCTATGAAAAGAAATTGCACTCCAGGCTATCACTCTTGGGTTTACGGACGTAAGGTGGGCGACAGTCGGGTTGGTATCCCACCTCTGTCCAAGTCGTCTTCTGACATGTCTTTGGCCTTGAATCTCATTGACTTGAGTAGAATTGTCTTCAGTGATGAGTTCGTCGACGAAATGAGCCCCAATAACCTGCGAAAACATGCCTAGAGACGTCTCAGACAATGATGGGATATCAACCTGACTGTCACCCGCCAACCCGACAACCAGGAGTGGTGGTCTGGGATGTCATTTACTTTCATAGAAGGACCCCTTTGGTTTTCATCAATTTGTGAAGCCCTTTCGCTTAAATAAATCATCCTTTTTTCTGAAATTGTTGTCGTTTCTTTGTCTGTATGTACACTTGACAGCAAAAAATGTGGGACACTGCTGAATGCAACCAACATAATGTGGCTGGTCGCAGGTCCTTTAAGCGCCGAAAACCTGTGGGGTACGGTTCTTTGACTGTACACAATGGTCACCAAGAGAGACCAATAGAGAAAAATGCTAATTATGGCAGTCAGTCCAGATGCAAATTAATACCGCGATACAACAAATATTAGAAAAAACTTTATTAGAGATGAGACAGTCCTTACCGCATCTAAATTAAACTTAATTACAATAAGTGACCCTTCAGAAGTCTTATCACACTCCTTAAATGACATGACTAGTTTTTGTTCGTGATCTGAATTTGAACCCACTGTTAACCAAACATAGCTTGTATGTCTGATTGAGACTCGACTAGGCATAAAGAGACGTAAAGTATCTAAGCGTTCACCAGTATCAGTTTACAAGGCCGAATGTTCGAACATGGAAATAAATAACGTTACGTTTAGCAATGCACCGAGAACCTCATGAAGCTTATGTTGCCCCTGAGAAGTAACCACAAAAGGCATGTAAATAAAGTGCAATGTATAACAGTGAAACGGCGTGAAGGAAAGTTTTGGTGTTGGACGGTGAGAAAAAACCAGTACCTATACGGATTGTTAGCTAAGCACAATCAAATGTTAGGTATTAAATATATACTCTATTAGCGTGATACTGCAATCTGAAACGACGATACCAATGATTTTAACCTGGCAGGAATTCGAACCCAGCACCATTCGATATCTTTTCGCTATTGTTCTATGGCTACAAATAGACATGAAATATTTTTTGTTTCTTCACCAGTAGCAAGATGTGCAAATCTTCTGCTTAAGGTATCACAACGAATAGTTCTGTGATGTCTGGGACTCTTAACCCTGTGCAATCATCGTTGTTCATCCAACAGGAAGAATTGTGAATTGTCAAATTTCCTTTCGCTAGTAGTTAAGATCGTGCCGTTTGTAAATACCTGGAGGAGATTGGCATCGTGAGGAAATAACGAAATGATGGGACAGTACCATCTCGAAGGGCTCAAATACAGAGAGAAATTGGAATTATAGCCCGAATCCCAGTCCCAGTGCTAAACTTTTCAAAATCTCAACCTCACGTACAATAACCAGGTTTTAAATTGTAAGACATTTCCTGGGGCAGATGTGGATTCTGACCACAATCTATTGGTTATGAACTGCAGATTGAAACTGAAGAAACTGCAAAAAGGTGGGAATTTAAGGAGATGGGACCTGGATAAACTGAAAGAACCAGAGGTTGTACAGAGTTTCAGGAAGAGCATAAGGGAACAATTGACAGGAATGGGGGAAAGAAATACAGTAGAAGGAGAATGGGTAGCTCTGAGGGATGAAGTAGTGAAGGCAGCAGAGGATCAAGTAGGTAAAAAGACGAGGGCCAGTAGAAATCCTTGGGTAACAGAAGAAATATTGAATTTAATTGATGAAAGGAGAAAATATAAAAATGCAGTAAATGAAGCAGGCAAAAAGGAATACAAACGTCTCAAAAATGAGATCGACAGGAAGTGCAAAATGGCTAAGCAGGGATGGCTAGAGGACAAATGTAAGGATGTAGAGGCTTGTCTCACTAGGGGTAAGATAGATACTGCCTACAGGAAAATTAAAGAGACCTTTGGAGAGAAGAGAACCACTTTCATGAATATCAAGAGCTCAGATGGAAACCCAGTTCTAAGCAAAGAAGGGAAGGCAGAAAGGTGGAAGGAGTATATAGAGGGTTTATACAAGGGCGATGTACTTGAGGACAATATTATGGAAATGGAAGAGGATGTAGATGAAGACGAAATGGGAGATAAGATACTGCGTGAAGAGTTTGACAGAGCACTGAAAGCCCTGGGTCGAAACAAGGCCCCGGGAGTAGACAACATTCCATTTGAACTACTGATGGCCTCGGGAGAGCCAGTCATGACAAAACTCTACCATCTGGTGAGCACGATGTATGAGAAAGGCGAAATACCCTCAGACTTCAAGAAGAATATAATAATTCCAATCCCAAAGAAAGCAGGTGTTGACAGATGTGAAAATTACCGAACTATCAGTTTAATAAGTCACAGCTGCAAAATACTAACGCGAATTCTTTACAGACGAATGGAAAAACTGGTAGAAGCCGACCTCGGGGAAGATCAGTTTGGATTCCGTAGAAATGTTGGAACACGTGAGGCAATACTGACCTTACGACTTATCTTAGAAGAAAGATTAAGAAAAGGCAAACCTACGTTTCTAGCATTTGTAGACTTAGAGAAAGCTTTTGACAATGTTAACTGGAATACTCTCTTTCAAATTCTAAAGGTGGCAGGGGTAAAATACAGGGAGCGAAAGGCTATTTACAGTTTGTACAGAAACCAGATGGCAGTTATAAGAGTCGAGGGGCAAGTAAGGGAAGCAGTGGTTGGGAAAGGAGTAAGACAGGGTTGTAGCCTATCCCCGATGTTATTCAATCTGTATACTGAGCAAGCAGTAAAGGAAACAAAAGAAAAATTCGGAGTAGGTATTAAAATTCATGGAGAAAAAGTAAAAACTTTGAGGTTCGCCGATGACATTGTAATTCTGTCAGAGACAGCAAAGGACTTGAAAGAGCAGTTGAACGGAATGGACAGTGTGTTGAAAGGAGGATATAAGATGAACATCAACAAAAGCAAAACGAGGATAATGGAATGTAGTCAAATTAAGTCGGGTGATGCTGAGGGAATTAGATTAGGAAATGAGACACTTAAAGTAGTAAAGGAGTTTTGCTATTTAGGGAGTAAGATAACCGATGATGGTCGAAGTAGAGAGGATATAAAATGTAGACTGGCAATGGCAAGGAAAGTGTTTCTCAAGAAGAGGAATTTGTTAACATCGAGTATAGATTTAAGTGTCAGGAAGTCGTTTCTGAAAGTATTTGTATGGAGTGTAGCCCTGTATGGAAGTGAAACATGGACGATAACTAGTTTGGACAAGAAGAGAATAGAAGCTTTCGAAATGTGGTGCTACAGAAGAATGCTGAAGATAAGGTGGGTAGATCACGTAACTAATGAGGAGGTATTGAATAGGATTGGGGAGAAGAGAAGTTTGTGGCACAACTTGACTAGAAGAAGGGATCGGTTGGTAGGACATGTTTTGAGGCATCAAGGGATCACAAATTTAGCATTGGAGGGCAGTGTGGAGGGTAAAAATCGTAGAGGGAGACCAAGAGATGAATACACTAAGCAGATTCAGAAGGATGTAGGTTGCAGTAGATACTGGGAGATGAAGAAGCTTGCACAGGATAGAGTAGCATGGAGAGCTGCATCAAACCAGTCTCAGGACTGAAGACCACAACAACAACAACAACGTACAATAAGAAATGAAAGTCTTCTGGCCTTACATGACGAATGGTTCGTGAACTAAAAGAACGTTACTAGTGTAAGAGAGCTTACTAGAGACAGAGTTTCTGCAAGCAGCGACTTCAGCCTCTGACAACCAAAACCATTTCGACTCTGTCCCAGTCAGAAGCGAATGTACATGTTTGATGTTAATTAGGAACCACGCCACAGTCCTGCGTTCTTTGCTTGACATTACTGGAGGTGAAGAGTGTATGTTTATGGTTATTAAAAATTTGTACCACCAGCGGGGATCGATCCCACACGCTAGCTATTACAAGCTAGTCTCAGTCGAACCAACCACCGAATTTAGCATTTGTTACCATCATTTTTTGTCATCATGGGGTGCGCAGCACACAGTACGAGAAGTGTTGATTTCCATTTGAGCTGTTGGTCTAGTAGTCAACGTCACACAGAGCAGTTGCAAAGCCGTGATGTCAAACCCATTGTTTACCCTTCCTTTTTAAGCCATATTCATTCAGCCTTCAAAGAGCACCAAGCTGACAGAATCTCAGAGACAGTTTCGTTTATTTTCTAACCAGCCAATAATAGAAAAGTATTCTGAAAACGCGTTTGTGAAAGGGCTCGTGAGTATTTGTCATGGTAAGGATAACTTCAACGCCATCTGCCAGTGCCCGCTTGGTAGAGACCAGCATCCGCCCAATGCATGGTGCCCTTGAATTCCACTCCACTTTTTTGTGCTCGAATTGGCAAGTACGACGTAATGTAACGTTGAGTTTGATATAATACTACGTTCCAGCATGCTCCGTGGCGATATGGTATGGCATGTTGCTATAAGTGTGTTTCACTATGGTATTATTTTGTTTAAATTTGTATTATAACTCGAGCGATGAAACTTGAATATTTCTCACTTTCGGCGTTATGAGGAGCGTCGTTAATGCATTAGAAAACGGAATCTATAACGGGGTAAAGTCCAACATTGGTAACATTGTGTTTGTGTTTAATAAAAGTGTGAAAGTAGTGGAGTCAATCCGATGCACCTGTGCTCTGTGTGGAGTGAGTGTTATCGAGAAAGTGAAGATGTATCGTGTCAAGTACGATCTTTTGCGATAAACGGAAATATCGCCGGCTCGTTCGCTTCGGTCTCGCCTCGGCACTGGACTGTAGCTGGCGGCCAGCCCGTCAGTCGTCCAGCCTGGCTGGTCCGTAGTATGCGACCGGCGGTTATGACACGCCCAAGCCGCAAAGCCACGCTCACTCTTTGAAGGATTAAGCGTTTCATCTACCCTGCGCAAGTCTTTAGTATAAACTAACGTACCGAGACCTATTTTGCTATAACATGAGCAGATACGTCTACTTTTGACATTTCATTCCAATATTTAAGGAACAATAAGTAAAAGAATGATAAACGCAGCTACCACAGAATATTTCAGCTGGCTAGCAATCGCACGACACTGGAAACTATTAATTGTTGTAAGCGTTCTGCATTAGATCTACTAAGATAACTAAGCGGCTCTTAAAAGTAAACAGTTTTGGTTGCAACCTTGGCAAATAACCGTGTGTACTTAGTATATCATTCACATTTTCAGCACTTATAAACTGTACTCAGTGTCTCTGAAAGAATAAGTGCTGCACGACGGAAATTACGTTTTGCTGTAGCAATCATGTGTTTCGTGAAGGGTTCAAATAATAGCTTCAATTTCTCGACTGTTCTCGACACTCACACACGAAGCTCGAGAAAAATGAACATCAAAACCATTATGTGCAAGTTCTAATGACTTGTAAGTTATTACAGTTGTAACATCCTTTGTACGGCGGTGCCAAAAAAGTGTTTACATTCGGAGGAGAAAGATGGTGGTTGCAATGTAGTTAGAATAATGTGACGCACTGAAAATGTTTTTTTTTAATGTTGCACCCCCAACTCGTCCCCCTGCCCCCTCCTCCCTGCCCCCTCCAACCACAAGGAAAAAAAAAAAAGCATCCGCCACATCTATCCCATAATTCGCTATACTAAAAAATCAGCTGCCTTCAATATGGTTCACCGACGCCCGCGTTCCCGGGTTCGATTCCCGGCGGGGTCAGGGATTTTCTCTGCCTCGTGATGACTGGGTGTTGTGTGATGTCCTTAGGTTAGTTAGGTTTAAGTAGTTCTAAGTTCTAGTGGACTGATGACCATAGATGTTAAGTCCCATAGTGCTCAGAGCCATTTGAGCCAATATGGTTCAAATAGCTCTGAGCACTACGGGACTTAACATCTATGGTCATCAGTCCCCTAGAACTTAGAACTACTTAAACCTAACTAACCTAAGCACATCACGAGGCAGAGAAAATCCCTGACCCCGCTGGGAATCGAACCCGGGCGTGGGAAGCGAGAACGCTACCGCACGACCACGAGCTGCGGACTCAGCTGCCTTCTTTCAACATTTTCGAGGTCCACCGTTAATTTCGTCAGGTAATGATTGCACAGTGCGCAGCAACATTCAAGAAGAGGTTTTTTTCTTTACTTCTTAAATAATAGAACCCAGTATGTTGTCCTCGAAGGCGAGTGTTTGTCGGAGACAAGGGTATCGTCAGGAGTGCCCCAGGGATGTGTGATAGGATCGCTGTTATTATCTGTTTACATAGATGATTTGTCAGACAGGCTGGGCAGCAGTCTGCATTTGTTTGTTGATGATGCCATGGTGTACAGTAAAGTTGTAATATAGCAAATTATTACCGGATAACATTTACTGCAGTAAGATACACAGACGTGGATCCGGTGGCTGAAAGGAGGCTGCAGAATTTTGTCTTAGCGATGACTCATAGCACAGCTGTCGCTACGAGCCAGCGTGAGAACGAACTACCGTGTCATCTGGTACGAATGTATATTCATACCCCCTACGAATCTAAATAAACTATAGTAAATATAATCCAATTGGTCTCAAACTTTGTATACTAATTTTTGTTATTCAGTAAAAGATCTAATCAAAATTTCAGGTTTTTATCTGTTATAGTTTCGGAGACTGAAAAAATTACTTAAAAGCCATAAAACCGACACTTAGTTTACAAACCTTTGTTAGGAATAATAACAGTTGGTCTTTTATTATCATTTGAAATCATTGCCAGAATTTTCAGGATATAAAGTAATTTAATGGGATTTCTTCTTTTCAAAAACTTTAATTACTTAGCATTTCTTAGTATAAATTCATGAAAAATTAATATTTGGTTATTATGTTGTTGTGCGAATAAATGGGAATGAATGAGAGTGTGTATGTGGGACATACGTTAAACTTCAATATTATTTTCTATAAAACGTGTCGAAATTGGACTGTGGGAAAGATGTATTGTATCCACATTGCTGATGACGTATGTCGAGGTGTGCATGCTTTTGTAAAAGAACATCCAGAATATCAGTTGGAAGTGTAATCGGTTTCTAAATTAATTTCAAGATTGTTTTTCATTTCGATCCTTTTTATATTTTCATTTTGGAATGACATAAGAGTGACTGAAGAGTGACTGGCTTAGGCAAGTTTTGCCTCGAGAATGATCTAAAAGGATCATTCTGATTGGTCAGTCAGACTAATCAGCCAATCGGAATTAAGAGGTTCCCGTGTACCGAAAGTAGATAGGCAGAGAGAGGGGTAGCATCGGGAGAGTCGCTCACTAGCTATCGGACGTGAAAGGTCATGTTAGATGTCACTGTGGAAATTATGTGAAAAACGAAGAATTGTTGAGTTCGTTGCGTTTAGGACTAGTCGTAATGCGAGAGAATTTGAGTAAAGTTTGATGTGTTTGAGTCCATTGGTTGAAGAGTTATGAGCGTCTGATATTTCAGCCTCTAGTGATAATTCTGTGTGGCATATTCCGGATTTCATCATAGAATATTTGGCGAGCATTTCTTTTATAAAAGCCCACTATAAGACCGAATGTGAAACTCACTTATAATTGTAGATCAGTGACTGTGAGATCGCGTATTCAATCGGGTCGGACTGATACAGAATCTGGCTGTCTTTGCATGCGAAACCTGTAGTTTTGACTGTGAATTGTGGCTGGTGGAATCGTATATCTCTAAATAAGAACTTGGCAGCCATTTCCCTCTGTTTTCTAAGCAATAAACGTACTAGTCTTGGAACTTTTGGACGCTTAAAAATGGTTCAAATGGCTCTAGCACTATGAGACTTAACATCTGAGGTCATCAGTCCTCTAGACTTAGAACTACTTAAACCTAACTAACCTAAGGACATCACACACATCCATGCCCGAGGTAGGATTCGAACCAGCGACGATAGCAGCAGCGCGGTTCGGGATTGAAGCGCCTAGAATCGCTCGGCCACAGCGCACGGCTTGGACGCTTAAACAAAAACAAATGTGTGTGAAACCTTATGGGATTTAACTGTTAAGGTCATCAGTCCCTAAGCTTACACACTCCTTAACCGAAATTATCCTAAGGACAAACACACACACCAATGCCCGAGGGAGGACTCGAGCGTTCGCCAGGACCAGTCGCACAGTTGAACATTTATTTCAGTCAAGTATACACCATATTACCGCCAGAAATCTTGATAAATATGAACTTGCAGGATTTGTTTTTCACTACTAGAGTTACGCGGCCTCAGCAGGGTAGGTATTAGGTGGCATTTTTTCCAACGCTGCTGTTTCGGTGCCTATTAAGTACCTACGATTGCAGAGTGAAGGGACGTCGAGCGGAAGCTGTACTGAGGTAGGTGGACATTATAATACGAGCCGTACGAGGGACGAACTGACCCCGCCACGCCGCGAAGTGTCGAAGTTGAGTGATTGTAGGATGATACAAGACGACTTAGACCAAATTTACAGTTGGTGTGATGAATGGCAGTTAGCCATAAATGTGGAAAAATGTAAGTTAGTACGGATGAGTAGAAAGAACAAACAAATCTGCAATGTTCAGATACAGCATTACTAGTGTCCAGCTTGACACAATCAAGTCGTTTAAATAGCTAGGCGTAACGTTGCAAAGCGATATGAGACGGAATCAGCATGTGAAAACTGTCGTAGGGAAGGCAAATGGTTGACTTCGGTTTATTGGGAAAATTTTAGGAAAGAATGGTTCACCAGTAAATGAGACCGCATATAGGACGCTGGTGCGACCTATTCTTGAGTACTGCTCGAGTGTTTGGGATCCGTACCAGGTAGGACTGAAGGAAGACGTCGAAGCAATTCAGAGTCGTGCTCCTAGATTTGTTACCGGTACGCTCGAATAACACGTAAGTGTTACAGAGACGCTCCGGGAACTCAAATGGAATCCCTGGAAGGAAAGCGACGTTGTTTTTTTTTTCTAGAAACACTATTGGGAAAATTTAGGGAACCAGTATTTGAGGCTGACTGCCGGAAGATTCCACTGCCGCCAACATTTATCGCGAGTAAGGACCACGAAGATAAGATACGAGAATTTAGTGCTTATACGGAGGCGTTTTTTCATCGCCCTATTTGCGAGTGGAACAAGGAGGGGAAATGACAAGTAGTGGTACATGGTACCCTCCGCCACGCACCTTATGGTGGCTTGCATAGTGTTTATGTAGATGTAAAACAACCGTAGTGATGGCAGTCCCCTAGTAGACGTTTTGGGCCACCTAAGGGTTGTGCCAATAACCCAACATTTGTTACACTTTCGCCACAGCATGTGGTGCTTTCCTGTTACGTTGTTTATATTGGTAAACCCTAGGACTTTCGTTAGATCTATAACCCTCAAATTTTTTTACTTACCGATTTCTCGAAGCTTGACAATAACTTCTTAGTAATCATGTGGAGAACCACGCACACCTTTTCTTTAGGGTCAATTGTCACATTTTGCACCGTGAAGATATACTTTTGACTTAATTTTGCAATCTGCTTTGCTCCTCTGAGGAGTTAACTAGACAGCTGCATTACTTGCTACAAATACAAGAGAAATGCTCTGTCTGCTAAGTAGTTTATATGTATTAGAAATAGCGGAAGGTCTACATATCTTTACTTTCGGAACACAGTCATCACTTCCGTTTCACTACGTGATGTCCCATCAGTTACTGTGAAGTGTGACCTTACAAAAAGGAAATCGTGAATGCAGTCGCACATCTGAAACGATAGTCCATAGAAAAGTAATGTGGTTGGAAGCCGCTTGACTGATATCAAAAGTCTTTTTGGAACTCTATGATTACGAAATCAATTTGAGAGCCCCTATACCTAATACGTAATGCGACTGAAGTGCCAGCTATATCTCACAAGTGTGATGCTTCCCAAATTAAAGCTGGTTTGATGTCAATAGGTGATACATTTGGGGTTATTTCAAAACACAGGAACATACACTCCTGGAAATTGAAATAAGAACACCGTGAATTCATTGTCCCAGGAAGGGGAAACTTTATTGACACATTCCTGGGGTCAGATACATCACATGATCACACTGACAGAACCACAGGCACATAGACACAGGCAACAGAGCATGCACAATGTCGGCACTAGTACAGTGTATATCCACCTTTCGCAGCAATGCAGGCTGCTATTCTCCCATGGAGACGATCGTAGAGATGCTGGATGTAGTCCTGTGGAACGGCTTGCCATGCCATTTCCACCTGGCGCCTCAGTTGGACCAGCGTTCGTGCTGGACGTGCAGACCGCGTCAGACGACGCTTCATCCAGTCCCAAACATGCTCAATGGGGGACAGATCCGGAGATCTTGCTGGCCAGGGTAGTTGACTTACACCTTGCCGGGTGTTGGCCCTGTGTGCCTCGGTCGTATGCAGTCCTGATTGTGGCGCTCACCTGCACGGCGCCAAACACGCATACGACCATCATTGGCACCAAGGCAGAAGCGACTCTCATCGCTGAAGACGACACGTCT
The DNA here is from genome assembly GCF_023864275.1 of Schistocerca cancellata. Lineage (NCBI taxonomy): Eukaryota > Metazoa > Arthropoda > Insecta > Orthoptera > Acrididae > Schistocerca > Schistocerca cancellata. Next base: position 855,837,236 of record NC_064629.1, on the reverse strand, counting down.
CCATTCGTCCCTCCATTCACGCCTGTCGCGACACCACTGGAGGCGGGCTGCACGATGTTGGGGCGTGAGCGGAAGACGGCCTAACGGTGTGCGGGACCGTAGCCCAGCTTCATGGAGACGGTTGCGAATGGTCCTCGCCGATACCCCAGGAGCAACAGTGTCCCTAATTTGCTGGGAAGTGGCGGTGCGGTCCCCTACGGCACTGCGCAGGATCCTACGGTCTTGGCGTGCATCCGTGCGTCGCTGCGGTCCGGTCCTAGGTCGACGGGCACGTGCACCTTCCGCCGACCACTGGCGACAACATCGATGTACTGTGGAGACCTCACGCCCCACGTGTTGAGCAATTCGGCGGTACGTCCACCCGGCCTCCCGCATGCCCACTATACGCCCTCGCTCAAAGTCCGTCAACTGCACATACGGTTCACGTCCACGCTGTCGCGGCATGCTACCAGTGTTAAAGACTGCGATGGAGCTCCGTATGCCACGGCAAACTGGCTGACACTGACGGCGGCGGTGCACAAATGCTGCGCAGCTAGCGCCATTCGACGGCCAACACCGCGGTTCCTGGTGTGTCCGCTGTGCCGTGCGCGTGATCATTGCTTGTACAGCCCTCTCGCAGTGTCCGGAGCAAGTATGGTGGGTCTGACACACCGGTGTCAATGTGTTCTCTTTTCCATTTCCAGGAGTGTAGTATTTGTTCACACGTCCTGCTACATGTCGATGTCAATGAAATGGATCTGTAACTCAGTGGATTACGTTTATTTCCTTTCGTATGTATTAAAATGGTCTGTGCAAATTTCCATTCTTCTCCCTTATCATAAATACTGGAGTACTCCTCATGACGTCGTAGCAAAAGTAATTAACCGCTGCGTCGTTGATGCACAAAATGATCTCCTGAATTGTTAGTCCCACTCAAGAAAGACATTGCCTGGTACGACTGTGATGGGTTCATGACAACATAGTAGAATATGTCTGGTGACATCGTGATAGTTTTTTTACTTCGTGGAATGACAGAGATTTATCTTGCAAGATTCGCTTGACATATTCGTGGTATAACAATCAAAGATTCTGAATGGATTCCACTTTGGTGTGTCATTGACTTACCAAATATACGTTTACAGATAGGGGAAATTACTTTCGTGCAACAACTGCTCTTGTTTTCTACATTGCGAATTATCTGAATAAGCCATCAGAAGGGCAATGAGGAAGCGATGAACTCTGCAGTTGGTCGCTTGCTCCATGAAAATGTCGACGCACTGTAAAGAGTAAGAGGCAGTAGCTCTCAGTTCCGAAACGTCGCGAGAGTAACATTTTAACTCCTCTATGACAGAGCTACAAACAGCTATATCGAAATCAGAACGACATCTTTAGAAATTTGTTCATCATAAAACATCTCGCTACGTTCAGTAACCAATAGATCGAGAGGTAAGAAACACAATATCACTACAGAACTGTCACAGAAAATTCACAAATGTGTTAACGAACTCGTATCACTGAACAGACATTGTTTCATTCAGTAACTACTCTCACAGTCACACTGTTGTATTTACATTGTAGCCCAGTAAAGCTACTTGAGTATGACATAAGACATCACGTTTAATTAAGATAGCCATTAGTTGTATGGTATTATAAAGAGACACCAGTTTTATTGGAGTAGTGCATATTAATAACGTTTCCCATTGGATTATTGATCAAAATAGACAAAAACACCAGAGAAATTGTCAACAATATATTGAACCTTGTTATCGAAAAACCATCTGATGATGCGCATGTAGTTTTTCGATCCCATGCATGCAGCCACTGGCCGATTCTGAGATAAGCTACGTTTAAAGCGTAATTGCCGAAACAAAACAGGCAAAAACGAACAAACGAAACAAAAACTAACTTTCTTGGTGGTTGATAGATAAGGGCGAGAAAGGAAAACACATGCGGGTGACAGACTGGAGACGTGCTGTACATGTGTTTGCCAACCAAACACCTTGGTGCTGTCTTCCAGGTCACATTTGTTACTCTGCGACTTCAAGGCACCCTCATTTGTTGGCAACAAGTGTCAACGGCAAAGAACACATCCTTGTTAAGCAGTTCGTAACACAAAACACCTATTTGTGCAATAAGTTGTATATCAATAACAATACATTTTGTGAATGTATACAGGCCATTGTTTGAGATAATGTTTGTTATGGCATAGGGCCTACCCACTACTTTCTCCTTATGGAATTACTGTACAGAACTCCAAATTGCCATCAGGCCGCGCTGATTTCTATCTACGCTGGCGTCCTTAAATCCACACTGGTGTCCGAGATTAAGGCACAAACAGACATTTTGGTCAAATGGTCAAATGGCTCTGAGCACTATGGGACTCAACATCATAGGTCATAAGTCCCCTAGAACTTAGAACTACTTAAACCTAACTAACATAAGGACATCACACACACCCATGCCCGAGGCAGGATTTGAACCTGCGACCGTAGCAGTCCGGCGGTTCCGGACTGCAGCGCCAGAACCGCTAGACCACCGCGGCCGGCAAAAACAGACATTTTGTAAGGTAAAGTAGAAACAATGTGAAGATTACAGAATGTAAACAACTGAAATATGCATAACGGTAGACAAAAGTGTTCTTCGTTTTTTGCAACTTAACGGATTTGCACAAACATTCCGACAACTGGTTAATGTGCTCACTATGCTGTGTGACTACCTCTGGCAGCAATACAGGCCTGACATTGATGGGGCATGTTGTGAATGATATCATCAGTCTCATGTTGAGGCAATAACGCCCATTCTTCCTGCAGAGCTGCTCGAAATCTTGGGGAATAGTTGGTGCATGCTAACATGATGCAAGTCGTCTCCCTAATGCATCCCAGACATGCTCTGTGGGATTCAAATCAGGAGAGCGAGCAGGCCACGCGATGCGTACAGTATCTTCTGTTTCCAAGAAAACATCAACCACCCATACTCTATGAGGTCGAGCATTATCGTCCATCAAGAAAAAGAATGGGCCCACAGCACCTTGCAACAACCGCAAACGAGGTCTCAAGACCCTGTCACGATACCTGACAGCAGCTGAACCTTGTCAATTAACCCATACAATTTCATGACGAGGGGTTCGAGTGGTAAACAAAATCCCAGCCCACAACATTAGGGATGTCCCTCGATATCGGTCTGCTTCCATAATGTTTGCGTCCCAACGTGTTCCACGTTCCCTTCAATTGCGAATCCATTGAGGGTCACTCTCCAGATTAAATTGGGACTCAGGTGTGAAAATAATATTGCCCAATGTTCGACCGTCTAGGTTCAAAAAGTGGTTCAAATGGCTCTGAGCACTATGGGACTTAACTTCGGAGGTCATCAGTCCCCTAGAACTTAGAACTACTTAAACTTAACTAACCTAAGAACATCACACACATCCATGCCCTAGGCAGGATTGAGCCGGCCTTGTTGGGCGAGCGGTTCTAGGCGCTTCAGTCCGGAACCGCGCGACTGCTACGGTCGCAGGTTCGAATCCTGCCTCGGGCATGGATGAGTGTGATGTCCTTAGGTTAGTTAGGTTTAAGTAGTTCTACGTTCTAGGGGACTGATGACCTCAGGTGTTAAGTCCCATAGTGCTCAGAACCATTTGAACCATTTGAACCTAGGCAGGATTCGAACCTGCGACCGTAGCGGTCGCGCGGTTCCAGACTGTAGTGCCTAGGACCGCTCGGTCACCCCGGCGGGCGACCGTCTAGGTGACATGTTGATGACTCCACTCTAGATGCGTTAGAGGTAGACATACAGCAGGTCTCCGACAATAAAGCTAGGTCTGCTGAAGCCTTCTGCACACCGTTTGCCTCGATACAACACGTCCAGTGGATGCTGCGAGCTCACAAACCAGTTGCCATGCAGTACTAAGGTGGTAATGTCGCGGCTTTACAGCCAAATAACGGTCCTCTCTTCTGGACATATGGTAGGTCCTGCCCTGGTCTTTGGGATACAGTTTCGGTCACTATAAACTGTCGTGACATCCGAAGACCAACAGAACGATTCACATTAAGCCATAGGGTCAACTCAGTTAGGGACTGTCCTGCTTCCTTTCTTTCTATGGCCCTCCACTGCAGAGACTCCGGTCGGCATCTTCTCTGTGCAGTACTGCATCATCTGTGACTGTGTACACAGCATTGTGGATGTGGGCTACCCGGCAAACACTACCTCGTTTCATAAGTGCTCGATGTCATCGTTGGCATGGTTGTCAGCTGACCGGAACACTATCTTCCGTGCAGAACACGAGCGTAAGAACATATGGTTGACAGTTTTTACGATTATATCGTTAATTAGGCACAGGACGGGGAAATAGCGGTTTGTTGCTTTGGTTTTTGACACCAGTGTATTTCGGAAAATGCCAGGATAACTCCTTCTAAAGGGCACAGACGAATTCCTCCCCCATCCTTCTCAGTTCAAAATTCTGCTTTGCGCCTAATTTAGTTTTCGACGAGACGTTGTACCGTAACCCTCCTTCCTTTCTTTTAGCCACTATATGACTACTGAAAGCAAGTATCGCACGCAAGTTAATTGGTCGTCATATCGGATAGACTGTCATTGACACTAGTAGTGAATAGCAGAAACGTCCTTCACCAGCGCCTGTTTGTCTTCCTGAATGTTGTGATCAATTTATAAGAAGACGTTAATACTTGAAACGATAAAACTTGACTTTCTAGATAGCGCTCACTCCATATAGGGCACATGTGTTTTGAATTGCCGCCACTGCTTTCACGGCTTTTATTAAACACAAACAGAATACAATGTAACAAACGTTAGACTTTACTCTGTTTTAGACTCTGTTTTCTAATGCATAAACGACGCTCTTCATGCAGTCAAAAATGAGAAATATTCAAGTTGTCATGACACGAGCTATACTACAAAGTCGAACAAAATAAGACAATAGCTAAATACTCTTATAACAACATGCCATACCAAATCACCACGGAGAATGCTGAATCATAGTATTATACAACCGCAAAGTTACATTTTGTTTCACATGCTAATTTGAGTACAGAAAAGTCCACTGGAGATAAAAAACTCTATGCCCCATGCGTCGCGATCACTTGGGCGGATTCTGGTCTCTACCAAGCGGCCGCTGGCACACGGTGCTAAATTAGTCTTATCCATATGACCAACTACGAGCCCTTTCACAAACATGTTTTCACAAGACTTTTCTATTAGTGGCTGGTTAGAAAATAAACGAAACTGTCTCTGACCTTCTGTCAGACTGATGCTCTTTGCAGACGGAATGTATATGGCTTAAAAAAGAAAGGAAAAGAATGGGTTTGATATCATGGCTTTGAAGTTGCACTGCGTGACGTTGACTACTAGACCAACAGCTCAAGCGGAAGTCAACAATTCTCGTACTGTGTGCTGCGCACCTTATTATGACAAAAACATGATGCTAACACATACGAAATTCGGTGGTTGGTTGGAGTGAGGCTAGCTTGTAATATCTAGTGTGTGGGATCGATTCCTGCTGGTGGCACAAGCTTTTAACAGCCATAAACACATCCTCGTCACCTCCAGTAACGCCAAGTAAAGAATGCAGGAGGGTGCCGTGGTTCCAAATGGACAACAAACATGTCCATTGACTACTGAACAGAACAGAGTCCAATTAGTTTTGGCTGCCAGTGGTGGATGTTGCTGCTTGCAGAAACTCTGTCTCTAGTAAGCTTTCTTACACTGGTAATGTTACTTTAGTTCACGAACCTTTCGTGATGTAAGGTCATAGGTCCTTTATTTCTTATTATAAGTGACGTTGAGATTTTGAAAATATTGGCACTGGACTGGGATTCGGGCTCTGATCCCAACTTTTCTCTGTATTGGAACCCTTCCAGATGACACTGTCTCATCATTTCGTCATTTCCTCAGGATGCCAATCTCCTCCAGGTTTTTACAAACGGCACGATCTTAACTACTAGCGAAAGGGAATTTGACAATTCACAATTCTTCGTGTTGGATGAACAACGATGATTCCACAGGGAGAACCGATAGAGGTACTGAAGGTACCCTCCGCCACACACCGTCAGGTGGCTTGCGGAGTATGGATGTAGATGTAGATGTAGATATTTAAGAGTCCCAAACAGCACAGAACTATTCGTTGTGATACCCTAAGCAGAAGATGTGCACATCTCGCTACTGGTGAAGAAACAAAAAATATTTCATGTCTATTCGTAGCCGTGGGACAATAGGGAAAGGATGTCGAATGGTGCCGTGTTCGAATTCCTGCCAGGCAAAAATCATTTGTATCGTCATTTCAGATTGCAGTATCACGCTAATGTTGTACATATTTAATAACTAACAGTTGATTGTGCTTAGTTAACAATCCGCATAGGTACTGGGTTTTTCTCGCCGTCCATCACCAAAAATTTCCTTCACAGCGTTTCACTGTTATGCATTGCTTTTTATTACATACCTTTTGTGTTATTTGTTAGGGGCAATATAAGTTTCATGGGGTCCCCAGTGCAGTGCTAAACGTATCAAAATTCATTTCCACGTTCAGACATTCGGCCGTGTAAACTGATCCGGTGAACACTTCGATATTTTATATGTCTTTATACCAAGTCGAGTCTCGACCAGACATGCAAACTTTGTTTGGTTTACGGTGGGCTCAAATTCAGATCACAAGCAACAACTCGTCGTAAATGAAGTTCAGTTTACAAGCGTTGAGGACTGTCTCATCTATAATTTCGTGTCATTTAATATTTGATGTATGGTGGTATTGGTTTATGTCTGAACTGACCGCCATAAAGAGTAATGTTCTCAAGTAGTCTCCTGTGGTAGCCATTAACTATAGTCAAACGATTGTGCTGCTGAGAGTTTACGGGAGCTGCGACACAGCTCTACTATGTTGGTTACATACAGCGAGGTACACTCAACATATTGGAATTCAGGGGTGGCTCACTTCTTGCGCTGTCGGGTGTTTATCAAATATTCAGATTTCCGTCCCATTTGGATAATTCCTTCATGGCGGATAGTTCTATTTTTTGTGATTATGATGTAAATACTTTCAGTTCCAAGCGGTATTACATAGCACAACAGTAAAAGGCTGAAGGGTACGCCTTCTCACTTCAAGACAGTATACTAACACTGATTTATATGGTAAAACGGCACTCTACTGCGTCGGTTTGACATTTTAGCATATACAAAAAATTTGTGATGGTTCCCTTAAACACCTCTCTTCAGCAACACTTAAACTCTCTACAAAATATAAATATATATGTATCCGAGCAGTCCTTCTGTCAAAGACCATAAACATTTACGACCATTAAACTTACGCAAAATATAAATGTATGGAATGAATGACTTATATCTATTTCGTATACCGTCAAAATATTGGGTCAAGTAAATACAATGACAGAAGTCTGACAAATAGAATACTGCCAAAGAATTAACTACAAAATTTAAGCAACAACACGTAAGCAAAATTGACTAAAGAGTAATCATTTTTAAATCCTGCCTACTACTTCTGCACCAAAATCAGCGTCCAAAACATAAACTGCTTAAAATAAGAAAATGACAAGAAACCAACACAGTAAATCAGTGTAGTATCTTTTAACACGTAAAAGCCTCAATAATCTCATTGAATTACATGCGCAAGGTTAAAACAGAAATAAGAAACCACCAGTGGACAGAGGTAGTGTACCTTTGTTTATATCAGCGCTTCCAAACCTTTTCAGCTGGCGGACCCCTTCTTCAGTCGAAAATCCATGGTGGACACTTAGTCAGTCAAGAGCATAGTAGCTTTAAATTTCAGAGCGAAACGCATTGGAACTGAAAGCTTTTTAATGCAAGTGCCATGTTCCCAATGACCCCCATTCCAGCCCCCCCCCCCCCCCCCCGAAGTATCAATAGTCTTTGGTTTAGAGATGAATGAAAACAACTTGAAATTAACGATCCAGTTTGAATTCCCAATGGATTTACTCCCTTTGTTCAACACACTATAGCCTGTTTAAAATTATTTGGTAATTGACATTTCACACATTGGAGCTGCCTTCCTCCAAGAGCAATCAACATCACGTCCAAACTGTTCGCTGTTGACAAGCTGCCGCTTGTGGTCTGTTCACTTCCACTGTTTGGCTACTGTTGTGTAAGGAGCATGTGTATTTCGTAACAGTCGTGTGTGTGTGTGTGTGTGTGTGTGTGTGTGTGTGTGTGTGTGGGTGGGTGGGTCGGTGGGTGGGTGGTTTTTCGTGAAATCCGAAGAAAAATATTCAAATGTATGTAAAGTCTATGGGACTTAACTGCTGAGGTAATCAGTCCCTAGTCTTACACTCTATTAACCTAAGTTTAACTTCCGCTAAGAACAAAACACACACACACACACACACATATGCCCGAGGGAGGACTCGAACCTCCGGCGGGAGCGGCCGCGCAATCCACGACGACATGGCGCCTTAGACTGCGCGGCCATTCCGCGTGGCTGTGAAGAAAAGAGGCAGACCCATGATACGGGATACAAACACATCACGAAAGAAAAGAGGCCAAGGAATTGACTTTAAAGGACTATTGTGACATCTGTTGTGCAATGTGTGGCAATACACTCACCTAGTTTACATGCGTTTCGTAAACCGATGTCCCAATTGTCCTTTTGGTTGGTCAGGTAAACACTTCAAAATTAATTCCGGAAATCTGTTTTTATAACGCAGTTTTCCAGTTCGACAATCGATTTTCGTGACCATGTAAACAGCTCGGAAAGTCTAGTTATTTTTACGTCTTTGCGTATCTACTGAACGGCAGCTGTCAGTTCATAGCCGGCAGCTAGCAGGCGGCGTTGAAACCTGTACTGTCAGTTGGTAGCTGGCAACTGGCAGGCAGCGTGGCAACAGTTTAGCCACAGCTGACAACTTCAACTACTACTTGGACACTATGTAGTGGCAGTCAGCCTTGACTGTAAACAAATTAGGAAAACAAACGAACAGACTCTCTTATTTCTATATAAGAAGACAGCATTTCCCTGAACGTAAAACTTTTTTTTTCAAAGGAAACAATTCTGGCAGAGGATGTTTACCTTTTACAAGGTAGCACGTGAAACCTCATTTGTTTACGCTCGCAGCCAGTTGCCAGTTGCCACAATATACTGTCAGAATAATAGCAAGTTATTGTAATTGAAGTATAGGCAAGCCATATTTTTAACTGAGAGGACGGAATATATTATAAAGAAAAGAATTCAGTTTTAGAGATCATTTTAATTTTCGTAACAAAACTATCAATGCCAACAGAATTCAATTAATAATTATTTTGTAAATGATAGAAGACAGAAACAAAATTCCTACAGAATTATAGTTCAGGTACGTTCACTGAGCATCTACGAAGAAAAATGGTTTCTTCTTTGCTCTAGATGAGTCTGTAGGAATAATAATGGAATCCTAATGTGATGGTTGAGGGTGCTTTTGCTGGCACAATTTTGAAAAGTTGGGTTCAATTTTTGACAACTGGAGACGGATTTCTGGTTCCGTGTCTAGACAGCTTCGGTACTTAGTTTTGTGGGCAGCATAGCTCTAGAATCCAGATTCACACATGTATGTTGTGGCAAACGGAAGAAATACACGTTTTGCCTTTTCAACAAGGGGGTACTATTTCTTGTTATCCAAACGGATCCAAAAGTGTGAGTAACCGTCAATGTCAAAACTTGATTTCAGGTTAGGGTGTGTGGCAATTTCTATCAACAACTCGTACTCATTGGATGATAGAATGTTCGGCTTTTTGAATACAGTGAATAGGTTGACCACTCATTGGTATTTCTGCAGCTTCTCATCTTCAGCTGTTGGGAAATAATGCTCCAACAATGACATCAAGCTTCGGAGATGTTCCAGGATTTGATAAAACAAATTCTTCCTAAGCGCCAATGTTTTGTTTTTCAAAGACTCCTTGAGAAGAGGAAAATACATCCCCCTCCTCCACATTCTCTGCCCAAAAATTGATTTTCCTCTTGAATGCTCGAACTTTGTCGATAGCAGTGACCTTTGTTTCACTTTGCCCTTGGAGTGAAATATTCATTTCGTTCATTTTGGAGAAAATATCTGACAAATAGGCAAGTACACACTGCCAATTTTCGTCACTAATAAGGTCTGATAATTTGGTGTTATGCTCCAAAAGGAAAGCTAAGACTTCCAATCTTAATTCGTACGACCTAGAGAGTGCATTCCCACGTGCGAGCCATCTCACTTCTGTGTAGTGAAGCAGGGAACGATGAAGGCTTCCCATATCTTCACACAGTATTGTCAAAAGTCTCGACTTCAACGGCCTTGATTTTATGTAGTCAATGATTTGAATGGATTCGTCTAAAACTTTCTTGAAAGAAAGTATATCTGTGGAGAGTACAAATGACTACTGGTGCAGTTCTTAACGTTTTCTTTTATTTTCGTTATTGCTGCGACTGTAGGACCAGTCATAGCTTTTGCACCATCTGTGCACACATCTATGCAATTAGACCATGAAACTTCGTTAGTCCTTAAAAAATCATCCAACAGACGGAATATTTCATTACCTGTTGTGTTGGCAGGTAGCGGTCTGCACAGTAAGAGGTCCTCCTCAATACATCGAGAATATTCATAACGGGCAAAAGCCAATAAAATCGCTAATGCTGCAACATTCGTGGATTCATCTATCTGCAGAGAAAATGAATTGTGTTGGATGCGAGAAACAAGAGTGTCTTTCACATCATTTGACATGTCAACAATGCGTCTCTTGACAGTATTGTTTCATAATGGCACCGAAGGTACAAGCTTTACTGCCTTTTCGTCTAGCATGCAAGAAACAATATCATTAGCACACGACTTTATGAGATTTTCTGCAATGGTATTACCTTTGCCGGTTTTTGCCACTCGATAACTAACCAAGAAAGAAGTTTTTAATGAATTTTAATTAATTTTTTTTGCATGAGCTTTCATGAAATGCTGAGAAGCAGCTAGTTCAGCACTTTTCCTTTTGAAAAAATCGATGTCTTTACCCTGGAAACCCGGGTGAGTACCTTCAGAATGACGGCGCAATTTAACTGGAACCATTGAACTGTTCGGAAGGACTCGCGCACAAATTACACACTGAGCTTGATCCTCCTTGTCTCCATAAAGCCTATTTCTAAATAGCTTTCATTGTACTTACGCTTCTTGGTTATTCCGCTTCCACAGGATATTGCAACCAATGGAGTACTTGCAGCGTTTTCACATAATAAATCCTGCTGTGGAGCTTCTTGTGATTGTTCTTCTATTTGTCGTCCTCCCTCCTCATTCATTTCTACTGGAAACTTCCCTTGTTGTGAAGGCGATAGTGAATCTGCACCCTTCTTCAATGATCCTGACTTCAGCCACCGATCGATGTTAGAAGTAATAAACTGGTCAAAAATCGACTTATAAAGTAGGTAGTGCACTGACAAAGCAAGTTTAACATTTAATGATGCCTAGGGCCGATTACGTGCCAGCGCAAGCGTAGAAGGTTTCAGCGCATCTAGCGCCGTGAACCGGCGCACAAACGACCCCCGTATAGTTGCGAAACAGTCGATCAGAGAAGCCACATTCTCCGGCACTAAACTGTGAATGCGTTCTCACTTACGAACCGCAAAGGCTGTTTGGGAATATGACCTGAAGTAAAAGGACACATGTTTTTAACACGAAAGAAAATAGTGATGAATTTGATTTTCACATTTTTATTCAATAATTTTACTCATTATTTTACACGATTTGGTGAAAGGTGGCCGCGGACCTCCTAGAAATAGCCGGCGGACCCCTAAGGGGTCCGCGGACCACATGTTAGGAAGCCCTGGTTTAAATCTTAGCTATTCATAACTCGTCATCAATCCTACCAAAAGATCGTTACAAAAAACTTCAACATAGTAAATATAAGTTCATAAAGGACGTTTCCTTACACTGCAAAAATTCTTTAGAAGTAAACCAGGAAAGGTTTGTGACACGAAATTGAAATGGAAGAAACAGTCGCAAACAGTTGGGAGACTCCGTTGGTGCCAGCCATGTCATGATAGACGGAAGTCCCCGAAGATGAGTGAAACTCTACCCAAGAATCATAAAAAAACATGTTGTTAGACATGCTACAAACAAATTCAAATATTTCACTAAATCATACTATCTATCTTTGCATGTTTGAATCAAATATAATCGCTGATGCCAACAATGGTTAGTAGCAAGCTCAGTAAATAAAGAGTAGTTGGCATCTGACCGCGATGAGCAGGACACCCTCCTGGAACGACGGTTCTCACTTTTGATTTAGTGGCACATAGTATTGTTAAATAAGGTGCATTCTAGAATGTTTATGTGATGGAAACATGTTTGATAGTAATAAATAGTAGCTTAAAATAGAAATGGGTGCAATAAATTTTTAGTGGAGGAAACACTATTCGTTATAATCAATGTTTAGCAGTCAAAAAAGTGAAGAAGGAGAATTATTACTACATTGTCCAGTCATATTAATGTGAGCACTTGTCAAAAGCCTGAATAAGCAGCTCTTTCAGCATGGACCCTACGAGACGTTCAGGAAGAGAGTGAATGAAGTTCTGGAAGTTACCGACAGGGTTGTGGGGCCATGCCGACTTCAGAGCCGTTGGCATCTGTCATAGGTTTCTAGGCTGAGGGTCCATGGCGCTCACAGCCCGATCTCTGTTTTTGTGGCGATTCCTGGACGATTTCGTCATTCTGGAAGGCACAATGGATCAAAGGAAGTATCCATTCATTATTAGTGAACATGTCCACCCATATATATAATTGGTATTTCCTCAACACGATGGCATCTACCAGCAGGACGATGGAACATGCCACTCACCTTGCAGTGTACAAGCGTGGTTCGAGGAGCACCAGCATGAGTTTACAGTTGGGCGTTGGATGAAGGCCTATCTTATGTAGCATTTCATTCGTTGCTACTTTATCGTTGACTGTTAGATACCAGTCGGCTACGACGCGTGATGGTAACATGTCGCTGTGCACATTCTGCCATACTATACTCCAATGTGTATGTGGATGTTTTTCTTCGAGACGATTTCTGTGGTTTGTTGTCATGAGAAGGTCATAAAGTTTCCTGTTCGTCAGGCTTCCTTTATAGCCGATGTTGTGTCGAATGTAGATCATTTCCATGTAGTACAGCCGCACATGTCGGTAAGAAAGTGGAATGCCGGTGATATTAATGGGTGGGTCAAGGCTATGAGGCTTCCAACGCTGAATGAGGTTTGTGATGACACTGGTCCTCCAGGTACGAAACTCCTTCCTGATGCGATTTAGGAGCAGGGTGACACATTCTTTGTGTACATTAATTTGGTTAAGGCCGCCTATGGACGAAGATAAGGTTACGGTATCGAATTGAACTCTGAAAATGTGCCCTCTAAAAAGAAACCAACATAACGCTTGTTGTATAGTCTTGGCTAGATGGTGGGAGACTGGAAGAAATTGAGCCAAATAATTCATCTTGCTTGTAATGGCGATCTCTATGCTCTTAACTCTCTGTAGTATGTTCAAGTCACGGTCGGAGTGAAGTATCAAAGGAGCACGTAATTTATTAAGCATGTGTGACCAGTTCTTCGTCAGGAATTTGTCTAGTTTGGCCTCAAAGTTAGCACCGAGAGTTGTGTGATAATCCTTGACCTTGCACAAAAAAATGGTTCAAATGGCTCTGAGCACTATGCGACTTAATTTCTGAGGTCATCAGTCGCCTAAAACTTGGAACTAATTAAACCTAACTATCCTAAGGACACCACACACATCCATGCCCGAGGCAGGACTAGAACCCGCGACTGTAGCGGTCACGCGATTCCAGACTGAAGCGCATTTAACCGCACGCCCACACCGGCCGGCTTGACGTTGCACATGGGATATGTCTCCGATACCGCCTCCGATCTGCAAAGCTGTGGTTTTAGTTGTATTTAGTATTGCTCCTGAAAGAAATGTGAATGTTTGCAAAAGAGTTTCTGCTGACAGAAGTTGTTGCGCTGATGACACAGTTACGCATATATCGTCAGCATACGCAGTGCATGGGATGGTGACAGACTCCACGCTAAGCCTGATTCCGCTATGCGCTAAGTTGTTCAGTAGCGGCTGTACTGCAGTGGCGTACAAAATCATTGACAGAGGACATACCTGGCGGATGGATTGCCCAATGGAAACTTCTTTTGTAAAATGGCCATTAATGAGAATCCATGAAGAGGCGTTTGTAGTAAATTTGCGAATTAATTCTATGAGATGAGGTCCAAATCATAGTTTCTTCATGCTTTTAAAGAGGAAGTCATGACGTACACGGTCATAAGCTTTCTGAAAATCTAGAAAGATCAGAGCGCCCTGTCCTTTGGTTCCAGCATATGAGCAGATGATGTCTCTCAAATCGCAGGCAGCTGAGATTGCTCTTCGGCCTTGCACTCCACTGTACTGGTAACTGCCTAAAACCTTGTACATAGCGGTTTGCATCCGTAGCTTAATCGATCTGGTAATGATTTTGAAATCGGCATTCAGGGGTGTGATGGGTCGTATGTTTTCGACCTTCCTGCTGTTTTTTTCGGTAAGGGCAAGATGATACCTTCCGTAAATGCCTTGGGTATTACTTCCAGGTGCCAGATTTCATTCGCTATCTCGAGGAGCGTCGGGCCGAAGAGGTTCCAGTATCGCTGGTAAGACTCCGCGCTGAGACCGTCGGGTCCTGGTGATTTCTCTTTCTTTGCACTGTGGACCGCCAGTCGGATTTCGTCCTCTGTGAAAACAGATTCCAGATTTGCATTATCCTGTTGTGACAAGCGGCAGCTCAAGGTCTTAAGAAAATTGTCCCACTAGTGTTCATCAACGGATTGCTTCTTGTAAAGTTGACTACAATAGTCGTAGACGTGCGAGATGATGTCACGTTGCTTCGTGATGGCATTCTCAGCGTCATCAACGACGGCTTCAATCAACATGGCTTTACACCTTTGCGTCATTCTCAGGATGTGGTACAGCGAGGCCCGTTCTTCGGCGGCAACATCTTTGGGGTGGGCTCGCACGATGATGCCTTGAATTCGTTTGCGTTGTATCGCCGTGATTTTCGCTTTATATCGTTTGATCTTTACATCGCTATCGCGATTAGGATTGGTAGTGCGACTGTACAGTTGTCTCAAACAGCGATAATAAAATTCAATAGTCTGTTTATGCCAAAAGCTGTTTTGTCGGGCGTAGCTCATGAGGGTGAGGTGTAATTTACGCTTGGCACACTGAATCCACCACTGTAGAAGGCTAGCGTAACGACGTCGGTGCCGCTGGAGCTGTTGCCATGTTTCGTTCACCTCCTTTTCAAGTTGGGCATCCTGCAGAAGGCTGACATTCAATTTCCAGTAGCCTTTCCCACAGTAAATTTTCTGGCGTTGTAGGTTAAGGTAACACTGATATGCACAGTGCTCGGAGATGTTCACAGGAGCTATGTCACAGTTCACAGTGTGTCACTGGAGGGCATCGGACTCATAGATCCTATCCAGCTGACTGGCAGAATGACTGGTTACGAAGGTGTTCAAATGGTTCAAATGGCTCTGAGCACTATGGGACTTAACACCTATGGTCATCAGTCCCCTAGATCTTAGAACTACTTAAACCTAACTAACCTAAGGACAGCACACAACACCCAGTCATCACGAGGCAAAGACAATCCCTGACCCCGCCGGGATACGAAGGTGTACCCTACCCGTTCACCGTGCAGCTGTTCCCATGTATCGTGAAGACGCATGCCATGAAGTAAATGTTCGATACATCTGTTCGTGTTAGGAGTTTGGTCTATGTTGTTCAGCACACAATTGAAGTCACCACCAAGGATGAGATGTGCACTGTAAGCGCTAAGAAGAATGGGAACCTCGTTTTCTATAAAAAATTGAACGATCTCTCTTATGAGTGCTACCTGAGGGGGCGTACACATTAACAATCTGCACACCACTCACTCGAAGAGTAATGCCACGACCACTAGGCAAAATGGCTCTGAACACTATGGGACCCAACATCCGAGGTCATCAGTCCCCCAGAACCTAGAACTACTTAAGCCTAACTAACCTAAGGACACCACACACATCCATGCCCAAGGCAGGACTCGAACCCGCGACTGTAGCGGTCGCGCGGCTCTGGACTGAAGCGCCCAGAACCACACGGTTACACCGGCCGGCACCACTAGGCAGCCGCTGCACGTCCGTAAAGGGTATACCGTCGCGCAGACGTATGGCAGTTCCTACAGCATCCTGGATATTGATGTTATCAATAAGAACGTAACCGGGCGCTTCTAAGACTGTGACTACCTCCTGTAGGAGGGCAATGTCAACGCTGGCACCATACAAGAAATCTGTTAGCGAACGGAGCTTGTAACAACATAGCTCTAAGGCCGTACGGATTTATTTTGCCTTTTGTTTTGGTTTGATGTTATAACATTGAGTATCTGTAAAGGTTGTTGGATTGAATCGATATCATAAAATTGTATACTCCTTTCTTTGCAAAAACTTTGATGTCATGGTTTGATTCTATGCAATGTAGTATATCTGTCATTTAAATTCTTTGTCCCATTTGGAGGGAACAAAACTTACTGTATATAATGGTAATTTCTACGTGAATAATTTTTTGTAGAAATGTCAATATGTGCAAATGTTCTGTTTTATTTAAAATGATTGTTCTCTGTTATGTAAACTGCTGACCTCCACTTAGGATTCTTAATTAGTTTGTATGAAAAAGGTGTAGTGTTTCCCCTCCGGAACGGAACTGTGTACCGCGCGCAAATTGTGGTTGGCCTAGGTAGAAAAGGTGGAACCAAGAGTCAGTCGGGGACGAGCTACCAAACTGTGCACTGGCATGTAAAAGATGTATACTGTGTTGGTTCCGAGAGAGGCTTTTTCTCCCACTTTCCAATGCCTCGGATGGATAGATAAATAACTGGAACGATTCTGGAATTGGTATTCACCATCACCACCAAGAAGAGCCAAAGTCCAGCAATTTTGCCTGCAAATCCACCTACCAACATGCAGTTGCCACCACATTGCGCAATCACTGTAAAGGAGTACTATAATAATGTACAGTGAAGGATCAGCTTATTGAGTGTTTTAGTGTGCACAAATATAAGGTAACTTATAACTGAATTTATGTACCTACCTTGATTTTTTCCCAATCACACCACCTCTCAGGTTCCTCTCTATTTGAACTACGATTACCGAGTGTCCTATTTTGTGGAAAAAAATGAAAGCTTCAAAATTAGACA
The DNA here is from genome assembly GCF_023864275.1 of Schistocerca cancellata. NCBI lineage: Eukaryota > Metazoa > Arthropoda > Insecta > Orthoptera > Acrididae > Schistocerca > Schistocerca cancellata. Next base: position 855,820,043 of record NC_064629.1, on the reverse strand, counting down.
GTTAATTAAATAACGTTGTTTTATCTTTGATGAGAAGGGAATATTCAGGTTTACTGTGGATTTAGTGAAATTGTGGGAAGCAGTATATGTAGTTTTGTGAAGTTTCAAAGTCACCTATTTAATCATTTACTTGAAAGTAGAAGACTGTGGTAATAAAGATAATTTGCAATTTCTTTTAAAAATTAAAATTCTTAAAACTGAGGCTTATAAAGTTTTGCTTAGTTAATGATCATAGTGCTGCCTGTAGTAAATTTTAAAAGGTGTGTCAGTTTCTTGTAAATTTGTCAACATTGTGTCTCACTGCAGCAAAAGTCGTGAATTGCAGTTGTGGAGTTATATTTGCTTGCTAAGCACTTGTTTCTTTCGGGTATTGAAAGTGCATATTAATAGTGTAATAAGATCCACAGGTTATCTTTTAGCACTATTTATGAAAACAATAATTTCTTTATTCAAAAGACAGTGACAAGTAATATGTTAGTGAACTCCAATTAACTTTCATTTTAAATAGTAAAGTATCCAACTGAGAGAGACTTAACCTGTTACCAGCTCATAATTTTGCAGTGAGCAACATTTATAATTCTATGTCAATTAGGAAAGTGTTTGAAAAATAATACTTAACCTATATCCAATTTATGATTGTGCAGTGAATATTAATAGTAATGTTATAAAGACCATTTAGTTTGAATAAGCCCTGAAAGTAACAGTGTGTTTCGTGATCTGTTATATTTACGCAAGTAGTTTGTTCTGCTCTGTTAGCTTTGATACAAATGCTTTTGATAAAACGACAGTAATAAAAACATAATCCGAGGAAGCTTCTCACATCTCTTGCCTAATTAGGCTGGCGACCGTTTTCCTTATTCTTTAAACAGTATAGCTAGTTTAAATATTATTTATTACTGTTTAAATATTTACGTATTTCTGACTTTCACTTCCGATACGTCATCTCCGTTAGGTATATCACGGTCAACATAACGAAATTCCTCTCAGAGGGTAACACTGCTCCGTTGCGTTATATCATAACTGCTTTAATAAGATAGTTTTATTTTATAACCTGCCTCCAACTTTAAGGTTATGGTACAGCAGTAGCATACAGAAGTGTTATAAGCTTCACCGCTCTTTGAATCATATTGACGTTAAGTGTGGTAATATTGTAGGTTTAGCTGTCACACATGATGGCTCATAGGACAATGAGCTGTGAGTGTTGGGATCGTCCTTCTCGACGGCTTTGAAACAAGTTCGTTGGTAACGTCTGGAGTATGAGGCGAAACGTCAAAGCCATAACGGATCAGGGAGCGGAAAAGATAGCAGCACGATGGTCATGCGCGAGAGCAGCTACCGCTGCATCTCCTCGTCCTGCTGCCGCCACGGCTCATTGCTGTCGGGGTGCTGCGCGGTACGCGCGCCGCCCTGCCCGCCACCGCCGGCTGAGTCTGTCAACGTGGTCGCTTCCGCCTGGCCACCACGCGGGGCTGCGACTGACGTCAGCGAGTTCCTGCGGGAGCGCTGCTGCAGCTGCTCGCTGCTCTGCTCGCTCTTCCTCTTAGCCGTTACGGTGCTCTGTTCCCTCTCGGCGCTCAGTACTGCCTTCAGGTGCTTAGTTTGTTCACGAATGCGTTCTTGCCTCGCGGTGTTCTCGCAGCGCACTGAGCAAGAAGACTGAGTTTCAGTCTCGCTGCCACTTTCTCACATGTGTACGGGTCTCAAATCATCCGACTTTTCCTCTTTGCTACTATTCCCTTTGCTTCTCCTTCGGCGGCCTTTCTTCGTTTCTGCTGCAGTCTCTGCCGACAGGGGTGGTTCAGGCTAACTGATCTGCACCCACTCCTGCATCTCACACGGCTTAGTTTCAGAGGTGGCTGGCGCATCGTTAGTATCCAGCGGTAACTGTGCCGGCGAGGATGGCGGGGCCGAATCGACGTCCGTCCTACCGTGAATGTCTTTGACACTGCATTCCACCTGAACTGGCATCTCCGCCTCGTAAACATGTTCCGGCTGCCGCAGTTGTGGTACAGTCTACGCGACTACCTCACTCAATAGCGGAACAAGCCTTTCACTACCGTCTGCAGGACGTTCCCGTGGAAGCTGAAATGGACGTCGACGTGTGCAGTTCATCCGCTGATGTTCTGTTGAATGGCAGATCGAGCTGGTAGGGGGTTGTCCAATGTAAGTTACCTGTGCGCAACATTCGCCAATGACAACATACGAAAGTACATGCTTTTTTAAGTCTACACGTACACTTCGCACGCCGCTGTTAACTTGATAGCGATATGTACTCGACCATTTTTCATTGGTAACTGATAGCGCCGTACAGTGACAGAGAACGTGCAGTCACATCATTAGGGCACTCAGGTGGCACGTTAAATACCCTGATGGTTTTCACTCCGTATCCCGAAGGCACGATTTGGACATTACTAATAACTGCCATCATTATGACGAAATGATCTCACGCCAGCATGCTCCTCAACGAATTTCTCGTAAGTGTCACTCGAAATAAATTTGACAAATAACGAGTACTGCACAAAGTCCAACAAGAACGTATCGACTATATCCTCAGGCAATTTGAAATCTTCAAATATCCACTCGTGAATTTCAAACGCCGTCTGTCGCAATGCAGCGCGATCGCCGCGCGGGATTAGCCGAGCGGTCTTGGCACTGCAGTCATGGACTGTGCGGCTGGCCCCGGCGGAGGTTCGCGTCCTCCCTCGGGCATGAGTGTGTGTGTTTGTCCTTAGGATAATTTAGACGTAGTGCCCACCTGGCTAGTCGTCTCGTTGGATCCTTAAGACCTGTCAGCCAAGAAAGTGAATGACGGTCTGTAACAACTGTGAATGGCCCTCTATAGAGATACTGTCGATATTGGCACATGGCCCAGATCACAGCAAGACATTCTCTTTCTGTAGTTGAGTAGTTGCTCTGAGCTTTTGTAAGTGTCCTAGAAGCATAGGTTATAACCTTCTCTTTTCCATCCGAAATTTCCAGCAGAACAGCACCAATCCCATACCCACTGGCACCTATGTGTAGTTCTGTAGGTGCTCTCTCTCATCATGCAGACCAAGTACAGGGTCAGTCGTCAAGTTTTTCTGACCACATCGAAAGAATCTTGTTGAACACCACCCCGGATAAATTTAGCATCAGCTTTTAACTTGGAGTGGCCTGGCTTTGATACAAATGCTTTTGATAAAACGACAGTAATAAAAACATAATCCGAGGAAGCTTCTCACATCTCTAATACTTTTAGAAATAGGGAGTTCTGTTATAGATCTCACCTTTTCTGGGTCTGGCCTCACACCTTCATTTGACACAAGGTGTCCAAGAATTTTTATTTCTTTTGCTCCAAAGAGACAGTTTCTTGGACATTTAAGAACGACCCTCAGTCTTTCTGTATGTTCATCAGATGTTTCTGAGAACACTATAATGTCATCTAAATAACCATAGACACATCGTCCACTTCAGGGGCCTTAGAAGATTATCCATCATCAGCTCAAAAGTCGCTGGTGCATTACACAAACCAAACGGCATTACCTTAAACTCATACGAGCCCTCAGTGGTGATGAATGCAGATTTCTCACGATAAGCCTCACACTCGGATGCGCGTCTTCCTGTCCACAGTATGTCTCATCTCGTCTAGCATAATCTTCGAGCGACTACAGTCTATAATTGCCTGAGAAACTTTCAAAAATTCCCATCTGAGAATGACGTCATGACTACACTCTCGTAAACCGATGAATTCTAAGGGCTGTGTATGGCCACTTATACCCACACGAATGGTACATCTTCCTGTAGGTCTTACATATTTCCTATTACCCACCTTCAGCAGAGATGGTTTGTTGTTGATGAATACGGTTTTCTGCAACTGGCGACGCTACTTCTCCGAAATGACTGAATATGATGATCCAGAGTCCACAAGAGCTGGAGCTGGTCGGCCATCCGTGAGGGTATTGACGTAGTTTCCTATCATTTTTGTAGTGATCTACGGCGGACGATTTTTCTCTTCGGTGGCCTCACCTCCAAAGAAGGTCGCATCCTTTAGTTTTCCAGGTTGCGGCCGCTAGGTGATTGGCTGGAGCTTGGTGAGCGTCCTCTCCAGCGGCTAGTTTGCGGCGATGGTGACCTGCGTCGTCCTGCACCCACATCTCCTTGTTCATCTTCGTCGTCCTGGAGTTGGCGTCGGCTGGGATTGGTCTGCTGTCTTCTGGCGCGGGCGTCATGAAATATCCGCCGCCTTTCTCGACAATAGCTCACCACATGTCCCGGTCGTCCGAAGTGGAAACATACTGGTTGGTTATCCTGGGTCCACCAGACGTCAGTCTTTCTTGTTGCCCAAACAGGTACCTCTTGCGGCGTTGTATGAACGTAACACTGCCTAGGTCTCGACTTTCTCGCCGTTTTAAAGGGAAATAAAGGACGAGAGATTGAGTTCAATGTCTGTTCCATTTCCTCCCTTAGGACCTTTTGAATTGTCTCGGTTTTTTGCTCTCTGTGCAATCCAAGTGCCTTCTGAACTTCCTCTCTCACTATCTGGCGAAGTTGCTTCCTCCATCACAGACATCGATACGACGCTTGGAAGCTGTACAAACTTCCTGCGTGTAACTCTTTTTTGATACATTGTCTCGACATACTGGCACCATGTTATGAATTCGTCTGCTGTCGAGACCTCCTTCAGTAGTAGGGCTTGATACATGTTCTCAGCAACACCCTTCATGAGATGTGCAACCTTATCTTCCTCCTTCATTCTAGGATCCACTATTTTACACAGCTCCAAGACGTCTTAAACGTATGATGCTGTAGTTTCTCCTGGACGCTGTGCCCTGCACTTTAATTTATCTTCAGCCTTGCACTTCTGTCGTTGTGTGTCGCAAAAATACTTGCGCAGTTCCGCCTGAAATACTTCCCAGCTTGTGAACTTCTCCTCACTGTTCTCATACCATTGCTTGGCAGTGCCCTCCAAGTAGAAAAAGAAGTTAGCCAAACACACGGTGTCATCCCATTTTTTAAATTTGGGTATACGCTCATATACCCTCAGCCATTTGTTTGGGCCTTGGCCTTCGTCACCAGAGAACCCGGAAGGAAGTCTGATGTGGTGGTACACAGTTGCTGTCATCGTAACGTCTTCTTCTGTCTCCGGTAGATTGCGATCTGTTGAATATGACACGAACTCGGGTTTCTCGTCACGTAAACGGCGCCTTTGTTGTGGCCTGATGGGAGCCACTGTGTCGTCGATAATGTGCGGTATCACAAGTTCCAATACCCAGAAATATATATATTCCAGTACAATGATTCTTGACATTGATGGATATTTCTAGAATGTACTCGAACCGAATACAGAAATTAAAATTGTACAGGCCAGGTGAGTTTTGAGCTCACGGCCCTCCATGAAACAGTTTTGTATCACAACCACTACACCACGGTGTTAGCTTCTTCTGTGGCAATATGAGTGAGAAGAATATTTGCAGCGAAGTGTGGAGCCAGAATTACGTGTAACCAGCTGAAAAAATGTTTCAATCGGAGCATAAAAAATGCGAAACATTCTCCTGGTAATTGAAAGATTCTGATCTTAAAGTGCCTTATTCTACTTCCGACAGAATATTGCCGCGCTGGATTAGCCGAGTGGTCTTGGCGCTGCAGTCATGGACTGTGCGGCTGGTCCCGACGGAGGTTCGAGTCCTCCCTCGGGCATGGGTGTGTGTGTTTGTCCTTAGGATAATTTAGGTTAAGTAGTGTGTAAGGTTAGGGACTGATGACCTTAGCAGTTAAGTCCCATAAGATTTCATACACATTTGAACATTTTTTTGACGGCATATTTAAAAATTTTCCCAGATATCATGGCGTGCAAGCATATTCACGATCGTGTTAACATGCAAACTCATCTCATTCAACTCGCCTCTCACACTCACAGGCCCCCGTAACTAGAACTCCCTCACACCCCTTGTCCATCTCTGTTAAGTCGGTCATACCGATCCTCTCCCACTCCCAGCCAAGAGTTGAGTGCCGGAAAAATCCCATTTTCATACGCGGCGTTTTGAAATACACTGCTGGCCATTAAAATAGCTACAGCAAGAAGAAATGCAGATGATAAAAGGGTATTCATTGGACAAAAATATCAGACTAGAACTGACATGTGATTATATTTTCACGCAATTTGGGTGGATAGATCCTGAGAAATCAGTACCCAGAACAACCACCTCTGGCCGTAATAACGGCCTTGATACCCCTGGGCATTGAGTCAAACAGAGCTTGGATGGCGTGTACAGGTACAGCTGCCCATGCAGCTTCAACACGATACCACAGTTCATCAAGAGTAGTGACTGGCGTATTGTGACGAGCCAGTTGCTCGGCCACCATTGACCAGACGTTTTCAATTGGTGAGAGATCTGGAGAATGTGCTGGCCAGGGCATCAGTCGAACATTTTCTGTATCCAGAAAGGCCCGTACCGGACCTGCAACATGCGGTTGTGCATTATCCTGCTGAAATGTAGGGTTTCTCAGGGATCGAATGAAGGGTAGAGCCACGGGTCGTATCACATCTGAAATGTAACGTCCACTGTTCAAAGTGCCGTCAATACGAACAAGAGGTGACCGAGAGGTGTAATCAATGGCACCCCATACCATCAAGTCGGGTGATACGCCAGTATGGCGGTGACAAATAACGCTTCCAATGTGCGTTCACCGCGATGTCACCAAACACGGATGCTACCATCGTGATGCTGTAAACAGAACCTGGATTCATCTGAAAAAATGACGTTTTGCCATTCGTGCACCCAGGTTCGTCGTTGAGTACACCATCGCAGGCGCTCCTGTCTGTGATGCACCGTCAAGGGTAACCGCAACCATGGTCTCCGAGCTGATAGTCCATGCTGCTGCAAACGTCGTCGAACTGTTCGTGCAGATGGTTGTTGTCTTGCTAACGTCCCCTTCCGTTGACTTAGGGATCGATAAGTGGCTGCACTATCCGTTACAGCCATGCGGATAAGATGCTTGTCATCTCGACTGCTAGTGATACGAGGCCGTTGGGATCCAGCACGGCGTTCCGTATTACCCTCCTGAAGCCACCGATTCCATATTGTGCTAACAGTCATTGGATCTCGACGAACGCGAGCAGCAATGTCGCAATACGATAAACCGCAAACGCGATAGGCTACAATCCGACGTTTATCAAAGTCGGAAACGTGTTGGTACGCATTTCTCCTCCTTACACGAGGCATCACAACAACGTTTCACCAGGCAACGCCGGTCAACTGCTGTTTGTGTATGAGAAGTAGGTTGGAAACTTTCCTCATTTCAGCACGTTGTAGGTGTCGCCACCGGCGCCAACCTTGTGTGAATGCTCTGGAAAGCTAATCATTTGTATATCACAGCATCTTCTTCCTGTCGGTTAAATTTCGCGTCTGTAGCACGTCATCTTCTTCGTGTAGCATTTTTAATGGCCAGTAGTGTATGTTAGGCAGCGTACTGTCGCGAATGCGTACCAATAACGCGGTAAAGATACCGCAAATTATATTAAATGAGAAACCACAGAAATCTCCAGGGATATTAGTGTGGGGTATAGCCTTCAGAAAACAAGTGTGATGTTTTGTATTACCGTGAGTTTCATTAACAGACAGTAGCAAGCAGTTGTTGTGACTATTCATGTGGCTGTAATGGTTAGCTAAAGGGAGCTGGTGATTAATATATACTTGAGTGTTATGTCGGCGCTTGAAGAAGGTATATTTTCGTACATTCTGCAGCAGAACGACAACAGCAGCGCGTGTAGCGAGTATTTTGTCTGTCAATTTACATTCAAGCAGCTAAGGACGCGAGGTTATGCGCGCCTAGTGTCACTTGTTTTGCTGCCATCGTTGCCGTTATGTTTTTGTATTTTCATGTGGGGAGGCATGCAATGGAATTCGAGGGAAAAGTGTGGGCAGGAACGCGGCACTCAATGGACAGGCGGGCGACCTAGGTGGGCGACGTGCAGCTGGTGGGCGCTCCCTTTGTGCGGCGTGAGCGTCAGAGCGGCCGGCGAACTATGGCGTGCTCATGCGGCAGGCGACGCCCCGCTAGGAACACACACGCACTGTGTGTTTTTGCACGCCCCGTGCGTGCGGATGATTTAACGACGGGACGGCGCTCGGCGCTCGGCGCTGCAGCTGTCAAATGCGGCCGGTGCTGCGCAAGTTGGCATGCCTCGCGCGCGTGGGCGGCTGCGCTGACTGGCAGACGGGCAGTGGGCGGAGTGGCAGGGGCGGTCTCGAGCCTGGCGTTTCCGGAAAGCGCAGGTGTAGCTCTCGCCTGGCAGCAAGGACGGCGCCAGCGTTCGATTGAACTGTCCTTCTCTTTCATAAACTAAAATAGAACATGAAAATGTCAAACTTCATTTCAAACAAATTAAATACGATCCGAGAAGAATCATGAACACAGGAAAAAGGACAAAATTACATTCATAGGCACAGAAACCAAAGGCAACAGTTTTAAATACACAAAACATTATTACATTATTTCGCATCAAATAAGTAACTGAGACTAAAAATCTGTTAATTATAAAGGCTGTTCCAAACGGCCACAACACACCCAGAGGCTCCGCATTATGCAAACAGCGGCCGCCTGCCGTATCGTAAACACTGTGACTACAGGTTGATACGGGAAACTTCTAAAACGAGAAACGAACATATACATAACAACAAACATAACGATCTCACAAGCTCACAAGCCGACCTGAGCTCGGAAGTTTAACACAACGGCAATAACTAAAATTAATACAATATTTTCATAAGCAAGAAAACTTTAAAACCCAACTTCAAATAAAATATACACGGCGTCAGTTAATGGTGCCGCAAATTTACTTTACTTGAAAAGGCAACACACATTGTACCAATATTCGATAAATTGCGCCCACTTCAAATAATTCAATAAAATGGAAATCACACAAAAGCTTTAAAAGGAACTTTACACACATATGGAAATGAAACACCTCCTTGGGAAAGTAACCAGCACATTGACATACTAAATTAACGTAAAGCTAATAAAGCTCACGGCAAAAGAAAAGGGCAAAACACACTAAATATCGAAAGCACGGGCAATGAACGAAGTTTTATATACTTACAGATGCTCTCGTATCATGGCGAAGCAAAGCTCAATTCCGTTCACCCACATACAATAACATTTCATTAGCTCACAACGCCTTCCCAACATGTCACCGACTAAAGGCGCTTAGTACTGATGGTATTCCAATTTTAATGAGCCACCAATACCGCCTTCCATCTCCACGTACGCCTGCATACAATGGATTAACAACACGTCACGAGACTGCCCAGCTTTCACAGCTGTGTACTACAACTTTTAAAGTATACTTCAACATCACACCACTCCGTGACTGCCATAAACTCAGCTTCGGCCAAGAACTGCACTCCACTCGGTGGTAAACCACCACATCCACTAGCCCGTCCATAACTGTCTCCAACAGTCCGCGCTTTCCTCTTTTAAGATTCGGTGCTGCACACTCACCACATCCCTGCAAAGCGATACATTGCAAGCAGATACGAAGAGTCTCTTGTCTACTACGGACTGTCTTAGGATGTGAATCGGAAGTTTTAACGACCTTCCATCGGACCGAAAGGCCAGTTAGGATCGCTTCTCAGGTCAATTTGTACAGAATCGGAAGGTGGGTACCGGCCCGAGTGGCCGAGCGGTTCTAGGCGCTACAGTCTGAAGCCGCACGACCGCTGCGGTCGCAGGTTCGACTCCTGCCTCGGGCATGGATGTGTGTGATGTCCTTAGGTTAGTTAGGTTTAAGTAGTTCTAAGTTCTAGGGGACTGATGACCTCAGCAGTTAAGTCCCATAGTGCTCAGAGCCATTTGAACCATTTGAAAGGTGGGTTGCGTTCCGCATCTGACCCAGTTTATACAGAATGCGAAGCGGGATGTGTGAGCGTCAGAAGGGAGGAAGCAGAATGAAAGAGTTAATTAGAGGAAATCAGAGTATATTCTGAACTTGCCGTATATAGAAGGGGTCGTCCTGGAAGGAAGAAGGAAGATTGGGTTTAACGTCCCGTCGGCGTCGAGGTCATTAGAGACAGAGCACAACCTCAGATTGCGACAACGATGCGGAAGGAAATCGGCCGTGCCCTTTTAAATGATCCAGGCTAGTCTTAGGGGCGATGTTGAAGGTTGACTGTCAGTCTAGAGTGGTGGGAATAAAATAAAAGGATTAGGGATCGGAAGTGATAGCGGTTCACGTCCACGCGGGTGGTGGCTGGTCTGGATGAACAGAGACAGAGGCGAACAACGGCACTGGACCTTCCGCTCTGGTCTGGCTGAGGTCTGGATTACCAGATCGTCTTCCCCGTCCGGCCTCTGGCTTACAACAGAGTGAAGCAGCTGCTGTCGACATCCCAGGACCCTCCAGCGACCACACACGTGACCCACGTCGCACGCTCCATATTGCCTAAAGAGTGGGTTGGAATCGCCAGTTTATTCAACAGAGACACCGGAAAAGTGGCGTGAAATCGGATTCGGCAACTTATACTGGATTCAGTCTGTTCTCTCTGAAAGGCAATCAGGCTTGCATGTAGGCACTGGTTAAAGATATGCTGGGAGAGAGTATGAAAATAACTTTTTAAACTAAATCCGTAAATATTCCCAGTCAACAATCAGTGAAATTCTTTCTGGATAAAGAGTAAGGTGCAGCTATATATGCTCTCGGTAGTTTAAAATGTTTTCCTCAGCATGAACAGTACCACCAGGCGGATTTCGTTCCTACGTCTAAGGATCGTATCCTGTTTGATATGAGTGATGGCGCAAAACTTAAATTCGCTAATAGTCATTTGGAGGGGATCGCACTTTACTGGGGTAATCAAATGCGTGAGTCATTAACCGATATTAATAGTTTGGAGAACTGATTTCTTAACACATACTGAGGGACAGTCAAGCAAATGAGGCTTCAAAAGGACTTTATGAATGGATCAGTCTGTGGACGTGGGCCTCAGTCATTGTGTAAAAGAAAGGAAACGATTACAACACATCAACAGGACGTTGGGGGCTTTAACTGATATTTCCACAATGAAAAGTAGTTCATTGTCACCAGAAGAGGTCACTTAATTCTCAGAATCGGCCCAGTGAATAATTTCCAACATGGTCACAATAACAGCCACAACGATAATGGAAACAATAGGTCGCAGAACGCTCACCATTATAATAATCAGAATATAGCAAACGGAACAAACAGAACAGGTTTTATTCACAAAATAGGAATTATAGCGAGCAGAGAAACAGATTTGTGGTTCTATTAACAAAAATTGCAATAACAGAATTTCTGAAAACTAGAAGACGTCGCGTCCAGGCAGAAGGATAGATGGACTAAGATTAATATACACCCCTGGAAATTGAAATAAGAACACCGTGAATTCATTGTCCCAGGAAGGGGAAACTTTATTGACACATTCCTGGGGTCAGATACATCACATGATCACACTGACAGAACCACAGGCACATAGACACAGGCAACAGAGCATGCACAATGTCGGCACTAGTACAGTGTATATCCACCTTTCGCAGCAATGCAGGCTGCTATTCTCCCATGGAGACGATCGTAGAGATGCTGGATGTAGTCCTGTGGAACAGCTTGCCATGCCATTTCCACCTGGCGCCTCAGTTGGACCAGCGTTCGTGCTGGACGTACAGACCGCGTGAGACGACGCTTCATCCAGTCCCAAACATGCTCAATGGGGGACAGATCCGGAGATCTTGCTGGCCAGGGTAGTTGACTTACACCTTCTAGAGCACGTTGGGTGGCACGGGATACATGCGGACGTGCATTGTCCTGTTGGAACAGCAAGTTCCCTTGCCGGTCTAGGAATGGTAGAACGATGGGTTCGATGACGGTTTGGATGTACCGTGCACTATTCAGTGTCCCCACGACGATCACCAGTGGTGTACGGCCAGTGTAGGAGATCGCTCCCCACACCATGATGCCGGGTGTTGGCCGTGTGTGCCTCGGTCGTATGCAGTCCTGATTGTGGCGCTCACCTGCACGGCGCCAAACACGCATACGACCATCATTGGCACCAAGGCAGAAGCGACTCTCATCGCTGAAGACGACACGTCTCCATTCGTCCCCCCATTCACGCCTGTCGCGACACCACTGGAGGCGGGCTGCACGATGTTGGGGCGTGAGCGGAAGACGGCCTAACGGTGTGCGGGACCGTAGCCCAGCTTCATGGAGACGGTTGCGAATGGTCCTCGCCGATACCCCAGGAGCAACAGTGTCCCTAATTTGCTGGGAAGTGGCGGTGCGGTCCCCTACGGCACTGCGTAGGATCCTACGGTCCTGGCGTGCATCCGTGCGTCGCTGCGGTCCGGTCCCAGGTCGACGGGCACGTGCACCTTCCGCCGACCACTGGCGACAACATAGATGTACTGTGGAGACCTCACGCCCCACGTGTTGAGCAATTCGGCGGTACGTCCACCCGGCCTCCCGCATGCCCACTATACGCCCTCGCTCAAAGTCCGTCTACTGCACATACGGTTCACGTCCACGCTGTCGCGGCATGCTACCAGTGTTAAAGACTGCGATGGAGCTCCGTATGCCACGGCAAACTGGCTGACACTGACGGCGGCGGTGCACAAATGCTGCGCAGCTAGCGCCATTCGACGGACAACACCGCGGTTCTTGGTGTGTCCGCTGTGCCGTGCGTGTGATCATTGCTTGTACAGCCCTCTCGCAGTGTCCGGAGCAAGTATGGTGGGTCTGACACACCGGTGTCAATGTGTTCTTTTTTACATTTCCAGGAGTGTAGAATCAAATGCCATGGACGAAATCTTACGTGACAACATGTGGATAGGATTGGTTTAACATTGGAGTAGGGCTGAAGTATATGAGGAGAAAGTGCAGAATTTAGTGGTAATAAGGAAATAAGTAACTTCAATGATTTAGATTTTCAGTGTGGTGAATCGTCGACATTTTCAGATTGTGGCCACCTACCAATTTACGTCGATGAGTAAGACGAAACGGGTCTATTCATAAGGCGGGTGAGCTGACTTGTCTGAGTTGATCTGCAGTAGTAACGGCGATGATGCACGAGACGAAATACAAGAAATTTAAGCTGTTGCTGATGTTGTAGCCGCAGGAACGTCAGCTTGAGATGAGATACGCCCAGTTGTCAAATGGGGTAGGCAGCACCTACATTGCCGGCCGCGGTAGCCGTGCGGTTCTGACGCTGCAGTCCGGAACCGCGGGACTGCTACGGTCACAGGTTCGAATCCTGCCTCGGGCATGGGTGTGTGTGATGTCCTTAGGTTAGTTAGGTTTAAGTAGTTCTAAGTTCTAGGGGACTTATGACCTAAGATGTTGAGTCCCATAGTGCTCAGAGCCATTTTTCCGATACGATCCAGCGCCGCGTAACGCAGGAGTAGAAAACAAACACCAGGTGGCTAATGCGCGTGCCTACATTGGAGGGAGACTTCGTCCGGCACCGGACTGCCCGATTGGCCGACCAAACATGATTGTTTCCAGTCCGGCAGTGCAGTCCGGTGGTGCACCACGAACAGGATGATCGACAAGGAATTTCTAATTCATCTCCTGAGGAATGACCCTCGCTTGTGGCACTAGCAGATTAAACGCTACCATAACCGGGATATTAAGCGAGAACTGTGGCAATCTATTGGGGAGCAACTATCAGCCAAAGGTAAATATCGAAATTATGTTGCAATAGTTTTACTGCTTGCCTTCAAATCACTACATGTTACTACATATCAGTACTAATTTCAATCATATTACTTCTAACACATAATTTTTTTTATCAAACTGTCAAAAAGAAATAAGTTTTTAATTGCTAAAATACTACTCGATGCGTTTGTTTTGCCACGGATCGACGCCAATCCCATTGAACTATGACCTGAATTTCTCTCTGATAACTTGAGCCTGTTGTGACGGTCTGTTGAACGTTCTTGATAAACCACTTTCTTGACGTGGTGATGCACTGTGTCTTCTTCTAAACTTGCGGAGTTAAAGAAGTCACCACCTTCTCGGTCAATAATTGTGTTGTGCAGTAAGCAAATACATTTCACTATCCTCTCCGCTTCGCCAGGTTCTGTCTCAATACATTTTCCCACTAAAAGCCACTTGGCAGTAATGATACCGAAGGCAAAGTCTACCCATCTTTCAGCCCTCGGTAGTTGTAATTGAAAACTTTTTCTTCGTGTGAGAGATGTCGTTTGGAATAAGATTTCATGTGGTAAGTGTTCAAAGAATATGCATCATCTCCAAGCAAGACAAATGGCACATCGGTAGGTGAAGGTTGTGGTAGCGTAGCATGACAGTTCTCCTAGAATGCAGACAATCTAGAAGCTGGAAACGTTTCTCCATCACTCTGTTTTCCATAACCTCCCACATCTATAAAAATAAATCGGCAACGGTAGTCCGCCACAGCTTGTAAAAACTATTGAAAAAAACTTTTTGCAGTTAAGAAACATAGTTGTACTTTGTTTTGGACATTTAATTCGGATATGTTTGCCATCAATGCATCCAACTGCATGAACAAAATTCCACCGCTCGTGGAATACTCTCGCTATTTCTTCAAAATTTTTCGGATGCCGAACCGGTAGATGTCGCTGTCAGAAATTCCACCATATCGCATACACAACTGCCGAGACACAGTTACCCACTGCGTAATCACTCAGTCGAAATGTTAGACCCAAGGACCGAAAAGACATACCTGTTGCAAAGTACCTGAAAGAGTGAAATGATAATGGAATATTACTCAAATGATGTGGGTAGCCTCTGCTAGAGATGTTTTGAGAATCTTAAACATACATAAACAATAACAGAACATTTGTTCCAAGAACGGAGTACACCCTCTGTGCTGATTTTGTGAGATTTACGTTTTCTTTTTCAGGTGAACGGGCTCGGATAACGTGGCCGACTCCAAGAGCAGTCAGAAAGCTACTACATCTCATAAATGGCCCTATTTAAAAAGCATGCTGTTTTTGAAAGACAGTATAATACCTGGGCCCAGCTCAGAAAACTTGCCTGCCACAAAGAAAGAGAATGAGCCTTGTCCACGTGATCGAAGCACCACCACAGCAAGTGAGAAGAGTACGAATGATGGTGAAATGTGTCTCTCTTCAGAAGAATGAGAGATGTCTGCTTCTATGTCGTCTTCTGTGAAAGCAGACAGAAACAGATCAAAACGTCATGTCAAAGAATGTGATTATGATTCACTGGTACTGGACAATGAGAAAAGAAAGATCGTCATATTTGAGCAACATGTTTCTCGAAAACAGAAATATCAGGATGATGACGATTGCTCCTTCTCAAGAGTTTACTGCCAAACAACTGGATCAGCAGGAGAAAATAAAAATCGTGGAGGACGTCACGGAAGCCTTAGAAGCTCACAGCTTCAAAAATGATGAGAGATCCTCTAATTTTCTATAGGCACACACTGGATGTCCTTTACCACTACCGTCACCTTACCCATCACCAGGTACATCGAATTATGCCCAAGATTCGTCTTCCTTTGTGAATGTACTTCAAATGCGTCCTCCTGCCCAACAACATGATGGCAATTCATTTTAATGGGCTACCCCTAATGTACTGTTAATACGTTTTTATGTATAAACTAGACATTTATTTTCTACAATTTTCTCATCACATTCAACGCTGATATTCATAAGTCTTGAACCAAACAACTGTTTCATTGTGATTTTCAGATCATACATAGATACTTGTTAACAGTTGCTTATTTGCTAATAATATCTAATATTACCGTGAAGGAACGTTACCAAATGAATGTCTACGTTAAAAACTATATGTTATTGTAACTGATGCCAGAATTTATTTATAATATTCTAAAATTATTTGACCATTTATGCCACTCAAAATAACAAAAAGGCTATCCGCTGCTTTTAACGTTGACTTACCTGCTTGTGATAGTAAGCTTTTCTTCTGGAGTGATACATTCCCTGAAGCTAGAATGGCTAGTTATATCGTCTCTTACGTCTTCAAGTATAGAGTCAAACGTTTCTATAGACATGTGGTGGTAGTCTTTGAACTTACCTGAAAAATTTCACCGTGACTGGCAAGTTGTAAAAAACACTCCTGCAGATCTCTCTTCATTAAAACGATGCACCCAAGTTCTTTCCCTACGTCTTTTAAGGCGAATGCTCTTGTCTAGCAGCAGCCAATACAAAAAATCATCATCCGAATCACTCATGATAGCTGCTCAACAACTGCAACTGCCGACCTACAGTGTGTAACTGAGTACAGCGCGGAAACTCATGAATGACGACAGTACACTAGTGTTGACGCTCGGAGTAATCAGTTCCCGTCCCACGTGCGACAGCGGCGTTGCCATTGCCGGATCGACTCGGACCTAGTGTAGGCATTCACGTCGGACGGCGCTGGGGAGGGTTTATTGCCCTTCACCGGACCGGATAGGAATGGACGACTTCTGGATGCAATGTAGGTGCAGCCTTAGGTGTGAGACGTAAGTGGCAACCAAAATCGCACTTCATTTGATGTGACTGATACCATGAGTGTCACTAATGGTGAAGAGTCACTCTCTGGGGCAGGACTCACGTTTGAAGGAAATGACGCATGTATGGATGAAGATCTCTCCAGGGGACACTTCCTTTTTTTTTGCACTGCCCTTCGAGTGTAGTGGCTTGCGTGTTCGCGTTATGATGAGAGCTATACCGGGTGCAGTGCAGCTATAGGCCAGATCTCCCATGTCGAATCAGTCTGAGCGGATGAACCAGACGAATTATACCCGACGACATCCCATCCCTCCCACATCCTCTCCCACAGTCCTTACCCAGTTCCCCATGTACCCAACATAAGGTGTGATGCAATCCACACAGAGGGGTGTGTGCCACATGCAAAGATGTGCCATGAACAGAGCCATAGCGATACTGCACTGTCTCCCTGAGTAACTAGCATTGCACTGGAGCTGGGCACCATGGTCAGGACATGATATATGCCCAATTCTTCTGAGACCAAAATCGGGAAAAAAAGGAAACAAGGTACTTGCTGAGACTTCATAAACACAAGTGTCGGCGCTGGAAACCTTGAAATTTGTTACTGCAACTGTATTAGATGATAGACCACTCGGGGCACTGGGAATCGTCACTGAGGAGTTACACCACCTTAAGATAAAATTCTTATCCAGGGCTCAGAAGAGAGAACTTTTGAGAGAACAAAGAGAACAGAAAGGAAAATGACTTCCTAAAGAAAAATGGAGGGAATTACAAAGTCTTGAACTTAAGACATTCAATAAAAGACTGTCTCAGAGAGAAGAGAGTGAACAGCCCCTTCTGCCTCCAATACAGAGAAAAAGGAAGGAGTCTGATACTCATACTTCTCAGCATAATTGGATTCTGAAAAAGTCGAAGTAGGAAACAGGGAAGCAGATCAATACTATTGTAGTCTCGGTTGATAGGACAAAAAATATCTATGTAGAAGAAGGCGAAGCTGCTGGTCAGGATAGTAGCTAAACTTTTCAGGTCCGCAATGACATCAGTTTCTGTACCGAAACTTCTTAAAGATGTTCCTCCAAAGACTCACCTCGAGAAATTACACATGCAGAACCAGAAGGTCTCCATAAAGGACCGGAGGGTAATCAGTAGGAAGATTTTATCTGATAGACAGAGCCTTGTGGTGGAAGTCAGTGATGAATCGCTCAGGGCAGTGCGATAATAGGATCTGAAGTTGTATTTATGGTTCTAGCAAGTTACCGTCAGGATAATTTAGAAATCCAAAGTGATCACGGTTGTAAGTTGGCTGCTGAAAGTTTTGCAGATAAACGTGGAACACAGTAAGCAGGCCACTGTCGCCATCGATCGTCTTCTGGGAAGAGAGATGGTAGTAGAAGATAGCAAAAGAAATGCTGAAGTATAAATTTCACGTGTAAGAAATCATTCCTGCAAGAAAATCATACTAACATACCATACTTTGATGCTCTTATGGAATCCCGTATGGAAGACATAGTAATAGGCAGCAGTATGATAATTTTGTATGTTCTGGTGAAATAATGCAATGTTAAAATAAATTCTGTCTTTTATATGCAAAACAATCAATTTTTAAAAATTTAAAATTGCACCAGAAAAATTCAGTATATTTAATTAAATCAACCGATTTTAATAACGTTAACTAAATACCTATTTTACCAAGGAAAATTCGGCACTGGTTGTATCAATGATTTTTATTAAATCAGCGACGGGTTTTGCACCACTTCTTCGTGCATCCTAAGGCAATATACGCAATTTATAACATGGTAATGTTGAACGTTGCCCTGTAGCCACTACCCACCATTCACGTCCAATATACCGTCATCTGGTGAAAGCAGTAGTTAAAATTTAATACATTTTTAAAAACTTTCGAAATGGTGGGAGCAGCAATGACCACACAAGCTGAGAGGAGAAGCACAGCAGTGGACTCTTCGACAGAAAAATCTACATCTACAATGAATAATGAAGAAGTTAAGCTGAAGATATTACTACATCTACAAAGAAATGTTAAAGTTGTCAAGAGATTAAGGATTTAAATTTTTGACGGCCATGGTGGCCAAGCGGTTAAAGGCACTACAGTCTGGAACCGCACGACCACTACGGTCGCAGGTTCGAATCCTGCCTCGGGCATGGATGTGTGTGATATCCTTAGGTTAGTTAGGTTTAATTAGTTCTAAGTTCTAGGCTGATGACCTTAAAAGTTAAGTCGCATAGTGCTCAGAGCCATTTGAGCCATTTAAATTTTTTTTATATAAATCCTTCACATAGAGATAAACATAATAATAAATGAAGAAACGTACTTTACAATATAGTAAGAATAAGAAAGCTAAAGAAGAAGAAGCATCTTGAACATGTTGATTAATTGTCTATTAATTAATAATAATTCACTTTGATTAATTAAAAATATCATTTAATAAATTCTTTAAAAACTAATTGATAGTTAAACTAAATAGTAAACTAATTATTGTTAAATTAAAAAGTATAATAATTATATTAAAAACTAATTTCTTTTATTTTTAACTATGATTAAGCAACGCTTAAAAACTAATTGTTATACTAAATAATAAACTAATTCTCTTTTTGGTTCATTATCTATTAAATAATAATCCTTATCCATCTAAAAAAATAATTATCATTTTATTAAGAAAGTAATTTTTAGAAATCAAATGAATTTTTTGTAATACATAAAAGAGCAAAGTGTAATGATATATTGATGATCAACTAGAACAATTCACTGTTTATATACTCCATTAAATATGTCAAATAAATAATTTACAAGGATATTTAAATTTACATAAAGCTGACTTTATTAAATCTATTATTAGAGTTAATAGAAATATTGTTAAAAATAATTCACCTGAAGTAAGTGAAAACAATACAAATATTGTTAAAAATAATATAATTGAATTAAGTGAAAATAATACAAATATTGTTAAAATTAATAATAAATCAAGACTAAGTGAAAATCATGATAAATTTAAGTACATGAAAATTATAGAAATTATATAACTGAAGTAAGAAAAACTTATACAGATACTGTTAAAATTTATATACCTGAAGAAGTAAATGTAAATCAAACAGATAATATTAATAATAAAATAAATCTGAAGTAAGTGAAAATTTGAGGAAAAATTTTCCATATGATATTTATGAATTTTTTATAACTAACGACAAATCATTAAAAGGAATTTTTTTCTGCAAATATATTTGTAAAACTGAAACCAAGAGATTGAAAAACAATTAAAGATTACCTAGCTGAAACAGCATTTTGAAATAAATTACAAATTAAAAATTTTGAAAATAGTATAGATGTACTTGATCCTAATATTTATTTAACTGCAGTAAAAACAAAATTTTTTTAAATTGTTACAGACTATTTGAAAGTACACCATGATTTAAAGCTAAATTTTAATTTATATCTTGGATATAAACTGCAAAGAAATGAAATAAGTGGAAAAGTTCAGGAATTTGGTCAACAAACACGAAACTATATTATCATTACAGAAAAAGATTTTAGTAAAAAAATTGAAAGAAAGTAAAAGAGATATTTTAGAAAAATCTAATTTTCAAGCACAATGATCAGCATAGTTTGCATCTAGCAAAATATTCCACTAAAAGTATCACCTTATATTGATTTACCCAAGACAATACAAAATCAAAAAAGCTTGTTATTCATGTAAAAAATTATGATGAAAAAATGGGGTATAAAAGCAGCTTCGTTTGCCATAGATAAAGATGCTGAAAGATCAGCAAAATATAAAAATGTTGGTCTTGATCTTGATAAAAGACTTGAAAGTATTGAATTTACTGTATTAGTGTCCATATTCCAAAAATAGAAAATATCTCTTAATGTTTTTTCATTTGATGATGATGATGATGAAAAAATCAAGTGTGTTCGTTAGAAATTACAAAATTTAAAAAAGAGAAACATGTAAATTTACTTTATTTCAAGAAAGATAATAACTCACCCTATTGTTACATTAAACATTTATCTAGAATTGTATCAAGTCAAATGACTAAACATACTGAAGTGATATTTTTTTGTAATTTATGTTTACTACAATTTAATAAAAAGAAAATGTAGATAATCATACGCCAAATTGTTTAACTAAAAAACCATTATAAGTTGAAAAGCCAAATAAAGGAGAAAGTGAATATTTTAAAAATTATCAATATAAAAGAAAATTTCCATTTCTTATTTATGCCGATTTTTGGAAGTTTACTTTCAAATATGGGTAATTGTGAACAAAATCCTGAAAAACCATTTACATAGAATATCAAAATCATGATCCAAGTGGTTTTTTTATGATATTAAATATAAAAAGGAAATTTATACAGGACCAAATTATAATAAAATATTTAAAGAATCTAAAAAAAAAGAAGTTGAAGAAATTAGAAAAATTTATTCTGAAATTGAAGAAATGAAACCACTTACAACTGAAGAAAATAAAATACATAATAATTTTTAAGTTTGTACATTATGTAAATGTAATTATACTAAAAGTAATAAAAAAGTAATAAAAAAATAAAATTATGATCATCTAACTGGAAGATATAATGCTCCATTATGCAATAATTGTAATTTAAAACTAAAACAATGTGAATTAATACCTCTTTATTTTCATAATTTCTCTGGTTATGATTCTCATCTTTTTTTAAAAGAAATTGATTATGATAATAAAGAAATAGAACTAATACCAAACATTGAAAATAAATACATTAATTTTGGTACACATACAACAAATAAAAATGAAATTTGTTGCATTTAAATTAATGTCCTCTTCACTAGATAAACTTTCAACAAAGGTGTTTATCGATATGAATATATGAATTCTTGGAAAAAATTTCAAGAAATGCAATGGCAAATGAAAGATATATTTTACAGTAAATTAAATGATTGTAACATAACTGATGAAAATTAAACAGTACTTATCTTTAGGAATGCAACTCACAAAAATACATAAAGTTTTAAAATTTAATCAATGTGATTGGTTAAATGCGTGTATAGATTTAAACACACAGGTAAGAACTAAAACTACAAATGATTTTGAAAAAGATTTTTAAAAATTATTGAATAGTTCAGTGTTTGGAAAAACAATTGAGAATATAAGTAATAGACAAGATACAAAATTAGTTTCAAATAGTAAAATATGTGATAAACTTTACCTAAAGCAGACTTTAAATGTAGAATTATATTTAATGAAGATCTTGTTGCTTTCATATGAATAAAACTAAAATAACGTTTGATAAACCTATTTAAGTTGTATTAAGTGTACTTCATTTATCTAAAGGAAACATATGATTTTTTACTATAGAGTTATGAAACCTTAATATGGAGAAAATATTAAATTATGTAACGAGATACAGATAGTAATATTTATAATATTAAAACTGAAGATTTCAATGAAGATATAAAATCAATGATTAATTATTTTGATACAAGTGCTTACCCTACAGAAAATATATATAATATTCTGCAAATAAACAAAATGTTGTTCAGAAAAAAAGATGAATATAGTAGAATAGTAATTGAAAAATTTTGTGGTATATGAGCAAAAATGTATGCTTATAAACTTGGTGACAAAAATAGAGAAAAAATCTAAGAGATTAAAAAATGTGTTGTTGAAAACAAAATAAGTTTTGAAGATAATAAAGATTGTTTGAGAATAAAGAACAATATAGAGAATTTAACTTAATTAAAAATGAAAGACATGAAATATATACAATTCCGGTAAACAAGAAAAGCATTACGACCTCATGAGAATAAAAGATTTGTATAGGGAAATAAAATAAATTACCAAATTGTCATTATTTGCTATTAAATTAATAATTTTATTTCTATATAAAATTAATTAAGTTTTGTTAGATATAAAATTTTTCTCTATAACTGGAAACTTTTTACGAAAATCAAATAAAATTTTACAAACATCTAATTAATCACAAAGATTGGACTACACAAAAATTGCAAAGATACTATAAACAGTGATATAATTTTTAAAAAATGATAGAATTCCAATGGATGGTGAAATAAAACAATTAAAAGTTGATAAAATTGAAATGAATGATAACATAATTCAATTAAAAGAAGAAATAATGGAATCAGAAAATAATATAAATATATTACAAATTGTTCAAATGCAAAATTTGATGGAAATAGTTGATACTTATTTAAAAACTAATTGATTTGTTTAACTAAATAGTAAATTAAATTCATTAAAGAACTTAATGCTTAAAAAAAGTTGATTGTTGAACGAAACAGTAAACTATTTTCTTTACGTTACAATATCTTTGTGAAATTAGTTTATCTTAATAAAATTACTTTATCTTTCTTTATCCAACTGATATGTGAATGATCAAAACCTTCCATTTAACATCATCTTTATCACCTGTCTCTCTAAAAACTTTTTCAACTAAGTATACATTTGGATATTTTGTTTTCTGTAATTGTTGTTCATAATAAATTTCCCTTTATATATTTTAATTTATATGTAATTGGATTCGAATAAATAACATCATCAATATCAAAAATTTCTTTTGACCAATTATCTGTATAACTTTCTTCAAAAAGATTTTGAAGTTTAGTCACTCTAACAGTATCAACATATTAAATTTTACCTTGTTCATTAGATATAATGTTACATATTTTGAAATTTTTTTCGCTAACATCTGTTGGTATCAACTGTATTGTACAGTGTTTTGTATTATTGTATTCATCAATTAAATTTTTAACTAAATTTAAATATTTATAATTTCCTTGTAAAACTAATTTCTTCGACATTTTTTTCTTTAAGTGTTCTGTTATATTGTACAATAACAGATGTTTTTAATTCTAAAGAAGTTGAATAATTTTTAACGTTATATTTTTTCGTTAATAATTAAAAGTCTTTGCTATAAAATTCTTTACCATACCTGTTTGAAAATTATTTGATTTTCTAACAATTAAAATTTTTTCAAAAACATCAACTATACTCTTAGGTGTTATCTTTAATAGGAGCAGCAAACGCATATTTGGGAGAAATATCAATGATTGCTATTAACTATAAATACCCTTTATTTGTTTTTGAAATTCCTTTGAAATTTCCAATATCAATTACAACTGTATCAGCTTTCCATAAATCATCTACATTAAAAGAAACGAAACTATTCTTTTAAAAATTTTTCTAATTCGTTTTTGTAGTTCATTAATTATTTATTCAGGAATATAATTATTTAAACCTTCAGCATATACAAAATTTTTTTTACAAATTTACTTTTTTTAGGTTTTCATATTGTACAATTACCTCCAATTCTGTGGCTTCCATTTTTAGTTGTTAATATATGTGGATTATGTGTTTCAGTAAACTATTTACACTTTAAACAATAAATGTGATAGTTATGTGAAGTATGATTTTCCATTTATATATATAAGAAATCTAAATAGATTAAAAAATTTTAATAAAGTTAAAATTACTCTATTGATTTCAATACATCTGGATGTTTACCTACTTTCTTATCTAAGCTTTTATTAATTTGTGATTGTCATGATTTAACATAACTTTCTACTGAATCAATTTTTTTAATGAATTAATAAGATGTCTTTACATATTGTTTATTTCTTTACTATAATGTGCCTTGGTACCATCCATAATACCATTTGTTTGCTTTAAATCATAAAGAAACTTCTCATAATCTTCTTTATTATCGTAGTTATTGAACTGTGTTAAAATGCTAGTGTATTCTGGTTTTGTAACAAAATTTGATAGTTCATTAAGAAAATAATGTTTGTTAACTACATCTTTTTCATCCATTGAATTATTATATTAACATGTCTTCTATTGTAAAAACAAGACCTTTAGTTACTTTAAAAATAGTATTAAATTCTTTTTGAAATTGTTTAATTCTATTAGTTTTCGTTGGATCTATTGATGATTGTAGTTCTTGAATACTATTTTCAATTGTTTTAAATTTCTTTTAAATTTAATGTAGATATATTAAGTAATTGTTCAGTATGTTTAGTTAAATGTATCTTATTTAGAAAAATGTCTATTTATTAAATGTGAATTAACATATAAATTAATACTCTCACATACCGATTTTAAAACCAAATAAAGGAAAATCACCATATATTACTTCATCAAAATTCTGTATTCTTTCTGTATTGTACTATAGTTTATTTTTTCCTAAATAGTTCACTGACTGTTTTGGTACATTACAACCAAATGTATCAAAAACAAATCATTTGTCATTATTTTTATAATAACAAACCCAATGTGTACCAGGATTATCAGATGTATCTAAATTTACCATAGATCATTCAATTTTTAATGGTTTATTTACCAATTCTTCAATCACTTACACATGAAAATGTTTTTAGATTTTAATTGTTTAGTAAGTTTTTCCTTATCAATATGACTTAATGTATTAGGATATTTATCAAATACTTTTGGAATTTTTTGTTTTCTTGGTTCCATTTCCAACTTTTTTCCTTTTCATAGGTTATGCCTTATTTGTTGTTATAATTCTTTATCATTTTTGTTTTTGTTTAATACTGCATTTGCAATTGCTGCAGATCCTCCAGCTAATGTACCAGTTCTTGCTAAATATGGCAATGTAGCTAATAATAATGGTAAAAATCCACCTTTCCTTTTTGTTTAATATTCAACTTTTTTTAAAACAGGAATAGCTAATGTAACAAGTAAATTTAGACCAACTTTCTTTTCTTTTTTCCTTTTTTGAACATTTGTTAATAATCGTTCTATCCCATTTAATTTTTCATTATATAACTTTAATTTAAGTGATTTTGGTTAGTTTTACCAGTAGGCAGCAAAGTATAACCAATTGTAAAATTATTCATTTATAGTTAAAAATTTTATAACAATTTTCTATATAATTTAAAATTTATATAGTCGAAAAGTCATATGGTTAAAATTTAATAAAGAATCTTTTATATAGTTAATAATGTATAAAGGTTTTTAATATAGATTAAAACTTATAAAGAAATCTACATAGTTAAAAATTTATAAAAATTTAAAATGATTTTTTATAGTTCAAAAAAGATTTTTATAATCCTTAACCATTTTCATCAATATTAGCATTAATTCACATAAATAATTTTCTTTTTCCGTTCATTACTCCTCTAACTGCTGTTGCTGCAACATTTTCACCAAATGAAGCATCATATACATACATTCTTTCTTTTGCAGCTAATTGAAGTTCTTTATAGGCTATATGTCTTTTTTTTATCTTTATATCTCCATAAACAATATCATGTTTTTTCACACTTCACCTAATCGATTTATACCTTTATCACCTTTAGGTAATCTTTCTTCTAATTGTGTACCTGGACCACAATAATTATAACCTGAAAGATGCATTTGAAAGGTAATTTGATAATTGAAGTATTCACTAATCCTTTTCCATATTTATCACTTTTCCAAAATGTATGTGGAAGATTATTTAAAAATTTAATAAAATTTGGAATTCCTTTTGGATTATCAATTATAACATCACTTAATTTACTTGTTAATATTTTGACAATAATAACTTTTTCATTAGATTGTTTTCATTTTCAACTAATTCTTCACCATGAATTACTGCTAATCTATCAGTTAACTGTATAACATCATTTACCCAAACACATTCAATTGATTTATCTGAATATTTTTAAACTAAACCTTCACCCATTTTTTTGTATTTCAGGGGAAGTAAAATTTGAACGAATTATAGTATGTTTTCTTAAATTTGGAAGGTAATTATTAACTATTTTTTAAATTTAATATAAATATTTATTAACTCAATAAATATTATTTTATTTGGATTATTTTCAGAATATAATGTTTCTGAACTTAATAATATACAATTATCATATGTTAAATATGCACCTTCAAACTTTTCATTTAAATCACCTATAGTATTCTGTTTTACAGTTAAGAGTCTTCTTATTCCATCTGTACATTCATATGTTTTTTCACCAATTTTTCATTTTTCACAATTAACTTCTACAAGTAAATTATATACATATTTTAACATACCAACAAGTTTTAACCCAAATACTTTATCTTCACTGCGATTAATATATTTCTTTAGTTTCATTTATAATTTTACTTTTATTTTCATTTATATTTTTATTTTTATTTTTTCTTCATATTTATTAAATATATCAATAATTTCTGTTTCTGTTACTGTATAATTATATTTTCCAGGAATATCAGCAAACCAATCTGTTAATTTTGTAATAGGTTATTAATCTTCAAAATCTTCTATATTATGATGATATGAAGTCATTTGTTTCTCAACTTCCCTATTTATAATTTAATTGACTGTAATGGTAGTATTAAACAGTTATTTTAAAAAAATCTTAATAAATTTTTTCCTTCATAAATATGTTATTGTTAAAACAATAAAGAAAAAAATTGATAGTTATCAGTTTTGTTCATTTCCTGTAAATGAAAAAAACTATAAATAATAATATATTTTGCTAACAAAAGTACAGAAATTGATATAAATATTGGTGATGGTTGGGTACATCCAAATCATGCACAATTATAGATGAATTTTAGTGTTATTGGAAATGATGGTACAGATTAAGGAAAATCAAACAAAAAATTAATTGATAATTATGTAACTAAATTGTTTTACTTGATAACAATAAGAAAGGAAATAATAAATTATCTAGAATTGAACATCTTTTTATTTCATCAACAGTTTTACTACATTTAACTTCATTTGTTATTGACAAAATAAGTTTAGAAGGACACATTCTTAATTCAGGAAACATGAATAGTAAAAGAAATGAAGTACTTTATCCATTATCATTAGTTGGTGCATTTTTTTAAGATTATAAAGAATTTATGTTTGAAGGAAACTTAACTATAGTTTTTACACATATTTCATCTTAGGGAGGTGCATTCTACATTCTTTTGATAAAAATGATGCTGGTGTTGTAATAAAAGATACTCTTCCTAAAGAAGGTAAAATAGTTACAGAATCTATGGAAATTCGTTTACCGGATGTTAAATATGAACCAAATTATGAACTTGAACAACGTGAAAGTATCTTACGAAATCGAAAAATTCCTATATGTTTTTATGAACTTCAAACAGAAGAAATTGCTGGATTATCTAGTAAAAATAGGTTTGAACTAGATATTAGAAATTGTTGAACTATAGAATTTGATATGCCATATTTTTTATTGTATTTCAAACAAATCTTTAAAATAATCAATTAGTTGATTCATCATTATTTGATCATGTTAAACTATATAATATATATATATACGAAATAGTAGAAATGAAGTTTTTCCTCAAGAGATGTTGAATATTGATCCACCAAATACTTTTCCAAAAACATATAATGCATTTCTAGATTTTTAAGGAATTACTTTAATCAAATGAGATATTGGTATTAATCCATTTAATTTTATAAATAATTATCCAATTTATGTAATCAATATGACACATAGAAAAAATGTTGTAAATAAAGATAAAACAAATCTGAAATTTTGGGCAACTTTTAATGATAAAATTGCCAAATGATAGACTTCTTTTATAATTATATAAAAAAGGATCTTACATATGATGCACAACGTATTTTACTTACTGAAAATTGTAAATTATTAACATTTGCTTCATATAAAAGAATGAAAATGTTGACTTCACGCTTATATACATTTCTGAAAGATTTTAAGAAAGATAGAAAAAATAAAAACGGAAAATTTTAATAAAATTTACTTTTTAACTAATAGATTTTATTTATTTACTTACCTTCACAATGTAATGGTTTTTTTAATATTTATGTCATTAATTTTATTTTCTTTAAATGTACAACACTAAGCCACAGTTAAGACATTGTAGTGACTGTATGATTGAAAGAAATATTGAACAATTTCATGAAGATAAATCTCAAACAGGTGGAATGGGTATGTATGTAAAGAATGCTGCAAAGAACGTCAGAACATTAAAGTTACTTGTGAACGTGGTAGGATTATAAACAAGAATAATCTGAAAAAACATTTAGAAACAACAAATCATAATAATCTTATGGCTTCTAAAGCACATATCAAGTAATTTTATACATTCACCTTTTTTAAATTTCTTATGTTCACAATGTCAAATTTTAAAAATAATTTACTTTTATTAACTAATATTTACTTACCTTCACAATGTGATTTTTTAAAAATAACTTCATTTTCGTAACTAATACATGTTATTGTGCTACAGTCATGTAGTAAATTAAATAATGTAGCTAGACATCGGTTAGTTATTATAATTTGTTATGTTACTGAAAAAATTAGGTATTTAGTTAACATTATAAAAGCAGATGAATTAAACATACTGAATTTTTCTGGCACCGTTTTAAATTTTAAAAATCAGTTTTTATATATATATAAATACAGAATTAGTTTTAATATTGCATTATTGTGCCAGAACATATAAAATTATCCTACTGACACCCCTGGCACAGAGACACAAGTGAAACAGTTGACAACACGCAAGTTGCCATCTTCGGATGGAATAACAATTCGGTTTCACAAAGAGTACTCTACGCGAATGGCCTCTTACTTAACTTGCATTTGTCATGAATCCCATGTATACCTCACCCAGGATGAAGTGCCTAACGACTGAAAAAAAGAAAGAAAAGAAAACTGCAAGTGACTCCTGTGTACCCCAAGGGAATAACAACGGATCTAGGAAATTACGTGGTTTTCTGCATAATTCTTGAATATAGTCTCTGTTCAGCCAGCAGTTGTGGAGGTTCGAATCTTACCTCGGGCATGGATGTGTGTCATGTCCTTAGGTTAGTTAGGTTTAAGTAGTTCTAAGATCTAGGGGACTGATGACCTCAAATGTTAAGTCCCATAGTGCTCAGAGCCATTTGAGACAACCAGTCTCATTTCAAATATAATAAATATCCTTAAGACAAAAATGCTTCTGTCTGCAAATCAGTATGGGTTTAGAAAACATCATTCATGAGAAGCTCAGTCTGCCCTTTTCTCACATATTTTGTGAACCATGAATAGAGGACAGGAAAATTCCATATGCCTAGATTTCCGAAAAGCGTTTGACTCAGTGCCCACCACAGACTGTTCAAGAAGACACGAGCGTATGGAATAGGTTCTCATATATGTAAGTGGCTCCAAAACTTCTTAAGTAATAAACCCAGTACATTATCCCCGACAGCGACTGTTGATCAGACACAACAGAATCGCCAGGAGTGACCCAGGGAGGTGTGATGAGACTGCTACACTATGTGATCAAAAGTATCTGGACATCTGGCTGAAAATGACTTACAAGTTCATGGCCCTCTCCATAGGTGATGCTGGAATTCAGTATGGTGTTGCCCCACCCTTAGCCTTGATGAGAGCTTCCACTCTCACAGGCATACATTCAGTCAGGTGCTGGAAGGTACCTCGAGGAATAGCAACCCATTGTTCACGGAGTGCTGCACTGAGGAGAGTTATTGAAGTTTGTCAGTGAAGCCTGGCACGAAGTCGGCGTTCCAAAGGATCCCAAAAGCGCTCTATAGGATTCAGGTCATGCATGTGAATACATCACGGAAGTTGAAAGATGTACAAGACGTCAGTCTTTCAGACTGGGAGTCTTGTGTCTTATAGAACAGGGCCTTAGTTCCTGATCGGTGGGAAGACAATAAGTATAGAATCGCTAGAAAGTATGAGAACAGGGCTGATAGTTATGTGCAAGTGGTGTTAAATGAATCGTTTAGGAGAGTGATGAGGTAGTGCATACAGTTTTTGATGAGATATGTGTAATGCATGCATAAAAACAAGATCGGGGTATAGAAAACGATGTACTGGAGAAGCGATGTCTGGAGAGAAAAACTACTGTAAGCATCCAGCTTTTCGGTGACATTTAGGCCAATGTAGTAAGAGCAGAAGCAGTTTTGGATTGGGGGATCAACTTGTCAGCAATATTTCAGCCTGTTTTGGACAAAATACGGAATAAAAACCAAGTCATTCTTCAATTTGCAAGTGTAAAATAAAGAATGGCGACAAGTATGTTAAGTAAGCCTCTTAAACTAGGAACTTTGTCGGTATTTACCAGCGATGCAGTACAATTTAGCATGATCTGCTTTCTAGTGAGTTATCTAGCTCAAGAACTAATTCTATGTACAGATAAATACAAAATTTTCTTGAAATGTGGGGAGAGGTACCTCGAGTTCGAAAAGGAAATGATTACAGGCTGCACAAAATTTAAGGACATCCTTTCAGATAGAAAGTGCAGTATATAACACATGTGGAGAGGACAAGTCTGAGGAAGAGAATGTGAGGAAACATATCATGATCAATCTCGGTTCAGTACATAATTTAATGGGGACTCAAGAAGAAGAACTGTGTGGGTTACTTAATAGTTTTGAGGATGTTTTCTCAGAAAACCGCAATAGAGCAATGGCTTTCGAATGTTAATATTATCTGTACCTTGTAAGAATGAATGCTTGCTTAGGCATTTAGTAAGGAACTTTCTTTGTGTGTAGAATTTCCTGCTGTGTATTTTTACTCTCCTGTACTAATTTGTTTTCGTTGTAGTTTGTATGTAAAGATTATTTATTTCTTTGTTTATTGCGGCGTACGTAGCTGCAGAGTCGTGGAGACTCGAATAATGTAGACTGAATTATTTAGAGGAATAGACCTGTTTGGTGCGTGGGAGTGGTAACTGTCAGAAGCATTTTCTATTCTATTATGTGGAATTATTTTGTTAGTTTGGTTTTAGGATAGTTCATGTTGTTAGCTTGTAATTTATTCAGTTCCTAGGTTATCTTTATGGTATGGTGTGCAAACCATATTAAAAAGACATTTTCAACTAAAATAAGGGGGTAGCACTAATTGGACTAATCAAACTCTTTTTAGCGAGATATGTGTACCTGGCTTCAGAGCCTATTGTTGTTATAATACTATACTAATCACTCTAAGTACTTTGCATAGCTATACGCTATGTAGGCCCTAAATATAATTCAGAGTTTTGGCGGCTAGTAACCTGGAGTTACAGTAATACTTGCAGCCCATTTCTGTTAAGTCATTTCTGCAGTTTTCTAAATTCAATTTCACTGGCATGCTTGTATAAAAGCGCGCTAAATTCTTGTAGTTGGAAAATTTAATCAGAATAATTTCCAGAAGATGTTTATCGTTTGCATATAGTTTAATAGTGAGTTATTTATGAGTGTGGTAAGTCTACACTCATTTTTCTTTTGGTTGTCAATTTCACTGGCATGCTTGTATAAAAGCGCGCTAAATTCTTGTACTCGTAGTTGGAAAATTTAATCAGACTGGGTGGCCGAGTGGTTCTAGGTGTTACAGTCTGGAAGCGAGCGACCGCTACGGTCGCAGGTTCAAATCCTGTCTCGGGCATGGATGTGTGTGATGTCCTTAGGTTAGTTAGGTTTAAGTAGTTCTAAGTTCTAGGTGACTGATGAGCTCAGAAGTTAAGTCCCATAGTGCTCAGAGGCATTCGAACCATTTTTTGTTGTTGTCATTTGCGCCCTACTCATGTTACGTTGCCACTGGGGAATTGAGCTGATTATTACCAGTAGAGATGTGTATTCTTTGGCACTTCAGCTAGTAAAATGCCGTTTTATTTTATAGTTAACTCCGCACAAGTATCATTCCTGGATAGTAGCTGGAGACACATATGCTTTAAAGTGAGATACTAGGATGCTGGTCTCCAGCTGACGTCTTCTGCAGGCGTCCTAGCGCCTACATCAGTGAACGATAAAGTGTCGACTGATATATGGTCACAAGGGGCTGGACAAATACTAAATGGGTTGATTTATAATTGCTTAAGAATAAAATAATGTGAAATCCATAAATTTCTGAAGTGTTTGCGGTCTTGTGGCTCTGAGCCGTCATTAATACAATGCTCTTTCACTAAACTCCAATTTTAATATTCATTAAATTGTTCTTTCATAATTCATTGGCCTTTTATTACTGACATTGTTTATGTTATGTATAGTGTAAGATTTCCTTGTTAGGTTGTAAGTACTTCCTTAAATCGTGTCAGAAGTGCATTTGCTGCATCATGTCGCCACGAGTATTCACACAAAATATTCTCCTCTACACTCTACAATTAAAAATAGCTTACTGTGACGTCTGAGACATTGTTTGGTGGCACGTAATATGTTTATTACACGTCATATCAGCACGCCTGAAACACAAGGGGCCTCATGGTGAGAATACTCAATGAAATAATATATGCCAACGCAAAAATTTCGATGTATAAGAGGAGAACACGGCAAGCGCCATAACCTGATGTCCCAGAAAGTTCGCTCAGCGGAAGAAGAGCGAAAACAAAATAACACGTGTTTCATATTATCGGTAGATACTCGACCGTTTCTGAGAAAACGACAGTCAACATTTTTGAAGCTCTTTGTACGTCCTCTGGGGCATAACGGATGTAACCGAAGCCGTGGCACAGTGGCTAGCGTCGTGGTTCCACGCTTTTGCGCCCCGTGTTCGAAACTGATTATTGTTTTTACTTTTTCTTTTTTCGTTTTTCTGCCCATGTCCATGAATGATAAAATTGTTCGAAATTGTTGTCGGCGAAATTTCTGCAGTGTGTTTTCTCAAGAATACTGGTTGTGTTGCGGACTTGTTCCCAAGGAGTGAGTTTCCGTCGTCTAGGAAGTATACTAGTATATTCCTGGTACCTGCAAAGACGTCTCGTATTCAACCAATTTGATCTGCTCAGTTTGTTATGTCCCATTCAGGGAATCAGTAGGGGAAACACATCATTTCCGAGTTAGGTCTCGATGCAAACAGACAGTAGGGGAGGCTTCAGCAAAATCAAAACGAAAAAATAACGATGCAAAGCACGTAGCAGAGACCTCGCAAACAGATCCTCGGGAAAAGTTTTTTTACGGACGTATAAGTGGATATTGTAAGTGAGTGTAGCTCTATGAGCCCCGAAACAAGAGAAGAAATAACTCGTGCGGTGTACTATTGCATTAAACAGTTAGAGAAAGTGGGTATAATCAATGAAAAACAGACAAGAAAATCCAACCGATCGAAAATATTGGGTAAAGAAATACCAAGGTAAATCATCGACTGCGGGGTGTTTGTTGATGAAACACAACTCTTGACTGGTGAGAAAACTGCAGAGGAAGCAGGTGAAGGACATACTGCACATGCAATCGTCGAAGAGAAGCCTTCCAGTTCACCAGAAGAAAGTGAATGCGAGCAGAAATCTACCAGTTCCACTAGAACTTCAGGCAAATTTACATCTACATCTACTTGGATGCTCTGCAAATCACATTTAAGTGCCTGGCAGAGGGTTCATCGAACCACCTTCACAATTCTCTATTATTCCAATCTCTTATAGATTTCGGAAAGAACGAACACCTGTATCTTTCCGTACGAGCTGTGATTTCCCTTATTTTATCGTGGTGATCGTTTCTCCCTATGTAGGTCAGTGTCAACAAAATATTTTCGCAATCGGAGGAGAAAGTTGGTGATTGAAATTTCGTGAGAAGATTCCGTCGCAACGAAACCCGCCTTTTTTTTAATGATGTACAGCCAAAATACTGTATCATTTCAGTGACACTCTCCCCCATATTTCGCGATAATGCAAAATGTGCTGCCCTTCTTTCAACTTTTTCGATGTACTCCGAAAGACCTATCTGGTAAGGATCCCACACCGTGCAGCAGTATTCTAAAAGAGGACGGGCAAGCGTAGTGTAGGCACCTTCCTTAGTAGATCTATTACAATTTCTAAGTGTCCTGTTAGCCTTCCCCGCCACATTTTCTATGTGTTCCTTCCAATTTAAGTTGTTCCTAACTGTAATTCCTAGGTATTTAGTTGAAGTTACGGCCTTTATATTTGACTGATTTATCGTGTAACCGAAATTTAATGGATTCCTTTTAGCACTCATGTGGATGATCTCATACTCTCCGTTATTTAGGGTCAACTGTCAATTTTCGCATAATTCAGATATCTTTTCTAAATCGGTTTGCAAATTGTTTTGATCTTCTGATGGCTTTATTAGCCAATAAACGACAGCGTCATCTGCAAACAAACTAAGACGGTTGTTCAGATTGTCTCCCAAATCATCTATATAGATAAGAAAGAGCAAAGGGCCTATAACACTACCTTGGGGAACGCCAGAAATCACTTCTGTTTTACTTGATGGCTTTCCGTCAATTACTACGAACTGTGACCTCTCTGACAGGAAGTCACAAATCCAGTCACTGATACGATATACCATAAGCAATCAATTTCACTACAAGCCGCTTTTGTGGTACAGTGTCAAAAGTCTTCTAGAAATCCAGAAATACGGAATCGATCTGAAATCCCTTGTCAATGGCACTCAACACTTCATGCGAATAAATAGCTAGTTGTGTTTCACAAGAACGATGTTTTCTAAACCCATGTTGACTGTGTGTCAATAGACCGTTTCCTTCTAGGTAATTCATGATGTTCGAACACAATATATGTTCCAGAATCCTGCTGCATATCGACGTTAATGACATGGGCCTTTAGTTAAGTGGATTACTCCTACCACCTTTCTTGAGTGTTGGTGTGACGTGTACAACTTTCCAATCTTTGGGTACGGATCTTTCGCCGAGCGAACGGTTGTATATGGTTATCATGTATGAAGCTAATGCATCAGTATACTCTAAAAGGAACCTAATTGGTATACTGTCTGGACGAGAAGAATTGCTTTTATTAAGTGATTTAAGTTGCTTCATTACTCCGAGGATATTTACTTCCACATTACTAGTGTTGGCTGCTGTTCTTCATTTGAATTCTTCAATATTTACTTCGTCTTCTTTTGTGAGGGCATTTCGGAAGGCTGTCTTTAGTAACTCGGCTTTGGCAGTACTGTCTTCGATAGTATCTCCATTGCCATCGCGCAGAGAAGGCATCGATATTGTTTCTTGCCGCTAACATACTTTACATACGACCAGAATCTCTTTGGATTTTCTGCCAGGTTCGAGACAAAGTTTCGTTGTGGAAAATGTTATAAGCATCTCGCATTGAAGTCCGCGCTAAATTTCGAGCTTCTGTAAAAGATCGCCAATATTGGGAATTTTGCGTCTGTTTAAATCTGGCATGTTTGTTTCGTTGTTTCTGCAACACTGTTCTGACCCGTTTTGTGTACCAAGGAGGATCAGTTCCATCGTTTGTTAATTTATTTGGTATAAATCTCTCAATTGCTGCCGATACTGTTTCTATGAATTCAAGCCACATCTGGTCTACACTTACATCATTAATTTGAAAGGAGTGGAGATTATCATTCAGGAAGACGTCAAGTGAATTTTTATCTGCTTTTTTGAATGGGTATATTTTTCGTTTATTTTTTGAGGATTTGGGGGTTACAATATTAATTCTCGCTACGACAACCCTGTGTTCACTAATCCCTGTATCCGTTTTGATGCTCGTTATTAACTCAGGATTATTTGTTGCTAAGAGGTCAAGTGTGTTTTCACAACCGTTTAGTATTCACGTGGGCTCATGAACTAACTACTCCAAATAATTTTCAGAGAATGCGTTTAGCACAATTTCGGATGATGTTTTATGCGTACCTCCGGAATTAAACATGTATTTTCGCTAACATATCGAGGTTAAATTAAAGTCACCATGAACTATAATCGTATGAGTCGGGTACGTATATGAAATCAAACTCAAGTTTTCTTTGAACCTTTCAGCAACTCTATCATCTGAACTGAGAGGTCGGTAAAAGGGTCCAATTATTATTTTATTCCGGTTTGCCAACAATGGCCCTGCCCGTACTAAATCACAGCAACTATCCACTTCAATTTTGCGACAAGATAAACTACTCCTAACAGCAACAAACACGCCACCTCCAAGCGTGTTTAGCCTATTCCTTCGGAACACCGTTAGGTTCTTCGCAACAATTTCGGCTGAGCTTTTCTCCGGCTTTAGCCAGCTTTTAGTGCCTGTAACGATTTGGTCATCAGTGCTTTCTATTAGCGTTTGGAGCTCTGGTACTTTCCCAACACAGCTACGACAATTTACGACTGGTTTACCGATGGTTCCTGTATCCACGTTCTTCCTGTGTTCGGCCTGCACCATTTGTGGCTGAAGCCATTCTTGTGCTTTCCCGAGACCCTGTAACTTAAAAAGCCGCCCAGTCCACGCCACACAGCCCCTGCTACCCGTGCAGCCACCACTTGTATATAGTGGACACTTGATATATTCAGCGGAACCCGAAACCCAACCACTCTTTGGCACAAGTCGAGGAATCTGCAGCCTACACGGTCGCAGAACCGTCTCAGCTTCTGATTCAGACTCTCCACTCGGCTGTGTACCAGAGGTCCGCAATCAGTCCTGGCGACTATGCTGCAGATGGTCAGATCAGCTTTCATCTTGCAAGCAAGACTGGCAGCGTTTACCACTTCTGTTAGCCGCTCGAAACCAGGGACAATCGCTTTTGAACCCAAGTGACACACATCATTCTAGCGACGTGAGTAACCACCTGAATGCAGTTGGCTACACCCTGTGCTCTTCATGGCATCCGGGAGGACCCGTTCCACATCTGAAATGACTCCACCCGGTATGCACACGGAGTGCATATTGGTTTTCTTTCCCTTCTTGGCAGCCATGTCCCTAAAGGGCCCCATAACGCGCCTAACTTTGGATTTCCCAACTATCATAGCCCCACCCCCTATGCTTGTCGGTATCTTGCAGGCTGAAAGGTTTCCTCTGAAACAGGACAGACGACAGTATCTGGCTCAGCGACAGGGTCAGCCACAGACAGCGCCTGGAACCTGTTTCTGACACAAACCTGCGAGGCCTTACGTGCAGCCGCCTGGGATGTCTTTCGCCGCCTGCTACGCCCCAGGGCGACCCCCCACCTGGCCACACGTGAAGGGTCAACCTCAGTGCGAGCAGTAAGTGGGCTGTCCACCGGTGAGGACCGATCGGAGGACTCGGCCGTACTGGACTTCCGTTGGATCCCCACGGCCGACCCACAACAGTGGTCCTTATCCGCTGCAGCCTCAAGCTGTGTAACCGAAGCCATCACAGCCTGAAGCTGAGAGCGAAGTGTCACCAAATCGGCTCGCATCCGCACACATTAATCGCAGTCGATACTAAAGACCGTAGAAAACTAAACTATGCAGATAAAGGGACTATCGGCACGAGCTGCATAACTCTACTGTAAACCCTGATGAATGGGCAGGAACTGTGTCTAGTAAATTAGATTCACATGCAGAGATTCAAAAACCTAACTACTGAAGGACTCAGGTGAAACTAAATAATTCGCCTCTGATTAGGAAGTTGTAATATGTCACAAAATCGATTTACTTTTCGACGCAAAAAAAACGCGATAACTGTGGCTATTACATATTAAATAAACACGCAGAAACACATGAAAGTAAACTATTAAAGCACACAGGTGATGTTATAAAATTCGCTCCTGGTTAGGAACTCGCAAAAGTCACAAGATCGGTTACTTCACTGTTGTTGCTTGTGTCGCGGCCGGCTACTGCTACCTGCCTGACTGTCTGGCTGACTAATGCCAACAAGCGGTCACTAGCTTTCAAAACAAAGAAAAAACTAACGACTATCAACTCGCGCTACGGAAATCTGCTGTAGACCCTGACGAAACGCAGGAACTGTGTCTAATAAATTAGATTAACACGCAGAAATTCAAAAACGTAACTACTGAAGCACATTTTATAAATGTATTTATGAGACATTCCTTTAATGTTAAAATTTTGGGGAGAAACTTCATGAGGTAAAAGGACAATCTTTCACCAGGTAAAGGCAGTAAGGCTTGCCGAACTCAGTGTAAAATGGACTCAGAAAACGATCCCTTCAAAAAGCGCACGTAAACCGAAAAGTAAGGAACAGATGTGCCAATGGAAGAACCAAGTGAATAAGGGTAAATCGGAACACAAAAAATATAAAATGATCGATTCGAGGATCTGCGATCTTTTCGAAGAAGCAAGAAAGAACAGAAATCCGGTTACAACAAGAATGTCGTAGGTATGGATAATTACGACAGCGGCTTCATTGCAGTCCGAAAATGTTGAACGTAAAGTTTCGAAAACGTGGTGTGATACCTTCAAGGCAAAGCAGAGGACGCGGCAGAGACAATCAGCACAAAGGAAAAACGTGCTTTCGAAGAATTATTGCAAACCGCTGAGATTTTTCAACGTCAGTCGTCTGCTATAATGCAGGACTTCAGCCCTGATTTTGTGATCAATATAGATCAAACCGGAGGTGAATATCAGATTAGCAGTAAACACCAAGGTGAAATAGTCACGTAACTTGATGTCTCCCAATTATATCATTTGACACACTCATATATCACCCAGTACCGTACAACACTGTCCGAAAAACTGCTCCCAACAGCCTTCATCGTCTTCAAGAAGTTAGCAGACAATTTGGTCCTCGAATGCAACAAGAGGTGGAAAAAACTAACTGAACAACACCCGAACGTGTACGCAACCGCCAAAAATTTAAGGGAACTTGATAAAAGAAATATACAATCAGTTCTTGGATAACGTTCTGCAACTGTATGTTAAAATGAAGCCATTCTTGTTTATTATTGAATCATGCGGTACCTAGAACGATCCTTCGTTAAACGACGAGAAATTCATGGAGGAAGAAAGTAGTTCCTCCGAAGTGTACGCCGCTCTGTCAACCCTCTGATGTATTCTTTTACTGGAAAATAAAAAATTTCATGCAAACAGTGCAGAAGTGCTCTGCGCTCATTGAACAATAAAGGAATATCACAACTAGACGCGTCGCAGTAATAATCCATGCATTCATTCACAATAAACTGAAAGGGCCAGTTCAGGCGAAAATAATTCTTATGCGTCGTTTACCCCGAAATTATTGCCAATGCGTGCAGTCCTCAGCAGTGTTAAACAGATTTCTTTTCCGAGTGAAATCCATATGAAGAAATGTGATGATGACAAACTTACTTTCACGCGATGTTCATAGTGTTCATTTACACGTATATTATACAACAAATGTAAGACCCTTATTGTGAAACCTAGCTGTAATTTCGCAATCAGTATAACACCATAACTCGATCTGGAACATTCCTGTAGTAATCTTCTACGGACATGGGTAGATAAATGAAAAATTAAAAATAAAGTATAATAAAATAAAAGCAGTAGTACGATTTCGAACACGTGGCGCATAACTGTGAAGAGGCGACACTAGACACCTCGTCATTAATTCCGGTGAACTTGTTGCGCGCTACGAGGTATCTAAGTTGCTCCGAAAACTTCGAGCGTCGTTTTCTCAGACACGGTCGTGTGTCTACGATTAATCCGTTACACGTGTTCGCTTTTTTTTTTATTCCTCTACTACTGTACGAAGTTTCTGAGAAATCAGATTACGGCACTTTCAGAGTTCTCATTAATATCGCACGGTCGAGTAACGCTACATTAACTCAAAATCTAGCACTGCGGGTGCCGATGATACGAGTCCATTGCCGTTATTAATTTTTATACGCCAAAAACTACTTCGGATGCACCAATATTAATAACTGTCGTTTACAGCAATTCCATAAAAAAATAATTGTATGACAAAGATAGGTGGTGCGTACCCAAACGAGGTGGCAAATGAAATATACGAGGGCTGCTCGGAAAGTAAGGTCGAATCGGTCACGAAAAGAAAATCCCAGTGAAAATGAAATTTTTTTTATTCTCAACAGTTAGCCACGACTTCCAGCTACCTATCTAAATAGTCACCGCTCCAACTTAGTCGTGGCATTGTACAAACTTTCTAGCATTCTCGTCACAGAAAGCAGCCACCTGCGCTATCCGCCAATTCTCTACGCTGGTCTGCCTTTCGTTGTTTGTGCCAGAATGATAACGGTTCATGTGAGCAGAGATGAACAACGGAGGGAGCCAAAAAAAGCGCTGTGTTGTGAGTGATCGAACACTTCCCATCGAAAACGTTGATGGAGCGTTTCCGTTGTCCCTGCAGAATGCGGCTGAAAATTGTCGTGGAGAAAGAAACGCATGACATTTATGTCATTTAGGCAGCATACCTTCAGGCGAAATTTCTCACCAGATCTACATACTTGGAGGGAGACACTCTTGTTTTAGGCGTTTCTACGTGAGCACTTTGCGCTCTGAACTGATAAGAGCGATGTGAAGCGATCGCCAAGCACACTAAAGACATTGTCTAACACATCTGCGCAAATTTCCATCGGATTTTCGCAGTGGTTTCCATTTTGTGCCTAATCGGACCTTACATTCCCAATCCGCCTCGTACTTGTTGATAATATAATCTGTGAGCGCCATGATTTGACGTACTAAATAGTTTTAGCATCACAAGTAACAAACAGTCTTACAGCTAAACAAATTAAGCCATAATACGCAACTGTTCACAGTAATACGCATTACGAAGTCAGCAGCGCGTAGGCACTTCCATTATCTATTTTCTGTCGTAGTTATTTTACAATATTCCGTGTTTTTTATAATTATATTAAATTTATTTGAATCCACCATTAATAACAGCTTTTGCGATGCTCTATGGTGCATATGATGTAAATTCTGGATGCATTAGGTGAACGACAGTCAAAAGATGATTCGAAATAACTGGATATTTTCTTCTGTGTGAATTTTGACTCTTCCGCTGTATACTGTTGACGGAAAGCTATCAGGTTTTCAGTCGGATGCACTGTTAAAATGCAGCGACGTTTCGAAGACTGTCATACCCCTGTCAACAGGGAAGTAACCGATTTTGTGACTTTTACGAGTTCCTAATAAAGAGAGAATTTTATAATATCATCTGTGTGCTTTAATAGTTTAGTTTTATGTGTTTCTGCGTGTTTATTTAATACCTAATAGCCACAGTTCTCGCGTTTTCGTTTGCGTCGGATAGTAAATCGATTTTGTGACATATTACAAGTTCCTATTTTCTCTGCCTCGTGATGACTGGGTGTTGTGTGATGTCCTTAGGTTAGTTAGGTTTAAGTAGTTCTAAGTTCTAGGGGACTTATGAACATAGATGTTGAGTCTCATAGTACTAAGAGCCATTTGAACCATTTTTTGAACAAGGTCCTAATCAGGGGCGAATTATTTCCGGCGAAATGTCGAAATGCGTTTCGCTGTCTGTGTTTCGTCCCTTGGAGGCATCGCAAGGCTGTGCCCATCTGACTTCCATTATGGCCTAAATGATTAAAGAAAAATGGCGGTGATTACATATTTGAATGATTGTGTGCATGTGTGATTCTTTGTCTATAATTTGTTAAAGCCTAAATTGTCTGTTGAGTGTGGATATACACTAATGGCGATTAAAATTGCTACACCACGAAGATCACGCGCTACAGACGCGAAATTTAACCGACAGGAAGAAGATGCTGTGATATGCAAATGATTAGCTTTTCAGAGCATTCACACAAGGTTGGCGCCGGTGGCGACACCTACAACGTGCTGACATGAGGAAAGTTTCCAACCGATTTCTCATACACAAACTGCAGTTGACCGGCGTTGCCTGGTGAAACGTCGTTGTGATACCTCGTGCAAGGAGGAGAAATGCGTACCATCACGTTTGCGACTTTGATAAAGGTCGGCTTGTAGCCTATTACGATTGAAGTTCATCGTATCGCGACACTGCTGCTCGCGTAGGTCGAGATCCAATGACTGTTAGCACAATATGGAATCGGTGGCTTCAGGAGGGTAATACGGAACGCCGTGCTGGATCCCAACGGCCTCGTATCACTAGCAGTCGAGATGACAAGCATCTTATCCGCATGGATGTAAAGGATCGTGCAGCCACTTCTCTATCCCTGAGTCAACAGATGGGGACGTTTGCAAGACAACAACCATCTGCACGAACAGTTCGACGACGTTTGCAGCAACATGGACTATCAGCTCGGAGACCATGGCTGCGGTTACTCTTGACCCTGCATCACAGACAGGAGCGCCTGCGATGGTGTACTAAACGACGAACCTGGGTGCACGAATGGCAAAACCCCTTTTTTTCGGATGAATCCAGGTTCTGTTTACAGCATCATGATGGTCGCATCCGTGTTTGGCGACATCGCGGTGAACGCACATTGGAAGCGTGTATTCGTCATTGCCATACTGGCGTATCACCCGGCGTGATAGTATGGGGTGCCATCGATTGCACGTCTCGGTCACCTTTTGTTCGCATTGACGGCTCTTTGAACAACGGACGTTACATTTCAGATGTGTTACGACCCGTGGCTGTACCCTTCATTCGATTCCTAAGAAACCCTACATTTCAGCAGGATAGTGCACGACCGCATGTTGCCATTCCTGTACGGGCCTTTCTGGATACAGAAAATGCTCGACTGCTGCCCCGGCCAGCACATTCTCCAGATCTGTCGCCAATTGAAAACGTCTAGTCAATGGTAGCCGAGCAACTGGCTCATCACAATACGCCAGTCACCACTCTTGATAAACTGTGGTATCGTGTTGAAGCTGCATGAGCAGCTGTACCTATACACGCCATCCAAGTTCTGTTTGACTCAATGCCCAGGCGTATCAAGGCCGTTATTACGGCCAGAGGTGGTTGTTCTGGATAGTGATTTCTCAGGATCTATGCACCCAAATGCACCCAAATTGCGTGAAAATGTAATCACATGTCAGTTCTAGTATAATGTACAGGTTGTTACAAAAAGGTACAGCCAAACTTACAGGAAACATTCCTCACACGCAAATAAAGAAAAGATGTTATGTGGACATGTGTCCGGGAACGCTTAATTTCTATGTTAGTGCTCATTTTAGTTTTGTCAGTACGTTCTTCCACCTACGCTCAGTGGAGCACGTTATCATGATTTCATACGGGATACTCTACCTGTGCTGCTAGAACATGTGCTAGAACATGTGCCTTTACAAGTACGACACAACATGTGGTTCATACACGATGGAGCTCCTGCACATTTCAGTCGAAGTGTTCGTACGCTTCTCAACAACAGATTCGGTGACCGATGGATTGGTAGAGGTGGACCAATTCCATGGCCTCCACGCTCTCCTGACCTCAACCTTCTTGACTTTCATTTATGGGGGCATTTGAAAGCTCTTGTCTACGCAACCCCGGTACCCAATGTAGAGACTCTTCGTGCTCGTGTTGTGGACGGCTATGATAGAATACGCCATTCTCCAGGGCTGCATCAGCGCATCAGTGATTCCATGCGACGGAGGGTGGATGCATGTATCCTCGCTAACGGAGGACATTTTGAACATTTCCTGTAACAAAGTGTTTGAGGTCACGCCGGTACGTTCTGTTGCTGTGTTTCCATTCCATGATTAATGTGATTTGAAGAGAAATAATAAAATGAGCTCTAACATGGAAAGTAAGCGTTTCCGGACACATGTCCACATAACATATTTTCTTTCTTTGTGTGTGAGGAATGTTTCCTGAAAGTTTGGCCGTACCTTTTAGTAACACCCTGTATTTGTCCAATGAATACCCGTTTATCATCTGCATTTCTTCTTGGCTGCGCAGTTTTAAT
This sequence comes from Schistocerca cancellata, assembly GCF_023864275.1. Classification (NCBI taxonomy): domain Eukaryota; kingdom Metazoa; phylum Arthropoda; class Insecta; order Orthoptera; family Acrididae; genus Schistocerca; species Schistocerca cancellata. Next base: position 855,776,168 of record NC_064629.1, on the reverse strand, counting down.
GGCCAGTAGTGTAGGTCTCTTATATGAAGCCTGGGGGGTAATGTGTACCCATGTGATGAATGAGATGGTGGGGGGAAGTGAAAGCATTCTCATAGAGGCTTTCACACCTCTTCCTTACGTATGTGAAGATGGGCCCAATAACATGCCAAAATGGACCATTCAGGATTGGCATCACTTTCTTTTTACCAATGAGCGTCGCATATGCCTTCAACCAGACAATCGTCGGAGACGTGTTTGGAGGCAATCCGGTCAGACTGAACGCCTTAGACACACTGTCCAACGAGTGGAGGTTCCCTGCTGTTTTGGGTGGCATTATGTGGGGTCGACGAACGGCGCTGGTGGTCATGGAAGGCGCCGTAACGGCTGTACGATACGTGAATGCCATCCTCCGTTCCATAGTGCAATCACATCGGCAGCATATTGGCGAGGCATTCGTCTTAATGGACGACAATTCGCGTCCCCATAGTGCACATCTTGTGAACGACTTTTTTTCAGGATATCTACATCGCTTCACTAGGGTGGCCAGAATATTCTTTACACATGAACCCTATTAAACATTCCCGGGATAGACTGAAAAGGGCTGTCTATGGACGACGTGTTCCACCATCCACTCTGAGGGATCTACTCCGAATCGCCGTTGAGGAGTGGGACAATCTGGACCAGCAGCGCCTTGATGAACTTGTGGAGAGTATGCCACGACGAATACAGGCATGCATCAATGCAAGAGGACGTGCTACTGGGTATTAGAGGTACCGGTGTGTACAGCAATCTGGACCACCATCCCTGAAGGTCTCGCTGTATGGTGGTACAAAATGCAATGTGTGGTTTTCATGAGCAATAGCTGGCCGCGGTGGCCTAGCGTTTCTAGGCGCTTCAGTCCGGAACCGCGCGACTGCTACGGTCGCAGATTCGAATCTTGCCTTGGGCGTGGATGTGTGTGGTGTCCTTAGGTTAGTTAGGTTTAAGTAGTTCTAAGTTCTAGGGGACTGATGACCTCAGATGTTGAGTCCCATAGTGCTCAGAGACATTTGAATCATTTGAGCCATGAGCAATCAAGAGGGCGGAAATGATGCTTATGTTGATCTCTATTCGAATTTTGTGTGCAGGTTCCAGAACTCTCGGAACTGAGGTGATGTAGAACGTTTTTTGATGTGTATATCACTGCGTCGTCTGTGTAGAAGACAATTCCACCGTCCGTCAGTTTTGGCACATTATTGGTACAGAACGCGTAAAGTACAGGATCCAGAACGGACCACTGCGGGACATCAGCCACAGCATTCCTGACAGTAGTAACATGTTTCCTGCACCTAGCAGAGTACTGCCACGCTGTCAGCAACGAATCAGTCATGGTGATCGTGTGTCCTGGAATATCTAACTGAGGCAGTTTTTAAATTTGTTGAACGTTTTCTCGAGGTCGAGGAAGAGCACTTCTGTACTGTGTTTCCTTATCTCTCGCAGTCCATATGTGGTCCAGCATTGAGAAACTGGGTGAGGGCTCTGTGGATAAAACACCCCATATCTTTTCCGAGAAAGCGCCGAACTGAAATGGGTCTCTATTTTTAGGGAGGGGTGACGTTTTTAAGTGGTTTAAGTAGGACTGTAACTTGAGCAATTTTTCTGGCAGTTTGGAAGTGGGCTAGGAAGAGATATTGGTTGTAGACTGTGTTAACGTAGGTGACTGCTCAAGGAGGTAATCGTTTTAGGTGGAAGACGCGGACCTTGTAAGGAACGGGGATTTTTTTATTCCATAGACGTCTAATCTAGACACACACAAGCTGATCAGAAACCGGTGTCAACTCTCTTTCTGGTCTAAGCTCTCCCCGTTGAACCACTCATCCGACTGTTTTTCTCTCCTTCCTTTCACTCGCTTCATATTCGATGAGCTGATTTCTGAATTGAGACTCTAAAGAAGTCCCCAGTACTCCGGCTTTCTCCTCTTCTTCATAAATTAATCAGTTTTGTCTTTGGAATGGCCTGTCTGCCATTGGTGTAGCCTTCTCCATTTTCATGCTCTTCCATGTGCTATTCGTGATTTCTTGCACATCTCTGAGTCTTTCTTTCCAGAAGAGGCCTTTGTGTTCTTGTAGTGTTTTCTTCAGCTGGTCTTCGAGCCGCCTAAGCAAACGACGATCGACCTGATCGCGATAACGCTGCCACTCCCTCCTCCAAGTGACAGTGAGGCCCCAGATGTCAGGGGATAGGTCTCTATCATGGTCAGCCTGGTGCTTGTCGCTAGAGCAGAGGTCTGGATGACGGTTGCAAAACGTTCGAATGACGAGTCCACCTCTATTTCGTTCCACATTTGCGGTACGGCCTCCACGTAAAGTTGTAAAACTACCGTAGATTACCGTAAGTAAGCGTAGACTACGGCAGTTTTCCTAGTAGCTTTGGTCAGTTAAGATCGTAAGCACTTCACCTGTACGTTAGGTATGTTGCATAAATATTGTGCGTTACCTCATTGGATCGCTTTGTTTGCACATGCGATCAGTATCTTACTAGATTCCCCTAGGAACTGGAAGAGGTGTACTACGTAGAAAGTGAGTGAGGTTATATAAAGGACCATATCACCTCCGGATCATTTTTGTTCCAAACAGCTATCCTCCAGTCTGTTACTTAAGACTAAACAGTATATATAGCAAAATTGAAATTGCCAATTGAAACGTCCCCTTTGAAAAATTATACATGACTGTGCTTATACTGACACACAATATTTTTAGCGCAACGCAATCTGACTTTCAAAAATCCCTACAAAAGAATGGCCCTGACTAACATTAACCTATACCTTTCACAAATCACTTACCTCACAAAAATCTTTGTTACTCGAACTACTGCAATACAGCGAGCGCAACTACTGCCAGCTAAATAAAAGATTCAAACTACTGAAGGCACTAACTACTGATAGGCATAGTTAGCAAATGAAAGATTTTTGTAGAGAACAAACAATGTATTTACCTTAATAGTCATAATATATATAGCAGTTCATGACATCCAGTCTAACAAATTTCAAAACTCCGCCATCTCTCTCCCCACATCCACCACTGCTGGCGGCTCACCTCCAACTGCGCAACGCTACGGGTTGTTCACGTCCAGCTGCCCAACACTACAATGGCAGACAACAATACAAACTAGCCACAGACTGCACACAGCACAGCCAGTGATTTTCATACCGAGCGCTACGTAACGTTGCCAATAAGAAAACATAAACAGCCTACTTACACAGTGTTTAATTCAAGTTTTACTCTGAAATTGTTGATTAGTAACGTGAAACAGAGGGACGGTGTAATAAAAAAATTAATAAAATATAGATTTGTCAAATAGCAATCGAAAACGCAATTTCCTAAAGAAGGATAAAATTTAAAGAAAAACGCAAAACACAAGCATTTGAGACATCGCCGTTTCAGCTTCGGTGAGCTTACATAAATCATGTGCATTTTCAACTTCTCGCGGCGTAATGAATAGTCCGTTAAATTCCGAGCAAATAAAATTTTCTCCACTGATATTTCGGCCGTGTATCGTCCGGCCATCCTCAGAGTGAGTCACAAGGCTGAAAACAACATGGCAAGTGCGGCTTTATATGCTCCACCGCGGTGGTACTGCGATTGTGGGTCACAGATGCTGGTCGGCAGAAAGGAATTACGCTTACACATGCGCCGCCTGTGGCGAGGGCGTACTGACATTCGATTCACTTATCGGTGTATGTTTGCGGGCGGTGATACCATGACGACTTCTCTGCAGTTTAATTACCCCAAGAGCTGGATTCCATGCTTTGTCCAAATTAAAACCATTATCTCTATTTATTAAATTACTAGCTAATCTAATCTCTATAGCTTCCTTGAAGACAGATTCCCAATTCTCGGCCACAGCTGACATGTCTGGCTGTGATAAGCGTGTGTATCTTCCATACTCCACACATCTCTCATGAACGGTGCGTGTTGTTTGACCTATGTATGACTTCTCACAATTTCCGCAAGGAATCTGATACACACCCGCTTTTCGAAGCAGTTAATCGTCCTTTACAGACATGTAAACTATACTTGCATCAAAAGTAATTGCTTTGACTACATAAAAGCGCAGAAGCTACGCTATCAATTAATTTTTATTATTTTCAAAGTTTAATTTATATTTTATAATGATACAAAACACACACTGGACTGACACTGAGTGATGTGCGGTTCAACTTATGTGCCAAGTAAACAAAGAGAAGCAGTTGGATCCCAGTTTCTCTCTCAGACGTTCGTTTATGTTTCGTTCCCTGTCAATACTACCAATAATATCGGTATAAAATGGGTATACAGCGTTAATGAGGTATTCGGCAGCCTTTCCCTATCAATACTACCAACAAAATCGGTATAAAATGGGTATACAGCGTTAATGAGATATTTGGCAGCCTGGTGCTACTCTTTTTATTCGACGCCGCCTTGGGCGTCGATGATAGTAAAATGATGACAACACATGAAATTGGCTGTCGGTGCCTGAGAGTCTTGTTCTGTGATGTAGCTATGGGGGGAGTTTATATTGAAACTAAGGTGAGTATATGGTTACCTATTTTTAATTTAATACCGACAGCCTCGACCGTGAACACGTTTGCAGTATCGATGGCAAAGTCTCCGATTGACAAGGACCATGGCAATGACGACCGAGCCTATACACCCTGCAGACACAATAATTGAGCACCTTGAATCGATTGGTCGATGATAGATGTGTCTCCGTGATGCAGGCAACATCTATAGCATGCCGATCTAGAAATGAATGCAACTGTAATTTTTTGTCAGGAATTGCACTGGCATTCCATTTTAAGATACAGTGTTTTCTACTTCTAAGAGCCATCGAGGAGTGACATTACGGCTTCTGCAATCATCACCACCTTGGTAAATTTATCTGACTCTGTTCTGACCGCTGTCATGGTCTCCCTGATTTTCTTGACAATGTTGCCCAGGTTAGACCCAGCAAACGTTGTCCTCATACCTTTCTTCGCTCATAAAGCTAGCGAGCTCGCCCCCTGTCCCCTGCATCTCATGGTATGTTGACAGTGTGGGCTGTAGGGCGACAGTGAACGTGCTGCTGCTAGTAACAGCCACCTGGTGAAAGCCGTGGACTTGCTGGAGAGGGTACCGCGGCAGTGTGTGCTGGAAATTTCTCTGGTTCCATTTTAAATTCTGGTTGTCAGCGAGTTTGCCGACCAGATGCAGCAGTGGCTGTGGGGGCCGTTTTCTGCTGCCTCTGATTGCGCACCTGTTTCTGATATGCCTCGTAACGTCTGTAGTTGACTGCCTGTTTGCCCTTGCAATTGGCTCGAGAGGAGTCGACTTACTTCTCCTGCTTACACATTTTAGTCAGATGTGGACTGGCACATTTGACATATCGTGGCTTCGAACTACAGTTTTGACTGGTATGATGGTACGTCTGACAGCGGTGCCACTGCCCAGGACCTTAAGTCATTGTACTTCAGCATCCTGACCCGGAAACTGAGAATAAACGTCGTGTTAGACGCTCTATCGGCATCGTCGTTGTTGACGATTACCGCCAGAAAGCTCGGCTTCCTGACGGCCGTCTTACGGAGCAGGGTTTGTGAATTGATGTACACTGGTCATTGTAAACCACCATGTGATCGGTTCGTCCTTTATTTCGCTGGCATCGGCATCGATCGGAAGGTCTTTGACTCCTACACGTAAGCCTTGTTTAATTTCGACCACGTACGAGAGGAACTGAAACTCTCGCTTTTTCGATTCCTTTGATTGTATGGTAGGTGTGTTAGTCTACCACTGATACTGCCTACAACTTGTTGTAGAGCGTTACACAGCAGTGAGTTTCCCTTGAAACCCTTCTGCGTGTTCCTGACCAGAGTTGAAGTTCTCCTTTTTCCTGACCACCTCCATCTTCACCCCCCCCCCCTTTCCATCCGTCCACCATGCCTTCCGCTTCATCGCTTTCCAGAGATGAAAACGAGATAGCAGTCGACACATTGGCTACCACTTCCTGTGCCCCTTTAGACGGATCTGAGTCTTCACTGCTCTCGTCGATTATCAGCCTTCCCCCATTGTCTCCCTCTCGCAACGACGCTTACCTCGCCCTGTCGGTGTCAGCTATTGTCTCTGGTGGTGATGATGATGATGATGATAACGCTGTCGCTCTTCTCTGGTTGCGTGCATTCCAGCAAGCACTGCTACTGCCTGTGACTGAGGATTCTTTCGAAGATTTCGTCGAAGCCATGCATACAGTCGGATGGTTAATGGAGCCATAATGGGGCATGTGTGGATGCTTGGTTCTCACTTTTTTAACTAAATGGCAGGTATCCACCTCAGAGTCACAACTAAGCCTCAGAAAACGCGGGTATCGATGTAGTACAACGGGCCCCGGCTTTCAAATACCCTATAGCGTGGAAGGAGCAGGGAGGGTACACCGCGGCAGCAAGAAAGGGCACGGAAAAAGCAATTCCAGAAAGACCACTCCAGCTCCACAGTGCTTATCCACAGTCTCCGCAGTCGCCAGTGGCAGCGCTACATACGCAAGCTGCGAATATGTTAGGTGCAAACATGACAGTCTTGCTCCAGACCAACACAGAAGCATAACAATTGCGTCAATTCGATGACACGTTCCGGAGGAGAGCCGTAAGGCAGCAATATGAAGTTGATACGCTGCGCAAATGCGTCTGCTATGTCGGCTACTTGCTCCGCATCTCATATCGAGATATTGGGGATGCTGTAATATTTATCCTAGCAATGTCACTCCCTCCTCCTGGCTACGGGCAGTTGGGTGGTGGGTGTAGCAGCTGCGCCGTTCGCATGCCTTGGCGTCTCGCAAGCTGGACGTTGCTGGGACCGCGTGTGGTATTGAAAGTAACGTGGGATTCCGTGCCGCACTTGGTGTCATTCACCTGAATCCATATTTCGATGGATTTCTTTATAACGCTTCCCAAATAGCCACTTACTCGACACAGCACGTTGTTTTGTGAAAGTCATAGGTGTGGTCTTACTTGATGTTGTACTTTGCTATCGTTCATTACTCAGTATGTCCCAGTCGCACATGTCTGATTTACTCCTCACAAAAATTTGAAACACAGCGCTGCGTTTGCCAAAAGTATTTTTGGCCATATTCGCAGGCGATACTGTATATTCCAGGTACTTTCAGTTTTAGTGGCGGCTACACAGATTCATTCTCTCTCATCTTCGGCTGCGATCGGAAAATGGTTTATATAATGGATTTTTTGAGTAGGTACGTAATTTTGGCTGAGGGCGCTCCCACGTAAGAAAGACAAGCGAGTCTCTTCTCTTCGTCTTCCTCTCCTCGTTTCCCGCATTTTGTCTCTCCTTGAATGACCTACTGTACCCATTTCTGCCGAATACTTCTTTCAGATGTTGTACTTCATCTGTAAGGCTTTCTTTCCCGCAGATGACACGCACCATTTTTACCGGGATAGTGAGCACTGTCTACCATTGCTCTGGATGGTGGCAGTCCGTTACTGGCATGTAGTAGTCGGTGTGGTTCTCCTTCCTAAATACCTATTGCGCAATCTGCCCTCTTCCGTCTAGTATGTCCACGAAAGGGAGATATCCATTCTCCTCTAATTCGATAGTGAAAGCAGTCTTTTGATGGATACCATTACGATGGTCTAGAATCTCATTCGTCACATGTCTACCATTCTAGCAAACCACAAAAGTATCGTCGACATATCAGAAGAAGTGCTTTGATTCCTGACGAGTGGTTTGAAGGGCCAGCTCCTCAAAAAGTTCCAAGTAGAGATATGCGATCTCTGGAGTCTGTAGAGATCCCATGGCAATCCGTCCATTTTTTCGTAAAGCCCTCCTTTGCACTTGAAATTGGTGGTCGTCAGAAATAGTTTGACTACTTGCGTCGCGAAATGTTGAGACAGTAGTACCAAGGAGTTAGAGGTTCTTCCTGAGTAGCGATGTAATGTCGACACTCACAAGCAGGTCGTTTCTTTAAAGTCGCATAGCCTTAAGAACATACATGAAATCTGCTGAGATGGTGACTACTGTGTCCCGCTAGGGCTAAAAGTGTCGCCAGATATTTTTCCAGTCTGTAATTGTGTGAATTAATGGTACTGATGCGGATGTACCCCATCCTTGTGGGTTTTGGATAATTCATACAGGCGTCCTGGGATACAGCTGGTTCTTCAGTGCCTCTGGTAGATACGAGCTCTTCAGCAGAGCCACCGCTTTGCTGGTAGTCCTCGATGTTGGAGTTTTCTTGAGCTTCCTGTACGCAGGGTCCTGTAGTAGCAAGCCAATTTTATGCTAGTATTCGACGGTTCGCATCACCACCGTTACATTCCCTTTGTCTGCTGAGAGAAACATAGAGTCAGCATCATCTCCCAGTGATTGGACAACGTCCTGTTGCGACGGCGAAGTTCTTTCCGTCCCTTTACGACGAACCTGCACCTACCTGTGAACATTGTCTCAGCAGATCATCAGTAGGAAAGCCGAGTGAAACCTACTGTACTTCGACGTGAACCAGGTTGCAATTTAAGTCACTAATCTACATTTAGGGAGAAATACGAAATGAAAGTTTGGAAATTTTGTCCTCAATTAATATATTTTGAAACTTAGGTGAACAAGTATCACTGCCAAGCCCGTGCTAGTCTTAACACAGTCACTCACAATCCCTTTCACTCACGTTAGCAAGTTTATGGTGTTGCATTTCCCGAAAACGTAATAGCTAAAAAATACTGATTGCTTCTGATTGATAGTGCTCGCCAAATATTAAGTCTGTCGGTACCAAATGCAGTCACAGTTTTTAGCCACCGACCTGGTCAATACACCACGCGGAATATATGTCTTTTCTCGGCACAAAATTCACATAAAAATTCCGAAATTTCTACACACACATCGGAATAATTATGCTGTCACTTTTCAACACTTTTGATGTATAAAACACTGCTGGATCCAGCAACTTATCTTTTCCATCGGAACTACTACTACACACGTCCGAACATTCCATGGCTAGGCTCCCACTCTTCTCTAGAATACTGTAAGTCTTCTCTACCTGCAGAGAAAGGCGCGCGAAGAATATTGTTTTACCATTGGTCAGTTTACTCAACAGCCAATAGCAAAACAACATTCTTCCGCGTCAGTCCGCGCTTTTCATCCATAACCAATCGCAAAATAGTAAACCTCACGACTGCAATTTTTACCGACGTCATTATCTAATATGCTTAAGTTTTGTTTATGGATAAAGTTATTTACTATTGTTATTTATACCTGAATTAACTTTATCTTTACCATAAACTTACTTTACAAATCTATTCTACAAAAATCCCCTTTGTTCATATCCATACTTCTTCGAAATGTTCCCACACTAAATCCTACTACATAACTCGTTAAACAATTATCTTCATATTAACATTAATCCACACTCACGCATCATTCATACTGCTAAAACACATTTATAACATTTTACATACACAAAAAGACATAATAACAGTTTATGAAAAAACTAGAACAGTTTATGAAAAACATTCTATTACTTTAGTGCACTCTAGTGGGCACAATCGAAACTAAATCAGTCCCCTATCCAATATTGTCCTCTATCGGGTGACACATAAACTTCGTGCGCGTCCAGTCTCGCGTCACCATCTGTCACTATCCAGCTCTGAGACACATCTCCCACTTAACCGCCTCCAAGGCAGGATCGGTATACGGCGCTACGCCTCACTGTTCCTCGGCAGTCATCTTCGCTTTCGGAAGATCGATGACCTTGTAGGTTTCCCGCCTGATCTCCTCTGCTCCTTCCCTAAGGACGTACGACATCAAAAGGATAACATACTAATGAGATTCGACGTTACATCGCTATCACGAAAGAAGCTCTGCTGGACTCCGTGGTGCTGTTATCTCAACATTTTGAACGCTGGTTTGGTTTCTGGACCACCTTAATGGCACCCATCAATACATTTATATCACTGCGGAAATAGAGGAGAATGGTTATCTTCCTTCTTGGACTTAGTAATAAGGAAGAAGGCAAATGATACACTAAGCTATTCTGTGTTTACTAAGAAGAGCCGCCGCGCGCGATTAGCCGAGCGGTCCAGGCGCTGCAGTCATGGACTGTGCGGCTGGTCCCGGTGGAGGTTCGAGTCCTCCCTCGGGCATGGGTTGTATGTTTGTCCTTAGAATAATTTAGGTTAGGTAGTGTGTAAGCTTAGGGACTGATGACCTTAGAAGTTAAGTCCCATAAGATTCCACACACATTTTTTGAAGAACAGTCACACAGAACAGCACCTGCACGCAACGAGCTGCCACCGCCCAGCTCAACGGCAGGCACTACTGACAACCCTGGTGCACAAGGCACGTATCATTTGCGATAAAGAAAGCCTCTCAGGCGAAACACAACACCTGAAGGAAGTATTCGACAGAAATGGGTACAATGAAGCACAGGTCAGTAGGGCGTTCAGGAAGAGACAAGATGCTGGAAACCTAGGAGAGGTAGAAGACAAGAGACTCGCTTTCCTTTCTTACCTGGAACCGCGCTCAGTCAAAATTGCGAGGCTATTCGAAAAATACAACACAAAGGCTGTCTTCCGATCACCGCCGAAGACTAAAAATTAGTTTTGGCTCTTCGAAAGTACTGACGGAAACTGAAAGTAATTGGAATATAAATCATCGTCTGCGAATGTATCCAACAATACATTGGGCAAACGCAGCGCTGTCTTTCGAAACGCTGCGAGGAGTACATCGGTCATGTGTGACTGGGACATACAGAGAAATCAGCGATAGTGGAGCGTAGCATCAAGGAGGGTTACATCTTTGACTTTCAGAACATCAAGCTGCTTTGCCGAGCACCCGTCCATTGCGGATGTGTTATGAAGGAATCGACTGATATACAGATTCACGAGAATCTAGTCGGACGGAGTATACGAGTTGAGGGCTGCATGGAATCCCGCGTTGGTGGCAATACGACTAGAGCGCGCCCAGCACCGTCCAACTCGCAAGACAGAGATGCGAACAGCGCGCCTACTAGCCCTCCCCCTCCACTCCAGTCTCAACCCTGCAACACCTCGGTGCAGTTTACAGTGATAAAATCTATAGAAAGAATAATTTAAAATTAAGAATAGAATTTTTAGAGGGGAAAATAGAGTAGGATCAGAGTTCGGTAATTGCAGATCAAAATTATAGTATATCAGCAAGTAGTTAAACGTCTAAGTACAGCAAAGCCACGGAAGCTCCGTCATGGAGAAGGCAGTGACGTTAAACTCTTGTGATGAAAAACCTATAAAAAGGCCTGATCGTCATTATTGCCGCCTTTTTTTCCTTGAATGTTTCGTTAAAGGGCGGGGAACCCGTGTCAGTCACCGAGAAAATAATTAGATTGGACTTCATCGTGTTAAGATTCACGATAAACTGTTAGAATATCACGGAGATTAAAAGTGATGTAGTGTACAATATCTGACTGTTGGTAGCAACGGAGTAGTCAGGGGATTTTAGGGCTTTAGTGCTATTTTGGAACTTTACGGACATATAGACGGCAGAAACTCAAATTATCTGCTGATACGAGTGAATTCAGAGATACCGATATTCAGATATTAACGTGTGGATTTTTGAAAGTGTCGTGTGCCGTTAGTTGCGAATCTGTACTTAGAGCACGTGCACATCGGCATTTGCTAACTATTTAGATTCCTCCAGTCTAGGAACCTTTTAAATAGACCATCATCCATCACCATCTTAATCCCTGAATATAGACTGAAAGTGAAATACAGAGTGTTGTACTTATTTCATTTACATAGTGCTAATCAGTGAAGGTTTAACAGAACCAAAGCTATTCAGCAGTAATTCAGCACCATCTAGCGGAAAGCGTAGGCATTAACTAACACGCTAACTGAAGTGAACGTTTACGTGTTTTACGGACTGCTTAATATGAACTTTTGTGACTCTGACGTCCCCACTCCCTCCGAAAGGTGGCGCAGGCCGTCTTAATCATAATAGGGGAGAGTTTCAGCCGGGCAAATCACTAAATAAAAGCAATATTTACAAGACTCGCAGTAATAGCAAAACACAAGGCCCGCACCTCATCGGAGAGTCGTCGCTGTCACGTCGGGAGGTAAAGCCGGAAAACGTACCGACGATACGTATCTACGAGCAGACGTCGACGTGGAGTACCTAAAAAGGGAACCACAAGAGAGTTGGAGATGCTTCAATCCCCACCCCGCCCAACGGCCGGACAGTACCCAATCGCCCTTAGCCAGTTGGAGGGAGCATACCCTAGTATAAATAGTATGGCCTCGGCAATATCTCGAAACTTCGCCAGAATATTATTACTATGACAATCTTCGAAACGTCGGGGTATTTTAACGCAGCCATCCGGCTGGAAATCCTGTAGATTTTCATCTACACGTTTTCTTGTGTAAACCAACGTCGCAGAAATATTTCAATGCATATTTTTTATGACAAGGAAACCAGTAGAGGTAATAATATAATTTGTAGGTTGCAAATGACCACTAGAAGGGGGGATAAATCATTTATTTATTTATTCGAATTACTCTTTCGGATGCTACGATAAATTAACTTTCGTTTTGCTTCTTTGTATTTAATTTTCGTTGCTCCGAGGCTTCCTTCATCCTTTGCAAGTGTCGTTCCTTTTCTTCCTGGGTCCACTTTCTTCCTTTTACAGATACCTTTCTTTCCTAAAATCCTGTAATTTGTGATGATTCTCTAAAAACTGTACTGTTGTCTGTTATGTTTATTCTGATTCTTCTGTTTTCCATATCTTTGTCAATTTCGTTGAACCGTGTGGGTTTGGATTTGTGACTGTTCAGTAAATTGAAGACCTGCTTGGTTAGTCTCTTATTATCCATTAGGTTTATGTCGCCATAAACTGCAGTCTTTTTTTCCTCCTTACATTAGTTAGCTTTTGCATTTTCAAATAGAGCTCTCTGTTTGATCTTAACTTGTATTCAACATTAGTATTACTTCTATGTCTCAGTATTTTCCTTAGAAGTAGTCTTTCAACTTTTTCCAGTTTTTCGAGATCCCCAAATCATGTTAGTTTAAGTGTTTCTGCTGCATACAATGTTTGAGGCCTTACCACTGTTTGATAGTGTCTCACTTTTGTGTTTCAGCACAAAGTTCTTTGTTATATGTGTTTTTGTCATTTGGAATGGCCTTTCCATTTTACGTACTCTATCTTCTATGGCTACTTTTCCTTTTTTGTTGCTTGTTACCCATTCTCATAGGTATTTAAAAGAGTTTGTTTTAGATGTTATGTTGAAATGAATTTTAAGATTTGGAGGCGCATCACTGTTATTTGTCATAAAATATGTTTTTTTTTTCAAATGATACTTATAGTCCCATTTTGTCTGCTTGTTTCTGTAATTCTGTTATTTGTTCTTTGGCACTAACAAGTGAGTCAGTAATTAATACCATATCATCTGCTAAAGCTAGAAAATCTATTGTGCATTTATTTGGGCTTCTTCCTACATGAACGCCCTTAGTGTTGATGAGTTTTCTCCATGCTCTCACAATCTTCGCTAATGCCCAGTTAAAAAGTAGGGGTGGTAAACCATCTTCGATTTTGACAGTTCCCCCAAATAATTTACTTTTGAAGTTGTGTTTGTTACAGTTCCTTTAATTGTTTCTGTCGTCTCATTGTTGAGTCCAAATTCCTTTCAAATGTTGATTAGTGCATTTCTATAAATCGAGTCACATGCTTTTTTAAAACTTTGCAAAAGCTCTCACGTATTTCATTTTTCTCATTGTCCTCATTTCTAGTATGTTCTTCAGATTTAGTATTTTCTCTGCACAAGACATTCCCTTCCTAAACCCTGCTTGATACTGCCCTAAATGTGTGTCGAATACTGGTAAGAGGGAGATCCCTCTATCATTGTTGGGATCAGTTTCCTTTCCTTGTTTTATGTGCTGGATGTATTAATGTCGATCTCCATTCTGATGGTAAACTGTTTGTTGTCCAAATTTCATTAATGATTTCTGTTAGACATAGAATAATGTTGTCACTAGACATTTTACTCCAAGTCTGGTATCCAAACATTTTGGGTACGTCCTTCTTGAATTCCTGCTTCCTGAAATGACCCTGTCTCAAACAGTAAGGTGGATGACACATATTCCTGAATCGTGATTGCCTAGTGAAGAAACCAATGACAAAACTGCTCCGATGTGGAAAGTCTGCCGCTAGTGGGCCCTGCACACGCCGTAAGTAATAAGGGTAGTAACAATTGTCATGGAGAACTTTCCACACAGTCTGTCTTACCCTGTGTAAGTAGGATGTTCAGGTTTTTATGTTGGTAATGCCACGTAGTGCTCTGTATGAAAATCGCTGACTGCGCTGTGTGCAGTCTGTGGCTGGTTGGACTCATTTCTGGAATATTCGCTTGCGTAGTGTTGGGCAGTTGGATGTGAACAGCGCATAGCGTTGGGCAGTTGGAGGTGAGCCGCCAGAAGTGGCGGATGTGGGAGGAGAGGTGCCAGAGTTTTGAGAGCGGACGATCTGGACGTGTGTCTGTAAGCCTGGATGTCATGGACACTATAAAGGAAAATACATTGTTTGTTCTCTGTCAAAATCTTTCATTTGCTAACTATGCCTATGAGTAGTTAGTGCCCTCAGTAGTTAGAATCTTTTATTTAGCTGGCAGTATTGGGGCTCGCAGTATTGCAGTAGTTCGAGTCACGAAGATTTTGTGAGGTAAGTGATTCATGAAAGGGATAAGTTATTGTTAGTCAGGGCCATTCTTTTGTAGGGATTATTGAAAGTCAGACTGCGTTGCGCTAAAATATTGTGTGTCAGTTTCCTGATGATCAGAATAAGTAAAAATAAAACAGTCTCAGTACGATTAGTTTTGCTCAGCTGTTTGAAAATGAAATAACTTAAGAGTTTACCAGCACAGTCATCCATAATTTTTGAAGGGGAAATTTCACCTGCACTGGTGGGCCAATTGCCGGTTACCGGCACAGCGGTCGCCTTCCACAGTGTTGAATACGTTTTGCTCCAAGTCTGATATCCAAACATTGCGGGTATGTCCTTGATTTCTAGCTTCCTAAAGCCACCCTGTCTCAGACAAACGGCGAAAAACAGTTGCAAACACTGCATGCTGTGTTGGTTGTCGGCGGGGCCAGGTCTCCTGATACAACCTTGCTGCCCGCCGGCCGTTGCCATTTCTCTTTCCGTAAGTAAACATCACGTCGGCAAGCTCCCGATTCGAATACGGAACCATTGTGTACAACGCTTTATCACTTCCACTACAAGGTGAGTCAGCAAGAGAAGCGAATCGGAAACTACATTACCTATTATTTTGGAAGGAGAGCGCGTTAGGGCATAGCGTATAGGGAACACTACCACACGCTAGGAGGAAACCTTGCAAAAATGGTTCAAATGGTTCTGAGCTCTATGGGACTTAACATCTACGGTCATCAGTCCCCTAGAACTTAGAACTACTTAAACCTAACTAACCTAAGGACATCACACACATCCATGCCCGAGGCAGGATTCGAACCTGCGACCGTAGCAGCAGCGCAGTTCTGGACTGAAGCGCCTAGAACCACTCGGCCACAGCGGCCGGCAATAAATAGGTATGATTCGATATTTTTTATTACCTCTTTTGAGTGATTACAGAATTAAATA
Organism: Schistocerca cancellata; assembly: GCF_023864275.1. Taxonomy (NCBI): domain Eukaryota; kingdom Metazoa; phylum Arthropoda; class Insecta; order Orthoptera; family Acrididae; genus Schistocerca; species Schistocerca cancellata. Next base: position 855,760,586 of record NC_064629.1, on the reverse strand, counting down.
ATGGCCTAGAATTTCAGTTTTTCCTTAAGTTAAGCGGTACTGGACTTTGAAACTGAGAGCTCACGTGTGATGTTCACTTGTTATGACAGGTCGCTTTATTAGGATCAGGTGTACTGCTGGCTTTACTGCACACATACGTATATGAACCTTGCAGACGCAGTATTCTTGTCAGAAATGTTTTATTTTGTCTCTATTATTGTGAGACCACCATTTACCTATGAAATCAGTTTTAATAAATAAAATAAACTTCATTCAATTTAAATAATAAATACCTGTCGTCTTCAACTACTACAATTATCTATTTGGTTGATTTATCTGCAAATGTTGGCATATTTGGCAGCTCTTGTCATCTGGTAGGAAACTGAATTATATCTAACCATTCTACAGCCAATTTGTCCAACGGGTGACAAATGGAGCCATGTGCCACCACCCTTTAGACACGTTATCGGACCAAAATTCTGCTAGGTTACAATTTACTGACCCTCTAAAATTTCGACCAAAGTTTTTAACATTAGTCTTATTGGTCGCAAGAGAGAGGCCAACATTCAGTTTCTATCTTCCCAACTGATAGAAATTTAGGTGAAGTAGTAGTAAAGTAAACACAGGATACCGTATGTAACTTATTCACCAGTCAGTTAATGTTCATGCATCGATTTCTACCAGTTAGGTGAAGTAGTAGTAAAGTAAACACAGGAAACCGTATGTAACTTTTTCACCAGTCAGTTAATGTTCATGTATCGATTTCTACCAGTTAGATGAAAAGAACGAAACGTGACACATCTCTGTGAAAAGGAACTCGCTGCAGTGCTGGCTGGTTGAGTTACAGGTGCTCCACATACAGCGCTACAGAGAACTCACCTGTTGCTTTCCGCCACTCAGCCCGGTGCAGCGACACTGCAGCCGCCATCACCCACCTGCCCTCCACTTGTTCCAACATTGCGCCCCAGCTGCTACTACACGCGCAACCTTTGAATGAAACGGTGTATGTGGGAAGAGGTTGGTTGGCCGAAAACTAAGTATCCAAGAATCTGGTAAAAACAGACTATGTTGTTGAGGCCCTGTTTCCTCCTGTTAAGTTTATATACACCAGAATCAGTTTGAAACCTAAGATAAATGCTTTGTTGTTGTTTTGGTCTTCAGACCAGAGACTGGTTTGATGCAGCTCTCCATGCTGCTCTATCCTGTGCAAGCTTCTTCAGCTCCAGGTACCTTCTACAACCTACATCTTTCTGAATCTGTTTAGTGTATTCATCTCTTGGCCTGCCTCTACGATTTTTACCCTCCACGCTTCCCTCCAGTACTAAATTGGTGATCCCTTGATGTCTCAGAATATGTCCTACCAAGCGATCCCTTCTTCTAGTCAAGTTGCACCACAAATTTCTCTTCTACCCAAATCTGTTCAATACCTCCTCATTAGTTATGTGATCTACCCATCTAATCTTCAGCATTCTTCTGCAGCACCACATTTCGAAAGCTTCTATTCTCTTCTTGTCTAAACTATTTATGGTCCACGTTTCACTTCCACACATGGCTACACTCCATACAAATACTTTCAGAAACGACTTCCTGACACTTAAATCTATACTCGATGTTAACAACTTTCTCTTCTTCAGAAACGCTTTCCTTCCAATTGCCAGTCTGCAGTTTATTTCCTCTATACTTCCACCATCATCAGTTATTTTGCTCCCCAAATAACAATACTCATTTTCTACTTTAAGCATCTCATTTCCTAATCCAATTGCCGGCCGCGGTGGCCGAGCGGTTCTAGGTGCTTCAGTCCGGAACCGCGCGACTGCTACGGTCGCAGGTTCGAATCCTGCTTCGGGCACGGATGTGTGTGTGATGTCCTTAGGTTAGTTAGGTTTAAGTAGTTCTACGTTCTATGGGACTGATGACCTCAGATGTTAAGTCCCATAGTGCTCAGAACCATTTGAACCATTTGAACCTAATACAATTCCCGCAGCATCACCGGATTTAATTCGACTATTTTCCATTATCCTCGTTTAGTTTTTGTTGAAGTTCATCTCATATGCTCCTTTCAAGACACTGTCCAATCCGTTCAGCTGCTCTTCTAGGTCCTTTGCTGTCTCTGACAGAATTACAGTGTCATCGGCGAACCTCAAAGTTTTTATTTCTTCTCCATGGGTTTTAATTTTTTCTTTTGTTTCCTTTACTGCTTGCTTAATATACAGATTGAACAGCATCGGGGACATGCTACAACCCTGTCTCACTCCCCTACCAACCATTGCTTCCCTTTTATACCCCTCGACTCTTATAATTGCAGTCTGGTTTCTGTACAAACTGTAAATAGCCTTTCGCTCCCTCTATTTTACCCCTACCACCTTTAGAATTTGAAAGAGAGTATTCCAGTCAACATTGTCAAAAGCTTTCTCTAAGTCTACAAATGCTATAAATGTAGGTTTGTCTTTCCTTAATCTATTTTCTAAGATAAGTCGTAGGGTCAGTATTGCCTCACGTGTTCCAACATTTCTACGGAATCAAAACTGATCTTCCCCGAGGTCGGCTTCTATCAGATTTTCCATTCGTCTGTAAGGAAATTGTGTTAGTATTTTGTAGCCGTGGCTTATTAAACAGATAGTTCTGTAATTTTCACATCTGTCAACACCTGCTTTCTTTGGGACTGGAATTATTATATTCTTCTTGAAGTCTGGGGATATTTCTTCTGTCTCATACATCTTGCTCACTAGATGGTAGAGTTTTGTTAGGCCTGGCTCTCCCAAGGCTGTCAGTAGTTCCAATGGAATGTTGTCTACTCCCATGGGCTTGTTTCAACTTAGGTCTTTCAGTGCTCTGTCAAACTCTTCACGCGGTATCATATCTCCTATTTCATCTTCATTATTCCACTTCTATAACATTGTCCTCAATAATATTGCCATTGTATTGACCCTCTGTATACTCCTTCCACCTTTCTGCTTTCCCTTCTTTGCTTAGAACTGGGTTTCCATCTGAGCTCTTGATATTCATGAAAGTGGTTCTCTTTTCTCCAAGGATCTCTTTAATTTTCCTGTAGGCAGTATCTATCTTACCCCTAGTGATATGCGCCTCTACATCCTTACATTTGTCCTCTAGCCATCCCTGCTTAGCCATTTTGCCCTTCCTGTCGATCTCATTTTTGAGACGTTTGTATTCCTTTTTGCCTGCTTCATTTACTGCATTTTTATATTTTCTCCTTTCATCAATTAAATTCAGTATATCTTCTGTTACCCAAGGATTTCTAGCAGCCCTCGTCTTTTTACCTACTTGATCCTATGCTACCTTCACTATTTCATCTCTCGATAAATGCTTATGAAATCAGAATTCTGGAACGCTTATGAAGTCAGAATTCAAGGAGCCTTCACAGAAGCCTCTAATTCAAACCAGTCTTCTCCCCATTGTAACGCCGGCCGCTGTGGTAAAGGGGTTCTAGGCGCTTCAGTCCGGAACTGCGCTGCTGCTACGCTCGCGGGTTCGAATCCTGCCTCGGGCATGGGTGTGTGTGATGTCCTTAGGTTAGTTAGGTTTAAGTAGTTCTAAGTCTAGGGGACTGATGACCTGAGATGTTAAGTCCCATAGTGCTTAGAGTCATTTGAACCATGTGAACCCACTGTAACTTTGACAAACTGGGCGACCATAGTGGGATATCACATAAAATAAACTGCCAGACGGCACTTCATACGTGAAACACCAGTATAGTTCTGCTGCGGCTTAGCAGTGCACCACACAAGATTATCCACTACAATTAAATTCCCACACTCAGTCGCTACCGGAATACCATCAGCAATGTTTAGCCTCCATAACACTGAGCATTTACGATATAAGATAATGAGTGTAGCCCTACTTTCCAGTATCCGTCTGAAACATGACTTAACAGGGTGACATAAGCTTTGGTCATCTGATGTAACCAAACCTAAATCTGCAGTTTTTGTCACAGTTCAAAATATAATTTTTTAGCGCCAATGAATTTATATTCCTTACGTGAATGTACATAGCTATACTGACAGAGGTATTTACACTCCTGGAAATGGAAAAAAGAACACATTGACACCGGTGTGTCAGACCCACCATACTTGCTCCGGACACTGCGAGAGGGCTGTACAAGCAATGATCACACGCACGGCACAGCGGACACACCAGGAACCGCGGTGTTGGCCGTCGAATGGCGCTAGCTGCGCAGCATTTGTGCACCGCCGCCGTCAGTGTCAGCCAGTTTGCCGTGGCATACGGAGCTCCATCGCAGTCTTTAACACTGGTAGCATGCCGCGACAGCGTGGACGTGAACCGTATGTGCAGTTGACGGACTTTGAGCGAGGGCGTATAGTGGGCATGCGGGAGGCCGGGTGGACGTACCGCCGAATTGCTCAACACGTGGGGCGTGAGGTCTCCACAGTACATCGATGTTGTCGCCAGTGGTCGGTGGAAGGTGCACGTGCCCGTCGACCTGGGACCGGACCGCAGCGACGCACGGATGCACGCCAAGACCGTAGGATCCTACGCAGTGCCGTAGGGGACCGCACCGCCACTTCCCAGCAAATTAGGGACACTGTTGCTCCTGGGGTATCGGCGAGGACCATTCGCAACCGTCTCCATGAAGCTGGGCTACGGTCCCGCACACCGTTAGGCCGTCTTCCGCTCACGCCCCAACATCGTGCAGCCCGCCTCCAGTGGTGTCGCGACAGGCGTGAATGGAGGGACGAATGGAGACGTGTCGTCTTCAGCGATGAGAGTCGCTTCTGCCTTGGTGCCAATGATGGTCGTATGCGTGTTTGGCGCCGTGCAGGTGAGCGCCACAATCAGGACTGCATACGACCGAGGCACACAGGGCCAACACCCGGCATCATGGTGTGGGGAGCGATCTCCTACACTGGCCGTACACCACTGGTGATCGTCGAGGGGACACTAAATAGTGCACGGTACATCCAAACCGTCATCGAACCCATCGTTCTACATTCCTAGACCGGCAAGGGAACTTGCTGTTCCAACAGGACAATGCACGTCCGCATGTATCCCGTGCCACCCAACGTGCTCTAGATGGTGTAAGTCAACTACCCTGGCCAGCAAGATCTCCGGATCTGTCCCCCATTGAGCATGTTTGGGACTGTATGAAGCGTCGTCTCACGCGGTCTGCACGTCCAGCACGAACGCTGGTCCAACTGAGGCGCCAGGTGGAAATGGCATGGCAAGCCGTTCCACAGGACTACATCCAGCATCTCTACGATCGTCTCCATGGGAGAATAGCAGCCTGCATTGCTGCGAAAGGTGGATATACACTGTACTAGTGCCGACATTGTGCATGCTCTGTTGCCTGTGTCTATGTGTCTGTGGTTCTGTCAGTGTGATCATGTGATGTATCTGACCCCAGGAATGTGTCAATAAAGTTTCCCCTTCCTGGGACAATGAATTCACGGTGTTCTTATTACAATTTCCAGGAGTGTAGATATGTTGTTAACTGTTAGTGTTTTACTGAGTGACTAACGGCAAAACGGATATTATCCAATCATACGATTTGGCACAACAGATAACTCAACCACGGGAGGTAACGTATCGGAAGTCACACTAGGTTTATCGGAATGCATTGCTTTGTCAGGTATAAATACTGATGTGTGGAATGGGTGAGTGTATGAGTGGTAGCAAAATCACTTATTTAACCAGCAGAATTCCTTTCATCAACTAGGGCGACAATTTTATTTATCTAAAGAGAGACGGTCACCACCGACAACTCTTTAAAATACGTTAAACAAAATTCGCGTCACAAACAGAAGCACATTATCATAATTAGTTATTGACTAGAGGGTCCCTTAACATATTGTAGTATTGGAATTATTTCGGTACACGCTTCATTGGGATTGGATTCAGCCTCGGACGAGAGACAATTTTATCTACTCGTGAGTACATTCACATAATTCACTCTCGCACTCATACAGTGGCTATAGGGGACCATGGTTTATTCGACTCTTTACTGTTAGAAAGACAAGCGGGTGGCGGCGTGGTTTGAGGCGCTATGTCACGGATTGCGAAGTGCCTCCCGCCGGAGGTTCGAGTCCTCCCTCGGGCATGGATGTTGTAGTTAATGTAAGTTAGTTTAAGTTACATTAAGTAGTGTGTTAAGTCTAGCGACCGATGACCTCAGCAGTTTGGTCCCTTAGGAATTCACACACCAACACAGTGGGAAGTGTGTAGCATTTCGTCAAAGATAACTGATTGCCAAGACTATATAAAAAACCAGATAAATGGTTTCTGTACTATAATTCTTGACGCATATAGTTACTCGTTTGGTACAGATGAAGCTTAGTTGGCGTCAGATCGTGAACACGTGTAGTTCCAATCAACAAAGACCGTTCTACTAGGCACAAAGAATCAATCATTGAAACAGCACTAAACTTCACACAAAATTCTCCATTCGATACACGAGTTAATGATAGACTAATTTAACAAACGTTAACCTCACAGTGTTTAATATACCAGATTATATGAGTACAAGACGATGGATGAAGTTTGAACAAAGGAGTGGTCATCAAATTACACTCTCACCAAATCTAATGAAATAATCAAAAGAGGGTCGTCGAATCGTTCCCATAGTATGAACGCACCTGGTATAAAACGTGTTCAACATTTATGCAGCCAAGCTAACACTTTGAAATATCTACATCTTCTATCGAACTAGACAGACCCTCAGAGCTTCTCTGCTCATTTACCCAGGCGCAGTCAAGATGAGAATCCTGGTGCTCGCCGAGAAACTGCTCTCCTTTCAAACCGATGGCGGGAAGAAGAGGTCCTTCTAGGCCTCGCCAACTACAGCATAAGAAATTGTACGTATTTCCTTGGCTCTACCCTCAGCTTTCCTCCAGGTTAGGCTGCCAACACATCTATGTTACGTTGCTACTCTGGCTGTCGGCGTAAACACTGAAATTCCTGATACATACGTATTCACTCACTCATGACTTATTATAGGACACATGGGGCCTGGAAAGAAGGTATATACGTAAATAAACAAAAAACTCAGCCCAATCCTCCTCCAGATGCTACTGGTTGGTTGTGCAGATAATGTGCGACAAGAAAATCAGTGTTAAAAGTATGCAAAATGTGACGATATGCGAGATTAATGAAACGGTTTTGATTGCTGTGTTTTAATACTTCACAAGCATCGTATAAAATAAGAATAAAGCTCGTTGTACGTTTGACGTTGAGCTGCCACCAGCAACATGATCTGACGGCAGCCAATGCCCATTACGATCTGCTTTGAGAACACGGGGTCACTACCCCAATTTGTAGCTTATTTTCACCCTACGGCGTCAGAAACATCACTTCCCCTAATAATCATAACTGAGGTACTTTTATGAATCAATGCAATAATCCACGATTATACTTACTCGGGTCCCCCTTGTGATAATTTTAGGATCGATTTGTTCCATACAAAACGTATTTCTTTGGAAGGACTATTCCTTTCCTACCACCCTGTAGGGACAGCCGATGTTGACAAAGCTTGTCTTTCCCCTCAAACTGCGTCTTAATTTTTATATTCGACGGAATTATTCCTACCTAGACTGAAAATGGCTCTGAGCACGATGGGACTTAGCTTCTGAGATCATCAGTCCCCTCGAACGTAGAACTACTTAAACCTAATTAACCTAAGGACATCACACACATCCATGCCCGAGGCAGGATTCGAACCTGCGACCGTATCGGTCAAGCGGTTCCAGTCTGTAGCGCCTAGAACCGCTCGGCCACCCTGGCCGGCCTACTCAGGTTCCTAGGGCATTGGAGATCACTCTTTCCCTCCCTCTGGGGTCCGGTATCCACCCACTTGGAGTGATCACACGTTTCCTGTAGCTGCACCTCGTCACCTAGCCGGCCGCGGTGGTATAGCGGTTCTAGGCGCTCAGTGCGGAACCGCGCGACTGCTACGGTCGCAGGTTCGAATCCTGCCTCGGGCATGGATGTGTGTGATGTCCTTAGGTTAGTTAGATTTAAGTAGTTCTAAGTTCTAGGGGACTGATGACCACAGATGTTAAGTCCCATAGTGCTCAGAGCCTCGTCACCTAGTGTGAGAATGGTCGGATACCCCTGTCACTCGCTTCCAAGAATTCTAATTTCCACTTTATTTAATGTTCGAACTGAACATCGGATTTGCATGCAGGTTACTCCAATAAATAACAAAATTCCTGGGCAGGTGGAGAAATCGGCTGTGGCAGAGCACGCGCTGTGTGAGGCCGACCACATAGTAAATGTCGCCGACACGGAAGTTCTGACTGCAGAGAAGAGCTTGTTCAGAGAAGCTAGAAATACACAAACATGAGAACAGATTCAACAAGAACGAAGAGCGCCTCAAGCTGAAAGAAATCCCGGATTCCTGTGCTGCAGCGAACGACCGTTTCAGGTAGTATGTGAAGAAAAACTAAAAAAACTGAACTTCGTCCGAACAGGCCTTATATGCCCCAACGGTATCGACCGGCCACTGTGTCATCCTCAGCCCCCAAGCGTCATTGGATGCGGATATGGAAGGGCATGTTGTCAACACACCGCTCTTCCGGTCGTAGGTCAATTTACGAGATCGGAGCCGCTACTTCTCAATCAAGTAGCTCCTCAGTTTGCCTCACAAGGGCTGAGTGCACCCCGCTTGCCAACAGCGCTCGGAAGACCGGATGGTCACCCATCCAAGTGCTAGCCCAGCCCGACAGCCCTGAACTTCGGTGATCTGACGGGAACCGCTGTTACCACTACAGCGAGGCCGTCGGCAGTTTTGAGGAGAACCGCACCGGAAATGACCTCAGAAATGCCCTTGGACGTTGGTGAACCAAATACATATAATATGCGGCCGCGAGTTCGAACGCAGTCCATCACCATCAATGGAGGGTAAAGCTTTGACAATGACAGCCACTCGTGCTGATGAAGCGTCAGAAAAATCATCAAAGAAACGTCGGCCGAAGAATCCGAGACAAGAGCCAACAGGCAGTTTGTCAAAATTCCATCCGCATATCTTATGATCTGTCTTATAACAAGTTATGGTATTCTTCAACGTAAGAGACTGCGTATTATTGTGTTCGGAAATGAGTATCGACACGAAAATAACCTGTCACTGCCACCTCAAAAGGAGTCATGTAACATGTACGATTGCAACCATCCTAACTTGTCTAATGAGGCACTGGCGCGATCAAGTCTGGAGTTTTAACAACTTGTGCCTTTTTGCATTACACTGCAATAGAGAAGGTTCGGCTGAAAGAGTAACTATTCAAGTATATAGTTATAAAAGTGACGATCAACGCTCACACACTATATTGTTCGACACCTTTATTTGCCCCAGCTCCACGTTACGGCAGTGGTTACATAATACATCTTGTTTGTCAAATACTAATTTTGTCAGATACCCATTTTAGACATTTGGTATTTGCGAAATAATTTCTAATGAGTTACGGCATTTAATTTAACAGTGTACTTTGATTACTGTTTTTATTAGAACACAGAGGAGAAGACAATGTGATATGCAACAGGATCCGGAAACTCTTTAGTACTGTGTTGTGACTCACTTCCTACAGCTCTTCGTAGAACAACGATCTAGAGAATCAAGCAGGAACAGGATGTACCAGCATACCACCACTAAACTCTTTCTTTTGTGAAAATCTCAAAATGCCCTCTGTTGACACTGATATGTGCATGAACCCACAGTCACATCAAATCCAAGGTGTCCCTATGTATCTGTGGAGCATTATGTGTGGTTCCAAAGAGCATTATTGAAGGCCAAATAAAAATCAATTGATTTAGGTTCAGAAAAAGCGTAGGCCAGAGATTTCCTACCCACCTATCATGGAATCTTTCTTTCTTTTTTTCTTTCTCGGGCCTTTGTTCCGCTCCAACGCGGGGTCAGCTCTGTTATGACGGATTTGGCAGTGTTAATGGCAGAGGGTGTACGGATGCCCTTTCTGACGCCACCCTGAACCCCATGGGATGGAAGTAGTATACGCCAGCTGTCTGCATCTAGTGCAAGTCATGAAATAGTGCGAACGTTTTCAAATGTCTGTGAGTAGTGTAACTGAGGCGGAACTTGGGGACCAGCCCGGTATTCACCTTGTGGGATGTGGGAAACCGCCTAAAAACCACATCCAGGTTGGCCAGCATACCGGCCCTCGTCGTTAATCCGCTGGGCGGATTCGATCCGGGGCCGGCGCGCTTACCCGTGTCCTGGAAGCAGCGCATTAGCGCTCTTTTTTTGTTTTTTTTTTTAATCTCATTTTGGTCTATATTGTTCGTTGTATACGTTCGAGGCGGACGTCGCATGACATCCGTTCAGGTTGTTCGTTGAACCGTTCACTCAGTTTTTTTGTTACAGAGGGTAGCTAAACCCTCCGACCGAACACGCTGAGCTACCGTGCCGGTTTTCGGCTACCCTGGCGGGTCCACCTATCACGGAATCTCTGACCCTAAAGACTACTACTTAACCAGTTGTATCCAAGATGACATTTTGAACATTTCTTGTAAAAAGAGAGCTTCTTCTAGTATGCTGTTCCTGTGTTCTCCCATGTTTAAGGTTCAATGGTGGCTTTTAACACAGTATTTATTCAATGTTACGGACAAAATGAAATTTCGTGGTGATTATCAGTTTCAGTGTTTTAGTGAATCATCTTTACGTCAAATTATTTCTATTTCTGGAAATTTGTGGTAAGCTGTTATGGGATCAAACTGCTGAGATCATCGGTCCCTAAGCTTACACACTACTTAATTTAACTTAAACTTACACTAAGGACAACGCTCACACCCATGCCCGAGGACGGACTCGAACCTCCGACGGGAGGAGCCACGCGGACCGTAACAAGGGGCCCTAGACCGCGCGGCAACCCTGCGCGGCAAATTATTCCTATAGTTACGGCTGTACCTTGTTTATGCCCGAGCATATTATATGCCGTGCTCTGTCAAACTATTAAAGTGTAAGACATATAACATCTTTGTACGAATACGTGGTCTCAAAAGTATAGACTTTCCTCAAACTTCTAGCCATGTAAATAGCTACGGGTATTCGGGCGAATATTCGTCGACCATAGCCAAGTGGAGAGGCTGCTGTTGCCGTCATTACTTCATGTGACTTCGCTGGCGTCGAGTCCAGCGCCATACAACTTATTGTTTTCGTTGCTCGCCCGCCGCGCCCGCCCTGCCCCTGCGATGATGGAGATTCAAAGTTGCAGCTAAGCACAGTTTGTGACCTGGCTTTCGGCAGCTTGCGGTGCGCGACCAAAACATTACGTTATGTGGCACTGGACTCGGCACCAGTGTCTTCAGATTCGGTAGCACAACTGTATAATGACGGTAGTAGCGACGACACGACACTTAGCACTTGACAAGGCCAACGAGCACTAATCTGAGTAATCATGGATTTTCCACCACTTGACACAAATGGAAGCTCGAAAAAATTAAAGCATTATACCTTTGCAAGCATTAAAAGTTTTACGTCGCTGTTTCCAGTTATTTATTCATTCGATATATTATGTATTGCTGTGATATATAATGAAAGAGAAGAACCGACGTTCGAATACAGCATGTTATGGAACTCTTTCCGTAAGGCAGGAGATTGGAGAAAAAACTCATAATTTTGTCAGGTGGTGGGGAAGAACAACGTATGTGCTGGATGTAGATGAATTTGTAAGAATCTCTGTAGGGATGTTCTACGGATGTATATTAAACATAAGATTATAGTAATACACAATTGGCCATTAAAATTGCTACACCACGAAGATGACGTGCTACAGACGCGAAATTTAACCGACAGGAAGAATATGCTATGATATGCAAATGATTAGCTTTTCAGACCATTCACACAAGGTTGGCGCCGGTGGCGACACCTACAACGTGCTGAAATGAGGAAAGTTTCCAACCTACTTCTCATACACAAACAGCAGTTGACCGGCAATGCCTGGTGAAACGTTGTTGAGATGCCTCGTGTAAGGAGGAGAAATGCGTACCATCACGTTTCCGACTTAGATAAAGGTCAGATTGTAGCCTATCGCGTTTGCGGTTTATCGTATTGCGACATTGCTGTTCGCGTTGGTCGAGATACAATGACTGTTAGCAGAATATGGAATCGATGGGTTCAGGAGAGCAATACGGAGTACCGTGCTGGATCCCAACGGCCTCGTATCACTAGCAGTCGAGATGACAGGCATCTTATCCGCATGGCTCTAACGGATCGTGCAGCCACGTCTCGATCTCTGAGTCAATAGATGGGGACGTTTCCAAGACAACAACCGTCTGCACGAACAGTTCGACGGCGTTTGCAGCAGCATGGATTATCAGCTCGGAGACCACGGCTGCGGTTACCCAAGACGCTGCATCACAGGCAGGAGCGCCTGCGATGGTGTACTCAACGACGAACCTGGGTGCACGAATGGCAAAATGTCATTTTTTCACATGAATCCAGGTTCAGTTTACAGCATCATGATGGTCGCATCCGTGTTTGGCGACATCGCGGTGAACGCACATTGGAACAGTGTATTCGTCATCGCCATACTGGCGTATCACCCGGCGTGATGGTATGGGGTGTCATTGGTTACACGTCTCGGTTACCTCTTGTTCGCATTGACAGCACTTTGAACAGTGGACGTTACATTTCAGATGTGTTACGATCCGTGGCTCTACCCTTCATTCGATCCCTGCGAAACCCAACATTTCAGCATGATAATGCACGACCTGCTACGGTCGCAGGTTCGAATCCTGCCTCGGGCATGGATGTGTGTCATGTCCTTAGGTTAGTTAGGTTTAAGTAGTTCTAAGTTCTAGGGGACTGATGACCACAGTTGTTAAGTCCCATAGTGCTCAGAGCCATTTGAACCATTTGATAAAGCACGACCGCATGTTGCAGGTCCTGTACAGGCCCTTCTGGATACAGAAAATGTGCTACTGCTGCCCTGGCCAGCACATTCTCCAGATCTCTCACCAATTGAAAACGTCTGGTCTATGGTGGCCGAGCAACTGGCTCGTCACAATACGCCAGTCACTAGTCTTGACGAACTGTGGTATCGTGTTGAAGCTGCATGGGCAGCTGTATCCGTACACGCCATCCAAGCTCTGTTTGATTAAATGCCCAGGCGTGTGAAGGCCATTATTACGGCCAGAGGTGGTTTTTCTGGGTACTGATTTCTCAGGATCTATGCACCCAAATTGCGTGAAAATGTAATCAGATGTTAGGTCTAGAATAATATATTTGTCCAATGAATATCCTTTTATCATCTGCATTTCTTCTTGGCGTAGCAATTGTAATGGCCAGTAGTGTATATAATGAAAGAGAAGAACCAACGTTCTCATAGAGCATGTTATGGAACTCTTTTCGTAAGGCAGGAGATTGGAGAAAAAACTCATGATTTGGTCCGGTGGTGGGGAAGAACAAGGTATGTGCTGGATGTAGATGAATTTGTCGGAATCTCTGTAGGGAAGTTCTACGGCTGTATATTAAAGATAAGTTGACAGTAATACAAATGCAGGATATTGCGTGAAGTGGTTTCCAACCTTCTAGGCCATGTCTGGTTAATATTTTTGTCATAATAAAACACTTAACCGAGAAACGATTGTAACGATGATGGCTACCACCCTGGCTTCTCCAAACGGGTAAAAGAGCCTACTACTGGTCGAATTACTAAAAGTTTTGGATCAAACTTACATGACTACTCAAAAGTGCAAAAATGTTAATCCCTTTCGTTTTCATGTTTTCTCAATAAACATTTGGAGGTCACACGTGATGAGTGTGTGTTCGGCCAGTGCGAAGGAGCAGCTTTGTTCTAGGTGCTTTTGCTTCACAAACGGCCTCTCCGTCCGAGCTTAATTGAGCTTTGGCAAATATTGACTTTAAACTTGGCGACGCTCAGCAAGTTTACACACCATTAGAGATATTTGTCGAGTTAATGCGTCGATTTAGCCGTCAGCTTGTGTTCTTCTGGCAGTGAAATGAATTGATGAACAGTAGCAGACCTTCTGACCCACGATCATTCTGTAGCTGCATCTAGGCAGAATTCGAACTTAGTTCTCCTCAGAGCAGTCCCACACAATGTATAAACAGTCTCCTTGCAAAGAGAGAAACGCTGCCGGTTTCTTAAGTGAGTATAAAGTACTTCTGTGTTTCTTATAACGTATTTCTGTTTTCTAGGTTATCGCTGTACGTTTTCTTTCCCAAACTCTCGTGATATCGAAATTAAGATTTTGGCAAATAATAGTACGTAGATGGGCATCCAGTTTCATTGTACGGTTAATGCTACTTATTCTTGTATTAACTCTGGTTTAAAGAAACGATGGTTTTATTTAATTCGAATGGTAAACTTTTTTAAGATATTCGAATGCTCTTTAAAAGACATGTACAGTGATATAGCTCGCATTAGTATCGAACTTTTCGCAGAGGTTTCTGAGAAGTGTGCTGAAATGGAGCGGCAGGGTGGCCGAGAAATGCACAGCAAGAAGATAGGGCGGGGAAACTGAGATAACCCGTATTTCCACTTGGCCCTACTTTATACGGTAGAGGCACAGAGTCAGCTACAATATTTTAAAATGGAAATTTGCTTTAACATTTAGCGTTTCAGCCTGGAATGAAGAAAACTGTTTATATCTGCTCATGTTTAATACAACGATCCAACCTAGCACGAGCGCCCCGACCTCGGTGTTTGCACTGCAGCAGGCGGCTGCCTTGCCCCTCACTTTTAGCACATTTCTCAGAAACTTCTGCGGAACATTTCAAAGCCTGAAATAGTCTCTTCAAGAGCTTTTAGAATAACGTTAAAGTACATGATGTTCTATTAAAAAACAGACTTCCTTTAATACCTCTGATGGCAGCATTATCCGCATAGTAAAATTAAGTGCCACTACATACAATAATTTGCCGAAGACCTTCTATCGTTATTACTACGTCTTTCGCTTTTCCTTGTCGTGCAATATCGTCGCATTCGTTTCTCGCTGCATAATTAAGCTAAGTAATCCGTTCAGAAAAACATGTCAGGCTCCTATTGCAGCCCAGCACACACCTGGAAAGCGGAAAGTTACGTATTTAGCTTTTTCTGTGTTTTCGTGGTAGTATATTTCTTAAATTTCGTGCTTGTTTTTTTATGCTTAAGAGGTTTACTCTCTAGTTTTGTAACTAAATGTAAGTTCAGGCCTTCAGTAGCGTGCTTGTTACTAATTTGTTTGTTTTTAAGAGCCAGAGACGGTTCGTCTGAGCCCAGTAACCGTCAGTCAGGCTCCTACTGCCGTGTGGTAAATACCTGGAAAGCGGCAAGTTACGTATTTAGCTCCTTCTACATTTATGGAATGGTATATTTCTTAAATTTCTTGCGTATTTTTCTATGTAAATTGTGCAGTCTCGGGGTTTTGTAACTGTAAAGTGTTGTCAGGCAATTTGTAGCTCAGTTTTCATTTCTGCTGAAGAGCCAGTTATACAGCTCATAAGGCGTCTCCATTGGTGACACTTCAGGAGGTTAGCAAGTTGGATATCTAGGTCCCTGTCAGTGTTTTAATGCTCAATTATTAAGTTATTAATACTGGGATGGTTACGATTTGTGAATGCTGTATGCGGACTCTGGAGGAGCTGGTTGCAGTTCGCGAACAGCTAAATGTGCTTTCACTCTCAGGCAGTCGTCTTCAGCCTGCTGCCTCGAGGTGTAGCGGTGGCCTAGGATCTGGTGCGTTGCATAAGACACCTCTGGTGTTCCTTTCTCACCCACGCTGCCGACGTACCTCACAGTGTGCATGAAACGGTTGATCCAACTTCGCAGGAGGACGAGTGGTTAGTGGTAGCGCGTTCGCGTCGCTCGAAGTGGAGGGCCAATGTGGATACTGGCCGTCTGGTGTCGCCTATTCACCCTGCTAGTGGACATGGACTACACCTTCAGCATTGTCCGAGCAGGCACACGTAGGGAGGGGATTGCTAGTTATCGGGAGCTCCAACGTTATGGAGCCTCTTAGGCAGACAGCGTTCGGGGTCAGAAAGAAAGCCAATGTGCACTTGGTTTGTCTGCTTGGGGGATCATTCAAGAAGTGGAGAAGGCATTGCCTGCGGTTATCGAGCGTGCGTGGTGCAGTAGTCAGTATGTTACGGCTCATGTCGGCACCAACGACGCCTGTCACTTGGGCTCTGAAGCCATCCTCTGCCCATACAGACGGCTGGCGGAGATTGTGTAGGCCGTTGGCCCCACGTATGCGATGGAAACAGAGCTCGAAATTTGCAGCGTTGTTCCCAAACTCGGTGGGGTCCTTCGGTTTGGAACCGAGTGCAGGGTCTCAGCCAAGGACTTTGTCGACTCTCTGGCGGTCTTGGCTGCATATTTATGAACTTCCTTTATTGGGTGGGGAATTGTAGGACTCCCTTCAGGGTTGCACTACACAAAGGAAGCAACTATTCGGATAGCAGAGTTCTTATGGTCCGGGGCGCGGCTGCGTTGGTAAACGAGCTGGTGGCATCGGCCTGTGCCACACTGGTGATGACGGATCCGACTACAGTTGTGTTGTTGAGTGTGATGCATACGTCGTTGACGAAATGAGCTATAACGACAAACGTATCATAGTCGGGTCAGGTGATGGAATAGTAACTATACTTGAATGAGGGTATCACCGTAACTCCAGCCTTCTGAGGCTTTTATTCATAGGTTTCTGCTACCAACACGGATAATAGACTAAACTGTATTTGACATGTATGGGTCTAATGCTAAATATTACCTATCTGTATGTAATTTTAATTATTGAAGGTGGAAATCGATTACAGAAAATCGTGCTCATATGAAACACTACATAATTATCTATAAACTCTCCTTGTAGAGTGTTATTGGCAAAAACGTTATGGTTTTTATCGTTTTCCTTAAAAAGCACATCAAAGGCTATAACGTCACACAGCCACGCGCTTCCCTCTCCTGGTATCTCCCGCATGGCTGTAGGCGCCACTACGCTATAGCGGCTGCGCAATAGTACTGTACGCCCTGCAAGGTTGTCATTAGTGCTCGATGGGAGAATAAATTTATTCACTACCTTCTCTACTCTGAGCGACATCTGATGTTACACCGATATATAACGTATTCTTTGAAAAATAGCTTATTCTTTGAACAGAGCCAGCAGTGGCGTTTGATGCACGGGTATTACTCCACAGATACTGGTCGCAGCATGCAGAAAATCTCAAAGCGTTGGTAAACTCTTCTCTTTGAACAGTGTCCGCTCCTTCCACATAATGGACCAGCACCTGTATCTGCACTGAAATATAATCCTTTATGTATATGGTAAGACAGAGATTTAGGAACCAGGTTTTAAATTGTAAGACATTTCCAGGGGCAGATGAGGACTCTGACCACAATCTATTGGTTATGAACTGTAGATTAAAACTGAAGAAACTGCACAAAGGTGTGAATTTAAGGAGATGGGACCTGGATAAACTGACTAAACCAAAGGTTGTACAGAGTTTCAGGGAGAGCATAAGGGAACAATTGACAGGAATGGGGGAAAAATACAGTAGAAGATGAATGGGTAGCTCTGAGGGATGAAGTAGTGAAGCCAGCAGAGGATCAAGTAGGTAAAAAGACGAGGGCTAGTAGAATCCGTTAGGTAACAGAAGAAATATTGAATTTAATTGATCAAAGGAGAAAATATAAAAACGCAGTAAATGAAGCAGGCAAAAGGGAATACAAACGTCTCAAAAATGAGATTGACAGGAAGTGCAAAATGGCTAAGCAGGGATGGCTAGAGGATAAATGTAAGGATGTAGAGGCTTATCTCACTAGGGGTAAGATAGATACTGCCTACAGGAAAATTAAAGGGACCTTTGGAGAAAAGAGAGACACTTGTATGAATATCAAGAGTTAAGATGGAAATCCAGTTCTAAGCAAAGAAGGGAAAGCAGAAAGGTGGAAGGAGTATATAGAGGGCCTATACAAGGGCGATGTACTTGAGGACAATACTATGGAAATGGAAGAGGATGTAGATGAAGATGAAATGGGAGATACGATACCACGTGAAGAGTTTGACAGAGCACTGAAAGACCTGAGTCGAAACAAGGCCCCGGGAGTAAACAACATTCCATTGGAACTACTGACGGCCTTGGGAGAGCCAGTCCTGACAAAACTCTACCATCTGGTGAGCAAGATGTATGAGACAGGCGAGATACCCTCGAACTTCAAGAAGAATGTAATAGTTCCAATCCCAAAGAAGGCAGATGTTGATAGATGTGAAAATTACCGAACTATCAATTTAATAAGTCACAGCTGCAAAATACTAACGCGAATTCTTTACAGACGAATGGAAAAACTGGTAGAAGCCGACCTCGGCGAAGATCAGTTTGGATTCCGTAGAAATGTTGGAACAAGTGAGGCCATACTGACCCTACGACTTATCTTAGAAAATAGATTAACGAAAGGGAAAGCTACATTTCTAGCATTTGTAGACTTCGAGAAAGCTTTTGACAATGTTGTCTGAAACCTCTCTTTCAAATTCTAAAGGTGGCAGGGGTAAAATACAGGGAGCGAAAGGCTATTTACAATTTGTATAGAAAGCAGATGGCAGTTATAAGAGTCGAGGGGCATGAAAGGGAAGCAGCGGTTGGGAAGGGAGTGAGACAGGGTTGTAGCCTGTCCCCGATGTTATTCAATCTGTATATTGAGCAAGCAGTAAAGGAAACAAAAGAAAAATTCGGAGTAGGTATTAAAATCCATGGAGAAGAAATAAAAACGTTGAGGTTCGCCGATGACATTGTAATTCTGTCAGAGACTGCAAAGGACTTGGAAGAGCAGTAGAACGGAATGGACAGTGTCTTGAAAGGAGGATATAAGATGAACATCAACGAAAGCAAAACGAGGATAATGGAATGTAGTCGAATTAAGTCGGGTGATGCTGAGGGAATTAGATTAGGAAATGAGACACTTAAAGTTGTAAAGGAGTTTTGCTATTTGGGGAGCAAAATAACTGATGATTGTCGAAGTAGAGAGGATATAAAATGTATACTGGCAATGGGAAGGAAAGCATTTCTGAACAAGAGAAATTTGTTAACATCGAGTATAGGTTTAAGTGTCAGGAAGTCGTTTCTGAAAGTATTTGTATGGAGTGTAGCCATGTATGGAAGTGAAACATGGACGATAAATAGTTTGGACAAGAAGAGAATAGAAGCTTTCGAAATGTGGTACTACAGAAGAATATTGAAGATTAGATGGGTAGATCACATAACTAATGAGGAGGTATTGAATAGAATTGGGGCGAAGAGGAGTTTGTGGCACAACTTGACAAGAAGAAGGGACCGGTTGGTAGGACATGTTCTGAGGCATCAAGGGATCACAAATTTAGCATTGGAGGGCAGCGTGTAGGGTAAAAATCGTAGAGGGAGACCAAGAGATGAATGCACTAAGTAGATTTAGAAGGATGTAGGTTGCAGTAAGTACTGGGAGATGAAGAAGCTTGCACAGGATAGAGTAGCATGGATGGCTTCATGAAACCAGTATCAGGACTGAAGACAACAACAACAACATGTATGAACTCTAGCAGAAGAAGTGTAAGATAGTGTTGCCTACGCACAGCCATTATGAGGCACCATTCAGCCTAAAACCACGAGACTAGAGACAAGAATACTCGTTTCCTATTGGTTGAAATAAACAAATGAATTTGGTTTTGGCTATAAATAAGAGTCATTCTGGTGTGAGAAGTCATTCCTATCTGAGGCTTGGTAGCTACATCAACAGTGTCGATAGAATCGGCAGGGATCAAACGTTGTAATGGAAATGGTGGTTCTTCAAAGGGTAATAAGCGACCTCAATTTGCCTCAAATGATCTAGCAGGTATGTATTTCAGACGATATTTTTTCCATGTTTGTGGTTCAATGGCTCTGAGCACTATGGGACTCAACATCTTAGGTCATAAGTCCCCTAGAACTTAGAACTACTTAAACCTAACTAACCTAAGGACATCACACACACCCATGCCCGAGGCAGGATTCGAACCTGCGACCGTAGCAGTCCCGCGGTTCCGGACTGCAGCGCCAGAACCGCTAGACCACCGCGGCCGGCCCATGTTTGTGTATGTGCTCATTATAGATAGATTCTGATAAATAATTTCTTCTTCTTCATCTTCTTCTGTTGCGGAGACGTGCAAGTTAAGGGTTGGGACTGACATAATGTTGATGCGTTCGTCGACCCAGCCCAGTTTACCAATACTGTATTTTCTGTGCCTGCAAACACCGCCACAGCTCTGTCCATCGTCATCACCCTGGTGTTGACACGAGCATGTTTACCAACATAGCTGTGCCCTGGCCCATCTCGAAATGATCATGGACCATTGTTTCTAGTGCACTCAATGATAATTTTCCAGTGGATGTGCAGGTTATGATATTA
Source organism: Schistocerca cancellata (assembly GCF_023864275.1). Lineage (NCBI taxonomy): Eukaryota > Metazoa > Arthropoda > Insecta > Orthoptera > Acrididae > Schistocerca > Schistocerca cancellata. Next base: position 855,740,274 of record NC_064629.1, on the reverse strand, counting down.
CAAGCCATCACTGCAAACAACTATGTGACTAGGGCTTGTGGACTTATTCGGACACTGCTAATTTAGAATTGATTTGAGCTACTGTAGATGCCTGCACATATAATTTTTTTTTAAATTATGCATGAGAGTTATGACTTTTTTTGTTTGCAGTTAAGATGGAAGATGTACGCCAATGAAGGCTAGCACCTGCTACTACAATCCCACCACATGACCCGACTATGATGTGTTCGTTGCTCCACCTCGATTCGTCAAGGCTGTATTTATTACACCCCCAAAAACCACCGTTGTTGGGTCCGTCATCTTTGTCGCGATACGAGCTGATGAAATCAGCTCCTTTGCCGATGCAGCCACATCCTGGACCGTCTCGCAATCTTCGTGGACCTATATGGCAGCAGACATCGCTTCGACATCACTCCTGGCCTAGCAGCAGCAGTAACTCTGCCTGCTCTGTTGCGGATCACTAAGTAACATTTGCAGCCATGGTGGAGTATTCTGCGGTTGCTGAAGCTGCAACGTACGATCGGGGGGGGGGGGGGGGAGGTTTATTGTAAAATTATCAATATATTGAGAGATATCTACTGGTAGTCTTAGTCGATCTCGAGTTACAATTTGACTTATGTAGGCTCTGTTTAAAGGCGCGGTTATGCCCCCAGCATAGTTTGCATCGAAATTATCATTACACTCTAATTATTAAACAAAAATAATATGGTGATTGCTAGCTAAGAAATCAATAATGCGGTGGTTAGCATATGATACCAAATTAAGATTTGTTCAGAAAATAGGATGAGCAATATTTATAGCCTAACATGACAATCAAATACACTCGATAACCTAACTAGCCTATCATTGGCACAGTGTATCCTCTTTTCCTAACTCCGTAAGTCAACACAACCCGCGAGTGACTCTAGTGAAGTTCTCCTGAACGGACACAGACTCAGAGAGCGCCAGTCAAAGAGCTAATGGAATACGAACTCATTTAGAATTACAGTGCCCTACTTTGGCTGATGATTGCTAATATCACCGTAATTCTCCGTGATGATTACGACGGTTGGCCCAGCCAACGTCGTGATGCCGTCTTTCTCGTGAGCGAGCTTGGCTTTAATCTCAAACGTGGACGTGATTTGCGTCCGTAAACTCCTGTACGTACGTGTTCAATTGCGGAGTCCGTCACGAGTCAATACTGAAGCTACTTGCACATATGCCAAGAGTAGTTGGTCGACTCCAGTGGGCGGCAGCAAAGGTACACTTCAGATTGCATATGAACACCACAAGTTTGTACAAATCTGTTTCTCTTCTCAGAGGAACATATAATGCTACGTGTGTGGAGTCGTATGCTCTACACTATTGAGGCTTGGAGAGTAACCACTGGACTCAATGCCGGTAATTTCTCCAACCTACTTTTCTCCACGTTCTCCAAGCAGGGCAGCCAGACACCACGACTGCTCCGGTCCAGTCCCGACCCCAGAGCCCCCATTCAGAGTTTTGCAATCTTGGCCCTTCTTCACCGCATGGATCCGCGCGCGTAGGTAGCCAATCACGCCAGAGACTTCAATGTATCCGTGTTCGTCTGTACCCAACCACGACACAGAATTCTCCCGTGGTTACTGTTGCCGCCAAACTTTTAATATGTATCTCTACGCGCTCCGCGCCAATCCCGTCACAGTCTTCCGCAAATTTTCCACTGTGGCGCGAAATCGTCTTTCTCTCTTTCGCATATAGCTCCTTCTTGTTCTGATGTCCTAGCCTCTCCCAACGTATTTGGTGGCCTGAAGTGCCAGCCAACAAAGGGGTCCGGCCGTGTTCCATCCTCTGTGGCCATCTCATTGGTTTGACATGACACACACAACTTCCTTTTCTGTGTCAATTTTCTCCTACCACTGGGTCATCTATCTCGTTTCGTTAAATGTCTCTCTCTGTGTATTCGGTGTATTAGTACTGATTTAGCATCATGTAAGGTGCAAAATCTGCTACCTTACATAACATACCCCTTAGCGAACAAATTTCGACTTGTGTCTGTCAAATACTGGTAGTGTTGACTGTACCAGTTCGAAATTACTGTATCCTGCCTTGCATTGTGCCAATGTGCCACATTCATTCAGATTTGTATGGGGACTACCCCTCAAGATTTTACATTTAAAATGAAATTGTTGTTATAATTACTTCACTACTGGTCACCTCTTGATAGAACTATTTGTTCTTTGAATCATCATGAGTACATAACTAATCAGATGACCCAGTGAGCAATAAAACAGCAAAATTAATGCAGTACAGAACAGATAAATATTAACAGTGTAGCAGTCTGTCTGTACCTCAATGTAGCACCCCCTCTCTACTTATTTGAGGCCTCAGACGTACCTCCTACATAGCTAACACACTCATTCACTTACTTATTAACTTTGGCCGTCCATTATATATAAGATTATGAAATGCAGCGATGAAACAGGACCGCTCTCTAATCTTACACTTTCGTTACTGTTGCTTTCCCTGATTAACATGATATGGAACTAATGAGAACACGAGAGAAGCGGCAGTGGTATGACTTATCAAATTCTTGTGACCTGCACATCTGCGGTTAATGTCCAAGACATGAAACTTTAAAGTCATGCTGGCAGTATCACCTCTGCTATCTTACAAACAATGATTCTATGGTGATCTGCGTATTTTTAGCGGTATTTAATCGACATACAAGCACATCACAAACAGGTAACAACTTAACATGTGATTTTATTACTTCATGTGCATTTAAATTTAATGGATTATTGAAAAGTTATGTGACTTTCAGCAGTATCACGAGCAAAAATCCTATCAGAGCACATTCGCGCTACAAGTATTGTCATTTAGGATATGGTCTTCAACTGGCCAACATTTAATTCTAACATCGCATTTTAAAAGTACAGTGGTTAGCATGTACTAAATGGCATAAAAGATAAAAATTTACAGAGATATTTGTATACATAAAATAGTTTGCATAGACAAAAGTAGATGAACATAGAATGACAGATATCATTATTTTTTTCATAACATCATATGGAAGTGGTAACATATAAGACATTATTTGGAAATGTACCGTGTAAACAAAGGTAAACAAAAGTAGATGGATATACATAAAATAGTTTTCATAAACAAAAGTGGATGGACATTGAATTACAGGCAACATTTTTACAATGGCAACACGTGCCCACACTGTATATAAAAAAAGTTATACCCTTAGAATCATCTAATTAATAATGGCAAGTTGTGCCCTATTTTACAAGATAATCGCAATTCGTGCCCAAAACAAACATATCTTTGAAAACCTATAGACTTTCTACGCAAAATACCGCTAGATTTGAAGATGAATAGTGGCAATATGGGCCCAGATTGTTCACTGGGGTAATGGCAATTAGTGCCCAAACAAAATCAATATAATATTACTGCTAAATATGCACAACAAGGTGAGGATCCTCCATTCTCTCATTCACACATATGTTAATGAGTTAGTGTTCTTTTCCATACCAGTCATGCACTCAAACTACTGGTTAGTCACGTTTGAAAAAATAAAAGGAATTCCTGTATGACTCTCTTGCTTTCTGATGTGCTGCTGCTCCACTTTTCACAATAGCTGTCTCATCTCTTTACTCTATTTACCCAGACTGCGCTGATGTATCTCTCCTGTTAAATGAATAGATATTAATTGGCGAATTTGGTGCTGCATTACATATGTACAGGTATGTCCCTGAAACATCTAACTAGTGCAAATTACGCTTCTTGGCAATGCGGTAAGCCCCCTTACACACATTCCTACAATATCCTGGTTGTATTTATCGGGTCTTCGCATTGAGACGAACCGTAACCTCGCTCTTGCTTCTGCACAGAGCCCACCTTCTTTCATTGAGTTGCCTTGTACCGGGTCTTGGCACTGAAGGTACCCTTTGATAATAAATAAAATTAAAAACCACGCAAGTTGCTGACTTCCCCCAAGGCACACCAAACAGCTATCAATAACCCGAATACTTCGTATTGAAGCAAAACTGTATTTGTCAGGGCTTACCATCCATCATCATTATACCAGGCCAAAAATAGAAATCTACTCATGATTCCAAAAGAAAAACACTCATACGCAACCCAGCGCCCCCACACAAACCAAAAATATGAATTTACACTTTAGAACAAACACAATAGCCCAAAATCCTAACTCGCATAGCTGACCAACATTACACCATTTCCCGAAAAAGAAAATTCATTTCATATTTACATTAGTACAAAACGAAAAAAAACATATTCAAAGAGAGAATAACTTACTGCTGAAAGAAAAAATAACTTCAGTATTTACATTTTTACATTTACTGAAAGAGAAATTACACTTTATTTACTGCTACATTTATCTGACTACAGAAAGAGAAAATTATTACTTTAACATTACATTCTAGATGAAAGAAAACATAACTTCATCTCTTCTTGCTGAAAGAAAATAATGACTCCATCTATTAGGTTTTACTACAAAAAGAGTAAATAACATTTTCAAAGAGAAAATACACTCCTGCTGAGACAAAAATTACTTTACATTCGTTTCAAACAGAGGAACTTACTGACTTATTTACTAGTACACATATTATTAATCTATTCTACATATATCTTTACGTGGGTCACATGATGCACCCCAAGAGATTTGTCAGATCTCAGGCTTTCCAGTTCAATCGAATTCGCATGGCCTATCCTCCGTACACGTACGGGTCCGTTGTGTACCGCAAAGAATTTGTTACAAAGTCGTTTCTGTCGGATAGACAGACGGTGGGATTTCACTAGGACTTTCTGTCCTACCCGAAATGCCCAGACTGTTGCCTTTGCATCAGCTCTTTCCTTGCGTCTTTGCCCTGCTATCTTTATGTTCTGGAGCGCCTGTCGTACAGTTTCCTTGTGTCTAAGTCTGGGTCTTGGTGGGAAGTCTACCTCTTCCCGTACTAACTCTGGTGGGTGCTTATTGTTTAGCACTGTTACCGGAGGGTAACCTGTCGTGCCGTCATTAATTACGTCTTGGAAGTCTCGCAAGTACACATCCCAGGTCGCATGTTTCTTCGCGCAGTACACCCTGCACAGAGCCCCCTGGTCCTTCATGACGCGCTCACTTGCATTCGAACTAGGATGGTACCTGCTAATGTAGACTGGTCTTATGTCGTACTGTTTTAATGTGTCCTGCCACTTTTGGGAACGGTATTGTGGACCATTATCCGACAGCATCCATTCAACGCGGCCCGCTTGCTGCAGGAAGTCACGACACAATGCGTTGCTGATGGCCGTGCCTGTTGCCCTTTTTAGAGGTGACAGTGTTACAAACTTGGACGTTAACTCAATAACCATCATTATGTAGGTATACCCTCGCGCTGTTCTAGGCAGGGGTCCCATGAGATCTGTCGCCGCTGATCCCCGCAATTTGAAGGGAATAATCGAATACATTGGCGCCTGCGTGCGTACTGTGAGTGTTTTTGCCCTCTGACAATGTTTGCACACGCCCAGTACTTTACGAATTCTCCTCTCCATGTTTCAGAGATAGCACAGGTTCTTTAACTTCAGGTAGCACTTTCTTGGGGCAAAGTGAGCGCTACTGAGGAGCGTGAAAAGGATTACTTTGTCAATAATGTCCTCTGGCACACACACTACCCAGGCTGTGGTATGCACGCTACGCCTGTAGAAAAGCACTTCTTACCTCAGCAGGTAATGATGCCTAATCCCTCGGCTGTGTCCTATCTCTATATCTTTCTTTAACCTTGAGGAGGTGTGGATCTTTATCCTGTTCTGCCTGTATGTTACTCATTGACGCCATTACAAAATTCTCGACTGTCACCTTTTTTATGTAATAAATCGAGAAGGGTTCGTCCTCAGCACATCTACCCTTCCGAGTTGTGCCTCCCATGGGAGGAGCGTGAAAAGGATTACTTTGTCAATAATGTCCTCTGGCACACACACTACCCAGGCTGTGGTATGCACGCTACGCCTGTAGAAAAGCACTTCTTACCTCAGCAGGTAATGATGCCTGATCTGCGGCTGTGTCCTATCTCTATATCTTTCTTTAACCTCGAGGAGGTAGGGATCTTTATCCTGTTCTGCCTGTATGTTACTCATTGACGCCATTACAAAATTCTCGACTGTCACCTTTTTTATGTAATAAATCGAGAAGGGTTCGTCCTCAGCACATCTACCCTTCCGAGTTGTGCCTCCTATGGGAGGAGCGTGAAAAGGATTACTTTGTCAATAATGTCCTCTGGCACACACACTACCCAGGCTGTGGTATGCACGCTACGCCTGTAGAAAAGCACTTCTTACCTCAGCAGGTAATGATGCCTGATCTGCGGCTGTGTCCTATCTCTATATCTTTCTTTAACCTCGAGGAGGTAGGGATCTTTATCCTGTTCTGCCTGTATGTTACTCATTGACGCCATTACAAAATTCTCGACTGTCACCTTTTTTATGTAATAAATCGAGAAGGGTTCGTCCTCAGCACATCTACCCTTCCGAGTTGTGCCTCCCATGGGAGGAGCGTGAAAAGGATTACTTTGTCAATAATGTCCTCTGGCACACACACTACCGAGGCTGTGGTATGCACGCTACGCCTGTAGAAAAGCACTTCTTACCTCAGCAGGTAATGATGCCTGATCTGCGGCTGTGTCCTACCTCTATATCTTTCTTTAACCTTGAGGAGGTGTGGATCTTTATCCTGTTCTGCCTGTATGTTACTCATTGACGCCATTACAAAATTCTCGACTGCCACCTTTTTCGTGTAATAAATCGAGAAGGGTTCGTCCTCAACACATCTACCCTTCCGAGTTGTGCCTCCCATGGGAGAACGAGACAGTGTGTCCGCAGTGATGTTAGTAGGACCTGGGATGTAGGTCGGTGCAAAGTCATATTCCTAGAGTATGAAAATCCACCGGCCCAGCCTCCCTGTCGTTAACTTCGCCGTCATTAAAAATTCCAGTGCCTTTTGATCAGTGTACACCCGCGTTTTTCTTCCAAATATAAAGTACCTATATTTCTGGAATGCCCAGACCACGACCAGAGCTTCTAGCTCAGTCACAGAGTAGCTTCGTTCGCACTTCAAAAGCACTCTGCTTCCGAAGGCGATGGTTTTGTGTGTCATCCTCCCATTCTCCATGTATTCTTGGAAGATGACAACACCGAGACCTGTTTGTGAGCTGTCTGTGGCCATGCAGAAATATTATGACAAGTTCGGGTGTGACAAGGTCGGGGTCGCAACCAAAGCTGCCTTTAAACTCTTAAACTCTCGGTTCGCGATCTCGTCCCACATAAATGGCGTTTTCTTGCCGGTCATGGCACACAGTTTTGGGGTGGCTAATTGTTCTACATATATGAACTTATAAAAATTAACCACACCCAAAACTCCGCGGAGCTCTTTTCTTGTCTGGGGTATCCCGAATTCGGCTATCGCCGCTAACTTTTCTGGGTCTGGTGATATTCCATCACCTGAAATTATATGTCCCAAGAAAAGTACCTGTTGGCCCCCTATACATGACTTCGTGACATTAACCGTCACTCCATGTGCTTTCATTTTGTCTAGCAATGCACCAAGTACCTTGTTATGCCTACTCCAATTCCATTCCTCTATCAGAATATCGTCCATATAGCAGATTATCTGCTCCCGAAGATTATGGTCCAAAATCGTTCCCAGACCGCGAATGAACGCTGCCGAGGATACATTTAGGCCGAATGGTAGGCGTCTGAATTGGTAACAACGACCGAACGCAATGAAGGCTGTATACTTCCGACATTCCAGTGCAAGCTCGATTTGCCAGAAACTGCTCGAAGGTCGATGGATGTAAATACTGACACGCCATGGAAACGCTGCAGTAGCTCCTCCAACTCCTCTGGACGGTCAGTCTCCTCTACAATAATGGTATTAACCTGGCGTGAGTCGAGGACAAGGCGGATACTCCCATCTCGCTTATCCACGACCCGCACCGGGCTATTATACGTTGATGTCGTGTATTCAATTATTCCATCGTCTGTCATCTTCTGCAGTTCTAGCTGTACCTTTTTTCGATATGCCAGAGGAATAGCGTAAGGCAGTACTCGAAATGATTGGTGTTCTTTCACCTGAAAGCAGTAATGAAATCCTTTCAGGGATCCAGGTTTCGGTAGAAATACTTCGGCTTTGCGCCTGAGTATTTTCTCTAATTCTGCAATATCGTTCTCCCCTACTTCCGTTAACTTATTCAGTTTTATATTAATGGCCTCATATACTTCATACATTGACGTATCTACCTGGCCATTGCTACTCAACCCTCGGTTGTAGAGTGAATGTTCGTCATTTGATTGATTCTCATTTTCTAATCTCAAGCAGTTGTACGGGATTTGCCCTTTGGCGACTTCCTCGTCGAACCGGATACGGACATCCCCACCTTTTCCCAATAGAACGGTTCCGCGACCCATGTCCATAACTGCCCTTTGCTTTCTCAGAAAGTCCATTCCATGGAGGATGCCGGTGGTCAAGTTAGGCACGACAAATAGATTTGCCACGAGAGGATTACCCTGGCACATAAACTCTAATCTTATTTGCCGCGTTATTTCCGTGCTTCTGCCCGAGAATGCCCCCCGAATTCTTGTTTTCTGAATTATCAAAGTTTGTGCATTTGTATATGCGCCACATGATTTATACAGCTGCTCTGAGATAGCAAACAGCTGACTGCCACTATCCAGGAACGCACTGACTTTCACGTTCCCGATTATTATCTCTGCTAATCGGTATAAATCATGCTTTTGTACGTTTCCCGCTTCTTCCATAAGTAGATCTCCTACATCATCGTAATCAAGCATTCTAATGTGGCCACTAACAACTTTGTATTCGGGAGGAGGGTGGTCACATCTGCTATCGGTCTTTGTCAAGTGTGTCTGCTATTTTGCTGTCGCGCTCGTCCTGGGTTTGGCGGGCGGATCTCAACGACCTGTACGCTCTCTTGTGTTCGGTGTGGTGGGTAATTATTTTGGAAGTGGTTCCCGTGTTCACGGCTACCGTTCCAATTTCCGTTTTGTTCGTTTTCCCTATTATACGTATTGTTTCGGTGCTGGATATGGTTTCTCCGGTTGCCGTTCCAATTCCCGTTTTGCCCATTTTGTCTGTTGAATATCTGCCGTTAAACTGCTGTCTGTTGTCGTTATCGCGCCAATTATTTGGCCCACCGTGCCTGTTATTTATTGGATTATTCTGTGGATGATCACTTTGCGACTGCTCGTCGCTATTCTCCTCCTGTTTTAGCCTCATCTTTGTTCTTGCGTTATTACAAATTCTACCTCTCGTAATATCGCTCGAAAACCCTCGGTGTCATCTCCACATTTACCTACAAGAACCTCTTGGTACGCTTGCGGCAGCTTCATAAAACATAAGCGGATTATCTCACTGTCACTGCAAGGCATGTCTAAATAATGATTCTTCTTTACCATTTGGTAAAAGAATTTTATCGCGCTCTTAAAACCTGAACCTTCCATGTCTCTTAGCATCATCAGCTCTTGCTTGATTCTGTCCAGTGTTACTCTAGACCAGAACCGATTCAAGAAAGCACTTCGAAACTTCTCATATGTTTTGCACGATTGTGCTGTCTTTCTCATGGTTTCTGCGACCTTCCCTTCTAAGTGTGCGCATACGAAGTCCATCTTCTTTTGCTCCGGCCAATACGGTGGTATTGCTTCCGTGAATTGTTCCAAGAAGCTTCGAGGATGGAGCACATTGCCTTCCCCCATGAAGTGATGGAATTTACGGATCGTGAGATACTGTTCGTGATTGAATATATTTTCTACTTCTTTCCTTTCGCGGCTAATCGGGCGTGGCGAGCTCGTACGTGTAACGTGGGCGTCACAACGTCGCAGTGGTATGCAGTTGGAAACTGGCTGCATGACTGGCTCTCTATTGTTTCCTACCGTCTGCCGCTTTCCGGACAAGGTACGGTGATTTGTGATGTCGTTTCACTCCAACTCGGTACCGACATCGGTCACGTACTACCTTCGCACTGAGTTCCGCCCACACTGGTATTGTGCATAACGGCGTTGTAATAACTCGCTGATTTTCTTGTGGTTTGTGTTGCTGTTCTTGTGTTTGATTTATTTCGTGTAGCGTATTAGGATTAAAGTAGATTGTATATGTTTTGGGTAGGGTAACTGATATGTGGCGTAGATGAATACGCGAAGCAAGATTAGAGAGAAGAGCACGGGAGTAGGAACCGTATACCCAGTTACTGTTACCATGACGGAACAAAGGGGAGAGCGATAAGGAATGGGAGATGAAATTGACAGTGAACCGCTTAAGATAGGAGAGAATAGCGAATACAGTGAATTCGAGGGGTGTCCATCAGGGACCTACTAATCAACACAGCAGCATCTTGAGCCGGAACCGAGCGACCGCTACGGTCGTAGGTTCGAATCCTGTGTGCATATGTACGGGCTCTTCCGTACGTGCATCCGTCCACACCGGTATTGGTGTTTGTCTTAACCTAGTTCTGTATTTACCCGTGTTGATGGTTGAGCGCTCTCTCTGTTCGGCGATTCAACGTCGCCCCTGTCCTCACTTTGTTTTTGTGCTTCTGCCCGTGATCCGGTGGGCGCGTCTTTTCTTTCTAACAGAAGGCGCAGCCTCTCCTCCAAACTTTTCTCTATTTCTTTGTATTTAGCTTCCTGACTTTCGGCAGACAATTCCGAAGTATGAATCTTCTCGTCCTCTAATTTCCGAATACGTGTGATCAATTTGGTCAGTACTCTTTTGCCTACCTTTGGCAGCCGTGAGACTCTCCGACCTAGTCTCTTGTGCAATTTGTTTTGCATTACGCGCTACTATTTTAGCTCCTTGCGCCCGTTTTTGTGCTTTCGCAACTCCCGTTTTCATTTCCGTACGGTAACTTTTCATTTGATTTTCGATACCTTCCATCTTAGTTTGCGATTCGAGACGTGTTTTGTCTAATTCACTTCATGTTTTGGCTAATTCGCTGAGTTTTATCTGCTTTGTTCACGAGTTTGTTTAGGTAACTTAAGATGCCGCCATCCCACTATTCTGCTCTAGGGTCTGGTCATTTCTCGTCCCCTCTAAATTAAAAGATGAGAAACGCCCTTCTCTTTGTTCCCATCTATCATTCTCCGATACCGTCCGCCTGTACATGTCCTTAGGACTGGTACACTGCGCTCGGTGCATTTCTGGTCTACTGATACAACGTCTCCGTGACGGTGGACTCGCGGTCCCAAACTCCTGCACTAATGTTTCCGGCTCAAAAAAATGGTTCAAATGGCTCTGAGCACTATGCGACGTAACTTCTGAGGTCATCAGTCGCCTAGAACTTAGAAGTAATTAAACTTAACGAACCTAAGGACATCACACACGCCCATGCCCGAGGCAGGATTCGAACCTGCGACCGTAGCGGTCGCTCGGTTCCGGCTCAAGATGCTGCTGTGTTGATTCGTCGGTCCCCGATGGACATCCCTCGAACTCACTGTATTCGCTATTCTCTCCTATCTTAAGTGGTTCACTGTCAATTTCATCTCCCATTCCTTATCGCTCTCCCCTTTGTTCCGTCATGGTAACAGTAACTGGGTATACGGTTCCTACTCCTGTGCTCTTCTCTCTAATCTTGCTTCGCGTATTCATCCTCGCCACATATCAGTTACCCTACCCAAAACATATACAATCTACTTTAATCCTAATACGCTACACGAAATAAATCAAACACAAGAACAGCAACACAAACCACAAGAAAATCAGCGAGTTATTACAACGCCGTTATGCACAATACCAGTGTGGGCGGAACTCACTTTTAACACAAATCCTGAAAGAAAAGAGATATCATTCTTTAATACAGGCGCCGCTGGAGTATTAAAAGCAACTTGTTCTGTTCCACACATTTACATATTTAATTACGCACTCAGATCGGTTTGTCCTTACACAAAATATCAGAAGGTCCCTATTTTTGCTCAATCCTGGACCAGGGTCGCCACGTGCAACGTACGGGGAATTTTTTGTTGTAAAATTATCGATATATTGAGAAATATCTACTGGTAGTCTTAGTCAACCTCGAGTTGCTATCTGACTTAAGTTGGCTCTGTTTAAACGCGCGGTTATGGCACCAGTATTGTTTGCAACGAAATTATCATTACACTCTAATTATTAAATAGAAATATGATGATTGCTAGCTACGAAATCAATAATGCGGTGATTAGCATATGATACCAATTTAAGATTTATTCAGAAAACAGGATGAGCGATATTTCTAGCCTAACATGACAATCCAATACCCTCGCTAACCTATGTAGCCTATCATTCGCACAATGTATACTCTTTTCCTAACTCCGTAAGTCGACACTGAACCCTCGAGTGACTCTAGTGAAGTTCTGCCTAAACGGACACAGACTCAGAGAACGCCAGTCAAAGAGCTAATGGAATACGAACTCATTCATAATTACAGTGCCCTACTTTGGCTGATGATTGCTAATATCAGCGTAATGCTCCGTGATGATTACGACGATCGGTCCATCGAACGTCGTGATGCCGTCTGTCCCGTGAGCGAGCTTGGCTTTAGCCTGAAACGTGGAGGTGATTTGCGTCCGTAAACTCCTGTTTGTAAGTGTTCAATTGCGGAGTCTGTCACGAGTCATTACTCAAGCTACTTGCACATATGCCAAGAGTAGCTGGTCGACTCAAGTGCGCGGCAGCAAAGGTACACTTCAGATTGCATATGAACACCACAAGTTTCTACAAATATGTTTCTCTTCTCAGAGGAACATATAATGCTACGTGTGTGGAGTCGTATGCTCTACACTATTCAGACTTGGAGAGTAACCACTGGACTCAATGCCGGTAATTTCTCCAACCTACTTTTCTCCACGCTCTCCAAGCAGGGTAGCCAGACACCGCGACTACTCCGGTCCAGTCGCGACCCCAGAGCCCCCATTTAGAGTTTTTCAATCTTGTCCGTTCTTCACCGCATGGATCCGTGCGCGTAGGTAGCCAGTCACGACAGAGACTTCTACCTCTCCGTGCCACAGAATTCTCCGGCGGTTACTGTTGCCGCCAAACTTTTAATATGTATCTCTACGCGCTCTGCGCCAATCCCGTCACAGTATTCCGCAAATTTTCCACTCTGGCGCGAAGTCGTCTTTCCCTCTTTCGCATGTAGCTCCTTCTTGTTCTGATGTCCTAGCCGCTCCCAACGTCTTTGGTGGCCTGAAGTGCCAGCCGACAAAGGGGTCCGGCCGTGTTCCAGCCTCGGCGGCCATCTAGTTAGTTTGCCATGACATAAACAACTTCCATTGGGGTTCCGGCCGTGTTCCAGCCTCTGTGGCCATCTCGTTAGTTTGACATGACACAAGCAAGTCCCTTTTCGGTGTCCATTCTCTCCTACCGGTGGGCCTATTATCTCGTTTTGTTAAATGGCTATCTCTGTGTATTCGGTGTATTAGTACTGATTTAGCATCATGTAAGGTGCAAAATCTGCTATCTTACAAAGCTTTTCGGGAGAGGGTCTCCCAACCCCATGTTGGGAACTTGAATGGAGGCTACTGATATCCTGCGACTTTCCTTGATGTCGTTCGAGCTTTTCGGAAAGGGTCCTCACTGAAATTCTCGTCGACCTGCAGTATTCCTGCCGTCAAGTGTAACATGGCTCTATATTGTGGGCTCACAAATCCGCCGAATGATGGCAGGGATGCTAGGGAGGAGAAGAGCATCGTCCAAATTTGGGGGAGATCTGGCCTGATATCACAGGTCGATTACATTGTATAAGGCTTCTGGACTTTTGTGAAGAGTGTCATACTCGTATAGATGGTTACTCGCTGACCTCGAAAGGCCTGTGTGGGAATGTGACGAGATGTATTGCAACACTATTCCCTTAACCGATTCGCAACAAATAATCCACTGTACGAGCAGGCAGGTGAGTGTCATATCTGTGGATTGACATTGGATAGAGAACTGTAAACTCCACGTAGAGACCACTGTCATCCAATCATCCAATAGGGAAGTTTTGCACCGCAGCTCACAACGCATGCAATGTGAAGTATCAACTGCCATGGCACGTACGCATATTCTTACACAATTTGAGTGTCTATTATTTCCACTTGCTCGTCCAGCATCTGGGTTACGTCCGTTTGATTGGTGATAAGTTCAGTGTAATCAGTAAATACCGATTAAAACTACATTTCATCATCCAAGAGAATCACTCGAAGAATATTATTCTGCTTCCTGGATTCACTTCGCTTCATGCACGTGTCTCTTCAGAAACATTCTGAGACAGTGTTTCAGGAGGGACATGCATTTCATCCGAGCCACATATGCCGATGATGTAAAGTTTCAGCTTGTTATGCGGAAGAGGTCTTTCCAGATGAATACCTGTATTCGATGGAGACACTCCATGAAACCACATTCCCTGACACAGCCGCATTCTGCAGTAAGGTAACAGGCACTGCTATAACGGATGCAGAGTATGAGCATACGATGAGTCTTTGACAGGGGTTAGACATGTCTCATTAAGGAGAATACGTTATATTATATGTTAACACTGGACATTTTCTAAATATTCAACAGTGAATGCCTGGGCACATGATGTCTGGATCCTGCCATTTATTTCACTGCGCCAGAGCTTTCGTGGGACGCAGTGTTAAGAAGAACACATGTCAGCATCAAGCTGTTGACCAATAACGATATGTCCCTTTTCTTTGAAAGTGGGATTCACGGGGGCCTTGCCAGTGTGTCCACAGGTACGCCAAGGCAAATAATCCGCAAATGATGAGGAGGAGTATAGACTATCTGATAATTTAAGTTACATCCCCTACTTGGAAGTAAGCAACCTTCACAGACAAACAATGCAACAAAATTTCCCATATGGTGGGTTCTGATGGATTTCCAAACAGGAAATCGCCAGAAAGAAGGAAAAGATCCATGAGGCTGCTGCTGGTGCAGCTCAGGGATGAGTTCTGCGGATAGGACTGACATATTGCACCCATTTGCATGACACGCACAGTGAATTGTCTCTGTGTCCAGAGCACATAGTCTCTTGACGTGGTTCCATCGCAAAGCTGATGGCAGTTCTGGGGATTAGGCAGCGATATATCCAGCATTACAAAAACCCTCCAGGAACGTCTCAGGTTCTGGATGGAACTTGTCCGTATCACCTGCGGCATTCCATTCGAGCAGCATTGCTGGTTGAAAGAGTGCACTGACGTAAGCACCGAAAAGAAGACTCTCGTGATATCTGACGTGTAAACAAGGTTTTACGAGTTAATGAACAATTCAGTTTTCGGAGAAAAACATGGAAAATGTTAGAGAATATCGCGAAATTCATTTACTGTACTAGTGAGGAGGGCATTATGGAGTAAGGGGTTACGTCGACAGACCAAATTTCAAATGGGTCACCGCCTTCAATGAAGGACTAGTCGCTGTGGAGATGGCTAAGGTTTCATTGCATTTCACGAAAACTATCTACATCAGTATGTGTGTTCTGGATCCCTCCAAACTCCACACATACCGATTGCATTATGAGTTTTTGAAGCCAAACTTCGTTATTCAAGTTACTTTATATGGATACTGACAATATCATTTACTGGAGGAAACACAGCAATCCATTTGAGGTAATCAGTTACAATAACGACGAATTTGACATGTCTAAATACGTAGTGCATAATGCATTTGGAATAACACTGCAAAATAAGATGGGTATCAACCAAATGAAAGATAGGGTGAAGGGTGTGCTCAGTGCAGTCTCAAAGTCTTTCTCTGTAGATGATTGAAGCAGATGCCTGCTCGAGTGAGATACATACTGTACTGCAGCTGAAAGTAGGGCTGTCACATCAAGGTGACAAAGGTTCATCTGTGGGGATCGGATCAACACCCTCCCATACTCACACTACCCGTAGAGTGGTGGAGCATGTAACTGTACATATATGAATCTATTTCTAAATAGCTGATGCGCGTCTGAGTGTGTGTGTGTGTGTGTGTGTGTGTGTGTGTGTGTGTTTGAGTGAGTGAGTGTGTGAGAGTGAGAGAGAGAGAGAGAGAGAGAGAGAGAGAGAGAGAGAGAGAGAGAGACAGAGAGAGAGTGGTTTTGGGTTCAAATGGCTCTGAGCACCATGGGAGGCGTTTTTGTCACCTTCTGCATCTAGTCCCCTTTTCGCACGTAGTATTGATTTAAACATTAATACTGTACATAGAATGATTAAAATGTAAATAGTATATATATAAAAAATTTTAAATGTAAATATTGTATATACAAACAAAATTGGACTTATTATTTAACTTATTCTACCTCTATTGTAATGTCCTTGATAGTCATATGTCTTCAGAAAAATAAGAAATAAAATCAATACATATATCTAAAAAAAATTACTGTGTGAATACACCAACAAAAAATTATAAGTGACTGCATAAAGGAAAAAAAATAGCTTTTTAAATTAAACCACAAAAGAAAATTGTATTGTTAATAACTAACAGCAAAATATTGGAAAACGTTTATCATAGAAAAGTAATTGTTAATTGTAAACTATTCGTAATTTGTTATGTTATTGTTATTATTACCATACCCCCTCCCACTATAAAATAATTGTTTATAACAAACCTAAAACTCTCGCCATGATGCACAAACATCTAACCATCTAATGAAGAGGTTTCATGGGGGTGAAGAGGCCTATGAAATTGAGCTAGTTATAAAAGATGATAAGGGGAAGGAGGGGAGATCGAATCTTATTGATCCACTGGCCTTCTTGCGGTTTTAATATGTTTCTACTGATCTACTGATCCAGAGGTTTCCCACCAATTCTTATATCATGTGACCAGTACTGGGTTATGTCATGGCCTCGCACAGTTGTCTAAGATGATTGGGGGTTGCTCTGGATGACTCTAAATATAACTAAGCTGCTTTGGGGTACCCTTGTTTGACCTCGATCAGTTCCCAGTGGTTCCTTGTGGTGAGGAGTGGGGGGAGGGGGGGGGGAGGTGACAGTGAATATAACTAGGCCTAGTTGGTAATCTGTCATAGGAAATCCTTATCAGCGACCTTGAGATACGGTCGTCATCTTGCCTAGAATTGGCACCACCTACTACTTATCACCGGAAGCATGTTCATTTTAGTCACGGTACCTGTCCCTTTAAATCCCGTTATAATGAGATACGTGTCCCGTAAAACCTACAACTCGCCCTGGTACCCTGTTAGTTATAAATGCAGGGTGATATTACATCAGGTTCTTAATTAAAGGAGACGGTGATTTAGATCATCCTAGAATGAAGTGTTAATTGGACGCTGATTGAGATACAATTTCACTAGCTCGATAACGATGTGCTCAGACCCATTGCTTTGCATCTGTTGCGACGCTACGGCATTTTCGCTAAATCGAGGGATCTAATAAAGCTCATGAAGGACCTCCGTAAACTCGCTTTAAACTCGCCAGCTGGTCCCATGGCGGCGTCTCTGTCTCCGTATGCTCGGCGCCTCGCCTCACCTGTCTCTGCGCTGCTCGTTTATAACTGTAAACATGTCGATTGAGTCTTGTCGGGTGCAAGTGGACTCTACCAACGTAGGAAGGAGAGTGAGTACACGAGTGCGCTAGTACCACCGCGTACTTCCTGGCATTGCCGCTGCACACATAAGGAGTGGGAATAACGATTGTCTATATACATCATAAATTAAAGTCCATCTCTGCTTTTTCCATCTGTACGTGAAGGCTAATCTCAGGAACTACAGTGAGTATTTTGATACTGTTTTCACTAACAGACAGACTGATTCGCGAGGAAGTTTTGTGTGTATAATTTATAAATATTTCGAGTAAACTGGCCAACTACTCTGAAATAAAGTACGCACTGCTTTTTTCTGTCTGTATGTGGGTTGGTTGGGTTGCTTGGGGAAGGAGACCAGACAGCGAGGTCATCGGTCTCATCGGATTAGGGATGGACGGGGAAGGAAGTCGGCCGTGCCCTGTGAAGGGAACCATCCCGGTATTTGCCTGGAGAGATTTAGGGAAATCACGGAAAACCTAAATCAGGATGGCCGGACGCGGGATTGAACCGTCGTCCTCAGGATTGCGAGTCCAGTATCTAGCCACTGAGCCACCTCGCTCGGTGTCTGTATGTGAGGGATGACCTCAGGAGCTGCGGTGGGGATTTTATTAATAGAATTCACACTGATAACATACTGCTTAGCATGACGAAAATTTATGTAGAGTAGCGTTTATCAGCTTACTTCAAGTTTTTGTTTTTGCTTAAATCTCTGTCCTGATCCGTGTGAAACGGCTTCCTCGTGTAATCTTTCCGCAGCCAGAAGCGCCACGTCACGTGACTACGTTTAAATCTCGTGTTAGTAAATAAATGTGTAGTTTATTTCAGTGCATTTGAGTTGTTGTTGTTGTGGTCTTCAGTCCTGAGACTGGTTTGATGCAGCTCTCCATGCTACTCTACCTGTGCAAGCTTCTTCATCTCTGAGTAACTACTGCAACCTACATCCTTCTGAATCTGCTTAGTGTATTCCTCTCTTGGTCTCCCTCTACGATTTTTACCCTACACGCTGCCCTCCGATACTAAATTGGTGATCCCTTGATGCCTCAGAACATGTCCTACCGACCGATCCCTTCTTCTTGTCAAGTTGTGCCACAAACTCCTCTTCTGCCCAATTCTATTCAATACCTCCTCATTAGTTATGTGATCTACCCATCTAATCTTCAGCATTCTTCTGTAGCACCACATTTCGAAAGCTTCTATTCCATCCTTCTCCAAACTATTTATCGTCCGTTTTTCACTTCCATACATGGCTACACTCCATACAAATATTTCAGAAACGACTTCCTGACACTTAAATCTATACTCTATGTTAACAAATTTCTCTTCTTCAGAAACGCTTTCCTTGCCAATGCCAGACTACATTTTATATTCTCTCTACTTCGACCATCATCAGTTAGTTTGCTCCCCAAATAGCAAAACTCCTTTACTACTTTGAGTGTCTCATTTCCTAATCTAATTCCCTCAGTATCACCCGACTTGACTGCATTCCATTATCCTCGTTGCCCTCCTTTCAACCATCTCACAAACTTCGAAATGGCAGATATCGAGATCACCGATCGCGAGCCAAGAAAGCAACTAAAGTTGTTGGTAGTGGAAAGGCGCAAGACGAGATGAGACACCCATAAGATTCTTCAAATAATATGCGAAAGAACTTTTTCCCCTCATAGCAGCATTTTATCTTAGATTACTGGAGCAACGATGGGTACACAACGACTGGAGAAAGCACAGGTCGTTCCTGTTTTCGAGTATGGATGTATGACAGATGCACATAATTATAGATCTACATCGCATATGTCAATCTGTTGAATAAATGTGGAACATGTTCGATGCTCAAGAAGTAATACCTTTTTGGAGAACGGTAATCTCCTCTATAAAGATCAACACGGATTCCCCAACCAGAGATCTAGCGAAACTCAGCTTCCTCTGTTCCTCCATGAGATCTGAAGCGCTGTTGACAACGGCGCTCAGTTTGATGCTGTGTTCCTTGACTACAGGAAGGTATTTGACACCGTCTCGCACTGCCGATTAGTGAAAAAAATATGAGCTTATTGAGTACCGGACCACGTTTGAGACTGAATTCAAGACTTCGTTGCAGGTAGAACTCAACGCGTCGCCCTTAACGGAGTAAAATCTTCACATGTAAAGATAATTGCCGGAGTGCCTCAAGGAAGTGTGACAGGACCGTTATTGTTCGCATTTTAAATACATAATCTTGCAGAAAGCTTCGGAATTTCTGTAAGACTGTCATCAGACGATACGGTTTTCTGTAGGAAAGTAGAAATGCCAGAAAAGAGTACCGATATGCAAAATAACCTGCAAAAGATTGATGAAATGATGCAGTCTTTGGCAGTTGACCCTGAACGTGAATAAATGAAACTTATTGCGCATACGTAGGGGGAAAATCCACTACCCTACAACTACACTGTTGATGACAAACTGCTGGAAACAGTTTCTGCCGTAAAATATCTAGGAGCAACTATCCAGAGCGAATTTAAATAGAATGCCCATACAAGACAAATACTAGGAAAAGCAGATGCCAGATTGAGGCATAGCAAAAATCGTAAGCAAATGTAACTCATCCACGAAGGAAGTGGCTTATAACGCGCTTGTTCGACCGATTCTTGAGTACTGTTCATCACCATGGGATCGTTACCAGGTAGCACTTGTACAAGCGATAGAGAATATCCGAAGAAGAGCGGCACGTTTTATCGCGGGATCGTTTAGTTGGCGCGAGAGCTTTACACAGACGATCAAGAAACGTCAGTGGCAGACGTTACAAGAGAGACGTTATGCATCACAGAGAGATTTACTATTGAAATTTCGTGAGAACACTTTCTGGGAAGAGTCGCACGACATATTACTTCCTCCCACATACATCTAGCGAAATCACCGTGATGAGAAAATTCGGTAAATTAGAGCTATTGCAGAGGCTTACCGACACTCTTCTTACCCAAGCGACATTCGCTAGTGGAACAGGGTATGGAGATTGGCGGCGGGAGGGGGGAGGGGGAGGTGGAGTGCAGTTGATGCTACCAGAAGTATCCTCTGCCGCACATCGTTAGGTGGCTTGAGGAGTATGATGTGGACCGGGTCGGCCTGCTATTTGTTTACCATTACTGAACAGTTATGTGTATGTGTGTGTGTGATTGTGTGTGTGTGTGTGTGTGTGTGTGTGTGTGTACAATACTCACTGCTATCTATCCGCCTGCTTAGCTGTGTAATACCGTATTTACCTACCATGCAGCAGGGTCCGGGTTCGATTCCCAGCCAGGTTGGAGATTTTCTCAGTTCGTTGGCGGGGTGTTGTGTTGCCTTCATCATTCTTTCATCGTTATCACCGACGCGCAAGTCGTCCAGTGTGGCGTTACCTGACATAAGACGTATAAGACGTGCAACCTGGCGGCCGAATTTCCCCGACGGGGCCTCCCGCCAACAATGCCACACGATCATTTCAGTGTAGCAGTGAGCATTGTACAAACACACATAGGGTTATACCTTCCACAGTTATAGAGCTGGCTTTAAAATGACTGTTTCTAGCTTCATTTGTTAAAAACCAACTTGGCGTCATTTACCGATACCAAAGAGTAGTGCGACAATTTTTTGTCGTTCGGTATCGGAACTTTAAGATTTTTATGAGAGATCATGGTCCACATCTAGACGTTTCTAGGAGATTGTTCGGGAGGATCATCAAATTTATATAAAAATTATATCATAATATTACTTTAATTTCTGAATAATTCTGCATCATAACATTAATTTAATCTCTGACTGTGAACCAATAAAATGTCATCCACAGCATTGGAGCCCAGATGACGTATGTTCTTAGCTACACATGCCAGAGGAGGCACTGTCGTTTCATGTTCTTTCCACCATCCAGGAATATTCGTCTCCGTCTCTGCATCTTTTTCGGTAGCAGTGACTGAGAGGTACAATAGTGTTTCGTTGTGTTTGTTCACATGCACTTGGCTTCTCGCATACCTCTGGAATTTCAACGGATGCGGCAGTTTCGATGCGTCTGACTCACATTCGTCTCTGCCATGAGCAACTACAGAAAATGGAATCGTAATTTTTAGCAACATTCACTCATAATCATGTTTCAGGATCATAGACTAATAGGCTTATAGTTGTTCACTAAACTAAAATATTAACATCATTGCACCAGCCTCTTTCGAAACATTCCCTATGTCTTCTGTACTCAGGCCGGCCAGGGTTGCCGAGCGGTTCTAGGTGCTACAGTCTGGAACCGCGCGACCGCTACGGTCGCAGGTTTGAATCCTGCCTCGGGCATGGATGTGTGTGATGTCCTTAGGTTAGTTAGGTTTAAGTAGTTCTAAGTTCTAGGGGACTGATGACCTTAGAAGTTAAGTCCCATAGTGCTCAGAGCCATTTGAACCATATTTTTTTCTGTGCTCAGCATCATAAGATCACGATGTGGCGGGCACAAACATACTGCGATTTTGTAGTACAAGTGCTGTTTAGTCTTATCATTCCTTCTGGCCACGTAACTTCCATGTCTTTATTTAAATGTTGTCATGGCATCAGTGTCCACTTCATTAGGATTCAAGTGCTCATCCAGAAGCTTACACCACCTATTATTAATATGTTTTTTAGATGGCTTGAGGGGGTCAAGTCTACTCAACTGTTTATGTGGGAGCAACCACGTAACTTCGATCAGAGTGTCACGTACTGAAACCAGAGTGTCTAAGAAAGTATTCCATCGGATTATGTCCTATCCTTTTGTGATTTTGCGAGTCTCTTTGAAAGATCGACTCTCTTACAATATGCCACCAGTGTTTTACATACGTTTATTGTCTCTTCTACTCGAGTCAGTTCCTGTTGCAATGATAAAAACCCCGGCTTCAAAGTATGTTTGAGCGAAGTGCTAAGACAATGACAGGCGCAAGGAAGTCAAGTGAAGTCTCTTAGAGCTGACACTATATTAGAAACCTGATCTGTTACGAAAGGTGCAGATTTAGTTAAATCCTCTGAAATTTGCAAGGATTCGAAACGGCGAACGGGCACATATTAGACGTTAACTGTTCTTTTTTCCTCATCAGGGAAAGGGGCGGTAAACATTACTTTGTTCTCCATATGCCACGTTTCACTAATAGAGGGTACAGTCACTGTAGTGTAAGATACTTTACATGCATCGTCCATCCATATATTAGATTGGGAAGAAGCTCTTTTATCGGTAATAGCAGCTACAACGCGTGGAACCAGCACTTTTTTTAAGAACGCCTGTAATGGATTTTACCCGATTCCTAATCGTAGTTAGATGAGGTAGTATAGGCTCCACATCATCGTCACAACCCACTTCAGCTCCTATAGATATGAGTGCTTGGCTATCTTCTAGAAACCTCAGCTATGAACCGTACTAAATGGTTTCAGACCTTCGCAGCGCTTTAGTGCCACTGAATCCCAAATAGCTCTCTTTTAATAGCCGATATTGGTTATCTACTGCAATATCCAAGTATACAGAGATTCTTTTATTGGATTAATGTAATTTTTTAAGAGCCATCGATGGTGAAATGGGAATGGGCGTGGGTTTTCAACAACGTAAGTGAAGAACTTAGTCGTTTATTTCTATACTGAGAATAAACTTTTTCATAAGCTATTGACCTGTCAGATCCACTGTTGCTTGGTTAATAAAACTCTATTTCAGGATTCTGTCGCTGTTAAAACTGTATTAGCATGTGAGTAAGACGAATCGTTGTAAACTGTGCTGAGCTTTGGCAAAAGACGCAGTTTCCAACGTGGTAACAAGAGGAGTGTAGAAGTTACTCAAAACTCGCCACTGATAACAATTTCCTATGCGCTTTATTAAGGGAACGAGTTAACAAGTAGGAGACGACAGCAGTGTCACCGTTTTCAGACTCGTCATACACGCGGAACTACAGCGGGAAGGAGAGGGACCAGTATAACTCACGGAACAATGGCACCTTCGGTTTTAAGTTATGCATTCCCCAACATCTGATCGGTAGGAACTAATCAACGACACAGTGTGCGCGCAAGTCCGTAAGGAGACAGCATCGTTTTCAAACTGGGGTTAACCCTTCCTACATTATGTTCCTTAATGTCACAAAAAATGGATGTTTCATCAGTGAAATATTCGTGCGTACACCCTCATTTCCTGGCACCCGTAAAGACTCATTCTAGGGATTAAAATTATCTCGTCTCTCGGTCCGTATTCTGTGTGTTTTGGTAGCTGCCTATACAGAATGGTAGATAATCAGTAGGGATAATGTTAACTGAAACGCTCTTGGTTACTAGAACGGAAACGAGCGAAGCCTTCAGTAACTAACGTAACCGGATACTTTTCATTTATGTATTTACCAGGGATCGTGCGACCGTGCAACCCAAACTTATTGGTAGTGAAAAGAGTCAGTACATAGTTTAACTATGGATGATTAAGAATTTAAAAAAAGTAAAAAAATTAATAAAACAAGAAAAAATTGTGAAATAACGTGTGAATAAATGACACATTACAGAAAAGCCTTGACAGAAGACCTTGTCTGACTGAATTCCTGTTAGTTGTTTAAATATTTCACACGCTGGGAGAAAATCGGGTTTCAAACATAACAGAAAAAGATCTTGAAATGCTGCGGGAATAGGAATGTGTCACTAGGAAATTTTTTCAACTTGGATTTGAATACTTGGGGTTAATCAATCACGTTTTTCAGTTCTGCTTGAATCCTACGTCAAATGAAATCCGCTGAACAGCGTACACTTTCCTGCACCCTGCTTAAGGATGTTATCCAACTGCATATCCATTTTGCGTCTGAGGATAACTGAATACGACAATATTGTCAGCAACAAATCCAATGATGCAGTATGAGTAGCAGGGTAGGGTGATTGCTGCCACGGATGACACATTTTTCTCCCCCCTCCACTCACGATATCAGGAAGTTCAAATACTGAAAGTGGCGAAAATATTTCTCTTGTGCTAGGTAGAAAATTCAAAAGTTCTATATGGCGGTTCTGAAACACACGACGTCATTTTCCTTCCTCTTTCTCCATCTCATGAAAATTTCAAGATGGCGTAATTAGCACATTTCTCTACACAAGAATTGGAAGATGGGTAAAATAGCCCAGTTATTCCGTGGGAAATTTAAAACTGTGGAAATAGACCATATGTTCTATGTAAAAATCACATACGCCACAGGTTCCTGGGATCGATCACCAGACGTGCGACTTTCTCCCCCTCCACAGATCCACCCTCAGCCCCAAAATAAGTAATGTGGTGTCATAGCTTTCTGACATGACAAGTTCGTACGATCGTTGATCATCTGCCAAGCGAGCATTTGCTTAAATGAGGACTAAATAAGAATCGAGGCAGTATACTCCTCCCATGGCCGCCTGTAACTGTAGGCGGCGGTGGTATGCCCCGTCGACTTGTTGCTGGGCCACATGGTTCACCTCGATACATGTCACTAAAAGTCGATAGTTTTCGTGATTTCGACTGCAGACAACTGCAGCAATCTAACGTTTATCGCAGGTTCGAATCCTGCCTCGGGCAAAGATGGATATGTCCTTAGGTTAGTTAGGTTTGAGTAGTTCTAAGTCTAGGGGACTGATGACGTCAGATGTTAAGTCCCATAGTGCTTAGAGCCATTTGAACATTTGAATGTCTTTATATTGTGCTTAATTCCTATCAGAATAGTTAATCGGTATTTGGCGCCTGAGTTAGCAGCATAGCACGAATGAAAAATTAACCCCCACCATTCGACGCAACGGCCGTGTCGGAGAGTGTAAAATGCGCTTTTTTTTTTTTTTTTTTTTTTTTTTTTTTTTTTTTTTTTTTTTTTTTTTTTTTTGCTCATCGCGTCATACAACGGATCAACTGGGACAGGCTGTAGTTAATCCAGTGATGTTTTACAGAATTACAGAACGTGATTCTTATCGGAGGGTGAGTGGTGTGTGTACAATTGAAGTGTTTTACAAGTTATGTTAGTTGGCCTATGTTTCTTTACGTAGTTGCTGCTTTGATATTTCGGTTCCTTGGTACAGAGCAGTAGAGAGAACTTCAAATGAAAGTGACAGTTTTGACCGGATGCGTTTTGCTTATATTATGAAAACGTTCTGAATGGTCGCACTAAATAGTGTAGTGAAGTACTTTACAATTGGTACAAAGTTTGTGGATACAATAAACATTCTGTAAAATTTTAATGAATGACCTGACGTGACGTTAAGACATGGGAATTTTCAGAATTATATTTATTGCCTGAAATATTGTTTGCTAACGTGTGTTTCCGTGGAACTGACTTATAAAAAGAACATCGAAATATGGGACAGCAGTTTTCAATGAACGAATCGGGGACGTATTGAAAATGGCAGAACCAGTGGAAGCATTGCTTTAGAATTAGCAGTTCCTCTTACGGAATTTGCACCAACTGATAAGAATAGCTGGCCTGGTACGCAATATTTTAGATATTAAAAAAGCTCGTGTGGGAGTACAGGACCCGGCGTGACCTCAGCTAATAAATATACATCCTCCGATATTCCGGGTGGCCGGCTCTCATTCCTCGCGCCGGGAAAGAACAGGTGGTGGGCGTGCAGTGTCTGTCAGGTTTAAATGTAAAAAACCTGGCAGCTATGCTTGAATATCGAGATGAAAGCTCTTTCCGAAAGCTACGGCCGTGAATTACACACGCGCGTTTCATAGAATTTTCAGTTCATGCAACTAAAATATACAGCAAAATACTGCAAAGAAGTGTTCGGACGTAAACAGTGAAGAGCAAATTCTAATTCTTCACCGTTTGATATATATTATACAACAACACTCCATACGTTTTATAATAGTTGGCACATATTGCGTATTTTGCTGTAATGCCATGGTATTTTTCTATAGAACCATTGTATTTTGCTGAAAAGACACTGTATTTGCTGTAACATACATTTAGAACAGATTTCAACATATAATTTTCAGTGTTTAAAATAGCATTCAGTTTTTCCAGTTACCTTAAGCTCTTCTGATAATAGATGAACCCTTTGAATCTCGGGATAACAATCACGACCCCCTATTGATGCCAGTACTGCCAGAGTGGCGATTTGTTGGTATGCTGTTTAGTCTCATTTACCAATATTTACGATCGAAAATTCTGCTACTACATTCATATCAGCTCTTGTGATTTGTTGTTCAAAAAAATGGTTCAAATGGCTCTAAGCACTATGGGACTTAACATCTGCGGTCATCAGTCCCCTAGAACTTAGAACTACTTAGACCTAACTAACCTAAGGACATCAGACACATCCATGCCCGAGGCAGGATTCGAACCTGCGACCGTAGCGATCACGCGCTTCCAGACTGGAGCGCCTAGAACCGCACGGCCATACCGGCCGGCTAATTTGTTGTCAAAAAGTGAGTCCAACCCAAGCCCAAGTAGAAAAATGGTTCAAATGGCTAAGAGCACTATGGGACTTAACATCTATGGTCATCAGTCCCCTAGAACTTAGAACTACTTAAACATAACTAATCTAAGGACATCACACAACACCCAGTCATCACGAGGCAGAGAAAATCCCTGACCCCGCCGGGAATAAGACCAAGTAGACGACTTAGACATTTACATCTACAGCTACATCTACATACATACTCAGCAATCCACAGTACGATGCGTGGCGGGGAGTCATTTCGTTTCGTTTTCCATTCGCAGATATAGCGAAGGAAAAACGTCTATCTATACGCCCCCACATTACCCCTAATTTCTCGTGTCTTATCGGCGTGGTTCTTAAGTGAAGTGTTTGTTGGCGGCAGAGGGATCGTTCAGCAGTCAACTTCAAATGCAGGTTCTCTAAATTTTCTCAGTAGTGTTCCTCGAAAAGGAAGTTGCCTTCCCTCAAGGGATTCCCATTTGAGTTCCCGCATCATCTCCGAATCATTTCCTTGTTACTCGGACCTACCGGTAATAAACCTAGCAGCCCGCCTCTGGAATGCTTAGATGTCTTCCTTTAATCCTAACTTTTGCGGATCCCACAAGCTCTAGCGGTACTCGAGTACAGGTCGCGCTAGTGTCATACATGAGGCCTCGTTTACCAATGAACCACACTTACTCCAAATTCCCCAATAACCCGAAGTCGACAATTCGCCTCCCCTACCAGAATCCTCACATGTTCGTTCCGTTCCATATCGCTTTGAAACGTTACGCCCTGATGTTTAAACAGCGTGACTGTGTCAGGCAGGACGATACTAATGCCGTATCCGAACATTACGGGTTTATTTTTTCTATTCATCCACATTAACTTATTTTTTCTCCATTTAGAGCCAGCTGCCATTCATCACACCAAATAGAAATTTTGTCTAAGTCATCTTGTATCAGCCTACTGTCCACCTGCTTAGCTGACAGTTCCGTTTCAGCCGCGCTAGCGAGTGGACGGTGTTTACAGCTGCGCTGCACTTCCCTTGGGCATGGGTGTGCGTGTTGTAGTTAGCGTAAGTTAGTTTAAAGTTACATTACGTAGTGTCTAACCCTAGGGATCGATGACATTAGCAGTTTGGTCCCATAGAACGTACCACGCATTTCCAAATTTTATCCGCTGCACTTCCGTGTTTACATTCTGTACTTGTGCTTCGTCCGTTAATCTCCGAGTAAGTTCATATTCCTTTTGATCTGATCGCTCCTTCTGGCCGAGCTGCTGCTAATTGGAATTTCGGTTGTTTAACCGAAATTTCATCGCTGGATTAACCATGGCTACAAATCTCAGGAAGAATACTCTCGTTTTATCTTTTGACAAGGAATCCCGTCCTGTTCAGCCGACATCCCTTGAAATAGCTGACTGGATTACACAGGTAATTGGTCTCAATTCTGAAACCGTCCATACCTGGCAACTGGTTCAGCCAATTTTTGTTTTTGTTTTTGCCAAGTTATTAAGTGCTGCGACTGTTGATAAAGTGTTACGAAAGTGGGGCTGTGGAGTAGATTTTTTGCATAGAAATGGCTATAAAAGTAAGGTTTCCATCTATAGAGCTGACATTGATTACCAAACTGTTCGTGTCTTGAATCTTCCATTGAAACTGAAAATGATAAGATTAAGGAAGCTCTTTCAAATTACGGGGACGTTAAATCAATTGAAAATGAAAGATGGTCGCCTCGCTTTAAACTGCAATGTTTTAACAGGGTCCGCTGTGTAGAGATGGACGGTAGGACAAATAATCCGTCTCACATAACTCTTTGTTGTTATAAGGCCCAAATTGTTTATACAGCTCAGGAAGCTACATGCCATATATGTAACGAAACCTGCCACTTCAGACAGGAATGCGCGCGGCGAACTATTGTTCATCGGCCTTTGTGGCCGAGCGGTTCTAGGCGCTTCAGTCAGAACCGCGCTGCTGCTACGGTGGCAGGTTCGAATCCTGCCTCGGGCATGGATGTGTGTAATGTCCTTAGGTTAGTTAGGTTTAATTAGTTCTAAGTCCAGGGGACTGATGACCTCAGATGTTAAGTCCCATAGTGCCTGGAGCCATTTCAACTGTTGTTCTTAAAAGTAATTTGATACAACCCGCCCGGTTAGCCGTGCGGTCTAACGCACTGCTTTCCGGGCGGGAAGGCGTGCCGGTCTCCGACACGAATTCTCCCGGTTGTGTAGCACTGCGGGCTACGGCGAGGACGAAGCCTCTCAGTTGCTTCTAGGTTCCCAGTCCCATACATTACAATTTTATACAGCGTCAGAAACTTACCTTAAATGATCTGTTGCCAAAGAGTAGCACAGATCAACTGGTTGAGGATGTTAACGCAGCGGGTCCCCGTTAACATCAAAGGGAAGCCCTGTTACCACTACTCGTGAATCTGAAATGCAGCCCAGAAAACGACCTCTGGGGACAACTGATAGTTGTTCAGAGGAGGCGCTGTCCTGTACAACTCCCTCAGTTAGCAAGCAAAAACAGTCGATGAGGAGGCAGAGGAACCGGAAGGCAGAATGAAAATGGATACTGATGAACAGAAAGATAATAAACATACGTTACCAGAAAATAGAGTGTAGTCAGAATTAATTTGCAAGAAACAACAGGTGAAGTAGCTGATTGCAAAGATCAGCAGCTATCTGTTAGTAAACAAATTAAGGGAGAGGTTGCAAAACTGCCATCTTCACTTGTTTCCCTCGATCAGAAAGTAAGTGATATTAATATAGAACAAGGAAGTGGTGGCCAAAATGAAATCACGATCGACACCGCTGGGCAAACGCCAGCAACAGAAACTGCGAAAGCGTCTGCTGCTGCTCCAGATGAGCCGCGAAGTAAAATAAAATTGCAACCAAATGTGAATGTAGCTCGTAACCAAGGGAAGGGAAAATTCGGAAAGGGCGACCCAAGCCCAAAGAATGTTCGCTACGAAACGGTCCTACACGAATCACGAGAGGAAAAATCAGAAAGTTTATAAGGAAATCAGTCTGCTAGCGGCACAAGAGAAAACCTCAGAAGTTGAAAAAAACGGGACAGTACCTAATAAACTGATTGAAGTGTTATTCCATTTTCATCCTACCCAGACAACTGTTAATAGTTTAACTGAACCCTGATCTACAGGAAACTAAATTAGTTCACAAAACAAATACATAGTGACAGCACAATGACGCAATCTTATTCTGTCATCACTATAAACAAAAATTAAATTACGTCCGGTTTAAAATTATCGGCACTTAATTAATTTGTGTACGAATCCACGATTGATGTTGCCCTGTTACAAGAAGTCTAATGTCGGATTTAGGAATTCCCGGTTATGACAGTTACATAAATATGCCTCACGAAACAAGTGTTGGAACTGTTGTTTTGGCGAGGAAAGGGATTTCAGTAGTTGAGGTGTAACGACTGGAATCCGGAAGGGGAAGAGGACTAAATATCTATGGTGCGACTCTCATCAACTTGTATGCCCCTTCAGGAAGTTCTCATCGAGCTGACATGACAAGTTTCTTCAAAGATGAACTGATATACTACTTAAGGAAAAATCCAAGACAGTAATTACTTGGCGGTGATTTTAATTGTGTTTTAAATCGAAAAGATCGGTTACCTAATTTTAATTTCTCAAGTGAAATAAAACAACTAGTTACTGGTTTAGAATTAAACCACATATGGGAAATCAAATACCCCGCCATTGTTGAGTTCACGTATGTCACAGCAACATCTCGTAGCAGTATTGATAGATTATACATTTCTAAAAATCTTGAAACTTCCGTGAGAAAAGTAGAATCCATTCCTACGTACTTTTCAGACCACTCAAGTGTCTTAGTTTGCATAAATGTAACACGACAGCCAGTTCGCCGATTCAAGAACCAGTGAAATTTGAACATTTCCTTGTTAGTAAATCATTATTTAGAAGACCTTATTAAAGAAGCATGGGCAATATGTCTGCGTGCCCGTAGTAGATATGCCACTGCTATCGACTGGTGGGTTAAAATGGCGAAGCCAAGGTTGAGGAAGGTTCCTATTCAAAACAGTGCTCAGAGCGCAAGAGACATGAAATGCACTATAGAATATTACTATTCCGTTTCGAGAGATATATATGATCAGGTCTCAGCAGGTTCCTCATTTCGGATAGGAGACATCAAAAAAGTCAAATCCAAACTACTTAATATCAAGAGAAATCGAATGGAAGGGTTGAAAATAAAAGCGATGGCTAATTAGGTCTCAGAAGACGAAACTACTTCCCTGTATCATTTAGTGGAGCATACGAAAAAATTGAAGGACTTTTATGGATGAAATTCGAGCAAAAACGGTATGATTCTCAGAACACAGCAGAATGTCATGGACTAGATTTATCGCTATTATTGCGAGTTATATTCTGTAAATCAAAGTAGTGATGCATCCTTGGAAGAATTCCTTGACACCCTAGCCCCACAGCTGACAGAAAATGGCAACGAAAATTTTGTCGAGGTAGTCAGTGAAGAGGACGTGTATGAGACTCTGTGCGCTTCACCACCAAAAAAATCCCCGGGACCGGATGGTCTGCCAGCAGAGTTTTACATCCTTTACTGGCCAATAGTGGGTGCGAAAATCAAGGACATTGTAAGTGAGGTTATTCAGGGTAAAATGATTTCGGCTGAGTTTAAGGGGAGTGAAATGGTTCGTATGCCAAAAAATAATGGAAACAAAGATTTAAATTAATTTCGTCCAATTTCACTATTGAATTATGATTATAAATTAAAAGCTAGAATAGTAAACAAGATAATTTTATACCTTACAGATAAATTCATTAGTAAACATCAGAACTGCCCGCAAAGCAGAACCATTTTTCAAAATCTAGCAGAATTCAGGGATATCATTGCAAATAACTTCTGTAACAAACAGACAGTGTGCTTTTATTTTTTTTTAGATTTTTATAAAACCTTCGATATAGTAAATCATGAATATCTTCTACAGACTTTGAAGAAAATAGGTTTGAACGATAGGGTCATACAGTTGATAAAGAACAGGGCAACTGGGGTAAATGCAAAAATAGCGGTGAATTGTCAGGCCTATACAAATAAAACGAGGTGTTCCTCAAGGAAGTCCTCTGTCCATGTCGCTCTTCGCCATTTCACTAGAACCTTTCCTCCGACATGTCCATGCTAGATTGAAAGGCTTAACATTATCAGGAAATAAAACAATTATAAGAGTTTAAGCTGACGATATTGGGGTCATAATAAGGAATAATGAAGAGGTAACCACGCTAGCAACAGTGATTGATACATACTGAAGAGCACCTGGAGCCATTGCAAACGAAAAAAAAGTAAGATGTTAAATCTCAGAGGCTTTGATAATATCAACGTCGAGTGGGAAAAATTAGTCCACCAAAATAAAACACTTGGAATCACCCTGACAGCATGACCCATGAAAATGACGGCTTTAAGTTACAAAGTTTGCAGCAGATTAAGTGCAAGGAGCCATTATAAAGAATTTAACTCGATATATGAACCAAGTTCAAAGAACAAAGTATATCAACTCATGCATTCTTGCTAAAGCTTATTATACTGGCCAACTGCTTCCAATACCGAGACTCATAGCTAGGAGAATAATGTCAAAAATCACAAACTTTTTGTGGAAAGGTGAAGTGTTCAGAGTACCTGCTAAAGGAGCCACTTTAGATCCTAAAAATGGTGGACTAGGATTAACTGATATAACTGATAAGGCCTCTGCACTTTTTATCAAAAGGCAAGTTAATTTAATAAGAGACTCGCGAGAAAGCATAACGGGTCAACTTTTCGAGATCATTAAACCTCGAATCCTGCTTCCCCCGATTGACGTGCAGAATATCAACAGTCGTTTACAGCATATGAGGGTTTTCTATGTTGAGTTCAGTTATTTAAGTGCCGAAGTCAGACAGTCACGGCACTTAACACCAAGAGCCATAATGCGGAAACGGAAGAAAAGCGAAAGCAGGAACAAAATAAAACGACAGTTTTCAAATATTGATTGGAGTGAGATTTGGAAAAACATTAGTTCTAATGTGCTCACGTCTAATATAAAAACGTCATGGTACAAGACAGTTAACTACATAGTTATCACCAATGAAAGACTGTATGCAATCGGACTCTGTGAAACAAATTTATGTCAACAATGCCATCTAGTTGACACAATAATTCATAGATACACTTGCAGCGGTCACATGCATAGTTGGAAGTGGATCCGAGAGCAAATAGCTCTGATTACAAGGACATCCCCAGAGAGCATATCGCTGTCATTGATACACAGGCCTGAAAAACACTATTTCCCAGAGGAAAAAAACTAACGCTGTGTACTGGTTGCTGGGAAACTTTGTTAATTACATCAATAACAAACTAGGATCCGGCAGAACCATAGAGTTCAAGGTACACACGCTGTGTGAATACCACAAAATTAGAAGGTATACGAATCACAAGAAGAAGTTCGGTAATATGATAAAAATTATACTTGAAAGAATGGGCATTGGTTAGTATAAAGAAAGAAGACTGTGTAGACAGTGATGTATTATAGTTAACTTAAGGATATTATTTAAATTTTTACTGTAAATTTTTGATGTGTGCTTTTTCTACTTCAGAATGTAGTTTTTGAAATTTTCTAAGCTGCAGAACTTATGTGACAGTCAGATTGTGTATCTGATAGTGTCAAAACACAAATCACTAAGCTGCATTACTGGTTTATGAAATAAATACGAAAACTGTCAGTTCTTATGGAAATATCTTTATCGATTGGTTAAAACCATAAGATTATATCTGATATAATATAATATTCAATGGAAGGCTAATTGCCCTGTTCATTTTTGCATTGTGATGTGTAAGTCAGTTTTCTAGTGAAAGATCCGTTTTATAGGTATGATCGCTTCAGATAATTAACATTCCATTAATGTACAGAAAGTGTAGTTGGAAGTCTAGTCAACTTTATAACATGTCCTTTCCACCATTCTCAAGTCTTTAGAGATTGTCTAATATGATTATTAAATTGTTGTTATGTGAAAAAAGTGGTAACGTGTTTGTGTACCATGCAGCGGACCTAGGTTCGACTCTCGGCCGAGTTGGAGATTTTCTCCGCTCGTGGGCTGGGTGTTGTATTGTCTTCATCCTCATCACCGACACCCAAGTCGCCTAATGTAGCGTTACCTGAAATAAGACTTGCAATCCGGCAGGCGAACTTCCCCGAACTTCCTGGCAACAATGCCGCACGATCATTTCATTTTATTTATTGTATCATTCTACTCTCATTCACCTTCGATACCTTCCCGTAACCTCAGCATCATCAGCAAGCAACAGCGGGTTGCTGCTAATCCTATGTACGAGATGGTTTATGTATTTAGAAAATAATAGCGGCCCTGTCACACTTCCCTATGGCACTCCTGACTATATTCTGTCATCGCGGACAACATACTAACTTCTGTTAAGAAGTCTTCGAGCCAGTCACATATCTGCGAAGCTACTGCGTACCCACGTAGCTTCGTTAACAATCTGCAGTTGGGTACTGTGTCATATGCTTTTCAGAAATCTAGGACTGTGGAATCTGCCGGTCGCCCTTCATCCGTAGTTCGCAGAATATCATGAGATAAAAGGGCAAGCAGAGTTACACAAGCGCCATGTTTTCTACAACCGTGCTGATTCGTGGCAATAAGCTTTTCTGTCTCTAGTAGCCGACCGGGGTGGGCGAGCGGTTCTAGGCGCTACCGTCTGGAAATAGACTTTTACTGAAAGTGCAGCAGTTCAGGAATGTTCTTGCTGATATTTTAAATGAGTCAAGGTTCCCTTAAGCACAATTGTTATGTAACACTGGGGCGCTTATTTGGGGCAGTCTTTAGAATTAAACACTGGAATATTAATTTTATGTCATTTAACTACATTTCAAATTTGTTTCATACAGATAGAATGGCACAAAAATTATCAGAGTAAAACATTACAGCTTCGAGCCAAGTACCTCACCTAGTAAAAATTGGCTGAGGTGGTATCAGAATCGTAGGTATACTCTGTTCGTAAGCAGCTACACGTGCAGGGGCCTTTAAATACACCAGTATAGAGCAAAATATTATTTTAAAGTGATTAATTTATTTTTAGTGCTATGGGAGCGCTAAAACTGATTTTTCGATAAATTTTGCACATAACTTTTTAGTTGACAATATCAAATTATTGACATTGTCGTAGTTAGAGCGTACTGCTTCTGCAAAACTATGGCGCCCATTAGTAAGACATGTAATGTCTTTTACACCTGAATTGAATGTGTTAATTGCTTTCCCTGCCTTCAGCATGTAGGGGTCAGCATCACTTAAGAGCAAAAGAACTATACTTCTATTTAGATTATTTGACCATAGAATATCTTTAAGAGAATTTCTCAGAAAATGATTTATACAAATGGAGACTTAAATTTGAATAAAATAAGTATCTAAATGTTGTTCAATTACAATATCTGATTAAAACGTACACAATCCATCATTAAAGAAACTACCAATTGTGAAGTTGTATGCTTTTTGCGTGATTTTACGGCATACTAAGTGATGTTGACCAGGCTCATCCTCAGTTAATTTTTTACAATTAGAAAAAATGGCTCTGAGCGCTATGGGACTCAACATCTTAGGTCATAAGTCCCCTAGAACTTAGAACTACTTAAACCTAACTCACCTAAGGACATCACACACACCCATGCCCGAGGCAGGATTCGAACCTGCGACCGTAGCAGTCCCGCGGTTCCGGACTGCAGCGCCAGAACCGCACGGCCGCCGCGGCCGGCTTACAATTAGATTAGCAACATAGTGCCCCGTAGGATCAGTTGTTTCATCTACAGA
Organism: Schistocerca cancellata; assembly: GCF_023864275.1. NCBI lineage: Eukaryota > Metazoa > Arthropoda > Insecta > Orthoptera > Acrididae > Schistocerca > Schistocerca cancellata. The sequence continues at coordinate 855,704,568 of NC_064629.1, read as the reverse complement.
TGTCTGTCTGTTTAAAGTTCCTGTGTCCTCGCGAATTTTATCCAGTACCTGGTTAGCAAAACAACAAGTATTTTTACGTGTCTGAAGATAGTTTTCCTGTATTTTTACACAAATTTAAATTTATTTTGTCAGCTGCATTACATAGGCCCACCTCCATATAGGATTTTTGAACATAATTTTCTCACGATGTTGAGGGATCAGAGACTTTTGATACATAATGCTCCAAAAACCCCTTAAGATTTGTGTTTCTGAGTTTCTCACATGATATATTTGCTCCTACAAAAGCGTCGCATAAATACATGAACAAATTATTTTGCAGTGCCTTAGGTGAAGGGGAAGTAATAAATGACATGATTTTGTGTGTTGCAGATTCTTTGGTTTTTCCCATTCTCGCAATATGTGAGCCATATGCGACATGCTGTCCGACTTAAAGTTAATTTTGTCTGAAGTTATAGAAAATCTCCCGGTAATATGGATATGATTTTATTCAAAAACTGGTCTTCTTATTCAATTCAATATTTAAAGCTGACTTTGGAATGTTTTACAAAGACCAAGTGCCGTATAAAATATTCAGAAACAGAGTAGTATACCTCTTTACTACGAGAGTGACAGAATACAGTCAGTTAAGTAAGAGCGTGATCGGCATTACACACAGATGGTAAAAGATATCGCCTTAGTTCTTTTACAGCCCAATAGAGGGAATCTTTGTTCTTCGTGCTATGTTAGTTTACTTTGAATCCTTAACTAAGATACAAAAAAGAGGTACGAGTGCTGCTTATGCGTCACGTTTTGAGGCTTTATTTCTCTGTAGCCATCCCAAAGGTCGGACAACGAGTCATACCACGGCGTCTGAATACGAATACATCGGGAAATCAAAGTCATTTGTACAAAAGTGGGTAATACGCTATAAATTAGTTAAAAACGTGGATGACTATGAAGAACGTGGCTCAGGCTCCAAAGTGACTCCAAAAGAGGAAGAAATGAATTTTAACTTTTTTTGGGAAACCTATTCTTAACATTTCATCTAGTGCAAGAAAAATTCGCTTTGAAACAGCTGTCAACGCAAATTCGACGCATTTGGAGATCTCTTCCGCGTGAATACGCGAAAAACTTGCTTTCAAGCACGCCTCCGAAATGCCAAGGAATTACCGACGCTGTGGGTGACTGGAGGTATTATTAATTTTAACTGCCACTTTCTTTTGATCGTATTTGAAGTAAGTATGTTTTAGTTTGTTGTCAAATTCTGATTAACCCGGACGCGATATTACTTAACACACTGCGCAGCATCTCTTCCTGATCTGATCAGATCATCTACTGCGCAAGGTGTACACTTCTGGAATTTTTAGTTGGAGGCGTATTAGAAATACATTAATGTAAGCAAACAGAATACTACAGACATTTACCACTTACGGGGTTCATACACACTCTGAGAAGACAGTTTATCGAATGATTCCATTTTTAGAAGAATCGGAATATCTAGTGAGGTTTGCTCAAATTCCATAAGACCGCTCTGCAGCTGTGGCATTGTTGTGTCAGCCGCGGTAACTGAATTCGCGCGCTAAATTTCCATTGTAACAAGATGAAGGGCTTGACGGTGGTTGTTGAGGATAAATAAATTTGCTTATGACACGCATTCTGCAGATGATTGTTTCCTAGTGTGAGAAACTTAATTTTCTATTTCTGTTATACCACTCCCCTTTTCTTACTTCAGTCCTGAGTCCTGAATAAAAGAAGGGATCATAAAAACTGAAAAAGTGAGGTGTCTGCACAAAGAAATTAAAATATGCATTTACATGGAAAATAACGCATATAATATCCATAATTAAACTAAAAATTCGTTGTATATGGATTATACATGTTTTGTTGTTGTTGTCCTCTGTACTGAGACTGGTTTGATGCAGCTCTCCATGCTACTCTATCCTGTGCAAGCTTCTTCATCTCCCAGTACTTACTGCAACCTACATCCTTCTGAATCTTCTTCGTGTATTCATCTATTGGTCTCCCTCTACGATTTTTACCCTCCACGCTGCCCTCCAATGCTAAATTTGTGGTCCCTTGATGCCTCAGAACATGTCCTACCAACTGGTCCCATTTTCTTGTCAAGTTGTGCCACAAACTCCTCTTCTCCCCAATTATATTCAATACCTCCTCATTAGTTATGTGATGTACCCATCTAATCTTCAGCATTCTTCTGTAGCACCACATTTCTAAAGCTTCTATTCTCTTCTTGTCCAAACTATTTATCGTCCATGTTTCACTTCCATACATGGCTCCACTCCATACAAATACTCTCAGAAACGACTTCCTGACACTTAAATCTATACTTGATGTTAGCAAATTTCTTTTCTTCAGAAACGCTTTCCTTGCCATTGCCAGTCTACATTTTATATCCTCTCTATTTCGACCATCATCAGTTATTTTGCTCCCCAAATAGCAAAACTCCTTTACTACTTCAAGCGTCTCATTTCCTAATCTAATTCCCTCAGCATCACCCGACTAAATTTGACTAAATTCCATTATCCTCGTTTTGCTTTCGTTGATGTTCATCTTATATCAAGACACTGTCCATTCCGTTCAACTGCTCTTCCAAGTTCTTTGCTGTCTCTGACAGAATTACAATGTCATCGGCGAACCTCAACGTTTTTATTTCTTCTCCATGGACTTTAATACCTACTCCGAATTTTTCTCTTGTTTCCTTTACTGCTTGCTCAATATACAGATTGAATAACATCGGAGACAGGCTACAACCCTGTCTCACCCCCTTCCCAACCGCTGCTTCCCTTTCATGTCCCTCGACTCTTATAACTGCCATCTGGTTTCTGTACACATTGTAAATAGCCTTTCGCTCCCTGTATTTTATCACTGCCACCTTTAGAATTTGAAAGAGAGTATTCCAGTCAACATTGTCAAAAGCTTTCTCTAAGTCCACAAATGCTAGAAATGTAGGTTTGCCTTTCCTTAATCTATTTTCTAAGATAAGTCGTAGGATCAGTATTGCCTCACGTGTTCCAACATTTCTGCGGAATCCAAACTGATCTTCCCCGAGGTCGGCTTCTACCAGTTTTTCCATTCGTCTGTAAAGAATTCGCGTTAGTATTTCGCAGCTGTGACTTATTAAACTTATACTTCGGTAATTTTCGCATCTGTCAACACCTGCTTTCTTTGGGATTGGAATTATTATATTCTTCTTGAAGTCTGAGGGTATTTCGCCTATCTCATACACCTTGCTCACCAGATGGTAGAGTTTTGTCAGGACTGGCTCTCCCAAGGCCGTCAGTAGTTCCAATGGAATGTTGTCTACTCCTGGGGCCTTGTTTCGACTCAGGTCTTTCAGTGCTCTGTCAAACTCTTAACGCAGAATCATATCTCCCATTTCATCTTCATCTACATCCTCTTCCATTTCCATAATATTGTCCTCAAGTACATCGCCCTTGTATAGACCCTCTATATACTCCTTCCACCTTTCTGCTTTCCCTTCTTTGCTTAGAACTGGGTTTCCATCTGAGCTCTTGATATTCATACAAGTGGTTCTCTTTTATCCAAAGGTCTCTTTAATTTTCCTGTAGGCGGTATCTATCTTACCCCTAGTGAGGTAAGCCTCTACATCCTTACATTTGTCCTCTAGCCATTTTGCACTTCCTGTCGATCTCATTTTTGAGACGTTTGTATTCCCTTTTGCCTGCTTCATTTACTGCATTTTTATATTTTCTCCTTTCATCAATTAAATTCAATATTTCTTCTGTTACCCAAGGATTTCTACTATTTATTTCCCCCATTCCTGTCAATTGTTCCCTTGTGCTCTCCCTGAAACTCTGTACAACCTCTCGTTTAGTCAGTTTATCCAGGTCCCATATCCTTAAATTCCCACCTTTTTGCAGTTTCTTCAGTTTTAATCTACAGTTCATAACCAATAGATTATGGCCAGAGTCCACATTTGCCCCTGGAAATGTCTTACAATTTAAAACCTGGTTCCTAAATCTCTGTCTTACCATTATACACTCCTGGAAATGGAAAAAAGAACACATCGACACCGGTGTGTCAGACCACCATACTTGCTCCGGACACTGCGAGAGGGCTGTACAAGCAATGATCACACGCACGGCACAGTGGACACACCAGGAACCGCGGTGTTGGACGTCGAATGGCGCTAGCTGCGCAGCATTTGTGCACCGCCGCCGTCAGTGTCAGCCAGTTTGCCGTGGCATACGGAGCTCCATCGCAGTCTTTAACACTGGTAGCATGCCGCGACAGCGTGGACTTGAACCGTATGTGCAGTTGACGGACTTTGAGCGAGGGCGTTTAGTGGGCATGCGGGAGGCCGGGTGGACGTACCGCCGAATTGCTCAACACGTGGGGCGTGAGGTCTCCACAGTACATCGATGTTGTCGCCAGTGGTCGGCGGAAGGTGCACGTGCCCGTCGACCTGGGACCGGACTGCAGCGACGCACGGATGCACGCCAAGACCGTAGGATCCTACGCAGTGCCGTAGGGGACCGCACCGCCACTTCCCAGCAAATTAGGGACACTGTTGCTCCTGGGGTATCGGCGAGGACCATTCGCAACCGTCTCCATGAAGCTGGGCTACGGTCCCGCACACCGTTAGGCCGTCTTCCGCTCACGCCCCAACAATGTGCAGCCCGCCTCCAGTGGTGTCGCGACAGGCGTGAATGGAGGGACGAATGGAGACGTGTCGTCTTCAGCGATGAGAGTCGCTTCTGCCTTGGTGCCAATGATGGTCGTATGCGTGTTTGGCGCCGTGCAGGTGAGCGCCACAATCAGGACTGCATACGACCGAGGCACACAGGGCCAACACCTGGCATCATGGTGTGGGGAGCGATCTCCTACACTGGCCGTACGCCACTGGTGATCGTCGAGGGGACACTGAATAGTGCATGGTACATCCAAACCGTCATCGAACCCATCGTTCTACCATTCCTAGACCGACAAGGGAACTTGCTGTTCCAACAGGACAATGCACGTCCGCATGTATCCCGTGCTACCCAACGTGCTCTAGAAGGTGTAAGTCAACTACCCTGGCCAGCAAGATCTCCGGATCTGTCCCCCATTGAGCATGTTTGGGACTGGATGAAGCGTCGTCTCACGCGGTCTGCACGTCCAGCACGAACGCTGGTCCAACTGAGGCGCCAGGTGGAAATGGCATGGCAAGCCGTTCCACAGGACTACATCCAGCATCTCTACGATCGTCTCCATGGGAGAATAGCAGCCTGCATTGCTGCGAAAGGTGGATATACACTGTACTAGTGCCGACATTGTGCATGCTCTGTTGCCTGTGTCTATGTGCCTGTGGTTCTGTCAGTGTGATCATGTGATGTATCTGACCCCAGGAATGTGTCAATAAAGTTTCCCCTTCCTGGGACAATGAATTCACGGTGTTCTTATTTCAATTTCCAGGAGTGTATAATCTATCTGATACCTTCTAGTATCTCCAGGATTCTTCCATGTATACAACCTTCTTTTGTGGTTCTTGAACCAAGTGTTAGCTATGATTAAGTTATGCTCTGTGGAAAATTCTACCAGACGGCTTCCTCTTTCATTTCTCTCCTCCAATCCATATTACCCACTATGTTTCCTTCTTTCCCTTTTCCTACTCGCGAATTCCAGTCACCCATGACTATTAAATTTTCGTCTCCCTTCACTACCTGAATAATTTATTTTATATTTCAACAATTTCTTCATCATCTGCAGAGCTAGTTGGCATATAAACTTGTACTACTGTAGTAGGCATGCACTTCGTGTCTATCTTGGCCACAATAATGCGTTCACTATGCTGTTGGTAGTAGCTTACCCGCACTCCTACTTTTTTTTATTCGTTATTAAACCTACTCCTGCATTACCCCTATTTGATTTTGTATTTATAACCCTGTATTCACCTGATTAAAAGTCTTGTTCCTCCTGCCACCGAACTTCACTAATTCCCAATATATCTAACTTTAACCTATCCATTTCCCTTTTTTAAATTTTCTAACCTACCTGCCCGATTAAGGGATCTGACATTCCACGCTCCGATCCGTAGAACGCCAGTTTTCTTTCTCCTGATAACGACGTCCTCTTGAGTAGTCCCCGCCCGGAGATCCGAATGGGGGACTATTTTACCTCCGGAATATTTTACCCAAGAGGACGCCATCATCATTTAACCATACAGTGAAGCTGCATGCCCTCGGGAAAAATTACGGCTATAGTTTCCCCTTCCTTTCAGCCGTTCGCAGTACCAGTGTCGCAAGGCCAGATCAGTCAATCATCCAGACTGTTGCCCTGCAACTACTGAAAAGGCTGCTGCCCCTCTTCAGGAACCACACGTTTGTCTGGCCTCTCAACAGATACCCCTCCGTTGTGGTTGCACCTACGGTACGGCCACCTGTATCGCTGAGGCACGCAAGCCTCCCCACCAACGGCAAGGTCCATGGTTCATGGGGGTATAAGCATCAAACGAAAAACTACAAAGACCGAAACTCGTCTAGCTTGAAGGAAACCAGATGGCGCTATGGTTGGCCCGCTGGATGGCGCTGCCATAGGTGAAATGGATATCAACTGCGTTTTTTTAAATAGGAACCCGCATTTTTTATTACATATTCGTGTAGTACGTAGAGAAATATGAGTGTTTTAATTGGACCACTTCTTTCGCTTGTGATAGATGGCGCTGTAATAGTCATAAACTTTTAAGTACGTGGTATCACGTAGCATTCCGCCAGTGCGGACGGTATTTGCTTCGTGATACATTACCCGTGTTAAAATGGACCGTTTACCAATTGCGCAAACGGTCGATATCGTGTTGATGTATGGTTATTGTGATCAAAATACCCAACGGGCGTGAGCTATCTATGCTGCTCGGTATCCTGGGCGACATCATCCAAGTGTCCAGACCGTTCGTCGGATAGTTACGTTACTTAAGCAAACAGGAAGTATTCAGCCTCATGTGAAACGTCAATTACAACCTGCAACAAATGATGCCCAAGTAGGTGTTTTAGCTGCTGTCGCGGCTAATCCGCACATCAGTAACAGACAAATTGAATCAGAAATCTCAAAAACGTCTGTGTTAAGAATGCTACATCAACACCGATTGCACCCGTACCATATTTCTATGCACCAGGAATTGCATGGCGACGACTTTGAACGTCATGTACAGTTTTGCCACTCGGCGCAAAAGAAATTACGGGACGATGATAGATTTTTTGCACGCGTTCTATTTAGCGACGAAGCGTCATTCACCAACAGCGGTAACGTAAACCGGCATAATATGCACTATTGGGCAACGGAAAATCCGCGATGGCTGCGACAAGTGGAACATCAGCGACCTTGGCGGGTTAATGTAAGGTACAGCATTGTGGGAGGAAGGATAATTTGCCCCCATTTTATCGATGGCAATCTAAATGGTGCTATGTATGCTGATTTCCTACGTAATGTTCTACCGATGTTACTACAAGATGTTTCACTGCATGAGAGAATGGCGATGTACTTCCAACACGATGGACGTCCGGCACATGCTCGCGTGCGGTTGAAGCGGTATTGAATAGTGTATTTCGTGTCAGGTGGATTGGTCGCACGTTCACCGGATCTGACGTCCCCGGCTCTCTTTATGTGGGGAAAGTTGAAGGATATTTGCTATCGTGATCCACCGACAACGCCTGACAACATGCGTCAGTGCATTGTCAATGCATGTGCAAACATTACGGAAGGCGATCTACTCGCTGTTGAGAGGAATGTCGTTACACGTATTGCCAGATGCATTGAGGTCGACGGACATAATTTTGAGCATTTATTGCATTAATGTGGTGTTTACAGGTAATCACGCTCTAACAGCATGCGTTCTCAGAAATGATAAGTTCACAAAGGTACATGTATCGCAATGTAACAAACGAAATAAAATGTTCAAACGTACCTACGTTCTGTATTTTAATTTAAAAACCCTACCCGTTACCAACTGTTCGTCTAGAATTGTGAGCCATATGTTTGTGCCTATTACAGCGCCATGTATCACAAAGCGAAAAAAGTGGTCCAGCTAAAACATTCATATTTCATTATGTGCTACACGAATATGTAATAAAACAAGGAGGTTCCTATTTAAAAAAACACAGTTGATATGCGTTAGACCTATGGCAGCGCCATCTAGCGGGCCAACCATAGCGCCATCTGGTTTCCCCCTACAAGCTAGACAAGTTTCGTTATATATATATATATATATATATATATATATATATATATATATATATATATATATATATATATATATATGCCGGGTGGTCCAAGAAACTACAAGGAACTAGAAAGTAATGAAATGGATAAGTACTTAGTATGAGCTATATCCAGTGAGCCTATAATAACATACATTTGCACGGTATTCTCGTCTTTAGTCATAAACCGTTTAAAGTGAAGAAGTATAAAAGTATGTCTACAAAGCTGTACTTTATTCCAGTTTTTTAAATTGAATACAGCGTGATATATCGCAATTTGAAGAAGATACTACATGACAATATAAAAATGTATGACTTTTTACCACTCACCACTGCAAAATGACAGACAGCACAAGGTTTAAGAAAATACCTTCGTTCACTCATAAAAATTTTGATGTGTCTGTAATAGAATATTTTTATGACTTCAGCCCCTCCCCCCCACTCCCCACCCCCTCCGACTAAAATCCAGGATTTGCCGCTGTTCAGTTCATTTCTCTTCGTGAGGGCTCAGTAATAATGAGCAATGATTCTAATTTTAAGCTTTAAATTAGTGACAATTATTCGTTCAACGATATATTTTTTTCAAATAGTTATGGTTGTATAAAACGTTGCTGGATATATTACTCTTAACAGTGCTATATCTGACGTACTAGGAGTCCGCCCCCTTAACTGAGTGGCCAGCGGCCTGGGGTTCGATTCTCGTCCGAGTTGGAGATTTTCTCCGTTTGAGGACCAGGTGTTGTGCTGTCCTCATCATCCTTTCATCATCACCGACATGCAAGTCGTCCAATGTGGCGTCAACTCGGCAGCCGAATTCCCCCAGGTGGGGACTCCTGGCCATCAATACCATACCATCATTCCGTCTTTATTGCTAGATGATCACAAACTAGTCAGTCAGTAAATATACGTTTCGGACAGCATAAATCTTGTTAAGACTATCAAGATTACGCCTGCAGGTCTGTTCTGGATTTCAGCACTTTCCTTTCCCAGTCTACTCAAAGCTTTGCAGCCAAAGGCCATTATGTTTCTTTCTTCACTTCTATGGACAATATGTTCAAACTACTCTACTGTACATTTGCCTTTAAAATAATTGATAGAGACCTGGAAACCCTAATAACTTCATCCTGACATATTTCGATATAGCAGAAACATCATACATGATTCCAGGACTATGTTTTGTGAATCAAATTTTCTTTCGGTGGAAAGATTTCCACATTTCCTAGTGGATGATGTGATGTGACACATACATCAAGATTCTCAGTACACTTTCCACAAGTAAGGTTGACGACTGTTACATCAGCTTTTTTGAACATCAAATGCTTATGAGTATTGGTAAAACATCGAACTTAGTGAAGAATGGTAGTGTAGCTCAGAATCGTTAAACTTCTGCTAGTGCGGGTGTATAACGATTCATTAATGTTGTAAAACGTTTGCATGAAGGGGAGATTGTTGTCTTGCTAGCATTGGTCAGCACTTTGCAGAGTCGCTTTCACTGATGCCGGAAGCGGCTATCTGGCGCTCAACGACGAGGTTATCAGCGCCTTTGATGCACGAGAATTGCGCGAACTAGCAGGAGTGGAGAACGAAAACAGTATCACTAATGATCATTCTTCTTCTGATCGAGACTGGACGGAAAACTCTTCAGCTTCGGACACGGTGTGAGACACTTAGGCTCGGGATTAGAAAAGTATATTGGACTTAGTAACTGTGCCCTGAGATAGGATGTAGAGTTGCAATCTGTGGCAAGTCGCGGCGCCCACTGCACTCCACTTTCCTGGCGAGGTGACCATCAGACCTGTTAACCAACGATTTTGATGAGTCTTCGGTATGATGTAGAGGGAGCTGTCCTGAGTACCTGGCTAGAGGCTTTCTATGCGACGGCCTCTAGCTTCTGTAGAAATCGATACTGAAGTTTTATGGGTACGTCCTATACCTGTAAATCTTGTAGAGTTTCGACCAATTAAGCGTTGCGCAGTTGATGAAGCTCACAGCAACCATGCTGCCGGAATGAATTCAAATACCGCTTGTGTATTTCTTTCAATTTCATCGTACGGGATGTCATTACCTGTTACGCAAAAGTATTCAAAAATAGTCATTTTCACCATAGTAACTTCATTAATAAACCAATCATTACAGCAGACTTTCTGCAGATGTGTATCTGTTTGTTACAGAGTAGCTCAGAAAATCGTCTTGCTGTTCACCATTTGCAACGGTTGCTATGCGACAATAAAATTCCGGACGGTGTTTGTCGTAGAAGTAACCTAAACACAAATTCATAGTGCAACATAGACATTTAATGAAACAACTATTTTTTAGAAGCGATTCTGGAAAACATAGTTCGTTTCAATTCAAAAATATTGTTCTTTCTGAACGTATTTTTGTTAAATCTGCTCTGGAAGCAATTTCTCTATTAGACTTTAGGAAGTTGGGAGCATTCTGAATTTTTTTCATGCAAATGTTAAGCTGTCTGTAAAAATAAATATCCCAGGATTGGCAAGTGGAATACATTTGCATGCGATTATTTCTACGGTGCAGATGGATGCTAATATTTCATCTACAAAGATGTGATCATAAAGTATGCTATCAGTCTGTCCTTTCCACGAATCAACAATGCAAGCAAACTTTTCTACTCCCACGCAAGGAAGGAACAGATATTAAAAACGTTCCGTACAGCTTTCTCGTGAGCGTCCCTGATTTCGTGCAGGTCACAATCACATTTTTTAATTAATATGTCAACTCGTCAACTCTTTTTTGAACAATATGACCAAATTCCCCGGATATTTGCTGCATAACAGAATGTAGAGGGATATCTTTCCTGACGCAGTTATGGTGTACTGTGTTGTGAAGGAATGATTAATCTTATTCAGATCAGTTTTCACTCCTTGTTGTGAAAGGGATCTGTTGTCGATTAGCACTGGCAGCCGGTTTGATCGGTATTAGATACATAGTCGAGTTCAAATTTTGGGGTGAGTATCTGGAATTTTTCCGCAGCTACTAAAACTTCGACTATCGTTGCGAACTCTTTGGAGCTGTCTGAATAATTAGGATTTTAACTGCGAACCACAAACGAAATACCCATTTGGAGAAAGTGTGCTGGAATGTTTGATTTATTTATTAAATTACTGTGCCGAAAATGACCATTTATGAATAATAATGCATGACATATACCATTTAATGGAATTCTGTATGACGAAATTAAAAAAAAAGAAAAAGCCACGGGAATCCGTTCCGAAGGCGTGGCAGCCGTGAACCTTAGCCTCTGCGCTAGGTTTGCTTGCTCGAAACACGATAAAACCTCAGTATCGATTTTCTCGGATGCTACGGGTCTTCGCATGGAAATCTGCTATTCACGTACTCAGTACAAGTCCCCCTTTACAACTTAACTAAGACTGATCAAAATCCATCATTAACAAATCTGATGGTCCTCTTGCGAGTGCCAAACACAGCTAGAAATCACAGCTCGGGCTAGTAGAGTAAGAGAACTGGTGTGCATATCTAGGTCCCCGTTTACCCCATGCAAAGTAGCAAGAAAATCAGCAAGTGGAGGAAAAATTTATAAAGTTTTGGAACTTCGGGAAAATACTCACATAGGGTATAGTAATAAGAAACAGAAAAGTCCCCCTCCGTAGGAGGGGTGCGTCCCCCTTGTATCCCCTCCAAAAGTCAGTTTGTACCATATTTTAAATTTCTACCCAAAAAGGCTCATTTTTCGAACAGAGCTCTTATTAGTAAAAATATTCCTCGCAAAATTGTACACGAAAAAGATCTTGTGCATCTTTTCCACTATACGAATGGTATTTGAGGTATAAGAATTGGAATAGAATTCTGTTAACATAATAGTTTGCAGTTTTTGTTGCCTAGCAAAGTATTTAAATGAAAAGCGTAATTGAATTTATGGAAATATTTCGTAGCCTATAAAAAATGAAAATGAGCGAATGGCATCGTTGGTCGGGAGGCCCCTGTTCTTGGTAGTATGGCCGCCAATTGCAAGTCGTATTTCTTTCGACGACATAATGGGCGACTACCGGGCCGGTAATGAGGATGAAACTATGACGAAGACAACACAACATCCAGTCCACGAGCGGAGAAAATCTCTAAGCCGGACGGGAATCGAACACGGGCCCGCTTGCACGGGAGGTAAGCACGTTACCACCCAGCTACGCAGGCGGACCTCGTAGCCTGTATTTTCTAGTTGATGACTTTTTTGCGATCAATATTGTTTAAATCAGGAGTACGTGCTAACAATGAAAACGTCTAGTTCCCCTTCCCACTCACTACCACTATTGTCGCTACCGTTTCTTCCTACCCAGTGTCCAGATCAGTTGAGTTAATGTTGTGAATTGTCAAAGTAGTGCCGCAGTGGTCTGTTTTTTCGAAAGTATTCATCAGTTTGTGGTGTTATGAAGTGCTTCTTTATAGTCTCATTTCTTTTGCCTGAACTGAGAAAACAATAAAACTGGACTCTACTACCTGTTTTACTTGTGGTAAATCTGTTTCGGAAGGGGAGACATCAATAGTGATAATGGGCTTGGAAATTCCGATACGCATCAGCAAGGTACGTAAGGATGGGGTTCATAATCTTCTACAGAACGCAGGACTGGTTGAAGTGCATTAGGTATGTCGACGTGAATATATTAAGGAACGTAATAGAAGGAAACTAGTTAATCACAATGTTGCTCAAGCAGATGATAAAAGTTTGAGATCCTCTTCCTTTTATCTATTCAGTTTCAAAAAGGACTGTTTCATATGTGCTGAAAAATGTGACATATAGGCGGAAAAAAAAGAAAAAAAAGAAAACACTCCACAAACGCCGGGGAGAGTTTGAAGTTCGCTCTTTAACTTACATTTCATCAATCTCATCGTCATCCGCAGAGCTAGTTGGCATATAAACTTGTACTACTGTGGTAGGCGTGGGCTTCGTATCTATCTTGGCCACAATAATGCGTTTACTATGCTGTTTGTAGTAGCTTACCCGCATTCCTACTTCCCTATACATTATTAAACCTACTCCTGCGTTACCCCTATTTGATTTTGTGTTCATAACCCTGTAGTCACCTGACCAGAAGTCTTGTTCCTCCTGCCACCGAACTTCAATAATTCCCAATATATCTAACTTAAACCTATCCATTTCCCTCTTTAAATTTTCTAACCTACCTGCCCGATTAAGGGCTCTGACATTCTACGCTCCGTTTTCTTTCTCCTCATAACAATGTCCTCCTGAGTAGTCCCCGCCGGGAGATCCGAATGGGGGACTATTTTACCTCAGGAATATTTTACCTAAGAGGACGCCATCATCATTTAACTATACACTAAAGCTGCTTGCCCTTGGGAAAAATTACAGCGGTAGTTTCCCCTTGCTTTCAGCCGTTCGCAGTACCAGCACAGCAAGCGTTTTGGTTAGTGTTACAAGGCCAGATCAGTCAATCATCCAGACTGTTGCCCCTGCAACTACTGAAAAGGATGCTGCCCCTCTTGAGGAACCACACGTTTGTCTGGCCTCTCAACAGATACCCCTCCGTTGTTGTTGCAGCTACGGTACTGCTATCTGTGTCGCTGAGGCACGCAAGCCTCCCCACCAATTGCAAGGTCCATGGTTCATGGGGCTGGATTCCAAAGATACATATATAAAAAATGCTGAAATGTTTATAAACTACTTTTAATGATTTCTTCATGACAGAATACTGCTAAGAAACTCTATACATCATATTTACAACACTTGCGTTACATGACAACAAAACTGAAAGTATCTTATCTTTGTCAGTATCGCTAAGTAAGCAACAAACATAGTTACAAAAGAAATATAATTTTTTTATTTATTTAAAAGTTAGACGGTATGCTAAAAAGTATTAGTAAATCATTAAAATCAAAAATATAGTGGTGTTCAACCCAATATATGAAGCTAGCGCAACCAGTTTGAACATTATACCACGATACAAAATTGTGAAGGCTTTCGTGGCCACTTGTTGACAAACTGTCTATTGGCTTCTGTCTCGGGTTCTTCGGCCGACGATCATCTGATGATTTTATTGACGTTTCGCCAGCACGAGTGGCTGGCATTATTAAAGCTTCACCCTACATTGACGGTGGTGAACTGGAGCCGAGCTCGCTGCCGCAGACTATATGTAGCTGGCGACCCAACGTCCGAGGGCTTCTCCGCGGTCATTTCCTATGCGGTTCTCCTCTTCATACCTGCGACGGTCGTTCGCTGCAGTACTGGAAGCCAGGATCCGTTTACCATAAAACTTTCCTCTTTCATGGTAAAGCTATTCGCGTGTTTTTTTTTTAATTTTTATTTCTACAGCTTCTCTGAACAAGCGGGTATAGCAGTGCTTCTCTACAGCCAGAACTTCCGTGTCGACGAATTTTATTACGTGCTCGGTCTCACTCAGTGTGTGCTCTGCCTCAACAACAGCGTGTGTTACATTCTATCTACACAACGAGATTAAATCAGATATTAAGAGAAATTCAATAATCTTTTGTTTGTACAGCAGTGCAGCTCAAGACCTACGTTCCCTAGAGTAAAGGCAGAACTATTGCAGAACAAGAAAACTGCATCTGTACGCAATAGTCTCTGTCTAAAAAGCATAAAGTAGACCATCATGTACACAGTAACGTAGCACGAAGTCTATGTCAAACCCCTGTCCAGTAATTCCTGAAGGATTAAAGTTTAGGAACTGAAACATTTCCACCCCCTAGCATCTGAATACCATCCTCCATCTGAAGAATAGGCGGCCAAAGTTTCGCTAGATCTCTACATATTAAATATATCAACACTTACACGATATATGCACCACTATGTAGCCTGACGTTACGTTCAAACCACACTAGAGAACTAGCACCAGTATGCAATAGGACAACACTATCCTCTATTCGAAGAACAGATAGTCAAAACTTTGCTAAATATCTACCTATGAAATATATCGTACATCATTGTTATTGTACAACAAGCACTGGAGGAGTATTAACGAAATAAGATATACCCAACTGCAAACAAACAGCCTCCATTAGGAAATGACGTTCAAAACTTTGCCAGATATCTACCTATGAAATATATCATACATCATCATTATTGTACAACAAACACTGGAGTAGTAACAACGAAATAAGAGCCACCCGACTGCAGAGAAACAGCCTGCTTTAAGAAATTACGTTCCTCTGTCTACAAAATGAGCTGTAAGAAGATATTCAGAGATATTCAGTAATCTTCTATTTAGATAGCAATGCAGCTCGAGATTAACATACAACTACGTTGAGTGGAAGTATTAAAGAACAGAAGCATTAAATATGACACACATGACTCCCTAGCTTCTGTGTACCACCAGGTATCACTGTTCACTAAGTAACAAGTATAAAGAAGACGATCATATACACAACAGCGTAGCCCAAGGTCTATGTCCATACCATAATCGAATAAGAACTGAAGATTATTAGGATATGAGTAATTTCCACTTTCTACTGACGAATCTATGAGGATATTCCTTTCCTCTATCCAATAAATACGTTGCAGTAGAATATTTAGATATTACGTTAATCTATGACATTAGACAAAAATATTTGTTTTGGTATCCCATGCAACCTGCCAGAGTTTGTCAGTTTAAATAATTTTCATCCTGTATACAACAACATCGTCGTGAACAATGTCATGTAGAATACTATGTTACCTACTAAATCAGTTCTCTCTATGTCGAAGTCACAAAGGCTGATACTTGGTAGCTCAAGTTTTGTTCGAAATCGTTCCGAATGCCCTCATAAATTTTTTATTAGGGACGACACCAATCTGAGTAGTAAACTCACTAGGTACCTACTGCGTGCAGTTGCAAAGTGACCAATAGTGAGTCAGTTTTTCCTCATAAGGGCCCCTCGTGGAAAAGTTTTGATTTCTTCCATTCCACAAGCTTTTTGGAGTGCTAAATCCGAATCTGAGGTTTCCCAACAAAATTTCATTGAAAAAATACAAAAAGGTAAAAATCCCCTGTTTTGGCGGTTTCTTGCCTAATGCTCGGAATATATTAACTTTTCGTAAATAACCTCACGATTCAAAATGAAAGTACATAAGAATTTCTTTTAAGATTTAGGTTTTTATCTCCGACGAATCGTTGGGCCTCAAGCGCTAGTTGAAAATTGGCGTATTTCGGCTGCCTCACTAAAAATTCACTTTTCACTCCAAAACAATACTTTATTACTAAAGGTTGTAATTTTGCGAATAGCTTGTAGTTTTAAACTAAATACGTGATGCAATGTAGATTGGTTTCATCTGTTGTTCCAGCTCCAGTACCAAAAAAAAAAAAAAAAAAAAAAAAAAAAAAAAAAAAAAAAACTTCACAATTTCAGTTTGTATCCAAACTCCGTGCGAATATAATTTCGTCTTGTACGTCTCTTCAATTTTATGTGTTCTCTCCCTACACGAGGGCTGATTGGAGACCAATTTTTCCACCCTAGCGGTTTATCATTTTGTGCCCTCTCCGCCTCTCCTTTCCCCTCGCACACTTTCACGCGTGTCAGTTTTCGCCGCTAATTGTGAAACCAATATTGCCTCACTACCCCCTACCGAAGCTGCCGCACCACAAAATTCCCCGAGAGTTTACTTTCGGGTGGAGCAGTGACTATTCGGCCCAGTAACACTCGATTATCAACAAAGAGAACTGATCGAGTGGGGGAGTGGAAAGCATGAAGAAGTGGGCTCGTTCCCGTGACAACTATTTTGAACTCTGCACCTGACTCGATACTCAGGCCACTTCTTGTAAATGTGAAAAAGGCTACCAACACAATTTCCAAAAAGGAAGACTGGCCTTCATGGGTCCTCCATCTCTACATCATGCGAAGTGCTGTGTGAAATCGTCGAGCACCCGGAAGGCAGCGCTGACGTCGATGAAAAAGAGACTATAAAAAGAGACTGAGAACATATTGAAGAAATACGTTTACATGATGCGGAAGGTATATCTAATCGCAAATCTACTTCACAATTGTGGTGCCGTTCGATTCCTAGCTCAGAGGTTGACACTAGAGTTTCCGAGTACCGCCGTCAGGGACAGCCACGCACAATAAGCGGTCGCCAACCAAGGGCGCTCCACCGCCCACGCCCGCCTCACCCGCCACAGTCTTTGGTTTGCTTTCCCTTCAACATTATCTATGTGATCGTTCCAATTTAAGTTATTTGTAATTGTAATCCCTAAGTATTTAGTTGGGTTTATAGCCTTTACAGCTGTGTGATTTATCGCGTAACTGAAATTATCGAAGAGGATAAGAACCCGCCGCTAGCTATCAGCTGGGATTCAGTTGTGCGTACTAGCTCTGCAGATACTCAGCCTCTCTAGTGATATTACAGTGTTAATACGGACTTACAATGGACTTAGTTTATTCTAGATTGTATACTGGATTTGCTTGCACTTAGGTCCCGCTGCATCTCATTAAACTGTTCTTATCAAACAACTGTTGTGTCTTTCGTTCTCTGCTTTCTGCTTTAGAACCCATGCATCTCTATGGGAAAAAAGTAATCGTTCATATCTCCTTGAGATATGATCACAAGTTGTTTTTTCACCACCTCTTCCATTTTCGAGATGAACGAGCCCCGATGCTGATGATGTAGTCATCCACATGAGTACTAAAAAGAACCCGCTAATATCAGTTACACGATAAATCACACAACTCTAAAGGCTGTAAACTCAACTAAATACTTAGGGATTACAATCACAAATAACTTAAATTGGAACTATCACATGGATAACGTTGAAGGGAAAGCAAACCAAAGACTGCGTTTATTGGCAGAACACTTAGAAAATATGACCAGTTTACTAAAGAGACTGCTTACACTACGCTTGTTCGTCCTCTTCTGAAGCACTGCTGTGCGGCGTGGGATCCGCATCAGATAAGACTGACGCAGGACATCGAAAAGTTCAAA
This sequence comes from Schistocerca cancellata, assembly GCF_023864275.1. Taxonomy (NCBI): domain Eukaryota; kingdom Metazoa; phylum Arthropoda; class Insecta; order Orthoptera; family Acrididae; genus Schistocerca; species Schistocerca cancellata. The sequence continues at coordinate 855,686,481 of NC_064629.1, read as the reverse complement.
TAAGAGCAGCTCGTTTTGTATTATCCTGAAATAAGGGACAGAGTCACACGGATATGATGCATGAATTGGGGTGGCAGTCATTAAGAGAAAGGAGTTTCTCGCTGCGGTACGACCTTCTCACAAAATTCATTCACCAGCTTTGTTTTTGCCACCTACATAGGGAGAAATGATCATCAAAATAAAAATTTTCCCTTTCAAAATATCTGGGAAACAGAAGCCATACCAGAAGTTAGGAAAATAGCATTAATTCACCCACTTCACAAAAATGAGATAAAACTGACTCTAACAACAATGTAGGAATATCCCTCCTTCAAATGACTTACAAAATTCTTTCAAAAGCCTTACAAAACAGGCTGGAAAGCCAACTGGAACAGCAACTAGGAGGTACAAAGGAGGGTTTATAAAAGGACGGCGATGTATGTAACAAATTTTAGATCTGAAATTCGTAATCAGTTATAGAAGAATGAGATCTAAAAACAGTTATAAAACATTTGTAGATTTAAAAAAAGCATATGAATCCATTTACAGGAAAACATCGTTCAACACCTTAAAAGAGTTGGGAGCTGACAATAAATCAGTGGCAACCATAAAAGGCACACTAACAAATACAAAATACAAAATTAAATTTTTAGGCGAAACCTCCACAGCCTTTGAGATCAAAACTGGCGTAAGGCTGGGAGATGTACTGTCATCACTGCTGTTCAGTCGTGTTCTAGAAAATGTAATCGGGGACTGGAGGAAAAGAACAGAAGGAGAAGGAATTACAATAATCACAACTGGAAGGAAAGAGGAAAATCTGAGTTTCGATTGTCTAGCTTTTGCAGATAATCTTGCAATCTTTGCTGAACCTGTAGCAGATGCAACGATGCAGATAAAAGCTGGCCTACATATATCTTTTGAAGAGAACAGAGTACGCGACAGATGTGAAGCATACACCGAAATATATGTAAACTGATTATGATAAATTAAAAAAAGGCTACAAAATTTAAATATATAGGTGAAATAATACAGGCAAATGCTTCAGACAAAGAAGCTAACCCAGCAAGCGCAAGGAAACTTGTATAACAAGAAATCTCTTTCCACAAATACTAGACATCTACGCTACAATACTGTCATTGAACCAGAATACCTGTATGCATAAGAATGCCTTTCGTTAAACACAACCAAACAATCAGGTGAAATAGAAAAGAGGGAAAGGTAAACAATCGTGAAAGTCTTGGGACCATAATATGATAATAGGAAATATAAATTGAGAAGTAATAAAGAAGATTATGAAAAAATAGAGCGAATATCAGACACGATGACAAAGAGAAGAGTTGCATTATATGAACACTTGGAAAGGCTGAATGATAACAATAAGAATGATAACAAAAGGAATTTTTAACTTCTTTGACAGAAACCCCAAAATACCAATGGCGTGTATAAAAGAAGTTAAAGCAGGCCTGAGGGAAGTGGAAATAATGGAGGAAGAAATAGGAGAAAGAGAAAGGTTCAGAGCAAAAGTGAAAGGTTTCAACATCTTCCAGGAGAAAACATAGAAAAAGACAGGTGCAATATGGACAGACGAAAGAAGAGAAAAGCATAGGGAAAGAATAAAAATTGCTGGAAAGAAAGAAAGCAGACAACAAAGAATGCAAAAGTTTTTAAAGAAAGAGAGAGAGAGAGAAATCAGAGCTCGCACGGGATGATTTAAGTATTCGTTTTTCCCCCCGCGTGATGTTCGGAAGTGTAACTGTAGAGAAATAGCTTAAAGAAGTTTCGATGAATCCCTTGCCACGCACTTAATTTCCAATCGAAGAGTACTATGTAGCTGTAGCTTTAGCTGTAGGTGTAGATAAAAGAATCCGAACTTGTCCCAGGATCCTCCGCCTTCGAGGCACTTCAGCCAGAACCCTCTAAACGACAACGGCATATATAAGTTTTGCTCTTTTAACAATGTAATATAAATCACACGTAGTATAATGTAATATGCAATAACTGTCCACGATTTTTCTTTCGAATTTCAACTTTTTTGTGACTCAATTTGTACAGTTTCAGACTTAATTAAATAACTTGAACATTACGTAATTTTTGAAAAACAAAATTACCTGTGCCTTTACACATACGATCTCTATGAGGTAGGCTATGTGCAAAGAATATATTTTAATAATAAATTAGAGGTTTGGAGTGGCAAAACACGGTTCTTGCAAAGACAGCCGAAATGCGTCAATTTTCGACTAACGCTCGAGTCCCAATGGTTCAAGGAAGAGAAAAATTTTAATAGCGAAATTTGCAGGAAATTTTATGGACCTTCATTTCGAATGGGGAGGTTATTTACGAAAATTTGACAGTTTCGCCAAAAATTAAGATTTTTTTACTCTTTTGCGTCTTTGTCAATGTTGTGTCAAGGAAATTTTGTTGGCAAACCTCAGATTCGAATGCAGCACCCCAAAAAACATCTAAGAATGGAACAAATCAAAACTACACCACAGCTTTCTTGGTGAAAACACAAATTGACAGGATTTAATATGCTAGCAGAACGTCCGAGACGTACCTGGTACAAATCTAAACGGGGAGTAAAACATATCAAAACCGAGACTAGACACATTTTAAGTCCTCCAAGAGGAACAAGAGCAATCGTCAAAGAAAATTCCGAGCCTGTCGGATCAAGTCAGGTGTACAATATTACCAAGATCACAATTTAACGTTACCGGAAATCTCCAGCAAAAGCTTTACACTGACTGACTTTCCCGCTATGCGAAAGTGACTTACTAGCACGGCCACGACCAGAATTGCGTTCAGCTTAATAACGGAAGCGCCCACGCAAAGCGCACCGCCTCGCGAGTGAGCACTAATTATTCGTCGCGCTACCTAGCTCCTGGAAGTTAGCTGCTGCGGTCAAAGTTGTGTTCAGCTCCATCTGTACGGTACTGCTGGGGATTCCGAGAACCAGGAGCAGAGAAGTTATCAATTCCGACACGTCCTGGGGTTTCTCGAGAGTAACGAGTATTGAAATACATCTGTGAGCAACACCTCCAGTTGCACGCTGCAGATCGGCTCGTGTTGGTAGAATTCGAGACTTGATCGAAAACGTCGCCATTAGTTCACAGCTATCTCTGGAATTCGAACAATGGCCCTCGCTTGCTATAAAAGAAAGAGCGTTGCATTGAAAGATGCATTTAAGGAAACCGTATTGGATCAAGCAGATTTTATATTTGCATTAAAATAACCTCAAAGGTATGGCTAAAAGATTTTAAAAAGAGATGGCGAAAACGAAAGAGACCGACAAATTTTGAAAACAAAACCTGATGAATGTAATGAAATTCTTAAATTATTAATTTTTTTCTACAGTTAAGTTTTCAAAAATTCTTTAACCGCTGTAACAGCAAAAATTCATAAAGCTATTTTCTCTATAAACAAACGTGCTTAAAATTGTAAATTTAAAATGAAAGTCAACTATAGGTAACATTAATTGCCAGACTGTCAGACTATAATGAGCTAAAGAGTATTTGTTTGCTGAATGGTTTAAGTCGTCTGAGACAGTCTGCATAGCAACGAAAACACCCTCACGTAAATTCAGTTTTGTTTTATTTTTTGCAAATAGTAAAACTTTATCCGAAAAGCTAACCTCAGAAATGGATGTATGTTGGCTCCGTTTAAGCAGCCGATGACATTAATCCCACATTATGCATGCAGCCCTACAAGGTGCACACCTGAGAAGCTGTGTAGCTGCTAAAGTGCCCTTGGTGGCCAATTCGGTCTCGTAAAATAATTCAGTTGGCGAATGTGTGTTCGATTCCATTTCACTCTGAAGAACAGAGTTCTGGAATCCTTGAAGTTTTTGACTCTACTGATCACTAAAGTACGGCAAATCGTCTATGTACTTCCTATTATAGAGTTTTGTACCTTGGAACGCTTCTCAGATTTTCACTTCTAGCCACCACTAACAGAAATGTAATATGTTTTTCCATTCCTTCTTTAAGTGATGGCATTCACATTTTGTGTGCCGCAGCCTTTTCTTGAAATTACACATAATTACTCCAGAAAATCAAAATTTTTCCAAATGTGAAAAGATATCCCAAGGTACTAAATAATTATGTACCCAGGAACAATTATTCTATTGACTTGAAAAACCCTGCAATCCAGAAAATATTGTCAGTACTGTATTTCGTCGTCTTCCTGTTGCATAACCGGTCCGTTACACTCCAATAATCAGAAAGTAAAATCAAATTAAGCAGCAGTATTATCAAAAACAAGTTACAATTTATAAAATTTTGGAACTAAAGTTATCGGAAACTCACACAAATTACAGTTTTCAATACATGTAAAAGTGAAAAGGCACTAACTAAACTAAGTTAACCTGCGAACACCACTTATTCCATGGTGAAAGACCTTCGTCTGTTTCAAGGTATAAGACCATGCACGACCAGTTAAGTATGGCTTAATTGTCCACAAACTGTATAATTAGCTTTGAAAATAAATATAATTTTACTTGTCATAAGAAAATGTAACTGAAGAATAACCAATGCATTCCAAATAGCTTTAATATAGCCTACCGTACAGAACGTAATGTCTAGAACGGGAACTATGTACAAATGCTGCACGAATCACCACCTCATGTTCAAAAACAACAAAAACTTTGTGAAAATGGCAGAAAGTGCTTATGGCAGTCCTTAGTATACATTCTTCATGTGATTCTAAAATCAGTCACTTGACTGAAGTACTGACGGAGAAACGTCAAGTACTCCCAATTACACTACCCTGTACGTATAACACTCCCCCCCCCCCTTATAGAATTTCTGTAGGAAATCATATCTATTTCTTACCACTGACTTCGATTTCGATATGAGGAAATTTGTATTAAAAATTAGTGAAATAGTGGCTTTTGTGGACTTAGAGACTGGACAACTGCACTACCTCAACTATTAATTTAATGTCTCCATGAGTGTCTCCATTAATTTAATGTCTCCATGTGATATTCAGATAACTTCCGAGAATGCAGCCCATTGATGTCTTCGACTACTGTCGTTATTTTGACATACCGCGCCATTTTCAAGGCATTTTACGCAGTGAGTGTGTAGTATCATGCCCACTCGTCTAATATAGCGTGCCTAGGAAGCTGTTTTCTCGAATCGCTAGACAACAATTCAAGTAAATAGTATTAATAGAGTTTATTACAACAGTTAAATCGACAATACTTTACTTTGCGTATTCACAAAAGTGTGTCGCAAGCAAATGGTGACACGCAAATAATCAATGTCCTTCGGTATATACAATTTCAAAGCAAGCAAACAAAACAGTTCATAACTCACTGCTGTGGCGTTTGTATGACGGCTTTTGTTCTACTCCGGCCACGGCTAGACGGCGCTGCGCTTATATTCTCTTCGTAAAGATGCCGCTCCTGTCTTATTGTCGTCCTAGTCAGCGTGCTACTGGCTGCTGTCGTGTCACAGCCCTCTCTTCTCTTCCTTTCTTCATCATCGTGCCGGTGCTTGTCGTTATGTCGGAACATTCCTCCTCCTCCTCCACCCCCCCCCCTTCCCCAAAAGCGACGGACCGGCGTCGTGCAGGGAGCGCGGCAACAGCGGGGGAGGCAGGAGGGTGGACGCTCCGCTGGACCGAAAACTGTGGCTGCAGGGGACGTCAAGCTTCCGGTCGTACCCCGCCATCCGACCTTCGCTCTGGCGGAAACGTCTCTCGGAAAACGATCGGAAGGGTACGCGTCACCTTCTGACGCCAGTAACCAGATTTAGAAGGAGGCGGTTGCTGCGGTGTGGGCTGGTCCAGCTCCATCCGTAGCACGAGAGGAGGCGGAGGAGGCGAAGATTCCGTCTCCGTAGGGTCGTCCCGCAGCGTCGTGACGACACCCTCTGGCGGTTGCTGTGGCCACAGTGTCCTCAGGATACGTCAATCTGAGGGAAGAGACATAGAAAGATCATGGTCCACGTGACAGTGGCGAATTTGATTGTGATGTCGGTGTTTCATGAAGTCTGGACCTGAAATGAAATACAGAAAAACGTCGACGAACGGTATCGCCTCGCGTCCACCGCCTGCTGCCGCTAAAAGCCCTGTGAAACACAATATCATGCTGCGCGAAGCGATACTTGCGGCGCCGGTCGCAGTGACCGAGCGGTTCTAGGCGCTTCAGTCTGGAACCGCACGACTGCTACGGTCGCAGGTTCGAATCCTGCCTCGGGCATGGATGTGAGTGATGTCCTTAGGTTAGTTAGGTTTAAGTAGTTCTAAGTTCTAGGGGACTGATGACCTCAGATGTTAATTCCCGTAGTGCTCGGAGCCACTTAAACCATATGATACTTGCGGCCCTCCTTCGGCGCCGGATGCTGAGCAGAGGGAGCACTGTCCGATGGCGGCGGCCGTGAACCAATTCCACCGACGATGGTCCATCTCGTGGGTACCAACGATAGGAGGCGAGAATCAGTTCCAATGCTTGATCCCTGTTGTATGCGGTGTGAAGTTTGACCAGCTACTGCTAGAAGGTTTTGACAAAAGGTTCCGCTTCGCCGTTTGTCTGTGGATGGGATGGAGCACTAGTTAGATGATGTATGCCATTGCAGAATGTTTCAAATTCATCTGACGTGAACTGAGGGCCGTTGTCCGACGCTATATCTTCCGGTAAACCTTCGAGGCAAAAAACAGAGGACAACACCTGAATTGTGCTACGTGATGTTGTCGAGTTCATTGGCACAGCAAAAGGAAACTTGGTATACGAGTCAACTACCGTCAACCAACGAGTGTTCCAAAAACTTCCCGCAAAGTCTATATGCACACGTTACCATGGTGCTTGCGACTGAGGTCAAGCAGAGAATTTTTGTGGTGGAACGGACTGATTTTCCGCATATGCGTGACACTGTGACGACATCTGTTCTATTTGGCTGTCCGTACCCTGCCAAGTACAGTGTCGACGCGCCAACTGTTTCGTACAAACTATCCTTCAGTGTCCTTGGTGAAGTAACTGCAACACTTCTTTTTGTAAAGCCTTAGGGGTCAACACACGTGACTTTCCACTATCATTTTGAACAAGAATCACACTTTTCTGTATAGCGAGGCTATGCAGACATGCGAAATATTGGCACACCATAGTGTTCTTTATGATACGCAAGGAACAAGACCAAGACGTGCGAATGTATGTTAGCAAAACGTTCAGATCTGATCCAGCTTCCGTGGCCTGTGCAATGTTCCTATAGTTCAGTGGAAAAGATTGAGCATAGATGTGACAACAAGATGCAGCAGATGCGTCAAAGTCTCTGTCAGGGCCAATCGGAAGACTTGAAAGTGCGTCCGCATTACCATGTTGAGCTGTCGGACGGTACACAAAGTTGTACTGGTATTGAGACAACAACAAAGCCCATCTTTTGCAACTGTTGGACAGTTCGTAGAGGAACCGGCTTCATCGGATGAAACAAGGACTGCAATGGCATGTGGTCCGTTACAAGTAGAATTTTCTGCCATACAAACAGTGGTGGAATTTAGTGACACCATATGCAATAGCCTAGCCTCTTTTTCCATTTCTGAGTAGTTACACTGAGCTTTAGAGAACACTTTTGATGTGAAAGCAATAGGCCTGCCCTTATCACCAATTCTGTGTTAAAGCACTGCACCGATTCCGTAAGAGGTAGCGTCAACTTGCACCACAACTGATTTGTCAGGATCAAAGTGAAACAAACATCGATCACTGAGCAATGAATCTTTAAGTTTTTCGAAAGCTTCTTGGTATTCATCTCTCCAAACAAAGGGGACGTTCTTGCGACGCAAGAGATGCAATGGAGCTTCGATTTGTGCAGCGTTCGGTATGAACCGAATATAATAGTTCATTTTCCCTAAGACTGACTGCAATTCAGTGACGTAGAGAGGAACTGGCAGGGCACGTATGGCTAACAAATGAGACTGAATAGGATGTACATCTTCACTGTTTATGACATGACCAAGATACTGCAACTCAGGTTTAAAGAAATCACACTTGTCCATTCTACACTTTATTCCTGCATCAGATAACACACAAAACAAAGAACGCAGATTTGCATTGGTTTCTTCAGGTGTACGGCCTGCTACGACAATATCGTACAAATGGTTTGAACAGTTTGGCACTTGAGCAGTCAGCTGTTCCAAATACCATTGGAAAACTGCGGGTACGGAAGCACTGCCGAAAGATAAACGAAAATATTTGAACAAGCCCAAATGAGTATTCAATACACACACTTTTTGTGATTCTCCATCGAGAACTATCCGAAGATACTCGTCGCGCAAATCAGTTTTTGAAAAGTAGTGACCAGCGCCTAATCTGTCCACGAGATTCTCTGGGCATGGCAAGGGGTAAGTGTAAATCACAGTTTGTGTTTTGACTGTAGACCTGAATTCAACATGGAGGCGAATACGACCTGAAGGTTTGGGGAGCAAACCAGTGAACTTGGCCATTGACTAGCTTGTATGGGTGCAATAGCTTTGTTATCTTGCAATTCTTTAAGTTCAGCAACGACTTTGTCCCATAATGCAATGGGAACAGTTCTGGCCCTGCAAAATTTTGGTTGAGCATTGTCTTTCAAAGTAATACATGCAAAATAAATTGTTAGCCTTGCCTAAAACTTCAGAAAAGAGTTCCAGGAATTCTTTCAGCAACACTAGGTACATTGTCTTTTGCAAGAAATGAAGTCCCTGAGAACAAATTGTCCTGAATGTTAAAGCCAAGCAAATTTAATTGATCAAGACCAAATATGTTCTCACAATCACGTGATTGCAGCACCGTGAAAGTCACTGTTCGCTTATGTGACCGAAACATGGCAGGCTAAATACATTTTCCGAGCATGGGAATGTCTTGTACATTATAAGCAGTCAGGTATGTGCTAGTTTTAGGCAGGCGAGGAGAGTGTAACTTTTCATATGTGTGACTATTCAGCAATGTAACAGAGGCGCCCATATCCAACTGAAATTTCCTACGTTTCTCACAAAGAAGCAAATGAACAAGAAGTTTGTTGGCCTGGCATAGCACTGAAGAAACTGTTCACTTGCTAGTTTTGCTAACGTCTATTGCAGACTTCGAATACACTGCATTAATGAAATTGCCTTTATGACTAGATTTTTGTGACTGGGACGAATTCTTATGTTTGTTCCTTTGCAGACATACAGATTGTACATGTCCTTTCTTGCCACAAGCATAACTCTGTGCTTTTTGGGAGGGGCTGTCTTGGTGTTTGTGCTAGGAATAACACCGAAGGCATGACTTAATTCTGTTTGACCGAGCGAGGTGGCGCAGTGGTTAGCACACTGGACTCGCATTCGGGAGGACGACGGTTCAATCCCGTCTCCGGCCATCCTGATTTAGGTTTTCCGTGATTTCCCTAAATCGCTTCAGGCAAATGCCGGGATGGTTCCTTTGAAAGGGCACGGCCGATTTCCTTCCCCATCCTTCCCTCACCCGAGCTTGCGCTCCGTCTCTAATGACCTCGTTGTCGACGGGACGTTAAACACTAATCTCCTCCTCCTTAATTCTGTTTGCCAGTGTAGCCGCCTGTTGAGCGAGATGCTTACGTGGCGTGGAGAGGTGTTTATGCGGCATCAAGAGTTTATGTGGCGTGGCGAGTACAAGCTGCCGCTGCCAAATGGGCTAGTCACAAACAAGAGACACAACCTAACAAATTTATCACTGTTCCAATTTATCGGCTGCCAGGGCAGCTGAATTGCACTGAAGTAGTATTTGCACTATTTGCTGAAACGATAGATCAGACTGGTTCAAAATCTGTTCTCTGAATTTGACATCAGTGACACTGTATACGATCGCATCATCAAACATAACATCTGAATATAAAGCATCACAAGTACATTTGAATTTGCATTTCCTCGTGATACCCTGCAAATCTGTTACCCACTAGCAAGTTCAGATGGACATACAGTATACTAGATTGGGAAAATTAACGTTTTAGTATAGTACTGCAGTCAGGCCTAATAGTTTTGGCTGGTATAATTGTCCTTTTTGCAGTGATGTATTCCAAGCCTTTGGTCCGACGTTCTTTTCTTACATTCTGCTTCCAGAGTGATGAATCAGAGTCTCGACGTCGTTTTGAGTCATCACGTTCAACGCCATCCCCATTCGTTACAGTCATATTGTCTATGTCAGACATGATAATACAAATAGTTTTATAGATTCTGTATAACTAAAAATAATAAAATACTTCAGTATACAATAATTATGCAGTTACACATTCAATACACCTAAAAAAAACGCACAAAAAAAAGAGAGCAGCACGCTGCTGATCGGCAAACACACAGCGCCTCTCTGGGTGTTTCATAAAAGCAAGGCTTTAGTCCGGGCTGATGCCCCTCCTTTACAAAGCACTAACGCTCTAATCGAAATATCACACGGAAGGAGAGGCTAGACTGAACTTTTTTCTTGATAAAACGATGTGACGAACATTCAATATGTGAAATTAAATGTTAAATCAAATTCGAAAAAATTTAACTCATGCCCTTTCTTTATATACCAATTGAAATATAACGACCAGGTTTGGACAGTATAATTCAGAGAAAAGTATCATATATGTATATATATACTACTGGCCATTAAAATTGCTACACCACGACGATGACGTGTTACAGAAGCAAAATTCAACCGACCGAAAGAAGATGCTGTGATATGCAAATGATTAGCTTTTCAGAGCATTCACACAAGGCTGGCGCCGGTGGTGACACCTACAACGTGCTGACATGAGGAACGTTTCCAACCGATTTCTCATACACAAACAGCAGTTGACCGGCGTTGCCTGGTGAAACGTTGTTGTGATGCCTCGTGTAAAGAGGAGAAATGCGTACCATCACGTTTTCGACTATGATAAAGGTCGGACTGTAGCCTATCGCGATTGCGGTTTATATTATCGCGACATTGCTGCTCGCATTGGTCGAGATCCAATGACTGTTAGGAGAGTATGGAATCGGTGGGTTCGGGAGGGTAATACGGAGCACCGTGCTGGATCCCAACCGCCTCGTATCACTAGCAGTCGAGATGACAGGCATCTTATCCGCATGGCTGTAACGGATCGTGCAGCCACGTCTCGATCTCTGAGTCAACAGATGGGGACATTTGCAAGACAACTGGTCTGCACGAACAGTTACACGACGTTTGCAGCAGCATGGACTATCAGCTCGGAGACCATGGGTGCGGTTACCCTTGACACTGCATCACAGACAGGAGCGCCTGCGATGGTGTACTCAACGACGAACCTGGGTGCACGAATGGCAAAACATCATTTTTTCAGATGAATCCAGGTTCTGTTACAGCATCATGATTGTCGCATCCGTGTTTGGCGACATCGCGGTGATCGCACATTGGAAGCGTGTATTCGTCATCGCCATACTGGCGTATCATCCAGCGTGATGGTATGGGGTGCCATTGGTTACACGTCTCGGTCACCTCTTGTTCGCATTGACGGCACTTTGAACAGTGGACGTTACATTTCAGATGTGTTACGACCCGTGGCTCTATCGTTCATTCGATCCCTGCGAAACCCTACATTCCAGCAGGATAATGCACGACCGTATGCTGCAGGTCCTGTACGGGCCTCTCTGGATACAGAAAATGTTCAACTACTGCTCTGACCAGCACATTCTCCAGATCTCTCACCAATTGAAAACGTCTGGTCAATGGTGGCCGAGCAACTGGCTCGTCACAATACGCCAGTCACAACTCTTGATGAACTGTGGTATCGTGTTGAAGCTGCATGGGCAGCTATACCTGTACACACCATCCAAGCTCTGTTTGACTCAATGCCCAGGCGTATCAAGGCCGTTATTACGGCCAGAGGTCGTTGTTCTGCGTACTGATTTTTCGGGATCTATGCACCCAAATTGCGTAAAAATGTAATCACATGTCAGTTCCAGTATAATGTTGACGAATATCGTCACAGAACATTGAATGCAAATTCTAACTATAGCACCTCGCGGTTCCAAAACCCAGGAATGATTCCCATTGTTGGTTGGCTAAACCCACCTCCAAAGATACGAAGGGATTGTTCAAAGAGCTTATTTCTACCAACGGAAGCTGACTATAGCAGACACACGTACGAGACTCATAAATCAATGCAAACACAACTACCGACTGAAGAAAAGCAAAGTTATTGTCAGTAAATAATGAAACAGCAAATGAATACGCAACTTCCAACCTGTAGGTAGGCTGTGTTATGAGGCGACAGCGTTCTCAGAGGCCGCGAAATTGTGGTAGGTACGTAGCAACGCATAGGAAGCTGCCATTGTCATTCGTTGGTTTGTCGCCTTTCCTCAGTGGGCAGCCACAGCTGCTATGGCTGCCGGCGCACTTTACGCTTTTTTGAGGCAACGAGCAGCGTCTGGCAACGCGCCGAATGCCCTTACTGCCTTAGAATTGCGCGGTCTCTCTTTTGGCCAGTAGATTTTCTGCATCGATGCTCACAGCCGCCGTTTTCGTAATGCGTAAGAGACCTCGGTTCCCTGGTGTGACTAGTAAAACTACTAAGCCGGATGATGAGTCCTGGTTGCTACATGGAAACTTCTGACGAATCATAGTTAGTGTGAAGTAATGCATTCCCGCGAGCTAAGCCTTAATAAATTATGCGAATGGTTCTAAGACAGTTTCCTCAGAACTGTCTTCAGGATCCTCTCAAGTTTCCAGGTGTTGTTTTTTAAATTCTTTATTAATACAATACAATAATAATGATACAAAATTGCCCACCACCGTAACTAATTAGTGGATCTTTATATAATACAGAAAGAAAAGCAGTTTATACTTAATTAACTGGCACAAAGCTATGGACAAAGTTAATCTACTCTAATGTTAATCTACTCTGCAGCGTTACAGTTGTGCCAGATGATCTACAAGCCTACTTTTGTGGCCTGCTTACCGAGCTAACGCCAGTGAGCGCGCCCTTGGAACTGGTCTGGCCAAATTACTTAAAACCGCTGCAGTCCCTACTCTTGTAGTGTTGTTTGTATTCTACCTACTACTACTAATACCTACTACCTAAATTGGAAGTCTGTTATTAAAAATTTGATACACCTGCCTGCCTAATCCTGTAGCGCGGCGGATCCCGGCCAATTCCGCGCCCGGCGGTATTGGGCAGGTGCAACTCAGTATTTGTCGATCCTTGTGTTATTAACCATTTTGGTTTCTAATAAAATCCCTCGTGATCCTTTGTGATATCTCATTTGCCAAACGATTTCAGACATTTTAGGTCGTATTAAGGCATATGTGTCTCTGTTCGGTAGTTGGATTCCCAATTACTGCGCCACATCATCGTATAACGGGCAGTAATAGATGATGTGATCAGGTGTACCGTCTTGAGTGCCACATCACACGCTGGTGTTGCCCGTTAACCAAATCGACATAGATATGTTGGATATGGTCCATGTCCTGTGAAAAAGTGCCGCAGACCCCTACTTGGCTCAAAATAGGTGTTTGCCAAGCGCTTGTGTAAAACTGCAGTTGCAGTAGCAGACGCTTTTCTGCCACCTTGTGGAAGTCGGTGGCATTCATCTGGCTCATTTTATAGAGATCGCGACCAGCCGTTGTGACAGTGAAGTCGGCGGTCGTCAATTGATTAATTAAGTTGAGAAGTACATTTTCTTTCACTTGGATCCGTCATTAGCGACCCACCACCCTGTTTCTTAAAGTGAGTCATCTGCTCAAATGGTTCAAATGGCTCTGAGCACTATGGGACTAAACATCTGAGGTCATCAGTCCTCTAGAACTTAGAACTACTTAAATCTAACTTACCTAAGGACATCACACACATCCATGCCTAAGGCATGATTTGAACCTGCGACCGTAGCGGTCGCGCGAGAGTCATCTGTCCTCTTAGCTGTTGTGTCTGGGTGCAGGCATTGAAAGTACTGGTACATTAGTACCCACCAACTCCTACAGCCACACACACTGTTACCCGTGTCCCTCCATAAGGATGTGGGCCATACATGCTATTATTTCCTCATATTTGGTTCTATACTTTAGTCTCTGCAGTGTTATATACATTTGAAAACATGTAAACATTTAAGGAAGTAGGAAATTATAAGAATTAATTATATAAGTTTCCAAAAGGAAGGTATACATCATAGGAAAGAATGAGAGATATTATAATTATCACCTTAACATTATTTACGATTTTGCTCAGTAACACTAAAATTTTGTTATAAGAACAGACATGGATGGTAAATTTACGTATGCAGGTTACAGTAACTACACAGCTACATTGCTGGTCGCTGTTAATCTAAATGTAACGTTTAATTGTAAATTCTAATCGTTGCTGTAATTTCTCAGCTATGATCGGTATTCCGAACTGAAACTAACGCTATAGACTATAATCGGGTTGGTCTTAACTGTACAGGGTGAACATTAATAAAACCAACTAAATGCAGGAACGGATTCGTGATTGGAAATGGAGGAGAAAAAGTCCCATGAACATGGGTCCGGAAACGCATCGTTACCAATGTAGGCGGTGCTGACGAATGGAAGTTCTTCTGACCACGTGCCGTGTCTATAGCCAACAGTTCTGGTAAAGCTTGCTACGTCGGTGAAGGGGACTGATAACAAAAATCCCATAATTGTGAAGGTCTGCTGCAAAAACCATAGACAAAATTCTTCACGTAGAGACAAATCCGCTACTGATAATCCTTGCACTCGTTGCAAGTGATAGGGATAGTAGCGGTTGTCATAGAGGGGCACATAATCGTACGTACTATGGCTTCCACTTTGTTTGCGGGCCACTTGCCTGGAGCTTGTACTCGTGTTCCGTGTTCGTCTCTATATCTTGTAGAACCTGGTCCTTATATCTGGTGTACGCGCAGTCCACGGCCGCCCTCCAGGTTCGTCTCTCTGAAAGGAGCCATGATCACACGAACACCCAGAAAAGACTTGAATTGTTGTGTGATATGGTCGGTATCTGTGAGGGTACTTGTTTTGGTATAGCTGTGCTGCCTCTCGTCCATTTTCATCTGCTTGGCCGTACACAAACTCCATCTCGTCTTATTCCTGACATGGAACCGGACCATTCTGCTGCTTACCGTAAGCTGCGTCTATGTTACACCCTGCAATACCCAAGGAACACACGTCACGTGGTCAGAAGGACTTTCAATCGTCAGCGCCATCTACCGTGGCGACGATGCATTTCCGGAGACATGTTCATAGGACCTTTTTTCATCCATTTCCAGTCAGGGATCAGCCCCTGCAGTTTGTCAGTACTATTAATGTTGACCCTGTATAAATACAGGGCTATTAAAATGATTGAAGCGATTTCATAAATTCACTGTAGCTCCATTCATTGACATATGGTCACGACACACTACAGATACGTAGAAAAACTCATAAAGTTTTGTTCGGCTAAAGCCGCACTTCGGGTTTCTGCCGCCAGAGCGCTCGAGAACGCAGTGAGACAAAATGCGATTGGAGCCGAGAAAGCGTATGTCGTGCTTGAAATGCACTCACATCAGTCAGTCATAACAGTGCAACAACACTTCAGGACGAAGTTCAACAAAGATCCATCAACTGCTAACTCCATTCGGCGATGGTATGCGCAGTTTAAAGGTTCTGGATGCCTCTGTAAGGGGAAATCAACGGGTCGGCCTGCAGTGAGCGAAGAAACGGTTGAACGCGTGCGGGCACGTTTCACGCGTAGCCCACGGAAGTCGACGAATAAAGGAAGCAGGGAGCTAAACGTACCACAGCCGACGGTTTGGAAAATCTTACGGAAAAGGCTAAAGCAGAAGCCTTACCGTTTACAATTGTTCCAAGCCCTGACACCCGATGACAAAGTCAAACGCTTTGAATTTTCGGCGCGGTTGCAACAGCTCATGGAAGAGGATGCGTTCAGTGCGAAACTTGTTTTCAGTGATGAAGCAACATTTTTTATTAATGGTGAAGTGAACAGACACAATGTGCGAATCTGGGCGGTAGAGAATCCTCACGCATTCGTGCAGCAAATTCGCAATTCACCAAATGTTAAGGTGTTTTGTGCAATCTCACGGTTTAAAGTTTACGGCCCCTTTTTCTTCTGCGAAAAAAACGTTACAGGACACGTGTGTCTGGACATGCTGGAAAATTGGCTCATGCCACAACTGAAGACCGACAGCGCCGACTTCATCTTTCAACAGGATGGTACTCCACCGCACTTCCATCATGATGTTCGGCATTTCTTAAACAGGAGACTGGAAAAGCGATGGATCAGTCGTGGTGGAGATCATGATCAGCAATTCATGTCATGGCCTCCACGCTCTCCCGACTTAACCCCATGCGATTTCTTTCTGTGGGGTTATGTGAAAGATTCAGTGTTTGAACCTCCTCTACCAAGAAACGCGCCAGAACTGCGAGCTCGCATCAACGATGCTTTCGAAGTCATTGATGGGCACATGCTGCGCCGAGTGTGGGAGGAACTTGATTATCGGCTTGATGTCTGCCGAATCACTAAAGGGGCACATATCGAACATTTGTGTATGCCTAAAAAAACTTTTTGAGTGCTTGTATGTGTGTGCAAAGCATTGTGAAAATATCTCAAATAATAAAGTTATTGTAGAGCTGTGAAATCGCTTCAATCATTTGTAATAACCCTGTACATAGGCTTAAATTTACTTTGTGACAGTTCGAAATAACTTTTACTTGCTGTCTTAATAATATTTATAGACAGAGGTACATGCAGTTTTGCTGAACTGTGGTAAATTTTTGTTTCAGGGACAGAGTTGATAACATATAAATGGTAACTTCATTATTTACAAATCGTTCAAAAATGTCCAAATGTGTGTGAAATCTTATGGGACTTAACTGCGAAGGTCATCAGTCCCTCAGCTTACACACCAGTTAACCTAAATTATCTTAAGGACAAACACAAACACCCATGCCCGATGGAGGACTCGAACCTCAGCCGGGATCAGCCGCATACAAATCGTTCAAATGGCTCTGAGCACTATGGGAATTAACATCTGAGGTCATCAGTCCCCTAGACTTAGAATTACTTACACCTAACTAACCTGAGGACATCTCACACATCCATGCCCGAGGCAGGATTCGAACATGCGACCGTAGCTGCAGCGCGGTTCCGGTCTGAAGCGGTCAGAACCGCTCTGCCACAACGGCCGGCCATTATTTACAGTTTATGGTGACTGTACAAGTACAGTAGCCAGTCACATTTAATCAAACTATACTGTGTAGTTACCTAACGTTGTCTGCGTTGCTTGGGAGTGTCCTTTCTGAGTTCATCTCCATGTTTTCAATGAGAAGATGATAATACATCACATGTATTCAAATCGAAACTGAAGAGTTTCCTCATGGGTCACTCCTTCTATTCTGTCGAGGAGTTCCTTGAAAAATTAAACTGGTTCTCATTGTATTGCTGATAGCGTTTGCTTAAACTTATGGACTGATTTTCTTTCAGGGTCATGAACATTTATTTTTATCTGTTATTACTTTTATGTTGTAAGTTCATGTACTGACACGTTCCATGACCTTGGAGATTTTCTCCTCAATTTGGTCCTACGGAACTTGACATGTAAATAAATAAATAAATAAATGTAGCGGCTCTATAATTCACGTATCTGATGATCCGAAGACAGCAATATAACTTTTCCGAAACTAGTAATCAGCATATGCACCAACTACGAACTGGACAGTAATACTATTTTGGATACTTCGTTGCATAACTATATTGTCATTCTAGATTATAATTGACGTTATTATTCCTAATTAAGATTGGTATATATTCTAAACTATAATTTAGCAGTCTTGCAATTTCCCGTTATCATTCTTTCGGTAGTGGTTGGTATATTAGCCAGAAGGCGCGGCTCTCGCGATAGATGGTGTCGAGGAAGGTGAACAGCCAGTCGCAGAGCCCTGTTCTGAATTCGTTGCAGCTGTCAGTTGCGGTTATCGGCAGCATTCCCTCAAGCAATTGCTGCATAGTCGAGGAGAGGTCGTATGCGGCACTTACATGCATCAAGAGTCGTCCGAGGGCCCCCTCACGTACTTCTCGAGTATGTTGGCGCCACGTTAGACGTCTGCCGAGCATTATATCAAGGTATCAGGCAGACGATGCCCAGTTTATGGCTGTTCATCTGATGATGGGGTTCAAAGCTGCTGGCAACATCCTGTTTGTAATGATGACGGCCTGAATCTTGTTTGAGTTGAAAGCCAGTTGCCAACTCGTGGTGGCCAAAGGCCTCAGTTGCATCCTGCACTAAGGACAATACTTGGTGGGTGAGGAATGCCCTTTCCAGAATCGGAACTGCACGTCTTTTAAAAGATTTTCAGCTTCAACATGGTCGAGCAACCGTCGCAGGAAGAGCCGCTCGAGTACTCTGGATACTCCAGAGAGTAGACGTATCTGTCGACAACTTTTCGAAGATTTGACGTCTTTCCTAGGTTTGGGGATGGCACGACCTCCACATGCTTCCGTACTGCAAGGATGTTGGCAGTCCTCATCGCTGCGTTGGAAAGGGTCACCAAGTAGTCAACAGACAGCTATGGCACATTACAGAAGCATGCTGTCGGAAGTGAGGGGCGTCCTTCCAGGTCTCCTTGGTGCTAGGCTGTGATACTGGCAGCAGACCACATCAGCAGTAACTGTTCGTGTTGTGGATTGGCAAGACAGCCAACCCACTATGAGGAAGCCGAAAGGCACGCGTTTAAGCTCACGCAGGCTGGCGTGAGGTCTGGAACTGGACAAGGAAGTTAGACTTTAGCAAAAAAAGGTCGTAGCTGTAGGAATACTTAACTTTAATCCATAATTGGTGAACATAGCTCTTGAGGGTATATGTTTTACAGCATCAATAGTAACTGGTAATGGCGCCTTGCTAGGTCGTAGCAAATGACGTAGCTGAAGGCTATGCTAACTATCGTCTCGGCAAATGAGAGCGTATTTTGTCAGTGAACCATCGCTAGCAAAGTCGGCTGTACAACTGGGCTAGGAAGTCTCTCTAGACCTGCCGTGTGGCGGCGCTCGGTCTGCAATCACTGATAGTGGCGACACGCGGGTCCGACGTATACTAACGGACCGCGGCCGATTTAAAGGCTACCACTCAGCAAGTGTGGTGTCTGGCGGTGACACCACAGTTCGCAACTCTTCTTCATGTATGTGTGATTCGAGAAATCTTGTCAGCCTTCCGTGAAACATGTTGACAGTAACTTAGTCCATTGGATATGGTCTGGCATTGTCATGCTAAATGAGGGGGTGCTCTTCTCGTATGTGTGGACCAACTCTTTGAATTCTAAACTCGATTACAGCACGCTATTTCTTAATCATTACCATGTTACGTGCTACAATTCGGAGCCCTCTAACGGCAGAGGGTTGTAAATATCTAGTTATGAAGATTAAATAATTAGAATGTTACTAACGTTTGTTCTACATAAAAAGGTTTAAGAGATTTCATGTACAAAATTTGGAGGGATTAGTTTTCAGTATGCCCTCGTAGTTTTTTTGGGCCTTTTCTGTCGGTGAGGCCTTACTTATTGTGTCCAAGAGGGTTCGGTTGTGTTGATTTGGTGTAGGAGACCAAACGGCGAGGTTATCGGTGTGATCGGATTAGGTAAGAATGGGGAACGAAGTCGGCCGTGCCCTTTCTAAGCAACCATCCTGTAAATTGCCTGAAGTGATTTAGGGCAATCACGGAAAACCTAAAGCAGGTTTGCCGGACGGGGAATTGAACCGTCGTCCACCCGAATGCGAGTCCAAGGACATAACCACTGTGCCACCTCGCTTGGTCTGCATCGAAGACATTGCTTGAAAAAACGTTGCAGTGTTCTATTAATTCCTTCCTCTGTTGGGTCAGGATGACTTGTGAGGCCCGTCTCGTGTCTTCCCTGATATCACTCCTAGCAGTTGTTGTTCTTGTCAGTGCCCCTTCTTTGAATGAAATGGCCATCGACGTCGAGAGGAAGATGATCCGATGACCCGATGTGACACCTTTCTTAACTTTCAGCTGTGACTTTGGCTGCGCACATATCGAGCTCGTGTGCTTGTCCTCGAGGAGGGTAGACAATTGGCACAGAGGGTCAATAATAGTTCCTTCTAGCCGCTCAACTACAAACAATAATCCCCTGTCATTAGTGTTCGTGCCTTGAATTCCACACAGCGTATTTTGCTTCCGATAAAAATCATGCCTGTAAGGGATCTTGGAGCTAGAGTATGCTCCACGGCGGCCTGTACCCCTTAGAAGGGTTATTTGTTCTTAGGATGTGTCGATGATGGTGATAGCGGTTGTCTCAAAAGTCGTTATGCCTGGTAAGCACAGCTAACTATGCCAAAAGGTGCGGCACATGTAAAAATCCGTACTGTGCTCAGCCATGCGGCGAACAGTTTGTTATCGTCAGTAGTTGCTTGTCCGAGGCATACGTCGATGCCTTCTTCATGAAGAAATTGTGTGAACTCTTCTTGCTGTGCATGGTAGAGGTCAGAAATAGGATCCGTGAACTAGTCACATCCGAACCCGTCGTCTCCGTATACTTGGAGACTCGACTCGCGAGTCCTCATCTCTGCTCCTGTAACCAACAACACGCTATTGAGTCTGTTGCCAGATACAACTGTAATGCGTCAGAGCGGAAAGGAAAGCGAGTAAACGAGATCGCGAATACAACCGAAGATTCGCGGCATTTACGCCACACAAAATGGCCGGGCATAGCGATATTCTATACATAGTAAAAGTTAAAGTTCCCATTTACTGTTTTATGTCTGTATGTGAAGATTAATCTCAGAAACTACTGCCGGAATTTTGATACGGTTTCATTAACAGACAGACCGATTCATGAAGACGATTTGTGTAACACTGAGGTGATAAAAGTCATGGATACCTTCAAATATCATGTCATTCGTCTTTTTACCCGGCGGAGTGCAGCAGGTCGATGTGGTATGGACTCAACAAGTAGCAGGAAGTCCGTTTCAGAAACATTGAGCTATGCTGCCTCTATAGCCGTCCACAACTGTGAAAGTGTTGCCGGTGCAGGATGTTGGACACGAACTGACCTTTCGATTATGTACCATGAATGTTCGATGGGATTCATGTCTGGCTATCCGACTGTCCAAAGCATTTGCTCGAATTCTCCAGAATGTTCTTCAAACCAATCACAAACAGTTGTAGCACAGTGTCATGACAACGTTGTTTAGGAACATGAAGTCCATAAATGGCTTCAAATGGTCTGTAAGTAGCCAAACAAAACGATTTCCAGTCAATGATCCACTCAGTTGGACCAGAGAACTCATTCCATTCCATGTAAACAAAGCTCACACTATTATGGAGCCAGCACTAGCTTGCGCAGTGCCTTGTTGACAACTTGGTTCCCTGACATCATGGGGTCTGTATCACACTGGGACAGTACTATCAGGTCTGTCTGTTAATGAAACCGTATCAAAATTCCGGCAGTAGTTTCTGAGATTAATCTTCACATACAGACATAAAACAGTAAATGGGAACTTTTACTTTTACTATGTATAGACTATCGCTATGCCCGGCCATTTTGTGTAGCGTCGATGCCGCGAATCCTCGGTTGTATTCGCAGTCTCGTTTACTCGCTTTCCTTTCCGCTCTGACGCATTACAGTTGTATCTGGCAACAGACTCAATGGCGTGTTGTTGGTTACAGGGGCAGAGATGAGGACTCGCGAGTCGAGTCTCCAAGTATACGGAGACGACGGGTTCGGATGTGACTAGTTCACGGATCCCATTTCTGACCTCTACCATGCACAGCAAGAAGAGTTCACACAATTTCTTCATGAAGAAGGCATCGAGGTATGCCTCGGACAGACAACTACTGACGATAACAAACTGCTCGCCGCATGGCTGGGCACGGTACGGCTTCTTACATGTGTCGCACCTTTTGGCATAGTTAGTTGTACTTACCAGGCATAACGACTTTTGAGACAACCGCTATCACCATCATCGACACATCCTAAGAACAAATAACCTTTCTAAGGGGCACAGGCCGCAGTGGAGCATACTCTAGATCAAAGATCCCTTCCAGGCATGATTTTTATCGGAAGCAAAATACGCTGTGTGGAATTCAAGGCACGCACACTAATGACAGGGGATTACTGTTTGTAGTTGAGCGGCTAGAAGGAACTATTATTGACCCTCTGTGCCAATAGTCTACCCGCCTCGAGGACAAGCACACGAGCTCGATATGTGCGCAGCCAAAGTCACAGCTGAAAGTTAAGAAAGGTGTCACATCGGGTCATCGGATCATCTTCCTCTCGACGTCGATGGCCATTTCATTCAAAGAAGGGGCACTGACAAGAACAACAACTGCTAGGAGTGATATCAGGGAAGACACGAGACGGACCTCACAAGTCATCCTGACCCAACAGAGGAAGGAATTAATAGAACACTGCAACGTTCTTTCAAGCAATGTCTTCGATGCAGACCAAGCGAGGTGGCACAGTGGTTATCTCCTTGGACTCACATTCGGGTGGACGACGGTTCAATCGCCCGTCCGGCAAACCTGCTTTAGGTTTTCCGTGATTGCCCTAAATCACTTCAGGCAATTTCCAGGATGGTTGCTTAGAAATAGGATCCATCTGACCAGGCCACGGTTTGTCAGTCTTATATCCTCCAACCCATATGGTCACGAACCCAGGAGAGGCGCTGCAGGCAACATCGTGCTGATAGCAAATCCACTCGCGTCGGTCTTCTGCTGCCATAGCCCATTAACGTCAAATTTCACCGCACTATTCTAATGAATACGTTCGTCGTACGTTCCACATTGCTTTTTGGGATTATTTCACTCAGTGCCCCTTGTCTATTGGCACTGTCAACGCTACACAAACACCACTGCTCTCGATCGTTGAATGAAGGCCATAGGCCACTACGTTGTTCGTGGTGAGAGGCAATGACTGAAATTTGGTATTCTCGGCACACTCCTGACATTGCGGATCTCGGAACATTGAATTCCCCAAAGATTTCCGAAATGGAGTGTCCTATGCGTCTAGCTCCAACTACGTTCAGAGTCTGTTAATTCCCATCACGCGGTCGTAACCATATCGGAAACGATTTCACATGAATCACCTGAGTACAAAAAACAGCTCAGCCATTGCACTGCCCTTTTATACCTTGTGTACGCGATATTACCGCCATATGTATATGTGCATATCTCTATCCCATGACTTTGCAATTTCACTATATTAGAGACTTTATCTCTTACGATAGGTGCTGACCTCATAAAGTCCTTACAATTCGTCATCAACTCGAAACGTCAAACACGCTCCGATAAATCGCTGACCGCTGTTTTTTCTCTGCAGGAAATGGGGCGGTAAACAGTACTCCGTTCTCCATACGCCACGTTTCAGCAATATTGGATGCAGTGACTGTAGTGTATGTTATTTTACGTGTATCCTCCATCCGTGGATCAGTTTGTAAAGAGGCTCTTTTGTCAGTTATAGCAGCAATAATCCGTGGAACCACCACCTTTTTAACTGCAGACTAGCCGCAGTCGGATGAGGTGGTGCAGCCTCCACATCAATGTCACGATCCATTTCAGCTGCTATAGATGTGAGTGCTTGGGCTACCCTTTTGAAAATGGACCCGGAAACCATACTGAGTGGTCTAATTTCTTCGCATCAAGTGAATGACGTTGAACCACAGATAGCGCGCTTTCTGGTTGCAGGGACATAAGGCCAGGTTCACACACGCAACATAAGTGTCGCCACAGATAGTGGCAAATTGCAGTTGCAATGCAGTTGCACTTGTAAACAGGCAGTTGTTAGTGGCGCCGCTTCAGAGACGCAAGTTTTGTCATGTCACCAAAAGTTGAACTTGGTTGTACTTTTTCGTGCCATTTTGTTTCCACCAGTACTCCGTGGTGTCTGTATAACGTATATGCTGCAAGTTACCGCTAAGTATAACGCCCTCACAACTAACGTTTCCCTTTGAAATTTGATCGTGTGGTTACCTAATGGACAGAAAGTATCGAACATGAATTTCGTGACTATGGCAGTTAATAGAAAGCTGAAAGACTTTAATTTTGTAAGCAATGAAAGTAGCAAAGTTCACGTAAATGAAATACTAAACGGTCGCCAGCCTAAGTAGGCATTATTCTTTGAAACATTAAGTTTAAAGAAAAATGAACATGGATTGCTGAAGAGACTTCCATTAGTGCTCCTTTCAAACAGTGCATTGGATACACGAACTTGGTAGTGGTTAGCAGTAGATAACTTTTTACACAAATCAGCAAACATTGAGAACTAAATAATACTTCACTCATAGTAATAAAAGTTACTATTGCAATAATTAATTAATTCAGTACTGCTTCAACATTAAGGTGTTACTAAAGACACACTGGACTGAAGTTGGGCATGGGAAGAGTTCTGATTTCAGCTAACACATACATACCACAAATGAAATTAAATAATCCTACACCAATACTTATTATGCCTTCATTATTAGCAATGTCACAGATTTCTTTTAATAACAACAAAAAACAATCTTTAGTTTGACTTCCTCATAATGGAAAAGAATATAGTGGGGCCCATAAACTGGCATTTACTCTACAGGAAAATTACGTGACTATTTCAGAGACAAACTGCATTCCTGACCCCACTTGAATTTGTTTATATTTCAGTACTGTATAGCAATTTACTCAATTAACGTTTTCAAATAAAACGTCAGAAATTAGTTTCTAGCATTAGTCACAAAAAGTTAAGTTTCATGAAAGTTCAAATTATGTGCCTCTTTCATTACCTGTGAAGCAGGTGGTTTAACTAGCATCATTTATACACATTAGCACCGAAACTTTGGCGCATTCAAAGTATAAACAAATCACTGATTATTCAGAAACAGGGTACTCGCTCTTTAGCGCGTTTAGGATAGGACCCTGCATAGGTTTCGTGATCAGGGCAATTTCATAGTTCAAACACATATTTTTATCACTGAAATTATTATTGAAAAAACACACACACAATCATACTGGTCCATACTAAAATACATATTGATATCCTGAAGTTGGCGGAGCAGTGGCACAATAGTGGTGGCAAGCACGTGGCGACTATCTGATCTCACCTCTTCCAGTTTAAGGCTCTTTTCAAATTTCTTCTTGGCGACGTATTGATAATTTTAGAGCCATTCCATAATACAAGAGCACCATATTACAGCCGAAACCACATCCGAGGCCATTTCAACATAAATCGGCTTCTGAATGCCTCACTTGGCACCTACGGTGTTGACTGTACAACTGCTGGTCACTGACTACTTAATGTGCTCTCTCTTTTGCCGCCCATGTTGACAGCCAAATCCACCTTTCCCCGCGCCCCAAGCCCCTTCTGCCGCGGATGGGGTTCCCTACACCTTTTCCTTTATATAATACAACTTCCCTTAGAATGAACCAGTATTCAAACTACCATTTCTCTTTTACGAGCATACATATTTTATAAAATTTCATTATTTTTAAACATTACCAAATCTTTACAATATATACATCATAAACTTTCCCTCCGACAGTTCAAAGACCTTAACTAGTACAGAACAATCACTTCATAGTTACATACACATAATAACACTGTATAAACTACTTATAATCGATAATGGTGTTACACCCGTATTTCAAAACACAACCATTCTGTCGCTCTTATCGTGGAGTAATTGCTGTTGTACTCCATTCGATTTCAGTGAGTTTTCATATTACTGAAGAAAGAGGAAACTGTCGTCCGCATGTGTACTTTCACAGCTTCTGGAACTACAAGAACGGCAACCTATGTTTGATTTGCTGTAACAGTGCGTAGGTGTGTGTGTGGGGGTGGGGGGGAGGGGGTCTATGTTTGCGAACCAATGACGGTTACCACAATCTTGAAAGATTTTTGGATGAATAAATAAAAAAACTTAATATATGTAACCAAAATACGAGCCTTATAAACTCAATGATTATTAAGAACAAGCATTGTATAAATTGCGGATTATATACAGGAAATAGCTCCCCTGTGTGATGTGGCAGCTGTTAAACTAAAAATTAGTTATTCTAAATGCCTGCATCAGCGAATATAATAAGATTTTATAATCTTGGAGGAGTGACGTGCTTGCAGATGATATTTATATTCCAGCTGCTGGTTAGTTTGCCATAGCAGACAGCATTTCGTCTCCGAGTGTTATTTCTTTTATAAATGTGTTGGTGACTTCTGATTTATCCCTGTGCGAAATCTATTGTCGGATCCAACATCTGAGTTTCATCTTCCATGTATTTAATTGTTGTCAGAGTTCTAATATCATAACATTCACCATAACACTGACACCTGCCCGTATTATTTCAATTGAAAGCTGGGCAATTATGGAGAATTCGTGGCGTCTTGCGTGAACGATAGATCACTGTTCCACTACAAAAATCCACAACCTGTGGCGTCACATTAACTGCGTGTGTTAACCCAGCTTTAGAGTGACATTGACCTGTGTCCTGTCTTTTGGTGGAAGACGTGTGTTTCCTCATATTGGAAGTAGAATGAACAAAATGCAACCATTTTGTTTGCACTGTATAAATTTCTTATTTTTTCCGTCTGCAGCGCACAAAACAGTGTCGAGTTTTTTCCTGACGGCACTCTTTCTCCTCTGCAGCCCTTTTGAAATTATGCACACTTCATCCCGTAATTTTCGTTCTACATCCTCTACAGTCTCATAAACCACAGCTTCGTTAGAGTCGGTCATTTTCGATCTGTCAGGGCTACACAACACAGCAACATCGTGCACTCAACTTCCTTATTACGTCACTGCTAGAGTTACAATCCCACACGACTCAGGAAGAAGGAATGAGTCGACAAGTACGAAGCGACACCACTGAACCACCTTCTCAGACTGATCATAGTTGCAGAACTACAGCAGGAACGTAGTTACCGGGCATAACACTGAAGAAGTAACAACGGAATCTTGATTTCTACTGAACGCAAGCCCCAACGTTAGATTCGTACTCGCTCCATTTCTGATCTCTAGTGCATGGATGCTGCTTGCATTCTGCACACATACCCTCAGGCTTCGTGTTTAAATGTCCATATTGGAGTCAGCTCGATTGTGGGATCGGGGTCTTGAGTCTCTTCAGTACTGCAGCTGAAATGAGCTGGGGCAGTTCCTTCACGATGGGGAGCATTGTATCCAGGGATTGTTGCAGCATACTCAGCATTTTAGCCAGGTCCTGGTAACCAGTAGTTGTAGTTCTGTCACCAGTAAGTCGGATTCTGTCGGTGATTTCGGGACTTTGTGGTCACGAGCTGCTACTTTCACAGGAAGTCGAGAGCCTTTAGCGGTTCCAGGTTGATTGAAGGTCTTCGTGGTCGACAGAGGCAGGAATCCCGTGGGTTGTGGCACAGGTAGTTCGGTGATTAGTCGTGCTGTGGGTTGAAATGTCCGATTGAAGGGCATGGCTTAAACTATCGTCACTCCCCGTCTTCTTGTGGCTGTGTGGCCTGAGGAGTTCTTGATCCTAGAAGGTGGTTTATTTGAATGCCTCGCATTTTTTGCAGCTGGCGATATGTGCGGGTTTTTGCAGTTGCCGTGGAAAGGTTTTCTATCGTTCTTGCATAGAGTGCACCCCTTTGCTGTAGTGTTCTTTGCAGCATTTTATGCAGCTCACTGGCATGCTACTGTGGCACGCGACGTTATATATCCCCTAGCATCAGAAGCACTGTGGGAGATCACGTCAAGCCCGGAAGTTTTCGTCGGTAGCGTCACATGCCACGATTAACGTGATATGCCAGAGTCGTCAGTTGTGCAAAACGAGAACCGTCGATACTGAAGCGTTTGATCATGGTGCTTCCACCCCGATGACAGCACACTTTATGACCTTGTTGTAATTCTTGTTCTATGGTTTCTAGATTCATGTTGAGAGAGATACCTCTGCAGACGATCTTGAGTGGTTTTTATGGCATCATGGCGAAAGTGTAGCAGACAATTCCACGTCCTGCAATCACGCCAGCAACACAGTGGTGATATTCTACTGAGTGTGGGAATGTTTTACGTGTGTTTTTTTCCAACAGGAAGGGCATCAGGCCCACTCTTCCAAGGAAATTTCAAAATCTTAAAACTAACGCACCGTCCCTCTTTAGACATGCGATAAAATATATATAAATGACCTAGTAGATAGTGTCGGAAGTTCCATGCGGCTTTTCGCGGATGATGCTGTAATATACAGAGAAGTTGCAGCATTAGAAAATTGTAGCGAAATGCAGGAAGATCTGCAGCGGATAGGCACTTGGTGCAGGGAGTGGCAACTGACCCTTAACATAGACAAATGTAATGTATTGCGAATACATAGAAAGAAGGATCCTTTATTGTATGATTATATGATAGCGGAACAAACACTGGTAGCAGTTACATCTGTAAAATATCTAGGAGTATGCGTGCGGAACGATTTGAAGTGGAATGATCATATAAAATTAATTGTTGGTAAGGCGTGTACCAGGTTGAGATTCATTGGGAGAGTCCTTAGAAAATGTAGTCCATCAACAAAGGAGGTGGCTTACAAAACACTCGTTC
Organism: Schistocerca cancellata; assembly: GCF_023864275.1. Lineage (NCBI taxonomy): Eukaryota > Metazoa > Arthropoda > Insecta > Orthoptera > Acrididae > Schistocerca > Schistocerca cancellata. The sequence continues at coordinate 855,658,057 of NC_064629.1, read as the reverse complement.
GACCTATACTTGAGTATTGCTCATCAGTGTGGGATCCGTACCAGATCGGGTTGACGGAGGAGATAGAGAAGATCCAAAGAAGAGCGGCGCGTTTCGTCACAGGGTTATTTGGTAACCGTGATAGCGTTACGGAGATGTTTAACAAACTTAAGTGGCAGGCTCTGCAAGAGAGGCGCTCTGCATCGCGGTGTAGCTTGCTCGCCAGGTTTCGAGAGGGTGCGTTTCTGGATGAGGTATCGAATATATTGCTTCCCCCTACTTATACATCCCGAGGAGATCACGAATGTAAAATTAGAGAGATTAGAGCGCGCACGGAGGCTTTCAGACAGTCGTTTTTCCCGCGAACCATACGCGACTGGAACAGGAAAGGGAGGTAATGGCAGTGGCACGTAAAGTGCCCACCGCCACACACCGTTGGGTGGATTGCGGAGTATAAATGTAGATGTAGATGTAAGATCCAGGAAAAAATAAAAGAAGATGAGAGCCTAGTCTTGTCCTTTCCTAAGAAATCTGCAGGACATTTGTTTTAAGCGATTTAGAGAATCCACGAAGTGTCTCTGTCTGGAAGATAGGACGGTAATTTGAACGCTGTCCTCGCACATGAGGTTCCCGTGTCGTGGCCATACCAAAAACTCCCTCTTTTATTTTCAAGTCGATGCTCGATACACTTTGGACTAGGTCTGTCACTATATTTGAAACGTCCCCTTGGAAAAATTTATGAATGACTGTGCTGATGAACCTCTTACATTATTTGATTTTCAAACAGCTGAGCAGAACTGAAGGTACTCAGACAATTCGCTCTTTACCTATTCTGATCAACACTAAACTGACACACAATATTTTTCGCGCAACGCAATCTGACTTTTAAAAATCCCTACAAAAGAATGGCCCTGGCTAACAATAACCTATACTTTTCATGAATCACTTACCTCACAAAAATCTTCGTTACTCGAACTACTGCAATACAGCGAGCGCCACTACTGCCAGCTAAATAAAAGATTCTAACTACTGAAGGGACTAACTACTGATAGGCGTAGTTAGCAAATTAAAGATTTTGATAAAGAACAAGCAATGTATTTACCTTAATAGTGTTCAAAAGTCATAATATATATAGCAGTTCATGACATCCAGTCTTACAAATTTACTGTCTCTAATGGACACACGTCCAGACCATCCGCTATCAAAACTCCGCCATCTCTCTCCCCACATCCACAACTGCTGGCGGCTCAAATCCAACTGCGCAACGCTACGCGCTGTTAACAGCCAACTGCCCAACACTACAATAGCAAATTCCAACAATGCCACCCAGCCACAGACTGCACACAGCTCAGCCAGTGATTTTTATCCTGAGCGCTACGTGGCGGTGGCGTTACCAATATAAGAACCTAAACAGCCTACTTACATATTTACCAACTCGGCGTCCGACTCGGTGGAGCTGTGGTATCATCAGCATGTGTTAACTAATATGTTCTTATGATACGTTTATCGTGTATATAATAACATATTCACCAGTCTTTTGCAAATGAATGTTTATTATGTCTTTAATAAAATGTGCTTAATTTGATCATACTAGGCGTTATCACTGGTCTATAAAAAGGTTAATTATTTATGAGTATACTGCTTTAGATGGATATTATTTGTTCTTATCAACATTATAAAATTAATTGAAGTAGCAGCTGAAGAAGAATGGTTGTAAATATTGACACTGTTACTTAATTATTATGAATCATAGTAGTGATCTCACACGACCATGTGGAACAACTCAGCTTATATTTATCATGCATTTTTATAGCGTAAAATATGTCAACATGCTGACTACTTGCACTTATGGTCATTAAAATTACAACTCTATGTAGGGTGCATGGAAGAAACATGAAATTGGCATGACGTTTGCTTCATGCTAGAATATGTAAATACTTAGCGTATCAGCAGAACCGCACAAAGTGGATAGAAGTAAAGTCTGTCGTGTCTGTAGGTGAGCGAGGTAGCACAGACACTTCTACATTTATTAAGTAGTTAATGCATGAGAATATTTATTTACAAGATAAAAGTATTTATAAATAACGTTTATATTCTTCATACTAACTTTTCCATATAGTCTCAGTCCAGTGCTGTTAACCACGGGCTAGCTGTGACAATTTAGAATCACATGCTAGCTGTTACGAGTTTAGTAGCGCTGATCTATGTCCGTGTATTCTCACTGCTATGAGTCTCCTGTAAACTGGAGCGGAGCTTAAAATGACGTGCAGTGGGTTACATTTGCGAGCAGTGAGTCGAAGCGAAGGCGGTGTCCACTGATGGCGTCCGTTGCCCCACCCACTGGAAGACGGCGAACTCTGGAGAGAGCGAGGTTCGTGCGTGTGGGCCAGCGGCCTCCTCTTCTTCCGCGGCGATGTGTGCGGCGCGCGGCGCGCTGCGTGCGGTCGATAAAGACAACGTCGATATCGCAACGTCATCTACATATTTTTTCCTTTATTGCCGTTTCGTCCCCCTCGCCCTGCATGTGCAGGAGGTGAGCTGCCAGCTGCTACACTCAACCCGCGCTGCAGCTGAGGGACAAGTAACAAAATATTCAAATATGTGTGAATTCCTAAGGAACCAAACTGCTTAGTTCATCGGTCCCTAGACTTACACACTACTTATGGGGGGGTAGGACGTCAAACGGGCCGACTTCGAGAAGGAGAGGCACCACAGGACATTTTCATTTGCACTGTCTATACTTTTACAAATAAATCCCTAAGACTTTGTCAGCATGACCAAGAAGGAATCAGGATTCACACTCCTAGTAGTGGAAGTTCAAAAACACGAAAAAATAATATTTTTTAAATGTGAAATTTTATGAATTTCTTCACTTACTGTTGGCTGCATTTGTTGCTATAGGTACACTTTTCTTCATAAGTAAGAGAGATTCTTCGATGAATTTTGCACAGCTTACAAACCATACTTACAGGTGTATGAAACTCTAGAATTTATTTAAGCTATGGAAAAATGAATGGGCTGTTAAGTTATAAACTTCGTGTTTAGAGAAAACTCGAATTTTATAGTTAAATATCTCAATTTTTACCACAGTTTTTAACAGAATTGGGAAATTCTAGAGTTTCATACACCTGTAAGTATGGTTGGTATCCTGTGCAAAATTCATCGAAGAATCTCTCTTACTTATGAAGAAAAGTGTACCTACAGCAACAAAATGCAGCCAATGCCAAGTGAAAAAATGATGAAATTTCACACGTAAAAAAATTGTTTTGTTATGTTTTTGAACTTCCTCTGCTATGAGTGAGAATCCTGAATCCTTCCTGGTCATGCCAACAAAGTTTTATGAATTTATTTGTGAAAGTATAGATAGTGTAAATTAAAGTGTCCTCTGCTGCCTCTCCTGCTCCAAGTCGGCCCGTTTCACGTCCTACCCCCCCCCCCCCCCCTTAAACTAACTTATGCTATGGGCAACACACACACCCATGCCCGAGGGAGGATTCGAACCTCCGGCGGGAGGATGATGATGATGATGATGATGATGTTTGGTTTGTGGGGCGCTCAACTGCGCGGTTATCAGCGCCCGTACAATTACCCAATCTTTGCTCAGTCCAATTTCGTCACTTTCCTGGATGATGATGAAATGATGAGGACAACACAAACACCCAGTCATCTCGAGGCAGGTGAAAATCCCTGACCCCGCCGGGAATCGAACCCGGGACCCCGTGCTCGGGAAGCGAGAACGCTACCGCGAGACCACGAGCGGCGGACCCGGCGGGAGGGGCCACGCAGTCCGCGACATGGCGCTTCTAACCGCGCGGCCCCTCCGCGCAACGGACAAGTAACACTGGGACGAAAGTAAAGTAAATCAAAGATTGGATGTTTACAAGCGAATTTAAAAACTTGTAAGGTGAAATTAATGGATCATTTTACATGGAAGTACTTAATTTTTTTCAATTTCAGTCCAAACCAGGAATAATAAAATGGTAAAACTAAAACAATAAAAATACATTGAAAAAATTTAAAATAATTTAAAACTTTTGTCTTCAAAAGAGGCACTTCACTGTCATTAAAACCTGAAGGACCTGTCCTGTGTAAGTTAGGCAGTTGTCAAAGGGGAAAAATGATGGACATTGGGAAGTGTAAACATAAGGATGGAGGATTCACGTCCACGTACGTCAGGAGAGGCTCTCGCAGGCAGCAGTCTAGGTTCGAGGCGTCATTCCTAAAACACGAAAATACACTAGAGGATAGCGTTGATCACGAAAGTGAAGTCGGTTTTGGTGACGGTGATGCATGCCTGTTTTGACGTGAATGGTATTACGAGCTCCACCAGTCGTCTGAGTAGGAATGATGGATTCACAGTTGTGAGTCTTGTTAACGATAGAAAACTTTTGTCCTCGGTGCAACACTTCATAGTGATGTTTGAGTCGGAAGCAGAATGCCGAGAGTGAAATAGATGCAACAAAATGATGTCTCGACGACCATATAATAATTCCGTTGGCGAAGCGTCGTGAAAAGACATCGTGCGAAAGGTGCTGAGAAACAACAACGAAGCATTTTCCCTCGAGTGCAAAGGACGAAGTTTGGACATCTGAGCTTTCAATGTGCGAACGAAACGTTCGGCTTCTCCGTTTGACTGAGGAGAGAACGGAGCCGTTCGGATGTGTTCTATTCCAGGATGAAAATGATTGTCAGTGGCAAGGCTTCTAAACAAAGGGATAGCCACTGAATGCATCAACGATAAATAACAACCTTATGTTCCAGAAAGGACCAGTAAAGTCGATTTGCATGTGTTGTCGAGGACCCTCAGGTGAAGGCCAGTTGAAAAATTCTTGGCGCTGCGCTGCCTGATGGTCCACGCATGCGTGGGCGTGTGCAGTCATCTGTTCGATCTGGTTTTCAAGTCCGAGTGACGAACATCGCTGGCGTGCTAGCCGCTTAGTGCTAAGGATTCCTCAGTATGTTCTCTGTAGCAGTATACAAACATGTTGCTGCAATGATGTGGGAACCATAACTCGCATTTGTTCACAAGGCGTATGCAATGGAATTTGACAACTCCGAAGAGAAGGGCTGTTGCATTGAGAACGGCATTTTTGTACTACTTCAACTCAAACTGATTTCGGATTTCGAGGTCAACCCATCGAAAGCAGTATTTGAGCAATCGTAGTGACCGATCGTGTTGAGTAGCTTGTGCGTTCCGCTGGTAATCAATGTGCAAATGTTTCAATGCTTGTGAATCTGATTTAGAGACAAGAAGCTTCTGATTCATTGAATTCCATATCACCTTACATAGATAAGCGAGACAGAGTGTCTGCGTTTGCATGCACTGCCATAGAGTAACAAAGTATTTCATACCGGTAATTTGAAAGGAGTGATCGACGTTGCAGCTTCTGCGCTGTACGATCAGGCAATTTTTTTGCCGGATGAAAAAGAGCAGCCAACGACTTATGATCCATCACGAGAACACATTTTGTACCAGGCAGGTATTGATGAAACTTTGTCACGCCACGTGTGATGGCTAAGACTTCTTTTTCCAGCTGACTGTAGTTGACTTGGCGTTGTTCAATGTCTTAGGCGTGAATGCTATGGGGCATTCAATGTTTCCAGTCTTGTGAGGCGATGCAAGCACTACTGGTCTCTGATGACTGACGACTAAGTAAGGCTTTTTTCTAGATTTGAAATGTTTATTCACAGTATCCTGTTCACTGGCAAGGAACATTTTACGACGGAGGCGATACGAAGGAGCAGCAGATTTGCACTGCGTTCGGAATGAATTTGATATATTAGGTTAGTTGTCCAAGAACAGCTTGCAGTACTTAAACATTTGTGGGAGAATCTCTGAATGGCATCTAAACGCTAAGTTGATGGACGGGCGACGTGGACGCCAATGAGGTGGCCCACATATTCAATTTCGGGGTTGAAAAATGAACATTTCTGTAAATAACACTTGAGTCCTGCTACAGTTAAAACATGAAAAAGAGATTCTAAGAGTTGGAGATACTGTTCCAGTCTTTATCCGGACACAATGATGTCATCCAACTAATATGAACTGGACGGAACTGCATACGAAACTTGCTATTGTGATTTAAGGAAGAAAGTCTGATTATCCCTTAACCTCATATGTGTTACGACAGCTGACGTGTGAAAGGTTCAAATGGCTCTGAGCACTATGGGACTCAACATCTTAGGTCATAAGTCCCCTAGAACTTAGAACTACTTAAACCTAACTAACCTAAGGACATCACACACACCCATGCCCGAGGCAGGATTCGAACCTGCGACCGTAGCAGTCCCGCGGTTCCGGACTGCAGCGCCAGAACCGCTAGACCACCGCGGCCGGCACGTGTGAAAGGCTCCATTTGTTCTGGGAATGCCTTACACGCGAGGTGTCTTATCGCCTTCACCGTCCTGAGTGACATGTATAGATGTTCAATGATTCGAACAACCTGCAGTCTTCTAAAGAAGTCTGTGGCCGGCCGCGGTGGCCGAGCGGTTCTAGGCGCTTCAGTCCGGGACCGCGCGACTGCTACGGTCGCAGGTTCGAATCCTGCCTCGGGCATGGATGTGTGTGATGTCCTTAGGTTAGTTAGGTTTAAGTAGTTCTAAGTTCTAGGGGACTGATGACCTCAGATGTTAAGTCCCATAGTGCTCAGAGCCATTTGAACCATTTTTGCCCCCTGTGCAGATAGCGGTACACAAACCGTGTAGCGAGGAACTGTGGAACTGATACTATTTAGCTAAGTACTTCGTTCTCCTCTTGTTCAGGGACGCCACTTGTATTTATTTTATCAGAACACGAGAAACTGCAAGTTACAAATATTTTTCGCCGCTTTTAACAAGTCTCACGTTATTTACATATTCACAACATTTATCTTGCGACTCCATTAATTGATCACAATTTAGTAATTATTAAACTGATCTGTTGCACATTTATATGTAAAACTAACATGGAACTGACCTCACCAAAGCATCTGCCCTCTATGGCTGCCCACTCCGATCTGATTAGGCTGCCCCACAACTTCCCTTGGGAGCCCGCTATAGGCAGAGCACGGTAGACACTCGAAGAGCTTCGACTGCCTTTTCGTTTAGCTTTTGTTTTTAGTTCAACGTGTAATTCTGACTTTCGAAATAAGTAGGCGATAGCTTACTATTTATAGATACGTTTTCCAGAATGAAAAGTACGTTTAATTCACCGTTATTGAAATATTAATGAGAGAATGTTAGGATTTTGTAGTGCAGCCGCCTAACGTATCAGTCAGTCACATTGACTGACTACGTTTCCGGCGGCCTTTCTCAAAAGGATGGTACTATCTGCTACTAATACCTCACACCACTGATTGCACCAAATGCATAATTTTGCAACAGCTACTGCTTTGAGAAAGGAATGTAGTAGCTAGACATGATGGCTACTAAAGCCCGAAATATGACACACCTCCTTCCTTCTGAAAATTACAAAGAAAGGCATGTTCCCGAAGAAAACACTGAGTATGAAAATAATTGAGTTTAATACATTTTGAATGAAGTTAAAATGAGTATCTGTCAGCATTCATGCTATCCTCTTAATGTGATATTTTGATATAAAGTGATTTACCACGAATTAGTAATGGTCATTAAAAATTTTATAATAAGAAAATGCTATTCTCAATGCAGGATAAAAATACCATCTGCCATTAAGGAACTTCTTTTACTCCCTTTTAAATTGTTTCAAAATGGTGTCTTCAACAGTAATACTATAACATTTACATCATATCTGGAGTAGTTATAAACTTCTTAATGTAGTATTTGGTTTACTTTATTGGCAAAATACATATTTACAACACAGTTCTTTTAGTTAGCTTACTACATACCGTAATACATAATAGTTTTAATTATGTTTCATATTAAGAACGTAGCTTTCTAAACATTGTAATATAATTTTATCTGAGAAGCTATTCAATATAATGACCAGAGTTTGTTGGATTCTGTTGTTACATGTATCCAAAAAATTTCAAAGTTAAATGTTATTTAGTATTTCAGCTATAAGGGATACGAATCAAGAAAACGTGACATGTTAGAAATGAGCGGTATACATTGCTAATGCATTTTTCGTACACTTTCTGTTGTATTATTGTAAACAAAGAGTCACCAGCAAAGTAGGTGGTTCCTTCTATTGATGAATGGTGATGTGTCTTCTCTAACCTGAGCATTCTCCTTCTTTTCTTGCCTGTTTTCTTGTCCGCCCCCGGTAGCTGAGTGGACATCGCGACAGAATGCCGGGTTCGATTTTCTCCGCTCAGGGACCGGGTGTTCTGTTGTCCTAATCATTATCATATCATCCCCATCGACGCGCAAGTCGCCGAAGTGGCGTCAAATCGAAAGACTTGCACCCGGCGAACGGTCTGCCCGACGGGAGGCCCTAGTCACACGACATTTACACCTCTTTTCTTGTTTATAGCTTTCTTTTTTCTGCTTCGCACTGTATTTACTTGGTCCCAAGCAAATCCATAAAACTTTCCACGCTCAGTTCCTGATTGCTTAATTACTTCCTGTCTACCTTTAATACCTTTTATGAGGTTATCTGCAGTTTTCAAAACCTGTGGCCCCATACTCATTATACCACACACTACTCCTGACATTAGACAGTTATAAAATGAGCATGCTAAACAATTCTGTAACCTAATCCTGATACACTATTTTTATCAAAATTTATATTTTCATCACATGTGTAGCGGAAGCATCTTTTAGTTTCAGCAAACATTACTCTTACGTCCACAACAATATTGGCTGTAGCATCAGTAGAGTCCGAAGCACGTAAAACTGCCCTGTGTTGAAGAAATTGTTTGTTTCGAAGCATTTACATTATTATTTTCACAGATTTCTTTGGTTGAATGTACAGCATCGCTCAAAAGTGTTTGTCAGAGATAATAAACTCGGAACACAAGTTCTTTTGGAGGAAATTTAAATGAAATTACTTAATTACCGAATCTTTATAATGTCTTCTGTATTTTCCTTGGCATGTTATACACTTCCAATCTTTGCATCAATAATAAAACACTAATTAACAAAATACTTAGGCTCAAAAGTATTTTGTTTCTTTAAACAATAGTGAATTCTTCACCAGTGATGTTCTTCGGTTAATACTGGGTTGCAAAGCCCTTTACGTGTAATACTGCTGCACACTTGGATGGCATAGACTTCGTGAGATTGGCCAATTGCGAATGAGGTATCTTCTTCCATTGTTCATACAATTCTTTGTAGAAAGCCTCCTTGTTTGTACAGTTTTGTTGGTAAACACGTCTATCCAGCTACCCCCAACCATGTTCTATGGGGTTTGAGTCTGGACTTTTGGCTTCACCATTCCAATACCTTTACTCTGTGCTGCTACTTAACTGTCTTCACATGGTTGTAAGTGTACTTCGGATCGTTGTCACGCTGTCATTGGCAATTAAGAGGCATATTTCGTCTTCTGTGGGGTATCATATGGTCTGTTGATATTTCACCATACTGCAGACTATCCATTACCCCATGAATTTCGACGAAAGGACTTACACCACTTCATGATAACCAGCCCCACACCTCCTTGCTTCTTAGAGGATACTTGGTACTTCCTGTCATTCCGCTTGTTTTTCAGCCGTTGAACGTACTATATCCTGTCTGAGAAGAAGAAATTAAACTTGCTTTCATCACTCCATAGAATTTTTGAGCAATCTTCAGTGGCCGATGAAGCATACGTCTTAGCAATCTATAGCCTCGCCTTCCTATTATTCACACTTGTCATGGGTTTTCGAGAATGTCGCCTGTAATTCATATCTGTAGTTCCAAAGCGACGTTTAACTGTCAAGACATGGACCTTCACCCCGTATTTTAGCTGTAAATCATCACGTATTAACTGGACTGACTTTTTGGGATTAGCCGTCGATTTCCTTCGGATGATCCTGAGTTTGGCGTTGACTCAGTGCGACAGCTCGTCTGAAATCTGCTACTTATGAAGTCCTAGGAAACACTGTTTACGGCTAAAGCCCATGCTTAACTGCACTCAGCAATTAATACATGTAATCTCGGCGAGGTCAAGCAGTCTCCTGTCTGAACAACTACTTTGTTTTGATCCCACGTATATACAAACTCGCCTACCAACCTACTAGCTCAACTACAAAAAATCTTTGAATGATGCTGTATATTCTTATACTGATACCCACGAAAAGACCATTTCTTGGTCGTATAGGACACTTTATTCCTTCCATGATCATTCATAAAACGCTTACAATAAAGTAAATATACGACTTGTTTAAAAAAATAAGCAAATGTTATCAATTTACTTCACGAAAGATGGCTGCAAGTACGTGAAATCCAGATTAAAGACTAATGAATACACGTGTAAGATATTTAGTTTCTAAACTGTATATAACAGTATGAGAAATCTGAAGAAAAGGAAACTTATACTCAAGGAAAATTCAAAGTTACTTTCGGGGGTCGTGGCTCTCGACGGGCAGACTGGAGGGCATTGCTTTAGTATTTAATCTATAACGTGATATATTATAGATACTGTAATAATTGTTTCACCAAAGCAATCCTAAACATTTGGGGCTAAAAATCAACTTGTTGGAGATCTTGAGCAGTACCTCTCGCTTTAATAATAATAATGGCCCTTTCGGATTTGCATTTAATAAAACGGTTAATACTAGTTACACTATTTGCATTATACTACTCTTATAAGTTGTGAACAGTGTATTAGTAACCTATTGTTTGATTTATTGCTGGAAATACGCTTGTTCTGAAAAAAACATGAAACAAATTCTTACAAGAATTAGTCAGCTATCGGCATATTGCCGTCCTTTCAGCTATATTTTTAAAAGAAAAAACACTTGCATCGTTCAGATGGGTTTACACTCTCGTCACCACTTATATATCGGTCCATTGCCGTCCTTTTCGTAGTTCAAACTTCCTTACGTGAAGCAGAGATTTCACTTAACAGAGTAAATATCTACATTTCCTACAGGCACACTGCTGTCCTCTAAATTTGTAAACAAGAAAAATTTGTATAATTTCGATGTCTTTGCACACTTATGACAACTTACATATCGTCGCATTTACGTCCTTTAAATACATCCTAACATTTTTTTGTATCATACAGATGTCCACTTAATATAATAAGAAAAAACCTGTGTGCATATTTCATAATGACGTGCAGATGAAGGACTTTGCACTCACACAGCTGCGATGAGCAGATGCAGACAGCCAACAACAGCAACACTTAGGCTTGATTCCGTTGACTGGAATGTGTCTGCACATTGAATAACTTCAGATTTACCTGAAACGCTCACATGATTACGTTACACGTGACTGCATTATTGTCTTAGCTTCCTTTATCCGTGGCTGTTTGAGATCTAAACACTCCTACTCTTCGTTCAGTACGACGGCAGTCCTCGTAACACTTTCCGACAGTGCTTGCCCGTTAGCAACTAGATGTCACTTATAACATGTTACGTCCATGACCCACGCTGCTACCCAGCGCGTCCTCTTTCGTAATTCAGTCTGACAGGGGTCTAGACGTTGTATCAGCTGTTTCATTCTCCAACATTAAATCTAATGCCTTAGTCGTTATTTCAAAAGTATCTCTGAGTAACTATGTTCCCTAATAAGTCTTATTTCATAATTAAATCGCAGTAAGTGTCACATATTTCTCGAATACTGATTATTTACTCTTTAGTTTCGACCAGAGCAGTACTGTGCACGTTTAGAGATACAAAAGCGATCCAAAAATACTTTGAGAGAACACTAGTAGTAGTTTGGTTACCTTAAATATAGACCAATACTCAGTTATAATCACATTGCTTCACTCGATGTTATGAGTTCCTTAGCCTTTGTTACTCGTGTTTTATTGTTGTCGTTTTCAGCATTGCCCGCGGAACTAATTTCGTGTTTATGTTGTATGTCTATCAACTTTAAGTATTATAATGCGCTCTGGGACTGATTATGTTTATTATAGTTATGCATGTGCCTTGTTTTCCTATTGTTTTGGTGGTGTGCATAACCTTACTTTGTCTCTTCATCTCATGTGGCCTCATACCTAATTTTACGTCTATCATGTTTACGTACTTTGTGTTCTCATAACTTCTTGTTGCCAGTACCGCTTCTAATGTGTAAGTAACATGTGTCTACTTCATCGTATATCATGAACTATTGGCAAAAACAACTTGGCCTATTAACATTTTTCCTCTTGCTTAAGTAATTGGCCTACTTAACTGTCGCCAATACCATAAACCATTGGCCGACTCACATGTCGCCTCCCTCATGTCAGACACCTTAAGTAATTGACCAACTTACCTTCTTTCGCCTACTAATTATCCTCACTTGCCAATAAACCTCACTCGCAGGACCATCTCTTGCTTATCCATTTATAATCAGTTTTTTTCCCTCGGAAACCACTTCGCTTCTTATTCATACTGTAAAGTATAACATTTATCTATTTAGTGTGCACAACCTTCATTTATCCCGAGACGCCGTACAAGCTGTTAGCTTTGTCTCGCCTCCTAATTCTCCATCTTAATTCGTCCAATGCACTTACCTAATTCAGCGCAGTCATTTTCTTCTGCTGCTAATTCAAACTATTAAGCAGCTTGATATTATTATTCACCTATTCCATTCTAAAAACCCAATACATCACGTGTTAAAAATCTATTTTGGCACTTTAATATTTGGTGTCGATGCTTGTTATTTGATCTGAATAAAGTATGAGTGTTTCTTAATGGAGCGCTATAATGTGTTGTCTTTTCTTCTTGTCTGTGACTTCTTGTATTATGGCCTATCCCTATATTGTCAGTTTTCTTTTGTTTACTTATCTTTACCAGTGCTTTGCAGATGTTCGTTGCCGCGCGGAGTTGCCTCATCCCGTATAGACGAATGCAGTCTAACTTTGATAAGTTTTGCTAGCGGTCTTTGACAGAAGCTGGCTGTCAGGTCTACGTTTATTGATATTTTAAATCCATTGAACTTCGGTACAGACCCTTGTAGTATCTTATACCTTTCCATTTGTGGTATAATAGCTTTTTCGCCTTCTAACCTTTTGTTCATTAATGCTTTAGCTCTCCCTCTGTTTTGTGGGCTCCAAGACCAATTTAGATTCAAGAACACTTATACGAATGCAGTGTATGTTTTGCATGTGTTAATGACTTTATTTCCCCAAGAAACTACTTCTCCTGAGAATCTGCTGCCGACTCACATTATTTTCTGTTGTTCTGCCCAGTGTGTAGGAATAATGCCTTCAAATTGTCGAACCAAAGTAACTGGATGTAGTTTCCCATTAATAGAGACATGATGAAATTTACATACGTTTAGATAATCTGCTGTATCATTAACATGAATGTAACCTTTCCTTTTTTCATGTCTGTACCACATTTGGAATTTTTGCTTAAAGTTACTATTTTCTGTACTTGGTTAGTCACTCTAATTACTTTAGGAAGCTCTTCCCCCTTTTGTTCAATTTCTTTCAGTCTGCTTTGATTCGTATTTCTATCGCCTTTACAACTGGATGCTATATGTGAAATCTTACGACTAAGTACATCATTTAATTTGTTCAGTTGCTGCTTATGTCTATCATCACATACTTCATCTGTCTTAATTTTCCTCTTTTTCATTTGACTATCATTATTACTTATATGGTGAATTACATCATCCTGAATCTGCAAATCACTAGTTATCTCTTTGACCATAGTGTCAGCGTTTTGCAAGATTTTAACCTTGCAATCATATAATTTCCTATCCCATTCTTTTGTTTCTTGACTTACTCCCTTGACATCTGCCTCTGTTTTAGCTTCACGTTTTGCAATCTTTTGATCTAGAGCACTAAAATTATTGTTTATGTCCCCGAGTTACTCTGTAATTTCCTTTAACACCGTATTGATTTAGTTTTTAGTTTTTTGTAACCCCTTTTAAGTTTCTTCTTTAGTTTCTTTTAGCCCTTTGTTAATTTCTTTTATATGTAATTTTCACACATCATACCTTCCTCATCACTGGTTTCCCTTTCTTTATTATCTACTGGTGGCCAAGTATCAGACGATGCAATACCATGACTTAACTTACTTAGTTATTCTGTCGACTCATTGATAATGTTTCATTTTCCCTGGAGTTGTCATTCCAAACGAACGCGAAGGAACTTGTCCCCCTCCTTGCAGCGGTGTACCGTAGGTTTCTAGAAGAGCGTAGCGTTCCAAAGGATTGGAAAAGGGCACAGGTCATCCCCGTTTTCAAGAAGGGACGTCGAACAGATGTGCAGAACTATAGACCTATATCTCTAACGTCGATCAGTTGTAGAATATTGGAACACGTATTATGTTCGAGTATAATAACTTTTCTGGAGACTAGATATTTACTCTGTAGGAATCAGCATGGGTTTCGAAAAAGACGGTCGTGTGAAACCCAGCTCGCGCTATTCGTCCACGAGACTCAGAGGGCCATAGACACGGGTTCCCAGGTAGATGCCGTGTTTCTTGACTTCCGCAAGGCGTTCGATACAGTTCCCCACAGTCGTTTAATGAACAAAGTAAGAGCATGTGGACTATCAGACCAATTGTGTGATTGTATTGCTGAGTTCCTAGATAACAGAACGCAGCATGTCATTCTCAATGGAGAGAAGTCTTCCGAAGTAAGAGTAATTTCAGGTGTGCCGCAGGGGAGTGTCATAGGACCGTTGCTATTCACAATATACATAAATGACCTTGTGGATGACATCGGAAGTTCATTGAGGCTTTTTGCAGATGATGCTGTGGTGTATCGAGAGGTTGTAACAATGGAAAATTGTACTGAAATGCAGGAGGATCTGCAGCGAATTGACGCATGGTGCAGGGAATGACAATTCAATCTGAATGTAGAAAAGTGTAATGTGCTGCGAATACATAGAAAGATAGATCCCTTATCATTTAGCTACAAAATAGCAGGTCAGCAACTGGAAGCAGTTAATTCCATAAATTATCTGGGAGTACGCATTAGGAGTGATTTAAAATGGAATGATCATATAAAGTTGATCGTCGGTAAAGCAGATGCGAGACTGAGATTCATTGGAAGAATCCTAACGAAATGCAATCCGGAAACAAAGGAAGTAGGTTACAGTACGCTTGTGCGCCCACTGCTTGAATACTGCTCAGCAGTGTGGGATCCGTACCAGATAGGGTTGATAGAAGAGATACAGAGGATCCAACGGAGAGCAGCGCGCTACGTTACAGGATCATTTAGTAATCGCGAAAGCGTTACGGAAATGATAGATAAACTCCAGTGGAAGACTCTGCAGAAGAGACGCTCAGTAGCTCGGTACGGGCTTTTGTTAAAGTTTCGAGAACATACCTTCACCGAGGAGGCAAGCAGTATATTGCTCCCTCCTACGTATATCTCGCGAAGAGACCATGAGGATAAAATCAGAGAGATTAGAGCCCACACAGAAGCATACCGACAATCCTTCTTTCCACGAACAAGACGAGACTGGAATAGAAAGGTGAACCGATAGAGGTACTCAGGGTACCCTCCGCCACACACCGTCAGGTGGCTTGCGGAGTATGGATGTAGATGTAGATGTAGATGTAGAACACTTATTTCTGATAAGGTATCACATACACCGTGTTTACATTATCATTATTCGCCACTAAATCTACGTTTTCACTCTCATCATTATTATTTAAAGCTGCATTTTAAGTGAAATCATTCGTGGTTACTTCAGAACTCTCGGTGAGACAGCTGGTAATTGTATTCATTGTCTCATATCCATCCTTAAGGTTTGAATCTGTATTTTCACTTGAGTCATTCATGTCTAAATTACTGGTTCATTAAATCGGTATCTGGAGTCACTACCGATTAGTAGTATCTGATATACTGGATCCTCACTACTACTGTGAGATGGCACTCCTCTGTTTCTGACAGCGCATCTCAGTTCTCTTTCCTCACACATTTTATCGAAGTGAATATCATCTAAACAGAATTTATTATGAAAATTATTGTTATATTAATCCACACAGTGAAAATGTAACTACTTTTGAACTTGCAGTGCCGGCCGCAGTGGCCGAACCGTTCTAGGCGCGTCAGTCTGGAACCGCGCGGCCGCTACGGTCAGAGGTTCGAATCCTGCCTCGGGCATGGATGTGTGTGATGTCCTTAGGTTAGTTAGGTTTAAGTAGTTCCAAGTTCTAGGGGACTGATGACCTCAGATGTTAAGTCCCATAGTGCTCAGAGCCATTTGAACATTTGAACTTGCAATGCCTCGATCTTTACAATTAATGGACATGTACTACGATACGCGATCGTAACACCTGTGCTAATTTCTCTTCCTCGACGCACCACCGCTGTACACTGCGCCGCTGGCTGCAGCTTCGTTGAAGCAGTGTGCCGAAGACAGGACTTTTGTCGAGGCCTGTGCTGGTAACAGCGCTTTCCGCTGCTTGCTGCCGACGCACTTGGTGGTGGTCGCCTTGCTGCTCTCCGCGTTGTGCCGTCTCGTAGTACGACGACTCTTGAAGCGATGCTTTTACATAATGCCATAAACCGTGCACATAAATTATTTATTTTATCGCCATTTGTTGCGCATTTAGCACTCTCCATCACGACTACTAAAGAAATGAATTTTTCTGGCATCAGTCAGCACAGCTCAAGCAAAGCTAAAAAACAGTTCTGATTCTACTTACAACAGTTCTCTGACATTGAGACTGTTTATAAATAACTTCTCTGCTACCAGTCATGATTTTCTTTTGTTAGTGTTTTACACACCACGTTTCGGGAAATGATTCCCATTTTCAAGTGTATTTTCTCTTTGCACTATGCCATTTTTACGCAATGTTTTCGATGTGTAAGGTTCTCCTTTCTTTTGTTGACTTAACGTTTTCTTATCGTCCATCTGTGCAGAGTCTCACACACGTTAAACATCACACTCAGCTTTCAGTGAACAGTATATAACGAAGGTAAGTTACATAAACAAAGAGTTACATCTTTGTAGGAATAACTTACATAAACAAATAGTTACGTCTATGTAACTGTTTGTTTATGTAAGTTATTCTCGATGTGTACTGCACACTGAGAATTGTGTGTGAAGTTTAACATGCGTGAGACTCTGCACAAATGGACCACAAAAGAACTTAAAGTCGTCAAAACAATGCAGAACCTCCCACATTGAAAACATGACGTAAAAATGGCATAGTACACAGAGAAAAATATTCTTGAAAATGGGAATCGTTTCCCGAAACACATCGTGTAAAATACGAATAAAAGAAGATCGTGACCGGCAGCAGAAAAGTTATAAATAAACAAACCCACTGTTTTCACAGTCGCTGGCTTTAAGAAAACATTTACAACGGACAAACTCAGTTCTCTGACAGTTCTGCAGTCATTTACTAGCGTTTTGATCACTTTCGACTTCTCGCATTTTTTTCTGCGATTATTTTACAGTATTCTCACTAATAATTTGAAGCCTGTGTTCAGAAGTGTGGATCACAGGCTAGTAGTTACAATGTATAATCACTAGCTAGCTGTTATAAGATTATTAGTGTCGTACTAGGTCCTTCTATTCTCACCGCGAGCCTCTGGGGCGGAGCTCGTAGTGCGGCATCTTAATAAGACGTGCCGAGGGTTGCATTTGCGTGCAATGAGTCGAAGCGTAGATAGCGTCCTCTGGTGGCATCAGTGATGGTACTCATCGGAAGACGGCAAGCACTGGAGAGAGCAAGACTCGAGCGGTTGTGCTTGTAGGCTGTTCAAAACTCCCGTCTTCTGCGGCGAAGAGTGCGGTGCGCAACGTCATCTACCTCTTTTTTTTCTTTTTCTTTATTGTCATTTCATCCCCCACGTGCCATATGAGTGAGAGAATGCTGTCAGAGGTGCATTCAAACTGCTCTTTAGCCAAGCGACAGGTGACAGTAAGTAAGACAAATAAGAACTAAATTAAAGATTGGACTCCTTGTAAGTGAATATCAAAAATTTGAAAGGTGAGATAGCAGAAGATTTTATATAAATGAAACTTAATTTTCTTGTTTTTAATTTAAAACAGGAATAATAAAGAGGTAAACGAAAACAATAAGAATACATTTAAAATATTTAAAACGGGAAGAAAAACACTGATCTTACCAAGAAGCAATTTATTGTCACTAAAGCTTGAGAGATCTTGCTTGGGAAAGTTCGTCTGTTGTTAAAGGGGTACGCTGAGGAGCGTAGGAGGCTGTAGGCATAAGAATGAAGGACCGATGGGACGTATCGATGGAAAAGGAATGGATGTAGGGAGACAGGAAGGGAAGAGTACTTGGTACTGTTAGTAAAGCCAAAATCTTAAGAGGAAATAGGGAGTACAAAAATAAGGGAGGACGTAGAAAAGGGTTAGGGAAAGATGGGGAGGGAAGGAGAAGGGAGCCCTGATTTCTAATGTTACTTTAGATATTAAACTGACATTTATACTATTGTTAACTATTATCATTAGCAAAGGCTGTGCAGTGATTCATAACAAGTGAGTTACTATAAATGGTTCAGATGGCTGTGAGCACTGTGGGACTTAACATCTGAGGTCATTAGTCCTCTAGAACTTAGAACTACTTAAACCTACCTAACCTAAGGACATCGCACACATCCATGCCCGAGGCAGGATTCGAACCTGCGACCGTACCAGTCGCACGGTTCCGGGCTGAAGCGCCTAGAACAGCTCGGTCACCGCGGTCAGCAGTTACTATAAATGTCATTAATAATTTATAGTGCGTAATATTTTATCTCTGTAAGTACACGAGCGCAGTTTGACCTGACGAGATGGCCGATTCACGTGCGACATATTTATATTACTCTCAGTGTCCGAAAGCGTTCTCTAGGGCAGTGGGTCACTGCGTGTGGCAAGACAGATTCTGTAAGATTCCCTACGTGTCACCCTGACATGACAGCAGAATGTTACTCACCGACAGAGGTGCTCCCAGCGACAATACAAGAGATAAAAAACACCGTTGGCTTTTCAGATGTGTCCCAGTTCTGTGTACAACATCATGATGAATATATCAAGGCGTGAAGGGTCTGAAGTAAAGGAACGTCGTCAGCTTGCATTTATCAACGTCACACGGCCCCAAAGCCTAGTGTGATAGCATGGGGTGCCACCTTTGGTACGCGTAGATGGTCATTTGAACAGAAGCATTTAACCTGATCGCAGCGACGTTGGTTGCCGCCTCGTGGCGTTGCGGGCACGTGAGACTGTAACAAAAGTATGCGTTGCGCAGTTGGAGTTGAGCCGCCAGCAGTGGTGGATGTGGGGAGAGAGATGGCGGAGTTTTGAAAGTTTGTAAAAAATGGTTGGCAATGAACTGCTATATATATTATGACTATAAAGGTAAATACATTGTTTGTTCTCTATCAAAATCTTTCATTTGCTAACTATGCCTATCAGTAGTTGGTGCCTTCCGTAGTTAGAATCTTTTATTTAGCTGGCAGTAGTGGCGCTCGCTGTATTGCTGTAGCTTGAGTAACGAAGATTTCTGTGAGGTAAGTGATTTGTGAAAGGTATAGGTTAATGTTAGTCAGGGCCATTCTTTAGTAGAGATTTTTGAAAGTCAGATTGCGTTGCGCAAAAAATATTGTGTGTCAGTTTAGGCACAGTCATGTATACATTTTTCTAAGGGGACGTTTCATAAAAATTTGTACATGACTGTGCTTAACCTGACACACAATATTTTTAGCGCAACGCAATCTGACTTTCAAAAATCCCTACAAAAGAATAGCCCTGACTAACATTAAACTATACCCTTCACAAATCACTTACCTCACCAAAAATCTTCGTTACTCGAACTACTGCAAAACAGCGAGCGCCACTACTGCCAGCTAAATAAAAGATTCAAACTACGGAAGGCACTAACTACTGATAGGCATAGTTAGCAAATGAAAGATTTTAATAGAGAACAAACAATGTATTTACCTTAATATTCATAATAGACATCCAGTCTTACAAATTTCAAAACTCCGCCATCTCTCTCCCCACATCCACCACTGCTGGCGGCTCACCTCCAACTGCGCAACGCTACGCGCTATTCACATCCAGCTGCCGCTGCCCAACACTACAATGGCAGACAACAATGCAAACTAGCCACAGACTGCACACAGCACAGCCAGTGATTTTCATACAGAGCGCTACGTAACGTTGCCAATAAGAAAATATAAACAGCCTACTTACATAGCCCCCATGCTCCCCACAAAAAATTTTACAAATTGTTTTCGGCACTGGGCAATACATATTTGTTAAAATTTTTCATAATCGTAATTACAATAACAAAGAAATCAAATGCACACACTTATTGATACAATGTTGGTCAAAAGCTAAAATTTTCTCACAGTCCATAAAGACAGTTCAGTTTGTTCATTACAGTAAAATTGCAGTGTTTTTCTCAAAGTCTGAGCAGTAAAAGAAAATGCACACGGAAGTAGTGGATTTCCATGCAGTCTTGAAGACGTAGTGTTGTCCTTCCCACTGAAAGACAGCGCTGACTCTTGACATGCTGACAGGTAATGGGCCACAACAGAGCAAACCCACAACAGAGTCATTCGACGTTTTGAAGAATATTGGTAGGTAGGTCATCACAGAGCAGACCCACTGTAGTCCTGGTAGAGATTACGGTATTGGTGGGCCACCAGAGGTGCAGACCCACTGCAGTCCTTGTAGAGATAATGGTATTGGTGGGTCAGCAAAGGTGTAGACCCACTGTAGTCCTTGTAGAGATGGCCAGCAGCCATCTGCTGCGACTGTGCAGGTGCACAATCACCATCGAAGAGTCTTGCAGAGAAGATAGCAAGTCCATAAACCACCACTTGTACACTCACGAAGTTTTTGGAATTGTCCTTAGAACCAGCAATGCTGTTATCCAGTCACTTACTGAATTACAGTTACACACGTGCAAACACCAACAGTCACAACTTCTCACATTTTGTGCATTACTGTGACCAACAGAAATGTGTGCAGTGAAATGAATGCTTACAAGTTACTTAATTTGATTAACTGGTGTCAATTGCAATATTATAACATGAGAATACAATTACAAAGGTACAAAATACATCATTAAAAACATAACAATACAGATAAAATTTGTAGTAATACAGGCTTTACAAAACAATAGAAATAAACATATCCTGGCAGTGTCGCCATATAAAACGTCCCCTTAGAAAAATTTATACATGACTGTGCTTAACCTGACACACAATATTTTTAGCGCAACGCAATCTGACTTTCAAAAATCCCTACAAAAGAATAGCCCTGACTAACATTAAACTATACCCTTCACAAATCACTTACCTCACCAAAAATCTTCGTTACTCGAACTACTGCAAAACAGCGAGCGCCACTACTGCCAGCTAAATAAAAGATTCAAACTACGGAAGGCACTTACTACTGATAGGCATAGTTAGCAAATGAAAGATTTTAATAGAGAACAAACAATGAATTTACCTTAATATTCATAATTGACATCCAGTCTTACAAATTTCAAAACTCCGCCATCTCTCTCCCCACATCCACCACTGCTGGCGGCTCACCTCCAACTGCGCAACGCTACTCGCTGTTCACATCCAGCTGCCGCTGCCCTACACTACAATGGCAGACAACAATGCAAACTAACCACAGACTGCACACAGCACAGCCAGTGATTTTCATACAGAGCGCTACGTAACGTTGCCAATAAGAAAACATAAACAGCCTACTTACATATGTAAGTAGAGCAAACACGGACGGGTGTCACCCTAGCAAAGATATCGGCTGAAAATGGGGAAATCCATTTAGATAAGCGACGTTGACAAAGGGCTGATTATTGTTACCAAATGCCTGTGAACGAGTAAACAAAACCGGCGAATCTGATTGAGTGCTTGCGTGGTATTGCCTTGAACATCTACGGAAAGAGGTAGAACGACAGTGAATCTAGCACTAGGCACGAAATGGTTGCACGTTCACTTCACAAAAGGACTGGCGCTCCAACATTCACCAGCCAGTACGACTGCTGAACTGCACTCTAAAGTAGGACAGGTGGTGGTCTGTGGCATCTCTGCCGAAAGCGCTCAATGCTGCTGCACGCACAAGTGTTCCGGCGCACACTGTTCATTATAGGTTGATAAACATGGAGCTCCTCAGTGGACCACCCATATGCGTTCACATGTTAACTCAACGACATCGTCAGTTATGACTGCAGTGGGCACGTGACCATCGGAATTCGACGGTCGATCAATGGAAAGGTGCCGCTCTTCGGTTGAATCACATTTTTGCTACACTAGGTCGATGGTCGTCTCCACAAACGCTGTCATCGAGGTGAAACGTGCAGCGCACCACGTACGCAGGTTGGTGAGAGCGGTATTATGCTGTGGGACACAGTCTCTTGCGCTTGCATGAGGCCAGTGTTAGTAATCGATGACACGCTGACAGATGAGGACCACCTCCATCCCTTCACGCTTGATGTCTTCCCCAACTACGATATCATCTTTCAGCAGTGTAATTCCCCGTATCTCGGAGCCATAACATCGCTACAGTGGTTTGAGTAGCATTATAGTGAACTCACACTGATATCTCGGCGATCAGATTCGTCTGATATAAATCCCATGGAACCAATCTGGGTCGCTATCGGGGGCAACCATCGCGCACGCAAATCACCGGCCCGTTATTTACACGAATTACATGTGTTGTGCACAAACATCCAGCTCCCCATGCCTCCACAGGCCTACGAACGACCTGTCGGATCCCTGATATGCAGAATTAGTAACGTATTTCGTTCCAAGGACGGTGGTCATAATGTTTTGGCTCATAAGTACACCTATCTGACGTATTAAGGTAGTTTCTGTGACCTTTGTTGGAGGTCTATTTGACGTTATTTTTCAACAAAATAAAGCAAAACTGCATGTTGTGTGCACTGTCAACACCGTCCGAGATAGGAAAAGTGTTCGACCTTTGGCCTGATCAGTCCCGTTTGCAGATCTTTGACCCAATGGAACCGTATGGTCATGGGTTAACGAAGGATTGGCGCTGCAACATTCACCAGCCACTACGACTGATGAACTGACCTATCCATATGTCATCCAGGCTCACAGCGAATAGATGCCCAGCCGGATTAGAGCCATTGCTGCTCTCAGAGCTAACAGCACTGTATTAAATTTCGCACTCTGTTTATCCCCAATTCACATATAAAATGAATCCTGTGATCTTCGTACTATACTGTTGAAAGCCGTCTTTTGTGTTATATATTCACACATGTATAGGTAAGCACTTGCATGTCTCAAAGAATCTATAGTTACTCTTACGTTTGTAAGAACAGCTTTATCTTTATACTTACATGGATATGGTGTCTGTTCTTTCGGACATGTCAGAAACAACAGACACAATTGATGACCTGCAGCCGTCTAGAATCAAATTAGTATTATATAATAATACCTTTAGCTGCTGACGGGCGTTGATATATATGAACGGGGGCAGGTGAAAATGTGTGCCCCGACCGAGACTCGAACCCGGGAACTCCTGCTTACGTCGCATCTGAGCCACCGAGGGCATAAACGACAGTGTGACTGCAGAGTGCAGAGACTATTTCGCACACGCCTCTCGCCAGACCCACATTCTCACCTCATATGTCCACACACTACACTCGCAGTGTGCCACCCCGGGCGCTGATAACCACGCAGTTGAGCGCCCCACAAACCAAACATCATCATCAGTGTGCCACCCCAACACACTCATTACTCGTGGAAGACATTCTTACCAAGTCCCGTAAGAGCTCAGGGAATATGTGTGCATCCGCACAGAAGAAGGAGATCATGGCCGGTATTGCCAGAACTATATACTTATATGGATATGGTGTCTGTTCTTTCGGGCATGTCCGAAAGAGCATATATATCAATGCCCGTCGGCAGCTGAAGGTATTAATGTATAATTCTAAATTCGTTCTAGATGGCTGCAGGTCATCAGTTGTGTCTGATCTTTCGGACATGCCGAACGATCAGACACCATATCCATATAAGAATATAGTTCTGGCAGTACCGGCCATGACCTTCTTCTTCTGTACGGATGCACACATATTCCCTGAGTTCTTACGGGACTTGTTAAGAATGTCTTCCACGAATAATGAGTGTGTTGGGGTGGGACACTATGAATGTAGTGTGTGGACATACGAGGTGAGAATGTGGGTCTCGCGGGAGGCGTGAGCGAGATAGTCCCTGCAGTCGCACTATCTTATATGCTCTCGGTGGCTCAGATGGATAGAGCGTCTACAGTGTAAGCAGAAGATCCCGCGTTCGAGTCCCGGTCGGGGCACACGTATTCACCGGTCCCCGTTCATGTATATCAACGCCCGTCAGCAGCTGAAGCTATTAATATATAATTATAATTTAGCTTTAGCTTTGGTTGGGTATCGCAAACGCACGTCTTACGCAAGTCGCTTAAACTCTCAGATTAGCTAGCCAATCATACTATTTGGAGTGGAGAATTGGTTAGCAAGACCAACAAAACTTCCGGAGAAAAGGAAAATTTTCGCTTCCGCTTTGATACCGTGGACCCGCTCTGCTTTCCTGCTTGCTACTGCATGGATGTGCTGAACTGTTTCGAAAAGACGCTTTGTCTTGTGATCGATTCACTGAAGCGACTTCGTCCAGGATTAGGACTAGATGGTTGCTGGCCTGCGCTGTCTTTGTATAATTAAACGTTAGGGAGTTCTTCAGACTTATTTACGTAAGATACTTTTCAATTGCATTTCATTTTAACTATGCTGATTGTTTTTTCCGTTTACGATTTGGTTGGAAGAAGCAGGAATCAACGTCCACTTGCAATTCACTTATTATCTCTTTGCTTTTCTGCTCATTAAATAATATTATGGGAGTTAATAGGACTAAAGATTTACTTTTTTAAGTACCTATGTAATCTGCGAATCTTGTGAAGTTTCGATTTCGTTGTATTTAAACACGACAGAGAATGTTACGATCCACATTCAGCGGAGAGGATACTTTTTTTAATAAATATTCTAGGTAAGTGCGTGTTGCAGTGGAGCTGCAGGACACGTGGCACGTGTTTTGGTGTCTTGCAGTGAGGAAGACATCGATATGTAGCTACCACACAGGATCTTTTCAGAATATTAGGAGCTGTAGGACACAGTGTGCAAGTCAGTTTGCATTGCATGAATCCCACCTACAAGGAATGATCCATTAAGACAGTTTGGTAGAGCTACATGAGATTCATTGTAAAGGTTATGGCTTTACTTTATCTTGGGTTATTTTATGTTAAATACACTTTTCATTATTATGTTGCGCAACGGTAAACGATACAGTATATAACGTAAAGTTAATCACATTACTTTTGTTCACTTATGGAACCCATTTAATATAAAGGAGAACGTTTTCAGGGCACTAAAACCAGTGTCGTATTATATTACGAACGCACAGGTTAAAATTTAATATACTGACTAACTTTCAATATTTACGTGGAATAAAAGAAATATCTACACTGAGGTAACAAAATTCATGGGATAGCGATATGCACATATACAGATGTCGGTGTTGTTGTTGTTTTTGGCGGGAGGAGACCAGACAGCGAGGTCATCGGTCTCATCTGATTAGGGAAGGACGGGAAAGGAAGTCGACCGCGCCCTTTCAAAGGAGCCATCCCGGCATTTGCCTGGAGCGATTTAGGGAAATCCTGAAAAACCTAAATCAGGATGGCCGAACGCGGAATTGAACCGTCGTCCTCCCGAATGCGATGTCGGTATTACTGCGTGCACAAAGCAAGGTATATATAGGGAAGGTCTGGACACCAATGTTCCTTATGGAGCCGCCATATTTGGGCTAGAGCAGAAGACAGTGTTATGTCGCTAGGGAATAGAGAGGTTGCTTTCAGAAATTATTATCGTTCTGAAAACAGTTTGCCTGTCTTATGTCGGAAATGATATACTTAAATTTAAAAATAAAATACTGACTACATGTAAAGCCAATGTTGCTGATTTCGTTCGAGTAAAACGGTATGCCTTCAGATATTTTTGTACCTGCTCAATGAAAACACTTGAATAGAAATCTGATGCAGCATTAACACAGTCAAGCTGTGACTGTCACGTATGCTACAGAAGTCGCTGGACGAATAGTTTCAAATGTTGTGCATTATTACATGCTATCTTTATAAAGAGAAATTTGTGTAAGCATGTGAATATGAAAACATCACAATTTGCAAACGAATAGTTTTGAGGATATTAAAAATGCAGAGTTCAATTTATCGTTTATGACATTTATATCTGTACTGTATTCTGAATGAACAAACGAGTCAGAGAAACTGTGTAATGTATCACAGGACAATCACTAGTAACTCATTACCTGCAAATTTGCCCCGTTTCATGTGCATAAAAACAAGAATATGATTAAAAACAATGCTAGCAGGCGAAAAAAACTGGCCAGAAAAGCTCACTAGGCATTCCATTCCACCTACAACACCCCTCAGCCATTTTTTTTATTAATAATATTGCGCTTCAGTGATTGGAAGGCAGGGAACATACACAGACTATTTAAAGCATAACACACAGCTTTATTTTACCCAGATACCTTTGGGAAAAGCAGAATTTTGATAATGAAAAAGCCTTTTTCCTTCCAATAAAATACAATTTATTAATTGCATCTTTAGCCAAAAGTCATACATGACAGTATTGCAGTGAGAATGAATATGGTCACATTCTGTATAACCAGCATGCCTCATAAATATTTTGGTTTCACTACTTCAAACCAAACCAATGTTGCAACTGATCGAGGGATCACGATTAAGAAAAGGTTAACAATGAAGAAAATAATTTACAAATATTTATTTTGACAAATGAGGTTAATGAGTGTGATGTATTTGCTCAAACTGGAAGATTCATTTGTAAACTCAGACTTACATGGAAGGTTTATTTACACACAATCCCAAATCAGATTTACATATACAAGTAATCAGTTATATAACTGCTGCTGTGTGACACTTTTAGTTTTGACATTTGATCATATAAAAATCCATTAGTTATGGCAAACTAATATGTTGTCTAACAGTGCACATCATTCACAGTTGACAATAACCAAGACTTTAGATTATTAGTTACTTGAGCAGTATTTTCAACTGTGAACAGTTTACGAAGTTTACACAATACATGTGAAATATAGTTATCTCTTGAAAATAATTTTTACGTCACTATGAACACAGTTCCCATTTACAAGAAGTCAGAGACGATTTCAGTGTAAGGAAAGGGTAAATAAAGGTAAATAACACCTAGGATCTTGTACCAGGACATTTTAGAAAAAAACAGTGACAAAAATGGACCATCAGAAGCAGACCCAGTGGATTTTCTTTGACAGGCATTACATATTCCACCAGTAGACGTCTTCTCTTTCATTTTCTTTAACTGTGAAGAGAGAAATATATTTTATGTGGGCCTACCATCAAAACACATGTAAATGATAATTATTATAACACATTTCTCATTAGTGGATTTTATTGATGATAAAAGTGACATCCGTATAAAAACTCACATTTGCTTTCAGTCTCTTGTTTTGCAACTGCAAGATTGCAACAGTATCTTCCTATTACTGTTCATGTGTTTCTTCCTTCAACGCTTCAGTGGCTAGAAATATAATTACGAAACTCCATGATTTCACAGGTAAAAATGTTCAAATAAAGACAAAAGTTGAAACAGCCTTTTCAGTAACCATCTTACCAGCACTGCGCCTTTAAACAAACACTGGCATGTACTCAGCTATGAAACCAAGTTCCCAAATCCCAACATTGCATTTGCATCTACAGTACTGGCATAACATAATTAGTGTGACAGGTGCGACAATTCCTATCTCCCGGTTTACGATTTATTCTTAATATGAAAGATTTCACTGAAAACATTACAGAATAACAAACTGTACAAACCCATGTTGTCGACAGAATGCATGACAGTACTGTACTGAGATTCAACAGAAACTGCAGTACGCCCAAAGCATAGTTTTAAACAGAAATCCTTCATGTAAGTTTATATGTGTCTACAATTTAATTCCGGGCACAGTTTGCTCGCCACTAACTTGGTCCCCTCATAAAGCAGCATCATTTCAGGTTACACAAGTGATGGTAACTGATCATAGGTTGGAAGGTTACGTTCATAAACTTAAAATAAACAACTGCGCTCTGTCGGAGACATGGTTACATATGAAAACTGAAAAACGTTGATGAATGTGTCACCTTCATTGACATCTGATTTAGTTACTGTCCTGGCTTTTGGATGTTTCCGTTTAGAAGAAAGTAGTTTGGGTGGATTTGGGAAGTCAAATTTCGTTCGAATGGCATTCCATTTTAGCAGTCTTCTTCCATAAGCGCTCCTTAACTCGAACTGTGAATCCTCAAAGTGAAGCTTTGAAAAATCTTAAACATATAAATTATACAGAAAACATACGATACTTCAGCCTTAATTCCTTTAACTGGTAATTTACTTAGCTCACGCAATTTGGAATGTGTTGTTGGCTTCCATTTGTCTCTCCTACAGTTCTGTAACCATTTAGCTCTCCAATCTTTGCCTGTAGGAAATCTGAATAATCTGATTCCCTTAGACAAATTGCTGCTACAATTCGGTGCAGCACAGCAACCCATTGCTAAATACACACACTTTCTAGCGACAAACGCTATACCCAGTACAAAAACAGTCTGCTACAGTCGCGTAATAGCCCAGACCCTAAATGGCCGCGATCGCAAAGGCTCATGGTAGCGAGACCAGATCTGTCCTAAATAGGCCTTGACATAAAGTATACAAGGGCAATGCATTGGCAGAGCTGTCATTTGTACTCAGGTGATTCGTGTGAAAAGTTTTCCAGTGTGATGATTGACGCACAACAGAAATTAACTATCTTCCAACGCGGAATGGTAGTTGGAGCTAGACGAATGGGACATTCCATTTCTGAAATCTTTCGGCTATTCAGTATTCCGAGATCCACAGTGTTAAGAGTGTGCCTAGAATACCAAATTTCAGGCATCGCAGTAGCTGGCTGCCTTCACTTAACGATCGAGACTACCGGTGTTTACGTGTAGTTGTCAGTGGTAACAGGCAAAAAATGGTTCAAATGGCTCTGAGCACTGTGGGACATAACATGTGAGGTCATCAGTCCCCTACAACTTAGAAGGCACCGTGCGATCCGGTGGTAGCTCCATAATGGCGTGGCCTTGTTTACATGGTAAGAACAGTGTAATTGACTGGAAATGGTTGTGTTCGGCTAGTTGAAGACCATTTGCAACCGTTCATGGATTTTATGTTCCCAAACAATGCTGGAATCTGGAATTTTTATGGATGACAGTGCGCTATGTCACCAGGCCACAACTGTCCGCGATTGGTTTGAAGAATATTGTGGATAAATCGAGTGAACGATTTGGCCACCCAGATCGCCCGACATGAATCCCATCAAACATTTATGCGACGCAATCGAGAGGTCAGTTCATGCACTAATTCCTGCATTGGCAACACTTTCAAAATTATGGATGGTTGTAGAGGCAAAATGGCTCAGAATCTCTGCAGGGGACTTCCAACGACTTTTTGAGTTCATGCCACATCGAGTTGCTACACTACGCTGGGCAAAAGGAGGTCCAGCGCGATATCAGAAAGTATCCGATGACTTTTGTCATCTCTGTGTATATTTGCTATCCATCCTTTGATTTTAATTGCACACATTTTATACGTGTAGAGGTTCAATACTTAATTAAGTTCTCTGTCTCTCTCTCTCTCTCTCTCTCTCTCTCTCTCTCTCTGTGTGTGTGTGTGTGTGTGTGTGTGTGTGTGTGTGTCTGTGTTTCAGTCTGTCAGTCTCCCTAACTCTGTTTCTGTCCCTTCCTCTCTCTCTCTCTCTCTCTCTCTCTCTCTCTCTCACACACACACACACACACACACACACACACACACATGCGCGCCCACTGCTTTATGTTATTACAAATTCAGTAACGTTAATATGTAGTACAATGAGTGTTTAGCAGATTTTATTTTAGTTTGTAATGGAAATTTTATAATCTATCCACACTGAGTGATCGAACTGCGACTGTGTATTGACATACATTTCATAAGGAAGTACTTTTGCGGCTACTGTCAGCATGCCCTGCTGCTTAAAGAGCTGTCTGCACGAGGTTCTAGGTTGTACTGTACACCACATATTATCTTTATTACATGCTTTTGCGTAATCAACAGTTTCTTTCTCAGTGAAGATGTGCCAGAGAGCATGATGCCATAAGACATTATGATGGAATTACTGAAAATAAGTACATCTCTGACATATTCATCTCCAGAGACGTTATTGTCTGTAACGCAATAGCTGTAAAACGAGAAAGTTTAAGAAAACGTGCCGTGTACTTCAGCTTTCTATTAGTAAAAATTAAAAATAATTCAGTTCACATTGGTACCTTCCTCGTCGATGTCCCTTTCTCGGATGAGTTTCTCGAGTACGACCTTCAACTATATAGCGGGAAAGGGTTACCTTCTCTTAAACCAGTGTGTGTATCCAACGACCTGTATGATTCTCTACAGTACTTAACATTTTCTCCTATCTCTTCTCGCATGTTCTCACCAGGTCCACTTACATACTTGGTACGACACATTTCAATCGGATATTGTACAGACTCATGCTGTCGAGCACTCATATGCCTTGAAGTGATGTGTGAATGTTGTAAGAAAAGGACTATTCAACCCTCGGTGCTTCTCTCAGATTTACCTTGTGATAAATATTTCATCTGTACATGATCTAAATATTGTTAGCTGAACCAGATAAGATTTGCAATGAAAGAGTGTGAAATCACAAAAAAATGGCTCTGAGCACTATGGGACTTAACATCTGAGGTCATCAGTCCCCTAGAACTTAGAACGACTTAAACCTAACTAACCTAAGGACATCACACACATCCATTCCCGGGGAAGGATTCGAACCTGCGACCGTAACAGTCGCGCGGTTCCAGACAGAAGCGCCCGGAACCGCTCGGCCACAGCGGCCGGCTGTGAAATCACAGACCACCCCCTCTGTCTTATCCAACAATTGTTTCTCGTCTGATGATTAATCGATGTATGTGTGGGACTTTTTTTTTCTTCATTGTTATTTTAAACCTGTACAGCAGGCAGGCTGTCAGCAGCATTCTACGCTGCTCTTCAGCCATAGGATACACAATGAGAG
Source organism: Schistocerca cancellata (assembly GCF_023864275.1). Lineage (NCBI taxonomy): Eukaryota > Metazoa > Arthropoda > Insecta > Orthoptera > Acrididae > Schistocerca > Schistocerca cancellata. The sequence goes on along the minus strand of NC_064629.1, from coordinate 855,626,971 downwards.
ATAAACACGGAGAAGACAGGTAAGTTACAGAACGGTGGGCAATAAAACAGGAGACACATAAAGACAAACACGGAGCCGTTCACACTCAACGGGAATCCACACTGCAAACTGTTGATACGACGCACAAACACTGAAGAAGACGATGGCACTGGTGAACGATGGAGTGTGACGGTGAACACTAAACACTAAGCATGACGGCACACACGAGACACTGATGGCGGTGATCTCCGGCGCGCGAATGTCCACGTAGCGTGTGCGAGTCCGGGGACCTGCCAAGAGGCGAACAGGGGTGAGGTGGGGGAGAGGGGAGAACAAGGATGCCAGTGGCGGAGGATACGGGGGCAGTAGGAGAGGGACAGGAAAGGGGAAGCCCGGGAGAGGAGCGGGGAGAAATGGAGGAGGGAGGGAAAAGGGGGGTGAGGATAGATTCCAGGACCTTGCTGAAGATGTGTGGGATTCTGCCCACTCGTGTAATATAGGGTACCTAGGCAGCTGCTTTCTCTGAGAGGTAGACAACATACAAGCAAATCATATTAATGGAATTTATTACAGTAATTGAATTGACAAGTCTCAACTAAACAGTTACGATGAAGGGTTGTCCTCTAGAGCGGCTCTTTTAGGGCGTCTCTTTTAGAGCGGATATTCTGGTGCGACTCGTCTAGTGCGGGTCTGATATGCGGCCGAGGCTGGCAGGAGCGGCGCTTATATTCTCTGCACATAGAGGGCGCTCCTGTCGTGGTGCGGTCCTAATCAGCGTACTATTGGCTGATGTCTTCCCACAACCTTCTCTGTGGTTACGTTCTTGATCTTCGTGCCGGCGCTTGTCGTTACGCCGGAACAGTATGCAAATTTACAGTACATGAGAGACAAAAGAAAGGCTTTAACATAAAAAAAGATGAGGTAATATAGCCGCCAAGTGCATGTACGAAAAGTTTTAATGTAGCAAAGCAGAACTGCGCAAAAGTCCAGCTACCAAATTTACATTTGCAAAGTTTTCATTCTTCTATGCTATAGACAGTCCAGACATAGTGACTGGAATCTTTGCAGATGTTCTCTGCCTATCTGGAAAGTACTGTAAATATTTGTTCGAGGCTGACTTTCGGACGTGTAAATATTCGCTAAAGTTTTGTTGCTGTCCAGCAGGTAAATGCTGGCTGTGTCTGCTTGTGGTCCTCGGCCTGCCTCTTAAGGCCCAATCAGAGACACCAGGCGAGATTCAGCCCATCTGCGTCTGTCTGCTGCACGTCCGTCCACCAGGTAACTCTTACTCAGTGTTTCTATTGTGTTGTAAGCGGCTCAAAATAGGTCTGCAGCGTGTGTGAATCACGGCTTGAACGAATAAGCCTTAACAAAACGAACAATTAACATTTACTGTACAACACCTACTTATTTAATAAGGTCTTTATTTTCCGGAACTCGCTTCGAATGTGTGTTAACTTATTTCAGAATTAAACTTCGACATAGGCCTAAACTGGTATTCCTTTATATTCCACGAATTTCTTTTTCTCGATGCGTTTTGCCTGAGCAGGCTAGATGTGCAATACAATGTTGAAAATTAAAATTAGTAAACTGTATTGAGACCATACATTTCGTGAAGAAATGCCGGGGATATAAAGTATGCAGCGGGATTTTGGAACACATTTTTGTGCTCGAACATTATGAATTACCTCGAAAAGAACGGTCTATTGACACATAGTCATCACAAATTTAGAAAACACTGTTCTTGTGAAAAACAACTAAATCTTTACTCACACGAAGTATTGAGTGCTATCGACAAGGGATTTCAAGTTGATTCCGTCATTCTAGATTTACAGCAGGCTTTTAAAACAGTACCTCGCAAACGAATTGTAATCAAATTGTGTGCTTATGGAATATCGTCTCAGTTATGTGACCGGGTTCGTAGTTTCCTGTCAGAGAGGTCACATCTCGTAGTAATTTACGGAAATTTACGGGTTTATACTGTTATTTCTTACGAACACCTAGTGGCCAAATCCATCGTATTGAGGGCAACGGTCTGGATCGATACAGCCAAGGCTGTTGCCTGACTCACTTCTATTGTATCATCCCCAGGTACCTATGAACCTCAATTTGTATTAGCTGTAATCAAATTAATTTGTTGACCACTAATACGTGGTCCATTTCCAGAGTGCCCAATACATAACAATTTAGTGGAAGGCTGGTGGCACTGGTGGCGCAATTTGCAGTGGCTAGTAACCTGGTGGCGATGCAGTCATGACATAACTGTTGGCATCGCCCTATTATCGATCTTCGTGGCATCGAAATAATATTTTTATAGAGCCAAAAGCTATGCTATGATAATGGTATTACCACGTTCAGCATCCAAGGCCCATAAGTACTGCCCTTAAGCTCTTCTGGCCTCAAAACTCCAGGAATATGAGTCACTATGATCCGCTGCTGCTAGCGAGGTGTTAACCACAGCACAGCTCAGCCCAGACTCCTTACTCGCCACAAAGGACGAGTTGCCACTTGTGCGCCAATCACACCTTTTCCACTCCACCAGGCTATTCCCGTAGCTGCGGGGATTCCCTACATCTTTTATATTTAACCTTGCGTTCTCTAATTATGGACCAAGTCATTTATAGTACATTACGTAATAATCATTTCAGTGGTTATTTAAATTAGCAAACGTAATTTAAACAACACCATTCAAAAATTCACATACCTGAAACAGGTATACATAGCCAAAGATTTTCCGTGACAGATACGATGTAATATATAAGCAACACTACAAACTGACATCAAAATATCGATACAGATTCAAAATAGGGAAAATAGGTGTTACATATGCCCCATGGTTCATTGATATTTCCTGTTAGTGATACATCAGTGAAACATCAATAACACCTAAACAGTGTGGAGTAGTCAAAAAAAAAAAATCAATCCAACCAGAGTTTGGCATGAAAGAAACGTTACAAAATACACAAAAACACAATATACTTTATACACATCCTTATCAAAACAAGACAAAGCATCCATATTCAATTCTGTACACCTATGATTATTGATTCTTATTTTGTGAATCAATAAGTTAAGTAGTAATCAAAATTTTTCTTTATTACCAAGAATATTGAGTAGCATATTGTAAGCATTCAAAAAATGTAGGTACACATATACAAGCATATACCTAACAGTATCACAAGAAATTTTAAGACTGTACTTGTAATACATTCTACAGTATAATTTTGAAAATATTAAGCGAGAGATTTTCAATGCTGCTTCTAATAATAGCAGTCCATTCTTTGATTTTTACAGAATCATATAAACTTATTTAAATTTAACCTAGTATTATTTTCCCACTGCCCTTCCTTGAAACAGACACTCCATCTTTGAAAACCATAGCAAAATGCATATAACATTACCCAAGATAATAATCAAATAATTTAGCTGTCTGCAATAGCATCTGGCAGTCCATGTTTGCAAATATTTCAACCCTGTATATTCATTACAAATTAGACATTGACTGCCCATTTTTGATTTTATGGCAGTTCATTTCTGAAACAAGTTTAAACACATAGAACACTCAAAAGGATTTCAATTTCTAACGTTGCCTATTACTGAGATATGGCAGTCCATGTTTCAAAACATTTTACCACACTCAGACATTTAATCTGGCCCTAATTTGAGAAGTCTTTTGTGCTATCCACTCTGTATTTAAGGCAGTCCACATTTCTTTTCATTTTGGCAATATTTTGCTTTAGTCATTTTACAACAATTTTTAGAATCTGAAACTCACAAGAAAGTATTAGCAATTATGTATAGGTACCACCATTTTTATAAAGACATGAATTACAGTTAAATACAGTACAGTAACTTCATAAGACAGATATATCTCTATTACAGTATAACATACATTTCTATTCCGGTATTATGTTTGAATATACTGTACTTCATTATTCATTCCTAGGGACATACTGTTTGATATCCACCATGTTACAGACACCAAGGGGCTTCTTGGACTTTGGATGGGTTAAATAGTAAGCATTGTTGTGAGATATATCTTGTATTATAAACCGTCAATTATATACATACTTAAATTTTGAAATTTCGTGTTTAAGTTCACTTGATTTTTCATGGGTCTTCAGAAGAAGAAATTGTCCGATCTTGAACCTGGCAGATTTCTGGTTGCTACTGTGCCTTTCAGATCTCTCCTCTGCCTTCTACTTTGCTTTTTCTTTTGTCGATTCTTTCTTCTGGGCTAATCCCAAATCTGTACATGGTGGGAACTCTAGTTTTCCCTCAATTAAACATTTGCTCTTATTATTGATCAGGATTTCCTCAGGTGTGAACCCAGTACAGTCATGAGGCAAGGTATTCATTACGTTCCCAAATTCAGATACAAATCTGCTCCATGGTCGATGGTTATGGTGGCAATAATTTCTACATAACCTTCCTATTTCCCTCATACACCATTAAACAGAGTTGCTGGCCGGATGTTAGGCCGCAATATATTTAACTTATACACCATTCTGATCCATGCCATCTTTCCAGATTTTTGAACTGAATTTGTGGTCATTATTGGACAGAACTGCTCTGGGTTTTCCAATGATTCTAAAATACTCTACCATTCTATTGAAAACTGACTTTTCTGTCGCCTTTTTAAGGTGATATAACTTTATAAATTTAGAAAATACACTCCTGGAAATGGAAAAAAGAACACATTGACACCGGTGTGTCAGACCCACCATACTTGCTCCGGACACTGCGAGAGGGCTGTACAAGCAATGATCACACGCACGGCACAGCGGACACACCAGGAACCGCGGTGTTGGCCGTCGAATGGCGCTAGGTGCGCAGCATTTGTGCACCGCCGCCGTCAGTGTCAGCCAGTTTGCCGTGGCATACGGAGCTCCATCGCAGTCTTTAACACTGGTAGCATGCCGCGACAGCGTGGACGTGAACCGTATGTGCAGTTGACGGACTTTGAGCGAGGGCGTATAGTGGGCATGCGGGAGGCCGGGTGGACGTACCGCCAAATTGCTCAACACGTGGGGCGTGAGGTCTCCACAGTACATCGATGTTGTCGCCAGTGGTCGGCGGAAGGTGCACGTGCCCGTCGACCTGGGACCGGACCGCAGCGACGCACGGATGCACGCCAAGACCGTAGGATCCTACGCAGTGCCGTAGGAGACCACACCGCCACTTCCCAGCAAATTAGGGACACTGTTGCTCCTGGGGTATCGGAGAGGACCATTCGCAACCGTCTCCATGAAGCTGGGCTACGGTCCCGCACACCGTTAGGCCGTCTTCCGCTCACGCCCCAACATTGTGCAGCCCGCCTCCAGTGGTGTCGCGACAGGCGTGAATGGAGGGACGAATGGAGACGTGTCGTCTTCAGCGATGAGAGTCGCTTCTGCCTTGGTGCCAGTGATGGTCGTATGTGTGTTTGGCGCCGTGCAGGTAAGCGCCACAATCAGGACTGCATACGACTGAGGCACACAGGGCCAACACCCGGCATCATGGTGTGGGGAGCGATCTCCTACACTGGCCGTACACCACTGGTGATCGTCGAGGGGACACTGAATAGTGCATGGTACATCCAAACCGTCATCTAACCCATCGTTCTACCATTCCTAGACCGGCAAGGGAACTTGCTGTTCCAACAGGACAATGCACGTCCGCATGTATCCTGTGCAACCCAACGTGCTCTAGAAGGTGTAAGTCAACTACCCTGGCCAGCAAGATCTCAGGATCAGTCCCCCATTGAGCATGTTTGGGACTGGATGAAGCGTCGTCTCACGCGGTCTGCACGTCCAGCACGAACGCTGGTCCAACTGAGGCGCCAGGTGGAAATGGCATGGCAAGCCGTTCCACAGGACTACATCCAGCATCTCTACGATCGTCTCCATGGGAGAGTAGCAGCCTGCATTGCTGCGAAAGGTGGATATACACTGTTCTAGTGCCGACATTGTGCATGCTCTGTTGCCTGTGTCTATGTGCCTGTGGTTCTGTCAGTGTGATCATGTGATGTATCTGACCCCAGGAATGTGTCAATAAAGTTTACCCTTCCTGGGACAATGAATTCACGGTGTTCTTATTTCAATTTCCAGGAGTGTACTTCCAAAATCACTGAAATGTTCGTGCAATTATCAGAAGTTTTGTGGAGGGGACCATACAGATCCACAGACAGTAAAACCATGGTATCTTCAGGTAACGTGTTCTGAGTTGGGCCTTGATTAATTCTATTGGTCATCTTAGCTCTCTGGCAGATGTCACAAGACCTAATACGCTCATTTACCTTTCTACTAGCACCATTGGCAATCACTATAACACTACCCAGTTTATCTATACACTACTTATGGCTCAGTCCTAGGTGAAAATAACCTATGACATCTGTATCAAATTGGATAAGCCAACAAACCCTCCATTCTTCCGTAATCAAGTCTCTCCTGCTATACAAGATACCTTTACAAACTTTATAATATTTCTTAATCCGGGGATACTGTATCCTATCGAAATTTACTTTCACAGATTTCTAAGTCGGGTCCTCGTTTTGGTGATATCTCAAGTTTTGCAAATCTGTTCAATTTCCTTTTCGGCTGAAACTTCCTTCATGTAATTAATTTGTAAAGTTCTATCTTCATTACATTTCTTGGGTACCTCATCCATAGCATCTGGTAATCGGCACAATGCATGTACTACATAATTATCTGTACCATTTACATAGCAGACTTCGTAAATTAATTGTTGCAGGTACAAAACCCATCGGATTAGCCTGACATTTAGAAGGCGACAATCTTTAAGGAACGTTAAGGCTTTGTGGACAGTGTGTATGATGATATTACGATCCCATAAGTAATTTCCAAATTTCTTTAGGCCCCATTTTATGACCAAGGCCTCCTTCTCTGATATGGTGTAGTTCTTTCCGTATTTCGTCAACGTCCTGCTGGCAAACTCATTAGTTCTATGTTGTAAATTTCCTGTGTTATTTATTTCTTGGAAAATTTCAATACCAATTCCATGGGCACCGCTGTCAGTATTCATATGGGAAGGTTATGACAATATAATTTTACATTATTATGTAAAAGTTCCATCTTGAAAGATTCGAAGTCCTGCTGCCACTCATCTGTCCAATAAAAGCACTATTCTTTTTAAGGAGGTTGTTCAAGTGTGGACTATTGAAGGCTTGCCCCTTAACAAATTTTCTGTAAAATCCATACAAACCCAAAAAGGCTTTCAACTGTTTTATATTTTTTGGTGGGGGAGATTTCTTTACGGCACTTAGCTTTTCCTGGTCCTTACTAAACCCAATAGTAGTAATTATATGGCCCAAGAACTTACTTTCTGATTTTACAAATTCACACGTCCTTAATTTTAAGGTCATGCCTCCTGCTTGGAGAGCAACAAGAACTTCCGCTAACAATTGGCAATGTTCTTGTCAGTTTTCAGTAGCGATCAATAAACCATGTATGTAAATAGTTTACATTGATCTCAACTACCGCCCTAATACAAAGTCCAGAGCTCTAATAAACTCTGCCACAGAGGTATTCAGTCCAAATGGAACTACTTTGCAGTGATAACGTTTCCTGGCAAATAGAAATGCTGTATATTTACAGGTTATGGACTCAATGGGATTTTCCAATAGCCAGCAGTCATGTCGAGGCTAGTTAAGTACCTCACATTATGAAATTTTTGCAACATTTCGTCCAGATTTTCAGGCCTATCTACCTCTCTTTTCACAATTTTGTATAGAGTTCATGCATTAATGACCACACATACTCTCGAGTCCTTCTTGTTTACAATGATACGTGGACAGATGTATTCGCGTTCTATCACTCCCTATTCTAGAATCTTAGCAAATTCACTCTGTACGGCCTGTTTCTTAGATAAAGGTACCGAATATGGTCTCACAAAGAATGGACCATGATCCGAAGTTTGAGTACAGTATTCAAAATTTCGAACCAGTCCGGGTTTATCCGGAAATGTTCTACTGTTGCTTTCTATGATGTTAGTCAATTCCGCTGTCTGTTCTGTGGTTATGCCTGTTAAGTTTTACACAATTTCCTTGAACTCATTCTCTTGCCTGTCATCATCATTTATCACCCTTTTAACTTGGTACACTTCGTAAACTTTTTTGAAACCATTATTTCTTTGATCGATTTCTATTAGCAAAGATGCAATTCCCTTATCTGACAAGCTCTCATACTCTTCAACTTTCACTTCCAAAATTTTGGACTCGGTTAATCTTAACGATTTGCTGACTCCAATCGATTATTACTTTTTCTTTTACCAACCAATCTATGCCTTGGATCATTTCAGTATTTTAGTCTGGTACGACCAAAAAATCGTGTTCAGACTCCTGGCTTTTGATACTGTACCCAGCCAATACTTAGTACTTTATGGGCTTATTAGATTTACCTGTGGCGACAACGATCTTTACGCTACCGATCGACATCATTACCAGTCCAGGTCTAGTACTCATGTATTTGAAAAATAATTGAGAAATGGCGCTTATCTGAGAGGCAGTATCCAGACGTACTTGTATTCTGACATTGTGAATGTCAACCAGAATTACGGTCTGTTTCATGGTTAAATTATTGTCATTATTTTGTTCCTCCCACAATAAATCATGGTCGATCATAATGTCGCCTTAAGACATGTCCTTATGCTGCAAATCGCCTATACCAGGTGGCTTCTTTGATTTCTGGAGTTCAAAGTTTTTAATTACTTGAACTCTTCATTGAAATGGTACTGTATCATTAGGTGGTTCTTTCTTTCTTTGTTCAGTAATGACATCTAGATTCTGTTTGGAAGCACCATCATTGGTTAGTACAACATTTCAGTTAGTTGCACCTTTATTTGTTGCAGGTATACCGAAATTTTCGTCATCCGAGCAGTCATCCGAATCCGACCATTCTATTTCGCTTTCGGGATCTAACATGAAAGCTGGTAAATTCGTTTTCTTATTTCTTGTTAGATCTTAACTCAGGATCGAAGTTTTCTTCTGATCTTCTCATCTGCTCTAATGACATACTTCGCATCATCTTTATGGGCTCCAATAACACGTAGCCAATTGTCTGTATTTTGTTTATCTTCAAATTCTCATCTTTCATTACCCGTTAGTACTGTTTGCGAATCCTTAACAGCTGTTACTTCACTATTGATGCTGAGGATTTCGTCCTCCAACATCCTTTTATCAATGACGACCTTTTTATTGGCTGCACGCGAACGTTGGGTGGCGCTTTTTATTTCCTCTTCCTTATTTTCGGGCCACGTCACCTTATCGACGTCCCTACTATCTCTCCCACCCTAAGTTAACTTTTTGGTTGAATATGCTTTTATAAGATCCTCCCATTCAGATTGTGTGAGGCCCCTGTACAGATCATCCATCTGCGCAGGCCATTCTGTCACCTCTGAAAACTCATTTCCGCCAGTATTAATACTGCTACTCGCACCTTCTCTTACGACTACGAATCTGTCCGTTTTTTTCCCGACTACAGAACTATTATTTACCGTAGCGGTTTCGCTTCTAACCACTGTGACATTTTCATTCTGTTCTCCCGCTTCACACACGGCTTCTCTTGGAGCAGCTGGACCATTTGCACCAGTCATTGCTCTCTGATAGCTTATAAGTTTGTTAATGCCGGGTCCGCTGCCTACTATCCACTGAATCACCATAGCTCACACCTGTTGTACGTGCTGCGTCGCGTTTTGCCGCACGACCTCTTTCCTGTTTCATTGCTCGGTGATTATCCAGGTGAAAGCTACTTTGTTTAGGCCAGTAAATTCTGCCTGCGTCAGTTTGGCCATCAACATCGGTGGTATTCAGTTTTCCATATCGTTTCGGTGTGTATTCGATCTAGAAAAACTCCAACTGTGAATAGCAGAGTTTCCTCTTCCTCTGCCCCTACCTGTACCTCTTTGAATCACACTGATGCAATAACCATCGCCATCATTTTGTTCATCATGATTTCGGTTGTTTCTGTTAGTATTATTCTGGCGGTTATCCCTGTTTCCTCGCCAGTGGTCTTCGTCTTCAACCCTTCCTAAAGACACTAAGAAGCTTCTGTGGTTGTTTCCTGTGTGCCTCTTAGAATCTTCTGGGAGCTTTTTCTATACTTCCCAGATAATTTCTCATTCTGATCTTCTACTCCTTAAGTATGTCAACTTCCAGCACCAGTATTCACAGAAATATTTTAAGGAATACCTGCCCCTATGATCATGGAGTTTAGGCATGATAAACACCCGCCATAAGCAGTCCTACTTTTGTTCAGACCAACAATCTTCTGTGAATTTTTGTTTAAATTCAAAAAAGTTATTTGGTCAGTATTCAGGATAGGTCCCCGGCTGATCATTACATTTATCTTTTCCAGATCAAATAAATAATCTGGAAAAATTCTTTCGCAATTCTTTGCGAAATTTAATGTATGCCATCCGTTATGTTTCTTGGCGGGATCGAACCTTTCCTCACTTTCCAACAACTGTCTACGTGGATTTCCGATACTAATGACACCAGCGCTGGCTCGTATTTTACATTCAAGGTCAGAAATTTTTCCTTGAATTTGCGAAGTGTTTCGATCACACTTCTCTTGGCATTTAACAACTTGTTTACTTAAAACGTTTTCGCTATCTGAAACTGTTCTTCTCAAACGTGACATTCCCTTCTGGCACTCGCCTACTACACTCCTGGAAATGGAAAAAAGAACACATTGACACCGGTGTGTCAGACCCACCATACTTGCTCCGGACACTGCGAGAGGGCTGAACAAGCAATGATCACACGCACGGCACAGCGGACACACCAGGAACCGCGGTGTTGGCCGTCGAATGGCGCTAGCTGCGCAGCATTTGTGCACCGCCACCGTCAGTGTCAGCCAGTTTGCCGTGGCATACGGAGCTCCATCGCAGTCTTTAACACTGGTAGCATGCCGCGACAGCGTGGACGTGAACCGTATGTGCAGTTGACGGACTTTGAGCGAGGGCGTATAGTGGGCATGCGGGAGGCCGGGTGGACGTACCGCCGAATTGCTCAACACGTGGGGCGTGAGGTCTCCACAGTACATCGATGTTGTCGCCAGTGGTCGGCGGAAGGTGCACGTGCCCGTCGACCTGGGACCGGACCGCAGCGACGCACGGATGCACGCCAAGACCGTAGGATCCTACGCAGTGCCACTGGGGACTGCACCGCCACTTCCCAGCAAATTAGGGACACTGTTGCTCCTGGGGTATCGGAGAGGACCATTCGCAACCGTCTCCATGAAGCTGGGCTACGGTCCCGCACACCGTTAGGCCGTCTTCCGCTCACGCCCCAACATTGTGCAGCCCGCCTCCAGTGGTGTCGCGACAGGCGTGAATGGAGGGACGAATGGAGACGTGTCGTCTTCAGCGATGAGAGTCGCTTCTGCCTTGGTGCCAATGATGGTCGTATGCGTGTCTGGCGCCGTGCAGGTGAGCGCCACAATCAGGACTGCATACGACCGAGGCACACAGGCCCAACACCCGGCATCATGGTGTGGGGAGCGATCTCCTACACTGGCCGTACACCACTGGTGATCGTCGAGGGGACACTGAATAGTGCACGGTACATCCAAACCGTCATCGAACCCATCGCTCTACCATTCCTAGACCGGCAAGGGAACTTGCTGTTCCAACAGGACAATGCACGTCCGCATGTATCCCGTGCCACCCAACGTGCTCTAGAAGGTGTAAGTCAACTACCCTGGCCAGCAAGATCTCCGGATCTGTCCCCCATTGAGCATGTTTGGGACTGGATGAAGCGTCGTCTCACGCGGTCTGCACGTCCAGCACGAACGCTGGTCTAACTGAGGCGCCAGGTGGAAATGGCATGGCAAGCCGTTCCACAGGACTACATCCAGCATCTCTACGATCGTCTCCATGGGAGAATAGCAGCCTGCATTGCTGCGAAAGGTGGATATACACTGTACTAGTGCCGACATTGTGCATGCTCTGTTGCCTGTGTCTATGTGTCTGTGGTTCTGTCAGTGTGATCATGTGATGTATCTGACCCCAGGAATGTGTCAATAAAGTTTACCCTTCCTGGGACAATGAATTCACGGTGTTCTTATTTCAATTTCCAGGAGTGTATTTCAGTTTCCCGACCAAAAGTTTTTTGCCCCCTTTTGTCACTACCAAAGATTCTATTTTTTGCCGGATGTTAATGATTTCAACATCTAACCTTTCATCAATATCATTAATTTGTCCCTGCCTATTAACTGTGTTTAGATTTATGGAATTAATTTCATTTTTCATTTCAGTATCAGTAGAATCTAAAGTACCTACTTTTTTATCTACCTTTTCAATCTGTTGACTTAATTTTTTGCTATAGAACTTCATTTGACTTTCGAGACCTCTAACCTGTGATTTATCTGGGTTTCAAGATTGCTACCTTGCCCTTTAAGCTGGCTTGCAATTCGATTGTCAAGACCACTGATTTGTGTTTTCATTTGATCACAAAACATCTTTAAATAGTCAGTCACACTCAATGGTTGTCTACTTTCTACTGAATTTTCGTCTCTTTTTTTTTTCTTTAGTGAATTTCGATTCTCTGGCAGCAGCGTAACAGGCCGCTCTGCAGCCTACAAAAAAGTTCGAAAACATAATGGGAATATAAAAAAACAATAAAAGCAACTGATAAAACAGTGACATTGTAAAAACCGTAAAATGGCGGAATGTTGTGAAAAGTAAAATATAAAAACACGGCGTTAATGATGTGGATGAAGACACACAGAAAGTAGACAGGCACAATTATAGAACACGGTGACAGTCTGGTTTCTGTTCGCAGGAGATAACAAAACCACAACTAGCGACAGTATGGTGGCTGTTCGCAACACTGACAGGGGACGCAAGCCACTGAACATTCATATGATAATTAAAAAACAGTCTTGATCGCAAATTGCCGGCCTGGGTGGCCGAGTGGTTCTAGGCGCTACAGTCTGGAACCGCGCGACCGCAACGCTCGCAGGTTCGAATCCTACCTCGGGCATGGATATGTGTAATGTCCTTAGGTTAGTTAGGTTTAAGTAGTTCTAAGTTCTAGGGGACAGATGACCTCAGCAGCTAAGTTACATACTGCTCAGAGCCATTTGAGCCATTTGAGTGCAAATTTCTTTTAATCGGAGTGACCGGTTTCAAACTTTAAGGATCATCTTCAGACTCTGAAACAACATACATGCAGATAGAGGGATCCTTACAGTATCGTATATACACCGAAATACAAACTACATATACCCAGAACGGCAGGTGGACTTCCATGGAGCAAGCTGCGCCGACCCATGCCGACTACGCTGAACTGACTTCTAAATGGATAGGCAGGGAATGGTCTTAAATACCACTAGTCCCGCTCACCGTTCTGTGTATGACATCAATGCTAACCAATCAGAAGTATAGTATGTACTATTAGCGTAGAATGTATTACAGTAGTCTGTATTACTAAAATTTGAAGAAGAGTTATAGTTAAAATACATCGTAGAGTTGCTATGAAACAGCTATTCGTCAGAAAATATGAACTGTAGTTAATAATTAGCTTAAAATAAACTAGTCTAAGCTTCCCTGTGTTATCCGTTCCATAAAATACGTGCTACATCTACATCTACATTTATACTCCGCAAGCCACCCAACGGTGTGTGGCGGAGGGCACTTTACGTGCCACTGTCATTACCTCCCTTTCCTGTTCCAGTCGCGTATGGTTCGCGGGAAGAACGACTGTCTGAAAGCCTCTGTGCGCGCTCTAATCTCTCTAATTTTACATTCGTGATCTCCTAGGGATGTATAAGTAGGGGGAAGCAATATATTCGATACCTCATCCAGAAACGCACCCTCTCGAAACCTGGCGAGCAAGCTACACCGCGATGCAGAGCGCCTCTCTTGCAGAGTCTGCCACTTGAGTTTGTTAAACATCTCCGTAACGCTATCACGGTTACCAAATAACCCTGTGACGAAACGCGCCGCTCTTCTTTGGATCTTCTCTATCTCCTCCGTCAACCCGATCTGGTACGGATCCCACACTGATGAGCAATACTCAAGTATAGGTCGAACGAGTGTTTTGTAAGCCACCTCCTTTGTTGATGGACTACATTTTCTAAGGACTCTCCCAATGAATCTCAACCTGGTACCCGCCTTACCAACAATTAATTTTATATGATCATTCCACTTCAAATCGTTCCGCACGCATACTCCCAGATATTTTACAGAAGTAACTGCTACCAGTGTTTGTTCCGCTATCATATAATCATACAATAAAGGATCCTTCTTTCTATGTATTCTCAATACATTACATTTGTCTATGTTAAGGGTCAGTTGCCACTCCCTGCACCAAGTGCCTATCCGCTGCAGATCTTCCTGCATTTCGCTACAATTTTCTAATGCTGCAACTTCTCTGTATACTACAGCATCATCCGCGAAAAGCCGCATGGAACTTCCGACACTATCTACTAGGTCATTTATATATATTGTGAAAAGCAATGGTCCCATAACACTCCCCTGTGGCACGCCAGAGGTTACTTTAACGTCTGTAGACGTCTCTCCGTTGATAAAAACATGCTGTGTTCTGTTTGCTAAAAACTCTTCAATCCAGCCACACAGCTGGTCTGATATTCCGTAGGCTCTTACTTTGTTTATCAGGCGACAGTGCGGAACTGTATCGAACGCCTTCCGGAAGTCAAGAAAAATAGCATCTACCTGGGAGCCTGTATCTAATATTTTCTGGGTCTCATGAACAAATAGAGCGAGTTGGGTCTCACACGATCGCTGTTTCCGGAATCCATGTTGATTCCTACATAGTAGATTCTGAGTTACCAAAAACGACATGATACTCGAGCAAAAAACATGTTCTAAAATTCTACAACAGATCGACGTCAGAGATATAGGTCTATAGTTTTGCGCATCTGCTCGACGACCCTTCTTGAAGACTGGGACTACCTGTGCTCTTTTCCAATCATTTGGAACCTTCCGTTCCTCTAGAGACTTGCGGTACACGGCTGTTAGAAGGGGGGCAAGTTCTTTCGCGTACTCTGTGTAGAATCGAATTGGTAGCCCGTCAGGTCCAGTGGACTTTCCTCTGTTGAGTGATTCCAGTTGCTTTTCTATTCCTTGGACACTTATTTCGATGTCAGCCATTTTTTCGTTTGTGCGAGGATTTAGAGAAGGAACTGCAGTGCGGTCTTCCTCTGTGAAACAGCTTTGGAAAAAGGTGTTTAGTATTTCAGCTTTACGCTTGTCATCCTCTGTTTCAATGCCATCATCATCCCGGAGTGTCTGGACATGCTGTTTCGAGCCACTTACTGATTTAACGTAAGACCAGAACTTCCTAGGATTTTCTGTCAAGTCGGTACCTAATATTTTACTTTCGAATTCACTAAACGCTTCACGCATAGCCCTCCTTACGATAACTTTGACATCGTTTAGCTTCTGTTTGTCTGAGAGGTTTTGGCTGCGTTTAAATTTGGAGTGAAGCTCTTTTTGCTTTCGCAGTAATTTCCTAACTTTGTTGTTGTACCACGGTGGGTTTTTCCCGTCCCTCACACTTTTACTCGGCACGTACCTGTCTAAAACGCATTTTACGATTGCCTTGAACTTTTTCCATAAACACTCA
Organism: Schistocerca cancellata; assembly: GCF_023864275.1. Classification (NCBI taxonomy): domain Eukaryota; kingdom Metazoa; phylum Arthropoda; class Insecta; order Orthoptera; family Acrididae; genus Schistocerca; species Schistocerca cancellata. Next base: position 855,611,403 of record NC_064629.1, on the reverse strand, counting down.
ACATTGTCAGTGTCGGAACAGAAATTTTCGTTTTGATCTGTTAGGTAGCCTGAAATCTGCCTTCTATTACTCTTGCTAAACAGATAAACCTTCCTCCCTTTTTTATATTCCTATTAACTTCCATATTCAGGGATGCTGCAACGGCCTTATGATCACTGATTCCCCGTTCTGCGCTTACAGAGTCGAAAAGTTCGGGTCTGTTTGTTATCAGTAGGTCCAAGATGTTATCTCCACGAGTCGGTTCTCTGTTTAATTGCTCGAGGTAATTTTCGGGTAGTGCACTCAGTATAATGTCACTCGATGCTCTGTCCCTACCACCCGTCCTAAACATCTGGGTGTCCCAGTCTATATCTGGTAAATTGAAATCTCCACCTAAGACTATAACATGCTGAGAAAATTTATGTGAAATGTATTCCAAATTTTCTCTCAGCTGTTCTGCCACTAATGCTGCTGAGTCGGGGGGTCGGTAAAAGGAGCCAATTATTAACCTAGCTCGGTTGTTGAGTGTAACCTCCACCCATAATAATTCACAGGAACTATCCACTTCTACTTCACTACAGGATAAACTACTACTAACAGCAACGAACACTCCACCACCGGTTGCATGCAATCTATCCTTTCTAAACACCGTCTGTACGTTTGTAAAAATTTCGGCAGAATTTATCTCTGGCTTCAGCCAGCTTTCTGTACCTATAACGATTTCAGCTTCGGTGCTTTCTATCAGCGCTTGAAGTTCCGGTACTTTACCAACGCAGCTTCGACAGTTTACAATTACAATACCGATTGTTGCTTGGTCCCCGCATGTCCTGACTTTGCCCCGCACCCGTTGAGGCTGTTGCCCTTTCTGTACTTGCCCGAGGCCATCTAACCTAAAAAACCGCCCAGCCCACGCCACACAACCCCTGCTACCCGTGTAGCCGCTTGTTGCGTGTAGTGGACTCCTGACCTATCCAGCGGAACCCGAAACCCCACCACCTTATGGCGCAAGTCGAGGAATCTGCAGCCCACACGGTCGCAGAACCGTCTCAGCCTCTGATTCAGACCCTCCACTCGGCTCTGTACCAAAGGTCCGCAGTCAGTCCTGTCGACGATGCTGCAGATGGTGAGCTCTGCTTTCATCCCGCTAGCGAGACTGGCAGTCTTCACCAAATCAGATAGCCGCTGGAAGCCAGAGGGGATTTCCTCTGATCCATAGCGACACACATCATTGGTGCCGACATGAGCGACCACCTGCAGATGGGTGCACCCTGTACCCTTCATGGCATCCGGAAGGACCCTTTCCACATCTGGAATGACTCCCCCCGGTATGCACACGGAGTGCACTTTGGTTTTCTTCCCCTCCCTTGCTGCCATATCCCTAAGGGGCCCCATTACGCGCCTGACGTTGGAGCTCCCAACTACCAGTAAACCCACCCTCTGCGACCGCCCGGATCTTGCAGACTGAGGGGCAACCTCTGGAACAGGACAAGCAGCCATGTCAGGCCGAAGATCAGTATCAGCCTGAGACAGAGCCTGAAACCAGTTCGTCAGAAAAACTGGAGAGGCCTTCCGCTCAGCCCTCCGGAATGTCTTTCGCCCCCTGCCACACCTTGAGACGACCTCCCACTCTACCACAGGTGAGGGATCAGCCTCAATGCGGGCAGTATCCCGGGCAACCACAGTCGTAGTCCGATCGGGGGATCGGACTACGACCCAGTTGACCCAGTTGGCAAAGATACACGGAATAGCTGTCAAAGGTTCCTATAGCGATAGAGAGAAGCTATTAACAAACATCATTTTTATAGACGTCCTCTATCGATGCGACATTCTTAGAAGCTGGCACAGAGTGCTGTAAAAACTGCAAAGACGATCTATGTAGGCGTTAAGGGTTGTCGTTAAGACGGCGTCCTCTATCAATCTGAGACGTCAAAAATCAATAGAAAATATAGTAGTGAATATAATAGTCGTTAAGTATTATTCACAGTAATATGAATGGCAGAAAAGCGAAACATGGGGAGTTAATTAACAGGCAGTCTTGCGTAATGTGTTATGTTAGTATTATTAATGTTTTGTTCCCAACTCTCCTCCCCCCCCCCCTTTTGTTCTTCACAAACTGTTTTATTTTTTTTTTTTTCACTAACAGTCTCCTTTTAAAGGATTTTGTACCCTTTAATACTGGATGGGTTATTTCTCATAACCATTACTTTACATAATTTTGTCTATTATATGAATTTACAACCATTTCATGTTTAACACGAGATGTAACGGAGCTCTGTATATTTAAAAACGTATGCTGCTCTTTGTATCTATCTTTCCTTCCTACTCATTACGCATTCCTAATTACGTCAAGATTAATATTAAAGAAAATTCGCCTGTTATTCGAGTTGCAGAACGATAGAGCAGTTTTCTATGGATAACATCTGAAATCCGAGATACTTTCAAGATGAAGGATTTTTTAAATAATGAAATGTACTGTTTGCATCTACTGTTAAGCAGTCAAATGTCACCTCTTATTTTTTCTAAAGTACTTACTTTTACTGATGAAAAGATATATCTTTTACGGGAATATATTTTCGATAAGCACGATACAAAAACTGAAGTCCTCATTAATAAACAACTCGTAGATTCACCTGATCGCCCCTATAACTGCATAATTTTTATCCTAGAATTTCTAATCTTACTGATATTCAATTCACTGCCGCTGAAACTTCGTTATTAAATAAAGGCCTGAAATATTATTTAAATCCAGCTTTAAACTAAGAAAATGTGAAACGGAAACGGATAATTGCTGAGGTAAAGGTTGCTACAAAATGCTATAAAGTTAGCCAATCAGAAGCATGGAAAATTGCCTTAAAAACAAAAGCATTCATTACCAATGAAAAGAACAGACAAAAAACAAATAGTGAATCTAACGTAAGTAAAAGATTAATAAAAAATTTACCTTAGGCAGTTCTATTGTCACAAAATCAGACAAATGAAACACCTTAGTAATTGTCAACGAAGCCGATTACATTTCGAAAACTCCTACATCTTTTTAGCGAAAATGAGATCAATGAAATCAGTAAAGATCCATCCCCTTAATTTAAAACTAAGATAAGTAAACTAATCGATGACAATAATTCGCTATTCCCACCTAACGAAAAAATGTTTCTGAAGGTATAAATCCACAATTACCTAAATTAAGATCCCAACTGAAGCTTCATAAGGACAATTTAAGGATTCGCCCTATTGTGAATAATAAGAGCTGTCTTTCGTATAAATTAAATAAAAAACTGAATGATATTTTGAAATCCTTTTATGTTTATGATACAAGTTTTAACATTAAAAACAGCTATGATTTGGTACAAGCAATTTACAATGTTGACATACCGAATGGTGCTAGATTTGCTTCTCTTGATATTAAAAATTTTTATACTAATATACCAGTTAAAGAAACAATTGATATTATTAAAAATAGTTTGCAATTGCACAAAAACATGGATATAGAAGAGATCACAGATTTCATTGAACTACTTGAAAATACTCTAACTTTTAATTATTCCTCCTTCAGTGGTAAAATGAATTTTGGAAATGGGGAATTTCTTAGCTGGTACCCTTCCAGATATTTTTGTTAATTGTGTTGAGGTACAATGTTTCAAAGATAACCCAGAAATTGCTAGTAAAATTACATACTACAAGTGATATGTCGATGACACACTTGCTTTATAATGGGACTAAAGACGAAATAGACATATTGAAAGACTGTTTGAATAATATACATCCCAAATTGATTTTCACAGTTGAACACAAAAGTCAACGAAGTATAAATTTTTTAGATCTCACTATCACGAAGAGGGACAATAAACATCATTTTGCAATTATAGAAAGCCAATGGCACCAGATGTCATCATTAACGCTGCTTCTTGTCATCCAACCAAATATAAAAAAGCGTTTTTTCAATCAATGATCCATAGAATTATAAAATTACCACTGAACCCAGATGAAATCCACCAAGAGATGTCAATACTAAAACAGATTCCTAATGCAAATGATTATAATCTCAACGAAACTGATTTTTCGTTGAATAAGCTACAACATTCGTATGGCGCTTCTGAAGCTGGTAACCGAAAAGTCGCCAAAATGACATATATGGGGAATATTTCAGACAAAATAAATAAATTATTTAAAAATACTGAATTGACAACAGCTTTTACCACCAACAACTTGCTTCGGAATAGACATAGACAAGCCACTGGTCTAAATGACATCAAATGTAAAACTCCTGGACTTTATAAAATCTTATGTAATGATTGTGAAAACAATATATTGGGCAGCCAGGTCGCAATTTTGCTGTACGTTTTATAGAACACACCTCAGGACCTACTCTAGATAAAATTTTATTGGACCATCATTTAAAAGACTGAGATCACTCTGAAGGGTCAATCCAAAATAATTCAAAAATTCTCCACATTGCCCCCAAAGGACCTTTATTAAATTCACTATAAGAAATAGAAATTAACGCACTTCACAGAAACGAATCTCTAGCTTTATTGAACGAGCAGCTTGATTTTAGGGAAACATAGTTCTTTGATGTTTTTGAATACTTGTTATAGTTTTTACTGCTCTTTCGTTTTTTCCTCCAGTCTATGTTTTTTTGGACAAGTAATGCTGACTAGTGATTTTATCATTATAATTTTATCTGATTAAGGACATTATAATGCGATCATATTTAACACTGCTATTATGTTAGTATTCTTAATGTTTTGTTCACACCCCCCCCCCTTCCAGCCCCCTTTTGTTCTTCACAAACTGTTTTTCTTTTTTCACGAACAGTCTCCTTTTAACGAATTTTGTATCCTTTAATGTTGCATTGGTTACTTCTCATCACCATTACTTTACATAATATCATCTATTATATGAATTTATAATCATTTCGTGTTTAACACGAGATGTAACGGAGCTCTGTATATCTAAAACCGTATGCTGCCCTTTGTATCTATGTTTCCTTCCAACACATTACGCAAGATTGCTTGTTAACTAACGCCCCATGTTTCGCTTTTCTGCCACTCATATCACGACGAATAATCTTCAAAGACTTTTGTATTCACTACTATATTTTCTATTTATTTTTTTCGTGTCACACCGATAGAGGATGCCGTCTTTACGACAACCCTTAACGTCTACATAGATCGTCTTTGCTGTCGTTACAGTACTCTGTGCCAGCTTCTAAGAATTTCGCATCGATAGAGGACACCGTTTTTACGGAAACCATCAACGTCTATAAAAATTATCTTTGCTAGTAGCTTCTCTCTACCGCTATAGCAACCTTCGACAGCTATTCCTTATATCTGTGCCAACAACACGTGTATTACGGAACTAATACAGAGGGCAGCCTGGACGAGTTTATTTTAAGGTAATTATTAACTACAGTTCATATTTTCTGACGAATAGCTATTTCATAGCAACTCTACGATGTATTTTAACTATAACTCTTCTTCAAATAAAAGTAATTTAGACTGTTGTAATAATTTTATGCTAATAGAACACACTATACTTCTGATTGGTCAGCACTGATGTCATATACAGAATGGTGAGCGGGACTAGTGCTATTTAATACCACTCCCTGCCTATCCATTTAGCAGTCAGTACAGCGCCGTGGGACGGCGCATCTCAATCCATGGAAGTCCACCTGCCGTTCTGGGAATATGTAGCTTGTAATATTATTTTGGGGTATATACGATACTGCAAGGCTCCCTCTACCTGTTCTTATGTTATTTCAAAGGCTGAAGACGATCCTTAAGGGTCGAAACTGGTCACTGCGATTAAAAGAAATTGGCGATTAAGACTGTTTTTTAATTATCATATTAATATAACATCGCTGATAATTACTGAACATTCACTTTAAACAGGACAATAGAGGCGACACAGTGGCAGATTGGGATGGGGGGGAGAACCCAGACCGATGAGGGGGGAAAAGGGGGGAGGCGAGGAAAAGGGGGGCAGCCGATGGAGGGAGAGGACATAGAAAAAATGGGGGGCAGGGTGCACACACAAACGATTGGGGAAGGCACTGGAGGGGAAAGTAAAAGGACTCGGGGGAGAGATGGTAGTCAGAGAGAGAGTAAACGGGGAAATTAGAAGATGGAAGGGGAGGAGAGGGAGCCCAGGAAAAGGACAGAGGGAGAGATGGGGAGGTGAGGATCGGAACTGATAGGAGGGATAAATGTAGAGAGAGAGGGCATCATCTGGGAGGGGGAGTTGATGGAAGCCACCTTGGGAAAGGAGATGAAGGTGTAGAGGTGGAGGGTAACGGCGACACAATGGTGAAAGCGCAGCAGAGGGTGTGGTTGGAGAGGAGAGGAGCAACAAGGGGATGAGGGTGATCAAGTCGGCAGGAGGTGCAGAGGATGCGGATATGTTCGAGGAAAAGGAGCAGATGGGGGAAAGGAGTCAGATCATAGAGGATCAGTATGGGGGATGGGAGGTGTATATGGAAGGTGAGGTGGAGTGCATAGCGCTTGAGGATCTGGAGGGACTTACAGAATTAGGCGTGGGGTGGGGGGCGGATATCCAGGCGGGACTGGCATAACAGAGGATGGGACAGATTAAGGAATTGTAAGTGTGGAGGATGGTAGAGGGGCTCAACCCCTATGTCCAGCCAGAGAGGAGTTTAAGGAGAAGGTGGTGGTTGTGGGCTTTGAATTGAATAGAGCAGAGATGAGGGATCCAGGTGAAGTGACGGTCAATGGTGAGTCCAAGGTAGGTGAGGGTGGGGGAGAGGCAGACAGGATGAGCGCCGATGGTTAGGGAAAAATCCAGGAGCCAGAAGGAGTGAAGGGCATGACCTAGGATAATTGATGGGTCTTGGAAGGATTAATTTTAAGGAGCCACTGGATACACCATGCAGCAAACAGGTCAAGGTGATTGCAGAGGAGAATTTTCATGTTCTGACTCTACCTCATATGCCTCTTTCGGTTCTTTCTGTATTTGTGGCGAATCAAACACGTCAACTAATTTGTTCACATAACCACGATTGTCTACAAGGTCCTCATCATTTGCGTCGTCTATTTTTTCTTGTTTGATTTTGGACGCTGTCTACATCCCGATCTGTTCATTTATGTGTTCATGATATTAGGTATAGGTTAGCTGCCTATCACAAGCGCCATTTCTTATCTGCTCACGTAAGCTACTACTTCTGCCGGCGGCATTTCCCATGGCGCAAGGCACTATTTATTTTCGTTCACTCAGTGTAGTTACTGCATTCACACCTTTGTCCATTCTGAATGTATATAAAAAATTTACTTTTGTACGCAACGTCTACTCTTATTCACTCTATTGGACATGATAGTACCATCGCGCCACTGGACGTTCACTACTCGGACCCCACTAGTTTCTCACAAAAAACTTATTGTATTTCATGGTCATGAGCAATAAATGTCCTGTCACGCGGCGTCAAGTGTACAGGCACCACCGACCACTTTAAACGATAATCGATACTAACGTTATACCTCTGCGAGGAATTTTGCGTAGCTGGGACTGTGAGATAACCTAATGGAAATAGATCAATGAAACTGGGAATCGTTTCCGAAATAGTTCAGCAGAGTATAAACAACAGTAATCGGTGGGTCAGGAACAAACGTTCTCCCAGCACAAAATCAAGCTGTAACATTACATATTAAAATATGTCGCCAGCCTAATTAGGTATTCTTGTGTCAAGCTAAATGATAAAGCAGAAGGTGCTAACCTAACCTTCCTCGACACACACACAAAACTCTTTCCTTATATCAGTTCACACTACAACACAGTAACCTAACCTAGTAGATAAATATGCTCCTAACTAGTAAGTCAAATAATCAAATGGCAAATGACATAGTAAACAGCAACATATGCCTCTCAACAACACGTACCTTGAATGAACTAGGTGCAACAGTTAATAAAACAAAATAGGGACACACATGAAACTACTAGCAATGCAGAGCGGGGAAAGCTTGAAATGATTCTGAATTTAAATCGGAGAAGCAACTAAACTGAATGCAAATCGAACTACACTGGCTCTGAAGGAGCCTTTGCATTGCTTCATTAAGTAACTAGGCTGGTCCACAAGGACCCTTAATCTTTCATGGTTTGAAGACCCATGCTTACTAACAAAACTACACAGTATGTATCAGAAAAGGTAAGTATTATTATGATTAATTATTAGTTAGTTAAAGCACAACAATCTGTAACTCCTTAAATAACAAATGTGCTTTCATAAGCAGTCTTTTGACCTACTGAAAATAATAACTGGCTGTGCAAATGACAACACAACGTTATATTCAAGTTGAGCTACTTCCTCGCAATAAATTAGGACAATCAGAATTAAATTCACTAGACTTGGAATCCTGTCCACGTTTGTGGTTTGGGATAATCACGGTGTAAGAGTTTTTAGTAACACCACGATTATTATTCAAATCAATCAAAATCCACCAATGCAGGGTCCGTTTACAGAGTGCAAAATACAAAACAATTTAGTGGAGGGCTGGGGGTACTGGTGGCGCAATTTGCAGTGGCTTGTAACCTGGCGACGATGCAGTCATGGCAGTACTGTTGGCCTCGCCCTATTACTGATCTTCTTGGCGTCTAAATAATATTTTATAGGGCTAAAAACCATGCTATGATATTGGTATCACCAAGTTAAAGATCCGATGCCCATAAATACTGCCCTTAAGCTCTTCAGGCCTCAAAACTCCAGGAATATGAGCCACTATGATCCGCTGCTGCTAGCGAGGTGTTAACCACAGCACTGCTCATCCCAGACTCCTTACTCGTCACAAAGGACGAGTTGCCACTTGTGCGCCAGTCACACATTTTCCACACCACCAAGCTACTTCCTTAGCTGCGGGGCTTCCCTGCATCTTTTACATTTAACCCTACGTTCCCTAATTATGGGCCAAGTCATTTATAGTACATTACATAACAATCATTTCAGTAGTTATTTATATTCACAAACGTAATTTAAACATCACCGTTCAAAAATTCACGTAACTGAAACATCTATACATAATCAAACAATTTCTATAACAGATACAACATAATATGTAATCAATACTACAAATTGACATCTGAATATCGATACAGACACAAAATAGGTCAAAAATAGCAAAATGATTTTGCTTAGCGAGAGCGACGGGATAGAAATTGCAGAGTATCTGAGTGGTCAGCATCAAATACTTAGTGCTGAGGACAAAGCTGTGAAACACAAATATAAGAATTCAAAATGCTCGTTCAATATGCCTTAGACAAGTACATTCCGAGCGAGGTCTTAAGGTATGGGAAAGACCATCACAATTTAATAGCCATGTTAGAAAACTGCTACGTCAACAAAGAGACCTCACCACAGATTCAGGAGAAGTCGAAACCTAGCTGACAAACAACATCTGAACGAAGCGAAAATGGGCGTAAGGACAGCAATGATAAAAGTGTTAAATGACTTTGAAAGTAAAGTTTTGTCACCCGATATGAGTAAAATCCCTAGTAGGTTTTGGTCTAACGTAAAATCAGTAAGCCGTTCGAAATCCTCTATTCATTGACTCAGTGGCCGTACTGGCACAGAAACGGAAGATAGCAGAGAGAAAGTCGAAATACCGATTCGGAATTTCAAAATAGTTTCACCGCGGAAGATCGTAGAAGGGTTCCTCCGTTCAGTGATCTTATGTAAGTCGAGATGGAAAGTTTTGACATACCCGATTGCGGAATGGAAAAGCAACTGCAATCTCTTACTAGTTGAAAGGCGTCAGGACCAGTTAACATAACTTTAATATTCTACAAAGATTATGGTAAAGACCTTGCTTCCCTTCTAGTACCAGTTTATCGTAGATTGCTGGAGCAACGAAGGGTACCCAACGGCATGAAAAAAGGGCAAGTCATTGCAGTTTTCAAGAAGGGTCGTAGGACAATTTCATATTATTACTATCCAATATCGTTGACGTCAATCTATTGTAGACTTGTGGAACATGTTTTATGCTCAAGAATTATGACGTTCTTGGAAAATTTCATCTACAAGAATCAACATGGATTCCTCAGAGATTTTGCAGAACTTAGCTCGCTCTGTTCCTCCGTGAGATCGATACAGTTGCAGACGTATCGCTCTTAACGCAAAAAAATCATCATATGGAAAGGTAATTTCAGGAGCATCCAAGTAAGTGTGATGGGACCCTTACTGTTTACAGTGTACATAAATGATCTAGCAAAAGGCGTCGGATGCTCTTTAAGACTGTTAGCGGGTCATGCGCCTGCCTATAAGAAAGTAGCAACGTCATAAGACATTATCGATTTTCAAAATGACCTGCAGAGGACTGTTTAACGTTGTAGGCTCTGGCAGTTGGTACTGAACGTAAAAACTGTCCAGTCACACTAATGTGATCATCTGTGAAAAACCTGAATAATCTCCTTTTATATAGCGAAATACTGCGAGACGTGCAGGAAGAGAGCCAGTGAGTTTCTGGAAGATACCGACAGGGATGTGGAGTCATGTCGTCTTCAGTGACGTATATTCATACACCACGGATACGCTTTACACATACACACCACTTTAATTATCTACATCTACATCTACAACTACATCCATACTCCGCAAGCCACCTGACGGTGTGTGGCGGAGGGTACCTTGAGAAACTCTATCGGTTCTCCCCTCTATTCCAGTCTCGTATTGTTCGTGGAAAGAATGATTGTCAGTATGCCTCTGTGTGGGCTCTAATCTCTCTGGTTTTATCCTCATGGTCTCTTCGCGAGATATACGTAGGAGGGAGCAATATAATGCTTCACTCCTCGTTGAAGGAAGGCAACGTCCTCAACCGAGGACGATGTCCCAGTAATAAATTAATATGTTACCCAATCTCCAATTCCGATCAAGGTTTTCGGAATGTTTGCCTCGGTAATAAGGCGTATGCTGAAATTGGCAAGCCCCTCCCATATATTCCGAACTGGAATTCTCCATCTGCCCTACAATCAGCTTTCTGACGTTTGGCTGACAAGGGGAAGGCCTCAGACACGGCCAACCGATTCGGCTCAGATTTGGCAGGTCGCTTGTGTACAACCTAAAACCAAGGAATCTAAGGTTGAAAGGTCTCTGTTGGATTCTTTCATGTTAATTTCTTAAATCTGTTGTCATTTACGGCATAAATTCCTCTTCTAAATTTACTGTGGCGTTTCTGACTATCTGGGAGGAGACTGAGTAGTGGAATGTGTTACTTTTACACTTACACAAGAACGATCGTCACACTACTACACTTTAAAGCACAGTTTATATGTAATTCATGTCACACAGTCTCATACAGAACCTACATCCGTTTTATCTTATATACTGTATACGATAAGATACTGTCATCCCACTTCCCTTCTGTGTGAGATGATGAATGAGCAAATGTATTTCTAGTTGCATGCTTGAGGGTAGCAGACAAGCCTGTCTGCTAGAGAACAGTAGGACCAACGTCGGAACAGGTAGCTACGCTTTCTAAAAGCAAAGAGGTTTCTATCCTCAGTATGGTCCTGTCCGTCCCTTGTCATGTTGGTATAGGAAGCTGCCCCTCTGGCCACTTCCGTTTGTATTTGTGAGCCACCCTCAGGAAGGGACCAGGTGTCTGTCCGTGGTGAGCGTCTGAAATGTTAAGATCTCCGGCTAAGCGCGTGTCTGCTAAGTCTGTAGGACAATGGATTTCTTAAGTTCAGCCTAACTGAAAATTTAATCACCTTTATTTCAGGTTTAGCTCTAAAATATCCAATGTTATCTTAAATTGCAACGCAGTGTAATTCGAGTGTGAAGTTCAGAATATATTCCGGTAGTTGCTTTGTCACTACTTTGTGAGTAAAGTGGAACCACGTGTTGATCAGTAACTCTAACTAAGATCATCAATCTTAAATGCGAATGTGCGTGAGATTATACCGTCTCGTCTTGACAATATTTTTCAATATAGCAACTTTTCTTTATGTTCAACCCACGTGGGGCGTACTTTGTGAGACCAGTACCACATGGTTATACAGTTGTTTGACCCATCAGGTTAATAGTAAGACGTTAGTAACCAGTTCGAGGTTTTTCTTTTGTAAATTGCTTTTCGATCTAATTTATTTTAATTATCAAAATTATTGTGGAGTTACACTCTTTGTGTAAACCAAGTTGACCACGTGAAGCATGTGGTGTAATCATCAAAGTAGCCCTCAGCTATTCTTTTCGGGAAGATTTCACAGAGAGTTAGTATGAATATAGTATACCAGTGTGTGGTAATTACATGAGGAACAGGATTGTGTTACGAACATAACTTCTTTGGGTGAAAATTGAATCGGTTGGTTGTGGTTAATTTCCTCTTGCATATGTTTCAACGTTCTTCGTGTGTTATTTTATAAATGCAGTGTTGTATGCAGTCTGCCAATCTTGGCTCCATATTTGATGTGTTCCGTAAGATTACAATCTCACATTTTCACAATCCTAAATAAGGCACCAGCTTAGTTACGACTCAAGTTTAATATGCTGAAATTTCAATGATCAATGTTGAAATAAATTTCCAAATATAAACTGATTTATTTCTTTTTATTTAAATTCTCTTATATATATATATATATATATATATATATATATATATATATATATATATATATATATATATATATATCACCGGTTGTCGTATGACTATTAAAAGATTATAATTAATGTTAGTCTGGTTGGGAATTTGGTAAGCTAGACTGGATACCTGGTGAAACAGTTGCGCGGTAATGCAAGGTTAACTTCCTCAGATAGCTCACAGCTTTTGACCCACTTTTATGGTCGTGAATAGCAGCACCGCTTGTAGAACAAATTAACGCAACAACGTTACAAGGTATTTTTGGTCAACACCCCACGTTTTTGAGAAAATCATCCTTAAATGTTATGACGGGCGATCGACTCAAAATTGGAGGGATCGATAGATAAATGTAAATAGAACATTTTTTATCATCAGGTATGGGGTCCGCAAACGCAAACTTTTCCAGAAATCGAGGAAAGAAACTTATACAACTGCCGCTTCTTTACCCACACGGTAAACGCTTTTCGCCGACAGCGGCGATAACGCAACGGCCAAGGTAACAAAAAAAAAAAAAAAAGGTAATTGTACTTTTCCATATCTCAATTGATAGGGATAGGGAGGTTAATAAGGTAACTAAAATGATACTCCAGGTCACTTTACAATGGGTCTTCCAGTCACCATTATGTGTCCTTACTGTTTTTGGACAACTAGATGGGTGGTACTTGTCATATAAACATTCGAAACAAATATACTCACGGCACCAAGAACATCTAATGCAATCTTTCGACAGCTACACTGTTCCTTCCGAAGGGTCGGCGGAAAACAAACTTCGTTTACATTTAAAAATATATCTTTTTCGGGAATTAATTTTGATGCGTACCACGCATACGATATCATTGCCCGAAAATTCGGTGCTGAAAGTTGGTTATGAATTATGCTGTGAATAGTTATTGCATCCGTGCGGCTGCGCAATTCCCGCTGGGCTTCCAGAAGCACACTGCAATTCTGAAGCCTGGAAATAAAGTTTTTAACCTGGCGATAGAAATAAACATCATACGGTTGGCATACAGGCGTGCAGTTTGGCGGTATTACTTTTACTGTGCACGTCGCCTGACCCTCGCCATCTATTAACATTGTGTCATATATTGTAGTAGTAATTGGTCCACTCCAGGAATCCAGTATTAGACGAAACTTGGTATCAGAAACGTATGGTTTTAAAACATTCTCAAGAAATGTTCTGTAAATCGCATTCGTCAGTTTCCCGGATTTGGAGCAGGTAATGTAAACATTTTTCAACGAGTCGGTTAAACGATTGACCTCTTCTATAACCCGAGGACCTAATGTAACATTCGTATCTTGTAAACACAGGAAAACCTTAGGCAACACTTTTCCAGAGGCTGTGATGGCATATTGCGCCGTGTACGAATGTGTTAGTTTGTTTTTACTACCAAATGCGTCAAGGGTTCGTTTTTCTCCCTTATGCGATAACGTGCGTCGAATGTTCACCCGTTTGCGTGCTGAAAAGAGCCGCCACTTTCTGTATACCTACTATATTTTGTACCTCCTTATGAGAGACGTATTTAGTGACGTGCCGTTGACGAATTTTATACTCCGATTTCAAATTTCTTGCCCAAGGTAATGATGCAGCAAACGTAATATCCTTGTTGGCCGTATGTTGAAGCGCTGCACCTGCAGCCCACTCCTGAGGTATTCTCGTTGTTTCATTCTCGTCACGACAACGAGATTCGACAAATCTGTCTTATGTCCACTTATTTATCGCCTGGTATTTGTAGTATCTTGTCCCTCCTTTAACAATATCACTTTCTCACAATTTCAAGTCCTTCTTCCTTTCCAGGGCTGTTGTTGCTCCATTCTTTCGCAGTGTTTGTAAGTTCCAATTTGGATGATTCTTGGCTAACGCTACCGCCTTTACTTTTACTTCAAGGGGTATAGCGCCGTAGTTCAATCGTTTAGTAACCGGTTCGTAATACTCATCGGGAACAGATGAAGCACATATTCCCAGTGACACGGAGATTTCCAAAGTGTTATGACCATTCTGCGATTCACTAGTTGGCATATCTTCCACTGAATCTCCTTCTGCTTCGTCTTCATGGTATAGTACTTCATTACCAACAAAAGTCATTTCGTTCGTCAGCTCTCAAAATCGTTCTAAGATAGCCACTCCTATCAATCTGGAACGCCGAGAAACAGAATTGCCTGCTTCCGGTAGTGCATTGATAATGCATCTGTCTTGCAACACCTTTACAAACCAGAACACAGCGTCGGTAACTTCCGCTTGCCATCGTCTGTAACAGGTTCCCAACTGCACTCCTGGAAATTGAAATAAGAACACCGTGAATTCATTGTCCCAGGAAGGGGAAACTTTATTGACACATTCCTGGGGTCAGATACATCACATGATCACACTGACAGAACCACAGGCACATAGACACAGGCAACAGAGCATGCACAATGTCGGCACTAGTACAGTGTATATCCACCTTTCGCAGCAATGCAGGCTGCTATTCTCCCATGGAGACGATCGTAGAGATGCTGGATGTAGTCCTGTGGAACGGCTTGCCATGCCATTTCCACCTGGCGCCTCAGTTGGACCAGCGTTCGTGCTGGACGTGCAGACCGCGTGAGACGACGCTTCATCCAGTCCCAAACATGCTCAATGGGGGACAGATCCGGAGATCTTGCTGGCCAGGATAGTTGACTTACACCTTCTAGAGCACGTTGGGTGGCACGGGATACATGCGGACGTGCATTTTCCTGTTGGAACAGCAAGTTCCCTTGCCGGTCTAGGAATGGTAGAACGATGGGTTCGATGACGGTTTGGATGTACCGTGCACTATTCAGTGTCCCCTCGACGATCACCAGTGGTGTACGGCCAGTGTAGGAGATCGCTCCCCACACCATGATGCCGGGTGTTGGCCCTGTGTGCCTCGGTCGTATGCAGTCCTGATTGTGGCGCTCACCTGCACGGCGCCAAACACGCATACGACCATCATTGGCACCAAGGCAGAAGCGACTCTCATCGCTGAAGACGACACGTCTCCATTCGTCCCTCCATTCACGCCTGTCGCGACACCACTGGAGGCGGGCTGCACGATGTTGGGGCGTGAGCGGAAGACGGCCTAACGGTGTGCGGGACCGTAGCCCAGCTTCATGGAGACGGTTGCGAATGGTCCTCGCCGATACCCCAGGAGCAACAGTGTCCCTAATTTGCTGGGAAGTAGCGGTGCGGTCCCCTACGGCACTGCGTAGGATCCTACGGTCTTGGCGTGCATCCGTGCGTCGCTGCGGTCCGGTCCCAGGTCGACGGGCACGTGCACCTTCCGCCGACCACTGGCGACAACATCGATGTACTGTGGAGACCTCACGCCCCACGTGTTGAGCAACTCGGCGGTACGTCCACCCGGCCTCCCGCATGCCCACTATACGCCCTCGCTCAAAGTCCGTCAACTGCACATACGGTTCACGTCCACGCTGTCGCGGCATGCTACCAGTGTTAAAGACTGCGATGGAGCTCCGTATGCCACGGCAAACTGGCTGACACTGACGGCGGCGGTGCACAAACGCTGCGCAGCTAGCGCCATTCGACGGCCAACACCGCGGTTCCTGGTGTGTCCGCTGTACCGTGCGTGTGATCATTGCTTGTACAGCCCTCTCGCAGTGTCCGGAGGAAGTATGGTGGGTCTGACACACCGGTGTCAATGTGTTCTTTTTTCCATTTCCAGGAGTGGATATATCACAGGGCTAGTCGAAGGGTGTACATCCTCCATTATGCAGATTATGCACCGGAAAGATATGACACAACAAACACTAGTTACTAAGGCATAAACAGACGAGCTAATTACTACAAACTACATACAGTACTCGTCATATGTTACTTAAGGAAGAACACTGTATTCATTCACAAAACGTATTTCATTCAGCGCATTAACGATGGAAAAATCACTACATGTATCCACGAGGCTCGCGGCAGCCTAATGACGGAAAACAACTCTTTCATATTGACTTCTACAAGGCTCGGGCTGGACACGTTTATTCTTCCAGGTTCACAACTATGATATGACGAAGAGGCAACTGTGACAACATAACTCCCCCCGGGTGCATTCCGTCCCGTGCACGTTGTAGCCGGCCGAAGTGGCCGAGCAGTTAAAGGCGCTGTAGTCTGGAACCGCAAGACCGCTACGGTCGCAGGTTCTAATCCTGCCTCGGGCATGGATGTTTGTGATGTCCTTAGGTTAGTTAGGTTTAACTAGTTCTAAGTTCTACGGGACTAATGACCTCAGAAGTTGAGTCCCATAGTGCTCAGAGCCATTTGAGCCAGCACGTTGTAAACAAGCGTCGTGCGGTTGGCTATCTGTGATCTCTCGTGAGGAATTCGCAGCACTCTTATTCGAAGTTGTTCTCATGTGGCAAGGCTTAAAAGTTTAATACTTTACTAACACACGGCGTTTGGGAAATTACTGTGCCTACCTTATTATTATCATCATTCCTTATTGATTTAGTTACCTTATTAACCCTCCTATCCCTATCAATTGAAATATGGAAAAATACAAACGAAAAGAATAAAATTCGGTACGCTTCTTCGAGGCTCGAAACCGGGTTTTCCGATTCCCAGCCAGTTACCTTGGCCGTTGCGCTATCGCCGCTGTCGGCGAAAAGCGTTTACCGTATGGGTACAGAAGAGGCAGTTGTAAAAGTTTCTTTCCTCGATTTCTGGAAAAGTTTGCGTTTGCGGACCCCATACCTGATGATGAAAAATGCTCTATTTACAATTACCCATCGATCCCTCCAATTTTGAGTCGATCGCTCGTCATAATATTTAGAGGTGACTGTCTCAAAATTGCGGGGGTGTTGACCCAAAATATCTTAGATTCCTTTGTTTTAGGTTGCACACAAGCGACCTGCAATATTTGAGCCGAATCGGTTGGCCGTGTCTGAGGACTTCCTCTTGTGAGTCGAACTGTGACCCGTGGCCAGCTGCGCTAAGTTTTGCAGTTAAGGATTCATGGCGCAAATAGCCTGATTAAGGTAGCCCCAGTGACTCTCGATTAGTTTGGTGGCCAGGGGAGTGCAGCAAACTCATTCTGGTGCTCCTCGAGCCATGCACATACACTGCGAGCTTTGCGAAACGTGACGTTCTCCGCCTGGTACGAGGTGCATTCAAGTTCTAAGGCCTCCGATTTTTTTTCTCCGGACTCGAAAGAGATAGAAACATGCGCATTGTTTTAAAATAAGGCCGCGTTCATTGTCAATACGCCCCAGAGATGGCAGCACCGTACGGCAGATGGAATTTTACCGCCAGCGGCGAGAATGAGAATTGTTTTAAATACTTAAAATGGCGACGTTTTCCTTACTTGAACAGCGTGCAATCATTTGTTTTCTGAATTTACGTGGTGTGAAACCAATTTAAATTCATCGACAGTTGAAGGAGACATGTGGTGATGGAGTTATGGATGTGTCGAAAGTGCGTTTGTGGGTGTGACAGTTTAATGAAGGCAGAACATCGTGTGACAACAAACCGAAACAACCTCGGGCTCGCACAAGCCGGTCTGACGACATGATCGAGAAAGTGGAGAGAATTGTTTTGGGGGATCGCCGAGTGACTGTTGAACAGCTCGCCTCCAGAATTGGCATTTCTGTGGGTTCTGTGCACACAATCCTGCATGACGACCTGAAAATGCGAAAAGTGTCATCCAGGTGGGTGCCACGAATGCTGACGGACGACCACATGGCTGCCCGTGTGGCATGTTGCCAAGCAATGTTGACATGCAACGACAGCTTGAATGGGACTTTCTTTACGTCGGTTGTGACAATGGATGAGACGTGGATGCCACTTTTCAATCCAGAAACAAAGCGCCAGTCAGCTCAATGGAAGCACACAGATTCACCGCCACCAAAAAAAATTCGGGTAACCGCCAGTGCTGAAAAAATGATGGTGTCCATGTTCTGGGACAGCGAGGGCGTAATCCTTACCCATTGCGTTCCAAAGGGCACTACGGTAACAGGTGCATCCTACGAAACTGTTTTGAAGAACAAATTCCTTCCTGCACTGCAACAAAAACCTCCGGGAAGGGCTGCGCGTGTGCTGTTTCACCAAGACAACGCACCCGCACATCGAGCTGTTACGCAACAGTTTCTTCGTGATAACAACTTTGAAGTGATTCCTCATGCTCCCTACTCACCTGACCTGGCTCCTAGTGACTTTTGGCTTTTTCCAACAATGAAAGACACTCTCCGTGGCCGCACATTCACCAGCCGTGCTGCTGTTGCCTCAGCGATTTTCCAGTGGTCAAAACAGACTCCTAAAGAAGTCTTCGCCGCTGCCATGGAATCATGGCGTCAGCGTTGTGAAAAATGTGTACGTCTGCAGGGCGATTACGTCGAGAAGTAACGCCAGTTTCATTGATTTCGGGTGATTAGTTAATTAGAAAAAAAATCGGAGGCCTTAGCACTTGAATTCACCTCGTACATGCCAGTGTGCCGAGGAAAAACAAAGTGCATGTAGGGGCGGACATTGCCCCCAAGCGTAGACGGATTTTAGCGTTGATCCACTGTGCCTTCCAGAATGATGAGATCATCCAGGAATGCTACGAAAACATTCCCCAGATCATAACACTCCCTCCTCTGGCCAGGACCCTTCCGATGATCGTTCCAGGTTGTCTACTTTCAGACACTTTCAGACGTTTCACGCCACACTCACCAACGGCCATCTGCTGATGAACTATGAAACGTTAGTCATCTGAAAAGACCACCTATCGTCACTCATTGGACTTCCAGTTGTGGTATTGGCGTGCTATTTTCAGCCTTCGTCGCTAATGAACGTCAGTCAGGACGGGTGCATGAACCAGCCATCTGCTGTGGAAGTCCATAGGCAACCATGTTTGCTGAATGGTCGTTGAGTAGACACTGATAATAGTCCGTTTGATTATCTGGGTGGTCCGTTTCTCAACAGTTGCACGTATATTCGCCCGTGCATGTCTCTGCCGCCGTCGTTCACGCTTGACCTGTAAGGCCCGTCGGACACCACAGCTGCCTCTGTGCCGGTTCTCGATAGTACCTTTTTGCCATTTTGTGGTGTTGGTTGTGCTGTTTTGCATACACCTATGACGCTAAAAGTGGATCTCTGGTGACCTACAGAGAAAAGAAGAGTCCCATATGATCTACATCTACATTTACATCTACATCTACATTTATACTCCGCAAGCCACCCAACGGTGTGTGGCGGAGGGCACTTTACGTGCCACTGTCATTATCTCCCTTTCCTGTTCCAGTCGCGTATGGTTCGCGGGAAGAACGACTGTCTGAAAGCCTCTGTGCGCGCTCTAATCTCTCTAATTTTACATTCGTGATCTCCTCGGGAGGTATAAGTAGGGGGAAGCAATACATGTAAGTTAATTAATGGAAACAATAAAGTAATGCAATGGACATGGCTTACTGACTGGAACTTAATAGAGGTGAACCAATCAAGCAAGACCATATGGGTACCATGACACACACGCAAACATATTAATGAGAGGTAGGGTTACCTGATCTATAGCAATCTGCAACAATCAGATTTATTATTGTAAAGTAAAACACATGAGTTACCCACTGATACGAACTATTGAACATTGAATACTTGGACAAAGGGATTCTAATAGCGAACTGTGACCTTGGCACAGATGGGTGGACGTGATAAATGGTAAGTTGTGCAGATGACACACGAATACGACCATTGTCTGTAGGGATGGTTAGTAAATTACAGGAATAACCCCCAAAAATAAGAACGAATACCAGTTATATTGTCAAAGCACACACTGAAAGCCGATTGGCTGGCTGCAGCGTATTAAAACGGACTAACACACTCCTGAAGGGAATGACCTAATATCGCGTCGTTACGGAATTGCCGAGCGCAACAATGGTGCATCTCACCACACTGGTAGCATAATGCGGAAGACAGTGGCAGTAGCGGCTCGAGGTCCTCGAGTTCAGCTGTCTCTCTGTCCACAGTACTCACGTGGAGACACCTTTCTGTATGATTGCAAGGCTTGCCTCTTCAGTCGTCGAGCAACAGGTCTTTAATTCACCATCTCCTAATGAGAAGCGTACTCTCTCGTTGCAGCGTGAACTCAACTCATCACCCTTCCATCGCCCTGCATGAAGTGATCTCATTGTTGCTCCTGCGTAACATTTCTGATTTCGCCAGTGTGAGAACTCGCTATCTGATAGTGGCAAAGATTGCAAGTTCCATCTAATAAAATTCAAGTTAAGATGTTAAACGATCTTCTATTCTTGTGGGCATTTGCTTTCTTCAGCCAGTAGTGTTCTGATCTGGGAAGGAAGGCAGAAAATCTCTCCCAATACATGGCACTATTTCAAAAGAAGCTCTGGAAAGTCTGACATTTAGGCACGGCCGAGAAGCTGTATGCGCCATGAAAAAATAACTGTAAGACGTGACTCTTTACCTTTGAAATAAAAAATAATATCACCTTTTATTAATGAGGCAAAAATATAAATATGCACATCCCATTGTAATAAATCACATTTGGAACCGCTTCAAAGCACGAAACATTTCATCGTATCACATCCTTTGAGATGACAAATATTCCTACATCTCCTCTGAGAAAAATGAAGAAAATGTTATGACATGACTATTTATACCTCTTCCAATCTTGAACATGGTTAACATTCAGTAATTTGTGCAATTGACTGGCTGTTTTTAACATTCTTTAAAAATATATATACAACTCCTGCAACCATTACTCCTTTTAACATGCCTTGAAAAGAATACTTAAATTATTTCACAAGTAAAAATGCTAGACATTGAAGTAATGTACAGAACTTAAACCAAAGGAAAAAGGAAAAGATAAACATAAATAAATGAATATATTTACACATCGTAACCGCTCCAGTGACATGTGCACAATCTTACTACATATCTTGCATAACACAACAGAACATAATACAAGACGAAATATTCTCTTCAGCTCTTATAGCTGACATTGAACAAACTCAAAATGTTCATAGACAAAACTTCAGCATCTACACTTATGATACACAGACACAAGATAAGTGGTTCATATTGACATAATTTACAGTTAATATGTGAAGATAACAGGTTCCCAGGAAAAGACAAGAAAGAAATTTAAAGAAGATAGTAGGACATGAAAAGTCCAGTAAAGTAAAATAACGGTGCATAAAGGTAGCTCCATTGAAGCATCAAGTCATAAGTACAAAAATGAACAAACAGTTAAAAATAACTAAGACAGTTCATCTAAAGAAGGATCATTATCAAATTGCCATTACCTATTGCAATACATGGAGGTACTCATTCCAAAACTGAAAAACAAGACATTCATACACACTGACTGACGTGTTGTTTCATCAGTAACGTTTACACTCACGTCACTGTGAAGATACGGGAAGAACGTTGCTCAAAATACACAAGAACTCTGTGATCAAGCAAGTCATCACATTCTTAATAAGAGTTTCGCGTAATCACAGTAGGCACAGGGACAACTAGTCCATATGTAAAATGGAAAAGTGCAACATTTATGAGGGATTTGTTTTCGTACCAGCATACATAGTGCATTAAAATATTTTAGCGTCACTATAGAAATGGAAACACACATGACCTGGGCAATATGTGCATATGTTCCACAGCTTTGATTAATATCTACGACAGTTACATTGTTATAATGTTACGTCTCTCATATGTTTTCAGGAACAGGACAACCATACTCGTAAATAGCCTGTATCATTACTTCTCCTCAGTGTCGACAAGACGTTAAACCGAATCTTCCTTTCTTCGTTTTTTCATCACTTTGATTTTGTGAGTTAACGATAATTGCGCTCTCATTTAAATATCTGGCTGAAAGTGTCAGCCTACAGGAATTGTGAAACGAACCTTGTCGTCCAGGACCGCATGCCACAAAGGGCGCTGATTCACAACAAGATGCGGAAACTCACAGACGTCTATTGTCTATTGAGGCCTAAGCGCTGTAGTGTGCGAGTGAGACAGACGAGAACCTATGTCATAGGGAAACCCAATAGAAGCCGTTTGTGGCTAAGGAGACGCAGCAGTGTTAAATATGTCGGACCTAATATTGGCCATAAAGGGAAACATTTATGAAAACTATTTACTTCTGTAGTAATGCAGAGAATCAAGCCACAGTAGTTTTAGTTCGCCATCCTCCATAAATTTCCATGGTGATCCGAATAAAACTTGAATATTGATCATATCTATAATAGTTTAGGATTTACTGTCAAAGTGAAATTAACAAGTTTTGTAACAAAGATCTAAATGTTAAAATCTGAACGCTTTGGTCGATCTTAACGATCGACATTTCATACAGAAGCGCATCATTAAAATGACAAATGTTGTAAATATCAAATCTGCAACTTTATTTGTTTAAAAGATATAGTACATTTAAATTAACAGTATTTACAGTTAAGCATCAGATCATCATTTCCTCTACACAAAACACATTGAACGATGACAGCATGACACCTTATTGAATCATTAGGTAATAGAATACTTTTTGTAAAGTTTAGTGCAATCAGATGGACGACTTCAGGAAAGGAACTGCCCTAGTCAGTTGAGCGAGGATATTCGGCGAGCGGGAAACGCGGCCAGAGACGGACAGTCCTGGTGCAGACGCGAAAGCGGACAGTTCGGCTGGTGGCATCAAAGGGTCCAGTTGGGATCCAGACGCGAAAGCGGACGGTCGGTCTTTAGGCAGCCAGGAAGTAAAGCGACTTAGAAAATTTCGCGTTGTGTGGCATCGCCGGACTTAAGTCTCTGAGCGGTTAGCAGCCGTGCTCCTGGTGTGAACTCTAACTTTTCGCGTAGATAACTTGTATTTCGCGATGAGATAGTGAATGATCTAGCTATGTCAAATGGATATGTGCTCGAGTGTAACAGTAGTTCTAAAGACGACCACTTTCGCTATTAGTTTGCTTTCTGAATAAACGTTATTCTAACCAAATCACAACTGTGTGGCCTACATCATTTATGGGTCGTTAATTTAGTTCCCGATATTATTATTATTGTTATTATATTTTGTATTAACTTTGTATTTCGCAAACTTGCCATCAGCCAGACAATTTAACCGAAGGGACACAAGTGTCTAATTTTCTTTGAGATATTAGCTCGCAATTTTCTCAGTACTTCTTAAGCACGTTAACGTCTGATAGGACTTGTTGAAAATGCTGTGTGTTTATATTTCTTCTTTTTTACAGCATGTCTAAGGTATTACATTATCTTTATCATTTAACTACTGTTATTTAGAATCAGTGTGGTGATAATTGTGGAGAATGGCAAGAGCGAGTAGAATTAAAAATGTATGTGTCACTCTGGAATGGAGCGTATATGTTTTTTTGGCGGTTTAACCCAGTGAGTCGGACTGGGATCCGAATCCAGAACGTTGCCTTCTGTGGGCAAGGCTCTTTCAGACTTAGCCCCCTGGCACGATTCATGAGTCGCCCTTACAGCTTCAATTCTATCAGTAAATCTCTCCTAGTCTCCAAATTCCATTGCAAGAGCATCTCTCGCGAAACGCAAAGTTCTCGATTCCATTCACGGTGAGGCACACTGTTTATAATTGACAGGAACTCTCTACAAGTCATTTCTTTTCAAGATTGTTTAAATATATCCATGGACTCTTTTCCAGATTTTGAAGGAGTCATGGTGCTGAAGCAACTACAGAGGGAACTAAGCAGCTTGGTGATACTGTCACGTATACAAATACTTAGCGCAGCGGGATCATTTGTTTCAAAATGCGACTGCCCAAACAGCCGATCATTAGTAGCGTTCCCTCTTAGAAGTCCCGATGACGTGATGCAGTTTAAGGTAAGGAAAAATTTTCTATTGTTTATTAGTTATGGAAGAGAAAATTGCGGCGTATGTTAGTAGACTTTAGCTGACAGATTCAGTTTTATTGTAGGTTACAGACCATTTCAGTTTGAATGGCCGAAACGTTGCTTAATTGTTTTATAGTATGTTGTGAATTTTATAAAACGAAAACACTGATTTCACCTACAAAAGAGGACCATATCTTTTAACCTCCTCTTTGCAGAGAGGTCAGTCTTAGAACACATAATTGATGAATTTTTCATATGGAATGATTATTCTCCATCGAAATATGTCCCGTAATGTATCATGCACACTATTGTGCATCGAAATGAAGATTAATGGCTCAAAAATTCTATTCATCGAGCTCAGCTGTGACGAAGTCACCGCTCGTTTATTCGGAAGCAGGAGGGTAGTGGGCTTCTGCAGAGGTTCCCTTTCCGGACAGTGGTCAGCCCTTGTGTAATATTTCCTTGATTCAGTGGTCAGATTGAGAGGTTGAGCAATAATAATGAGTACACTGCGCCGCCTGGAAGTACTACACCGTCTGTTGGTTGTAATGACACTATCCTTGCCAGCCTCTCACGTGCTACAGTCTCAGGGCATATTTGCGTTCGTTATGTTGAGCTGGAATGAGTTCAAAACAACGCGAAGAAGTGTCTTTCTTATAGTGAACCGAAGTGTATAAATCACTGCCGGGATTGTGGGATGTGAGGACAGATGAGTAAAAAGACACAAATATTGTAAACGTCTCACAAAATACAGGAAACTGTACGGTACAGCTAAAAAGGAAGATGTTTTAAAAATAAGTAATTATGCAAAGTTATGAATAAAATTGTATTCAGGTATCTATGTGTGTGTACACATTACTTTGTATTGTATTGTATTGTATGTTAACGGGGGCCTAGAAAAGACGGAGAGGCTCCGTCCCCGCCGCAGCCGCAGTGGTCCACAACCCCACGACGACTACCGCAGTCCACTTCACCGCCCCCTCCCCCTCCCCCGGCCGCCGCACCACACCGAACCACTCTTTCAGCATTATTGTGCGGTTCGGCCCCCGGTGGATACCCCAGGGAACGTCTCACACCAGACGAGTGTATCCCCTATGTTTGCGTGGAAGAGTAATGGTGGTGTACGAGTACGTAGAGAACTTGTTGGCGCAGCAATCGCCGACATAGTGTAGCTGAGGCGGAATAAGGGGAACCAGCCCGCATTCGCCGAGGTAGATGGAAAACCGCCTAAAAACCATCCACAGACTGGCCGGCTCACCGAACCTCGATCAAGTCCGCCGGGTGGATTCGTGCCGGGGACCAAGTGCTTCTTCCCAATCCGGAATACATCACTTACTCGAAAATCATCCCTTAATGCAGTCAGACGTTTTCATAACTACATCTTAACAACACTGAACTGAAGCTGCATCTGTAAATTTGAAGTTTTCGAAAAAAATTGCCAGTGGTAAGGTACCCTAGCGTAATAGAGAAACGGTGACTTTGTGAAAATGCGTCTCTAATTGTATGGTTTTGTTTTCTGATCGTGGGGATGACCATTTCGAGAAATTTATCAAATGTTGGACCATTAACGCGTAAACAGTTACGATAAACTTTGGTTTCGTGCAACCTCAATCCTCTCAACAAGTTTTTGTGGGCCAGTCTTTGACACTCCTTACAGCACTTCTTATTCCACATTTTTTCTTTCTGTATGCCACACAGTAGAGCTATCATCACAGGAGCAACGTTTTGAACGTCTAACATTACGAGTAAGAGTGATTGTTGCGCAATCTTAGTGCACATTTTTATTGAACAAAGAAGATAGAAATTCGATAATATTGCGCCATGTTATTGAGCTGTAATATTGACCTTTAAGGTTACTTATTGTGCAATATTATGGACCGTCTAGAGGCCGCTTAAAAGTCAATCACAGCCAACTGTCTGCTTCTAGAACAGCAACCTCTAATCGCACAGTCCGAAAACAAAGGAAGTAGGTTACAGCACGCTTGTTCGCACACTGCTTGAATACTGCTCAGCAGTGTGGGATCCGTACCAGGTGGGGTTGATAGAAGAGATAGAGAAGATCCATCTGAGAGCAGCGCGCTTCGTTACAGGATCATTTAGTAATCGCGAAAGCCTTACGGAGATGATAGATAAACTCCAGTGGAAGAGTCTGCAGGAGAGACGCTCAGTAGCTCGGTACGGGCTTTTGTTGAAGTTTCGAGGACATGAGGATAAAATCAGAGAGATTAGAGTCCACGCAGAGGCATACCGACAATCCTTCTTTCCACGAACAATACGACTCTGGAATAGAAGGGAGAACCGTTAGAGGTACTCAAGATACCCTCCGCCACAAACCGTCAGGTGGCGTGCGGAGTACGTATGTAGATGTAGATGTAGAGACTGTACCGGCAGCCACTGAAACACAACTGACGCACGCAGTTCGTGCTGAGTAGCGACCCACCCGTTCTTCCTAGTACGGTATTATTAAAAATCATTCCGTCTTTTTCAACATGTTCTCAAAAAATAGGGTGATGATGTAACTTCATGACCACCATATTACCGCGAGATATAACTGCTCCTTGCAGGGGCTTGGCTGCGCGTTATGTTGATAGAGCCATAGGAAGAACATGTACAGTCTGCCTATCACTTGATGTTTTCTATCTATAGTTACCTGTTTCCTCGTTATATATCGCTCCTGGAAAGTATCGCGATTCTACGTATTCGTCGCTATTACTGCATGCTATCACTCGTGTTATTTCAGATTATATACATTGACAGAAAAAATCGCAACACCTAGAAGGAACTGTATAGCATAAAAGAAAGACTGTAAGCACGTTCCTACACCTGAAAGATGATATCTGCTCAAATTTCGTGCCAGTCGCATAAGAGTGGCGCTAGTAGCGCCATTATGAGGATGGAAATCAGGATTGCTTAATATAAACGCTGTAACGGTCGTGAACGTTAGTTACCTTTGAGATTCGGTGTGGTGAGTTGATATTAGTCAAAAACGCCTTGGAGGAAATAGACACCTTTATGAATATATCACTGAGTTTGAGCAAGGACTTGCAATAGGATTACGACTAGTTCGACGTTCCTTCTGCGATATTTGCAGAAAAACTCGGCAGGAATGCAGTCACTCTGCATGATTGCTCGCAGCTGTTGTCATGAGAGTGTACGGTCTCAAGAAGACCGGGTTCTTGATGCCCACGTGGCACTACCGACAGGGAAAACCACCGTGTTTAGCGTATGACTACGGCGCATCGTACTCCATCTGCAGCGGCAATTTAAGCAGCGGTTGACACCACGTTACACGACGAACTGCTACGAATCGGTTACTTCAAGGACAGCGTGTATTCCACTGATCCCAAACCACAGCCATTTGCGACTTCTGTGGTGTCAAGCGAGAGGTGGAGGCGGAGTGAAGATCTATTTTGTTTCCTGATAAAAGCAGGTTCTCCTTTGTGCCAATGATGGCCGTGTGTTGACCAGAATGAGGCCAGGTGAGCGCCTGCAACCAACCTGTCTGCAGCCTAGACACACTGTACCTACACCTGGAGTTATGGCCCAGGTTCGATTTCGTATGACAGCAGGAGCACTCTCGTGGTTATCCCAAGCACCCTGACTGCAAATTTGTACGTCCGTCTGGCGATTCGACATGTTGTGCTGCCATTCATGAACAGCATTCCCGGTGGTGTTTTCCAAGAGGATAACGCTCGCCCACATACTGCTGATGTAACCTAGCAACCTAGCATGGTCTACAGGGTGTCGACATGGTGTCATGGCCTACTTGATCGCGAGATCTATCTCCAACAGAGCACATACTGGACGTCATCAGATTACAACACCAGTGTCATCATCAAACAGCATTAGCCGTCCCGGTACTGACCGACCAAGTGCAACAGGCGTGGAACTCCATCCCGCAAACCTGACATCCAGGACCTCTACAACAAAATGCATGCACGTTTGCTTGTTTCCGTTCAACATTTTGGCGGTTACACAGCATATTAATTTGCTAGCATTTCATATTTCCAATGGCTTGGCTTTTCTCGCGCTTACATTAACCTGTGATCTTGAATTGTTAATCAAATATGTCACCTACACAAATGCCTTCCAGAAACATCATTATTCTACATCAATTTTTTTTGCGTTGTGATTTTTTCTGTGAGTGTATTTTCTACCGTTATGCTGTTAGAAGAATTTTTCTAAATGTTCTTCATAATATTAAGACCATCGATGAGACGTTGTTTGAAGATGGTACTATTTCATCTTCATTTTTCCCCTCATGGTGTATGGTACCTTTTTCTTCACCTGTGTGTCTAGATTAAAAGACATCTTAATAAAAAATGATTTTAAAATTATAGAGATAGCACAAGTCGCATGTAACTTTCTCTTTGTTTTACATGTTTCACTCGACCAACGCGAGCATCTCCAGAAACTACGTAGCCAAAGGTCACACGTTACAAATATCGGGCTGTGTATTGCGCCACTGTGGTCTTCTGAACTAGTTGTTCAACATAATTTTCTGAGAAGGCCTTCAGTACGATTTCGAAGGACGTTTCATGTCTACTACCAAATTTAAACATGTATTTTTACCAACTTGGCGACGGTAGATTGAAGTTACCATCAACTATAATTGTGTGAGTGTGGTACATATTTGAAATGAGACTCAAATTTTCTTTGAACTGTAATACAACTGCATCATCTAAGTTGGGGTATCGGTAAAAGGAACCAGTTATTAATTAAGTGCGGCTGTCAGGTACAGCCTCTACCTATATTGACTCACAGAAACCATCTACTTCAATTTCTCTACAAGGTAAACTACTTCTGACAGCAATAAACACTCCACCATCAACTGTATTTAATTTACCCTTTCTAAACACGGCTAGGCCGTTCGTAAAGATTGCGGCTGAACCTGTTTACGGCTTTAGCCAGCTTTCTGTACCTATAACGATTTAAGATTCAGTGCTTTCTGTTAGCCTTTGGAGCTCTGGTTCTTTACCAACACAGCTACGACAGTTTACAACTACAATATTGACTGTTCTTAGGTCTACCCTTTCTTGCGTTTGTACTGCACCCTTTGAAATTGAAGCCCTTTCTGTATGTTCCCGAACCCTCTTACTTAAAAAAACCACCCTGTACCCTCTACACAGCCCCACTACCACTGTAGCCGCTTCCCGTTTGTAGTGGACTTTTGACCCATTTAACGGAACCTGGAGACTCACCACTCTATTGCTCAAGTCTAGCAATCTGCAACCTACACAGTCGCAGAACCACCTGAGCCTCTGATTCAGACCCTCCACTCTGCTCTGTAACAAAGGACCACAGTCGGTTAAGTTGATGAACTCTGCCTTCATGTCGCAAGCAAAACTGGTAGTCTTTACTGCTACAGCTAGCCGCCAGAAACCAGAGAGGATCTCTTCTGACCCAAAGCGACACACATCTTTTGTACCGACATAAGACACCACCTACAGCTGGCTACACCATGTGCTCTTCATAGCATCCAGAAGCATCCGTTCCACATCAGGAATGACTGCTCGCAGTATGCACACAGAGTGCACATTGGATTCGTTACCCTCCTTCGCTGCCATATGCCTTAGGGGCCCCATTACCCGCCAAACATTCGAGCTCCCAGCAACTAGTAATTTCATCCTCTGTGAATGCCCAGACCATGCCGACCGGGAGGATTGCTCTGGAACAGGGCGAGTGACTTCATCTGGCTCTTGGACTTCGTCAGCCACAGTTAGTGCCCGAGGCCTCTTCGTCAGACGGATCAGGGAGGTCCTCCCGTCGGCCCTGCGAAAAGTCTGGCCACACCTTGGAACGATCTCCAACTAGACCACAGGTGAGGGATCAACCTCAGTGCGGGCAGTACCCGGAGCGGCCACAGTAGTGGACTGATCAGCGGACACATGGGTCGTGCTGGAAGTCCCTCGAATCGCCCCATCCGGCCCTCCGCAGTGATGCTCATTGGCAACTACCTGAAGCTGCATCACCGAACCAGTGCCGCCTGGAGCCGTGAGCGGAGGATCACCAACTCGGCTCGCATCTGCTCGCAGCAGTCACGATTCCTATCTAAACTACAGCCGGCCTGGTAAGTACACAGATAAGCACAAAATGTAGGAGTTGATGCTGAAGAACATTGACGAAAATTAAGGTAGGTCGCTTTTTATGAGAAGCCGTATCAACTCACAGTATTCTAACGCGCTGCAACTAGGAGAGCTATCACTCGACTGGGGGATCTAGCTACTACAAGTGGCTCTTGAAGCACAAAACCAAATGCCTTACGCGATGTAAACAGCGGTTCTGCGCACTACACAGTTAACAAAGCAAGGAACTGTGACTGATAAATAAACAAACACGGGCGAAAAAGAGGAGTAGAAGCTAAAGGACAGTGCCGAAATTTAAAATAAGTCTCTTCTTATGAGAAGCTGTCTCAGCTCACAATACTCATCAAAGTGATTCGCAAACTAACTGTGTGCTCGCCTTTACAGCAGGACCGCTCGTCCTCTCTCGCTGACGGTCTAGCCACAAATGACCTGATTTAATCAAAACAAATAAACAGAAACGTGTATGATATGCGGGTCGATAAAAGCGTCGATACAAGCGCGAATACTTTACACTGTACTGCTGTTAGAACTAAAGACTGTGTCTAGTAAGCACATAAACATACAAGAAATTAAAATGAAATTTAATAACTATCCACACAGATAACTGAAAATAGGTCTTTCCTGTTTGAAGCCCGCAAACGTAATTCGCAAACGAATGGTGTACTACACACAGTCCAGGAGGTATGATGTCATAAACAGTGAGATGCTTGAAAAACCAGCTTTTCTTAAAAGCCAGTTACCCATACTACGCTCATCCAGTGCTTGATAATGGGAACACTTTGCGATTTTCAACAAACATTAAGCATAACTTCAAACCTTTTTTCAAAATATCCCCCCTTACATGTTTAAGGTCAAACATTTAACACGTTAACTGATTTGTGAAGTCATCTGAAGTTTGAAGCTGGTTTATGTGTGGGAGATCCATTCTTTGGAAACTTAGTGGTTTATTTATGTTTACTCTAACATAACAGTCTCGCAGTTTATTGTTATTCAAGTGTAATGCAACCGTTCGTAAGACACTGTATTCCATATTAGCTCATCGGCTGCACCATATCCGTGTGTTTATTGCTCTTAAAGCGTTGTACCCAGAGATATAGTATTGTTCTTCTGATTGAAACATGTTTCACATACAACACGTGCGGAACATCTCCGTTTCTAAGGCAGCTGATCAGACGTCCTATACTGGCCTTGCCAGGTGTCGCATTTCAGAGAATAAATAGCTTTAGTTACTTCTTGTGTTAGGTTCGAAGGCGTTTGCGTTCACATTGGGTTATATAACTGCCCAAACGTTTGTATAACGATAATGTGTTGAATACCGTTACGCCACTTTACCGAGTGTTGTGGTTTAGTGCTGAGACACGAGACATACTTTCGGGAAGACTGTGGTTCATATCCCAGTTCGGACATCAAGATTTAGGTTCTCCAAGATTTCTCTAAATCACTTAAGGCGAATGCCGGAATGATTACTTTCAAATCCGAGCTTATGGTTGGTCTGTAACGACATCGAAGCCGACGGGACATTGAACCAAATTGTCCTTTCCACTCGTTACATCACATTGCCGACAAGGCTGTACAAGAGGTTCTTGAAATTTTGTTGGCAGATAGTATATTCTGCCATTTTTTCTAGCAATTATGAGTGACATCAACACTTCTTCCAGTTGTAGTTAACAAAAGATAAGCTTGACTTGATCTATAACAGTTTTAGAAAACAAAACGAAGAACAGGTTTGTAGCCACCGTCTCTGGAGGGGTACTTGAATTTGCGCGCACAATGGCCTGATTGGCTAACTTAAATGATAAATAACTCGCAAACATACCAACGTATCTAATACTTTTCTTAACAATTATTTCACAGCACAGTCTCTCCTGCAACACCCTTGCAAGTTTTTCAGACTATTTCTGATTGCCCTGTATAAGTACTGTTTAAAGGAAATCCTCACTGAGCAGAAGCCGTGTATAACACGTAAGCTAACCAGATCGTCAGCAGCGTCGAATAAAGGCAATTCACAATCAGCGTTCACACAGGAATTCCACGCAGGGACGCGAAGTGCTCTAGCTGAATAACACTTCGAAATCCAAGTCTGTAGGCAGGTGAAAGTCGATTTACGTGGATCGTGGGCAATGATTGACTGTAGGCAGCAGCATGTTGTTCATTGGCGAATGTTTGGAGGTGTGGCCCACTAGTGGCGTTGCTTTCTCCATCGCCACCCCGCTGAACCGCAGCTTTCGTTCGGTGGATCGGACACAGGATTCCTTCTGGGCACGTACGTACGGGACCGACCCACTGTATGTCTGCTCCTGCTGAGGAATTAGCGACAGTGGCGGATACAGCGACATCTTCAGAAGTTGTCGTCCTCAATCGATGGGAGTGGGGCTGATAACTCTTTAGTCTCCATCCACACCCAGGAAGGTAGGCATTCTTCTCGACAAGGTAAAGGAGGAGTCCTTCAGTCTGGGACGCAGGCTCCAGGGGGCAGTCGGAGCACCAGCTGGTCCATTGCGGCGAGTGCTGTGAACGGTTGCGGGTTAGGAGCCGGCAGACTCAATGGTGGAGTTAAGTCGCTACTAGAGAGCACTTGGTTCCAGTGTCGGCCACAGGAGAATAGACGAAGCCCGTGGGACTTCGTGGCGACGGCTTCCATCCATGCTGGATGCACCGAACCTCCGGGATCAAACCGGAGATCGTCTGTGGTATTTGCTATTATGCTGGGGGCACGGAAATGTTGGAGTCGGTAGCAGGAAGTGTATCAGTGCTCGCAGCTGACGTCAATGAAGTGGCTTTGCGAGCCTGTTGACGCCCTGCGGCGCGGCACTTAAAGTACTCATAAAATTGGTTAGCGTTTCGTCATTGGTGGTGTGATCTGACGGCTTTCCTCAAATGCTCCTTAAAGGTACACGCCATGCGGTCGGCTTCTCCATTGGGCTGTAGATGGAATGTGGGATCTAGATGGTGTTTAATACCGTATTGGGTACAGAAATGCTGAAAAACTTGTGCCGTAAACTGTGAGGCAGTGTCAAAAACTGTTACCTTCGGAAGGCCCTCGATCGAAAAATGTCTTCCATAATGTAATTATTATGGCCTGAGGCCGTGATTTTACGCGTAGGTGCCACAAAGGCAAATTTGAGGAACTCCTCTGTCACGATTAGTCACATGTTGCTTAAGAATTGGCCTGCAGAGTCAAGATATGGTCGTTGCCAAGGCTTCGGCGCCATTGGCCTAGGCGAAAAATACCTGACGAACGGCTGCCTGCTTGTGCGAACACTTGGTGCAGATTTTTTTTCCTATGTCTGTGTCATTTCCTGGTCAGAAGGCGTAGCGGAGTACCCAGCGTCTTTGTACGGTCTAGTCTCGTATGGACTCGGTCGAGTATCTTACAGACTGGTCAACGAAGTGAGTGTTGTAACGGGACATCCTCCTCTAACATCGCTTTTCCTCGACAGTAGTTGTCGATACCAATATTATTATTCGAATTTAGGACAGGTTAATGCTATCCCTGATGCTTTTCTGAAAACCTTCATATAATTGTATACACAGTATGTTATATTTCAAGCTCAAATTTATGAAAAGGAATTACTTTACATTGGGTGTTACAATCGATAAGTACTAGTTCTAAATGTGCCGTTAAAACTTGTTTTAGATACATTTGAAGTTATGAATTATTTTGCGCACTTAAATGATCTGTTAGCAATTACGCAATCTAATGCTACTTATTATGTTTATTTCTGGATACACTTATGAAATAATAATCAAAAGTAATAGAAATTCACTTGTCAAGAAAAATTGTAAACCCTTTGCAATATTGCTATTACCGCAGAGTGAAGTAGTAGTAAGCATGCCTCTGATGTGATCGGACGTATTTTTGTATTTTTGGCGAACAATATAATTTCGGCTTTTTTAGTATGAAGCCGACCGGAGTGGCCGAGCGGTTCTGGGTGCTACAGTCTGGAACCGCGTCACCGCTACGGTCGCAGGTTCGAATCCTGCCTCGGGCATGGATGTGTTTGCTGTCCTTCTGTAACCACAAACTTCAAAATCACTGCGATCAGTTCAACGATGAGGACCTAAAATGAGAGAATTTCAGCTTCAGGAATCAGATCCCTAGAGAACTGGAGCCAACTCTATACGAAAAGCTTTATTGTAATCTTCGCTCATCTCAAACTTTTCATAAAACACTTTGCTTATTGTGTACAATAACTGGAATTAGGAAATGGCAGGGGGGGGGGGGGGGGGCGGGGCGGGGGATTACAGTGTTTTACCGCCACTTGATGTTCTCTGCCTTCAGAACTCAAGAATTAAAATCCCTGTGATACAATGAGACGATGGTGCAGTGAAGAAGTGTCCTTCAGAACTGAGTCGGCATTTTGAGAGGCTTTTGTTGGTCATCTGCATCTAACGCAACGTTTTACCTTCGCCAATAACGTGTCTCATCCCGCAAATAACGCTATCTAACAAGCTGTATTGGGGGAAGTTTTTACAGTGCTAAGTTATTCGTCATTCAGCGGTAAACAGGAGACCTCGTGAAAGTGGAACTCCGTATCCGGCCACTTTGGCAATTGGGACAGCGTACCGGCAATTGTGTGCTTGCTGGAAAGTCTATACAAAATTGGTTTGTTATCTTTACTTAAAAACAAGTCCCAAAGTCCCTGAGCTGTTCGTTTAGGAAGCTGTGACTTTTCGACCGACAGTGCTCTCAGTGTTTTGCGATCCACAACAAGCATAAACTGTGTGGTGCACAAATGGACATGGAATTTCGATAGTAGAAAGATAATCGTGACAATTTCTTTCACGATTTCTGAAGACTTTTCTAGGCTACTGAAAGAGTCTTATAAGTAATAGGGTGCTCATTTCCTTTACTATACTTCTGAGAGAGTACACCCATCCTCTCCCCCACCCCCATCCCCCGACCTCACGCTGAGAGACGTCCGTCGCAGTGATTAGCTGCTGGTAGAGGCGAATTTTGAATCTGACTTCAGCTGTAGATATGTACGGCTGCATTCTAGTGACCAGAAATTTTTTTTCCACCTTGGGGGTCTGAGAAAGATTGTGATGAAACTTCCTGGCAGATTAAAACTGTGTGCCGGACCGAGACTCGACCTCGGGACCTTTGACTTTCGCGGGCAAGTGCTCTACCAACTGAGCTACCCAAGCACGACTCGCGCCCCGTCCTGACAGCTTTACTTCTGCCAGTACCTCGTCTCCTACCTCTCAAACTTTACAGAAGCTCTCTTGCGAGCCAGGTAAGACTAGCACTCCTGAAAGGAAGAATATTGCGGAGACATGGCTTAGCCACAGCCTAGGGGATGTTTCCACAATGAAATTTTCAATATGCCAGGAAGTTTCATATCAGGGCACACTCCGCTGCAGAGTGAAAATCTAATTCTGGAAAGATTGTGACACATGCATTTACGTAGATGATGGCAACTTAACGGTAGCTTCCACATGCTCTTGCGTAGCGGATGAAGCCTAAGCCCTGGATGCTCGGTTGGAAAAAAAAAAAAAAAACGCCTGCTGCAGGTTAGTAGAAACAATGTTTTAATTTTGCGATTACTCTTGGCGCATAGTTCCACTCGCTACCACAGCATCAACATAATTTACGCAGAAAGTGCTGGCTGTATCACTTATTCCAAGATGCGCTAGAATTTATACAGTATGATGATGTAACGAACTTTCAGGGATGATGGTGTTAAAAGGCAAATGTATCAATTTGACGGGCTCTGCGCACTATGGGACTTAACATCGGAGGTCATGTCTCGCCTAGAACTTAGAACTACTGAAACCTAACTAACCTATGGACATCACACACATCCATGCCCGAGGCAGGATTCGAACCTGCGACCGTAGCAGTCGTGCGGTTCCACACTGAAGTGCCTAGAACCGCTCTTCCACAGCGGCGGCTGTATGAGTTTCAGGTAGTAGACTCCGGTCCGGGAACGAACGAGTCGGTATTTATAAGAGAAAATCGTTCTAACCCAGGGGTGGCTAAGATTTCGGTTCGCGAGACTTCCCCTTGTCAGAGTGCAAACGCGTTCAGTCTCGCTTCAGATTTCCTCCACTGCCACGCCTCGGTTTCTGAGCGCAAAGAGGGGGAAGAGGGGAAAACAGCAAACGCATTTAAATGGCAGTACTGTACAATTGTACTGCATTTGACTTGGTTTTATACTTCACATTTCTCAACAACGTAGATCACAAAAAAAACAGTTTTCATTATTAATTCATTCTTTTTGCCGCGAGAAGACATAATACAAATAATTTTTATCTGGCACAAACTCTCGGCATACGGACAGACGTAGACAGTTTCACAGAGTTTCTCGCAAAGTTACCACGTAATCATGGCTTCTTTAGATTCATAATCGATATGTCTTTCACACAAATGTTGTTGTTGTTGTGGTCTTCAGTCCTGAGACTGGTTTGATGCAGCTCTCCATGCTACTCTATCCTGTACAAGCTTCTTCATCTCCCAGTACGTACTGCAGCCTACATCCTTCTCAATCTGCTTAGTGTATTCATCTCTTGATCTCCCTCTATGATTTTCACCCTCCACGCTGCCTTCCAATACTAAATTGGTGATCCCTTGATGCCTCAGAACATGTCCTACCGACCAATCCCTTCTTCTTGTCAAGTTGTGCCACAAACTCCTCTTCTTGCCAATTCTATTCAATACCTCCTCATTAATTATGTGATCTACCCATCTAATCTTCAGCATTCTTCTGTAGAACCACATTTCGAAAGCTTCTATTCTCTTCTTGTACAAACTATTTATAGTCCATGTTTCACTTCCATACATGGCTCCACTCCTTACAAATACTTTCAGAAACGACTTCCTGACACTTAAATCTATATTCGATGTTAGCAAATTTCTCTTCTTCAGAAACGCTTTCCTTGCCATTGCCAGTCTACATTTTATATAATCTCTATTTTGACCATCATCAGTTATTTTGCTCCCCAAATAGCAAAACTCATCTACTACTTTAAGTGTCTCATTTCCTAACCTAATTCCCTTAGCATCACCCGACTTAATTCGACTACATTCCTCGTTTTGCTTTTGTTGATGTTCATCTTATATCCTCCTTTCAAGACACTGTCCATTCCGTTCAACTGCTCTTCCAAGTCCTTTGCTGTCTCTGACAGAATTACAATGTCATCGGCGAACCTCAACGTTTTTATTTCTTCTCCATGGACTTTAATACCTACTCCGAATTTTTATTTTGTTTCCTTTACTGCTTGCTCAATATACAGATTGAATAACATCGGGGGCAGGCTACAACCCTGTCTCACCCCCTTCTCAACCGCTGCTTCCCTTTCATGTCCCTCGACTCTTATAACTGCCATCTGGTTTCTGTACAAATTGTAAATAGCCTTTCGCTCTCTGTATTTTACCCCTGCCACATTAAGAATTTGAAAGAGAGTATTCCAGTCAACATTGTCAAAAGCTTTCTCTAAGTCCACAAATGCTAGAAATGTAGGTTTGCCTTTCCTTAATTAATTTTCTAAGATAAGTCGTAGGGTCAGTATTGCCTCACGTGTTCCAACATTTCTGCGGAATCCAAACTGATCTTCCCCGAGGTCGGCTTCTACCAGTTTTTCCATTCGTCTGTAAAGAATTCGCGTTAGTATTTTCCAGCCGTCACACAAATATGTCGATCGAAATATTGTAGCACTGTTCCAACCTCATTATGGAGACTAGGAACATATACCTCAGAAAAGCAGTGTGGCCGTCCTGGACAGTTTTAACATAAAAAGATTTGTAGTTAGAACTGGTATAATCTAGCAGGTCAGTCAGTTAGAGGTGCATATACACATGTTCGGTTTGAACTGAAACGGCAGACGATCTCAAAAACAGCTCAAAAACAGATGCAAGATTGGCAGTGGCCTCAAAACCTTTATAAAACTATCGCCGTAATTCTTGCAAGGCCATGATGAATTTTTCGAAACTCGCCCGTTCTTTAACGCCAGTGAGCGGTGGTAAATTGATTGTATTTGTCAGAATGAGTGGCTACTACGACGTGATTTTCTTTTTAAATGTATCCCCATCAAATCACAAAAAAGTTACCTTGCTGTGTCATACTGTGAGCCACGTGCAGTCAAGTCCACTTAAACTGCGAAGTTTGCAATCCCTTCCGGATGTTCTAATTCTCGTTTCTGCACTTCAGTTTCACTCATAAATTCAACACTAGCGAAATTTAAATGGAAAAATCGTTACAGGCATGCCCCTTGGCTAAAGTAACGCATTTTGCAGAAGTATATGAAGCCTCCATACTCTTCGTTCATTTCCACTGAAAGCTGTTGCAACTGAAAACGCAAAGTGAGTGCCACTATAGAAATTTTACTATTTGCACCAACAATTGCTTTAAGTGCTCCATGCCTGCAAATTTAGCACAAAGTGTTTCTTGATTTACAGAACAATGAATCCCGTCTGTAGCTTGTAATTTTCTGCTCTTTCATTGTCATGTAAGAGTTTAAATTCTGCCTTCATTATACTATAATGTCGTGTCGTAACAAATAAGCAGTACCGTCGCTTATGCGAATTGAAATTTCTCATCCCTCTCTTGTGTTATTCCCAGTCACGTTAAAGAATTGTGACGACAGATCGCTAGGCTGCCTCTTTTTGCGCAAACAGGCACGGGACCTGTGAACGACGCAGGAAAAATTGCTTCTGATGCGCACTTGCTGGCCGCTGTGATTTATCAACAGTCGCAGTGAGAGCATCAACCTCGAAGAACACAGTCTGATATTATGAGTCCAAATTTACCGAGAGTATCAGGGAGCCAGTAACTACTTAAAAAGTAAGAGCCTTGGAATCTATTTATACCTCAGTCATTACTTTGGAGGAGTGCCTCCTGTCGGATTTGAGTTTCTTGAACTAAATGCACTTGAGCCATGTTCCCGTTCCTCGCAGCTCGGTGGCGCACGGAGCGTAGGCGTCCCCTTTTATGCCAATATCGGAATTCTGCCCTCTTATAAGGGCAGTCCCGCTGTGAGTGGGAGTTGAAGCATTCGACGCAAGACGGTAACTTGCAGCGTGGGTGGACGTAATGTTCAGACTCTGGAGCTAATGTGTGGATCGGAGAACAATCACAAATACTCTGCTGATCGTTGCATTCGGTGAAACTTGTAAACTATCCTCTACATTTCTCTTTGCAGCTACAGGTACTATCTGGGCTTGTGCCGAAGCTAACTCATCATTAATATTATATCTGCCCGTGTGATTGCTGCAGATATAACTTCACTATCTGGGGCCAGCCTAATGACAACGTTATGAATCAACGAATGAGCACAAGCCTAATGCACTGCAGGCTTGCACATTCAAACTGACTTAGGTCTCCTAATCATCTTTAATATGCGACCCAAGCTCTGAATGACTGATTATACACATGGCGCTGCAGCAGGAAGTCTTGCCGAGTGACAGGAAGTCCAGATACATTCTTCTGTCGAGGCGTTATGGAACAATAATCGGTCCAAGTATGCGGTCTCCAACAATCCCTGCCCACACGTGGTGCTGAACCGATGCTGATGAGATGCCTCAATCATTCCTCGAGAATTGTCTGTAGCCCACAGACGACGGTTATGCATACTGATGATTCCAGTTCTGGTAGAGGTTGCTTTGTCGGTAAAGAGGACTGAAGACAGAATTCCAGTAATTGTGATGGTCTGGAACCAGAATTATCGACAAAATCCTTCGCGTAGAGGAAAATGTGCTGCTGATAATCCTTGCACTCATTGCAGGTTCTGGTACCGCACGCCGCGGAATTTGAATCCGCGCCAGATGTCATGGACGTCGAAGACCCCTAGAGCTCTCTGCACCATCGCGCCGTAAGCTGTGGCGGCACGTGCCTCCTGGCACGCTATTAGTGTGAGGGAGCCACAGTGGAACACGTGGTTCCAGCGGCCAATAACGGCGCCCCCAATAGAGTATTTAAGCGCCTGCCTCTCGCTCAGCCAGCCGGAACTGAACGCCAACCCAGCCTTGGAAGTCCGCTCCGCCCGCCACATATACAACTCCTCTGGCCCTACTTTCCTCATGCGTATATTTACAGTCCGCCTCCTCCATCGACCACCTCCTCACGCAGGGAGCCCTGATTTTCAACCGCCGCCGACCTGTTGACCCGTCCCATTCCCCTCCTCAATCCTACCTCTGCCAGCACTGACTTCTGTACAATGACCACCTCACCCAAAACTGCAAGAACCCACCCACCTGCCCCCATTGTAAAGCCTCCCACTTCCTTAAACAGTGTCCCAACCTCGCCTCCCCCCCCTTTCCTCCAACACGTGCAATGACCCTCACCCCACCTATTCCTCCAAATGCTAAACCAAGCCCCCTCCCACCAACCCTGAACTCATGTCACCGTTCGCCCCATCATCCCACCCATCCACCCTAACAATTCCCTCCGCCCTCCCCTTACAGCAGAAGATATCATCCGGTTCCTCACCATCGCCCTGCAGAACATCCACCCCTTCCAGCGCCCCCACACACTCCAGCAGATTTCCCTTGCCGCCCACTCTGTTTTCCACTTAAACACCTACGCCACCTACTCCCACAACCAGGCCCACTTTACCTTCACCCGCCTCGACACCCTCATTTAAGCCCCTCTCTCCCCTTTCCGCACCCTTCCCACCTCAAACCTCCTGGCGCATCAACAGTATCGTCTCCTCTACCTCAACATTCGCTCCCTCCCTGCAAACAAATACCTCTTCATGCATACCCTCTCCCAGTACCAGGTTGACTCCTTCATCCTTAATGAAACCTTCCTCCAACCCCACCATGTTGTCCGCACCTCCCACTATCTCCTTCACCGCACTGACAATCCCCTTCCCCTAGCCCGAGGCGGGGTCGCTATAGGCCACCTCGGGCATCTCCCTGTCCGGCCACAATCCCTCCTCAATGACCTGACTGAACACCTTCTCCTCAGCCTATTTTTTCCCTCCCTCACCATCACCTGTGCCACTATTTATATCCTCCCCGCAGCACCTCTCCCCTTTGACTTCATTTCCCATGTTGACCGTACCTTCTCCACCTATGTGATCGCTGCTGACCTCAACATCCACAGCCGTGACCCTGCCACCCTTCGGTGGTGGCATCAGTTCCTTGACACCCTCCATGGTGACCTTGTTCCTCTCCCACAGCACACTCGTCCCGAAAGTATTTCCACCCCCAATGTTATCTCCTCGCTTCCCCCAATCTCCTTGGTCGCATCGCTGTTGATGTCCTCGATCCCATCGGTAGTGACCATCTCCCTGTCCCTCTCACCATCTCCTCTACCTGTCCCGCCACTGCAGCCACCCACCCAGCTGCCCCTCCAAAGTCTGTCCATGACTACTACTGTGCCAATTGGGATGCCTACTGGGAATCCATTGCCTTACAGGTCGAAAGCCACCCCCTCACCTTTCACCACCCTGATGACATCACCCATGCCTCTTCCTTCCTTCAGAAGACCATCACTGACGCTGTGGAGGCTCATGTCCCTACCAAACTCATCCACCCGCACCGCCCTATGTTTCCTCCACAGGCCGTCCTTCTGCATGAATCCCGCAGGCTCTACCGCTCCTTCCTCCGCACTCGTGACCGGGATACTCTCACCTGCCACTGGCAATTACAGCGACATATCTGGAACCTCCTTACAGCAAAGAAACGCCGGGACTGGTGCCAGACATGCACACTCCACAACTCCACCCTCCCTGTCAACTCCTTCAAGTACTGGTCAGCCTTCCACTGCCTTACTGGTAGCCATCCCACCCCGCATTCCCCCATCCTCCATGACGATTGATCCTTTCCTGACAACCTCAGTAAGGCTAACCATTTTGCTTCCCATCTATCTGAGGTCTTCTCCATTCCTGACAATCCCCATTATTATTCCCTCTTCCCCACCGTCCTTGACCGCACTGACACCTCTGTCCCCCCGCTCACCCCTAGCTTCCAGTACTTGGATTGGTTACCCCCCTCAGACATCAACACTCCCATCACCCCACAAGACATCACACTCGTCCTCCACTCCATACGCAACACGGCCCCTGGTCATGATGGTGTCACCTACCGTCACCTCAAGGAATCCCCTCCATACTTCCTGTCTCTCCTTGCTACCCTGTACAATGTCCTCCTCTCCACTGGATTTTACCTCGACCTGTGGAAGACTTCCTGTGTCCTGCTGTACCCTAAAGCTAACAAACCCCCCTCTTCCTATCGTCCAATCTGCCTCAGCTCCATGTTCAGTAAGGTCTTCGAGGCCATCCTCTCTCGCCATACTCACCACCACCTTAACCAGCATCGCCTCCTTCCTCTTACCCAATGTGGCTTCCGGCCTTCCTTCTCCGCCGACGACCAGCTCCATAACCTTACCAATCTTCTTTCCCTCCAACTTAACTCCCGTCGCTCCGCTATCTTTGTTTCCCTTGATCTCCAGAACGCTTATCACTATGTCTGGCATCCCGGGCTCCTCTTCAAACTCCAGACCTATGCTCTCCCCATCAACTTCGTCTGTCTCGTTGCCTCCTTCCTCTCCCATCGTCCCTCCTATGTGACTATCCACAATTCCGACTCTCATACTTTCTGTCCCTCTGTCGGCGTGCTCCAAGGTTCTGTCCTTTCCCCTCTCCTCTATGTCCTGTACACTGCTGATATGCTCAAACCTTCCCCTCCTGTTCATCTTCTCCAGTTCGCAGATGACACCGCCTTCCTAGCCCTTTATTCTACCCTTCAACGGTCCCAATGTACCCTCCAAACCCACCTTGACCAATTCACCGCATGGTGCAACCTGTGGTTCCTCCATGTCAATCCCTCCAAGACCCAGGCGATCATCATAGGCCGCACCACCCGCTCCTTCCGCCTCCATGATTTCTACCTCACCATTTATGGCCATCCTATCCACCTCACTCCTACCCTCAAATACCTTGGCCTCACACTCGACCGCCACCTCACCTGGACTCCCCATCTCCTTACCATCCAAAACAAAGCTCACAACCGCCTCTGTCTCCTGAAACTCCTGTCCAGCCGGATGTGGGGTCTGCATCCTTCCACCATCCTTCACACCTACAAATCCTTGATCCGCCCCATCCTCTGTTATGCCAGCGTAGCTGGGATTTCCGCCCCTCCCCGGTTCTATAAAACCCTCCAATTCCTCGAACACCATGCACTCCACCTCGCCTTCTGCATCCGCCTTTCGTCTCCCACGCGCATCCTCTACGACCTCATCCCCTTCCCCTACCTTCTCCTTTTCCTTGAACACATCCGCACACTATATATTCTTTGCCGCCTTGATCCCCCTCACCCTCTGGTGTTTCCCTTCCTCTCCACCGCCAACCAGTTGCTGTGCCTTTACCATTGTGTCCCACCCTCTCTCCACTCCACACCCTCCATCTCCATTCCTAACGCAACTTCCACCGTCTACCCCTCCCGGTCAATGAGCTTCGCCCTGACATCTACCCTTCCTACCAACACTAACCACGTCTTCCTGCCTCCTCCTCAGGGCTCTCTCTCCTCCCCCTCCCTCCTCCTGAGCGGCTTCCCCCTCCTACTCCCCCTCCATCTCTTGTGCCTCCTTTCAGTGTCTCTGCACTCCCTCCTGCCCTGTCTTCCCTCTTCATCTCCCACCCCACGTATCTCCTGCCTCTTCGTGTACCCACTGATGCCTCTCCTCTCTTGATCCCGCCGATTCCCCTGCTGCCCCTTGCTCTCCCCTCCTTTTCCATCCTCTCTGCGCTTTCCCTCGGCAGGTCCCGCCTGGCTGTTTATTCTTCGTCATGTGTGCTCCAAGTGGGTTTTAAGTGTGTTGTTCTGGAGTGGTTTTACTACTGTGACCGACTTTTAACGTGTGCATGTCCATTCAGTGTCTTCTCTGAGTTTTGAGGAATCGCCAACTGTGTTTTTTAACATTCTGGTGACTTTTTTTTTAATTGTCCTCCATGAACGTCTCCATGTTAGTCTATTTTTTACCTTCATTTTCTCCCATTATTCTGTTTTAAGTTCCCCTTTATCGCTTTATGGATGTGACATTTTATTCTTCTTTTAAGTTGCCACGTCACTCGGCTGAAGAGCGGCGGATTGTGCCGCTGACAGCTGTCCCCTGCCCATATGTGGCAGGGGAATGAAATCACAATAAAAAAAAGCTCAGCCAGCCAGTCTAATCTCGCGTATGTTTGTTGACACATCGCCTCGCGTTAGACA
Source organism: Schistocerca cancellata (assembly GCF_023864275.1). Taxonomy (NCBI): domain Eukaryota; kingdom Metazoa; phylum Arthropoda; class Insecta; order Orthoptera; family Acrididae; genus Schistocerca; species Schistocerca cancellata. Next base: position 855,566,812 of record NC_064629.1, on the reverse strand, counting down.
GCTTACTTACTCCGTGTATGAGTGGACATGTTTGTTAGGGTTCCTTGTGACTCTGTTGCTCAATCTTCTTGTTGTTCGTTCTGTCCTTCGTTGGTCGTGTCCGTCCTCTCCCGTTGTGTTGTTGTTCACGGGCCTCTCCGCGGGTCACGCTACGCTTTCCTTCATTTCAACCCCGTGACCGTCCCGGTCGCAGTTACAACACAGGTGATAGGGATAATACTGGCTGTCACGCAGGATACACGTAATCTTACTTTGGCTTACACCATGATGGCTGGCCACTTGCCTGGAGATTCTTTTAGGGTTCATCTCAATATCCTGTAAAACCCGGTCCTCAAAATCTGGAGTACGCACAGTCCTCTCAGCACATTCGTCTGTCTGAAAGGACCAATTATGACACAAATGCCCAAAAAGGACTTGAATTGTTGTGTGATATAGTTGATGTCTGTAAGGGTACTTGTTTTGGTGTAGCCGTGCTGCCTCTTGCAGCTTCCATCCGCTTGGCCATACACAAACACCATTTTGATTTGTTCCCGACATGAATGCCGGACCATTCTGCTGCTTACAGTACACTGCGTCAACCACAGAACTTGCAACTCAAAAACAACATTCGGCACATGATCAGAAGAACTTTCATTCGTCAGGACCATTTATAGTGGCAACGACGCATTTCCCATCACATGTTCATAGGACCTTTTTTGCCCCATTTCTAGTCAGGAATCCGTCCCTGCAGTTTGTCGGTTTTATTAGTGTTCACCATGTATAAATGAATTGTAGGTGCGCTGGTTGATTTTACTGTAGTGGTCTTATTCGTATAATTTGACTTTCGATTTCCTATTAACTCAACTCGAAGAGCGCTGTGGTTGAACGTAGTGAGAAAGAAACATTGCAAATCATCCAGACGGAGGACAATATTTTCTCGGCATTGGTGGAAGACGATATATACGTTGCACAAGTTTCGTCATTTCGTATTAAGGAATTAAGACAGCAGCCATTTTACATCACAAACTTCGCTTCTTGATTATTCGGAACGTTTAACAGAATGAAAGTTACATTAACGAGGCAAAATGGGTCGTATTACTGGATGAAATATGCCTTTAAGACCAGGAAAGCTTATGACAATGCCTTCCTGACACTGTATTCAACTTGAAAGCACTGTAATACTTAATAGCCGCGCGGGATTAGCCGAGCGGTCTGAGGGCGCTGCAGTGTTGGACTGTGCGGCTGGTCCCGGCGGAGGTCCGAGTCCTCCCTCGGGCATGGGTGTGTGTGTTTGTCCTTAGGATAATTTAGGTTAAGTAGTGTGTAAGCTTAGGGACTGATGCCTTTAGGAGTTAAGTCCCATAAGATTTCACACACACATGTAATATTTAGTATTTAACACAACTGTTGCGTGGATACGACAGAAATTAAGAACATGAAACAATGGTCAACGGTGGACTGCTAATGTTTAGGGGCTACTGACGTGGTGGCGCCGACTTAAAGCAATATACAGCGTAAATCTGCAGCTCCACCTCCCCTTATTATACATTCACCCTTACCTATCACGTAGCTAGGGTACACATCGCTGAATCCATCGGAAGCACAGCTTGTGATGTTTATATTGCTACCTGTAAGTCACTTTCAAGGCGAATCGGTGACTACGTTCGGAGCGTACAAGTGTATCCATTTATATTCTGCTATGCCAAACTCACGTGAAGCTGTACTGTGGAGTAAAATACGCACGCTTCACAGATAACACAGTTGGCACAACATCGAAGGCCACACATAAATCGTACACGCACAACATGGAAAGGTTAACAATGAAAGTATTAAGAGACGTAGAGCAGATGCAAATCCACAGTGCTTATAAATTACTGGATTGACCATTAATGTTGGCGGCAGGTATCAGATTGCGAAGCACCGAAGATTGACAAGAAAAATTGCGTTTTGAGTTAAGATGTGAAGTAAGATATTTCCATGAACTGCCGAGGTGGAGGCTCTCCTCTCATTGTCAGTAGAGCGGGTCGTCTGCCAGTCGTTCATGTCCTGGCACGTGGTTGAGGGGGCTCTTAGGCCTTCATTGAATTTGCAGACCTTTCTACACCGTATTTTACCAACATTTAATAACGTGTCCAAAGTCTGCTCCGAGTGGAGGCCCTGTTTTACAGTCGATTCATGAGTACCTAGAAGGCTTCAGAAGCGACTGCGTGAAAACTACATGGCATACTAATAACGCATACACATCATTAGATAGAGAGTCCCTCCAAGTCTTTAACCCGAATAACAGGTGCTCAGTATGGGCACTGTTCGTTACGCAGAAAACGTGAGTACGTGCGTGCAATTCATTGCAGTTGCTGCCGCTACCGCCCGATAATTATCCCACTGCGAACTAATTAATTGCGGCAATATATAGGAGATGGTTTTTCTACGTGTTCTGAAATGTCTGCCCACTAGTGGTGCGCTCTGCAACTACACCATGGCATGTATTACGAATCAAAATTCGGTGAGATGCTGCACCCACTGATATGTGTCGTTTTTCTGCATCTCTTGTAGTTTCCGTGAAGTCATCTTCTGAAACCCAGAGGGTACTTATGAATAATCTTGTACATCATTTTACAGCACCGTAATGGGACAATACGATGAAATTGGTGGTATTATATCTGGACTCAGGTGTTCCTCGCCCTTGGCAGAGAGCCTCTTGCCAGATATAAAGGCGGTATACACCTCTCCTGCTTGAATCTCTCCGGCTGTCGGTTTCAAAAAAGACTTTGGGATGTTAATCTTGCCTTTATACTGCCATATCGGCCCTTTGTTCATTCACTCTGCAATTACACGAGGAGCAATGAAAATTTCTCACTAAATGTATAGGAGAGTTCTACTATAATGGTTCTCCTCATGAGGATACCAATCCAAATATACAGTTGGCCTTATACTTCAGTATTCTGTTTACAAACATAATGTATTCAAATTTGATTAAAATACGTCAGTTAATAATGAGAAAATGTAATATAAAGTACTATCACGTAGCAAACTCTTAATACAGCACTGTTGTTAGACTCCTCATAATCGTTTTTTTTAGGCACGTTCAAAATCCTCAGCCATTTATCAGAAACATCTGTACATAAAACTCATTCAGATTTCTCCATGCAACACGATATTCCGTTTTCAGTGACTGTCAAAAGGTTTCTTTCGTTTTTCTGTCCCGACACATGGAGTGTGCAGCAGCGGTTAGCGTTACTGGATGGCGCGTTGCCGGTCGATAGCCCGAACCCATGCGTCCCAGATATTTGATATTTTTCATTTCTGGAAATTTCTAGAAATTTCGTATGTTTGTAATCTGTATATTCTGGAATATTCGTTGTGTAAATAAATATCTGCACTCTCCGTCCGGGAGTTCAGTTGTGTTGGAAGTCCGTTATGTTCGTAATAAATGCGCTTTCGGTTTTGAACTTGTTTCTGGCTACGACGTAGCAGGTTGCCTGCCATAACTTGCCAGCCGTAATAAACTGATCTCAGGAGGACGAGCACACATACTTACGCTTTTCGTGTTTTCTCTAATTTACTCACATTGAAACGACACTACCGATTTCCAATCCTAGTCCGAGCTCCTGCTCCCTGTGTAACGACCTCGTCATCGACAGGATGTTATACCCTAAACTACCTTCCTTACTTCCTTCCTTGCACTCTCTTCTCGGAATGTTATGCAACTGCATGCCGCTGAAGTTCGTTAATAACTTCCTGCTCGGTCCTTTCCGGGCACACACTGTCAGTAGTTGCACGAACTTTGGTGTAGTGCACACAGTTTGTTTGCCCTGTTAACTGGCAGTTGACTGCACTGCGCTCTCCGCCGTAATAAGAGCATCACGTTTTGTTGTGACACTGCTTGCTAGAGTGCCCTTAAGACATGTGCAACAGTGCAAATCTGGACGAGTATACAACACTTTTACGCATCGTGAGACACGGATATATTTGTATTTCTGTCGTTTCTGTGCTTTATAGTTACGAAAAACAGATAATATTTTGTTTATTGTGAATATCTTTGAAATTTACCGATATTTGTGTCTGTATACTGGAATCTCGGAAAATATCTTCCTCGCCTACTGTTCTATGAACATTTTAGACTTATGCCCTTTGTGATGGTCATAAAATTTGATGCATATTTTATACTACGACCTTGGGGTAGACTAATTTGAACGATATGCCTGTCTTTCGTGATATCAATTACAACTTTATTACATTATTTATTTGCGAATTCATTTCATTTGGCAGAATCAGTGCCATCAGTCTAATCAGAATCCATTTGTTTGTAAACAGTACAATACACGTTGTACATGAGCAGCACGTAATAACAACAATAATAATTAAAAAGTGATAATATATATGGTAATGAATATATGGTATTCCATAAATATCAGTCTAATTAACACTAAGTGAAATAATTTCCTCATTACCATTTATTCGAATTGAGTAATGACATATTAAAATAGGAGCACGTTGTTAAGAAAGCAATTACTGAGATATGTGCACTGATTAAACCCTAAGCACCAAAAGCTATGATGCGAAGAAATTATTCCTATCTATAATTATTTCTAAATCACTGTCTGTTGACTAATTTTGACGTTGGGTTTATGCAGTTACAGTATTGGATGCTACCTTCTTTGGGAGTCTTTCCTCTTTGGTTTGGTCCAGATCGACGAAACAACTCTATTGATTTTCCCTTGGTACGGAAATCCCGCCCATGACAAGCAGAAGAATCGTAACGCATCTGAAAGCATGAGAAATTTCAGCCAAATATCTGATCTACATTTACATACATACTCAGCAAGCAACCGTACGGTGTGTGGCGGAAGGAACACCATACCATGTCATTTCCTTTCCTGTTCCATTCGCAAACAGAATGGGTGAAAAACGATTGTCTCTGTGCCTCCGTATGAGCCTTGGTTTCCCGTATCATATCCTCGTGATAATTACGCGAAATGCATGTTGGCGACAGTAGAATCGTTCTGCAGTCAGTTTCTAATGCCTGTTCCCTAAATTTTGTCAATAGTGTTCCTCAAAAAGAATGTCGCCTTCATTCCACGGATTCCCATTTGAGTTCCCGAAGGATCTCCGTAATACCGCGTGATTCAAAAAGAATGAAAAATTGTTCAAATGGCTCTGAGCACTATGGGACTTAACATCTGAGGTCACCAGTCCCCTAGAACTTAGAACTATTTAAACCTAACTAACACCGAGCGAGGTGGCGCAGTGGTTAGACACTGGACTCGCATTCGGGAGGACGACGGTTCAATCCCGCGTCCGGCCATCCTGATTTAGGTTTTCCATGATTTCCCTAAATCGCTCCAGGCAAATTCCGGGATGGTTCCTTTCAAAGGGCACGACCGACTTCCTTCCCCGTCCTTTCCTAATCCGATGGGACCGATGACCTCGCTGTCTGGTCTCCTTCCCCAAAACAACCAACCAACCAACCTAACTAACCTAAGGATATCGCACTCATCCATGCCCGAGGCAGGATTCGAACCTGCGACCGTAGCAGTCGCGCGGTTCCGGACTGAAAAGCCTAGAACCGCTCGGCCACCGCGGCCGGCAGAATGAACAGATTTCATTAGTTTATTAAAGACAAACTATAAAAGGTAGAAACACATTACACATGTCACCGGATAGAGGAAGGTTCAAAGTTTTGACACAGCTGCGCCGTTGTATGGTTGTAGCAACATTTGTTGAAATTTGCGCAAAGTCAATCCATCGTTAAAGTTCAACGTGCATTCCGTCGTCGAATCAGCAAGAAGTCGCCTCTGCACAAACCGATTTATGACTGGCATATAAAATTCTTTGGAGATGGTTGCTAAGGCAAAGGGAAGAGCACTGGTCGACCACGCACCAGTGTCGGGCGCATCAGAGATGCGTTCACACAGAGACCGTCGACGTCCACAAGACGAGCAGGCCACAAACTTCAACTTCTTCAAATAACGGTGCGGCGTGTTCTGAAACGACGACTGCATACCAAGCCCACCACATATGACGACAGCTACTCTTCAAGAGATGAGAAGTCAAACTTTTGGAACTGTCGTTTCAATAAACAGGGATATATAGATTCGTGTGTGGAATGAAATGGACTACCGTTTCGATGATGGTGTTCATGTTTAGTGTGCGATGTAGTGTCTGTGCGAACATGAGACTTTGAACCTTCCTAGGTCCAGTGACATACGCAATGTGTTTCTATCTTTTGTAGTTTGTAATAAACAATTGAAATTTGTTCTTTCTGTTTGAATCACGCTGTACATGCGCGCTATTCGAGCCTACCGATGAGAAATGTAGCAACCCTCCTCTGAATTGCTTCACTGTCTTTCGTAATCCGGTCTAGTGCGGCTTCCAAACACTCGAGCAGTACTCAAGAATAGGTCACACTAGCATCCATTGTGCAGTCTTCTTTACAGATGACACACACTTTCCCTATAAAAAGGGTGTTCTCGCAATAAATCGACGTCTATTATTCACGATCGCTATCACAATCCTCACATGCCAGTTCTATTAAATATCGTTTTGCATTTTTACTCCCAGATATTTAAACGACGTACCTGTGTCAAGCAGGACACTACTAATGCAGTAAGGAACATTGCGAGTCTGTTTCTCCTACCCATCTGCATTAATTTACGTTTCACTACATTTAGAGCTATCTGCCAGTAGTCATATGAACTAGAAACTTTGTCAAAGTAATCTTGTATCCTTCTACAGCCATTCATCGTCGACATCTTCCCACACACCACAGCAGCATCAGCAAACAACCACACATTGTTGCCCAACCTGTGTGCCAGATCATTTATGTACATAGAAAATGGTAGTGGTCCTGTCACACTTCCCTGGGGCACCCCTGACTATACCCTCGTCTCGGACGAACACTCGCCATTGACGACAACCTGTTGGGTTCTATTATTCAAGAAGTCTTCCAGCAACTCTCATATCTAAGAACCTATAGCCTACGCTCGTACCTTCGTTAACAGATTGCAGTGGAGCACCGTGTAACAAGGGCTTTTCGGAAACCTAGAAGAATGTAAAGTGCGTGTTGTTCTTCATCCATAGTTCGCAGTATATCATGTGAGATAACAGCAAGCTCAGTTTCACACGAGCAATGCTTTCTAAGGCCGTGCTGATTCTTGGACGTAAGCTTTTCGGTCTTAAGGAAATCTCAGAATATGTTCAAAAATTCTGCAGCCAACCGATGTTAAGAACATTGGTCTCTAATTTTGCTGGTCTGTCATTTTACTTTACTTACCTACAGGAGTCATCTGTGCATTTTTACAGTCGTTTGGGAGTGTGCTCTGGGCGAAAGATTCGCCATTTAGGCAAGCTAAATAAAGACCCAGTGCCAACGGCCTTGCCGCAGTGGTAACACCGGTTTGATTCGGATCACGGAAGTTAAGCGCGGTCCGGCTGGGCTAGCATTTGGATGGGTGACCATCTGGTCTGCCGAGCGCTGTTGGCAAGCGGGGTGCACTCAGCCCTTGTGAGGCAAACTGAGGAGCTACTTGATTGAGAAGTAGCGGCTCCGGTCTCGTAAACTGACATTCGGCCGGGGCAGCGGTGTGCTGACCACATGACCCTCCATATCCGTATCCAGTGAAGCTTGTGGGCTGAGGATGATACGGCGGCCAGTCGGTACAGTTGGGCCTTCATGGCCTGTTCGGGCGGAGTTTAGTTTAATTTTAAATTAGGATCCAGTGTCGTAGAGCGGGGCTGGGTAACTGTTTTGACTCGGGGTCCACTTTATGGACTCGGAGGTTGGCGGAGGGCCACACCTTTTAAAATGAGTGTATTCATTAGTTAACTTTGCATTACAGAGCAGGTGCAAATTGTATCATAATAATCAACAGATACAAATACACTCCTGGAAATTGAAATAAGAACACCGTGAATTCATTGTCCCAGGAAGGGGAAACTTTATTGACACATTCCTGGGGTCAGATACATCACATGATCACACTGACAGAACCACAGGCACATAGACACAGGCAACAGAGCATGCACAATGTCGGCACTAGTACAGTGTATATCCACCTTTCGCAGCAATGCAGGCTGCTATTATCCCATGGAGACGATCGTAGAGATGCTGGATGTAGTCCTGTGGAACGGCTTGCCATGCCATTTCCACCTGGAGCCTCAGTTGGACCAGCGTTCGTGCTGGACGTGCAGACCGCGTGAGACGACGCTTCATACAGTCCCAAACATGCTCAATGGGGGACAGATCCGGAGATCTTGCTGGCCAGGGCAGTTGACTTACACCTTGTAGAGCACGTTGGGTGGCACGGGATACATGCGGACGTGCATTGTCCTGTTGGAACAGCAAGTTCCCTTGCCGGTCTAGGAATGGTAGAACGATGGGTTCGATGACGGTTTGGATGTACCGTGCACTATTCAGTGTCCCCTCGACGATCACCAGTGGTGTACGGCCAGTGTAGGAGATCGCTCCCCACACCATGATGCCGGGTGTTGGCCCTGTGTGCCTCGGTCGTATGCAGTCCTGATTGTGGCGCTCACCTGCACGGCGCCAAACACGCATACGACCATGATTGGCACCAAGGCAGAAGCGACTCTCATCGCTGAAGACGACACGTCTCCATTCGTCCCTCCATTCACGCCTGTCGCGACACCACTGGAGGCGGGCTGCACGATGTTGGGGCGTGAGCGGAAGACGGCCTAACGGTGTGCGGGACCGTAGCCCAGCTTCATGGAGACGGTTGCGAATGGTTCTCGCCGATACCCCAGGAGCAACAGTGTCCCTAATTTGCTGGGAAGTGGCGGTGCGGCCCCTACGGCACTGCGTAGGATCCTACGGTCTTGGCGTGCATCCGTGCGTCGCTGCGGTCCGGTCCCAGGTCGACGGGCACGTGCACCTTCCGCCGACCACTGGCGACAACATCGATGTACTGTGGAGACCTCACGCCCCACGTGTTGAGCAATTCGGCGGTACGTCCACCCGGCCTCCCGCATGCCCACTATACGCCCTCGCTCAAAGTCCGTCAACTGCACATACGGTTCACGTCCACGCTGTCGCGGCATGCTACCAGTGTTAAAGACTGCGATGGAGCTCCGTATGCCACGGCAAACTGGCTGACACTGACGGCGGCGGTGCACAAATGCTGCGCAGCTAGCGCCATTCGACGGCCAACACCGCGGTTCCTGGTGTGTCCGCTGTGCCGTGCGTGTGATCATTGCTTGTACAGCCCTCCCGCAGTGTCCGGAGCAAGTATGGTGGGTCTGACACACCGGTGTCAATGTGTTCTTTTTTCCATTTCCAGGAGTGTAAAATAGTCATAGTTTTATTTAATTTATTTTTTTCTAGTTTCATATCATCTACATCTGCAAATACATTTAATTTTAGAACAAGTTTAATGAGACAAATTTATCCGTTCAGATTTTTGTACCTGTATTTTCTTTGAAATCAGGAGTAAGATTGTTTGTTGAGGTTCTCATCAAGTTAATGTCTGTCAAAGAGCATAGATATTTACTCTGGTTGATTTTTAAGCAATAAGAGTAAATATATAGACCCAAATATGGAGAACATTTTCCCAGTAAATTTCTTCATACATAGGAATTTTTCATCTGACAAAGATTTGCAGAAGTCAGCTAATGTCACAGCATTAAACAATTCTTTCACTGTGTAATCTGACTGTACGTCAATAGGTTCAAGCTGTAGCTACTCAGGTGCTGTCTCAACATCAGCAGTGATGGCATAAGATAGCAAATTGAACTGAGGTTCAGTTTTGTTTACGTCGTGAAATCCTCTGATACATTCGTCCACCAAACTGCAGATGACTCCTAATGTTGGCAGAAACGCTTTCAGGCACTTCCTGTTTTCTTAATGAAGAGAAATGACAAAAATTGCAACGACCTGCTTGCATTGTAAATAGACATAGTTTTGCTTTGAATGATTTTGAACGTGTCCACATTTCATTTGCCAATAACCCTTTTCCTGCAATGTCACATCTAGTTCATTTAATTTCTTAAAACATCAGCTGCAAACATCGTCTCATATCTCCACTTCTCACATCCTATTTTTGTAACAAAATCATGAGCTTCCTCATTCGTTTCCACAAATAACACAAATAAAACTATTTCATTCTGTAATGTCCAGATACTTTTTAACACTTTACCCAGGTTTAACCGTAGCTCACTGTTGTTGTAAATTACGTCTTCATATACTGTCCACATATCCTCAAGCAGAAGTTTAAACTGTAGATGGTGAAGTGCCCTTGCTCTTATTGTGTTCACAGAAATAATAACAGGATCATCCACATGCTTTAAGTCCAGTGCGGCTTTATAAGGATAGGCAAAACACGGTTGGCGGTGGCGTGTTTGTTGATGTTACAAGTAGTTTCCCTTGTCGCGAAATTGAAGTAGATACACTCCTGGAAATGGAAAAAAGAACACATTGACACCGGTGTGTCAGACCCACCATACTTGCTCCGGACACTGCGAAAGGGCTGTACAAGCAATGATCACACGCACGGCACAGCGGACACACCAGGAACCGCGGTGTTGGCCGTCGAATGGCGCTAGCTGCGCAGCATTTGTGCACCGCCGCCGTCAGTGTCAGCCAGTTTGCCGTGGCATACGGAGCTCCATCGCAGTCTTTAACCCTGGTAGCATGCCGCGACAGCGTGGACGTGAACCGTATGTGCAGTTGACGGACTTTGAGCGAGGGCGTATAGTGGGCATGCGGGAGGCCGGGTGGACGTACCGCCGAATTGCTCAACACGTGGGGCGTGAGGTCTCCACAGTACATCGATGTTGTCGCCAGTGGTCGGCGGAAGGTGCACGTGCCCGTCGACCTGGGACCGGACCGCAGCGATGCACGGATGCACGCCAAGACCGTAGGATCCTACGCAGTGCCATAGGGGACCGCACCGCCACTTCCCAGCAAATTAGGGACACTGTTGCTCCTGGGGTATCGGCGAGGACCATTCGCAACCGTCTCCATGAAGCTGGGCTACGGTCCCGCACACCGTTAGGTCGTCTTCCGCTCACGCCCCAACATCGTGCAGCCCGCCTCCAGTGGTGTCGCGACAGGCGTGAATGGAGGGACGAATGGAGACGTGTCATCTTCAGCGATGAGAGTCGCTTCTGCCTTGGTGCCAATGATGGTCGTATGCGTGTTTGGCGCCGTGCAGGTGAGCGCCACAATCAGGACTGCATACGACCGAGGCACACAGGGCCAACACCCGGCATCATGGTGTGGGGAGCGATCTCCTACACTGGCCGTACATCACTGGTGATCGTCGAGGGGACACTGAATAGTGCACGGTACATCCAAACCGTCATCGAACCCATCGTTCTACCATTCCTAGACCGGCAAGGGAACTTGCTGTTCCAACAGGACAATGCACGTCCGCATGTATCCCGTGCCACCCAACGTGCTCTACAAGGTGTAAGTCAACTACCCTGGCCAGCAAGATCTCCGGATCTGTCCCCCATTGAGCATGTTTGGGACTGGATGAAGCGTCGTCTCACGCGGTCTGCACATCCAGCACGAACGCTGGTTCAACTGAGACGCCAGGTGGAAATGGCATGGCAAGCCGTTCCACAGGACTACATCCAGCATCTCTACGATCGTCACCATGGGATAATAGCAGCCTGCATTGCTGCGAAAGGTGGATATACACTGTACTAGTGCCGACATTGTGCATGCTCTGTTGCCTGTGTCTATGTGCCTGTGATTCTGTCAGTGTGATCATGTGATGTATCTGACCCCAGGAATGTGTCAATAAAGTTTCCCCTTCCTGGGACAATGAATTCACGGTGTTCTTATTTCAATTTCCAGGAGTGTAGTTCCTGTGAGCTAATATCGGCAGAGGTCATTGTTGGTAACCGGAATAACATAATAATTTAATCTTTTTCCTGACCTCCCAATTCAGATGATACAATTGCTGAAAGGATCAAAGAAAACTTAAGTTTCATTTCAAACACGTACCCGACCCATACGATTATAGTTGGTTGTGACTTTAATTTACCCTCGATATGATGGTGAAAATACATGCTTAATTTCGGAGGTACGCATAAAAAATCATCCGGAATTGTGCTAAACGCACTCTATGAAAATTATTTCGAGCAGCTAGTTTATTAACCCACGCGAATAGTAAACGGTTGTGAAAACACACTTGGCCTCATAGCAACAAATAATCCTAGAGTTAATAAAGAGCATCAAAATGGATTCAGGGATTGGGGAACACAGGGTTGTCATAGCGAGAATGAATATTGTAACACCCAAATCCTCAAAAAATAAACGAAAAATATACCTATTCACTTCACACCTTCCTGAGAGGCAATCTCCACCGCTTTCAAATCAACAATATAAGTGTCGTCCAGATGTGGATTTAATTAAAAGAAATAGTATCGGCAGCAACTGAGAGATTTATACCAGATAAATTAACAAACGACGGAGCTGATCCTCCATGGTACACAAAACGCGGTCATAACACTGTTGCAGAAACAACGAAAAAAACATGCCAAATTTAAACAGACGCAAAATCTCTAAGGGTGGGCGATATTTTACAGAATCTCGAAATTTAGTGCGGCCTTCAATGCGAGATGCTTGTAATAGTTTCCACAAGGAACCTTGCTCTCGAAACCTCGCAGAAAAACCAAGGAGATTTTGGTCGCATGTGAAGAATGCTAGCGGCAAGACACAATCAATGCCTTCTCTGCGCGATAGCAATGGAGATAGTATCGAAGACAGTGTTTTCAAAGCAGAGTTACTAAACACAGCCTTCCGAAATGCCTTCATAAAAGAAGACGGAGTAAATATTCCAGAATTCGAATGAAGAACAGCTGCCAACATGAGTAACGTAGAAGTAGATGTCTTCGTAATTGTGAATCAACTTAATAAAAGCAAGTCTTCTGATCCCGACTGTATACCATTTAGGTTCCTTACAGAGTATGCTGATGCTATAGCTCCATACTTAAGAATCATATACAACCGTTCGCTCGACGAAAAATCCGTACTCAAAGACTGGAAAGTGGCACAGGTCACACCAGTACTTAAGAAAGATAGTAACAATCCATTAAATTATAGGCCCATATCATTAACGTCGATATGCAGCAGGGTTTTGGAACATATACTGTATTGTTTTCGAACATTATGAATTACGTAGAAGAAAACGGTCTATTGACACATAGTCAACACGGATTTAGAAAACATCGTTCTTGTGAAACACAACTAGCTCTTTACTCGTATGAAGTGTTGAGTGCTATTGACAAGGGATTTCAAATTTATTCCGTATTTCTGGGTTTCCGGAAAGCTTTTGACACTGTACCATGCAAGCGGCTTATAGTGAAATGGCGTAGACTTGGAATATCGTCTCAGTTACATGACTGGATTCGTGATTTCCTGTCAGAGAGGTCACAATTCGTAGTAACTGACGTAAAGTCATCGAGTAAAGCAGAAGTGATTTCTGGTATTCTCCAAGGTGGTTTTATAGGCCCTTTGCTGTTCCTTATCTATATAAACGATTCGGGAGACAATCTGAGTAGCCGTCTTAGGTTGTTTGCAGATGACGCTGTCGTTTATCGACTAGTGAAGTCATCAGAAAGTCAAAGAAAATTTCAAAACGATTTAGAAAGGATATCTATATGGTACGAAAATTGGCAGTTGACCCTAAATAACGAAAAGTTTGAGGTTATCTACATGAGTGCTAAAAAGAAACCGCTAAACTTCGGTTACACGATAAATTACTCAAATCTAAAGGCCTTAAATTCAACTAAATAGCTAGGAATTAAAATTACGAACAACTTAAATTGGAAGGAACACACAGAAACTGTAGTGGGGAAGGCTAAGCAAAGACTGCGTTTTATTGGTAGGAGACTTAGAAAATGTGACAGATCTACTAAGTAGACTGCCTACACTACGCTTGTCCGTCCTTTTTTAGAATACTGCTGCGCGGTGCGGGATTCTTACCAGATAGGATTGACGGATAACATCGAAAAAGTTCAAAGAGGGGAAGTACTTTTTGTATTATCGCGAAATAGGGGAGAGAGTGTCACTGAAATGATACAGGGCTTGGGATGGACATCATTAGAACAAAGGTGCTTTTCGTTGCGGAAGAATCTTCTCACGAAATTCCTATTACCAACTTTCTCCTCCTAGTGCGAAAATATTTTGTTGACACCGACCTACATAGGGAAAAACGATCACCATGATAAAATAAGGTATATTAGAGCTCGTACGGAAAGATATAGGTGTTCGTTCTTTCCGCGCGCTGTACGAGATTGTAGCAATAGAGAACTGTGAAGGCGGTTCGATGAACCCTCTGCCAGGCACTTAAATGTGGTTTGCAGAGTGTCCATGTAGATGTAGATGTATTGTAATGCTTACCATTTTATATTTTATTCCAGGACAAGCTACTTACAAGCTGCTCGAACAGACCACGGGTATACTGCCGGTTTATGGTGTCCAACCGGCACAATATTTCGGCGATCAGACATTGGATGTATGGAGTTTAAGTGCGTAAGGAAATCCAGGAGCTTGTCCCTACCATGGGGCCAGATGACGAACGTGTTGTATGACGCCAAGGCTTCTTCCTCGAAGTACTCCATGTACAAATTCGCAACCACCGGCGAGAGTGGGCTGCCCATTGCGACTCCATCCGTTTGTTCGTAGTATTCCCCATCAAACAGAAAATACGTTGAGGTCAAGAGATGCCTAAAGAGTTCGGTAGTCTTCTCGTCAAATTTCTGCCCAATAAGCTCGACTAACTCTCGTAGAGGCACCCTGGTGAATAGTGAAACCACGTCGAAGCTCACTAGGATATCAGTGTCTTTCAGTCTGAAGTTGTCGAGAGAGGCCCGCTGGGGGATAGGATTTAAATCGGCCGTCGGCCCTCAGGTGCTCAGTTCGTCGGCGCACCTGACGATGGCGACATGTCTGATCGTCGAAATATTGTGCCCGTTGGACACTATGGACCGGCCGTATACCCGTGGACTGTTCGATCAAAAAATACGTCGGAAGAAACTGAAGAATCACATCATATACCTTTACGGGGGGGAGATGTATCGCAGCATGAAGAAACTCGACAAGCTGCGCCACAGAAGATGCCGTTTGCTGAGTGCTCTTGCATCCCCGAAGAGATGTCGTACCGAGCAGATTGTGCCGAACTTTGCTAAGGTCACGCATCACATCGGTTCTGCAGCTGCCAAGAGAATTAAGAGACGGGCCAGCCTTGCCTTAGTAAGTCAGAGGGTGCACTTTACTCGCCGCAGCCTTGAATACAACTCCCAGGAACTATTTAAACTTCATCTTAAACTCTCCCATCAGTCTAATTCGTGGACCTAGTACTGGGTGGATTGTGTTACCTGGACGACAGCCGATTCTGCACGTAAAAAGGCCACTCACGTCTCTCGGATAAACCATCGCTGGAGGCACCATCCTAGACGATTATCAATCTCACTGACGTGGAGCTCTCTCATGAGGCGGTTTCGGTTCTGGAGAAGGGACTCAACTTTGCTCCCACCCCTAGCTTCACGCCGGTCGCGGACATCGTCACTGCAGTGGAACAGGTTGCAGCGCGATTACCACCTGAAGCAGCAGAAGAAGTGCGTCGGGAAACCTGCCGGGCTCTGACCAGAACTAAACCTACGAAGACTAACATTACCAGTAGAGAGAGGGCGGTCATTCTGGACCTAAGAGAGTGCTCTCAGATTGTTGTCTTACCTGCTGACAAAGGTAATGCCAATGTTGTTCTTTCCAGTAAGGACTACATTGAGAAGATGCAGCGCCTGCTAGATGACGACTCCTATAGGAAGATCAACGCTGACCCCACGAAGAAAGTGGAGAACAAGACCACGGCTCTACTCAAGGACGCGGATCTACCAGAAGGGGAAGCCAAGAAATTGTCACCTGAAGGACCGGTACCACCAAGACTTTATGGACTCCCTAAAGTCCACAAAGAGGGGGTACCTATGCGCCCGATTGTCAGCAACATTAGGGCACCTACTTACTTGCTGGCAAAATATCTGGCTGAATTACTCAGCCCATATGTAGGTAAATGGCCTCACCACATCCGTAATTCCGTGGATTTCGTGAAACATCTTGACAACTTCAGACTGAAAGACACTGATATCCTAGTGAACTTCGACGTGGTTTCACTATTCACCAGGGTGCCTCTACGAGAGTCAGTCGTGCATATTGGGCAGAAATTTGACGAGACGACTACCGAACTCCTTAGGCATGTCTTGACCTCAACGTATTTTCTGTTTAATGGGGAATACTATGAACAAACGGATGGAGTCGCAATGGGCAGCCCACTCTCGCCGGTGGTCGCGAATTTGTACAGGGAGTACTTCGAGGAGGAAGCCTCGGCGTCATACAATTGGAAACCTACTTGTTTCTTCCGTTATGTCGATGACACGTTCGTCATCTGGCCCCGTAGTAGGGACAAGCTCCTGGATTTCCTTACACACTTAAACTCCATGCATCCAAACATCAAATTCACTATGGAGACCGAAGAAGAAGGAAGATTACCATTCCTGGACGTCATGGTCAAGAGACGAGCTGATAGTACCCTGAGCCACGGTGTGTACAGGAAGAAAACGCGCACTGAGCTGTACCTGCATGCAGACAGCTGCCACCACCCTTCTCAGAGTAATGGAGTACTAAAAACACTAGTACACACGGCGCGCAGCATCTCAGACGCAGAGAGTCTGCCATAGGAACTGGAACAACTCAAAACTGTGTTCCGAAAAAACGGGTACTCGGAATGGCAGATTAGGCGCGCTCTCCGTCCCACCACCACAGCACAACCTGTGGAGACGGATGAAGTCACGGAAGAAGAGGTAGCCACTGCCTCTATTCCGTACAATGGCGCACTATCGGGGTAAACCGGCCGTATATTATAGAAACACAGAGTTAAACCCGTCTTTTTCCCGCCCAATAAAACACGGGCATTACGGGAAGTGTGAAAGATGACCTCGGTTTGAGGAAGGCCGGCATATACCAAATTCCCTGTGAGCGTGGGAAGACTTATATCGGACAAACAGTACGCACCATCGAAGATCGTTGTTGAGAACATCAAAGGCACACTCGACTGAAATATCCAAATAAGTCGGCGGTAGCAGAGCACTGTTTGTCCGAGAAACACGAGATGGATTATGAGCGTACTAAGATCCTGGCGCAGACCTCTAAATATTGGGACAGTGTTATAAGGGAGGATATTGAAATTCGCACCAGGGAAGATCTTATCAACCGATATTGCGGCTACAAACTCAACAAGGCTTGGGACGCGGCATTGTGTTTACTTAAGAAAACTCTCAGCAAGAAGTACGAACTGGCGACCAGGGTGGACGTAGCAAGCACATCGACGCAACGACAGACTCCGACGCCCACGTCTTGCGACCGCTGGCGCGCGGGCGCGAAGCGGCACGGGGGGGGGGGAGTGGATTTAAATCCGCCGTCCTCCCTCAGGAGCTCAGTTCGTCAGCGCACCTGACGATGGCGACATGTCTGATCGCCGAAATATTGTGCCCGTTGGACACTATGAACCGACAGTATACCCGTGGACTGTTCGAGCAACAAATACGCCGGGAGAAACTGAAGAATCGCACTACTTACAAGCTATTTACAGCACACTCAAGCAAGTCCTGACCAGCGGTTCGATCTTTAATAGATTCTAGGCCAAGTAAATTTTCATTAATTACACCGATTAAGATGAGTAACTGTGCAGTGTTTGCGTTATCTGTGTCCACAAATCTTGGCTCACAGTCTTCAGCTGTTCTATGAGTGGGTCAATAATTAAGTCAGTGCGCCGCACTATAGTCCTTCTTGAGAATGAAATGCTTCTAAGATCAGGACACAATATGCTTGCACAGTCTACCATTCACTGGTTAATAATATCGCCATTTGGAAAAGACTTATTGCGTTTAGCAAGGTTATGGGCTACCCTGAAACTTGCTTCTGTAGCGCTATTTTCATGTGTTGATGGCTATGAAAATTACTTTTGTTGCTTCTTCAGCCTTTTTATAGAATCCGCAACTTTTATTTGCGTTGTTCCTTGGAAAATTTTGCAGCCAAATTAGTTATATTTTGTTTCGTAATGTCGTTTCAGGTTGTACCGCTAGAAGACGGCTATCGTTGCATGGTACAGTAAACACACTGCTTTATTCAGTGTATCAACAAAGAAATAAGTGTTTGCCAATTCTTCGTCAAACAAACGGCATTAATCACTGATTGTAGGTCTTTTTTCGGAGTGATCATGGTTCCACTGTTGCTTAGACAAAAAAGAAGTAAACCAGGTCAATCGCAAAAGCACTGTGCGTCGTACTATTCGCTAACACCAAGTTTACACTCGGCGCCATGGCTGATGCTCCCATTAGCCTGGCCGTCCACTGCTGCCGTCTAGGTCCGACTAACAGGTTTCCCTACGGTTGTACGACTACGGCCGACCACCGAAGCTCGTCCACTGCAGCCAATTAACATCTGCCACACGGCCAACCGACAATCAGTCGTGAGGCAACTTAACTTCTTGTAGCCTCGTCTCCATTCCTTCTTCGTACAAATCTGTTGTATTCTCTACGAAAACCCTACTTAGATCACACCATTTCTTCGCTAAAAAATAAACTGAAATAAAAGAAAGCCAAGTAAGTTTATAGCTAGACATGGAATTTAAAACAATACAAATAATTAACTGACTGTCTCATGAATAAAATTTTCAACGAGTAACAGTGTGTTACAGTCTTTAGCCATATCATTATTATTAAGACTGTTGGGTTTTGTGTCAGATGATCACATTGAAACTACGCTATGTTTCCATGGAACACCTGCTTGCCACCTTCAGGAGATGATGCTGACTATCAACGTGATTGTTGTAATTCCTTATTGCAGTGCCTGTTTTGCTAACAAGGCCGATACAATGTTCATTCGGACATGCATGCGTCTACAGCCGTTATTGAAATACATGAAACGTATTCACAGTTACGAATACCAACAACCATCGTCTGTATAAGGGAATGACGACAGTGAAAGTTGAGACATACCGGCACTCAAACCCGGATTTCCCGCTATATACGTGCAGTCGTCTTAACTGCTGTGGGTATCCATTCACGAACCACGGTCAGATCAAAACCTCCATATGTCGTCGTACTTGCGGCACAACGTGTACTCGTATACACATTGCATAATTCCCCTACAGGGATAACTTTTTAACTGAAAGTCGCTGCCTGGTATTGGCAGATCAATACGATATTGCAGTGGCTGTTTTAGTAAGAAGAACTATCCAGTGTTCGAAACTTCCTGACAGATTAAAACTGTGTGCGCCGACCGAGACTCGAACTCGGGACCTTTGCCTTTCGCGGGCAAGTGCTCTACCATCTGAGCTACCGAAGCACGACTCACGTCCGGTTCCCACAGCCTTACTTCTGCCAGTACCTCGTCTCCTACCTTCCAAACTTTACAGAAGCTCTCCTGCGAACCTTGCAGAACTAGCACTCCTGAAAGAAAGGATATTGCGGAGACATGGCTTAGCCACAGCCTTGGGGATGTTTCCAGAATGAGATTTTCACTCTGCAGCGGAGTGTGCGCTGATATGAAACCTCCTGACAGATTAAAACTGTGTGCGCCGACCGAGACTCGAACTCGGGACCTTTGCCTTTCGCGGGCAATGCATTGTTCTTCCTAACAGCGTCCTTGGCCTGCACGTTCTTTGACTGGCGTAGAATTGTTTTCAGTGATGAGTCCCGCTTGGAATTGAGCCCAGATGACCAGTGAAGACGTGCTGGAGACTCCCTGGAATGTAGGGCAATAAATGACTGTCGCCCGCCATACAGGCCGAGAACCCTGAATGATGTTCTGCGGTGCCATTTCTTTCTATAGGAAGACCCCTTTTGGTTGTCATTCGCAGCACCATTACAGCACTAAGGTATGTCGACGGTATTCTATTCTCTGTTTTGTAGCCCTTTCTGTCAAGCCAGCCTGGGCTTACATTATCAGCAACGTAATGCCCGACCGCACACAACGAGAGTGTCTACTGCTTGTCTTCGTGCTCGCCAAACCCTACCTTGGCCAACAAGGCCACCGGATCTGTCAACTACTGAAAATGTTTGGAGCATTAAGGACAGGGTTCATCAACCAGCTGGAGGTTTTGACGATCTGACGTGGCAATTGACCAAAATTTGGCACGATATCCCTGAGGAGGACATTCAGCCACTCTGTCAATCAATGGCAAGCCGAATAGCCACTTGCATAAGGACCAGAGGTGATCCGAAGTATTACTGACTTGCTCAGTTTGTGAAGTTCTTCCTCTTGAATAAAGCATCCAAATTTTCTGAAATTGTACTCGTTTGTCTGACTGTACGTCTACATCACACCTACAGATTACCGCTCCACTCGGATAATCACTTCGTGGTGCGTGGTATTTTTCTTTAATTTCTATTTTTGTAGAGTGTAAAAGAACTGTATGGGAAGCAATATGGAAGGAATCAAATCTAAAGAATAAGTTTTCTGGTCCGGAGAAGAACGAGTCGTAATAGGGCCAGGTAGCAGTTGAGCTGCAGGAAAAGTGGGCGGGGCGAGGGGGAGGGGAGACTAGTGTTTAACGTGCGGTCGACAACGAGGCCATCAGAGACGGAGCACAACCTCGGGTTAGGGGAGGATGGAGAAAGAAATCGGCCGTACCATTTCGTTGGAACCATCACAGCATTTGCCTCACGCGATTTAGGGTAATCTCGGGGCGCGGCTTTGAACCATCGATCTCCCAACTGTAAGTTCAGTGCTGGAAAGGAAACGCTAATAGATAAGGATTAGAAAACTATGAACTGGGATGGAAGTACAGGTTCACTGTTGGACAGACGGTAGACTGCTGCGATATGCCGAAAGGGAAGCTACGTCGATGCTAAATGATATGCGTAGCTTGCATTTCGTCGCAAATGAAGAATAGTTTTGTGTAATACGCAGGTTAGTGGTTAGTATATTCCAGAGTCGAATGGTTGAGACGGAGAAGGAGATGGAGGAAAACTTAGAGTTATTCGTAGGTACAGCCAAGATGCTGTACTATTAGATCTAATTTTATCGGTATGCAACGGTGATAGGTGTTTGATATGCAAAGAGGGGGGTATTAACAACATCAGTGATTCAGAAGCCAAAAAGAAAATAGATGACGTGAAAATCGCGTCGCCTTTACGATTTCTTCCACCCTAACAGGATAAGAAGGACTGATGTGATCGAAGAGCCGAATATTACACGTATGTATTAATGTAAGCATTTGTGGCTTGCTCGAGTAGCTTGTAGCTTTCACTACATTTGTGGCATACTGGACTACAATGGTGTGCTAAACGTAAGGACGAAAGTAACTTTCGCATGATGTGTCACTGCCAAGCAATATAACCAGCGAAACTTGCAGAAATAGCTCCTACTGTATAATACAGAATGTAGCTAGAAGAAGTACGCAATGACATGAACAGAATTGACACTTAACTCAAAGACAATAATTGACTGAAGTCTCCGCAATTTATGATGGTCCCCTGGACAATAAAGGTGGTGGGACACGCTTGATAGTAGAGTGCGTGATCACCACGTCAGCAACGCATGCTCTGCAACGTGCTACCATTCTGGCCACATGGTTTGTATGCAGTACTTGTGGTAGGACGTTCCAATAATCAACAACCGCGGTTGATAACTGCTGGATGGTCGCTGGAACATGTGGACTGTTTCAGTACGTCTCCCCATTGCATCCCACACGTGCTCGGTGGGATTTAATTCATGGAACCGTCAGGCCGGTCCGGTGGCTGAATATGCTCTCGTTCTAAAAGCTTCTCCCACTGTAATGCCATCCATAAAAATGAATTCAGGGCCGAATGCTCCCCTAAAAACGCGCACATGGGAAAGGAGTACAATGACACAACGATGTTGACCAATGAATATACCGCATTCAAAGATTTGGTGGTCGGTAAGGCCCTACAAAGTTATGTCTCCCCACACCATAACAGTTGGGCCACCAAAACGGTCATATTCGCCAATGTCCCTGGGTGCAAGACGTGTTCCCACATCTCGCCATATGAGGGTACATACAGAATCAGTACTGAGACTGACTCTGCTCTCATCGGAAATAGGAAGGCTACCCCACTCCTCGTTCGTTCAGTCGCAATGCGAGTACTATAACAAAGCCGGTACAAGCGTAGTTTGCATTGTTGCCATATTTCCTCCCCATTCCCCAGCCTGGTAGAGTTTTGTAGTGATAGATGGGGCAACATCACAATTTAACTGAGCAAATTAATCAATGTAGCTATACAAATTAGCCCTACCCCTCCTCATCCCCATCTCCTACCCTTCCCTTGCCTCTCTTTGATCTACACTATTGACAGAAATTTAAAATTTTGGCAGGAATTCCTAATTATGGCGAGAAATTCAATAAATGGTGGGAATCTCAAAAATGGTGGGAATTTCAAAAA
The DNA here is from genome assembly GCF_023864275.1 of Schistocerca cancellata. NCBI lineage: Eukaryota > Metazoa > Arthropoda > Insecta > Orthoptera > Acrididae > Schistocerca > Schistocerca cancellata. The sequence goes on along the minus strand of NC_064629.1, from coordinate 855,544,405 downwards.
TGGTGGGAATTTCTGTGTCCCAACAATATGCTGACGTGCCACACTCACTCCCTCTCCAGGAATTATAGGTAAATTCAAAATTATAGGTGCCCTTTCTGGGACTCCAGCCTCAGTCCTTGTGGGTGGAAAGCTCAAGTGCATCCCCCTACACAGGGAAAGAGTCAGTCTCTCTCCACCTGCAGGAGAGGAAGGTTAGGTTAGTGTACTTTATTTATTTTGGGTGGGAAGCTGAAGTGAAGATCAGTCCTAATTACGTAATTAATCATAAAGATGATATATCCATACGCATAGCGCTACACAGGGGGCACCTAAAATAGCAATACATCCCAAAAGTTGATGATCTCATACAACTAGTGTTACACAGCGGGGCAAGAAATTCACAATAGCACTTGAAACTAGCAGTAGCTGTACAGAAAATAAATAGTAACTCTACACAGGATAACCCCTTCATCTACAAGTCGAAATAAATCTCTCTACTCCAGTTGAGAACTGGCGGGAAAAAGGCAGGAGTGGAAGGTATTATCTTTATTTCTGGAGGGAAATGTGATCAACTGATTATGATGTTTGGTTTGTGAAGCGCTCCACTGCGTGGTTATCAGAGCCCGTACAAATTCCACACCTTTGCTCAGCCCAATCTCGCCAATTTGATGAATGATGATGAAATGATGTGGAAAACACAAACACCCAGTCATCTCGAGGCAGGTGAAAATCCTTGACCTCGCCGGGAATCCAACCCTGGACCCCGTGCTCGGGAAGCGGGAACGCAACCGCGAGACCACGAGCTGCGGACTTCAACTGATGAGATGTTGATGTTAGGCAGAGAGGAGTTGAATGACTCCATCCCATGTAAGGATACAACTGAGGGCTGCATCTATAGCCTCATAGATGACTAGTTGAAGGAGGTGATAATGGATGAGCGTAGGGGGAATACTTTCAGTAAATAGTGGTGATAGAGCCCATGAACCATGGACCTTGCCGTTGGTGGGGAGGCTTGCGTGCCTCAGCGATACAGATAGCCGTACCGTAGGTGCAACCACAACAGAGGGGTATCTGTTGAAAGGCCAGACAAACGTGTGGTTCCTGAAGAGGGGCAGCAGCCTTTTCAGTAGTTACAGGGGCAACAGTCTGGATGATTGACTGATCTTGCCTTGTAACACTAACCAAAACGGCCTTGCTGTGCAGGTACTGCGAACGGCTGAAAGCAAGGGGAAACTACGGCCGTAATTTTTCCCGAGGGCATGCAGCTTTACTGTATGGTTAAACGATGATGGTGTCCTCCTGGGTAAAATATTCCGGAGGTAAAATAGTCCCCCATTGGGATCTCCGGGCGGGGACTACTCAGGAGGACGTCGTTTTCAGGAGAAAGAAAACTGGCGTTCTACGGATCGGAGCATGGAATGTCAGAAAGTTAGATATAGTGGGAATTAGTGAAGTTCGGTTGCAGGAGGAACAAGACTTTTGGTCAGGCGAATACAGGGTTATAAATACAAAATCAAATAGGGGTAATGCAGGATTAGGTTCAAGCCCACGCCTACCATAGTAGTACAAGTTTATATGCCAACTAGCTCTGTAGATGATGAAAGTTGAAGACATGTATGATGAAATAAAGGAAATTATTCAGATAGTGAAGGGAGACGAAAATTTAATAGCCATGGGTGACTGGAATTCGGTAGTAGGAAAAGGGAGAGAAGGAAACGTAGTAGGTGAATACGGAATGGTAGAAAGGAATGAAAGAGGAAGCCACCTGGTAGAATTTTGCACAGAGCACAACTTAATCATAGCTAACACTTGGTTCAAGAATCATAAAAGAAGGTTGTATACATGGAAGAAGCCTGGAGATACTGACAGGTTTCAGATAGATTATATAATGGTAAGACAGAGATTTAGGAACCAGGTTTTAAATTGTAAGACATTTCCAGGGGCAAATGTGGCCTCTGACCACAACCTATTGGTGAAGAACTGTAGATTAAAACTGAAGAAACTGCAAAAAGGTGGGAATTTAAGGAGATGAGACCTGGATAAACTGAAAGAACCAGAGGTTGTACAGAGTTTCAAGGAGAGCATAAGGGAACGATTGACAGGAATGGGGGAAAGAAACACAGTAGAAGAAGAATGGGTAGCTTTGAGGGATGAAGTAGTGAAGGCAGCAGAGGATAAAGTAGGCAAAAAGACGAGGGCTGCTAGAAATCCTTGGCTAACAGAAGAAATATTGAACTTAACTGATGAAAGGAGAAAATATAAAAATGCAGCAAATGAAGCAGGCAAAAAGGAATACAAATGTCTCAAAAATGAGATCGACAGGAAGTGCAAAATGGCTAAGCAGGGATGGCTAGAGGACAAATGTAAGGATGTAGAGGCTTACCTCACTAGGGGTAAGATAGATACTGCCTACAGGAAAATTAAAGAGACCTTTGGAGAAAAGAAAACCACTTGTATGAATATCAAGAGCTCAGATGGAAACCCAGTTCTAAGCAAAGAAGGGAAAGCAGAAAGGTGGAAGGAGTGTATAGAGGGTCTATACAAGGACGATGTACTTGAGGACAATATTATGGAAATGGAAGAGGAAGTAGATGAAGATGAAATGGGAGATATGATACTGCGTGAAGAGTTTGACAGAGCACTGAAAGACCTAAGTCGAAACAAGGCCCCGAGAGCTGACAACATGCCATTAGAACTACTGATAGCCTTGGGAGAGCCAGTCCTGACAAAACTCTACTATCTGGCGAGCAAGATATATGAGACAGGCGAAATGCCCTCAGACTTCAAGAAGAATATAATAATTCCAATCCGAAAGAAAGCAGGTGTTGACAGATGCGAAAATTACCGAACTATCAGTTTAATAAGTCACGGCTGCAAAATACTAACGCGAATTCTTTACAGACGAATGGAGAAACTAGTAGAAGCCGACCTCGGGGAAGATCAGTTTGGATTCCGTAGAAATATTGGAACACGTGAGGCAATACTGACCCTACGACTTATCCCTTTAGTGACCAAATTATTTCCGGAAGTTGTAGACTTTTTATGAACACTTTATTGGGCTAAGAAACCGTTCATAAAATCATAGTTTAAATCTTTAAAGTGAGAGTTTAGCCTACGAGTATAAAAAAATTAGTGGGAACTATTGTTCCCACCGAACTCTGGAGTAATTTCACTTGCTAATTTAAAAAAAATGTATTTCACTTATTTTTTAGTGCAAAAACATGTTAAACATTACATTTACATTTGTATTAGTTCATATTGTCCTTTGAGTTCACTAAGGTGATGTACTATGGAACTTAGAGAAGCATAGTGCTACACACAAAGGTACACGAGAGTTTCTTTGTTCTTGGTGCTACATTGGCGGCATCTTCTGTTTGTTGTACCTTTTGTAGGGAAGTGAGTTCCAACTTTCTCCAGACGAACTTCATCTGGTACTCCAGACACACCTCTTTTTGGTGATTGAAAATGAACGGGCCTTCCTCTTCTCTTACGACTTGAGAACCCAGAGATAAGCTGCCTTGCCAAGTGCAATCTAAATGTTAGCTGGTCTGCTTCTGTCTTCTGTAGCTTCCACATAACGTAGGAATTGACAACTGCCAAATCTACACGAAAGAGAAACAGTCTGTGCCACCACTTCCATGAACGACGGCCTACAGCATACCGTTCACGCAGCTGATCAAATCTATCCACTCCTCCCATTATTTTATTATACTCTGCCACAGCCAATGGGCTGAATACTGAACTTCTGCTTCCATCTTTGTTTCTTCTTAAAACAGTTGTAACGTGTTTGGGATTGTGGTAATTTGATAATATACAAACAGGTTTACTATCCTGCCACTTCACTGCTGCAACACATAACCTGGCAGCAAATTCGAATTCTCCCCTGCTAAGCTTGGAATTTTTTTCAGCATATCAGGCAAATCCTTCCTGTTTGGACGAACAGTTCCGATGCCATAAAGTCCATGAGACTGTAACTCTTCCATTATTCGTACTGTTGTAAAATAATTGTCAAAAGCTACCAGCCTTTTGCTGTCATCCATTGCCTTTTTTAGAGTAAGCACAACTTCTTCACCCAAAGTAAATTCGGATGCATCATTTGTATTTCTTTTTCCAGTGTAGATGTCGAAATTTATGATGAACCCAGTACTAGCATCAGCTAAGCACCACACTTTATAACGATGCTTCACTGGTTTCATTGGCATATATTGTTTGAGTGTTGACCGTCCTTTGAAGGCCACCATACATTCGTCAACTGCTAAAACAAAAGATGGTTTGTAGACTTTACAAAGCTTATTTGATATTGCTCTGATGACAGGTCGAATTTTGTGTAACTTGTCATAACCGGGCTTCCCTTTTTTGACACACGCGCTGTTGTCATTGCAATGCAGGTTCTCAACAATTTTTTTGTATCGAAGCTTTGTCATGACCGATGAGATAGCAGTTACTCCAAGAATAGCATCACTGCTCCAATAATTTCCGAGTTGTGGAAGCTGATGTACACCCATCAAAATAAGCATTCCCAAAAAAGCCTTTACCTCAGGAACAGTAATGTCCTGCCAGTTGGAAGATACTTTGGTTGCTTTCTTCCCTGACTTCACAACACACCTTTCCTGCCTTGCATATAAGTTCGTCTGATTGCAAATATGAAGCAACAGCTCCTCTGTAAATATAGACTCGAAATATTTTATTTCTTTATCAGACTTTGAGAAATTTGCAATATTTTCTGCGCTTTCTTCTAATTTCAGTGGACGATTTTCAAAATAGGAAATATTCTATTTCCACATTTTTTTCACTAGAAGAAAATGTTGCAGCAGCTGTTTCTGGGGTTGAATCGGATATACTTGGTTGACAAGCAGACGTGTTCCCAATTTCACTAGTGTCTATTGTCAGATTGAAACAGTTGTCTTCATTTGAAACAATAACGTTATCACTATTTTCGTCCAAAATCTGAGAGGTATTTGGTGATTCAGAATCATCATCAGAGTCAGCATCGATATCTGAATCGTCTACATCTTTTGGTAAAGCATACAAAATTCTGAAAACCTCTTCTGGTGTCAGTCCAGGCATTCTAAACAATAAGAAATAAACAATAACTATGATTCCGATTGCGCAGCCATATGCATTGCACTTCACACAAGTTCGGTGGGAAAAATAGTTCCCACTAACTTACCTTGTAATATTCATGTAATTTTCAGTCAAATCCAGCAAATATACATGAACACTATCTCCCTCATAAATATAAAAGTAGATAAGTACAACACAAGTCACTTCACACGCAAAAGGAAAGCACACTATCCAAAAAATGCTGTAGCGGTCGAAACAGCGACTCGTTTTCACGCGGGAACCGCGCTTCTGCATTGATTGACTAACAAGCTAGAAATACAACAGCTTTCGCCTAACCGTTGACAATCTACACGTAGTTAGCACATTCTAACAGAGATGGTAGGACAAGTTAGAAGTAGGAACACGAATTACCACTGAACTTACAGCGAAAACAAATAAGTGGGAACTATTGTTCCCACTGGTCACTAATGGGTTATCTTAGATGCTAGATTAAGGAAAGGCAAACCTACGTTTCTAGCATTTGCAGACTTAGAGAAAGCTATTGACAATGTTGACTGGAATACTCTCTTTCAAATTCTTAAGGTGGCAGGGGTAAAATACAGGGAGCGAAAGGCTATTTACAATTTGTACAGAAAACAGATGGCAGTTATAAGAGTCGAGGGACACGAAAGGGAAGCAGTGGTTGGGAAGGGAGTGAGACAGGGTTGTAGCCTCTCGCTGATGTTATTGAATCTGTATATTGAGCAAGCAGTGAAGGAAACAAAAGAAAAATTCGGAGTAGGTATTAAAATCCATGGAGAAGAATAAAAAACTTTGAGGTTTGCCGATGACATTGTAATTCTGTCAGAGACAGCAAAGGACTTGCAACAGCAGTTGAACGGAATTGACAGGGTCTTGAAAGGAGGATATAAGATGAAGATCAACAAAAGCAAAACGAGGATAATGGAATGTAGTCGAATTAAATCGGGTGATGCTGAGGGAATTAGATTAGGAAATGAGACACTGAAAGTAGTAAAGGAGTTTTGCTATTTGGGGAACAAAATAACTGATGATGGTCGAAGTAGAGAGGATATAAAACGTAGACTGGCAGTGGCAAGGAAAGCGTTTCTGAAGAAAGGAAATTGGTTAACATCGAGTACAGATTTAAGTGTCAGGAATTCGTTTCTGAAAGTATTTGTATGGAGTGTAGCTATGTATGGAAGTGAAACATGGACGATAAATAGTTTGGACAAGAAGAGAATATAAGCTTTTGAAATGTGGTGGTACAGAAGAATGCTGAAGATTAGATCGGTAGATCACATAACTAATGAGGAGGTACTGAATAGAATTGGAGAGAAGAGAAATTTGTGGCACAACTTGACTAGAAGGAGGGATCGGTTGGTCGGACATGTTCTGAGGCATCGAGGGATCACCAATTTAGTAATGGAGGGCAGCGTTCTGTTTGCTAAAAACGCTTCAATCCAGCTACACAGCTGGTCTGATATTCCGTATGATCTTACTTTGTTTATCAGGCGACAGTGCGGACTGTATCGAACGCCTTCCGGAAGTCAAGGAAAATGCCGTATCTAATATTTTCTGGGTCTCATGAACAAATAAAGCGAGTTGGGTCTCACACGATCGCTGTTTCCGGAATCCATGTTGATTTCTACAGAGTAGATTCTGGGTTTCCAAAAACGACATGATACGCGAGCAAAAAACATCTTCTAAAATTCTACAACAGATTGACGTCAGAGATATAGGTCATGAACTATCCAGTTGAGCCAGTCTTTCCTCCATTCGTACCACCACTCATCCATCCTTTTCCTACTGTAGGTAGAGATACTGGCTTGTTCCATCCCCTCGATAACAGTACACAAAGAGATCCATCTGGTAGCAGTGTTATACTGTCTCCGGTCTGTGGAAATCATACACAGACGAACAAAAAGCTCAAGAACAGGACGCTTCTAGAAAACTGTTGGGCGTATTCCTTGGAGTGAGTGAGGCCTTCCCTAGAATAACAACGAAATTCTGGAGAACTCTCCAGAATACCTTTTCTAACATACGCTAGTTGGGAAAAGGGCAGCTGCCACCGCCTCTGCTTGCCGCAGCTCCTGTCTTATCTGGGAGAAGTCTTCAGCCCATCGTCGTCGGAGGCTGCGTCTCTGGCCGAGCAAGCAGATGGGACACTCAGCGATATCGATGCCGACAAAAGCAACACATACACAACAGGCCATAACACCAGCAAGCCACAGCACAAAGTGAGACAAATGATGGCTATCCGGAATAATGACGTCTGCATGTTGTTTATCCAAAAGTGCTGCTGCGGCTGTCTTTGGATGTACCCCACATCGCCAGCAGGCACCTCTACAAGCGTACGCAGTTTTGAGAAAGCACACATTTCAGTGTAACAATTGTATTTAACGTAAATGCACCTCTTATAAGGGAGCATATATAAAAAAAACACAATCGCAAAGATAGTAAAAATTATGTTACCACAAGAAAAGGCGCAGTCCACTTTCTTTTATTCATATGAGCAAAACAGGTCTAGTTTTATACATTCGACTGCAGGATTCAGTTCATCTCTCTCTCTCTCTCTCTCTCTCTCTCTCTCTCTCTCTCTCTCTCTCTCCCACCCCCACCCCCCTCTTAATTTAGTGACATCCAGTATAGTGAAGGGAAAAACTGCAGCACTGGTGCCAATTACAAATGATCAAATCGCAGAGATCGGATATTTATAGTGATACAGATGTATTAACTTATCTCATATCTCCTCTACTCATTTCTGTAAAATCAAGAAAAAATTTCCACTGTTTTGCTGCGAAAACAACCGATCACTGCCGGATGTCCTCATTATTTCTAACCTTTCATAGGAATAAAGGAAAAGTTAGAATGTATACCCCAAAGAAAAGAAAACATACAATCTAGCAAAGCATCTATATTAAGCGATTTCTTACAGTTTGATGGACAAAATTATATGGTTTGGGAGTGTCTCTGCTATTTAGATTGCCGGCCGAAGTGGCCGAGCAGTTCTAGGCGCTACAGTCTGGAACCGCGCGATTGCTACGGTCGCAGGTTCGAATCCTGCTTCGGGCATTGATGTGTGTGATGTTCTTGGGTTAGTTAGGTTTAAGTAGTTCTAAGTTCTAGGGGACTGATGACCTCAGAAGTTAAGTCCCATAATGCTCAGAGCCATTTTTTTTCTTATTAGGTTAGTGTCCATAAGTGAAATGTCATGCACGTGTATATTACAAGCATTTCAGACACAAAATAACATTACAGGATATAAGCCTCTCATGCTATCTGTTCACATGCCGGAAAAATGGCTCTGATCACTATGGGACTTAACTTCTGAGGTCATCAGTCCCGTAGAACTTAGAACTACTTAAACCTATCCAACCTAAGAACGTCACACCCATCCATGCTCGAGGCAGGATTCGAACCTGCAACCGTACCGGACGCGCGGCTCCAGACTGTAGCGCCTAGAGCCGCTCGGCCACTCCGGCCGGCCATGCCGGAAAAGCGTCAATCATTTTATGATCAGCAACAACAAGGTATAATTCAAGAGCACACTGTTGTTGTGTACACTATGGCAGGTCCCATTTTACCAATGCCATCGTACATCACACTGGTGCTTACGAAACGTAAAAAAACAAGTCATAGAAGCGTGCCTTGTAATAGGACCTTGTATTGTCCCCTAGTAGAGAACCCAACAAGATTTCACCAGTACGTCGAAAACAAACACTGTCTGCATGCTGATATCTGACATATTTACTCCATAACTTGCCTCTACTCAACTCTGTTTAAAGTTTCTGTCACCCATACTTGAAGGAGAATACAAACACCTAGCAGATCATCATTCGCAGTAGCAGTAGATTCTTGTGTTGTAGTTTCGTAAACAATTTGGTCATCACAGAACAGCCTGGTTCATGCATTCTATTCACATACCGGGAAAAACACAATAGTTTCTAGGTTCCAGTATGAATAACACAGGACTTGCGGTAATACATGTTTTTAAACACACAGTCGTGACGCTAATAATAAAAACAGTCATGATTTCACGAGAATAGATACAGTTCATTTCTCCTAGTTGTATGAGCAAAATTTGTATAGTTCCAGGGCATTCCGTGTGTTCGAACAGCGATACAGATCAGCATCAGAACAGCCATTTATTACGTTCGAAAGCATTCTCTACGTTGTATTGTAGCATCCATAGTAGGAAAAAAAACTACAAACTATTTGTATCCAGACTTTAACCTTGCAATAGAATCTCCTAACATCACTGTATAACATTTTACCACATCTCTCTTTATACTTCTGGTTAGGTGAATACAGGATTATAAATACCAAATCAAATAGGGGTAATGCGGGAGTAGTTTAACAGTGAATAAAAAAATAGAAACATGGATAAGCTGGTATGAACAGCATAGTGAACGCATTATTGTAGCCATGATAGACACGATCCCCACACCTCAGACGAAGAGGAGATTGAGGAAATGTGTGACGTGACAAAAGAAATTACTCAGATAGTTAAGGGAGACGAAATATTAATAGTCATGTGAGACTGAAATTCGATAGGAGGGGAAGGGAGAAGGAAAAGTAGTAGGTGAATATCTACTGGAGGAAAGGAATGAAAGAGGAAGCCACCTGGTAGAATTCTGCACAGAGCATAATTTAATCATAGTTAATATTTGGTTTAAGAATCATGAAAGAAGCTTGTATATGTGGAGGAGACCTGGAGACACCGGAAAGTTACAAATTGATTATATAATAGTAAGACAGAGATTTTGGAACCAGGTTTTAAATTATAAGATATTTCCAGGGGCAGACCATAATTTATTGGTTACGAACTGCAGATGAAAACTGAAGAAACTGGAAAAACGCATTGCCGGCCGTTGTGGACGAGCGGTTCTATGCGCTTCAGTCTGGAACCGCGCGACTGCAATGGTCACAGGTTCGAATCCTTCCTCGAGCCTGAATGTGTGTGGTGCCTTAGGTTAGTTAGGTTTAAGTAGTTCTAAGTTCTAGGGGACTGATGACCTCGGATGTTAAGTCCCATAGTGCTCAGAGCCATTTGGAAAAAAGGCATTAATTTAAGGAAAGGGGACCTGGATAAATAGAAAGAACCAGAGGTTGTAGAAAGTTGCAGAGGGAGCATTCGAGGGCGATTGATAAGAACAGGGTAAAGGAATACAATAGGAGACGAGTGGGTAGCTTTGAGACATGAAATAGTGAAATTAGCAGAGGATCAAGTGGATAAAAAGACGAGGGCTAGTAGAAATCCTTGGATAACACAAGAGATATTGAATTGAGTCGATGAAAGTGGAAAATATTAAAATGCAATAACTGAAACATGCGAAAGGGAATACAAACGTTTAAAAACTGAGATCGATGGGGAGTGCAAAATGGGTAAGCAGGAATGGCTACAGGAAAAATGTAGGGATGTAGAAGCAAATATCACTAGGTGTAAGATAGATACTGCCTACAGGATAATTAAGACCTTTGGAGAAAAGAGAACAACTTGTATGAATATCAAAAGCTCAGATGGAAAACCAGTTCTAAGCAAAGAAGAGAAAGGAGAAAGGTGGAAGAGTACGTAGAGAGTCTATACAAAGGAGATGTGCTTGAGGGCAGGATTATGGAAATGGAAGAGTACGTAGATGAAGATGAGTAGGGAGATATTATACTGCGAGGAGAATTTGGCAAAGCACTGAAAGACTTAAGTCAAAACAAGGACCTAGGAGTAGACAACTTTCCGTTAGAGCTACTGACAGCCCTTGCATAGCCAACCATGGCAAAACTCTTCCATTGCGTGAGCAAGATGTATGAGACAGGCGAAATACCCTTAGACTTCAAGAACAGTATAATAATTACAATTCCAAAGAAAGCAGGTGCTGAAAGGTGTGAACATCAGTTTATTAAGTCATGGTTTCAAAATACTAACACGTATCCGTTACAGAAGAATGCAAAAACTGGTAGAAACCGACCTCGGGGAAGATTAGTTTCCATAGAACATAGACATGATGTTAAGACGAAATTGCGATAATATCCTGCACATGAGCAAAACTACCTAATATCAGATCATGACTTTGTCTGCAAGAGGAAGGCTTCGAGGATCGTGATGATGCTGCTGTAAGTAGCAATGAGACCTTTACATCTTCATTGGCAACTGATCGAGGTGTTGACTCCATCGTAAGAAGTCACTGTTCCTTCGTTTGCATTTTCATGCAGTATGGCGTGGGTGGTAACTCAATGTATCAACTAACGAAAATACTCATGTCTTTCTTCCTGGCTCTGTTTCCTTGTGAGGCACCGTCGCATCCATCAAAGCCGCTACTAATAATAATAAGCACGACTGACACGGGAAATGTGATCGAGGTTATGTACGTTTTCGACTTAAAAAGAGACATATAAAGTACGTCAATTTCCTAAGAGACAGAACAGCATTCTCCCGACTTCGTTTTAGATGGGTTATGATAAGTTCTTGCGGCGGATATACATCGACGATACCTTCACAGTGAGGAACAGCTCAGTCGCTTCCTAGGGCACCAGTATAGTGTAGAAGGAAGCAGTTTTATGATCTTAAAGTTTTTCACCGTGGTGATAGGGATAGAAAACTTGCAGAGTGGTTGTATGTCAGATGTTGGAAATACTTGTCCTGCATTAGAGTATTAAGAGCGTTGTATTCCGCACGAATAATACTTCGGGAACCATATGGCTGTAACATCATAGCGTTTTTAATTATAGAGCCATATAGCCTTAGGAGTGTGTGTGTTTATTAAAAAAATGGTTCAAATGGCTCTGAGCACTATGGGACTTAACATCTGAGGTCATCAGTCCCCTAGAACTTAGAACTACTTAAACCTAACTAACCTAAAGACATCACACACATTCATGCCCGAGGCAGGATTCGAACCTGCGACCGTAGCGGCCGCGCGGTTCCAGACTGAAGCACCTAGAACCGCTCGGCCACTCCGACCGGCCTTGTGTTTGTTCTCTACAATCATTTCTCTCTTACTGGTAGCTTCTTGGTACTGACTCCAGACACTGAAATAATACTCCAGAATCGTAGCACAATCGGTACACGTAAAATGTTTCAAACCACATCCGTCTGGAGCTCCATCACGCATAAACTACATGTTTCTTTCAACCGTCATATCACCACAATAGTCTCGTGTCTACTATACACCGCTAAGGCGTGCTAACCTCCTCGAGGTTTATGTATGTCAAGAGATCTTGTGCACTTGGATGGGTGATGTTACTGACTCAACTTGCTCTGTTGCTTCACGAGTCGTGGAATATAGCGGGTACATTGCCGTCCTACTTCTGGTCAGCTGCAAATTACATAGACGACTGTGGTGCAGGGACGGTTGGTCAAGGACAATGCGGGGATATCTTTCAGTCTCCGACTTTAGCCTATGAATGTGAGAATACTCTGTGGCTTCTACACACATAGGAAAAGATGGCCAGTCGTAATCGTACATTCCGCACTACGATCGATGTGCTAGAAATATGTAGACTACCTAACTGCGTCGGTATAGGACGCTGTCTGGAATACTTTGGTACATATGACCGAATGGACGTACTGCACAGTCATCTATCTACAATCGCAGTCTAGTATATGGTACTCGCAATGCAGTGGAGGGATAGTTTAGCAATGATAAAGAAACTGGGAAGCATTCTGCTGAGTCATTGGCTTGCATTGAAATAACGGAAAAACTGCTAAAATTGATCATGCTATAAACAGTGGTGCTTTTTACAGTACATCATCCCATATCGATGGTGTCTTCTCCATCCCATCCATCCACTGGTACGTTGCTGATTACCACGTAATAGTTGGCTGGCACAAGTTGTTTGAGATGGAGAGAGCCTAGATGGAACACTGGACGCCTGCTACTTGTCACTGCAGAATATGGAATCAAATGTAGAAGTCATTACCTTCAGACAGCTGTTTTCTCAATTCTGCAGACTTGTACTGTTTACATATGCTGCGATGCCTGGCAGACTTTGTTTTTCTCCAATACTGTAACAGTACCTCTCTTTTTATCTCTACTGTCACGTGTGTGTTGTGAAGAGTAACTTCCGGGGTTGGTCGACATCGGAACAGTGATTATGTACATGTCTAATATGAGCATGTACTGCTCTTGACCTCTTCGAGACAGAACACCCATATGTCTGTTAGTTGTCGCTGTAACACATGAATCACTTATTGTGAGTAGTAGCCTGCTGGATATGATCTTACTTCCTGCATAGGTGAAAAAAGTTTACACACACATACAGGACCATGAAAGCGAGTTATGGAGTAATTATGGTTGATGTCAGCATGCTGACGGTATTTGTTTTTTGTTATATCTGAAAAGAGACGCGATAAAATGTTATAGAGTGAAAAAAATGGCACTATGGGACTCAACATCTTAGGTCATAAGTCCCCTAGAACTTAGAACTACTTAAATCTAACTAACCTACGGACATCACACACACCCATGCCCGAGTCAGGATTCGAACCTGCGACCGTAGCAGTCCCGCGGTTCCGGACTGCAGCGCCAGAACCGCTAGACCACCGCGGCCGGCGTTATTAAGTGACATTAGAAGATTGTATTACAAGAAGAGGTATGACAGGTTAAAATTTGGATGCAGATAGTTCGTAGTTTTCTTTATACCTACTGTGGATGTTATTAGATAACGAATAGGATTGCTCTCGAATGTAATAAACACCTTTATCGATGCTGATCTGTATCGGTATTTCATGCACCTGAAATTAATGTAATGCCTTCGTGCAAGAAAATTTGTTAATTTGAACGCACGGAATGCTCTCAAACTATACCGATTTTACTCATAAAATTAGTAGAAATGCACTGTATCTATTCTCGTGAAATCATGACTGTTTTTATTATTAGCGTCACGACTGTGTGTTAAAAAACATGTATTACCGCCAGTCCTGTGTTATTTCACACTTCATAACCACTGATTATAAAGTAGCCGCCACTGGAATTATAGCTCATACTGGAACCTAGAAACGATAGTGTTTTTCCCGGCCTGTGAGTAGACTGCATGAACCAGGCTGTTCTGTGATGACCAAATTGTTTACGTAACTACAACACAAGAATCTACTGCTATTGCGAATAATGATCTGCTGGGAGTTTGTCTTCTTCTTCAAGTATGGTTGACAGAAACTTTAAACACAGTTGAGTAGAGGCGAGTTATGGAGGAAATACGTCAGACGCCAGCACGCAGACTGTGTTTGTTTTCGACGTACTGGTGAAGTCTTATGGGGCTCTCTACTAGGTGACAATACAAGGGCGGGCCAGAGTGGCCGAGCGGTTCTAGGCGCTACAGTCTGGAACCGCGTGACCGCTACGGTCGCAGGTTCGAATCCTGCCTCGGGCATGGATGTGTGTGATGTCCTTAGGTTAGTTAGGTTTAAATAGTTCTAAGCTCTAGGGGTCTGATGACCTCAGCAGTTAAGTCCCATAGTGCTCATAGCCATTTGAACCATTTGAAAAACGTTTATCAGCTTGCAGGAAGCTTCCTGTTCTTAACTCTTTTGTCCATCTGTGACTTAGGACAGGAGACAGTATATCACCGCAGCCAGACCGAACCCTTTGTGTATCATCACCGACAGGATGGAACAGGCCTGTATCCCTACCCACAGTGAGGAGAGGGATGCACGAGTGGTAGTGTTGCAATCCTTTGGGGACAGTTTTTGCGGTAGTTGTGTTATTAAAATGATTTTTCTTAACTCCCATCATGTGTGTCGTAGCCTATTATGACGCATTGTGTATGAGTGGTGGTACTTTCACGACCATTTCGATGTGTAGTTAGTAACACTGAAGCATTTTCCATCAGTTGTGGTAACATGTATTCTTCTTCCTACGCTTCAGTGATGGGTCGCTGTCCTATCCCTTCTTACTATATATCAGTGTATAAGTTACCACAGCAGTTATACCAAGATGACCTCTCGGCGCCAGTGGGATAGGACGAAGTTGTTGAGAGACAAAGAGAGCACCGTTTATTTGAGTATCGAGCACCAAGGTATTTGTCGATTAGGGCATACGTCAATGCAGCGGGAGGCGTCTGTAGCAAACTCCCGTGTCATACAGTGAGACACACACGTGGTCACTGAAAAGGGTGGCGGTGGTTGCGTAATTTCATCTCCTGCACTGTGAATTGACTGGTCATTTCAGAAACATGAACAGCTTCAGCACAAGCAACAGTCTCTATGAGTTGTGAAATGCATCTTCAATCTGTCCCGCTGCATCACCATTATTTGTTGAAAATTGTTCCCCCTACGCTTCTCCATTATGCCTCCCTTCGATTCCTCATGTGTGAGGCTATAGACACAGTCCTCATGTGTACACTTACATGTAATAGAGTTATTAAACTCCTCTCTGTCCAACACCAACATCTCGCCAGTTGATCACATTTACCACCAAAAATAAAGCTAGTACCTTGCACTCCAGCCTTTTTCCTGCCAGTTCACAAGTGGAACAGAGATATTTATCTCGACTTGTAGGTATAAGGATCATTCTATGTAGAATTACTGAATTACTGTTCATTTTCAGTACACCTGCTACTGATTTCTTTTTTTTTTTCAGCAGAATAACACCAGATGTATGACATCTTCAGTTTTTGAGCTGTATTGCGATTTTAGGGGCTCCTTGGGCAGCACTATGCATATGTATGTGTAGCTAGGTACAGCCTTTATGATTAATTATGTAATTAGGATCGATTATTACTTCAGTATCCCATCCAAAATAAATAAAATAAACCAACATAACCTTTCTCTCCTGCTGATGGACAGAGACTGTTTTCCTGTGTAGGGAGGGTGCACTTGGGCTTTCACCCAGAAGAACCATCGTTTGAATCCCAGAAAGGGCACCTGCCAGTTGGAATTTCCCGACAATTGGTGGGTGGGGGATGAGGGTGGGAAGTCAGAACATCCTTGTGACAAGGAAATTCCCATCATTTCTGAAATTCTCAGCATTTTTTTAATTTTCCACCGAAATTGTAAATATCCACCCGAATTCTAAATCCCTGCCAATAGGGCTGGTGGTGGAAAGGCAGAATGAGGGGAGGGCGAGTGTTAACTTTCATAACTAAATTCATTAATTTGCATAATTAAATTGCAACATTGCCAAATCTACTACTGCAACCCTGTACCAGGCTACTGGAGGAGGAGGAAACACTGCAAACTGCGCTCATATCGGCTTTGCTCTCTTAGTTATGCTATTGGCACAATCGCAAATGGTGCTGCCGATGAGCGAATGTCAACGGAATACAATGTATTTGTCATTGGCTACCATGCAGCGTCCGTGCCACTGTCGGACTTGAGATTGAATGTGTTGAAGTCCTGTTTCTTGTGGTTGCAATTGCACCCACTGTTTCACGTTGGTCAGTCCTTGCCTGTTGAATGATGTAGCAACATCATCTGTTGTTGTTGACTGTGGTCAACCACCGACTCTCCTTTAGGCAGCAGTTCTAGTGGTTCCGAATGCTCCCCATGCACGTGAAATAGTGCTGTGAGCAATACCAGTCTTCTGGACTGTGTTTTGATGCGTCTTCCCAGTGTGAAGTCGTCCAAGCATAGACCCGGGCCATGTTTAAATTAAGATCACCGCCACAATACACCATATCTGCTCGCCGATTGACTCACACTGTCTCTCTCCACTCGTGTTGTGAGGACAAGCCCCACTTGGCTCTATAATCAAGCTAATCTCACACTATGCGGTGTCTAATTTTTGTGTGCAAGGCTGGAAGACCCCCGGGAACATGCTCCCTCACTTTCATTCATTTCCATCGAGTGGTTAATACGTCGCTTTACTTTTTCTAGCTATTTCTTAAGTTTTGCTGAGGAGAGTACATCAGAGTAGTAAAGATTCAGTAGGTCTAAATAGTTGACTAGTTTTTATTTTATTCGGAATGGAATTATTTTTCTAAAATTTTCAATTGCCTGTAAGCAAGAGAGAGATCTCCAACATGTCCTTATTGTTCGTTGTTTTCTGTATAAATTCTCATCCACTAATGTACCTAGACCTTTTACTGTTGTTTTATAAGATAAATGTATAACATCAAGGAGTATAGCAGAAAATGCTTCTCGAAAATGACCGTTTATCGAATTTCACTGTAATATAAGGATGATCCTTGAAGTCTTAATAGTAGGGTAACAAAGCGGTCGCCAGTCCATTTTGTTAGTGCCAGTTGCCTTCATCAGGGACAGGTACATACTCAGGGTCAAGCCTATTGTTCTCCTTTGATTGACGGTACTTAACCTATTGTTCTGTTGAAAGGATCAATGCTTTTCATTGACAAACACTTAACCTATTGTTCTCCCACCTCCTCCAACTCCCCTCCCCCCCTCAAGAAATTTCCAATCCACCCCTCCCTCTCACTGCTACTGGTACACTTTCAGGTCTGACTTGTTGGAATAGCCCCTCTAACTCTTATCAGTTTCATTGGCTACTTAATTAAATTGATCAATTAATTAACCTCTCCCCCTTAGGTAAACCCTCTCTCCTCCCACCCTACCTCCTGGAAATTGGTGGGAAAAGACGCAGTTAATCAGTCATTTGGAGGGAAATCGATTGCTGTGTATGGGATATTGTTTAAACAGTTTAGACAATGTGTGGAATATCCAAGACAGTGTCTTTTGGCGGGAAAGTGCTATGCGCCCCTGCTGGAAATTTCGAATTTTGGAAGGAAGGTAGGTCAATTGGGCTACCTTTACTAACCTAAGAAAATGGCGCGGAAAAAGGGCACTTGCGCTACCTCCACTAATCTAAGTCACATGACAGCCACCTCTTCCTAGGAGCTGGTGGGAAAAGAGGCTCGGCCTGTGCTGGGCATAAGTCTTTATTTCCAGTCTTTACATAAACAATAAGCGGGAGTACGACCATCAAGTGTTTTCGCCATGGGATCCTAGCACATAATCCTCTTCGAAAATCGGCGGGAATTTCGAATTTCGGAGTGACTTTTGCTCTAACAGCTTACTCCTGCAGCTGAGGGGAGTTACTATGCTGTTGCCCATAATAGACACTGCTCATGATGTCATTCAATTAGAATATAAATTGTTTAAAATTTTAAAAAATAGTTTAAATTTGTGTAAATTTGTTTAAATTTATTATCTACCTACAGCATTAGTGTCGTGTTCCCGCCACAAGAGGCTGAGATATCGGTTGTAGGTGTGGAATGAGGATGATGCCAGACAGGGGGTGTTTCAATAGCTGTATTACATGCGCTCATTCAGCTGAGGAATGGAAGAGAGTATTAATGCCTGAACATATGGAGAGGATGAATATGGTCCTACAAATAAACGATTTGCATTACACAACGAATGGAAACATCTGCCTCTGCTGGAATTGTCTGTCATTTCTAAAACCTACATATAAGCTCCCACCACATGAGAGACAACAGCTTCCGTTCAACCAGACCAACGAGCTGAAGTAGTTGGCGAATTCATCACAGGAGGACACCACAATAGGTCACGTGATCTTGCAGTTCAGTTCATAGGAGCGCAGCATAATGGTGATGTCACGTCATGTGATTCAATAGTGGCTGTAATCATAAAAGTACTTCTACAAAGGATCCAACACAGATATGTGCTTGAATGGAAAGACTTGATTCCAAAGCTCATACAGCATTTCTACCAAAAGCGTAGCACCAGAGATCTGAAACGCTAGAGTACATTTCTTACGACATCAATCACCACATCATCTACTACTGTTTGTGATCCTTCTTAATCTACCATCGCCTATAGCCCAGTCGATATATCACCGAACCTCTGACATGACATCGAGACAGAATGTGTTACAAATACTGGAGAAATTTAAAGTGGTGCTGACGTGAGGGAGTTGCAAATACTGGTTTCATACCACACTCCTTAGCCGAATCATTTTCAGAATTCGATGATTTTATTACGAGGTTACACCGTCGATGACGTGTAGCCGTGCTGTTGGTCTGATACTATACGCTCCAGCGATGAACGTCGATATTCAGTGTTACGGTATTTGTCTGAAAAAAAAACAAAAAAAAAAAACACTTCACTCTGAGGTAATGCCATACATCAGTTTATCAACTACACCTACTTTGTGTTGGCAAAGTGCAATCGTATCGTTGCAGGCGGCGGCGAGCACGGCCGCAAAGCTGTTGGCTGAGTTGCTCCATCCCATAGGTTGATTTTCGGTAGTTTATGATTGTACTTGGAGGATAATGCACGTTCAACTGCACGACGAGTTCCCCCACTACATGTGATGCATTATGACCTGTGAAATACGAGCGCTGGTTTTTTCGTGGCAATTTCGAAGTGGAATTATGACTATGAGGCATTTCTTCCATCAGCTGTAAAAGCTGGTTTCCATTAGCTAGGCTGTAGGGTGATTTTTAGCAGGCGTGTGTAGTGAACTCTGACATCAAACAGGAATAGATGCTATATGCTTGCAGGTAATACACTTTTTTAAACTCCTCTCTGTCCAACACCAGCATCTAGTCAGTTGAACGTATTTCCCATCAAAAAGAATACACATTGCACTTTACAAGCCAGCCATTTTCCTCCTAACTTGAAGGTGTAGAGCAGAGTTTGAGTGTTTCTGTCACTGGTTTCGAGTGGTATTGCGGGATATTTTTCCCAGCAGAATAACACCAGTTGTATGGTGTCATCAGTTTTTGCTGAGTATTGCCGTTCTTGTGAAGCGCTATGTGTATAGTTGTGCAATTAGGTCCGATCTTTGTGATTAATTACGTAATTAGGATCGATATTTGCGTAAATTTGGAGTAGTATTGCGAAACCTTTTTTCCCAGTAGGATAACACCGGATATATGGTACAGTCAGTTTTTGCGATATATTGAGATTTTAGGCAGTCCTTGTGCAGCGCTCTGCATATAGTTGTGTATTTAGGACCGATCTTTGGTATTAATTATGTAATTAGGATCGATATTTGCGTCAGTTTAGATTTGTATTGCGAAATAATTTTTTCGAAGCAGGATCAGACCAGTTGTTTTAGCGATTTTAAGCCGTTCTTATGCAGCGCTATGCATATAGTTGTGTAATTAGGACCGATATTTGTGATTAATTACGTAATTAGGATGGATATTTGCGTCACTTTCAATAGCAAAATAAATAAAGTACACTAACCTAACCTTCCTCTCCCACTGGGCAGAGGCTGGGGCAGACGTGCAGCTTAGAAAAACACATGACGTCATCACGATGCTGTGCTCCTACGCACTGAACTGCACTATCACATGACCTACTGTGGTGTCCTCCTGTGGTGAATTCGCCAGCTACTTCAGTTCGTTGGTCTGGTGGATTGGAAGCAGTTGTCTCTCGTGTGATTGGAGCTTATACGTAGGTTTTAGAAATGACAGACAATTCCAGCAGAGACCGATGTTTCCATGTGTTGCGTAATGCAAAGCATTTATTTGTAGGACTGTATTCTTCCTCTTCATATGTTCAAACATTAATGCTCGCTTCCATTCCTCAGCTGAATGAGTGCATGTAATACAGCTATTAAAACACCCTGTGTCCGGCATCTGGCTCGTTCCACACCAGCAACATGTATATCAGCCTCTTGTGGTGGTGACATGACACTAATGCTGTGGGTATATAATAAATTTAAACAAATTTATACAATTCTAAACAAATTATATTCGAACTGGATGACATCTTGAGCAGTGTCTAGTGGTGGCAACATCATACTAACTCCCCTCAGCTGCAGGAGTAAGCTGTTAGAGCAAAAGTCACTCCGAAATTCGAAATTCCCGCCGATTTTCGAAGAGGATTACGTGCTAGGATCCCATGGCGAAAACACTTGATGGTCGTACTCCCTCTTATTGTTTATGTAAAGACTGGAAATAAAGACTTATGCCCAGCACAGGCCGAGCCTCTTTTCCCACCAGCTCCTAGGAAGAGGCGGCTGTCATGTGATTTAGATTAGTAGAGGTAGCGCAAGCGCCCTTTTTCCGCGCCATTTTCTTAGGTTAGTAGAGGTAGCCCAATTGACCTATCTTCCTTCCAAAATTCGAAATTTCCAGCAGGGGTGCATAGCACTTTCCCGCCAAAAGACACTGTATTGGATATTCCACACATTGCCTAAATTGTTTAAACAATATCCCATACACAGCAATCGATTTCCCTCCAAATGACTGATCAACTGCGTCTTTTCCCACCAATTTCCATGAGGTAGGGTGGGAGGAGAGAGGGTTTACCTGAGGGGGAGAGGTTATTTAATTGATCAATTTAATTAAGTAGCCAATGAAACTGATAAGAGTGAGAGGGGCTATTCCAACAAGTAAGACCTGAAAGTGTACCAGTAGCGGTGAGAGAGAGGGGTGGCTTGGAAGTTACTTGAGGGGGGGAGGGGTGTTGGAGGGGGTGGGAGACCAATAGGTTAAGTGTTTGTCAATGAAAAGTATTGATCCTTTCAGCAGAACAATAGGTTAAGTACCGTCAATCAAAGGAGAACAATAGACTTGACTCTGAGTATGTACCTGTCCCTGATGTAGGCAACTGGCACTAGCAAAATGGACTGGCGACCGCTTTGTCGCCCTACTATTAAGAATTCAAGGATCACCCTTATATTACAGTGAAATTCGATAAACGGTCTTAATTGTTTAAACAATGTTCCATACACAGCACTCGATTCCCCTCCAATTGGCCAATCGACTGTGTCTTTTCCCTCCAATTTCTGGGAGGGAGGGTGGGAGGGGAGGAGGGTTTACCTGAGAGGGAGAGGTTAATTAATCGATCAATTTAATTAAATAGTCAATGAAACTGATAAGAGTGAGAGGGGATATTTCAACAAGTCAGACCTGAAAGTGTACCTGTAGCAGTGAGGGGAGAGGTGACTCCTAAGTTTCGTTTGTGGGTAGGTGAGTGGGAGTGGTTGGGGGAAGAATAGGTTCAGTGCCTGCCAATCAAAAGGAAGGATCCTTTTAGCAGAACAGTAGGTTAAGTACCTGTCAATCAAAGGAGAACAATAGGTTTGACCATGAGTGTATACCTGTCCCTGATGTAGGCAATCCGCACTAACAAAATGGACTGGCGTCCACTTTGTCCCCCTACTCTTAATGACTAAGGTTTTGTGTCCAACGTAGTGCGTGTGTTTGTGTGTAATAAACAATGGAGAGGCTTTGTCCCGCTCTAGCCCTCAGATTGTAGCCCTGCATGTTTGCGTGGTAGAGTAATTATTGTGGATGCGGTCCAGTTTGGTACTGAAGAAAGCTCTTCATTATTCATATCTGATGCAGCAGCAGCAGTCTTCTACAAGGCTGGCAATTACAAGTCGGTGGCGGCCAGTCTGGTCAAGACAGCTTCCAGGAAACCTATTTTCTAAAGTACCCATGTGCTCACCATAAGTTCTGCCTGATTGATAACTAATGCAAGACCACTGGCGCTACGTATTACGTGTAAACAGCACAAAAGTGATTATCAAAAGATTGTACCACAGATGAAATATCATTGATGTACAGTGAGAAAAGCAGTGGATCCATGACTGAAATCAGGGTGACCTCTCAGAGCCCATTTTTCCATGATGACTTCATCGAATTGCAGAATTGTTACTAATATCTCTTTTTAATATACTTGTCGAAAAATAAGTACTGCAGTCATCGAAATATTCTGTTGTTTGAGTATCTTCATTATTACATCGTAAGCCTTGCTGAAATCATATAGCTTTGAAATGGTCATTTCACACCTGTC
The DNA here is from genome assembly GCF_023864275.1 of Schistocerca cancellata. Lineage (NCBI taxonomy): Eukaryota > Metazoa > Arthropoda > Insecta > Orthoptera > Acrididae > Schistocerca > Schistocerca cancellata. Next base: position 855,521,697 of record NC_064629.1, on the reverse strand, counting down.
CATGGAATTTATCATTTCGTCAGTCATTTTGGTTAATGTACTCGTAGTTTCTGTGCTGTGGTGTTTCCGTAAAAGCATTAATATTTAACATGCAATATTCTAGGCAGTCATTCAGCCGCTCATAAACAACGATACACTAAAGCCATATGCATTTCCTGAAATTTGCTGAGGGCGCTGTAAGGATTTAGTATTATCATTTTTGGGTTTTAGTATAATTACGCTTCTTTCCCACTCAAAAGGATATTAGGTTCATTGGTGCAGAAATTTACTAAAGACTTTTTATTCTTTCGCAGTCTCAGTTTCTCCCATTGAGACACTTGATATATTCTACCAATTATGTATTCTTCACTGGCATTAAGTAGTCTATATGAACCACTAAATAAAAACTGACTGCAATTTCATGATCTTTGGTTCCTGCTTTTTATCATTACACTGGGTTTTTGGTGAAGTAACGAGCAGTAAATTAGTTTTCATTTTGTCCACTTTTCTGTTCGCACTTCATGTTGCCCCTCACTGAGAGACTGTAGGATGTGCTCTTGACTGAACAAACTTTGAAAGAACTTGAGGCACACTAGGTACATCATTCATCTTTTATTAGAGGAATGGCCCAAAATCCTACCTTAATCGTACCGTGAAGCCTTCCGCGACCGCATGTCTTAGCTGCTGGTCAGTCTTCCGGCTTGTGTGGTCGTGGTACGTAGATGAAATGTTAGGAACGAAAACGTTTCATGGAGGACAACTGTACAACTCGGAAGATTCACCAGCAGCTAACTTGGCTTAAGTTTGCAGATAAACATCTCTGTGCAGATGTCTCTCAACATACAAGAGACAGTAAGAACTGTACCAATATAACCACTGAACTACAACAGTAATTTAGTTTCCCTATTGTAACATATGGTATCGAAGCTTATTACAGGAGCGTCTAATGTTTTCTCTACGCGATCGGCGTTATTTTTGTGAATATTTTGAAAGCAATAGAGAGGAGGCAGATTGGTTTACAGATTTTTTGTTTTCTCTACCACCATTCTATAGCTACATCTATAGCCATTCTCTGCAAACCGTTCTGAAAGGTATGACGAAGGTTTTAGAAGCCCAATTTCCTTCAAGAGCATTTACTTTTCATATGCACCTAACTTAATTTTTCGTAATACTTGAATTTGTAGGGGACGCCAAGTACTAATACGGTAGCTGCGCGTTTTTTCCACTCACTATCGTGCATTGTCGTGTGTTCATTTGTTTGTACTGTTTTTTGTGGATGTTGTCAGCTTCGTGAGTGCAATGTATTTTTAAGTTAACTTTCACATTATACTGCTACATTAGAATTTAATGCGAAGTGAACATAAAAAATGCTCTTGAAGGAAAAAATGGGCTTCTGAAACTCAAAGAAAGCGAGTAGTGAAAGTGATACGTATCTTTTTGTGGCTGAAACCTATGATAACGAGAAGAAAATTTATTTACTATTAAAACTTATGAGGAAGACCATTTAACTCCATACGTAATATGTATAAAATACGACCCTCCGTACAGGATAACGTGTTTTGTCATGTCTGTCAGGAAATTTTTGATGCATTAGAGAGCCTGGATAGATATCTCATGTTGGTTCTGTGGTCGTTTGTCCAAAGACTGGTTTGATGCAGCTCTTCACATTAGTTTATGCCGAGCAAGTCTCTTTACTCTGCGTCGGTCCTGCAATCAACATTCACTCGTCACCTCAGGATATTTTCTACCAACCTATTATTTTTTTAATCAAGTTCTTTCATAAATTTCTTTCCTACCTCAATTGTCTTACAATCTCTTCGTTAGATACTCGATCTACGCTTCAGATTTTCAGCATTGTTTTGTTTAATCCACAAACCAACCAATCATTCTTCTGTAACTCTACAATTTAAAAGCTTCTATTCCATTCCAGTCTGAAATTTATTGTCCACATTAGACTTCTATGTAATGTTACGCCCCACTCACTTTCAGAAAAGACTTCCTAACAACTAAATTTATATTTAATATTAAAATATTTCTGTTATCAGAAAAGCTTTTGCTGCTATAACCAGTTTGCATTTTACACAACTATACTACTTTATACTACACTCCAATATAATACTGTCAGTTACTTTGCTGCCCAATGAGTAAAATTCGTGCAGACCGTTTAGTACAACATTATTAAATTAAATATCCGCACCATGATATGATGTAATTGGAGTACCCTCCATTAGCCTACTTCAACTTTTGTCAACATTCAGGTTATAACCCGATGCAAAGACAGTATCCATTTTATTCGACTGATCTTCCAAGTCCTTTGCTACCTTTGAACCTCAACTTTTTTTCTTCTCCCTAAAATTTATTTCCCTTCCCGATTTACTTGTTGTTTTCTTTGCCGTTTGGACAGTTTAAAGACTGAATAACATGAGTGATCAACCACGTCTCAGCCCCTCTTGACAACTGAGTCCCTTCATATTCTTCAACTCGTATAACTGTACAAGTTGCGATTTTGGTAAATTCCATTCAAGATTAGCATTAAAAAAAGGAGAAGCCGTACTGCTTTCACAAAATTTTATAGAATCACCACTGGTGATGTTTTAGCAGTAGAGCTAAACGTGTCTGGAAAAAAACTCCTTAATTTGCAGCATTTGTTGTAGTATAAGATTTCTGTCTTAGCAAAATCTCTAAGGATGGATATAATGCAAATGCCCCACTGCATCTTCCTTCAAGATTTGTTGGAAGCTTACTACCGCTGACGCTATAGTGTATGACAATTCTCAACATCCAGTAATCTTTAAACATTCTGCCTTTCGCTCCATGATATATTGTTTAATGTGTATCACTATAACTGTTAATATCTTCGAAATTGAATTAAATACAAACAACATCGAACAATGACTGCAATCCTGTCTTGGTGGACTCCATAATGCTTAAAAAACAGGAACAACAGGTCTTTTCTCTTCTTTACCCTGTGGTTGAGCCACCAACTGAAGATCTCAATAAATGGTGTAGGATTCCAAATTCAGGAAAAGTCTCTCTGAATGTGGCCAGAAAGCTTCAATTCAGGAACTATGAAACATAATTTTATGTACACAACACTATTTGACACATTTTTCCCAATAGTAAAGATAGCAATTGAACTTTGAAAAGAATGAAATATACAAAATCACTTAAATTTGTGGCATATTCTATTTAGGTCAATCTGCCAGGGCAATATTCATCCGCTTGAAGGAACACGACAGAAGTTGTAAACTTAGAAAAGGAGATTCTACTTCTGTAGACAATCTTTTTAAAGACGGCCCTAGTTACAAGGTGCGACACGAAGTATTACATCACATCCATAGAGGAAGGAAGATGAACTATCTCGAAATAACATAAATAAATGAGCCTATGCCGATATTCCGAAGATTAGTATTGAATGATCAGACAAAGTTCCGTTACTGCCAGTACTATACATTATCCAACTCAGCCAATACTATAAATCATCCCTCCTGCTCAAATGCCCGATTTTTATATTAAATTAGTTACTATAGTTTCATAGCCTTGTTCAGAAGATTTACTTTGTATAATCACAGCTGCTTTACCTATATGTTTAATCTCACTGTGGTATCTTACGAGTTTGTAAAATTTGACCTGTTAAGGACGAGATTGTTTTGCTCAGCCACTGCCTTGGAACATTCACCGAAATTTATAGATAAATTTATTTTCTTCGCTGAATAATTATTTTGATTTGTTATATAGTTACATTTGTTATATAGTCACATTAATATTTCACATATTTTATGTAAGTTGTCACTTAAATATATCTTTCTCACTTTTTTCCAATACCAAAATAAAGACTGCCAACATCTGAATCCAAATAAAATTTTTTGTAAATGCGCTACTTTAAAATACTTGATCCCGTAAAAATGATCATACATACATATTTGTCTTCGGCTCTGATAATGATGTAACGCCCGAAAACCGGTTTCTAAATTAAAATAATACCTATTGTAGGATATTACACCAGTGTCGTGTGTGTTTCCACTCATAATATTCTCTCGGAGGTTCTAGTCTCACAGCAGCGACTGCAAAAGGTGTAGAGGGCAACGTTGATACTTTTCACTGCTCGTAGAGGCATGCTCAAATATCGTCGTTGGTACTGAAAGCCAGGGATCAGAATTCAAACATGGAGCGGTCACACAGTCTTAAATTGTCATCAACATTCAAATATTACTAGTGACCATACCATCAGCCGTGGTTCGTGAGTGCGATAACAGCATCGAAAACAGTCCTATCGTAAGATAAATGTCGAGAATATATAATGCTGTTAAAGGGAGAAACTACATGCGACAGTTATAATAGGCTACATCTTGCAGCAGACATTCACTGCAAGACATTATGACCACCTGCATAATGGCGTATTGGTTCATGTTTGGAACACAATACAGCAGCTATTCGGGGTGGCATGAATTTGACAAGTCTTTGGTACCAGATGTCTACTCACACGTCACGCAGTTCACGTAAATTACGGGCCTGTGGCTTGCGCGCCTTTAGCTGTCAATCGATAGCGTTACACATATATTCCATCGGTATGAGGTCGGGCACAGCTGTTGGCCGAGACGTGAATTCACTATCATGCTTCTCAAACCACTGCAGCACGATTGTGTCCTTGTGACACGGACAGTTATCCGGCTGGGAAATGTCATCACCGCCGGGGAAGACATCAAGTTTGAAGGCATGGGGACAGTTCGTAATACTGTCCACGTAGTCCACAATTCTCTTGGTACCTTCGATTACCATCAAAGTTCCCATGCAACCAAAGGTGGATGTCCTCCATAGCGTATCCACCCCAACCGGCCTATGCCATTATCCAGCTGAACGGCTGCTCGAAACATGCACACAAATTATGGCAGGCTGGAGCATAACTGAAGGGCAAGATTAGCGTCCTTGCATCTGCTGACAACATTGCTCTATTATCTGACTATTAAAATTAATTAAAAGCTCCTACAACACAAGTAATACATGTTGTAAAAGGCTTCGGTCTTCAGATGAATACAGATAATATTAAAGGCCTCAAATCAACATGTCATCTAGTAAATATAAATGCATAGCAACTTAAAAACATAATTGCATACACCAAAAAATTGTTTTGGCACCCACCTTACCTCTGACAATTTCACAGAAGCCCAATTGAATCATGATTTCGAAATGTTAACAGATGTTACTACAGCCTATGACAGTTTTCAAAAGCAAGAGAGTTTCTAGGAAATCTAAATTTTACCTATAAAAAGCGCTGATCATACCAGTTTTAACATACAGACATGAAACTTGTACTTTTCTAAAAAAGAAGAAAATAAATCAAGCTTAAGTGATCGCAAAACCTTGAGTTGATAAGGATCCATAAGAGACAGCGATATTGATGATGTTCATCGTTTTTGTAAACAACGAAAAGTAGCAGCAAATTTAAATGAAAGACGTTGTAACGGATAGGGAATATCGTTAGAGCATCACCAAACAAGAATAATAATTGCATAACAAAAGAACTTTCCTCAGGAAGGCTTCCTCTTGGACACCCTTGCAAGATACTGGGTGATCAAAAAGTCAATATAAAATTGAAAATTGAATAAATTACGGAATAATGTAGATAGAGAGGTACAAATTGACATACATGCTTGGAATGACATGGGGTTTTATTAGAACCAAAAAAATACAAAATTCAAAAAATGTCCGACAGATGGCGCTTCATCTGATCAGAATAGCAAAAATTAGCATAACAAAGTCAGACAAAGCAAAGATGATGATCTTTACAGGAAATGCTCAATATGTCCACCATCATTCCTCAACAATAGCTGTAGTCGAGGAATAATGTTGTGAACAGCACTGAAAAGCATGTCCGGAGTTATGGTGAGGCATTGGCGTCGGATGTTGTCTTTCAGCATCCCTAGAGATGTCGGTCGATCACGATACATTTGCGATTTCAGGTAACCCCAAAGCCAATAATCGCACGGACTGAGGTCTGGGGACCTGGTAGGCCAAGCATGAGGAAAGTGGCGGCTGAGCACACGATCATCACCAAACGACGCGCGCAAGAGATCTTTCACGCGTCTGGCAATATGGGGTGGAGCGCCATCCTGCATAAACATCGTACGTTCCAGCAGGTGTTTATCAGCGAGGCTGGGGATGATGCGATTCTGTAACATATCGGAATACCTCTCACCCGTCACCTCTCTATCTACATTATTCCGTGGTTTATTAAGTTTTCAAATTTATACTGACTTTTTGATCACCCGGTATACATTGAAAATATTCGAAGTGAAAATGCGTGACAGATAAAATTCCGAAAAACTATTTTTGAGGACAGGGAAGCTTTTCTCTGTATTGTTAGTTGTACAGCAAAGAGCCTTTATGGCTTGTAAAGCTTAATAAGAACGATAATAAAAACGTGTAACGAATGCATCCTGAAGGTTTTCCTATATATGTTTTACACCCACTGTATTCTGCTAATAGCAAGTAAAAAAGCGAAGTACACGGTTTCTTATTTGTACCAAGCAGTATCAGCTGCAATAAATCATACCTGAGTATCATAATAGTACCTAATTTTAAGGTGTAGGTCATATATTTTTTTACGCACTTCTGCAGCACATGACATCCTAACGCAAAGAAAAAGGTCTCCAGCATGACCCCCGCCCCCCAAACATCTAAGCTTCTCCCCCGTGGCGAAATCCTCTTTCCGACAGACGTTACGAATTCTCGGAAGATATCCGGTGGCCGCGTGGGCACACGGCCTCCCGACTGTCACCCAGAACGTGTGTCTCCTGCCTTCTGCTATACCGCCCACGAGAAGCATATCACACGCGACATAAACAAAAGATTCTGAAGTCAATTTCCTTCACTTCCTGGAACGAAAGTGAAGTTCCTTGTGTAGAGGCAAGATGTTTCCTTTAATCCCCGTGTATTACACCGCATCTGAAGAGCAAATGTTCTGTTCCCTGGTAAGAATGAAAGCGAAGGGAAAAAAAGACAAGGGAAAAAGATAAATCTTCCAAAAAAAGAAACTGAACTGGTCACAATATTTCTACGTGGGAACTGGAAACTGAGCTTCGAAGATTTCTGTATCGCCTTGCTTATGACAGACGAGATATAAGAATTAATGTAAATTGGAACTAGACTCTTCACAGAGCATTATGCGCGTTTAGCAATCGTGGTGGTAAAAAGTGTGCCCAAACTTCAGAATAGATGGCTGTACTGCCGACTAGTTATGGATAAACATTGCTCAATAAACTATTTAGTCCCAGTAAGCAAAAGATGCAGGTGCGAAGACAGTGACTGCAATTAACTGTATTCTAAACAAGTGAGTTAAGCTTTCTTTAAGACTATTTATTAAAAGAAAGTGAAAATATCTGTAACGTGACTACATATGGCTGGCTTCCCTGGATATGAACTGCTCGACACACAAGTCAAAGTACGCAAAAACAACTCAAATTAAAGCTGAGTCTCAGTTGAACGCAGTATTCCAAGAAATATTCTATGTTCATCACAGAACAAATATGTTCAGAATTAAAGTCCGAAAAACTCATTACGGGACTATTTCTATGTTCGTTACACAAACGAAGATTCAGATATTCCCACTGTGGTCTACCCCGTATTCCTGCCACTTTTTTCGAAGCACTGACTATTACACGATCCGAATGACACTTTGTATGTATTTAATTACCTCTTTCAATTCTTTCATATAGAACTACTCCCCGCTCTGTGTCATTAGTGGACCATCTTCCATTGTGGTAGTCGTGAAATCATTCTATATCTACATACATACTCCTAAAGTCACCGTACGGTGCGGACAGAGCGAGGGAAAAATGACTGTCTCTATGCCGCCTTATGAACCCTTATTTCTCGTATTTTAATCTTGTGGTCCTTAGTTGAAATGTATGTTGGTAGCAGCTGAATAATTCTGCAGTTATCTTCACAGGTTGGTTCTCCAAATTTCCTCGATAGTGTTTCTCGAAAGGAACGTCGCCTTCCCTCCGAGGATGCTAATTTGAGTTATCGAAGCATCTACGTAACACTTTCGTCTTGTTCGAACCTACCAGTAACAAATCTAGCAACCCAGCTCTGAGCTGCTTTTATGTCTTCCTTCAATCCAACGTGGTGCAGATCCCAAACACTCGAGCAGTACTCAAGGATAGGTCGGACCAGCGTGGTATATGTGATCTCGATTACAGATGAACCACACTTTCCTAAAATTCTCTCAATAAACCGAAGGCGACCATTCGCCTTCCCTACCACAATCCTCACATGTTCATTTCAGTATCAAGTAGGACACTAATAATACTGTAACAGGACATTACAAATTTTGTTTTTCCTATTCATCCACATTAACTTACATTTTTCTACACTTAGAGCATGCTGCCATTCATCAAATAACTAGAAATTTTTTCTAGGTCATGTTGTATCATCCTGCATTCACTAACCATCGACACCTTTCCATACATCACAGCATCATCAATAAACAACCGTAGATTGCTACTCACCCTGTCCACTAGACCATTTACGCAAATAGAAAATAATAGCGGTCCCTGGGACACTCCTGAAGATACCCTTGTCTATGATGAACACTCGTCGTCGAGGGAAACCTACTGTGTTTCGTCATTCAAGACTCCTGTAATTTCCGCGAATTCCTGAGCTCCTCATTACACGGCCAACCAATGACCGTTAATTCTGCCTGGGAAACCCATCTCACCATAACGACTACTTTGTTGAAACGTCTCTGACGGATTTCTTGCTCATCTAGCACGTGACATAGTATATGTTCGATGTCACTGAGCTCACCTGACCGATCCATTCTGATTTTACTGCCCCTCTACCGACAGCAAAATACTCCCTGCCTACTTTTATATTGGCGGATCCGCCTCTCATAAGCACCTAGTGGCCAGTTCCGCATTACTGCGGAAGGTGCAGATGCTTTTGATGGTATATTGAATATACCTCTATAATAAAGTATAATATGTCGTGTGTTGTCTAATAGCACCGTGAGTGTAGTTTCGCGCAGTATGAATCAGATTGTTTCATTTAACATGAAAAATGAGGCACATAATTTTCTGAGCGATTATTTCTGTTTCTCATTACACGTAATACCTTTCAGGCTGGGTCGCGTAAAATGGCAAATGATTTCTTCTTTCTGCTCTTGACTTTTTGCCCCATGGTGCAACCAGTGGTTCCTTAAAATCAATCCTTCCAAGTCCCAGGGAATCATCGTAGGTCATACCACTTGCTCCTTCAGGCTCCTGGATTTTTCCCTTACCATCTGCTCTCGTCCTGTCCGCCTCTCCCCCACCCTCACCTACCTTGGGCTCACCATTGACCGCCACCTCACCTGGATCCCTCATCTCCGCTCTATCCAATCCAAAGCCCACAACGGCCTCCGTCTCCTTAAACTCCTCTCTGGCCGGACATGGGGGTTGAACCTCTCTACCATCTTCCACACCTACAAATCCTTAATCTGTCCCATCCTCTAATATACCAGTCCTGCCTAGATATCTGCCCTCCCAAATTCTACAAGTCCCTCCAGATCCTCAAGCACCATGCACTCTGCTCACCTTCTGTATACACCTATCATCCTGCACGTGAATTCTCTATGACTTGATTCCTTTTTCCCATCTGCTCCTTTTCCTCGAACATATCCACATCCTCTTCACCTCCTGCCGACTTGATCCCCTTCATCCCCTGGTTGCCTCTCTCCTCTCCAACACCCACCCTCTTCACTGTTGTCCTCCTCCCCTCCCCCCTCCCCTCCACCTCTACACCCTTCATCCCCTTTCCCTTCCATCACCTCCTGTTCCCATATGATGCCCTCTCTCCCTCCATTTATCCCTCCTGTCAACTCTGATCCTCACCTGCTCCTCCCTCCCTCTGTCCTTTCCCAGGGCTCCCTCTCCTCCCCTTCCATCCTGTTTTTTCCCCACCTACCCTCTCTCTGACTCCCTTCTCTCCATCGAGTCCTTTTGCTCTCCCCTCAACTGCCTCCCCCAATCCTTCTGCATCCGCCCTGCCCTCCCTTTTTCTGTGCCCTCTCCCTCCATCTGCTCCCCCTTTTTATCACCTCTCCCCTTTTTTCTCCCTCATTGGTCTGGGTCCTCCCTCCGCCCCCATATGCCGCCGTGTCGCCTCTATAGTGCTGTTTCAAGTGAATGTTCAGTGTTGTGCGTCCCCTGTCTATGTTGTGAACAGCCACCATACTGTCGGTGGTAGTGATTTTTATCTCGTGCGAACAGAAACCAGACTGTCGCCGTGTTATTTTTTTTTAATTTTGCCTGTCTACTTACTGTGTGTCTTCATCCGCATTGTATTTTAAATTCCACAGCTTTCCGCCATTTTACAGTTTTTTACAATGTCACCATTTTATCACCTGTTTTTATTGTTTGTTTATATTCTCAATATGTTTTTCAATTGTTCTGTAGGCTATAGAGCGGCCTATTACGCTGCTGCCAGCACAGAGGGAGGGGGGAATCGAAATGCAATAAAGAAAAAAACTTCTTTCTATGAATAGTTAAAAAAACATGCGGTCTCTAGATATTACACTGTACAGCCACTGACCTACAGGCGTCCGAGAAGCATTCCAAATCTAAGTTGGAAGATACATTTTTTCCCCCACAGTCGCAGTCAATGCATCCAACAGACATGTTATGAAGGAAAAATACCTAGTCAGTCGCTAGCGTGGGGCACTGCAGGTTCTAGATAACCCCTAGTCAGAGGTCATTCCTGTAAGGTTGACATCTGCATCAGCATTCCTCGAATCGCTGACTTCAGCATCAGCATTTCAAGACTTCCCTCCCCCATTTCTCGTAATTCACTTCCACTTTATTCTCCCCTCCCTCTCCCCCATGGCAAACACTGTCACGTATATGTATCAACATAATCCCCCTCTCATTCAGTTGTGCTGGGGCCCCAGATCGCTGAAGGTTTGACCAATGATATGCTAGTGCAGCCGCAAATCCATCAAGCAATTTAAATTTTTATTATTCGATTGCATGAGTGCCATCATCTGCAGTCTGTACTTCGAAGATGAAGCGGCACTCACTGATTCCGAGCAATATGCTCTCCATTGTAGGTCAATGATCTGGTATTTATTATAACAACATATTTTTTATTATTGCTCCAATTACGTGATGCTATAGTGAGAAGCACACAGTTAAAAATAGTGATGTCATTCCACAGTCTGTAAAATATTGGCCGAGTTGCACAAAATCCAGGGAGAGGACCTCTGCCCAACAATATGCTAACGATCTGACGGCGTCACAATTGTATACACAAGGTGTATGTAGAGCAATTGGAGCATAGCACCAGCATTATGTCGACGTCACAGTGATGTCGCATTAATTTCGAGCTAAAAAGTATTTGAATTATTTCTCTATCGCTTAGAGTAGTGAGAAACAGAGTTAGACGCCACACAGCAGTTGTTCTGTAAATTATTCGTTAATTGACGCTACTAGGAAGCAACTGACATCGAGTAGACTGGAGCTCATTGTAAATACTGTTTGTTGTTGTTTAATACACCTAAATAGTCTTACAACACAGTCAAACACGTGATCCATTCTGTAGCTGTATATTGTGGCCTCCATCCTGATAATACCACGTTCTATAGCCAAGGAAGACGTAAAAGTTTCGTGTAGTCGAATGACTGGATACATCATAAATCCTGCTAGGTATTTACGAATAACATTGTTCACTCCAGAGCTTGTGACTGATCGCTGCACAGAGTCACAGTGCTGTTTCCCAGGCAGTCTCCTTCCATGCAGGTGCCGTGGTTTGTTGTTAGGTAGTCACACATCTCCATTTTATTAAAAATTTTGGCGAAGTCTTATGATAATTAACTGGGGGTTACACTGCTTTTAAAAATGGTCGGCAACATTGCTATAGCTAACGGCTGCACTCAGCTTTAACATCTAGCAGCAAAGTGTTGGCCATTTTCTTCTGTGAGCACATCACAAATGATGTAACATGAGAAATATCGAGACTAAAGCAAACATGTCTCCATGATTCATTTCTGTATCCATCTCCCCTTGGCTGCAGAATTGGCAGTTTAGTAGGATGCCAAATCCGGAAATTGGTAAATTGGCTATGTAACTGGTAAGTTGGTAGGAAGCTAAGTCTGGAAATTGGTACAATTTATTGTACAGTTGGCAATTTGGTAGGACGCCAAACCATAAATTGGTAAAATTTGTAGTGTAAACCAAAATGCAGATGTACCAATCGAAAAAGAAATGGCTAATGTGTATATAAATCTATTCTTGCAGATGCACATTCACATCAAAATGGTCGAGTGCTGTACATTAGACTTCTGAACCGCCAGCATCCTTTACACTGCAGTGAGAGCAGAGCTAAAACAATGGCGAGGTGACATACTTCGACACAGCAATGTTTGTGACGTCGCAGAATATAACACAACAATTGTGTAAATATTAACGAATGATACTGTGATATTACGCATACTATAACGCAACAGGAGAAAAGTATTTTTTTCATCAAAATACCATCGAGCAATGCTACTTCGTAGCTCTTAAGAAAAAAGAACCAGTGGATTATACGCAACGTATCGTTGCCTCTATATAGTTTTAGTTATGTTACGAGGAAATCGGGAAACCGTTATATAATAGCTGCTATCACGTCTTGCAGCGTATTGTTGATCCAGTTTTGTGTGTTAGGTTCAAATGGTTCAAATGGCTCTGAGCTCTATGGGACTCAACATCTTAGGTCATAAGTCCCCTAGAACTTAGAACTACTTAAACCTAACTAACCTAAGGACATCACACACACCCATGCCCGAGGCAGGATTCGAACCTGCGACCGTAGCAGTCCCGCGGTTCCGGACTGCAGCGCCAGAACCGCTAGACCACCGCGGCCGGCTGTGTGTTAGGCTTCAATAAATAGCTAAAGTATTTATTCTACACATACGAGGAAGAAAACATTGTACTACTGCACCACGGATGCACTTTATGACGTTAGCGTGTCAACATGTCACCCTTGACATGTATGACCAGTCGTAAAAAGTGGCTTAATAGGCCAAAACGCAAGAGTAAATAAATGGTAGAACTAGCTGCCTCATGTTAAGATAACACATTTCCTTTTGACTATTTGCGTGGTTACATTTAACATGTTTAAGCGCAATGCCTCCACTAAAATGTGATCTACACTGAAAAGCCAAAGAAACTAGTACACCTGCCTGATACTGTCTAGGGCTGTGAACACGCAAATGTGCCACAACACGACGTGGCATAGACTCGACTAATGTCTAAAGTATTGCTTTAGGGAAATGACTACATGAATCCATTAGGGCTGTCCATAGACCTGTAAGAGTATGAGGGAGTGGAGATCTCTTCTGAAGAGCACGTTGCAAGGCATCCCAGGTATGATCAATAATGTTCCTGTGTGGGGATTCTGGTGGCCAGTGGAGGTGTTTAAACCCAGAAGAGTGTTGCTGCAGCCCCTCTGTAGAAATTCTGAACGTGTAGGGTGTCGCATCGTCCTCCTGGAATTGCCCAAGTCAGTACGAATGCACAACGGGAATGAATCGATGCACGTGATGAAATAGGACGCTTACGTACGTGTCACCTGTCAGAGTCGTATCTAAACGTATCAGGGATCTCATATCACTCCAACTGCACACGCCCCATACCATTACAGAGCCTCCACCAGCTTGAACAGTTGCCCTCCTGACTTGTGGTGTCCATGGATTCATGAGGTTGTCTCCATACCTGTACACGTCCATCCGCTCGGTACAATTTGAAACGAGTCTCGTCCTACCAGGCAACAGGTTTCCAGTCATTAACATGCCAATGTCGCTGTTGACGGACCCAGGCGAGGCGTAAAGCTTTGTGTCATGCAGTCATCAAGGGTACATGAGTCGGCACTATGCTCCGAAAGCGCGTATCGATGATGTTTCGTCGAATGGTTCGCACCCTGACACTTTCTGAAAGCGCAGCATTGAAATCTGCAGCAATTTGCGGAAGAGTTGCACTTCTGCCACTTTGAATGATTCTCTGCAGTCGTCATTGGTCTCGTTGTTGGAGGATCTTTTTTCCGGGCATAACGATGTCGGAGATTTGATGTTTTACAGGATTCCTGATATTCACAGTACACTCGTGAAACGTACGTACGAGAAAATCGCCACTTCATCGCTACCTCGGAGATGCTGTGTCCCACCGCTCGCACGCCGACTCCAACACCACGTTCGAACTCACTTAAATCCATTGCCATTGTAGCAGCATTAACCGTTCTAACAACTGCGCCAAACACTAGTTGTCTTATATAGGCTTTGGCGACCGCAACACCGTATTCTGCCTGTTGTAAAATATATATGTAGAACTCTAAACGGATCCTAGCCAAGGCTCGACATACGTTACGTACCAGGAATAATGGATTTTTTTTTTTTTTTTGTGGTGGTGCTGAAGTCTGATCAACTTCGTTGATTTTTACTTCTGTAGGGAATGGAAGGGGTAAAAATTTTCTATTTATTTATTTATTCTTCTTTCAGCTTTAGTTTGGGCACACAGAAGGGTCCTCTAACTCGCTGCTTTTGGTGTGTGTTTGAAAACATGTGTGGAGAAGTGCTAAAGGACGATATGTCCTTAAATTATGGAGAATTACGTAGGGATATCATTTACGGAGGCTAAAATACTATCGCCTTCGGTAATTTATATTTGTGGTTGCGTAAGGGTTCAACCGCACCTACTGTGGTGAGTTGTGGTGTACTGTCACGTATCATGTCCAACTTCCGAAATAAGATTCGTGCCTTCTCCTTGACCTTGTCTGACAGGTAAGATTCGCTTAAGGCTCGATGAATGTCATAATTTCGGATCCACCATTGGGCTCCTGTGATCCATCGTAGGCATCTGCTTTGTACAACCTGTAACTTCTTGTAGTTAGTGGCACACGTAGTACCCCAAGAGGTCGATCCATACAAAACAGATGGTTCTACTGTGGCATGGTACAACTGGAGTTTCGTGCGTTGGCTGAGGTATGAGCTCTTCAGAAATGGGAGGAGAGCTCCCAGCATTTTGAGGCCAGACGTCTTCTTCTCCATAATGTGATGACTATACAACACTTTGGCGTCCAGATGCACTCCCAGGTATTTTACAGTTGATGCCCAGGGGAGTGGCTGGTCTGATATCCGTAGGCGTTCATTGACGATGGGTCTCCGACGTGTGAAGACAATAACTTTGGTTTTCTCTGCATTGACCGTTATTTTGTTCATGTTGGTCCAGTGGTCCACTAAATCTACACTCCTGGAAATGGAAAAAAGAACACATTGACACCGGTGTGTCAGACCCACCATACTTGCTCCGGACACTGCGAGAGGGCTGTACAAGCAATGATCACACGCACGGCACAGCGGACACACCAGGAACCGCGGTGTTGGCCGTCGAATGGCGCTAGCTGCGCAGCATTTGTGCACCGCCGCCGTCAGTGTCAGCCAGTTTGCCGTGGCATACGGAGCTCCATCGCAGTCTTTAACACTGGTAGCATGCCGCGACAGCGTGGACGTGAACCGTATGTGCAGTTGACGGACTTTGAGCGAGGGCGTATAGTGCAGCCCGCCTCCAGTGGTCGCGACAGGCGTGAATGGAGGGACGAATGGAGACGTGTCGTCTTCAGCGATGAGAGTCGCTTCTGCCTTGGTGCCAATGATGGTCGTATGCGTGTTTGGCGCCGTGCAGGTGAGCGCCACAACCAGGACTGCATACGACCGAGGCACACAGGGCCAACACCCGGCATCATGGTGTGGGGAGCGATCTCCTACACTGGCCGTACACCACTGGTGATCGTCGAGGGGACACTGAATAGTGCACGGTACATCCAAACCGTCATCGAACCCATCGTTCTACCATTCCTAGACCGGCAAGGGAACTTGCTGTTCCAACAGGACAATGCACGTCCGCATGTATCCCGTGCCACCCAACGTGCTCTAGAAGGTGTAAGTCAACTACCCTGGCCAGCAAGATCTCCGGATCTGTCCCCCATTGAGCATGTTTGGGACTGGATGAAGCGTCGTCTCACGCGGTCTGCACGTCCAGCACGAACGCTGGTCCAACTGAGGCGCCAGGTGGAAATGGCATGACAAGCCGTTCCACAGGACTACATCCAGCATCTCTACGATCGTCTCCATGGGAGAATAGCAGCCTGCATTGCTGCGAAAGGTGGATATACACTGTACTAGTGCCGACATTGTGCATGCTCTGTTGCCTGTGTCTATGTGCCTGTGGTTCTGTCAGTGTGATCATGTGATGTATCTGACCCCAGGAATGTGTCAATAAAGTTTCCCCTTCCTGGGACAATGAATTCACGGTGTTCTTATTTCAATTTCCAGGAGTGTAGTTGGCGCTGCATCCGTGTGACGAGGTGGTCCATTCTGGTGCCTGCAGTCAGGAGCGTTGTGTCGTCGGCATAGAAACTGGCAGTAACATGTGGCACCGTCGGGAAGTCGTTAATATATAAATTAAACAGCAGTGGAGAGATGACCGATCCGCCCGCATCTCGTGGTCGTGCGGTCGCGTTCTCGCTTCCCACGCCCGGGTTCCCGGGTTCGATTCCCGGCGGGGTCAGGGATTTTTCTCTGTCTCGTGATGGCTGGGTGTTGTGTGCTGTGCTTAGGTTAGTTAGATTTAAGTAGTTCTAAGTTCTAGGGGACTGATGACAATAGATGTTAAGTCCCATAGTGCTCAGAGCCATTTGAACCATTTTTAGATGACCGATCCTTGTGGAAGTCCTTCAAGGACAGGCCGTGTTGATGAATTCTTGCCATCAATGCGAACATATAATCTGCGATCCTGAAGAAAATTTTCGAGAAGTTTTAAATAGCAGTCTGGTAGGGGAGTGGTACGTCGGAGCTTGACGATCAAGTTGCGTCGCCATACTTTACCGTAAGCCTTCTCTATATCGAGAAAGACTCCAATAGTATGTCGTTTCTTGTTGAAATTGTCCTCGAATTGCCCTTTTGGGTGGCTGTTGCTGTCTGAGACTTTTAACTATTCGCCATTCATCTTTGGTGCGTAATAGAAAGTTGTCCATTTTGAGTTCCCACGTGTGTTACTTCCAGTCCTGAACCTTCCGCCGGAGTTCTCGGGTTAGTCTGTGAGTCTCCCGTCTATCGTCCGGATGGCGGTAACGGACCCATCGTTTCCGAAATCGATTGCGCCTTTCCTTAAGTTCCTGCAGTGGTGGTGGAAACTCGTCATAATTGACTTCTGGTTGCAGGTGCTCCGTGAGTGCTCGTTGTTTCGCATTGTTAATCTTCTTCGTGAGTACTGCGACTGCCACATCAATCGCTTCTCTGGTAGTAACAACCTGGGTTGGTCGCACATTGTTGTTGAGGTACGCTTGGAACCGCTGCCAGTCGTAAGTTCTTGTCGTCGGCAGTGGGAGTTGCAAAGTAGCTCTCTCTATGAGTCCTAACACCGGTCTGTGGTCCGACGAAAGATCATCCAGCGTCCGCAGATGGAGATTCGGGTTGATGTTCTTGGTTATGGCGATGTCTAGAACATCAGGGTCTTGTGTCTGGACGTAAGGTATCCTCGTCGGTTCCCGTGGTCCATGGACGGAAACATGTAAATTCTCAGCCAGTGCAAACAACATATATCCTTTTGGGTCAGTCTTACGGGAATTCCAGGCAACATGTTTACTATTAAGATCCCCTCCAAGGAGGATCTTGTCGTAACCCTCTGTAACGGAGTGAAGATCTTCTGGGTGGAGAGGCTTCTTTGGGCTAAGGTAAGCCGCAATACAGGTAATGTTTCCGAGCGTCGTGTGGATTGTTACTGCCGTGGCCTCTAAAGTCTGGAGTTGGGGTAAACGTTCTTGGTGGTGACGAATACATTTTTTGATCAGAACTGCGGTCCCTCCACCCCGTTGGTCCCGTCTGTCCGTCTGGTAGATGTGCATGTTCCTCAAGCGGAGGTCGGTTGACTCGCGGAGATGTGTTTCGAAGACAAATGCTACGTCTATCTTGTGGCGATGTGAGAAGTCCGTGAATTCTATTTTCTTCAGTTTCAGGCCGTTGGCATTCCAAATGCAGAAGTTAAGATTCCTCGTGTGATGCCTTCTATCCATTTAGGGTGTTTGAAAAGCTGTCAGTACGCTTTCTACAAGCGAGAGGATAGACGTCAGCTTCTGTTTGAGGGCGGTGAGTAGTTGAAGAATATCTGTTAACGCTGGTGTAAAGGTGGTCGACCAGGCAGATGATGTCTCCGCTGGTGTTGGCGTCGGTGGATAGGCACGTATTGCTTCGGAGTACGATCGCTGTTGTCTTGTCTGTCGGAGAGTCACTCTGGGTGCCGGTTGTGGTCGAGAGGCGATTGTTTCCACAGGGAGAGGTGCCGCTTGTTGTTGGGTGGCCGGAATCGCTGCCATGGCCGAGTTCTTAACAATTACAGGCCGTTTTGGGTCGACTTCTTTGGTGTCCTTCTAGTATATTTCCGTAGGAGTTCTTGAAATTTTGGACAGCCACGGAAGGTCGCTGGATGTTCTTGTTCACAATTGGCGCACTTTGGGGGCGCCGTCCTAGGATGGGTACAATTCGATGATTTATGGGATCCACCGTAGCGGACGCAGCGTGCTGGCATGCTGCAGTAGTTCGCTGTATGCTCGAAACGTTGGCAATGTCGGCACTGGACTGGTCCTTCTTTACTATTATAGGTTTCTATTATCACTCGTGTGTAGAGCAGGTATTTGACATCATATATCTTGTCACTGTCTTTTCCGGATGGGAGGGTACACAGGTTGCGGTATCAATTGTTTCATCTTCTCGTCGCTTTCCTTAAATTGGTAGACTTATAGCACGTTGAAGCCTTTTTCCTTGAGGGCATAGTGAAGTTGTTCTTCGGTAACTTCCGCCGGAAGGCGTTTGACAACTACTTTCAGTTCCCTGTCGTCTGGTGCTTGATGCGTAAAATAGGAGAAGCTGTGGTTCGTGAAGAATTTTATTGCACGCCTTTGGTCTTCGAAGGACTCAAAGTGGTATTTGATGCGGTCCTTTTGGTATATAGCTTTAAGGTTGCCCTCTAGAAGTCCGTTGAGCGTTTCATTGAGGTGAACGTAATCCTTTGTGTAATAAATTGTGACTGGGGGCACTTTGCGAAGCACATTCTTGTCTCTGTCCACGGCTTCTGCGGCATTAGAAGTTTGTGCCTGCGGCTTGTTGATGGTTGATGGAGGCGCAGCTTGAGGTGTCAGTGGGGCGAATCGGTTCGTTGTGGGGATGGTCTCCGTTCGTCTCTTAGCCCGGTTGGCTAAGTCCTTGGCTAATGCGTTGCTTCTGCGCCGTTTGTTGTGTACGAGCGTAAAGTCCCCCTCTGCGTGTGGGGAGTCGTTGTCGTTTTCTGCTGGAAAGGCTGCTGCCATCTCCGCGTCGTCGACCGTTTGGTGGGAGTGCTGTGATTCGACATCTGGGTCCACAGATGGAGATGCCAGACAGGTGTCGTTATCCTGCTCTTGCGTTTCCCGTGAATAGCGGATAAGGCGTTGTATGTCCTTCAGCGTTTCTTTGTCCTCCTCCGGACACATATCGAGTCTTCTGGCGTAGTCCTGGCGGTCGTCTTCATTGCTGCGTCCGTCGTGATGTGATGTATGGCCGACGTCCGAATACGGTTTCGTCGTGTGGTGTGTAGTCTTCTGCGGTCGAATAGCACCTGTCGATCGTCGTTCTATCCTGTCATGAACCGGTGCCGTAGCCTGGGTCGTCAACCTGGGATCCGTCCTGTGTGGAGCGGCCGCTGGGGCGTCCGGCGGGCCAGGCCCAACCGACCGACCAGCGGCCGACTACGGCGCGTCCGAGGCGGCTGCCCCGGCCGCGCGCGCATCGTCCTCGCTCGTCGGCATCGCGAACTCGACGTGTCCCAATGGAAATGTAACCCTTGAGTGCAATTTCTGGTTAAGCAACCTCACAAGGACAATTATGAATTTAAAAATTGCAGGGTCGCCACCAGCCCAAGCCCTACATAACAATTTAGAAAACACCGAACTGTAAATTATCAGTTTAATTAAATTATGAATTTAGTTATAAGAACGAAAATTTTCCAAGGAAACTAACAAGCTGAACAGCATTGTATGTCGCACATCAATGAGCTTGTTTAACCCTTAACTGCTGTAGTGGGGTCCCGGAGAACCCCAGACGGTAGAATACAATACATAGTACGTGAACGGAACAACAGATGGCACCTGTGTTCTTGGTAGTCCTCAGTGAAGTGCTGCCTTTTAACGCGGAGTGTTGAATGCGGTGTTTCCAGTATTATTGTGTTAGACAAAGAAAAAGAGGTCTCAGAATACCCCACCAGAGTATTAACGTAAGTTGTTTTTGACCATTTCAATTAGTGTTTTACGCGACTGAAATTTCGAAAACAGCACACTTTCCATGATAACGTTAATTGTTAAGGTTATCTGACAAGGGAACCTCCCCATCGCACCCCCCTCAGATTTAGTTATAAGTTGGCACAGTGGATAGGCATTGAAAAACTGAACACAGATCAATCAAGAAAACAGGAAGAAGTTGTGTGGAACTATGAAAAAATAAGCAAAATATACAAACTGAGTAGTCCATGCGCAAGATAGGCAACATTTAGGATAATGTGAGTTCAGGAGCGCCATGGTCCCGTGGTTAGCGTGAGCAGCTGGGGAACGAGAGGTCCTTGGTTCAAGTCTTCCCTCGAGTGAACAGTTTGGTTTTCAGACAATTATCAGAGTTCAGGCACTCACACATAATCAACTTCGCTCTCCAAAATTCCAGGACATGTTCAGATTTGCTTGGACATATACAGGATTTGACGGTCTACACACGGAAAAATTTGAAAACGTTAAAAACATATGTTTTGACAGAGCACAGAGAAAACTGTGCGACTGTGAAACTGTTGCATTCATTTGTTGCAGTTTATGTGACATACTCTTATGTTTTCATCACTTTTTTGGGAATGATTATCACATCCACAAGAAAACCTAAATCGGGCAAAGTAGAAGAATCTTTTTACCCATTCGCCAAGTGTGCAAGTTAGGTGGGTAGACAAAATATTCCTGTCATGTGACGCACATGCCGTCACCAGTGTCGTACAGAATATATAAGACGTGTTTTCCTGGATCAAATGTTTTCGGTTCCCATTGGAGAGGCACGTCCATTCGTCTACTAATCGCGTGGTTTTGCAGTGCGGTCGCAAAACTCAGACACTAAACTTATTACAGTGAACAGAGACGCCAATGAACGAACGGACAGATCATAACTTTGCAAAAATAAAGAAAGTAAACTTTTCGTTCGAGGGAAGATTTGAACCTAGAACCTTTCGCTCCGCAGCTGCTCACGCTAACCACGGGACCACGGCACTCCTGTGCTAGCAGATTCCTTGATATTGCCTATGTTGCTCATGGACTACTCAGTTCGTATAGTTTGCTTATTTTTTCATAGTTCCATACAACTTCTTCCTGTTTTCTCAATTGATCTGTGTTCAGTTTTTCAAGGCCTGTCCACTGTGCCAAATTATAACTAAATCTGAGGGGGGTGCGATGGGGAGGTTCCCTTGTGAGTATGAATGCATTATTTTTCAGAATGGCATCATCGAAGTCATTAACAGACGACGAGTTGGAAAGAATAGTGAATGATCCTGCGTTTTTGCAATCTGATGAGGAAACCACAGCAGATGAGGATCAATTTATACTAAGTGATCATGATTCCGAACTCTGAAGCTACATCAGAAAGTAGTTGTGAAGAATCAGATGAAGAGACGTGTATTAGACCTTCCGCTGACAAATATTTTTTTTGGAAAAAAGCAGTGCTACAAGTGGTCAAAAGAAGCTCCTCCTACAACTCATACCCATGCTCACAATATAGTTAGTCATCTTCCAGGTGGTAAACGTGAAGCAAAAACGATTCATTCAACTGACATATTATCTGCTTGGGAACTGTTAATTAGTGAAGATTTATTACAATTAATACTCACCAATACAAATGTCAAGATACATGACATGTCAAACAAATACAGAGCTCCTAAGCCAGCGTTCATAAAGCCGCTAGATATAACAGAACTGAGAGCATTTCTGGGTCTGCTTTATTTATCTGGAGTAAAGAAATCCAATCACGAAAATGTTGTTGGACTTTTTGCTTATGATGGAACTGGTTGTGATGTGTTTCGAGCCACTATTAGCGTATAGAGATTTTTATTCGATTTGTCTTGTTTGCGATTCGATTGTGCTGCTACAAGAGATGCCAGGAAGGCTGATGACAGACTTGCAGCTATTAGAGATGTGTGGGAACTCTTTATAGACAAATGTCAAAAGTATTATACTCCAGGAGCGTACGTGACAATCGATGAAATGCAGTACCCTTTCGTGGTAGGTGAAAATTTCGCATGTATATGCCCAAGAAGTCAGCCAAATACGGCCTCAAAGTTATGTGCCTTTGTGACTCACGAACATTCTATTTATGCAATGCATTTGTTTCCACAGGAAAAGGGACAAATAAAGGTACATTATCAATCCCAACACAGGATGTTTTGAAATTAATAACACCAATTGAGAGAAGCAATAGACAAGTGACAGTAGACAATTGGTTCATGTCACTTGAACTCTGCGATCAACTAGAAGCCAAAAAGTTGACTGACTTAGGCACTCTAAAGCAAAATAAACCGTAGATCCCAGAAGAATTCAAACCAAACAGAAAGCGCCCAGTAGAATCTGCATTATTTGGGCATAACGAAGGAAAGACAATTTGTTCTTATGTTCCTCGGAAAGGTCGAGCTGTTGTGTTACTTTCATCTATGCATTACGATCAGAAAATTAGTACTCAACAGAAAAAACCTGAAATGATCATTGATTACAATGCCACAAAAGAGGGAGTGGACGCACTGGACCAAATGTGTGCCAACTATTCGTTATCACGGCGAACACGCAGATGGCCAATATCTGTATTTTATGCCATTCTAAACATAGTAGGCTGCTGTGTCGCTTCAGTGCACCAAACAACTTGATGAAACAAATGATTTAAAAAGAAGAGAATTGCTACAAAAGCTTGGGATATATTTAGTAAAGCCCCATACACAACGTCGAGGTGTCCGATCCCTTTCTCGTGAGCTGAGAGACGTTGTTGTTAAACTTGGTGGTACTCCTCTTATCTCAACATCTTCAGAGCCAGAACCCATAAGGAAAGCAAGATGCTACATGTGCGCAAGAAATGTGGACAGGAAAACCAAAATACTGTGTGAAAAATGCTCAAAACATTTTTGCCCCAACCACAGATTTTCAGTGTGCCAAAATTGTTTGTAATCATATCTAAAACATGTAAAAATGTTTATAATATTCAGTGATAAAAGTGCAATTCAAAATAAAATTTTCTTACATTACAGTTTCGTTTTTCTTATTGGGGTACTCCGATATCCCACCAGAGTATTAGTGTATGAGCATTTCACTAGAGTAGTTAAGGGTTAATCAAATGTGAATTTCTTAATTTTGAAACAGTACATCCGTTCGCTCTGATTTTTTTCCCATTTTTGTCCACCACATGCAAGCAGATTAACTTTTAAAAAAATCAGTGAATAGAATATTAATTTGAAAAGTGGCATCAGGACGCAGAATTTACCTTTTGCGTAGCACATTTATTTCATGACTAAATTTGATGCACATCCTATGAATACACATGACTGGTGCCTGAATAAAAAAGAATGTAACTAAATAATTCGCCAAAAAATTGTAGAATAGCCCAATTAAAAAGGAAAAAACACACAAAAGGAAAGTGTAACACAATAATTCAATCATTCCATCTACATACCCACGACACAAATAGTTGAGAGAGGTACCTATCACCATTATGCTCATGTACTAGCTTGGAAAGAGGGTTATCCGATTAGCAAGGTTTTGTAGAGTAGATATACGACATGGAAACCACGCCTGCCGCTTACGAACTGCCAAACTTCAGCACGTGGTAAACTTGACTGCAAGGTAACTGTTCCGATATTAGACATTAAACCAAGCACAAATGTAAGAAATTTTAATGGTGCAATACCAAAATGATTTTGCCACCACAAAATAAAATTAACCCGGCAAGGCAGAAGCCCTCCCGTCCCATAACCGTTTCAGCTTACACGTGGTCCGTTCAGAAACAAGTCGTTACAAACATTTCCTCTAGGTGCATGAAAAACTGATATTTTACTGAAATTATAACACACGAAACAGTTAAACTGGTAATATGAAAACCTACTGCAGTGCAGTAGTAGACCAGAAGGATCATCGGTTACTAAACACGAGGTACAAGATGAACACAAAGAAACAATAGCATCTTCCACGAAAACATAAAAAATAAGAACAACAAAAATCACACTCGCTCTAAAACACTGTTATTCTCACGGTCATCCAAAGTTATACTGACTAGCTTTTACTAACCATATTCACTGCTAGAAATTCCACACCATGATGTCCGAAAGGAATAAAGCAGCTTTCCCACTTTTAATTTCGACCACCATCATTACCGATTTATCGTAACAAAGTAATTATGCCACATTCCAAAAATGCATAACTACACACGCTTCAGTGAAGCTGACGTATTTAAATAGTTTAACATAGGGAAGTTCTAAGTCGACCTAATTCCTATCAGCAGAAACCTTCTCTAGGAGCTACGAAGTGTACTCACCAACCGCTAGCTGCAGAGTGCCCTTTCTCCAGTGCTACCAGAGGAGTAGGCTTCCGCTACCAACCTGACAGACAAACCAACCTCAGACTAAATGGGGTAAACCTCTCTGTCCAGGTACTGAAATCCTAAGTTGGTCATCCTGTGGCACCCTCCAAACGAGAAGCAAACATCACCTGCTCCTAGCAGATGACAAGCAACTCAGCGTCCCCCACAAAAGAAACCTGAAACCACACGTAAAAACACTCATTCAGTCAAATTCATGCAGACATAAGGTAGGACGAAGGGAAAACGTAATAAATACAGGTCGTGATTTCCTATGGAACATAAAAAAATCAAACATAATATTATTTAAGAAGCTTTAGTTCGATTGCTCAGCCTTTGTGGGAGAGTTAATAAATTAAACCGCAATCAGGCGGCTGATAGATAAGGATGCACAGAATCCAGTGAGACAAGCGTCTAATGAAACGACTCCACAAAGACGTTTCTTCACACCGAACTCCCTAAAAAGAATGTGCAGGGAATGTTATTGCCATGCTATGACGTTACCCAACAGTCTTTTCACCTTGCAAATTTCACGGAAAAAATCCTATAAATTCAGTATACCAGTAATTGCAAAACTCAAGGATAAATACAAGTTTATACTAAAACCATTATTGTATGTGTTTACGTGTGGTACTAATTTAAAGAATTTAATGTTGACCTCATTCGTTCAGCAATGGAGCAACAGTAATATTGAAAGAACCACAACAGAAATGATGTGTTGGTATGGTCCAAAATAGTATACACAATAAAACAATTTATTAGAAATCATATTTAATTAATGAAATTTAGAATTTCTAGTGAAAGTTGTAAATTTTCCACATTTTCAGGCCTTACATAAGCTGTATAACGGCAATACCGAATAAAATCCCCAGCAAATAACGACATTATTGACAACAGGAAATAATTAGAGCCATCTCATATACGGAATAACAAACGATTTACCCTTTTAACGACAGGGGCATGAGTAATACAACAAAGTGAACGCAGCTTGGAGACGGACAGGGCAGGTGGCTAATCACATTGGAACGATTCAATTAGCTTTAACAAAAGGAAGCCCAGGTTTACTGAAGAAATAAGAAAGGTAAAATCAATATAATACCTATTAGAATAAACACGGCCGAGACGCAAGTAAGTTGCCAGAGTAACCTGGGCAAGAAAAATAAGAATTTACCTTTAACGTGGGAGCGGTCGGCTGAAGCCAGACGTGTGACGTAGAAGTATCAGGGAGGGGATGGTAACGTCATGTAAAAGTACTTTGAGAACTCAATTAAGACACAGAGACAGAGAGAGCAGGCGCTCACTTCTAGCGGCGGGTCACACACCTGCGTGTGGTACAGGCGCGACTTTGACTCTACCTTACGATTGCGAAGTGAGGGCGATACGCTTCACGTATCGTGGTGAAATACGTGAAGCGATAGTTAAATATTCCTGCGGGAATCTCTTCTGGCTGACTTTTGCTCACGTCGATTCAACCCAGAGCGAGTCTGCAATTGCCATTAATTTCGACTACGGAAATTTGAACGTTCCGCGGAGCGCATAGCGTTTGAGACTGATTACTTTCAGACTAGGCCAGAGTAGGTAATTAGCTATTATAGATCCAGCAAGGAGACAACGCCACTGCCTCTGACGTTTGGTAATGTACGAAGCACTTCTGGCGAAATTAAATGTTAAGTCCGATCTTGCGAGAGCTGCAGACTCCAACATGCGTATGCTTTGAATAGAGAAATTCAAGAGCTAATTAATAAACTACCCTACAATGAGTAAATGAGCATAGATTGGATAAAGTCATCCTCCCCCAACTTAGTTCATTGTACAGCTACAACGTATGTGTACTTTTCACTGCTGAAGATTTACTTGTTTCAGTTGGTAACATTTTCACATATAGAGATATAGTTTGATTAATTGCATATCCAATGTTTAAATATTGATTGATTTACTTAGAGAGGAAGTAATTAAATTTGCTCATTAATTATAACTTGATTCTTGAGAGCTTTGGTAAATTAAATATAATATGAAATAGGGAGAGATGGTGTTACCATTTTAGGTTAAATCCCAAACTTGTCATTAATATCAATTTACGTATTCTTGGAATGTCACAGTAGCATTTTGGATTACTTTGAGATATGGTCAGAATTAATAGCTGTGTGGAGTGTCTGTTTACCGCCCTGGGCTTGAGAAGACAGTCAGAACATTATCCTTTGCCGCATTCAAAATTAACAAATCTAGTGACACATTACAAAGTTACTTGTGGTACTAATTTACTGAATTAAAAAATGGACCTCATTTGGTCAGAAAAAGGGACATTCATTTGTTTGCAAAGTACCACACCAAACTGATGTGTAGGTATGAGTTAAAACAGTACACACAATAGAAAATCTTACCAGCAATCATATTTAATTAATGAAATTTAAAACTTATAGTGATAGTTAATCGC
Source organism: Schistocerca cancellata (assembly GCF_023864275.1). Lineage (NCBI taxonomy): Eukaryota > Metazoa > Arthropoda > Insecta > Orthoptera > Acrididae > Schistocerca > Schistocerca cancellata. The sequence continues at coordinate 855,494,611 of NC_064629.1, read as the reverse complement.
TGTGCTAAATTATTGAATTAAAAATGAACCTCATTTGGTCAGTGAAAGGAACATTGATTTGTTTGCTAATTACAACAGAATGATAATGCACAACATCATAAGAATATATGCCACACAGACCTAATGTTACATAGTATACAGAAAATCATAGTAATAAACGTACACAATACATAGACATGTTGTTACACAGCATACGAAAGTCATAGTAATAAACACAGTAGAGTCATAAAACAAGTTTCTGACATGTCACAAAAAAAACTAATATGGATCAAATCATCAGATGTAAAACGCCACTAAGAAACATGTAAACAACAAATTATTCCTTCAACACTACATGAACATTATTACACCATTTTACAAAAAAAAAGGAAACAAAGTATCTTGACTAAACTATATATATATATACAGGGTGAGTCACCTAACATTACCGCTGGATATAGTTCGTAAACCACATCAAATACTGACGAATCGATTCCACAGACCGAACGTGAGGAGAGGGGTTAGTGTAACTGGTTAATACAAACCATAAAAAATGCACGGAAGTATGTTTTTTAACACAAACCTACGTTTTTTTAAGTGGAACCCCGTTAGTTTAGTTAGCACATCTGAACATATAAACAAATACGTAATTAGTGCCGTTTGTTGCATTGTAAAATGTTAATTACATCCGGAGATATTGTAACCTAAAGTTGACGCTTGAGTACCACTCCTCCGCTGTTCGATCGTGTGTATCGGAGAGCACCGAATTACGTAGGGATCCAAAGGGAACGGAGATGGACCTTAGGTACAGAAGAGACTGGAACAGCACATTACGTCCACATGCTAACACCTTTTTATTGGTCTTTTTCACTGACGCACATGTACATTACCATGAGGGGTGAGGTACACGTACACACATGGTTTCCGTTTTCAATTACGGAGTGGAATAGAGTGTGTCCCGACATGTCAGGCCAATAGATGTTCAATGCGGTGGCCATCATTTGCTGCACACAATTGCAATCTCTGGCGTAATGAATGTCGTACACGCCGCAGTACATCTGGTGTAATGTCGCCGCAGGCTGCCACAACACGTTGTATCATATCCTCTGGGGTTGTAGGCACATCACGGTACACATTCTCCTTTAACGTACCCCACAGAAAGAAGTCCAGAGGTGTAAGATCAGGAGAAAGGACTGGCCAATTTATGCTTCCTCCACGTCCTATGATACGCCCGTCGAACATCCTGTCAAGGGTCAGCCTAGTGTTAATTGCGGAATGTGCATGTGCACCATCATGCTGATACCACATACATCGACGCGTTTCCAGTGGGACATTTTCGAGCAACGTTGACAGATCATCCTGTAGAAATGCGATGTATGTTGCAGCTGTTTGGGCCCCTGCAATGAAGTGAGGACCAATGAGGTGGTCGCCAATGATTCCGCACCATACATTTACAGTCCACGGTCGCTGTCGCTCTACCTGTCTGAACCAGCGAAGATTGTCCACGGACCAGTAATGCATGTTCCGTAGATTCACTGCCCCGTGGTTTGTGAAACCCGCTTCATCGTTAAACAGGTAGAACTGCAACGCATTCTCTGTTAATGCCCATTGACAGAATTGCACTCGATGATTAAAGTCATCACCATGTAATTGCTGATGTAGCGACACATGAAACGGGTGAAAGCGGTGACGATGCAGTATGCGCATGACACTACTTTGACTCTGTCCACCGGCTCTCGCAATGTCCCGTGTACTCATGTGTGGGTTCATGGCAACAGCAGCTAACACTCCAACTGCTCCCGCTTCTCCTGTGACGAGCCTGTTACGGACCCGTTTGCGTGCTACGACCATACCTACTGCATACAGTTGGCGGTAGATGTTTTGCAGTGTGCGGCACGTTGGATGCTCTCTGTCCGGGTACCGTTCTGCATACACCCTGCAGGCTTCAGCTGCATTTCGTCGACACTCGCCATAGATGAGTATCATCTCCGCCTTTTCAGAGTTCGAATACACGATGGTCACAGTTCCTACAACACTACACTATCACAGACGTCTAGTAACACGGTGTACTACAGCTGGTCTGCGTGCGGAGACAAATGCAGAATAACAATAGCAGCAAGCGCTACATGCGGACACTGCGACAGCTGGACCAAACCACAACAGTGCACTACAGCCACACTCGTAAACACGGTCGTCATTGTAAACATGTCCCTGCAGATGCTGCTCGCCGACCGTGGCCCGTGTTTGTTACAACACGCAACTGAACGTCGAAGGTTTCAAGCGTCAACTTTAGGTTACAATATCTCCGGATGTAATTAACATTTTACAATGCAACAAACGGCACTGATTATGTATTTGTTTATATGTTCAGATGTTCTAACAAAACTAACGTGGTTCCATTTAAAAAACGTATGTTTGTGTTAAAAAACATACTTCCGTGCATTTTTGTATGGTTTGTATTAAACTATTACACAGCCCCTCTCCTCACGTTCGGTCTGTGGAATCGGTTCGTCAGTATTTGATGTGGTTTACGAAGTATATCCAGCGGTATTGTTAATATATATATATATATATATATATATATATATATATATATATATATATATATACGGGGTGGTCCATCTGAAGTTTTGGGTTTTGGATGAGATTATCTGAAAGCTATACATCGGGTAAAAGTAGTGGGTAAGACAAATACGTAAGCTCAAAGGGGGGCATCAAATGATTCCACACGTGATTTCCAGCACCTGCACCCTTGGGTGGGATGGGAGGCAGCTTTTAAATCTTAAATAGAAACCCCCATTTTTTATTGCAGATTCGGATTCTCCATAAAAAAGTAATCAAGTTTTGTCTGAAACATTTTTTTAAACCATTGACAGATGGTGCTGAATTTGAGAAAAATTAAAATTGGGGAACAACTCCAATTTACTTAGAATGATCTGAGAAGGACGCATCAAATCGGTACAAAATGTGCACCAATTCTTTAATTACGCCAAATGAAGCTACTTTTGTACAAAATGTATCCTACCTGCTGTGGTGTCACCGCCAGACACCACACTTGCTAGTTGGTAGCCTTCAAATCGGCCGCGGTCCTTTAGTATACGTCGGACCCGCTTGTCGCCACTATCAGTGATTGCACACCGAGTGCCACTACACGGCAGGTCTAGAGAGACTGCCTAGCACTCGCCCCAGTTGTACAACCAACTTTGCTAGCGATGGTTCACTGACAAAATACGCTCTCATTTGCCGAGACGATAGTTTAGCATAGCCTTCAGCTACGTCATTTGCTACGACCTAGCAAGGCGCCATATTCAGTTACTATTGATATTGTGAATCATGTACCGTCAAGTGCGACGTTCATCGTTAATGGATTAAAGCTAAGTATTCCACCAGCTACGTCCGTTTTTCTACATTCTAATTTCCTTGTCCTGTTCCAGACCTCACGCCAGCCTGCGTGAGCTAAAACGCGTGCATTTCGGCCTCCTCTAGTAACACGGTGTTGGCTCTCCTACCCGCCATAGTTTTTGTGGATGGAGGCCGAATGGTATTAAAATCTCGTTAGGGAACTCTTCACAACCATATTTCTCACCCGACTCTGGCGCTACTGTGGCCAAACTGCGAACTATAGCTCATGTGCAATGCGTTCAGACGTCACTTCACTTCAGATTGTGAATTGTAAACATCAACTGACGAAAGTAAACTATTCTTTATCGAAACATAGCTCACTATCCTCCTACAGAGATTGTTGATATGATGTTAATTTTAGGTGAATGCCATACATAACAATTACGCTGCAGCAGCGCAATTGTATGCGAATCGTTTCCCAAACAGACGACATCGAAGCGAAAACATTATTCAAAATTGCACTCAACGCACTTGAAACGGATACATGTGCTGTCCACCTCATCATCGTGAATACAATGAAAATGATGCTCGTACCCTTACTGTTCTCGCCTGTGTTCAACTAGATCCCGAAATGAGTGGTCGTGCGATTAAGAGTCAATCTGGAATATCGAAATCAACTGTTTTGAGGATTTTGAAGACAAATAAATATCATGCGTATCTTATCACACTGACACAGACATTAACGCCGAAAGACATGCAAATACGCCTGCCTTGGAAACGATAAGAGGTGACAATGATTTTTTTAGATACGTTATGTTCACCGATGAAGCCACAGTCAAAAACAGTGGCGAATTAAATCGTCATGATTGTCATTATTAGTCCCCTGTCAAACCACACTGGCACAGACCCGTTGACAATCAACATAAATGATCATTAAAGGTTTGGTGTGGAATTTTAAACGGTTACTTAATAGGACCGTACTTTTTTGACGGAAATGTAACTGGGGAATCTTATTTACAACTTCTCCATGATGATTTTTTGAGGCTGATGGAAGACGTTGATTAAGAAACTAGGCAAAGAATGTTGTTCCAACAGGACCAAGCAGCTCCGCAGCACGCTAAAAATGTGTACAACATTTTAAATTTACTGTAGCCTGGTTGGTGCATGGGATGCGGCGGACCAATTCAGTGGCCTCCACTTTCACCAGACCTAACATCTCCTGATTTTTTTCTTGTGGGGTTATTTAAAAAATATTGTTTGTGAAAGACAGCCCACAACCCGAAAAAATATGGAACAATGTATTAGAAGAGTGTGTGCTGCCACACCACTGGATGTGCTGCTCAAAACTGTGGACAACTTTCGCAGACGATTGACTTTGTACATTGAAGCAACTATGGATAATTTTGAACAATTTCTTTATGGCTAATTTCATTAATTAAGCACCCCAAATTGTGAAAGACAAGGGAACTCACACTAATGAAGCACCCCAATATGTGAGAGGCAAGGGGCTTACGCTGATGAAGCACCCCAACATGTGGGAGAGAAGGGGACTCACACTAAGCACCACATGGGAATATCATTCTATTAGATCCATGTCGTTGTTCCTAGGTAACACTAAAAGTAGGATACAGTACATTTTGTACAAAAATAGCTTAATTTGGTGTACGAAGGAACTGGTGCACATTTTTTATCGATTTGATGCGTCTTTCTCGGATACGTCTAAATAAATCAGAGTTCCTCCACAATTTTACTTTTTGCTCGATTTCAGCGCCATCTGTCAATGGTTTAAAAATGTTTCAGACAAAACTTGATTACTTTTTTATGGAGAATCCGAATCTACAAATAAAAAATGGGTGTTTGCATTTAAGATATAAAAGTTTCTCCCCGCCCCACCCAAGGGGGCGGGGGCTGGAGGTCACGTGTAGTATCATTTGAAGTCCCCCTTTGTGCTCACGAACTTGTCTTACCCACTATTTTTAACCAATGTATAGATTTCGAGATAATCTCACCCGAAAATTCCGCTGGACCACCCTGTATATCTAAAAAAAAAACTTGTCATCTACACAAATATGCTGACGAGTTAATTAATCCAATAATTAAGATATTAAAATTCAGAGACATATAACTTTACAAAATTCCTCATTTCAAACCTAGATCCTTTAAAAAAATCTCGTAAAAATGTACATGCAATCGTTTATAAAGGCACTCTGTCTTTCTTTGATTTGGCTTTTCGAGAGTGATGAACATGACAAAAAGAATGCTGGAGAATTTACACATTCATTTACAAAAACATCACTTGTCGCACTGAAAATTGCACTGCACAATCACATTGCTGTATCCTTTTCGACACCTCCAAATTTTCACATTTACGTAGAGACGGAGGCAACTTGTCGACCTAATTCGCAGTGGTGTGTCCAACTGTCCATTCTGCCGACGATTTTATTCTTCTCCTTACTCAGATACATCAGTGAGAACTCGCCCAGCTACTGTCGTCTCTGAGAAACGTCATGAGGCAGTTTGTTGAGGCAGCTTGCACTTGCGACGATTATATCGTCCTCAGTACTCAGAATGTCAAACAAATCTCTTGTGTCTAGTGACGTCTCAGCGACGTGAAACAGCCCATTCTAGAAAAAGTAGCCTAAATCTTTTCTTCCATCCTCGTGACTCTATGCTGTTTTTGTCATGTGGATACTCTGGCGTGATAGCGACACTGACTGACTCTTCTTTGTGCAACCCTCTGCAGCACAGAGCATCGACCAATATATAGTGCCACCAGAACTGTCTAACTGCAACTGCTCACAATCTGTATCAGGTGACATCATGGTAGGATGGCTCCTCAGCAGCGTCCCACAATGCCACGCGAAACTGCGGATCCAACTCTTCTTGTCACGCTCGTTTTTGTGGTTGAGCGGCTATTCGTGGTTGTTAGGATGTCCTCGCGCAAGGATGGCGCTAATTGGCTCTTCTGTGCCCCATCCTAGGCAACAGAGGACATCAACCATTCCACATTTTCTCCATCCTTCAATAATGCAGCTTGCCCGTGAAACTGTCAGTTTCTCAGGCACTCCCTCTTCCACACTGGGTTGGAAATGTAGTCGGCCCAGATGCCCACGTGGCTATGGTTTGACTACTGGCCAGACCTTCCCTATCTCCAGCTTCATCAGCGCCTGTCATCTGTTGCTATCTGTTGTTTGTGTGCGACCTCCGATCCGGCTGGTTGTTCCCTTTAGCGGTTGCCGCAGACCCATCGGCCTGTATGTGGTAAGGCAGGGGAAGGTAGGGGTAGCTGCCCACCCTTTTTCTGCTGCAGCGGTGTCTCATCAGCTCGCCCAAGCGAAAGTGTTATCCGAGCACCGCTATCTCCCGTCGCCAGACTACCACTGTTAACTGGCCCAGTAAGATTTAATAAAGAAAAGGCATTTATCTAATTAATATTAGACTAAAAATTTGACCCATAATTGGCAATTTATCGAAAATAAAATAGAATGACCCAGAATTCTAACTGACTAAATCTCTAATGCTTACTTGCACCAAAGGCAAGATAGTAAAAAAAATAGAACAAGTATAAAAATTTAATGTTAGAACAATTTTTTTAAACAGGTATTCCGTAATCACTATGAAAAATTGTGTCTCTTGTTTGATGCACTGATCTGTTTAAGCACTACTATATCACAAGAAACAAAGTGAATTACTCATTGTAAATTGTTGCTAGTGTTGTGCTCACACATCAAAGAAAACATATTTAGCTAATTCAAGAAATATAAAATATAAAAAAAAATCAATAATCTGTGAATAATAAAGAAAAGTACAACTGTTATCTCAGAATCTTGTGGATTTGCTCCCAAAATTACACTTTTAAAGGTAACGATTACTTAAATCAGCTTAAATTATGGTACCAGGAAGATTATTCGAGCTCCTTGAAAAGAAATTGTGATCACATTTTTGGAGTAGGAATAAATACAGCACAATGAAAATCAGTTAGTGGCCTTCCTGCACCTGTTAGCTGGTTTTAACTACAACCAACATAGAATAAAATGCAAAATCTACTTGTTATTACAACGGAACTCGTCCGCTAATTTAAGGCGTTTGCATTACATGCTCGATACAGAATACCACCACTATCCCGGTTTGTGGTGTGGTGTCTCTCTCTCTCTGGAACTGGTAACACTAGTTCACGATATCGACTGAAATCATTGACTGGCACATGTATAAATGTTATACATTATTTCAGTGATAAGATTACATACACAAAACTGCATGTCTAGAAAAATATAATTCTTCTTAAACATACAATTATATTAAACTAATTAATATTTTTTTACTCTGAAGATACTTCATTCATTTACTCAATTACGATTAACTGTTTATTAGCATATGAGCAAAAAATAAGTTTAAATTCGATACTTCATGTCACCATGATCAGCAGTCTCCTGTCCTCTTTTCTTAGTACATGCAGAATTATTTGCTGCCACACAACCTGCTTGCAGGAGAGCTACCTTAAACATTTACTTCAGATCAAAACAACAAAATATAGATACAGATACATTTTGTACACAATACCTCTGTATACATCATTGCTTGACACAACACAACTGAAATACACTCCTGGAAATTGAAATAAGAACACCGTGAATTCATTGTCCCAGGAAGGGGAAAATTTATTGACACATTCCTAGGGTCAGATACATCACATGATCACACTGACAGAACCACAGGCACATAGACACAGGCAACAGAGCATGCACAATGTCGGCACTAGTACAGTGTATATCCACCTTTCGCAGCAATGCAGGCTGCTATTCTCCCATGGAGACGATCGTAGAGATTCTGGATGTAGTCCTGTGGGACGGCTTGCTATGCCATTTCCACCTGGCGCCTCAGTTGGACCAGCGTTCGTGCTGGACGTGCAGACCGCGTGAGACGACGCTTCATCCAGTCCCAAACATGCTCAATGGGGGACAGATCCGGAGATCTTGCTGGCCAGGGTAGTTGACTTACACCTTCTAGAGCACGTTGGGTGGCACGGGATACATGCGGACGTGCATTGTCCTGTTGGAACAGCAAGTTCCCTTGCCGGTCTAGGAATGGTAGAACGATGGGTTCGATGACGGTTTGGATGTACCGTGCACTATTCAGTGTCCCCTCGACGATCACCAGTGGTGTACGGCCAGTGTAGGAGATCGCTCCCCACACCATGATGCCGGGTGTTGGCCCTGTGTGCCTCGGTCGTATGCAGTCCTGATTGTGGCGCTCACCTGCACGGCGCCAAACACGCATACGACCATCATTGGCACCAAGGCAGAAGCGACTCTCATCGCTGAAGACGACACGTCTCCATTCGTCCCTTCCATTCACGCCTGTCGCGACACCACTGGAGGCGGGCTGCACGATGTTGGGGCGTGAGCGGAAGACGGCCTAACGGTGTGCGGGACCGTAGCCCAGCTTCATGGAGACGGTTGCGAATGGTCCTCGCCGATACCCCAGGAGCAACAGTGTCCCTAATTTGCTGGGAAGTGGCGGTGCGGTCCCCTACGGCACTGCGTAGGATCCTACGGTCTTGGCGTGCATCCGTGCGTCGCTGCGGTCCGGTCCCAGGTCGACAGGCACGTGCACCTTCCGCCGACCACTGGCGACAACATCGATGTACTGTGGAGACCTCACGCCCCACGTGTTGAGCAATTCGGCGGTACGTCCACCCGGCCTCCCGCATGCCCACTATACGCCCTCGCTCAAAGTCTGTCAACTGCACATACGGTTCACGTCCACGCTGTCGCGGCATGCTAACAGTGTTAAAGACTGCGATGGAGCTCCGTATGCCACGGCAAACTGGCTGACACTGACGGCGGTGGTGCACAAATGCTGCGCAGCTAGCGCCATTCGACGGCCAACACCGCGGTTTCTGGTGTGTCCGCTGTGCCGTGCGTGTGATCATTGCTTGTACAGCCCTCTCGCAGTGTCCGGAGCAAGTATGGTGGGTCTGACACACCGGTGTCAATGTGTTCTTTTTTCCATTTCCAGGAGTGTAATATACAAATATTCTATTGCTACAACACAAGTCCATTATTACGTCTAATCAAAGAAAATACCTCTACATTAAGCGACAATAACTCATTCTCGAATACCTCTATTCCAAAAACGGTTTCACATTCGATATGTGGTGTAACCTTTTTGATTTTCGGGTGCGTAGTCCATCTATTTCCACAACATTCCGATGTGGAACACGCGTCACTCCGTAAGGTCAATTGAACAGACTGAAAAACTTTCTACGCACCCCTGTCCGCTCATTCGACAACTTGTGAGCCCTCAAGAGCAATTTCTGCCCCAGCGTGAATTTTATTTCTCTACTTCTCCTTTTATATACTCTCACTCTGGGATCAGCCGCCCTTTTAATGTTCTCCAGTGCGAGGTTTACCACAGCTCTGTGCCGTAACCTCGGTTCTGTTGGCTAAAGCACAGTCTATTTAATCTTGCTCGTTGGTTCAGTCTTTTTTTAGCGCTAGGACAAGTGGCAGCTTCGACGAGGCATTGGGCAACTCATTTAGAAGGTCTTGGAAGGTACTTCGGTGCATATCCCACGACCGATGATTGCGACTATAATATGAACGATACAACTTGTTTATTTCCTTAATCGTTAGCTCACTCAGATTGGATGCTGCGTGAAATAAGGATATAAATATCGGCTTAACTTTCCTTCTCCTTAACAAATGATTACAAAGTCTTGACCTAAGCTGCGGTCGGTTGTCTGACATGACGTACTTCACGGGACCAACTTCTTTTAGGAAGTGTTTAGCAAAGATGCCGCCACCGTTTTTCCCGTGGCTCGTCGCAGTGGTGTCAGGCACACGAATCTGGTGATGAATTCGACCGCCACTAACACATAGGCACAGCTTCTCTGAGGCCCCAGGAGGTCGAAAGCCGTGAGTTCCCTGAGGCTGCTAGGAACAATGGGTTGTAGTGGTGCGGCATATGGCACAGTGGGCGGTTTTGCTCGCTGACAGGGCCTACAAACTCTAATGACACGATGAATTCGCTTCAGCATGTTATTGAAGTAGCAGGTCACCCACAGCTTTTGAAAGCACTAGCTCAAGTGCACATACCATACCAGTTTGTTCACTAGTTCGTTGGGAAAAGCTAATAGCCAACGGGCGTCGTTAGCTCCTCGCCTCTTAAACAAAATACCATTCCACACCAGGTAATGCTGCCACAGTGTGGCATTGTCCCTGTCATGCCATTTCGTTTTAATGCCACACAACAATTCATCCTTATCCTGCTCGTGACTAATGTCACTCTACGAGGCATTGATATGCTTTACAAATGCAAGTCCCTTGATGTACATGATACTAAAATTATTCTCCCCTAAATCACCTTCCTCTGTATGTTTCAGCCCTACCGGAACACGTGACAGTGCGTCTATCACATTCATTTCTTCCAGTATGTATTCTATAGTGAACTGATACTCTTGGAGAAAAAGGGTCCACCTGCCTAGTCCTCCCTGCCCAATTTTCGCACTCATTAAAAATTTCAAGGCCCGGTGATCAGTGAAAACTCTCGTCGTTCAGCCGAACGAGTAATAACGAAACTTTTTGAAGGCCCATACGATAGCCAGCACCTCGAGCTCCATTACCGAATAAGTTCACTCGCTGCAAGTGAGCACACATCTGGCAAACAAAATGGTTTCCCATTTCGTGGGTTCGTCTTCTCCACCCGTTTGAAACACCACTGCCCCCACACCATTAATCTAGCTGTCTGTCATTAAGAAAAATCTTCATTCAGGTTGGGATGTGAAAGTAGGGGTGCATTGACTAATGCTCTCTTTAAGCTATTAAATTCGTTATCTGCCTGTTGGTCCCATATCCAGACGGTATTTTTACTAGTCAGTGAACACAGAAGTGATGTGGATGATAGCCCCATGTTGATAAGCCTTTCGTAAAAATTACAGAGCCCTAAAGATGCCCTAAGTTGTCTTTTTGTTGTGGGAGTTGCACATTCGGCTATAGCCGCGATTTTATGAGGGTGAGGGCGGATCCCGTCGGCAGAGACAACATATCCTAAAAATTTAATGTCTTTGTGTCCAAACTGGTATTTTTCTAGGTTGATGGTTATCCCAGCCACTGCAAACACGTCCAACAATCTGTTTGGACCCAGTTATGTTCCTTCCAGGACTTTTCAGCGATTAAAATGTTTTGAGGTAATGGGCAAGTTGTGGCGCCCTGAAAATATTCCAAGTACGGAGTTGGCCTGGCCACGTTGGGCTTCTGAGTGGGCCGCGGCTCGCCGGCGGCCACGTGGTGCCGAACGTTAGCCGGGGTCCTGGCCGACCACGTGGCTGGGAATTCCTTGGTGACGCTGTGTTGATGAAAGAGACTTGTATGCCAAGAGCGCCAAAGATGGCGCAAAATCCTCATAAAAGCGATATAAATTTAGCAATTAGTGACATTGCCAATCGTGTAGGTGAGGGGGAGAAAGAAGTGGGCAAAATTAAAGATAAAATAGTGTCCAGTATCACTAGTGAAAATGAATTTAAAATACAAATGCAAAAGATGAAAAGTGATTAAAATTCGTTAGCCTCCCAACGAGCCATGCTGGTTATAAATATCCCTTGGGCAAACACCGGATCTGTGGAATGTTACACAGATGAAGGAAGATTTCACCCAGTAAATTTTTGGCGGCATGTAGCGACGCTTTGGTTCATGGCATGTCAGACGAAGCGAAAATAAAATACATCAAACGGCATTGGAGGGAGACCCACAGTCTTGGGCAAATGTTAAATGTAGTTTATGCGAATCATACGAAGAGTTCTAAAAGTGTTTTTTGAATAAATTTTGGAGTGAAGCAAAGCAGATGCGGATCAAAAACGTATTGTTAAATGGGCCGATTAACAGGTACGGTAATGGGATGATGAGAGATTTTTGCAAGCGCTTACTTGGCCAGCTTATGCATTGGGGATTTTAATGGAAATCACCACATTAAAAGGGCGACTACCCGAAAGCTTGTAGCGGAATCTTATCCATAGTCCATGTGATTCCGTGGACGAATTTCTAGAATTTGTAGAAAAATCAGACAGGGCTTTGCCATTCAAACCTCAGAGCAAACCGTGCGCTAGTTACCAAATGGAAATCCAAATAATCGTCACCAAACTAGTAATTGTGAGAGAAATCAAAGGAATTCTCAGGCAGATAGTAGCTGGAATGAGCAAAATGGTCGGAGAATGGACATGAGTGATAACTTCTGTGAATGGGACCCAAGTAAAGAAAGCAGATTTGATGGGAGAAATTCGCGTGAAGTGCAGTCGTGTAACAACCGGTCGGGAAACTGATGTTCGCCACATATCAGGCCCGGGGATGGCGATCTGAACAGGCGATGAAAAGGACTGGAGATAATGGTAGTGGTAGAAATGTTGATAGGTTCAGAGAAAGTCGACAAATATATAATATGGAGCGTGTTAAAGATTAAGGCTATCTAGGTGGCTCTTTAAATAAAAGCAGGCGCGAACGGCGGAAGCATAGGTTTGTGAGAGATTTAAGTAAAAGTAATGGGAATAAAGATGCGCGGAATGATATAAGTTATGAATGTGTAATGAGTGAGTGTGTGAATGGTGATGAATGGAAAGATTCAGTGGTTCAAAAGGAAGTTAAAGAGGAGATGAATTTTGTGAAAGCAAATTGTGTGGAGAGTTCTGAAAAGGTATTAGCAAACAGTAGCAACTGCAATAAGGACTGTGTTGTAGTAGCAAGTATTTGTGATGTGAGTCGGCGGAAAGCGTCGACGTTAGTGAAGGCGGCGTAGCTTTTGTCTCGTCAGCTGCATGTTAGGCTGAGTGTGTTTCGGCGGAAAGCATCAATGTTACTAAGGGATGCTTAGCATTGGTCTCGCCAGCAGATGAAGTTAAAAATATATTGGTGGAGGCAGATGATTTCTGTTTGAAGGAATAGAGTAATATTAATTTATGTAATGATCTAAAAGCTATTGGTATTGATACTTCGGAGTAAGGAATTTACGCGTTTCTGGTCACGAATGGAGGTGAAACGAAACTTATTAATGAATGGGTGGATCTAAAGCGTTTGTCAGAGTGTGAATGTGCGAATGTATGTAAAGTAAGATCGGGGGTTAATCTGGATGAAACGTGTGTATAAATAGCAGTGTGTGCTGGTTTTTGTCCGATCACAGTGGAATGTAGCAAGTCTGGAAGCCCCAAAATTGTACGACAAGGTAGTAGCAACTTGTGTAATGTAGCGGCGGAGGATAAAGTTGTGTACGATTCACGTAAAGTTAATTTGTCGACGGGAGAAAGCAAGGTTTCTGATGTGAATTTATTTAGTGATTTAAATGGTGTATCAGCAGATAAGGTTGCTGAGATGAATATTTGTGGTGATGATGGCTTAGGCATCGATGTATTATTTCAGGTAGATAAAGTGTTTAACAGTGAATTGATGTGTTATTTGGTTGAAGATGCAAGTGTCGATATTTTGGAGGGAAAAACAGTGAAGTTGTGCATGCTGTGGGTAGTGAATCGGCGAAATATGTGGAAGAAGTAACAGAAAATTTAGAGAGGGCTGAAGTAAATAGTGTGGATAGGGACAGTTTGTGTGATGAAATTTCACAAATTTGTATAAGAAGGAGGAGTGTGATTATAGTGAGACTGATTGGCATTGGTATGGTAGAACGCTACAGTCATTGCTACCGCATATGTGGAAAAAAGAGAAGCTTCAAATTGCTAAGGGTATATAGAGAAAGGGCAGAAGTGAAAAGCTGTTCTAATCTGTAATTAGTGGTAGTAATTTTGGAGGGATAATTTATATGTTTATTTGGGGATTCATTAGTAATTTGTTAGTTTATTGTGGCACTGTACGTGTGCAAAAGGGGAAAGTTTAGGCACTGACGGTGCGAGGAGGTAAGTAAAATACGTTTTGATTTATTCTTTGTATAAGAGTGTGGCAAAGAATTAGGGGTCAGTTCGAAGGGCACAAAAATTGTAATTGTATGTGCATGCATTTTTTGGTGCGTGGAGGTAGGAAGGTTTAATTAAAGTAAATTAAATAGAACTTGTAGGTATTTGAGCTTACCGTGATTCAGTCGTTTGCCTTGTGACTTGGTTCCTAAAGTATTGTTTCCCGCTGGAGGGAATCTTTAGCGAGGATCCTGGTTGGGTCTGGGAAATGGTTTGTTGACGGGTTTCTACTTTTGGTTTTCGTTTTAGACAAATTTGTCACGATAAATGATGGAGAATGGAATTCAGAGGCAGACACGATTTCTGTGAGGCACTTTCTCAAAAGCCTGATGTGAGTTGATCAATACTTCATGTGAAAATCTTTGTGAGCGTGTGTAGTGCGACGAAAAAAAAAATTGTGCAAGAAGGCGCCTTAGCGCTGAGTGAGTGCCACAAGAAGTGCTTACAAAATCGCACATAAGTGAAAGCGCATTTAAAAATTTTATTTCTTGTCCATAAAAATTGTTTATGCATTACTGAAATGCAGGCATTTGTTCAAGATACCGTTTGGTTCATACAGTGTGTTAGTTTATTTCGAAATTCATGCTTGTTTATGCATAACTGAAATGCAGGGATTTAATTAACATGCCGTTTCATTGATAATTTGAGTTAGTTTAAGTTATTTCGAAATTCATGCTGCTCGCACACCACTACAAAAATTTTGCAAACACTGTTGGCCTGGTGTTTTTATCAATTAATTATGTTCTTTGTAATTTGTTTTATAAGTACTTGTATGAACTAAAACTGAAAAGTGCTACTTCTGAACATTCTGGCAAGTCATATGTCAATAAGCGGAAGTGTGTGAGGTAATGGGCGAGTTGTGGCGCCTTGAAAATATTCTAAGTTCGGGGTTGGCGTGGCCGCGCTGGTGCTTCTAGGCGGGCCGCAGCTCGTTGGCGACCGCGTGTCTGGGAATTCATTGGAGATGCTGTGTCAGTGAAAGAGACTTGTATGCCGAGAGTGCCAAAGGTGGCGGACTTTTTGAAACCATCATGGTAAACATTTCACAGTTTGTATAGAAATTAATAGTAGGCAGATGAATCATGATACTTCAAAAAGAAACATGTACATTACCACTATTTGCACGAGGATTCTGATGGAGTACTGAGGTTTTCAATATCTTTATTAGTTTAAAGTTTAGTATCTGACGATAAATTATACAAGTAACACCCAGAAACGAATTTCCAAAATCTAAACGGTTCATCCTATTTTGTCGATCGATGTGTCTTCAGAACGCTATTAGTGTAAACCTAAAATGGTATAAATTACAGGTATGTAACTTGAATAGTATATGAGTTATTGGAGGTCAAAGTGACCAATTACTATTAATCGCGTCACGCCATAAGTACTCCACAGTTACACGGAAAAACGGTAGCAGCATGCTTATAAATATATTTATTCATCTATGTCTTTGTTTATATCCGATATATACTATTCATATCATTTATTGGTTAAACATTTACTTTGCTTTAGAAAGCACAGAGACATTAGTGTACAGGCCTACCTTTTTTCCTATTCCTTTGATACATGTTTATTTAATTTGTTTATGTATTTAATAATGTGTGTTGAGCGTGTTTATGGTCCAGCCGTAGGAATATTTATTCAATTTCGAGTTATTTAAATGTAAATCCAGTATTTCGAATGTGTTTCATTATGTTTGTGAATGTGTGTTGGCTTGAAGACATGACGGGAGCGCTCTAGCCAATCACAGTGATTGTTCCAAAAAGGACACGTGGAGAGACTGTATGCAAGTGGGGGAGGAGGATCGTTTCGAGAGAGGAACGGTGCAGCGCGAGGGACAGTCGCTCAGTACAGGACAGGACACAGAGAGTTCTGTACAGTAAGGGAGACGACACGGGAGATTCCTGGACAGTGCGGCGCGACGGACGCACAGTCACGGGAAAGACTTGGAGAGTGGAGCAGTTTGCGTGTGGTAGCAGGAGATAGAAACATTTCGAAGTGCTGACTTGTGCACTTGTGACACTTCCGAGGCTTCTGCAAAATGGTTCAAATGGCTCGGAGCACTATGGGACTTAACTTGAGGTCATCAGTCCCCTAGAACTTAGAACTACTTAAACCTAACTAACCTAAGGACATCACACACATCCATGCCCGTGGCAGGTTTCGAACCTGCGACCGTAGCGGTCGCGCGGTTCCAGATTGTAGCGCCTAGAACCGCTCGGCCACCTCGGCCGGCGTGGCTTCTGCAGTGAAGACGTAGTATGCGTTTAGAAGTGAAAATCTAGCGAGCTATGTTGTTGTTCATAACTCATTACGTGAAATGGGAATCTATTGTTTCCCTTTTATGCAACTTATATTTGTTTAATTGCTGGACCATCGACACCAATAAGTGTTTTACAGGAATAAAGGGCATTCTTAAAGATATTTCTCCTATCGTACTCATCATTTAAAGTGGTTAAAATAGTACCTGCAGAATTTATTTAATTGCAATATTTATAAATTTCTATATAACATTCAAAATTCGAAATTGGCGAGTGATATGAACCTTCTACCATTCGATTCATGTGTGTATTCATATTGTATACTGTAGACTCAGCAGTATTTGGCTTGTAATGCAGCAACTACATATCCTAGCCCCTAGACAACGAAAACAGCCAAAACTTTTAATATTTCAACTCTGAGTCTGAGGATACGTAGTTTAGGGCCACCACATCACCACACCATAATCATCATTTTATTGTTGAATGCCCGTAATGTCATCGACATATAACTCATGCTTTTAAATCATCGGGTAATATACTGTCCAATCCTCTGATGAATGCTAAAGAAGATACGTTTAGCCCGAACGGAAGACGGCGGAACTGGTAACCACTCCCATAACACAAGAACGCAGTATATTGCCTGCAGGACTGATCGAGGGCTATCTGCCTAAAGCTCTATAGGAGATTGATCGATGATAATATTTTAACACCATGGAAGCGTTGGAGAAGCTTCTCCAGGCTTTCTGGTCTGTCCGTTTCTGGCTTTATTACAGTATTTATTTGATGGGAGTCTAACACTAAACAAACAGAATAATCCTGCTTTGCCACCACCAGTAAGGGCGAATTGTATAAGCTTCGTGTCGTCTCAATAATACGTTGCTTTAGCATCTTTTTTAATTCCTTTTCTAGACTCGCCTTGTAAGCAAGTGGGATAGGGTACGGCTTCACGAGAAACGGTTTGTGCTCACGTACCCTGAACCTGTAGTTGAAGCCCTTTGTTGTGCCTGGTACTTCTACAAACACACTTGCGTGGTTTATGATTATCTGACGCAATGCTTCCCGGTCCGCATCCGCATTTCCAGAACAGGAAATCCTCTCATTCAGAATACTGGCAGAAACACCATTCTGATACTACTCTGTAGATATCGAAACCGACCCATACACCAGATTAGCGTTGAACTCAAGTTTAGGTTGCAATTCGGTACAAGCGGGAAATCTCAGGCAACTCACTTCACTTTCATTCCGGAGCATGTGCTCATCAAAAATTAAACCGACGGGGTTACCTTGAACCTCCACTGTCATAACACCTCCATAAAAGTTGATTATTGCATTATGTGCATACATAAAATCGGCCCCCAGAATGACCGCCACCCACATCAGGGTACAATATAAAAATTAAACTCAAATTCATAACCTTGACATTTGCAGTTAATCAGCACTCGATGTTTGACCTCCACGCTTTTCCCATAATTCGCTCCCCTTACTCTTGTCCCTCACACCGGAAAAACAGGCCAAACTCCACCCTCCTCGCACTGTCTGAATGTGCCCTCATCAATAATTGAATACGGGCTCCCTGTGTCCAAAATGCACTTTAATTGCAACTCTCTTATTGAGATCGTGACAACAGGCATAATAACTGGCACTTCTCTGCCTGGCGCCTCTTCTAGTAAATCTTCCCGTATATCGTCGTTTTCCATGTACGTAATACTCATGTTAGTCCCACTTGCAATTTTGTTCCATTCCACGCTGTTCAGCAGTCAAAGTTATTGCTGCTCATTTTCGGTACAAAGACTGTGTCAGGGGTTCGTAGGCTTAATTTCCACCCCACGGGATCGTCGTGCATTCACATTTCTATCCTCGTTACATTCTCTATGCAACTTGTTTCTGACCTTCTGATCTCGATTTACACCGTTTCCAGGGCTTGTATAGTAATTTGCATGTGCCTTCTCATTTCCAAAATGACGATTCCTATTCAATCCATTGCTCCAGTTATTCCCACGGTTTGGCCACTCATTATTACTATTCCTATTTTGTCGATCCCCATGATCGATTTTGATCGTGTCCTTTCGGTCTTTCTTGCTTGCGTCTTCTGCTGCGCTCCCTACTGGAGTCTTGCGCTTCTGCATCACGGGGTTTGCCCACATAATTAGATCCATACGCCTCTGAGTCATCTTCTAGTTCTTGCAGTATTCCTTTGAAAGCTTCCACATCATCTTTGCACCTTGCAGTAAGGATCATGTGGCGCGTATGTCCCGGCAGTTTCGTTAGACAAATCCATATCAGCTCTGCTGGCCGAAACGGGTCATACAAGTATTGATTTGCCTGCACCATGTGATCGAATAGACAAGCCACTACATCTACATCTACATCTACATCCATACTCCGCAAGCAACCTGACGGTGTGTGGTGGAGGGTACCTTGAATACATTTATCGGTTCTCCCTTCTATTCCAGTCTCGTATTGTTCGTGGAAATAAAGATTGTTGGTATGCCTCTGTGTGGGCTCTAATCTCTCTGATTTTATCCTCATGGTCTCATCGCGAGATATACGTAGGAGGGAGCAATATACTGCTTGACTCCTCGGTGAAGGTATGTTCTCGAAACTTCAACAAAAGCCCGTACCGAGCTACTGAGCGTCTACCTGGAGAGTCTTCCACTGGAGTTTATCTATCATCTCCGTAGCGCTTTCTCGATTACTAAATGATCCTGTAATGAAGCGCGCTGCTCTCCGTTGGATCTTCTATATCTCTTCTATCAACCCTATCTGGTACGGATCCCACACTGGTGAGCGGTATTCAAGCAGTGGGCGAACAAGTGTACTGTAACCTACTTCCTTTGTTTTCGGATTGCGTTCCTTAGGATTCTTCCAATGAATCTCAGTCTGGCATCTGCTTTACCGACGGTCAATTTTATATGATCATTCCATTTTAAATCACTCCTAATGCGTACTCCCAGATAATTTATGGAGTTAACAGCTTCCAGTTGCTGACCTGCTATACTGTAGCTAAATGATAAGGGATCTTTCCTTCTATGTGTTCGCAGCACATTACACTTGTCTACATTGAGATTCAATTGCCATTACCTGCACCATGTGTCGCCGGCCGGGGTGGCCGTTCGGTTCTAGGCGCTACAGTCTGGAACCGAGCGACCACTACGGTCGGAGGTTCGAATCCTGCCTCGGGCATGGATATGTGTGATGTCCTTAGGTTAGTTAGGTTTAATTAGTTCTAAGTTCTAGGCAACTGAAGACCTCAGAAGTTAAGTCGCATAGTGCTCAGAGCCATCTTTTTTGCACCTTGCGTCAATTTTCTGCAGATCGTCCTACATTTCAGTACAATTTTCCATTGTTATAACCTCTCGATATACCACAGCGTCATCCGCAAAAAGCCTCAGTGAACTTCCGATGTTATCCACAAGGTCATTTATGTATGTTGTGAATAGAAACGGTCCTACGACATTCCCCTGCGGCACACCTGAAATCACTCTTACTTCGGAAGACTTCTCTCCATCGAGAATGACATGCTGCGTTATGTTATCTAGGAACTCTTCAATCCAATCACACAACTGGTCTGATAGCCCGTATGCTCTTACTTTGTTCATTAAACGACTGTGGGGAACTGTATCGAACGCCTTGGGGAAGTCAAGAAACACGGCATCTACCTGGGAATCCGTGTCTATGGCCCTGTGAGTCTCGTGGACGAATAGCGCGAGCTGGGTATCACACGATCGTCTTTTTCGAAACCCATGCTGATTCCTATAGAGTAGATTTCTAGTCTCCAGAAAAGTCATTATACTCGAACATAATACGTGTTCCAAAATTCTACAACTGATCGACGTTAGAGATATAGGTCTATAGTTTTGAATATCTGTTCGAAGTCCCTTCTTGAAAACGGGGATGACCTGTTCCCTTTTCCAATCCTTTGGAACGCTACGCTCTTCTAGAGACCTACGGTACACCGCTGCAAGAAGGGGGGCAAGTTCCTTCGCGTACTCTGTGTAAAATCGAACTGGTATCCCATCAGGTCCAGCAGCCTTTCCTCTTTTGAGCGATTTTAATTGTTTCTGTATCCCTCTGTCGTCTGTTTCGATATCTACCATCTTGTCATCCGTCCGACAATCTAGAGAAGGAACTACAGTGCAGTCTTCCTCTGTGAAACAGCTTTGGAAAAAGACATTTAGTATTTCGGCCTTTAGTTTGTCACCCTCTGTTTCAGTACCATTTTGGTCTCAGAGTGTCTGGACATTTTGTTTTGATCCATCTACCGCTTTGACATACGACCCAAATTTCTTACGATTTTCTGCCAAGTCAGTACATATAACTTTACTTTCGAATTCATTGAACGCCTCTCGCATAGACTGCCTCACACTACATTTCGCTTCGCGTAATTTTTGTTTGTCTGCAAGGCTTTGGCTATATTTATGTTTGCTGTGAAGTTCCCTTTGCTTCCGCAGCATTTTTCTAACTCGGTTGTTGTACCACGGTGGCTCTTTTCCATCTCTTCCGACCTTGCTTGGCACATATTCATCTAATGCACATTGTACGATGGTTTTGAACTTTGTCCACTGATCCTCAACACTATCTGTACTTGAGACAAAACTTTCGCATTGAGTCGTCAAGTACTCTGAAATCAGCTTTTTGTCACTTCTGCTAAACAGAAAAATCTTCCTACCTTTTTTAATATTTCTATTTACGGCTGAAATCATTGATGCAGTAACCGCTTTATGACCGCTGATTCTCTGTTCTGCGTTAACTGTTTCAAATACACTCCTGGAAATAGAAAAAAGAACACATTGACACCGGTGTGTCAGACCCACCATACTTGCTCCGGACACTGCGAGAGGGCTGTACAAGCAATGATCACACGCACGGCACAGCGGACACACCAGGACCCGCGGTGTTGGCCGTCGAATGGCGCTAGCTGCGCAGCATTTGTCCACCGCCGCCGTCAGTGTCAGCCAGTTTGCCGTGGCATACGGAGCTCCATCGCAGTCTTTAACACTGGTAGCATGCCGCGACAGCGTGGACGTGAACCGTATGTGCAGTTGACGGACTTTGAGCGAGAGCGTATAGTGGGCATGCGGGAGGCCGGGTGGACGTACCGCCGAATTGCTCAACACGTGGGGCGTGAGGTCTCCACAGTACATCGATGTTGTCGCCAGTGGTCGGCGGAAGGTGCACGTGCCCGTCGACCTGGGACCGGACCGCAACGACGCACGGATGCACGCCAAGACCGTAGGATCCTACGCAGTGCCGTAGGGGACCGCACCGCCACTTCCCAGCAAATTAGGGACACTGTTGCTCCTGGGGTATCGGCGAGGACCATTCGCAACCGTCTCCATGAAGCTGGGCTACGGTCCCGCACACCGTTAGGCTGTCTTCCGCTCACGCCCCAACATCGTGCAGCCCGCCTCCAGTGGTGTCGCGACAGGCGTGAATGGAGGGACGAATGGAGACGTGTCGTCTTCAGCGATGAGAGTCGCTTCTGCCTTGGTGCCAATGATGGTCGTATGCGTGTTTGGCGCCGTGCAGGTGAGCGCCACAATCAGGACTGCATACGACCGAGGCACACAGGGCCAACACCCGGCATCATCTACATCTACATCTACATCTACATTTATACTCCGCAAGCCACCCAACGGTGTGTGGCGGAGGGCACTTTACGTGCCACTGTCATTATCTCCCTTTCCTGTTCCAGTCGCGTATGGTTCGCGGGAAGAACGACTGTCTGAAAGCCTCCGTGCGCTCTCGAATCTCTCTAATTTTACATTCGTGATCTCCTCGGGAGGTATAAGTAGGGGGAAGCAATATATTCGATACCTCATCCAGAAACGCACCCTCTCGAAACCTGGCGAGCAAGCTACACCGCGATGCAGAGCGCCTCTCTTGCAGAGTCTGCCACTTGAGTTTGTTAAACATCTCCGTAACGCTATCACGGTTACCAAATAACCCTGTGACGAAACGCGCCGCTCTTCTTTGGATCTTCTCTATCTCCTCCGTCAACCCGATCTGGCACGGATCCCACACTGATGAGCAATACTCAAGTATAGGTCGAACGAGTGTTTTGTAAGCCACCTCCCTTGCTGATGGACTACATTTTCTAAGGACTCTCCCAATGAATCTCAACCTGGTACCCGCCTTACCAACAATTAATTTTATATGATCATTCCACTTCAAATCGTTCCGCACGCATACTCCCAGATATTTTACAGAAGTAACTGCTACCAGTGTTTGTTCCGCTATCATATAATCATACAATAAAGGATCCTTCTTTCTATGCATTCGCAATACATTACATTTGTCTATGTTAAGGGTCAGTTGCCACTCCCTGCACCAAGTGCCTATCCGCTGCAGATCTTCCTGCATTTCGCTACAATTTTCTAATGCTGCAACTTCTCTGTATACTACAGCATCATCCGCGAAAAGCCGCATGGAACTTCCGACACTATCTACTAGGTCATTTATATATATTGTGAAAAGCAATGGTCCCATAACACTCCCCTGTGGCACGCCAGAGGTTACTTTAACGTCTGTAGATGTCTCTCCATTGAGAACAACATGCTGTGTTCTGTTTGCTAAAAACTCTTCAATCCAGCCACACAGCTGGTCTGATATTCCGTAGGCTCTTACTTTGTTTATCAGGCGACAGTGCGGAACTGTATCGAACGCCTTCCGGAAGTCAAGGAAAATGGCATCTACCTGGGAGCCTGTATCTAATATTTTCTGGGTCTCATGAACAAATAAAGCGAGTTGGGTTTCACACGATCGCTGTTTCCGGAATCCATGTTGATTCCTACATAGTAGATTCTGAGTTTCCAAAAACGACATGATACTCGAGCAAAAGACATGTTCTAAAATTCTACAACAGATCGACGTCAGAGAGATAGGTCTATAGTTTTGCGCATCTGTTCGACGACCCTTCTTGAAGACTGGGACTACCTGTGCTCTTTTCCAATCATTTGGAACCTTCCGTTCCTCTAGAGACTTGCGGTACACGGCTGTTAGAAGGGGGGCAAGTTCTTTCGCGTACTCTGTGTAGAATCGAATTGGTATCCCGTCAGGTCCAGTGGACTTTCCTCTGTTGAGTGATTCCAGTTGCTTTTCTATTCCTTGGACACTTATTTCAATGTCAGCCATTTTTTCGTTGGTGCGAGGATTTAGAGAAGGAACTGCAGTGCGGTCTTCCTCTGTGAAACAGCTTTGGAAAAAGGTGTTTAGTATTTCAGCTTTACGCTTGTCATCCTCTGTTTCAATGCCATCATCATCCCGGAGTGTCTGGACATGATGTTTCGAGCCACTTACTGATTTAACGTAAGACCAGAACTTCCTAGGATTTTCTGTCAAGTCGGTACCTAGTATTTTACTTTCGAATTCACTGAACGCTTCACGCATAGCCCTCCTTACGCTAACTTTGACATCGTTTAGCTTCTGTTTGTCTGAGAGGTTTTGGCTGCGTTTAAACTTGGAGTGAAGCTCTCTTTGCTTTCGCAGTAGTTTCCTAACTTTGTTGTTGTACCACGGTGGGTTTTTCCCGTCCCTCACAGTTTTGCTCGGCACGTACCTGTCTAAAACGCATTTTACGATTGCCTTGAACTTTTTCCATAAACAATCAACATTGTCAGTGTCTGAACAGAAATTTTCGTTTTGATCTGTTAGGTAGTCAGAAATCTGCCTTCTATTACTCTTGCTAAACAGATAAACCTTCCTCCCTTTTTTTATATTCCTATTAACTTCCATATTCAGGGATGCTGCAACGGCCTTATGATCACTGATTCCCTGTTCTGCTCTTACAGAGTCGAAAAGTTCGGGTCTGTTTGTTATCAGTAGGTCCAAGATGTTATCTCCACGAGTCGGTTCTCTGTTTAATTGCTCGAGGTAATTTTCGGATAGTGCACTCAGTATAATGTCACTCGATGCTCTGTCCCTACCACCCGTCCTAAACATCTGAGTGTCCCAGTCTATATTTGGTAAATTGAAATCTCCACCTAAGACCATAACATGCTGAGAAAATTTATGTGAAATGTATTCCAAATTTTCTCTCAGTTGTTCTGCCACTAATGCTGCTGAGTCTGGGGGTCGGTAAAAGGAGCCAATTATTAACCTAGCTCGGTTGTTGAGTGTAACCTCCACCCATAATAATTCACAGGAACTATCCACTTCTACTTCACTACAGGATAAACTACTACTAACAGCGACGAACACTCCACCACCGGTTGCATGCAATCTATCCTTTCTAAACACCGTCTGTGCCTTTGTAAAAATTTCGGCAGAATTTATCTCTGGCTTCAGCCAGCTTTCTGTACCTATAACGATTTCAGCTTCGGTGCTTTCTATCAGCATCATGGTGTGGGGAGCGATCTCCTACACTGGCCGTACACCACTGGTGACCGTCGAGGGGACACTGAATAGTGCACGGTACATCCAAACCGTCATCGAACCCATCGTTCTACCATTCCTAGACCGGCAAGGGAACTTGCTGTTCCAACAGGACAATGCACGTCCGCATGTATCCCGTGCCACCCAACGTGCTCTAGAAGGTGTAAGTCAACTACCCTGGCCAGCAAGATCTCCGGATCTGTCCCCCATTGAGCATGTTTGGGACTGGATGAAGCGTCGTCTCACGTGGTCTGCACGTCCAGCACGAACGCTGGTCCAACTGAGGCGCCAGGTGGAAATGGCATGGCAAGCCGTTCCACAGGACTACATCCAGCATCTCTACGATCGTCTCCATGGGAGAATAGCAGCCTGCATTGCTGTGAAAGGTGGATATACACTGTACTAGTGCCGACATTGTGCATGCTCTGTTGCCTGTGTCTATGTGCCTGTGGTCCTGTCAGTGTGATCATGTGATGTATCTGACCCCAGGAATGTGTCAATAAAGTTTCCCCTTCCTGGGACAATGAATTCACGGTGTTCTTATTTCAATTTCCAGAATTGTAGTTCGGGTCTGTTTGTCACCAGAAGGTCTAATATGTTATCGCCACGAGTCGGTTCACTGTTTAACTGCTCAAGGTAGTTTTCAGATAATGCACTTAAAAAACTTTCGCTGGATTCTTTGTCCCTGCCTCCCGTTATAAACGTTTGAGTCTCCCAGTCTATATCCGGCAAATTAAAATCTCCACCCAGAACTATAACATGTTCGGGAAATCTACTCGAAATATTTTCTAAATTTTCCTTCAGGTTCTCTGCTACCACAGCTGTTGAGCCTGGGGACACGGGGCATCCAATTACCATGTTTGAGCCTGCTTTAACCGTGACCTTCACCCAAATTATTTCACGTTTCGGATCTCCGTCAATTTCCTTCGATACTATTGCACTTCTTATCGCTATAAACTCGCCTCCCCCTTCTCTGCCCAACCTGTCTCTGCGCTATACATTCCAATCTGAGTTTGGAATTTCATTACTGTTTACATTTGGTTTCAGCCAACTTTCTGTCCCTAGTACTGTGTGCCCTTTGTGACCGTTTATTAATCAGAGCAGTTCTCTCTATAGACGCTCCTGCAGTTTACTATCACCATATTAATATTGTTACTCCCTGTTGCGTTTTGCCTACTACTACCTTGTCGCGTCTCAGGAGGCATCTTGTCGGGCCTAGGGAGGGAGTTCTCTAACCTAAAAAACCCACATGTGCACTCCACACGTACTCCGCTACCCTTGTAACCGCTTCCTGCACGTAGTGCACGCCTTACCTATTCAGGGGGGCCCTACATTTCTCCACCCGATAGCGGAGGTCGATAAATTTGCACCCCAGATCTCCGCAGAATCGTCTGAGCCTGTGGTTTAGGCCTTCTACTCGGCTCCAAACCAGAGGACCGCGATCGGTTCTGGGAACGATACTACAAATAGGTAGTTCAGATTCTACCCCGCGAGCGAGGCTTTCCGACTTCACCAACTCCGCCAACCGCGTGTACGAACTGAGGATGACCTCTGAATCCAGACGGCAGGAGCCATTGGTGCCGACATCAGCAACAATATGCAGTCGAGTGCACCCAGTGCTCTCTATCGCCGCCGGCAGGGCCTCCTCCACATCTCGGATGAGACCCCCCGGCAAGCAGACAGAGTGAACACTGGCCTTCTTCCCCTACTTTTCCGCTATTTCCCTAAGGGGCTCCATCACCCGCCTAACGTTGGAGCTCCCAATAACTAATAAACCCCTCCCCCCGTGTGCCTGCTCGGACCTTGCTGAAGGAGCGGCCACATGTCCACTCACAGGCAGAGCGGGCGATGCCACACGGCCAGCCTCCACATTGACCGTCGTTCTCGTGCGCCGCGAACGCCTCTGAACCCGCCACTCCCCTTGGGGAGAAGGTGGCCCACCCGCGCCCGGTACCCGCGAAGATGTCTCGGCAGCAGGGACATTGGGTGAAGCATGTAACACCTGGGGTGTACCATTCGACGCACCAGACTCCCCACTGCCGCTGCACTCCAAGGCAGCAGCCTGAAGACGGCTGACCACGTCCATCAACACGTTCAGCTGTTCGCAATCAGTGGCCAGCTCCTCCTGCATCTGTACACAGCATTCACACATCCTATTCGTCCTAAGAAATCAATTTACTGTAGAGAGTTGATCAACTTTTAACTAGACTGCTAATTCACTAAAGGCGGCTCATAGCTGACTAAACTGTGGGTACTAGACACTTCTTGTTGAAAATAATGAAAATAGCAATACCTGTCTCTGGACGGTATTGAAAACAAACACTAGCACTACTGGCACTACTGCTGACTGTATTCAAAACAAACACGAAATCTATGGGACACTATTACTAGCACTCGAAAATTTAAAGCTTCCTAAAAGCAAAAACACACGGAAGATGTAAGAAAAATACTGTTAATATATAAATTAACGTAGCTCGCTGCACAGCAGATGTGACGAAGACGTCAGTTACGACGACACTGACACTACTGGCACTATGGCTGACTAAAGGGACTCTCTCTGACTGTATTCAAAACAAACTCTGGCGAAACCTGAGTTTCTCAGGGAGGGTATCAAAAATATCTTATGCTTTACCCTGTCCTGTGTAGCTCCCGACCAGTAGGCCAAAAGAAAAGTTTGTTTAAACTCACGCACCGTGCCACAACTGCGCGCTACAGTTCTCATTCGCGCGGCGGGTTCGCCCACTAGGGAATTATACATGAACTCCCTTTTATGAGTGCTGGGCCACGTTGGATGCAGCGCAAACTCAAACCACTCTATCCAAGCAACAGGATGGATTCCATCACTTGCGTCTTTAAATACGTCGAACTTTCTCAGCGAATGAATGTGCCATAAATCGACTTCCTGCCTTTCTTTTCGCGGAGGTCGTTCGCATGAATTCCTTGTTGCCTCCATGAACTTCCGGTGGCTTCGTTATTGCTAGATTCCCTTCCGTCTTCATGCCCAGAGTCTCTCTCAGCACTTCCATGTGCTTTATTTCGTCCGCCCACCCCTCGACCATGTTCTATACGTGTTTAGAGGTATCCCACACGTTCAATCAAATCACGGGTTACCCCCACCTGCTGTCGATTGATTAGGAATTGTCCGTGCTGAAACTTCAGCAAATACCGCACCTGTTCGGTATTCTCTCTAATACCTGCCCCCGAACTGTTGCCTGCCATTTCGATGAGCTTCACAAGCTCATTTCTCAGCTCTTGGGTTTCCGAAGCATTTTCTTGTTTGTTTCTATCTAGCTGTTGTTGGAGAGCACTAATCGCGTCGCTGTTCGGGTCCACTTGGATCTTACAAGGGAACCCCTCCCATCGCACCCCCCTCAGATTTAGTTATAATTTGGCACAGTGGATAGGCCTTGAAAAACTGAACACAGATCAATCGAGAAAACAGGAAGAAGTTGTGTGGAACTATGAAAAAATAAGCAAAATATACAAAGTGAGTAGTCCGTGGGCAACATAGGCAACATCAAGGGTGCTCTGGGTACAGGAGCGCCGTGTTCCCGCGGTTAGCGTGAGCTGCTGCGGAGCAAGAGGTCCTTGGTTCAAGTCTTCCCTCCGGTAAGAAATTCAAATTTTTATTTTCAGACAATTATCAGTGTTCAGGCACTCACACATAATCAATTTCTCTCTCCAAAATTCCAGGACATGTTCAGATTTGCTTGGACATATGCAGGATTTGACGGTCTACACACGGAAAAATTTGAAAACGTTAAAAACATATGTTTTGACAGAGCACAGAGAAAACTGTGCGACTGTGAAACTGTTGCATTCCTTTGTTGCAGTTTATGTGACACACACTTATGTTTCCATCACTTTTTTGGGAGTGATTATCACATCCACAAGAAAACCTAAATCGGGCAAGGTAGAAGAATCTTTTTACCCATTCGCCAAGTGTGCAAGTTAGGTGGGTCTACAACATATTCCTGTCATGTGACGCACATGCCGTCACAAGTGTCGTATAGAATATATCAGACGTGTTTTCCTGGATCAAATGTTTTCGGTTGCCATTCGAGAGGCACGTCCTTTCGTCTACTAATCGCACGGTTTTGCGGTGCGGTCGCAAAACACAGACACTTAACTTATTACAGTGAACAGAGACGTCAATGAACGAACGAACAGATCATAACTTGCAAAAATAAAGTCAGTGAACTTTTTGCTTGAGGGTAGACTTGAACCAAGGACCTCTAGCTCCACAACTGCTCACGCTATTCACGGGACCACGGCGCTTCTGTGCCTACATTACCCTTGATGGTGCTTATGTTGCCCACGGACCACTCACTTTGTATATTTCGCTTACTTTTTCATAGTTCCACACAACTTCTTCCTGTTTTCTCGATTGATCTGTGTCCAGTTTTTCAAGGCCTATCCACTGTGCCAAATTATAACTAAATCTGAGGGGGGTGCGATGGGGAGGTTCCCTTGTTAGTAGCCTCCGGACAATGCGCGCTGACTACCTGCACCTCTCACAATAGCTGTGCACGCTCCCGTTCGGACTGAGTTTCCAAAGCCTGGAATTTCTCAATAATTATGAATGCCTTATTAAGTCTTGACTGTTCGTTTTCAATGTGGCCGAGACGTTGCCTCACAACACTAATAGCTTTCCCTTTTTCTATAGCTATTTCGTTTCGTAATGTGGTTTGAAATTCTTTCATATTGCTTACTACGTTATTCTCTAGTGTATCGAATCGCTTTTCTATCGCCCCCAATCGCTTTTCAGTTTCCTTCGTAGATTTATGTACCTCGTCGATTCTACTTAATTGCCCTATCAATACTTTGCAAGAGCGCGCTCATGTCTATCAGCGCACTGTTAAGTTGGCTATTGGTGGGTTCATTACTCTTGTCTCGCGTACTTGATTTATTTCGTTCCGTATCAAATTCCTCCAAGTCCTGTAATTTATAACAATCAAGATCAGCACGATTTTATACTTCTTCAGTTTGCTCAACTGATTTCAACATCACTTTTTCTATGTGTTCTAAAGGTTCATTATTTACATTCAGCCCTACACTATTGTCGTCCTGTTATTTTTTGTACGGCTGCCTGCATCCATAATTTTAAAATCCAAAAATCCACACAATAAAAAAAATAATTTACGCGTCCACTAAACACGACAACATACGTTACTTTACTGTGCGCTAACACAATTTGAAATGCAGCCTGTACTCAATTGTGTCACACGCAAAAAACCAATAACATTGGAAAAATTTGCGTATAGTTAACACTCTGCTAAATCTAACTTGTATATCAGAATGTAGCAGGTCTAGCGCACCCTAGGCCAGGGTCGCCAACTATAAACGGATCGTAGCCAAGGCTCGACATACGTTACGTACCAAGAATAACGGAGATGTAATGCTTGAGGGCAATTTCTGGTTAAGCCACATCACAAGGACAATTACAAATTTAAAAATGATAAGGCCGCCACCAGCCCAGACCTTGCGAACAATTAAGAAAAGATCGAACTGGAAATTATCATCTTAGTTAAATTAAGAATTTGATTATAAGCATGCCAATTTTCCAAGGAAACTAACAAGATGAACGGCATAGTATGTCGTACATCAATTAGCTTGTTTAATTAAAGGTGAATTCCTCAATTTTAAGACAGTACACCCGTTCATTTTGATTTTTTCTCCCATTTTTGTTTAGCACAAGCAAGCACATTAACTTAAAAAAAAACAAGGAATAGAATAATAATTAGAAAAGTTGCAAGGAGAAAGATAAAGGATGCAGAAT
Source organism: Schistocerca cancellata (assembly GCF_023864275.1). NCBI lineage: Eukaryota > Metazoa > Arthropoda > Insecta > Orthoptera > Acrididae > Schistocerca > Schistocerca cancellata. The sequence goes on along the minus strand of NC_064629.1, from coordinate 855,463,929 downwards.
TTATCTTTTACGTAGCACATTTATTTCATGATTGAATTTGATGCACATCCTATGAATACACATGACTGGTGCCTGAATAATTGGTTCAAGCACAAATGTAAGAAATTTTAATGGTGCAATACCAGAACGATTTTGCCACCACAAAATAAAATTAACTCGGCAAGACAGAACCCTCCCGTCCCCCAGCCGTTTCAGCTTACACGTGGTTCGTTCAGAAACAAGCCGTTGCAAACATTTAGTCTAGGTGCATGAAAAACTGATATTTTACTGAAATTATAACACACTACACAACTAAACTGGTAATATGAAAACCTACTGCAGTGCAGTAGTAGACCAGAAGGATCATCGGTTACCAAACACGAGGTACAAGACGAACACAAAGAGACAATAGCATCTTCCACGAAAACACAGAAAATAAAAACAATAAAAATCACACTCGCTCTGAAACACTGTTATTCTCACGTTCACCCGAAGTTATAATGACTAGCTTTTACTAAACATATTCACTGGTAGAAATTCCACACCATGAAGTCCGAAAGGAACAAAGCAACTTTCGCACTTTCAATTTCGACCACCATCATCACCGGTTTTTCTTAACAAAGTAATTATGCCACATTCCAAAAATACATAACTACCCACGCTTCAGTTAAGCTGAAGTACTTAAATATTCCATGAGTTTAACATAGGGAAGTTCTGATTCGACCTACTTCCTATTAGCAGAAACCTTCTCTAGGAGCTACCAAGTGTACTCACCAAACGCTAGCAGCATAGTTTCCTTTCTCCACCGACCTTCGCCTAACTACCGGTGCAACGGATGCTACCAGTGGGTAGGCTTCCACTACCAACCTGACAGACAGACCAACCTCAGACTAAAAGGGGTAAATCTCTCTGTCCAGGAACTGAAATCCTAAGTTGGCCATCCTGTGCTACCCTCCAAACTAGAAGCAAACATCACCTACTCCTAGCAGACGGCAATCAACTCAGCGTCCCCCACAAAAGAAACCCGAAAACACACTTAAAAACATTCAGTCACTTTCACGCAGACATAACGTAGGGGGAAGGGGAAACGTAATAAATACAGGTCATGATTTCCTATAGAACATTAAGAAACCAAACTTAATATCATTTAATAAACTTTAGTTTGATTGCTCAGTCTTTCTAGGGGAGTTAATAAATTAAACCGCAATCAGGCGGTGGACTGATTAGGATGCACAGAATCCAGTGAGATAAGAGCCTTATGAAACGTCTCGACAGAGACGGTTCATTACACCGCACCCCCAAAAAGGCTGTGGAGGGAACGTTATTACCATGCTATGACGTTACCCAACATTCCTTTGAAGTTGAAAATTTCACAGAAAAAACCTATTAACTCAGGCTACCAGTAATTGGAAAACTCAAGGATAAATACAAGGGTATACTAAAACCATTATAGTATGAGTTGACGTGTGGTGATAATTTAAAGTATTTAATGTCCTCATTCGGTCGGCAATGGAAAAACAGTTATATAGAAAGTCCCACAACAGAAACAATGTGTTGGTATGATCCAAAATAGTTTACACAATAAAACAGTTTATCATATTTAATTACTGAAATTTAAAACTTCTAATGAAAGTTAATTGTGGTATTAATTTACTGAATTAAAAATGAACCTCATTTGGTTAGTGAAAGGAACATTGATTTGTTTTCTAAGTACCACAACAGAATGATAATGCACAACATCATAAGGATATATGACAAACAGACATAATGTTAAATAGTATACAGAAAATCATAGTAATAAACGTACACAATACATAGACATAATGTTACACAGCATACGAAAATCACAGTAATAAACATAGTAGAGTCAGGAAAGCAACGTTCTAACATGTCACAAAAAATAAGGGTTAGTTTGATTGCTCAGTCTTTCTGGGGGAGTTTATAAATTAAACCGGAATCAGGCGGAGGACAGAACAGGATGCACAGAATCCAGTGCGACAAGCGTCTTATGAAACGACTCCACAGAGACGTTTCACTGTTTACATATATCTGTATTTGAATAAACAGTTAAAAGAAACTGCTGGGATATATAGAAGAAGAAATATCTCCTTATTAACAAAAAGAAATAATAAAATAGTTCTAGACACCACTGAGAAGAAAGAAGTATGGGAAGACTACATTAAGAAACTCTTTTCAGATGATAGACGAAATGTTGAGATTTCTAGGAATAACAATTTAACAGGACCTCCAATCATGAAAGAAGAAATCGAGAAAGCCATTAAAAATTCAAAAACCAATAAAGCCACAGGGCCTGATGAAATTCAAATGGAATTTATTTAACTCCTTGATGAAGAAGGTATCAAAGTCTTACACAAACTGTTTAACATTTACGACACTGGTCATCACCCTGCCCAATGGCTATTATCATTCCCTTATCAAAGAAGAGGGATGCGAGAAGGTTTGAAGATCACAGAATCATTAGTCTTATGAGCCATTCTTTGAAAATATTTCTGAAAGTCATCCATCAAAGGCTACACGAGAAATATCAGAAATTCATTAGCGAGACACAGTTTGGATTTAGGAAAGGTTTAGGTACAAGAGAAGCAATAGTCGCACTACAAGTTCTAGTACAAAACTGTTATCATCAGGGTAAAATTGTAGGCCTCTGTCTTATTGACTACGAAAAAGCATTCGATAAAGTACAACATCATAAACTAATGGAAATTCTAAAAAGAATTGATATAGATGAGAAAGATATCCGCTGTATGGAGAAATTATATTGGAATCAGACTGCGCAGGTTAAATTTGATAATTATGTCACAGATTTGGTCAATATATGTAGATGAGTCCGACAAGGATGCATACTGTCACCCCAGTTATTTAACTTATACTCTGAGAGTAATTTTTACGAGGCGCTTGATGATGTAGAAAGATGCATAAAGGTTAACGGAGTCTATATCATTAACATTCACTATGCTGATGATACGGTATTGATAGCTAATAATTTAGATGACCTTCAACAACTCGTCACCATAGTAGGAGATTACAGAAGTACTCTAGATCTGAATATTAATATCAAAAAGACTAATTTTATGATTGTCACACGAGAGTCCGACTCGTTTAAAGATGCAAATCTACGATTTCATGGGTCTGTAATACAAAGAGTCAACAAGTTTAAATACCTCGGAACCTGGCTTTGCGAAGACTGGCGAACAGACTTGGAAATAAAATGTCGCGTAGAGAACGCCCGAAACGCTTTCATAAAATTTAAGAATATTCTTACAGACACAGACGTAGATCTAAACCTTAGAGTCCGATTTGTAAAATGCTACATCTGGTCCGTGCTTCTATATGGTTCTGAAGGATGGACACTAAATATGACAACAAAGAAGAAGTTAGAGTCCTTTGAAATGTGGATTTATTGCAGAATGCTTAAAATACCGTGGACTGCAAGAATAACCAACACCGAAGTATTGGAACGGAAGAACAAGCAGCGAGAAATGTTGACAATGCTTAAAAGAAAAAAAAAAAAACTGTGTACCTAGGACATATAGTACGGAACACCAAATATATGCTTCTGCAGTCCTGCTTGGACAGTATAAAGCAGTGGAGAGGACTACGGAATGTAGACCAGCTATTACATACTGCGGTTCACAAAAGAAAGATGCAACATGTCGCCAACATCCATTAATGGGTAAGCAGTAGCAGAAGAAGAAGTATTTCAGTACGCATGAATATACCAGCTTCTTTGGCACGTCAGTGAAAAGACGAAGCCACCATGGAGTCGGTGCATTGTACTTAAGCTTTACAAAACGTGACCACCACCCATATTTTACATCGTCAAGCAGTGAAACGATACCTGAAGCAAAAAAAAAGTTTCCTGTACCTAAAACGTGAATCGCCCTGTTACGTGTCACCCCAGCAAACACACAGGAGAATCGTCGACGTAAGGATCACCTCGCCTTCCAAAAATGCCAGCTGAATTATGGTGTGTAGATGGTCTTCCAGATGGGTAAGAAAAATGTAGCCCCGCGGGGTAGCTGCGCGGTCTTGGGCACCTTGTCACGGTCCTTGCGATATGCTCCCCCCCGTCAGAAGTTCGAGTCCTCCCTCGGGCATGGGTGTGTGTGTTGTCCATAGCGTAAGTTAGTTTAAGTTCTATTAAGTAATGTGTAGGCTTAGGGACCGATGATCTCAGCAGTTTGGTCCCATAAGACCTTACCACAATTTCCAAATTTTTCCAAAAATGTCATTTGATGTTTTCCAGTGTGCTGTTAGGGTGTAGAATTCACATGTGTGAACTTAGCTACCAGTAGCGCGAAAAACTGGAGCACTGTGCCGCCTACGAATACCTTAACATGTGGTGTGGGAGGTCAATATTGTCCTGTGCTTTCGGAACACTGACATAACGCGCATCCTGCATCCATACACGTCAGCGCCATATCTCAACAGACGGATAACACGTGTCTTTCCGCAGTGCGCCCTTGTTCCAGTTTAGCGATATTCAATTCACAGTGAACTATAAGTATCCAGACATTTGTTTGAGGACTAAATTTATTGCTGGAATCGGATATTCGATATGCTGCCTTTTGAAACATAATGCACTCACGGAATACTTGAGGACGTTGCACTGATGTTGTTCACGCTTATGTAACCAGCTGTCTTGGTTAGCATATCGCAAGGTATGCTACACACGGATAGTAGTCACTAAACAGTGGATGTCTTTTAACTGTATGTCCATGTACACAGAAAACTGATACCGGTCAGTCATTCAAATCAAAGTACGAGGCATCACAGACCTGTGCACAGAGATACCGTATGCATACTGTTAATTCAACAACATAACGTGAAGTGTAGATTAGTAGTTCGTAGTATTCTATTGTGATGGCGCAGCACACCTAAAAACATCACAATCCACATAAAATACGAAGAATTTGAGACATGAGGGCAGAATTTGATAATTTTTCAGTCTGATAATTGGCCGGGCATGTGTATACGTAAACCTCGGACTGGTTTACGATATCGAGAGTAAAATGGTCTTCCATCATACTTTCTCGTCATGATTATACCCCACATCTATCAATCGAACCTGTTAAGTGACCGAGGCTGACGAACAAATCCCATTTAAAGTAATACACCACGAAAATCGGAAACGTGTTATGCAGGTGATAAGTAACTATAGATCGTGTCAAACATGACGGGTAATCGTATGTATTTTACGACCGTTTATTGACATTATCATAGTGTGCTGGAACTGCAGAACATTTATGCGTGTAACGTTATCTGTTGTAGTGTTAAAGAACTAAGCTAACACATCTAAAAGTGACATCATGGTCATGTGACCAGCTTATAAGCTCTTACTAGCTAATGTCTTAAGTTTTCTCAACACATTGACTTCTTTAGGTACGTATATCTTTACGAGTAAAACAATCACGACTCTCCTTTGTTAGTAGAGATGTACAGCTACTCTCTGCATGCCCCCAGTTACTGTCATGACTTACTAGATTTTTCCCTGTTTCTTAGCGCTGGCGCCGGCCGCTGCGGCCGAGCCAATCTAGGCGCTTCAGTCCGGAACCGTGCGCCTGCTACGGTCTCAGGTTCGAATCCTGCCTCGGGCATCGATGTGTGTGATGTCCTTAGGTTAGTTAGGTTTTAGCAGTTTCTAAGTCTAAGGGATGATGACCTCAGATGTTAAGTCCCATAGTGCTTAGAGCCATTTGAACCATTTTCTTAGCGCGAGCAAAGAAAACCACTAGGATGTTGATTCTTGTGTCAGCCATAACCGCAAATAATAAACAACTTTTCCAGTATCACTGTCGCACTTGGTCTTGACTCTATAGGAAGCATCTCACCGAGTGGAATCTATTTCCACGTAGACAAAGTTCTACACGGAAATCCTGCAACAAATAGCCAGTCGTCAGCAAGTTCCAAACATTAACAAACTTTCCGTTACAAACTGACAGTGTTATGCAGCATATAAATCCCATACTGAAATTGAGATGTAATTTTCTTGTGAGAAATAGATAGTCATCCAGCAGAACAAAACAGAATCCAACGAGAGATAGTGTGCAATACAACTGCCTGTAATGATGTCTTGACGTTTTGTCTAATCGATTGACAGATTCAAATAATTAAAACCATAGGGACACGGAACATAGGTTTAAAGCCAATCATCGGCCCTGATAACCCTGAATGTATGTACTTTTACACAAGTCAACCTCCAACTCTCATGTATTTAAATCTCCACAAGGTATTGCCTTAGGCCCCATATCAGTGTGTCAAAGCTTTGTATATGTGTTGGACAAACACAGGAAGGCGTTTTGATATAGAATTTTTAGTTAATGCAGTTTTGCTGATGACGATTATTCCAAATGGTGGCAAAAATCTCTAGGTGCAGAGCAAGATTATAAAGTTCTGGCCGCATGTTCTACAAATCATGTGTTCAAAATGTAGTACTTGCGATCTAATTACGCTACATTGAAAAGACAGAAGTCACACGATAGCGATATGCACACACACAGATAGCGGTAATATAGAGTGCACAAAGCATAAAATGGCAGTGCACCGGTGGAGCTTTCATTTGTACTCATATGTTCATGTGAAAAGGTGTTCGAGATAATCACGGCCGCACTACGAGAATTAACGGACTTTGAACACAAAATGGTAGCTGGAGCTAGACACATGGGAAATTCCATTTCGGAAATCGTTAGCGAATGAAATATTCCGAGATCCTCAGAGTCAATAGTGTGGCGAGAATACCACATTTCAGGCATAATCTCTCAGCATAGACAACACAGTAACCTACGGCCTTCACTTAACGACTGAGAGCAGCAGCGCTTGCGCAGAGTTGTCAGTGGTAACAGAGAAGCAACACTGCCTGAAATAACAGCAGAAATCAGTGTGGGGCGTACGACAAACGTATCTGTTAGGACAGTGCGGCTAAATTTGGCGTTTATGGGATATAGCGACTGCCTTTGCTAGCAGCACGAAATCGCCTGCAGCGCCTCCTCTGGGATAGTGACGATATCGGTTGTGCCGTAGAGAACTGGAAATTTTCAGCCTATTCAGATGGGTTCCGATTTCAGTTGGTAAGAGCTGATAGCACGGATCGAGTGTGAACCAGATCCCACGAAGCCATGGATCCAAGTTCTCAACAAGGCACTGTGCAAGCTGGTGGTGTCTCCGTAATGGTGTGGGTTATGTTTGCATAGACTAGACCAGGTCTTCTGGCCCATCTGAACCGACGCTTGACTGGAAATACACTACTGGCCATTAAAATTGCTACACCACGAATATGACGTGCTACAGACGCGAAATTTAATCGACAGGACGAAGATGCTGTGATATGCAAATGATTAGCTTTTCAGAGCATTCACACAACGTGCTGACATGAGGAAAGTTTCCAACCGATTTCTCATACACAAACAGCAGTTGACCAGCGTTGCCTGGTGAAACGTTGTTGTGATGCCTCGTGTAAGGACGAGAAATGCTACTCGCGTTGGTCGAGATCCAATGACTGTTAGCAGAACATGGAATCGGTGGGTTCAGGAGGGTAATACGGAACGCCGTGCTGGATCCCAACGGCCTCGTGTCACTAGCAGTCGAGATGACAGACATATTATCCGCATGGCTGTAACGGATCGTGCATCCACGTCTCGATCCCTGAGTCAACAGATGGGGACGTTTGCAAGACAACAACCATCTGCACGAAAAGTTCGACGACGTTTGCAGCAGCATAGACTATCAGCTCGGAGACCATGGCTGCGGTTACCCTTAACACTGCATCACAGACAGGAGCGCCTGAGATGGTGTACTCAACGACGAACCTGGCTGCACGAATGGCAAAACGTCATTTTTTCGGATGAATCCAGGTTCTGTTAACAGCGTCATGATGGTCGCATCCGTGGTCCGCGACATTGCGGCGAACGCACATTGGAAGCGTGTATTTGTCATCGCCATACTGGCGTATCACCCAGCGTGATGGTATGTGGTGCCATTGGTTACAAGTCTCAGTCACCACTTGTTCGCATTGACGGCACTTTGAACAGTGGACGTTACATTTCAGATGTGTTACGACCCGTGGCTCTACCCTTCATTCGATCCTTGCGAAACCCTACATTTCAGCAAGATAATGCACGACCGTATGTTGCAGGTCCTGTACGGGCCTTTCTGGATACAGAAAATGTTCGACTGATGCCCTGGCCAGCACATTCTCCAGATCTCTCACCAATTGAAAACGTCCTGTCAATGGTGGCCGAGCAACTGGCTCGTTACAATACGCCAGTCACTACTCTTGATGAACTGTGGTATCGTGTTGAAGCTGCATGGGCTGCTGTACCTGTACATGCCATCCAAGCTCTGTTTGACTCAATGCCCAGGCGTATCAAGGCCGATATTACTGCCAGAGGTGGTTTTTCTGGGTACTGATTTCTTGAGATCTATATACCCAAACAGCGTGAAAATGTAATCACATGTCAGTTCTAGTATAATATGTTTGTCCAATGAATACCCGTTTATCCACCGCATTTCTTCTTGGTGTAGCAATTTTAATAGCCAGTAGTGTAGTTATTTTCGTCTACTTGGAGACCATATGCAGCCAATCACGGACATCATGTTTCCAAACAGCGATGAATTTTTAATGGATAACAGTGCGCCATGTCACCAGTCCAGAATTGTTCGTAATTGAATTGAAGAATTTTCTGGACAATTCTAGAGCCCAACATGGATCTCACTGAACATTTATTGGATATAATTGAGAGATGACTTCGTTCACAAACTCCTGCACTGACAACACTTTCGCAATTATGGACGGCTATAGAGACAGTATGGCTCAGTATTTCTGCAGGAGACTTCCAAGGACTTGTTGAGTCCACGACTCATCGAGCTGTTGCACTACGCCAGACCAGTGGAGGTCCGACACGATACTATGAGATACCCCACGACTTTTGTCTCTTCACTGTATTTTCTGTATGTCTGCTGTGGAGTTGATATATCCCCAGGGCCGCATTTCGTGTTATGGATCATTCCACTTTGACTGCAGTCACATATTTTACGAGTCGAAATACATATTACTTGTAGCTTGTATGTACTGAGAGAGAAATCCACAGTATTTAAAATCCAAATAAAGAGTATCTCACAAATAACTCTACACTAAAACAACTCAAGGTAAAAGGACATTCCGCAAGTCCTCGAGCTTTTTTGCCCCTGTATATTCCTATGCACAGAAGTAACAATTAAGCAAAGGTATGGATACCTGCCAGTTTATGCTAAAATAGAGTCTTATAAACAGGAACAGAAAGGAACATGTGTTTGACCCTGTGCAATGATCAGCAAACGTTGTTGAATATGTACTCCGCTGTATTTTGTGCCAGTAAAGTTCTATGTACTGATTTGGCAGAAAATCCTAAGAAATTTTGGTCTTATGTCAAAGCGGTAGGTGGATCAAAACAAAATGTCCAGACACTCTGTGACCAAAATGGTACAGAAACAGAGGATGACAGAATAAAGGCCGAAATACTAAATGTCTTTTTCCAAAGTTGTTTCACAGAGAAAGATTGCACTGTAGTTCCTTCTCTAGATTGTCGCACAGGTGACAAAATGGTAGATATCGAAATAGACGACAGAGGGATAGAGAAACAATTAAAATCGCTCAAAAGAGGAAAGGCCGCTGGACCTGATGGGATACCAGTTCAATTTTACACAGAGTACGCGAAGGAACTTGCCCCCCTTCTTGCAGCGATGTACCGTAGGTCTCTAGAAGAGCGTAGCGTTCCAAAGGATTGGAAAAGGGCACAGGTCATCCCCGTTTTCAAGAAGGGACGTCGAACAGATGTGCAGAACTATAGACCTATATCTCTAACGTCGATCAGTTGCAGAATTTTGGAACACGTATTGTGTTCGAGTATAATGACATTTCTGGAGACTAGAAATCTACTCTGTAGGAATCAGCATGGGTTTCGAAAAAGACGGTCATGTGAAACCCAGCTCGCGCTATTCGTCCACGAGACTCAGAGGGCCATAGACACGGGTTCACAGGTAGATGCCGTGTTTCTTGACTTCCGCAAGGCGTTCGATACAGTTCCCCACAGTCGTTTAATGAACAAAGTAAGAGCATATGGACTATCAGACCAATTGTGTGATTGGATTGAGGAGTTCCTAGATAACAGGACGCAGCATGTTATTCTCAATGGAGAGAAGTCTTCCAAAGTAAGAGTGATTTCAGGTGTGCCGCAGGGGAGTGTCATAGGACCGTTGCTATTCACAATATACATAAATTACCTGGTGGATGACACCGGAAGTTCACTGAGGCTTTTTGCAGATGATGCTGTGGTGTACCGAGAGGTTGTAACAATGGAAAATTGTACTGAAATGCAGGAGGATCTGCAGCGAATTGACACATGGTGCAGGGAATGGCAATTGAATCTCAATGTAGACAAGTGTAATGTGCTGCGAATATACAGAAAGATAGATCCTTTATCATTTAGCTACAAAATAGCAGGTCAGCAACTGGAAGCAGTTAATACCATAAATTATCTGGGAGTACGCATTAGGAGTGATTTAAAATGGAATGATCATATAATGTTGATCGTCGGTAAAGCAAATGCCAGACTGAGATTCATTGGAAGAATCCTAAGGAAATGCAATCCGAAAACAAAGGAAGTAGGTTACAGTACGCTTGTTCGCCCACTGCTCGAATACTGCTCAGCAGTGTGGGATCCGTACCAGATAGGGTTGATAGAGGAGATAGAGAAGATCCAACGGAGAGCAGCGCGCTTCGTTACAGGATCATTTAGTAATCGTGAAAGCATTACGGAGATGATAGATAAACTCCAGTGGAAGACTCTGCAGGAAAGACGCTCAGTAGCTCGGTACGGGCTTTTATTGAAGTTTCGAGAACATACCTTCACCGAAGGGTCAAGCAGTATATTGCTCCCTCCTACGTGTATCTCGCGAAGAGACCATGAGGATAAAATCAGAGAGATTAGAGCCCACACAGAGGCATACCGACAATCCTTCTTTCCACGAACAATACGAGACTGGAATAGAAGGGAGAACCGATAGAGGTACTGAAGGTACCCTCCGCCACACACCGTCAGGTGGCTTGCGGAGTATGGATGTAGATGTAGATGTAGAGTCACTTCAAAAAAATGGTTCAAATGGCTTTGAGCACTATGGGACTCAACATCTCAGGTCATCAGTCCCCTAGAACTAATTAAACCTGACTAACCTAAGGACATCACACACATCCATGCCCAAGGCAGAATTCGAACCTGCGACTGTAGCGGTCGCGCGGTTCCACACTGAAGCGTCTAGAACCGCTCGGCCACAACGGCCGGCCGCCAGTCACTTCCTTGTAGTTTCAACCACCGAATAACTTACAGAACTGTAGCTGTGTGGTGTTAAACAGTGTTCTGTAGTTTATCTACTGGGATAATAATCCCCTAAGAATGGTTACTGTGCTGTGTATACGAATAAGAAAACTGGAAATGGAGGACATCGAAGTGAAGAAATGGAAGACGCGATACTGCATATTCCATACATTGTGGGAATGCATGTGCAATCTCACAATAGTGCGAACGCCATTTCGTGATCCGAGTTCCTATAATTATGTGCACATGTACCTATGGGCTACAGGCTGCTTTCGTAAAGAAATCTCCGAGTCCTGACAGGCTGGGTCCCGCAAAAAGTAAGGTTGTGCGATGTTATTTCGCGATACTGAAGTAGCCAGTCGGCCACTGGTTTACGTGTCAATAATTCCGGATACCTGAATCATGCCACGGCTTTTGACTATTGAGGCTTCGTGTGTGTGTTACCACATTGTATGTAGTATGTAGTATCCCGTGGAAGCAGACCGGGGAGTAATGAGCCACATGCTCTCTTAATGAACGCATTACACATGCTCGGGCGCGCCAGTGCGTGTCATGGAGGCTAGAAAAAGAGTATACTTTCCAAATAAGGTACGCACATCAGTTCAGATATTACATGATTGTATACACGAAGGTCCGCATTTGAATACACGGGGGTGACAAGAGTCATAGGGTACGTTATAATATGGCGTCGGACCTCCTTTTTCCGAGTGCAGTGCATCATCTCACGGTTGCATCGACTCAACAAGTCGTTGGAAGACCACTGCAGAAATATTGGGCCATGCTGCCTCCAGAGCGGTCCGTAATTGCGAAAGTCTTGCAGGTGCCAGATTTTGTGCAGGAACTCATCTCTCGATTATGTTCCATAAATGTTCAGTGAGATCGATGTTGGGCTATCGAATTGTCCAGAATATTCTTCAGTCCAATCAGGATTAATTGTGGCCCGGTGACATGGCGCATTGCCATTTATAAAACTTCCATCGTTGTTTGGAAACATGGGGTCAAATGAATGGCTACAAACTGTTTCCAAGTAGCCGAACGTAACCATTTCCAGTCAAGAATCGGTTCATATGGACCAGAGGACCCAGCATATTCCATTTAAACACACACAACACTATTTTGGAGCCACCACAAGCTCGCACAGTGCCGTGCTGACAACTTGGGTCCATGGCTTCGTGGGGTATGCGTCACACTCGAACCATACCATCAGTTCTTACCAACTGAAATCTGGCTCATCCGACCAGGTCACGGTTTTTCTGTCATCTAGGATCGAACCGATATGGTCACGAGTCCAGCAGAGGTGCTGTAGGCGATGTCGTGCTGTTAGAGAGGGACTCGCGTCGGTCGTCTGCTGCCATAGGCCATTAACGCCAAATTTTACCTCATTGTCCTAACGGATATGTTTGTCGTACGTCCCACATTGATTTGCGCGGTTATTTCAAACAATATTGCTCGTCTGTTACCACACAACCCTACACAAATGCTGCTGTTCTCGGTCGTTAAGTGAAGGCCGTTGGCCACTGTGTTGTCCATAGTGATAACTAACGCCTGAAATATGGTATTCTAGTCACACTCTTGACGCTGTGAATCTCGGAATATTGAAATCCCTTACGATTTTCGATATGGAATGTGCCTTGCGCCGGGTTCCCGTGTTCGATTCCCGGCGGGGTCAGGGATTTTCTCTACCTCGTGATGACTGCGTGTCGTGTGACGTCCTAAGGTTAGTTAGGTTTAAGTAGTTCTAAGTTCTAGGGGACTGATGACCATAGATGTTAAGTCTCATAGTGCTCAGAGCCATTTGAACCAATTTTTGTGCCTTGCGTCTAGCTCCAACTACCATTCCGTGTTCATAGACTGTTAATGCGGCCATAATCACGTCGAACGTTTTTTCACATGAATCAACTAAGTACAAAAGACAGCTCCGTCAATACACTGCTCTTCTATACCTTGTGTACGCGATGTTACTCCCATCTGTATATGATAATATCGCAATGTCATCACTTTTGTCACCACAGTGGATTTCAGCAAGCTGCCCTGGAACACATCCACTTCCAACGTAGTACAGCCATGTAGATCTTTACGTTAACCATTTCTGAAAATGAATTATCATTATTACAAGTTTATATATATATATATACACTCCTGGAAATGGAAAAAAGAACACATTGACACCGGTGTGTCAGGCCCACCATACTTGCTCCGGACACTGCGAGAGGGCTGTACAAGCAATGATCACACGCACGGCACAGCGGACACACCAGGAACCGCGGTGTTGGCCGTCGAATGGTGCTAGCTGCGCAGCATTTGTGCACCGCCGCCGTCAGTGTCAGCCAGTTTGCCGTGGCATACGGAGCTCCATCGCAGTCTTTAACACTGGTAGCATGCCGCGACAGCGTGGACGTGAACCGTATGTGCAGTTGACGGACTTTGAGCGAGGGCGTATAGTGGGCATGCGGGAGGCCGGTGGGACGTACCGCCGAATTGCTCAACACGTGGGGCGTGAGGTCTCCACAGTACATCGATGTTGTCGCCAGTGGTCGGCGGAAGGTGCACGTGCCCGTCGACCTGGGACCGGACCGCAGCGACGCACGGATGCACGCCAAGACGGTAGGATCCTACGCAGTGCCGTAGGGGACCGCACCGCCACTTCCCAGCAAATTAGGGACACTGTTGCTCCTGGGGTATCGGCGAGGACCATTCGTTTCGTCTCCATGAAGCTGGGCTACGGTCCCGCACACCGTTAGGCCATCTTCCGCTCACGCCCCAACATCGTGCAGCCCGCCTCCAGTGGTGTCGCGACAGGCGAGAATGGAGGGACGAATGGAGACGTGTCGTCTTCAGCGATGAGAGTCGCTTCTGCCTTGGTGCCAATGATGGTCGTATGCGTGTTTGGCGCCGTGCAGGTGAGCGCCACAATTAGGACTGCATACGACCGAGGCACACAGGGCCAACACCCGGCTTCATGGTGTGGGGAGCGATCTCCTACACTGGCCGTACACCACTGGTGATCGTCGAGGGGACACTGAATAGTGCATGGTACATCCAAACCGTCATCGAACCCATCGTTCTACCATTCCTAGACCGGCAAGGGAACTTGCTGTTCCAACAGGACAATGCACGTCCGCATGTATCCCGTGCCACCCAACGTGCTCTAGAAGGTGTAAGTCAACTACCCTGGCCAGCAAAATCTCCGGATCTGTCCCCCATTGAGCATGTTTGGGACTGAATGAAGCGTCGTCTCACGCGGTCTGCACGTCCAGCACGAACGCTGGTCCAACTGAGGCGCCAGGTGGAAATGGCATGGCAAGCCGTTCCACAGGACTACATCCAGCATCTCTACGATCGTGTCCATGGGAGAATAGCAGCCTGCATTGCTGCGAAAGGTGGATATACACTGTACTAGTGCCGACATTGTGCATGCTCTGTTGCCTGTGTCTATGTGCCTGTGGTTCTGTCAGTGTGATCATGTGATGTATCTGACCCCAGGAATGTGTCAATAAAGTTTCCCCTTCCTGGGACAATGAATTCACGGTGTTCTTATTTCAATTTCCAGGAGTATATATATATATATATATATATATATATATATATATATATATATATATGTGTGTGTGTGTGTGTGTGTGTGTGTGTGTGTGTGTGTGTGTGCGTGTTTGCTGCGAAATGGATACCCCACGTCGAGGGCCACTTTTCGTTTTACAAAATCGTTCCATTTTAGACTTCATCAAAAAATTTTATGATTCTAAATACACTTTGTTTGCAGCTCGTATGTATTGAGAGAGCCTACAACAGCAATTGATGCACAAATGAAGAGTATATTACAAATAACACTGTACTAAAACAACAGAAGGTAAGAGGACAATGTGCAAGTGCAATGAATAACAGGAGTATGTGACGAAGACAACTTCAATAAAGCAAGAAGATAAACTGGAATTGTAAAAAGAAGAAGCTACTGCAATGCGAAAGCAGCTTTTACATATTGCTTTAAACACTGTCTGCCGGCCTCTGTGACCGAGCGGTTCTAGGCGCTTCAGTCCGGAACCGCGCTGCTGCTATGATCGCCTGCCTCGGGCATGAGTGTGTGTGATGTCCTTAGGTTAGTTAGGTTTAAGTAGTTCTAAGTCTAGGGGATTGATGACCTCAGATGTTAAGTCCCATAGTGCTTAGAGCCATTTGAGCCATACCCTCGCATATGTACAGGGTGATCAAAAAGTCAGTATAAATTTGAAAACTGAATAAATCACGGAATAATGTAGATAGAGAGGTACAAATTGACACACATGCTTGGAATGGCATGGGATTTTATTTGAACCAACAAATACCAAAGTTCAAAAAACGTCCGACAGATGGCGCTTCATCTGATCGGAATAGCAATAATTAGCATAACAAAGTAAGAAAAAGCAAAGATGATGTTCTTTGCAGGAAATGCTCAATATGTCCACCATCATTCCTCAACAACAGCTGTAGTCGAGGAAGAACGTTGTGAACAGCACTGTAAAGCATGTCCGGAGTTATGGTGAGAAATTGGCGTCCGATGTTTTCTTTCAGCACCCCTATAGGTGTCGGTTAATCACGATACACTTGCGACTTCAGATAACCCCAAAGCCAATAATCGCACGGACTGAGGTCTGGGGACCTCGGAGGCCAAGCATGACGAAAGTGGCGGCTGAGCACACGATCATCACCAAACGACGCGTGCAAGAGATCTTTCACGCGTCTAGCAATACTTTGTTTTTTTTTTGTACTAATAAAACCCCATGTCATTCCAAGCATGTATGTCAATTTTTACCTCTCTATCTACATTATTCCGTGGTTTATTAAGTTATCAAATTTATACTGACTTTTTGATCGTCCGGTATATGTGCTACAGTTCCACCACGCTATGAAGATGTCAATATACAGTCGTAAAATACCCGAAATTACCCATCGTGCCGGCCGCGGTGGCCGAGCGGTTCTAGGCACTTCAGTCCAGAACGGTGCGACTGCTACGGTCGCAGGTTCGAATCCTGCCTCGGACATGGATGTGTGTGATGTCCTTAGGTTGGTTAGGTTTAAGTAGTTCTAAGTTCTAGAGGACTGATGACCTCAGATGTTAAATCCCATAGTCCTCAGAGCCAGTTGAACCATTTTTACCCATCATGTTCGAGCGAATCTATAATTATTAATCAACTGCAGTACACATTTCGCATTTTGGTTTCGTTTACGGACTACTAACGATGTGTAGTGTCCCATGGGAAATGCATGCCACTCAAGCCAACAGGTTTCGTAATCACGAACGACATCTGTGCTGTGTCACCAGGTGTTCTGAGAGTGCATTTTAAGAGGTTACGTACCGAAGGCTTTCCCATTCAAGCAATAGCTTTAGTTCTCAAATAAATATTCAGATACTTATATTTTATCTGATTTGCCTACTGATAAATTGGACAGGGAGTGCACTACGTTAAGACGTGTGCTGACCACGCATGATATCTGTGGTATCGATAGCTACGATGTCACAACGTAGGTTCGCTCTCGTAGGTTGGTACTATGAGAGCGGACGAACAACGCCGACCACAGCGCCCTCTAGCCGACTAGCCGACGCTGTGGAGCTCAACAAGCGCCGCTCAATATTCAGCACATTTGATCAAGAGCGGACGACCTAGCAACTTAGCATTTACTTGAAAGGGGGGGGGGGAGGTTCTTGCCATTATAGACTTTGCCTTTGTAACTTACAGTAACTGTTAGCTTCGATACATGAATGGCTTCGCACCTACGTGCTCATCTGTACCAAAATTTAAGTAATGTGTTTGTATCTGTTTATACACCAGTAAAGATGCTTTAACTTTACTTGCAGTAGCGAAGTACTTCACCTTTTTCCTGCTCCTACTCGCGTCCTTCACTCTCGGCCTGTTTTGCAGAAGCAGTTAACAGGTGCAGATCCACGCGCCGCCTGTCCAAGCGGGATACAAAAATATCAGTTTACTGTACGAAGATGTAAGGAAAGGGTGACGGTCAGGCTTTGTAATGCATACAAACAACACATCAAAACTTTGAGTGGTAGTATAAAACTCTCTTTCTAGAGCACACTATAGAGGAGAAAATGTCACAAATCATGTTATAGGCAGCCATGCAATTACTCAATAGGAGACGTCTTCTCTCAACGTGAGCAGCTAATTCTATTAATTTATTTACGCTTACGTTTTTGCCTGTCGCACAACTCTTTATGGCTCGTCACACATGAGAAGGGCTATACGCGTACATGATAACGTCATTTAGGTGCACCTATGGTACAGCAGTACAGTATCTTCTTCTTTGTATGTGTAGAGTAATGCTTTAGTTATAAAGTGAAGCTCAACACAGATAATTAGATCATTCATATGGTGCAAGAAGTGACAGAAGCTCCTGTATAATTGTGTCTCGAATACCTCGTTAAGTTATTGTAACTATAGATAGGTGGTCCACAGCTCGCGGTCGTGCGGTAGCGTTCTCGCTTCCCGCGCCCGGGTTCCCGTGTACGATTCCCGGCGGGGTCAGGGATTTTCTCTGCCTCGTGATGACTGGGTGTTGCGTGATGTCTTTAGGTTAGTTAGGTTTAAGTAGTTCTAAGTTCTAGGGGACTGATGAACACAGATGTTAAGTCCCATAGTGCTCAGAGCCATTTCAACCATTTTATAGATAGGTAGATAATAGTTTGCGATAATACACTTGTTTTCCCTTAAGACATTCGCAATAATATTGCTTCATGGCAGCGTAGTGCAAGAAATAATACGTTTATCCTGCTGTGGTGAGATAACACATGTGTAATGGCATAGGCGCTGCTTTACAGACGGCAGAAGACTGAATGTTCGTCCTGACAAGCGGGGGCTTGCAGAAATACTTAATCGACAGTTTTAGCAGTTAACGACTCGGTAGAAATGCATGTGTATAGGGACAGAAAATATCGAGCTCCCTAACAACACCTGCGTCGAACATGTACTCTAACATACGGGATCGCCAATGTGTACTCACATTCTCCGAACATTTACAGTAAATGTGTTACACGGTTTCCATATTTGGGATGTGCAAACAGAAAATGCCGAATACTTTCCTGTTAGATACGAAAGCCATTAACTGTAGTAATATTTGTTACCATTTGCAGATTCAGTCACACGCAGTTTGTGTACAGGACTAACATTTTTGCAGAATTCAAACACATACCACAATCTCAAAATATAATGCTTTAGTAGTTACAACCATTTTTGCGTAATATGCTGTGACATCACACACACTGCATTGTCAAAGTATCTCACCTCGCCATTTTTTTAGCTCTGACTCTCATTACAACGCATATGGATGCTAGTGGTTCAGCAGTCACTAATGCACAGCATTCTAATATTTTAATATGAATGCGTCTCTGCAAAAATGGACACATTTACACATCTTCCAATTCGTTTTTGGCTGATACATCTGTATTTTCATCTGTATTTTGGTTTATCCTACGAGTTTTATCAGTTTATGGTTTCTCATCCTACCAAACTGTGAATTTAATAGCCAATTTACGATTTGGCATGCTACCAAATTGCCAGTTTTACCACTTTACAGATTTGACATCATGCCAAATTACTAATTACATACGCAGTTCAGCATTTTCCGGATTTGTTTCCCAAACAAAATGCCTATTTCATAACCAGTTTTAACAATTTCCAGAATTGGCATCCTACCACTTTACCAATTATACTGGGTGATCAAAAAGTCAGTATAAATTTGAAAAATGAATAAATCACGGAATAATGTAGATAGCGAGGTACAAATTGACACACATGCTTGGAATGGCATGGGGTTTTATTAGAACAAAAAAAATAAAATAAAATAAAAAATAAAGAAGTTCAAAAAATGTCCGACAGATGGCGCTTCATCTGATCGGAATAGCAATAATTAGCATAACACAGTAAGACAAAGCAAAGATGATGTTCTTTGCAGGAAATGCTCAATATGTCCACCATCATTCCTCAACAATAGCTGTAGTCGAGGAATAATGTTGTGAACAGCACTGTAAAGCATGTCCGGAGTTATGGTGAGGCATTGGCGTCTTATGTTGTCTTTCAGCATCCCTAGAGATGTCGGTCGATCACGATACACTTGCGACTTCAGGTAACCCCAAAGCCAATAATCGCACGGACTGAGGTCTGAGGACCTCGGAGGCCAAGCATGACGAAAGTGGCGGCTGAGCACACGATCATCACCAAACGACGCGTGCAAGAGATCTTTCATGCGTCTAGTAATACTATTTTTTAGGTTCTAATAAAACCCTAAGTCGTTTCAAGCATGTGTGTCAGTTTTTACCTCTCTATCTACATTATTCCGTGGTTTATTAAGTTTTCAAATTTATACTGACTCTTTGATCACCCGGTATACCCAATTTACCAGTTTCCGGATTTGGCGACCTAGCAAATTGCCAATTTTACAGCCAAGGTGGTGGACACTGAAATTAATTCTAGGGACGTGTTTGCTGTACAGTCTTTATATTTGTGATGTGCTTAAAAAAATGCCCAACACTTTGCTGCTAGATTCCAAACTTGAATGCAGCCATTAATTATAGTGATATTGCCAATGATTTTTATAAAGTACGATATCCCCCTTTCACACATACAATTATCATAATACTTTCCTGAGTTACTTAAAAATGGAGAGTTGTGACTATCTAACAAGCAAAGCATGGCTACTATAAGGAACGAGACTGCCAGGAAAACAGCATTGTGAATGTGGGCAAATATAAGACAGTTGGGATTGACTGTTTAACGTGGTTGACCTTCAGCTATATAGTAACGATATACGCTATAACAACTTCATATTTAGAATCAAAAGCCTGGGAGTGAACAAAGTTATTGGTAATCACATCATACATTTTATCAAGTATCCATACGTGCAAATATGAGGAAGTTTTAGGCCTTCCTTGGAGAAAGAACATGATACTCATATTACCAGGCTAAAGGTTACAATACGCAACTACAGAATGGATCATATGCTTCACCCTGTGCTGGCTGTTTAATTCTATGAAACACCAACAACAGTATTTACAATGTGCTCTAGTCTACTCTATGCCAGTTGATTCCATGTGGTGTCAGTTTACGAATAACTTACGGAACAGCTGCTGTCAGGCGCTTAACTCTGCTTCTCACTACAACATCTGACTGACAAATAATTTGGTCACTGCTGGACACTAAATTAACTATGGGACTCAACAGTACATGATGAACTGACGTAACACGACGCCCATGTGACGTCCCTGTGATGCCGGACTGATGCTGGTGCTAGAATACTGTAACAATGGTGTTACGCCAGCGAATATGTCACATTTGTGCCACATACGCCACGTACATCCAGGTCCTCTCACTGGATTTGGTGCCATTTGACAAATATTTTGCAGAAAATGCTATGACATGATTGGTTTGCACCGTGTACTTATCACCACAGTGTTGCGTAATTTGAGTAACTAGAAAAATTATTTTGTTGTGAAAAATACCGAGCACTGAACTAAAATGGAGAGCAAATTGCTCAAAAGCATTTGGAGCCGCTTCATCCTCAAAGTGCAGATGGTAAATGATGGCACTCACATAGTCAAATTATAAAAATTAAAACTGCTTGAGGGGTGAGCGTTGAATTTAAACCCCATTGGCCTGAGTGGCAGAGCTCTGGGGCTTTGTGGCCACAGCACAATTGAATGAGAGCGTGATGACGTCGACGCAAATATGTGACGCTTTTGGCCATGTGGGTGGTGACTGAGAGGGGAAGGGGGGAGGGAATTCCTGGAATGCTGATGCAGTTATCGGTGATTCCAGGAATTTTGATGCTGACGTCAGCATTATAGGAATGTCCTCTGTGTCTGGGTTAGCTAGAGACTGCAGTGGCTCTCAACAGTCGCTATTCCATTATGCGCAATTCCTACTGCAATTTTTGTGCGAAGTATGACGCATGTGTTACACATTTCCATTTATGCCTACCGCCAATCTTCGTATCAGTATTCTGTTCGTGGTCTCCCTCGCAGAAGTCACTCTTTAATGACATCAGTCTGCATCCTTGATTTGACTCTAACGCTTATTTCGTAGCATCTGACAATGGTGATAAAAAGGATTCAGTTCCAGTGGAAAGATATACAACGCTTTACTTGTCTTGTGATCGTAATCGGGCGTTCCCTTATATTTACGGCCCGCGACTCATGACTTCCCACATGAGACATGCTGCTTCGTGTATTCATCGTCATATATTGAAGGGATGGATACTGTTTGGCGGCCATCAGATAAGAATCACAGCCATTACCTCCCCAATTCGTTGCCGTGGCCTATGAAAACACAAGATGTAGTCATCTTATTTTCTTAGTATATTTATTTTATTTACTTGATACGTTGTTGAAGATGAGTACAGCAATGAGCCCACGTTGAGAAAATTCCAGTAGAGAAGCAGGTTGGAATCTAGGAATTACCTAAATATCCTCAGGAATTTGTTACATATCTGTACGGGGAAAGAGAGGTAGTGACGGGACACGAATCGATAGCAGAGGACAGACAATGGAGGCAAAACAGAAGATGTAAGAGTTGATGAGGTGATGTCTTTCACAGAGACATTCTTCGCTCCTTCCGATCTGGCTATGTAAGCATAGACCAGATGTGGTTTGATTCAATGAATCACTTTCAGTTTGAGAGATACACACCACATAAATTAATAAGCGATGGCACTGATTCCCAATGGTACACAAAACAGGTCAGAACACTGTTGAGAAAGCAACGAAAAAAGCATGCCAAATTTAAAAGAACGCAAAATCAACAAGGTCAGCGACGTTTTCAGAATCTTGAGATTTATTCCGAACATCAGGGGGAAACTCTGTCTAGAAATCTGGCAGAAAACTCAAAGAGATTCTGTTCGTAAAGTATAGCAGCGGTAAGCCGCAGTCAACGTCTTCATTGCATGGTAAAAATGGTGATGTCATCGATAACAGTGCCACTAAAGCAGAGTTATTAAAGACGGTTTTCCGAAACTCCTTCACCCAAGAAGACGAAGTAAATATTCCAGAATTTGAATCTAGAACAACTGCCAACAAGAGTAACTTAGAAGCACATATCCTCGTTGTAGCTAAGCAACTTAAATTACTTACTATAGAGAAGGCCTCTGGTGCAGATTGTGTACTAAATGGTTCAAATGGCTCTGAGCACTATGGGACTTAACTTCTGAGGTCATCAGTCCCCTAGAACTTAGAACTACTTAAACCTAACTAACCTAAGGACATCACAAACATCCATGCCCGAGGCAGGAGTCGAACCTGCGACCGTAGCGGTCGCGCGGTTCCAGACTGTAGCGCCTAGAACCGCTCGGCCACACCGGCTGGCGATTGTGTACCAGTCAGGTTCATTTCAGAGTATGCAGATACAATAGCTTCATACGTAACAATCATAAACACTCACTCCCTCATCGTAAGTTCCGTGCCTATGGACTGGAAAATAGCACAAGCCACACCAATACCCAAGAATGGTAAGAGGAGTAATCGGCTGAATTACAGACCCATATTATTACGTCGATTTCCAGTAGAGTTTTGGAACATATACTGTGTTCGAACATCATGAATTTCCTTCAAGAGTCCGCAGCTCGTGGTCTAGTGGCTGGCTTTGCTGCCTCTGGGTCCCGGGGTCCCGTGTTCGATTCCCGGATGGATTGGGGATTTTCTCTGCCCGGGGACTGGATGTTTGTGTTGTCCCCGTCATTTCATCATCATCATTCGTGAGAGTGGCTATACTGGACTGTGTAAAAAATTTGACTGTGTAAAAATTGGGACTTCGTAAGGGCGCTGTTGACCGCGCAGTTGAGCGCCCCACAAACCAAGCATCATGATGATCATCATCATCATCCCTCCAAGAAAATTATTTAATGAGAAAGAGTCATCACGTATTCAGAAAATATCGTTCTCGTAAGACACAACTCGCTCGTTATTCTTACAAAGTAATGAATGCTACCGACAGGAAATGTCAAACTGACTTCATATTTTGAGATTTCCAGAAGGCTTCTGACACCGTTTCTCACAAGCGTCTTCTAAACAAATTGCTTGCCTATGGAGCATGGCCTCTGTTGTGCGACTGGATTCGTGAGTTTCTGTCAGAAATATCACAGTTCGTAGTAATTCACGGGAAGTCATCGAGGAAAACAGAAGCAATATCTGGCGTTCCCCAAGGAAGTTTTATTGGTCCTCTGCTGTGCCTGATCTACATAAACGACTTTTGAGACAATCTGAGCAGCCCTGTCAGACTGTTTGAAGGCGATGCTGTCATTTACCGTTTTGTGAAGCTATCAGATGATCAAAACCGTTTGCAAAACGATTTAGAAAAGGTATCTATATGGTACGAAAACTGGCAATTGACCCTAAGTAATTAAAGGGTGAAGCCATCCACATGAGTACTAAAAGAAATCCGCTAAATTTCGGTTACACGATAAATCACGCAATTCTAAAGAGTAGATAATGTCGTGTGAAAGCAAACCAAAGACTGCTGTTTGTTGGCAGAAAACTTAGAAAGTGTAACAGGTCTACTAAAGGGACTGCTTGCATCACGCTCGTCCGTCCTCTTCCGGAATACTGCTGTGCGGTGTGGGATGCGCATCATATGGGACTGGCGGAGCATATCGAAAGAGTTCAAAGTAGATCATCTCCTTTTGTATTATCGTGAAGTAGGATACAGAATGACACGGACATGATACGTGGATTGGTGTGGCAATCATTAAAACAAAGATGTTTTCCTTTGCGGCAGGATCTTGTGAAATTTCGGTCACCAATTTTCTCCTCCGATTGCGAAACTTACATAGGGGGAAACTATGATCATGATGCAATAAGAGAACTCCAAGGTCGCACAGAAACATTTAAGAGCTCGTTTATCCCGGCGTGCCGTTCGTGAGTGGAACGGTACGGAAATAACTTGAAGGTGGTTCGATGAACCGTCTGCCCGGCACATAACTTTGAATTGTAGAGTAATCATGTAGCTGTAGATGTAAATGTAGAACTTGGAACCGTGGTACTTCGTCGCAGAATCTACCACCCTTTCCCCGCTCTCTACTTCCCTACGACGTATGCGTGGAGTAGGAGCACTTGTGCAGGCGTTACTTTGCATGCGCCTCTGCTATGAGGCAGTTTGGGTGCTAGCTTCCTCTGCGGTGACAACTCGTGTGATTGCATCACTAATTTTCATGCAGTAAAATAGCAAAATGTCGTCTGTTATTCAGAGCTGGGAGTGTGCCAGTGGCATGTTTCTGCGCAGTAATCATCTGGCACCAACGGCACCATTAGTCAGGTTTTTAAACATCCATATTTGTACTGAGTCCTTGACGATTATGCCCTAGAAGTTCGATGTATGGATCATCATTTACATTTCATTACAGTCCATCGAATAACCATTAGATATGAAATGACAGGCAATAGGTTTTGGCTATCTGGAGGAGACGAGTATGCCATATACGGAACTTCTTGGACTTAATCTTGGAGGATTTACTGAGAATTCCGCTGCCTGACGACAGAGGGTTCCAGATGGAATCCCCTCGTAAAGAAACATGGTGCTCTGCCTAACCAGCGTATTTCTGTAAATGTAGCGAATGTAGATGACAGATCTCATACTGATAAGGCGAACTTTCTCTACGGACAGTGCAGACTTCCAGCAGAAGTGCATATGGTCAAATGAAGCTTGCGTTGTTACCTACGAGTGGAAGAGGCATGCGCCTACAAGATATTACAGGAGTTTAGTGTACTTCCAGCAGTATACACGTGAAGATGGCAGGTCTCTGTGCAGAGATTGTCGTGGCGGCAAGTTACCGACATCCGGCAGTGCTCTCGAAATTTCATAGCAAAAACTATGAGCCACGATAACTTTTAATATCACGTGTGATAGAATCGAGTGTCCCCAAAGGGTACATTTTAGGAGAATGTGTTAAAACCAGTTTCGTGCTTCGTACTGGGAATGCGTATTGTTTAATGATACCGTACATTGTGTTTCAAGAAGATTTATCCATTTCCACAAATCTTTATCTAGCATATGGGTGAAGAGAGAAGCTTGAAACAAATTGTAACTTACGCAATGCAAAGAGAAGTTTATGTTGGCGCCAGTTGTAATAACATGAGAAGTTTAGTGTTCTCCGTTTCAAAAGGAGTAATTGCAAATGGAAATCTACAGGTCGTCGCAGAGTGCTCGTTTAAGACGTAGAGTGCATTCAGCAGAGTTTTGCAGGTAGTCCAGAAAACTCTACTCATCGCATCAGCTGAGAGTTAGGCATTCCTCATGGCTCTGTCTGGCCCAGTTTGCGGCAATGTCTGCAGTTGCTGCAAGCCCTTCGTGATGGTGATAAACATCAACTGATGTTTTGAAAATTTGTTTTAGGCCGGAAGATTGAAGAAAACTGTTTCTCTCTTACGTTTATTGTTCATTGATGAGGCTACGTTCTTTTCAAGTGGGAGAGTGAACCGCAACAACGTAAGAGTATGGGGAACACAGTAGTCACATATCATAGTCGAGCTCGAGTGAGTCTCTTAAAGGCTTCATGTAATTTGAACGTTTCCCGAGAAATGATTTACAGTCCACTCTTTTTTATGGTAAAGACGGCTATAGGAATAATGTAACTGGATGTCTTGGATATCTGGTTCTTTCCACAAGTGTGACAATTTGGCGAAATTTCATTATTCAACGCAACGGAACGGAACACTCCCGCACTGGCGACGGTATGTAAGAGCACTTATACTGTCTGACAGAAAACAAATGTGAGGAACCCAAAAAAATGATCGCCTTTCAATGTAACTTCGTACACATACACACCATCAGTGCGTATGTAAATGATAAGAGCTATAATTCTCTGTGACAGGTAGAACGACCACCAGAGTGCACTAGTGTTTTTTGTCTTTAGTGTCGTCACAACGCCTGTCAGGGTAGATAAAGAGAGTGAACAGCATGAGATGTTGAGTAAACTCTGTGAAGGACAAGGAGATGCCACACATTCGTGTGAGAGAGCGTTGTCAACACTTGACAGAGTTCGAAAGTGGCCTCATTATGGTTCTCCATTTGTTCGGTTTGTCGAATCTTGCAATATCCATATTCGCGTGGTATTTGGATGCGACTTTCGTCCGGTGTTGGACTGCGTTGGACCGTGAGAGCAGGCAAATTCGTCTAGGTAGCTGTCGACTATGTCTGACTACCACAAGGGAGGATCGCTGTATTGCGGACCATACACATCGTCAACTCTACACATCTCTGCCTGAAATCCTATGACGATTGCTGTCATATAGCATCATTGCTCACCACAGACTAGCAACATGCGGATTAGGCAATTACCATCCAATACGGGAGGCTGTCCTTAACACAGTAACACAAATTGTTCCGTTTTGTAGTGGTACTGTGAGGAGGAAGCATAGACTACTCCTGAATGGCATCGTATTGTGTTCAGCGATGAATCACAGTTCTGAACTACCCCAGATGCGAATCGTCGGCGAATACAGTGGCGACATGGGAAGGTGTTCCATTTTTCTAGTATTTTCGAGAGGGACAGCGAAGTTACTCCCGGCATCCCGGTGTGAGGAGCGATATGGTTGGTCTTTAGGTTACAGCTTGTAATGTTTGAGAAAACTTGTAAACCACAGTGTCATGTCATGGATATCCTGCATCCTCATGTGACAGATGCGTCACCTATAAGCCTTGTGTGGGACCAGCTTGGATGTCAAATCCCAGCGTCAGGAGAGAATACAACGGCTTTATGACACTATTCCCAACAGAATCAGTGGATGCGTCCAGGCCAAATGGGGTGCAACATTATACGAATAAGAGGGCTCATACTTCAACGGCGTGTTACTTTAGGAAGTGCGGATGAACGTTCTCTGTGGTGATCGGTGGAGGTGTAGACAATATAGGCAGCCATTCTGTTGCCAAAACTCTTAATTAACAACCATACGAATGCAGAGCAGAGTAGCAACAGCAGGTAGACAGTAGAAAACAGGTGGTTGAGACGTGGGCGCGGGAGTACACAAGTGTCGGCATCTGCTGCATTGCAATTTCGGCAGAAGCGTAATTCAGCGGGCATACTGTCGCTACGATCCGTTTCAGTTCTGGCCTGTTTTCCATCCTACTAGAACTTTAGCCCGCTACATTTCTCCCTCCTTGGATTAATACAGTTCACCGAATTACTGCTTAAGAGTCTGGCTGCAACAGACACACTGATTCCTCCATCATTGTTTCTACATTTTACATTGTACTGCATGAAGTCTGAGTAGAACACATTTTCCGTAACTTTTCCTCTTGGTCTTTCTTCCCTTTTCTGTTACATGTAACACACGTGTGATGCTCGGACATGGAGTTTGTAGGTCCACCTTTGTTTTTCCCTTTTTTTTGCACAACATAACTTCACTCACTGAGGCCGAGTCTCTTCTTCTCTTGTGCCTACACTACCATAGACCCACAGGTTAAAGGAAGGTAAGGGTGGGATTTGGGCGACTCTGCATCTTAGGCGGAAGTAAACAATACTTGTTATCAGCAGAATTACACAGGCAGCTGATGTGCTAATTCCTATGGTGATAAGTTGGTGGCGGTTTTCTGACAATAGTTTTTTCACACGATCGAGCAGATGTTCCATCGTCACGCGACAGTTTTGTGTTGCTTTCATCTGGTCCAAGGAAGATGGATGGGTTGGGTCTAGTTGACATTTAAGTAGGTTAGATATTCCTTTGGAAAGATCTGGAAGGATAGGTGTGGCAGGCAGATTAACGGGTAATTGCTATTTAGGGTGGTAATTCTGGTTGTGGTTGAAGGTAAACAGAAAGCAGTCCCTGAGATGTCGCATCATGCAACACTTACCAACCGTCCCTGTCCCTCCAGTGTGCGCCTCCAAAATGACCCTTTTCATAGCAGGTGCAAATGACAACTACCGGTTTTAGTATTGAGAATAGCTAGTGTGTCCTTGTCTTTCGAAATAATTCGGCTTTACTAGTAATAAATTCCCTGGACCACTCGGCCACCGGCTTCTCAGAGTGATAGTTGGCGCGCACATGACCAAGCGTCTATCTGTATTCGTTTTCTAGGGCAGAAAGTGACTTGCCCAGTGTGCACTGCAATTGTTACGCGATGGACAGAAGCACTTTCTGAAAAATCCCCTATCGCATTACATGACTAAACAAGCCTAGTAAAGTTCCATTATGACGAGTGTTTAACCCCAAAGCTAAACGCCGAAGTATGTCATACATATAGATACTCACTCTCAATTACAGTCAATCCACTTCTTGATACAAGTATTCACATTTATTTATTTGCCATATGATGAAAAAAAAATACATACATACAATATTTCTGGACAATGTGTATAATCAGAAAGAAGCTCGTACAATCTTACATCTCCATGAAATTAAATCTGTGCCACATTGATGTATTGCATACCAGTGTAATAAAATACTCACCAAATAAAACCGGTTTTGTGCCTCCGTTGCTATCCAGTGTGAAACACAAATCGTAGACAGATTTTATGGGTCACCACTCGACAACATTGAAGCATTTTACACCGTCGAGAGTGAGGAGTCGAGCAGACGATGTCGGCAGAAGGCGAGGCAGCAAAGTGCCTCAGCCCCTGCTGGTAGGCAGCAAACGGATCCCAGAGAACTGAGGCGCATGCAGTGTTCAGAGGCAGATGGTCGGCCAAGAAATCTCTCGCTAAAATATTGTTGAACCAAACTGTAATTACCAATGTGACAGAAAGCGAAATATTTTGTACATTCGCTTGAAATACACTCATAGCTTCAACACCGAGACAAACGGGGGGATAAAAATTTTGTCGACGCGTGCTTTCGGTACCAGACGTCGTATTAGCTAGTCTCGCATTTTACTTCAAGACTACAGTCATAGTCAAGAGTGATGTACTCAGACAGTAATCAAGAATTCCTCCAGGAAGTGTCACAGTCTACAATGTTGCCAGAACGAGCATATTGCGGAACATAGAATACTGAGGGGAGCATGACTGTATTGCCCACCTTACATGAACGACTCGGCGTTCAGTTTTTTTGGCTAAGAGTGTATCTACAACGCATATTGCACGCTGAAGAGCCAGAAAAATTAACAAAACAAAATTAGTTTATGAGAGCAGCATTAGGTGGAGATTTCAATTTACCAGATATAGACTGGGACACTCAGATGTTCAGGACGGGTGGTAGGGACAGGGCATCGAGTGACATTATACTGAGTGCACTATCCGAAAATTACCTCGAGCAATTAAACAGAGAACCGACTCGTGGAGATAACATCTTGGACCTACTGATAACAAACAGACCCGAACTTTTCGACTCTGTAAGAGCAGAACAGGGAATCAGTGATCATAAGGCCGTTGCAGCATCCCTGAATATGGAAGTTAATAGGAATATAAAAAAAGGGAGGAAGGTTTATCTGTTTAGCAAGAGTAATAGAAGGCAGATTTCAGACTACCTAACAGATCAAAACGAAAATTTCTGTTCAGACACTGACAATGTTGAGTGTTTATGGAAAAAGTTCAAGGCAATCGTAAAATGCGTTTTAGACAGGTACGTGCCGAGCAAAACTGTGAGGGACGGGAAAAACCCTCCGTGGTACAACAACAAAGTTAGGAAACTACTGCGAAAGCAAAGAGAGCTTCACTCCAAGTTTAAACGCAGCCAAAACCTCTCAGACAAACAGAAGCTAAACGATGTCAAAGTTAGCGTAAGGAGGGCTATGCGTGAAGCGTTCAGTAAATTCGAAAGTAAAATACTAGGTACCGACTTGACAGAAAATCCTAGGAAGTTCTGGTCTTACGTTAAATCAGTAAGTGGCTCGAAACATCATGTCCAGACACTCCGGGATGATGATGGCATTGAAACAGAGGATGACAAGCGTAAAGCTGAAATACTAAACACCTTTTTCCAAAGCTGTTTTACAGAGGAAGACCGCACTGCAGTTCCTTCTCTAAATCCTCGCACCAACGAAAAAATGGCTGACATTGAAATAAGTGTCCAAGGAATAGAAAAGCAACTGGAATCACTCAACAGAGGAAAGTCCACTGGACCTGACGGGATACCAATTCGATTCTACACAGAGTACGCGAAAGAACTTGCCCCCCTTCTAACAGCCGTGTACCGCAAGTCTCTAGAGGAACTGAAGGTTCCAAATGATTGGAAAAGAGCACAGGTAGTCCCAGTCTTCAAGAAGGGTCGTCGAGCAGATGCGCAAAACTATAGACCTATCTCTCTGACGTCGATCTGTTGTAGAATTTTAGAACATGTCTTTTGCTCGAGTATCATGTCGTTTTTGGAAACTCAGAATCTACTATGTAGGAATCAACATGGATTCCGGAAACAGCGATCGTGTGAAACCCAACTCGCTTTATTTGTTCATGAGACCCAGAAAATATTAGATACAGGCTCCCAGGTAGATGCCATTTTCCTTGACTTCCGGAAGGCGTTCGATACAGTTCCGCACTGTCGCCTGATAAACAAAGTAAGAGCCTACGGAATATCAGACCAGCTGTGTGGCTGGATTGAAGAGTTTTTAGCAAACAGAACACAGCATGTTGTTCTCAATGGAGAGACATCTACAGACGTTAAAGTAACCTCTGGCGTGCCACAGGGGAGTGTTATGGGACCATTGCTTTTCACAATATATATAAATGACCTAGTAGATAGTGTCGGAAGTTCCATGCGGCTTTTCGCGGATGATGCTGTAGTATACAGAGAAGTTGCAGCATTAGAAAATTGTAGCGAAATGCAGGAAGATCTGCAGCGGATAGGCACTTGGTGCAGGGAGTGGCAACTGACCCTTAACATAGACAAATGTAATGTATTGCGAATACATAGAAAGAAGGATCCTTTATTGTATGATTATATGATAGCGGAACAAACACTGGTAGCAGTTACTTCTGTAAAATATCTGGGAGTATGCGTGCGGAACGATTTGAAGTGGAATGATCATATAAAATTAATTGTTGGTAAGGCGGGTACCAGGTTGAGATTCATTGGGAGAGTCCTTAGAAAATGTAGTCCATCAACAAAGGAGGTGGCTTACAAAACACTCGTTCGACCTATACTTGAGTATTGCTCATCAGTGTGGGATCCGTACCAGATCGGGTTGACGGAGGAGATAGAGAAGATCCAAAGAAGAGCGGCGCGTTTCGTCACAGGGTTATTTGGTAACCGTGATAGCGTTACGGAGATGTTTAACAAACTCAAGTGGCAGACTCTGCAAGAGAGGCGCTCTGCATCGCGGTGTAGCTTGCTCGCCAGGTTTCGAGAGGGTGCGTTTCTGGATGAGGTATCGAATATATTGCTTCCCCTTACTTATACCTCCCGAGGAGATCACGAATGTAAAATTAGAGAGATTAGAGCGCGCACAGAGGCTTTCAGACAGTCGTTCTTCCCGCGAACCATACGCGACTGGAACAGGAAAGGGAGATAATGACAGTGGCACGTAAAGTGCCCTCCGCCACACACCGTTGGGTGGCTTGCGGAGTATAAATGTAGATGTAGATGTAGCTACAGCGTTCGAAGTATTCATGGTATTGGATACGTGTGTGTAAATGCCTTCCAATGCCTACTCAAGGAAGACAAGTATACACAGTCCAGCTTCAGTATTATAAATACGCCTCAGTTTGTGGATCAACTCAGACTTCGGTTGATAATCATTTTGGATATTTAGCAGTACTGTACCCATTGGTGTTAAACTCGTTTTCAACCAATGATTCCCATAGCTACAGGAAGACTACTTGTAATACCTCTTAGACAAAATAATTATGCAGTCCTATCAGACGAAAAGATCAACCTGACACAAACTGTGGGAAGTTTGTTTTACAACCTTCGTACCTGGATAAAGAGCTTTTCCTATTTGAGATATCTGTGAACGTTGCTGCATAAGACGATTTAAGGAGAAACTAAATTCCTTCAGCTACGACAATGTTTAAAGAAATCGTCTTAACGGCACTAAATCGTAGTTTTGTGAATCGTTTACTGGCCGTACTCTGCCGCATTTCTCTGGTTGGAAGGCAAAAAGTTTACTGACAAATTTTACAGAAGGAAAAGCGGGACGAGATGTCTCCCACTGGAAGGTCATGTTGTTTTATTTAAATGATTACAAAATCAGCTAAAACGAACAGTGAGGTTGTCAGTATAAGCACATTACTATTGTCAGTATGATGTTGCACTGCCCACCGCCTGTAATGATAAAGGTTCCGTTTAGATCAGGCATATTGTATACGGGAGTCGAAGAGAGAGCACCACTAAATTCTACAATCCGTATGCATTGCATACACACAGGAATTACTGTTACAGTATACTAACGCAGCCCAACGAGTGAATTTCCGGTGAAAACGAGCACTGGCAAACAATCTTCGCTTCATTACGTTACTTAAACTGGTGTCACTCAGAGCTAGAATTTATGGTCAGCGTCTAAGTGTAAGGTCAATGAGTCGGATGCGGGTTTTGCAACTGTGAAATACTTTCCTACATTATAGAAGCGAATATTAAATTTTAACTAATATTGCAAAAATTTTGAACTTGGATAGCTTAGAATGAAAATCCTTCTGTTTATTGAAAAGGAAAACAAATTATTTTCTAAAGCATTCTCTAAAAAAAATGGTTCAAATGGCTCTGAGCACTATGGGACTCAACTGCTGTGGTCATAAGTCCCCTATAACTTAGAACTACTTAAACCTAACTAACCTAAGGACAGCACACAACACCCAGCCATCACGAGGCAGAGAAAATCCCTGACCCCGCCGGGAATCGAACCCGGGAACCCGGGCGTGGGAAGCGAGAACGCTACCGCACGACCACGAGATGCGGGCAAAGCATTCTCTGTCATACACAACTTGAAACAAGTTACGTCGACCAAATCATATGGAAGAAGTGACAGTGACGTATATCGGAAGGCAGTAAGATCCCTTGGCTTTTGGTTTGGCAGTTTTCGAAAGCCATTTCTAGGCGCAAGTAAATGAAAAAAGGCAGCGCGTTTTTGTTATCAAGTAACGTCTTCATCAATTACTTTAGTTTTAATGTAATCTACGAGTAATTAAAGGAACAAGGCTCTTATTTTACTTTTACTTGATTGAACTAGGGACGTTGAGAAATTTGGTGCTGGACTCTGATTCGAATTCGTATCTCCTCTTCCGAGGTCCTGAATCTCTCGGAACAGTATAGTTCAATCATTTCGTTCCTTTTCCCAAGACTGCAACCTTCTCTAGGTCTCCTCCAAAGGTAAGTATGTGGGTCCGAATCCTGATCCAGTACAAAAATATTCATAATTTCATTTCAAGCTCTATCACGTGCACACCGGACTACTAGTGAAAATTAACGAGCGTTTTTAATGTCTGTTCAAATGTTGCCAACAATCGTAATAGGTGTCGTCTTTTCTGGTCAAACACGCACGCATCTTACTGTTAGTGGGCAAGAAATTGATACTTAAGCTATATTCGTGGATGATAAAGAAGGACGGTAGGTGTGCGGTTTGATTGTCGCTCAGGCACAAAAATTTGTATCCTTATTTTAGATTCAAACACCTAGCAGCTGGTAAGAAAAACCGATAGGTACCATTTGATTTTACTTGGTTAACAATCCGATTACGTGTTGGGTTCGTATCTCCGTCACAGAACTTCACATCATGCGCTTCATCTTTAAATGCATGCACACTTTGTTACTTCTGAATGGAGGTATAACAAACATCTTTCGTGGTTAGTTAACAGGGACGAAAGGCTCTTGATAGGAGTCCCGGTTCATTACGAAAACTGTCATCTTTTATTTCCAAGTTTAGATCAGGTTACTGATATCGGCGAAAATTTGGGTAATTCATGCCTCTTCATGGCTAGGCAGCAATACGATATGATTAGGTTAGATTAGGTTTAATTAGATAAATACTTGTTCCATAGATCATGAATACGACATTTCGTAATGATGTTGAACGTGTCATTTTATTAATGAAATGTCACATTTGCAGACCACTTGAGTATGACACAGTATACCAATCAAACACAGACTCAATCGAAATCTAAGTCAGTAGTATTTTACTAATTTATGCCAATAGAGGCACGCTTGTATACAGATACTCAGTTTTATTGAAACAGACTTTCGTCGTAAGGTTATTGTGGGTAGTTTTATTTCATTTCTTATAATACAGTGCACAATTATCGTAGGCTTTCTTGTAGTGTTGTTAAAACAATAGTAAACATGAGAGAGAAATTATCATCAACACTATATGCGAATTCTCTGATGTTATCTATAACAGTCTGACAATGCACATGCAGTTTATTGATTATATGCATGTAGAAAACTTGTTCTGAATTAAAGCTGTCAAACAAGGTTTGATGAAGAATAAAATGCCCCTACCACACGACAGCTAATGTAGAAAATACTTTTCAGACGTATTTTGGCACGATGCGCTTTCCCCATAAATAATACAAAAGTCTCGAGATGCATCTGCTGCCAGGCTATCTATTAAACCTGAAAAGAGCAAAATGCCGCAAAAGTTAGCCCTTTTTTCACATGCGACTGTTTTGGGTTGAGAAGTGAAGGAAATTATGTTCAAAGTCCCATTAGACTGATAATTTCAGCAGACAGCAGAATTGCGTTTCAAAAAGTGTAGCAGTGAATGTACTCGAACTCACGACGTCATATCTACAATGCCCGACGCTTACTGTTATGCTACTAGCTCACACACAGCTACAGCAGCTCCAAAAGTCAACAACAAGTCCTCCAAAACGTCCGCATCCCACAGTGCTGTGAGATAACCCATATGGCCGGATCTAGATTTCTGAGAGACAGACAGTTACAGCTTTTCTTTTGCACTGCACGACGATTTCAACAAACAGATAGCGCAATAGAGTAGCTCAAGTGGGAAGGAACACTTCCTATTTAAATTTCTGCATCCTACACTGTTGGCACTTCTGTGTAGGTAGCAGTTACGGGATTTTATTTCGTTGATTACAAAATAGAGTCGAATATATGCAATGGGTAGCCGAGGCAGCTAGTTCATAGCGATTCGGTCAACCAAGTGAATGAATGTACTGAACATGCTGCAAACCACTACAGGGAGCCTCGGTGTCAGAATTCTCATCCAGTGTGACGCAATGGCGTTATGATAGAAAAATGAGTCACAGAGAAGAGCGTTTGTTGGTCTGTTCGATTGATGATAGGTTTATATACTTATGGTCTGGGTTCGATTCCAACTTATGCTGATGATATTTAATAAGAAGAGACAGATTCTATTCTCTTCTGCCTACGCCAAGTGAAGAAGGTATAATGGCATTGTGGTCTGAAATTCACGCTAAACATGATATTCCTTCTCTATCAAGTAGACATTAGGTTGAACCACAATAAAGTCAGCAGTCGTGACACGTAGAAACTGAACTGGGAATGCAACTCAGACCGTCCTTAACACGGAATTTAATTCCTTCGTGACAATACAGCTCGACTACAATTTGTTGTTTGCTCAAAACTGCAGATTCCTCAACATCTCCACATATTGAGTGTGAATGGGTTCGAGTCCTGGCCCGGCACTAAAGTTTTCGTTATGTAATATCAAGCTTAGCATGAGAACACCTATCTGCTGGTGGATAATAATTTTGATTTTTAATGTATTTTCATTCTTTGTCAACACTAACGATATCTGACGTTATTGACGCCCAGTAAGACAGAACTATTAGTGAGATCACTATAAGTTCAAGGATTTTATTCCGAGCTGCTGGTGGCGGCAAATTCGGTAGCTCACGTCTCTTTGTGTGCAGTCAACAACGGTATGTGTGGGGTTCGATTCCCAGACAGCACTGAACTCTTCGTCATATTGTTTCTAGTTCAAACATGCTCACATGTCGCTGCTGGTGTAACAAACCCATATTTAACGTTCGTTTTCTCTAGAATATAACAGCAATAGGTGCCAG
This sequence comes from Schistocerca cancellata, assembly GCF_023864275.1. Classification (NCBI taxonomy): domain Eukaryota; kingdom Metazoa; phylum Arthropoda; class Insecta; order Orthoptera; family Acrididae; genus Schistocerca; species Schistocerca cancellata. The sequence goes on along the minus strand of NC_064629.1, from coordinate 855,427,708 downwards.
GTAGGAGTCCTGGGAAGGAAAAAGTTAATGTTCCGTCTCGTCATTTCAGTTAAAACATCTAGCTACTGCCGAGAAAATCCGATATGTCACAGTTGATTGTGCTTCGATAACAATCCGATTAGGTTCTGGATTCGAATCCCTGTCCAACACAAAGCTTTACCTCACGGCATTTCAAGTAAGTTTCTTGTGAAGAAGCAGTATTTAACATCTCTCGTAGTTGGTTAACAAGGACAGTAGATGCTGGGTAGGAATTCGCGTCCGTTAAAAATGTTTACGTTATGTAATTTAAAGTTGATATTTGCTAACTGATACTGTCTAAAATTGAGGTATATCACTCTCTGTATGCCTATTCAGGAATGACTGTTAGTTTCCGTCAGTCACGATATCTTTGTTTAGGCTGCATGACCTGGGTTTGAATCCATATGCAGAACGAGACCGTTCGTCGTGTCCTTTGAAGTTCATACATATTCTCAACTAGCTGCTCGTGAACAACTTAAATTTTTAATGTCATTTTGTGTTAAATAGTAAGTACGGTATGCTACTTTGAAGAGAAAATCATGAATACGACAAACTTAATACGTGCATTACCTATCTGACGTAATAATGAGAGTGGTAACATTTCAGGTATATCATTTACTGTAATAACTGTGAGCTTACAACACTTAAGGCCAGTCTTACCTGTGATAAGGTGTTCCCTGGTATTTGTAGTGCCTTGGTATTACTTAACTCCTAGAGTTATTGCGTTACATAGCAGTGTTTTTTAGTGATGACCTGTTGGAACCATTTTCAATAGTCAAATGACTGTACCGAGGAGCAATTAGAGGACCTGCTAGCCAACTGCGTTACGTGGGTTGCATGCAATTCAGGCGAAATGCAATTCAGGTCGTTCGGATACTTTTGAGCACGACTGTACATGGTGCGTAGCTGTATATATTTACAAAATACACATGCGTTGTGTGTGAATAAATAAATATACAAATACTTTTTTGTTTCTCCTACTGTTTACATTTTGTAACTTCTTTTTACACTTCTTTCACACACATGGTGTACATACATGTATATCTTCTTTCGTATGTTTTTTTTCACTCATGGCGTTTGTATATACATGTGTATTTGGTACATATAAATAAATATATATTTACACAAAATACACACACACACACACACACACACACACACACACACACAATTACTTACACTATGATAAAAAGCTCACACTACTACTCTACAGATACTGTCTCACTCATTCTCTCCCTCTCACTGACTCAGAGTCCAGTACCCCTTATCTCGCTACAAGCGAGTAGTGTGAGTATGGGAGAGTTTCATTCTCGTCATCACAAATGTCTCTTATGTCATCATGAGACGACAGGTCGATTTTAGACTGCATTACAATGTACACCTCCTTTACTCTTGATCGAATGTTAGTTTGCTGTACCACATGTGGTGGCTGCGGTGCAGCATCGCGAACACTGCTGTACAGGCACCGCAAATGGTCTTCGATAGAAAGGGCTCTCAATGCCATACGGTGCACATCCTTAGTCTGCCTCTGGGTGACACCTCCAATGTGCGATACACATATACACTACTGGCCATTAAAATTGCTACACCAAGAAGAAATGCAGATGATAAACGGGTATTCATTGGACAAATATATTATACAAGAACTGACATGTGATTACATTTTCACGCAATTTGGGTGCATGGATCATGAGAAATGAGTACCCAGAACAACTACCTCAGGCCGTAATAACGGCCTTGATACCCCTGGGCATTGGGTCAAACAGAGCTTGGATGAAGTGTACAGGTACAGCTGCCTCTGCAGCTTCAACACGATACCACAGTTCATCAAGAGTAGTGACTGGCGTATTGTGACGAGCTAGTTGCTCGGCCACCGTTGACCAGATGTTTTCAGTTGGTGAGAGATCTGGAGAATGTGCTGGCCAGGGCAGCAGTCGAACATTTTCTGTATCCAGAAAGGCTCGTACAGGACGTGCAACATGCGGTCGTGCATTATCCTGGTGAAATGTAGGGTTTCGCAGGGATCGAATGAGGGATAGAGCCACGGGTCGTAATACATTTCTGAAATGTAACGTCCACTGTTCAAAGTTCCGTTTATACGAACTAGAGGTGACCGAGACGTGTAACCAATGGCATCACGCCGGATGATACGCCAGTATGGTGATAACGAATACATGCTTCCAATGTGCGTTCACCGCGATGTCGTCAAACACGGATGTGACCATCATGATGATGTAAACATAACCTGGATTCATCCTAAAAAATGACGTTTTGCCATTCGTGCACCCAGGTTAGTCGTTGAGTGCAACATGGCAGGCGCTCCTGTGTGTGATGCAGCGTCAAGAGTGACCACAGCCATGGTCTCCGAGCTGATAGTCCATGCTGCTGCAAACGTCGTCGAACTGTTCGTGCAGATGGTTGTTGTCTAGCAAACGTCCCCATCTATTGACTCAGGGATCGAGACGTGGCTGCACGATCCGTTACAGTCATGCGGATAAGGTGCCTGTCATCTCGACTGCTATTGATACGAGGCCGTTGGGATCGAGCACGGCGTTCCGTATTACCCTACTGAACCCACCGATTCCATAGTCTGCTAACAGTCATTGGATCCCGACTAACGCGAGCAGAAATGTCGCGATACGATAAACCGCAATCGTGATAGGCTACAATCCGACCTTTATCAAAGTCGGAAACATGATGGTACGCATTTCTCCTCCTTACACGAGGCATCACAACAACGTTTCACCAGGCAACACCGATCAACTGCTGTTTGTGTATGAGAAATCGGTTGGAAACTTTCCTCATGTCAGCACGTTGTAGGTGTCGCCACCGGCGCCAACCTTGTGTGAATGCTCTGAAAAGCTAATCATTTGCATGTCACAGTATCTTCTTCCTGTCGGTTAAATTTCGCGTCTGTAGCACGTAAACTCCGTGATGTAGCAATTTTAATGACCAGTAGTGTATTTTTGATCACACATCTACAAACTCCACAGTCAGCAATCCATTCACCTTGTCTTTCATAAGGCCAATAACTTTCTTGCTCTGTGGAACAATACCAGAAGGATTCTCGGCTGTGTATGAGGATGTGGCGAATTCATTACCATGGCACCTCACTATTTCATATGGATCGCAGTTCTTAACTCAACAGATGAAACTATCTGTATATTTAGGATTTGCAAAATGAGTTTTCGCAAATTCATATTGAAAGCTGTACATCGGGAGTTTGGATAGGTCTAGGTGCACGTCCCCAGATAAATAGGTTCCGTAAACTCTACTGCACTCTTCGACATCTCCACAGCTACAAAGTTCTTATTGAATATGGGGATCCCCTAAAAATTTGGTCTGGCGGAGGTTCAATTTTTCCCACGGGTATGGGTGTGTGTTGTTGTTAGCATAAGTTAGTTTAAGTAACGTGTGAGTCTAGGGATCTATGACCTCAGCAGTTTGGTCCCTTAGGAATTCACACATTTGTTAGGCAATGCATTTTCTTATGCCATTGCACCCATCCCATTCGGTTATAAATAAAAATTTCACGTCGTTTCCTCACATTCTCCACTGTTTTCCCAAAACTTGATTTATTCATTAATTTATAAAGGTCTTCCTCAAAGTCACGTCGCAGAAGCTCTCTGTCTTGTATTCAAATCAGTATACTCCTTCAACCAGGGGGACTGCTTGAAGTAGGTAGCCCGGGTGATTCTAACCAGCTCCATCCCCAAGCTGAGGCACTGCTGGAGATTACATTAATGAATAATGTATCTCCACCTCAAACTAATAATGTATGTGAGTTCTGACCCGACCACATACTCTACGTAAGAATCAGCCATCGTACGCCCCATGATTTTTCCACCTAATCCCTTGTTTTCGTCTTCAGGCACCCATCGAAACTAACCAATCAGAACTGATTGTTGCATGGCGTGCCTGTATATGTTATTTGCATCCAAGTACATTATGTAACACGAATCAAGTGTTGCACTGAACCTGTCACCCGACCGTGCGGTATTTGTCTTGGCATGAGTATGGACACATTGGCAAAGTCTCCCACAAATCCCTCTCTCAAAGAAAAGGAGCATGTCGGCATCGATCAATAATTCAATGTGCACTTTGTTTTTTTGTGCATTGTGTCCCAAGATAACCTAGGTGTCATTTATTAAAAGGCGGGATTAAGAGAATATGAGGTTATGCGTAGACTACCGAATTTGTTGAAAACGTCCACAAGCAAGGACACATCTGTGTCCATGTAAACCCGTGTGTACTCTCTAGAAGTTCAAATGGCTCTGAGCACTATGGGACTTATCGTCTAAAGTCATCAGTCCCCTAGAACTTAGAACTACTTAAACCTACCTAACCTAAGGACAGCACACACATCCACGCCCGAGGCAGGATACGAACCTGCGACCGTAGCGGTCGCGCGGTTCCAGACTGTAGCGCCTAGAACCGCTCGGCCACTCCGGCCGGCTCTCGCCAGAGGTGGCGATGCGGAATTCCAGTCAGACATTCATGGGATGCCCACACTCTGCATCCATTATGGCATCGCCTGTAAGGTTGCTGGAGAGTGCAGTTATGTCGAGTAGAGTTCCGTTCAGGTTTGCGATACTAGCCACATACTCGTATGGGAAAAGCCCATTCCTATTTACAAGTTGAAACTTTTCCTCGTCGAAAAATGTAGCTCGAGTGATATGCAAATCCTTCAGAGGTAGAGTTTCAACGAGTTTCTGGAGTGGCGCCAGCATAAAACTTAGCATATAAAGGAAGCGCAGCGTAATTCTCAGCTTCATTCGTTTGGAGAATGCAATATATTTCTCGACGTCACAGGTAGCACACTGACCAGATTCTTTCTCCATGCCGATATCAGCCAACTGCTCAACAAGAAAGTGAGCAACATACCCGCTTATATTGTGGACGAAGACGGGTATGTGCCTTGGTAGTTGGTACTTCAAATTGCACTTAGTGTGAGCTGCGCCACGGAACTCCCCCGTAAGATGACAGTGGTCCCTACGAGGATTTTCTGCCTTTCTAACAGCCGCCCACAAATATGACGGTCAACAGCGATACAGTACAAATATTCATTCTTCTTCGATTTGGTCATGGGAACGTTGTCGCTGTAGAGCTTATCAACCTCCCATGAAAGTTTTTCGAGCTCAGTGAGCAGCAAACTTGCAGGTTTACCTCCGACAGAAGATTTGTAGCGATTAAGACATAAATCATAGTACGATACAATGTGGTACGCAGTCGCATATGGTATGTGTTTTTCTGTAAAGGTAGTATGTGTGGTCGCAGGGTCACCTTCACAGCGGGTTAGAGGAGCGAGGAGGCATCAAAAGTCAGCGTACATTACAGACGGGCATCTCTTCTGGTGGTGAGCATTTTTCAACTTTATAAATTTGCCTGCCTAAAAACAGCACGCACCTGACGGCTTATAAAGGACAAGACATTCCCATTCTCAGAACATGTACTTTGCCTGTTATGTATCTCTTGCGTACGCGAATTGTGACTTTCACTGTGCTGCAGTCAGGCGATTGTGAGAACATATTTGACCTTGATTCGTTGGAACTGTTTGGCTTTCAAATTCAGGACTGTACCTCGCGAGATCAGAGAGGACGGGTTGGTGGAGGAAGAGGAGAAGGAGGAAGGGACGCTGCAGAATCGGGCCAGTGCGAGCAGTCCTGCTGCTTCAGCCCTGACCCGCTGGCCAGAGGGAGTGTTATCCCTTGACGCCAGCGCGGAGGTGGTGCGGGGGCGACGACACGGGCGGGATGGCTGGCAAAGGCTTCTCGCACGGCGACTAGCGGCGCCCTTGCTGTTGAAGCATGCTGCACAGGAACCCGCCTCGATGTTACAGGCTTCGCCGCCCCCGGTACCCGGGTCATGGCGTATTGTGGAAACTGTTGCCCTGGCGCAGCCATTGTAGAAATGAGAAAGAGTAACGAACACAATTAAGTTTAACGCTCTAGATATCACATACTGCTGCTGCTGCTGCTGCTGCAAGGAAAGAAAGAATACAGATGATTGCATTGTTATATAAGTAGAGTGAGTATGTATTAACTCTTTCGCTCTGGCTTCTTGGCTTCTCCCCCATCTCCTCATGACGACGAAGCTCTCTCTCCATTTGCTCCACCAACTGTTGATTTTGTCCTTGCGTGGACCCCCACGGATTCTTCGATCCAGCTCCCTATAACGCCTACAACATAATGATCTAACAATAAAAACATATACACACAAGAGCTACAGGAAACAAATGTATTTTTTTAAATAAACGCTCACATGAGTCCCTGAATAAATCCAGCACACCAGCACATACAACTCCCTGGTCCCCTTCTTCGTCTGGCAGGAAATCATCTAAAACAACCAAGAATATGCTCCATATGACATATACAATGAAATTTAATTATATATACACAGTACGATGGAAACGAAAAAAAATTTAGATGTATATACTGAAACAATACGAAATTCTTAGTGAACAGGGCCGGCCGGAGTGGCCGTGCGGTTCTAGGCGCTACAGTCTGGAACCACGGGACCGCTACGGTTGCAGATTCGAATCCTGCCTCGGGCATGGATGTGTGTGATGTCCTTAGGTTAGTTAGGTTTAAGTAGTTCTAAGTTCTAGGGGACTGATGAACTCAGAAGTTGAGTCCCATAGTGCTCAGAGCCATTTAGTGAACAGGAAACAAGTAACGTTTTATCGATTTTGATTTTGATCCTTGAAATCACTTACAACAATAACAACATATTATGTAAATGACGAAATTTTTAGAAAGGAGCTATGTGTTCCCGGCATATACTGCAAAAATATGAAATTCTTAGTGAAAAAGAAACATTTATCGATTTTGGTCCCTCAAAATCATCTACAACAACATATTACGTATCCGATGAAAAATATATATACCATCTATTACGATATTGCTGCTGCTGTAGTTCCTGTCACTGCTGCTGCTGCTGCTGCTGCTGCAGCTGCTGCCATTGCTGTTGCTGTGACTGCTGTTGCTGTTGCTGTTGGAGCAGCTGCAGCCACTGTTGTTGCTGTTGCTGCTGGTGCTGCTAGTGCCACTGCTGTTGCTGCCATTGCTGTTGCTGCCACTGCTGTTGCTGCAGCTGTTGCTTCTCAGCCTCTTCTATTTCTCTCTGGATATCTGCAGTAACAATAAGACGTGTACTCAGTGCGCAATTCTGAGTGAAAAAGTTAAAGTTATCGATTTTGATCCCATGAAATCATCTACGGAATCGGCGGTCACACCAGTGATACAAAGATATCATATATACCTACAAAGCTGCCACTGCTGCTGCAGCAGTTACTGTCACTGTCTCTGCTGTTGCACCATGGCATTCATTTCATCCACGATATGGTGTTGGTGATTATGCACTGAAAAATGAGAATAAATGCATTCAATACTGCGTAATTCTTAGTGAAGGAGGAAAGTTACAGTTACCGATCTGAATCTGTACTTACAGGTAATTCTCCTTCCTGCTCTAACCGTCTCTGACGTTTTCCGTCACTGGTACTACCGATGGTGCTTAATGCCGCTGAACGCTACATGTTAAATGAACCAAACTAATGATTAATGCAGACGAACGAGAGTAAGACAACCGACCTCACATTACGATGGTTGACGACAGAATGAGGGCGAATGGAGGTGGCGTGGCCTAAATACACCCGTTGCCTCCTCCACCCTCCACTTTCCCAATGAGTCGATACGAACGCAGAATCACCCCACCTGCAGATGAATGCTGGTCTGAACGCTCTGGGCAGGTGGGAGCTGGTCTGAGCACGCTGAACAAGTCAGTACTTCTCTGCGAGCACAGCCTGTGTCCTGGTGGTTGTGGGTTTTTGGTATTCGAACGTGAAACTAAATGTAGATAAATCTCTCTCCATTCCGCAATAACTGTACGTTCAACTTTCAGTGTGTCCAGGGTTGCCATAATTCCCGTCTGACAACAACGGACATTTCTCTCAAACTGACAAAAAATTGTCATAATTTGAGAAGGAGAAATCGGGACGAAGAGTGCTACTTCTCCTAAGCTTAAAAAAGTGAAAAATTGGAGCAAATTCCGCTCTCAGTTGCGAACAGCTGCAGCTATATCAAAAACAACGAAACTTCGACAGATCACTACGTATTTGCTTGATAGTGTCAGGCGCCAAGAATTATTTCACAATTGTTGTTGATTTTGTTATGCTCAGTGTCATATTGTTTGCACCCTCGGAAACGTTAAAAGGTTTGGATCTTATCGTGAAAGTATAGTACACTGATTTCAACGATATGATGCTGTTTAACGGTATGAATGTACAATGCAAATTTCCTACTATTACTAATTGTCCCTGTTTGAATTAATTTGAAACAAAGTAACTGTCCATTTCTTTAAGTGCTTCCAGAGTGTACGTTTGATTTGTTCTTTACATTAGCTAAATGATCCTTAATATCTGCTCTTCCGCCATCATCAATAATATCATAACACTTACAAATTACACAATCTGCTCCATAGTCGCGCATCCGTCGTTTTATGAAGAACAATTCATTCGAACATTTTCCTCGGAATGAACACTTCCTCTTTGGCATTTTCAGTTTAGTTGAAGCAGTCAAACTAAATAATAACATATTAACCGCTATAAGACTCAGAGAAACAGGGACTCACGTTGCTGCAAAGCTTAAACTAAAGTGAGATAAGTTACAGTGAAGGGGTCCATCAATCAGGCATCGCGCATTCAAGTCATAGAGCTTAAAGCAGGGATCCTTCTTTGAAATGAGTTAATCCCTTTTAAACACGACAGGAAGCAAATAAAATCGGTGTGATATATATCACATAGTAATGGAACAAGTTGTGTAGGACACATGTAGTAATCAGAAGCGTTCACGTAGCGACGACTCTTAATCAGTTTCACACAAGTATCCGAGAGCACATTACACTCATTTCTTGATTCCACCCGCTCAAACACATTGTAACATTCTCTTTCACCAGCGAATCTGTAGTCCTCAAGGCTAATTGTTGCAACATGTTGAGGAAGTAAGAACTCTAGAATATTTTTTTCTAATGTGTCGCTACTGCTCTGTTCTTGAATTAGCAGAGTTGTGCAGTCACTGTTCCCCTCTAATAGCGAAAGCTAAAGAATGACCATACTTTGCACAATGCACACACAAACGCTCTTCAAATTCGCTATTAGAATTACGGCATTACCTTATTCACAGACATCCTACAGACACTTGAACTTGAATAACTGAAAGACGATGGACTCATAGTGATTAGTCAGTTACATACAGCTGGTGCGCTGAAAGGGACAAACAGAAGTCTATAATACGCTTGGAATAAAGCATTCTTAGCACTAAAGCCTGTAGGGCGTTTCTACATAACATGGTATTCCTTTTTGAAAATTTAGCTCCCGCGCACACATGTTATAGGATGAAAAAGGTATGTATGTTTAATCCGCCGTTTCTCGCACATGTAACAAACAAAATCTTTGTATGATGCTCTAACCGGCTCTTTTGATTTTCATAGCAAGTTAAATTTTGCCAGCTGCAACAACAGATCCGTCTAGTGGTGTTTCTCCTCCTGCTCCAAAGTGTTTAAGGGGTACGGTGCTTTGCAACAGGATCTTAAAATGTGCTTAGACTCGATATAGAACAGTTTTGCAGTTTTTCTACCCATGTGCTTTGCCCCTGAAATTAAGCCCTAATGGATGTGGTCTAGTATACAGGGTGTTACAAAAAGGTATGGCCAAACTTTCAGGAAACATTCCTCACACACAAATAAAGAAAAGATGTTATGTGGGCACGTGTCCGGAAACGCTTAATTTCCATGTTAGAGCTCATTTTAGTTTCGTCAGTATGTACTGTACTACCTCGATTCACCGCCATGATTTAATATGGGATACTCTATCTGTGCTGCTAGAACATGTGCCTTTACAAGTACGACACAACATGTGGTTCATGCACGATGGAGCTCCTGCACGTTTCAGTCGAAGTGTTCGTACGCTTCTCAACAACAGATTCGGCGACCGATGGATTGGTAGAGGCGGACCAATTCCATGGCCTCCACGCTCTCCTGACCTCAACCCTCTTGACTTGAATTTATGAGGGCGTTTGAAAGCTCTTGTCTACACAGCCGGCTGGAGTGGCCGTGCGGTTCTAGGCGCTACAGTCTGGAGCAGGTTCGAATCCTGCCTCGGGCGTGGTTGTGTGTGATGTCCTTAGGTTAGTTAGGTTTAATTAGTTCTAAGTTATAAGCGACTGATGACCACAGAAGTTAAGTCGCATAGTGCTTAGAGCCATTTGAACCATTTTTTCTTGTCTACGCAATCCCGGTAGCAAATGTAGAGACTCTTCGTGCTCGTATTGTGGACGGCTGTGATACAATACGCCATTCTCCAGGGCTGCATCAGCGCACCAGGGATTCCATGCGACGGAGGGTGGATGAATGTATCCTCGCTAACGAAGGACATTTTGAACATTTCCTGTAACAAAGAGTTTGAAGTCACGGTGGTACGTTTTGTTGCTGTGCGTTTCCATTCCATCATTAATGTGATTTGAAGAGAAGTAATAAAATGAGTTCTAACATGGAAAGTAAGCGTTTCCGGACACATGTCCACATTACACGTTTTCTTTCTTTGTGTGTGAGGAATGTTTCCTGAAAGTATGGCCGTACCTTTTTGTAACACCCTGTATACTGCACTCGCAAAGATTTCTTAGTCAGGTCAAATTTATAGGATCTGAGTGGTTGGTAGGTCTACGGTAGCTGTGCATGGAATGCACTGACACAAACCCGACTTTGCGGTCCGAATATACGTGGGACGCTACTGTGTGCTGCCTGGATTTACAAGTATTAAAAATACGAAAACGTTTCGTGGAAGTGGTGAAACCGATAAAATAAAAAAGACACTACGGCAATTTTAAACTGTAATTATATCCTGTATTCATCGATAAATATGTGACGGCGGGAGGCTTTTTTGCTACTGGGCAATGCGAAAACGACATGCAACTGATGCGAGTGCGGCCGCATTAAAAATTTTTTTGTACACCTATAAAATGTACTCCGAAATATTATGCTTATTGAACGTATAAGTACTGTGGCTTATTTTCTGACGTATTACCAGATGTTTGTGGGAAGCAATCAAACCACTATTCGAGCAAAAAATTTGGGTGTCTAGTTGTAAGGAGAGGATATGTTTAAAGTGGTGAACTGTGATTTCGACGCACTGAAGAATACATCAGAATGTAACGGATGATAAATTCACTTCGTAAACAGCTGCACAATACAGAAATGAATGGGTTCAACCGGATCTGCTATAGCGTACAAGCAGGACAGGCAACACGGCTGTAACAAAATGGATACACAAAACGTTCCCTCATCAGATCCTCTAAGCAGATCCTGACGTTTTCCTTCCACATTTACATCTACATATATACTCCGCTAGCCACCAAGCGGTGTGTGGCGGGGGGCACAAGATCGCGCGAGGAAAAAATTACTGTCTGAACGCCTGAGTAAGAGCTCTAATTTCCCTTATCTTTGAATGGTGATCACTGCGCGATTTGAAAGTTGGTGGTAATAATATATGCTCTCCACTCTCGGCGAAGATCTGATTTCGGAATTTAGTGAGCAGCCCCTTCCTTTTAGCGCGTCATCTACCTGCTAGTGTGTCCCACTTCAAACTTTCAATGAGATTTGTAGCGCTCTCGCGATGTCTAAATGTACCAGTCACGAATCTCGCCGCTCTTCTTTGGACCTTCTCAATCTCTTGATTGAGACCCAACTGGTAGGGGTGCCATACAGACCAACAATACTTTAAGAATGGACGAACTAAGGTATTGTAGGCAATTTCCTGTGTTGAAGGACTGCATCGCTTCAGGATTCTACCAATAAATCGCAATCTAGAGCTCTTGCCCGTTACTTGTGTAATCTGATCATTCCATTTGAGATCATTTCGAATAGTCACATCCAGATACTTGACGGATGTTACCGCTTCCAAATACTGGGAATTTATTTTGTACTTGTACATTAATGGGGATTTTCGCCTTGTTATACGCAGTAGGTTACACTTACTAATATTGAGAGATAACTGCCAGTCATTACACCATGCATTTATTTTCTGCAAATGCTCATTGATTTGTTCACAACTTTCGTGTGTTACTACTTTCCTGTAGATTACAGCATCATTGTAAAACTGTCTAATGCCGTTGTCAATACCATCAACCAGATCGTTAATGTAAATCGTAAAAAGCAGCGGACCTATCACGCTGCCCTGGGGCACACCTGAAGTTACGCTTTTTTTCTGTTGAAGTCACCCCATTCAGGACGACATACTGCTCTCTGTCTGTTAGAAAACTTTCTACCCAACCGCATATGTCATCGGATAGACAGTAAGCGCGCACTTTTGGAGCAAGCGACAGTGCGGAACTGAGTCGAACGCCTTTCGAAAGTCGAGGAATATGGCATCAACCTGGGAGCTGGTATCTATAGCCTGTTATATATCATGAACAAAGAGGGCCAGCTGTGTCTCGCATGACCGCTGTTTCCTAAAACCGTGCTGGTTTCTGCAGATGAGCTTCTCAGAGACTAGAAAGGTCATTGCGTCTGAACACAAAATATGTTCCATCATTCTACAATAAATCGATGTCAGTGAAATTGGCTGCCAATTATGTACATCCGATTTTCTACCCTTTCTATAAATTGCTATGACTTGGGCCTTCTTCCAGTCCCGTGGAACTTTCCGCTGTTCCAATGAACTCTGATAGATGATGAATAACAATGGCGCTATATTTGTAGCGTAGTCAACATATAATCTTATGGGGATACCCTCTGGACCAGATGCCTTCCTGGCGTCTAAGGATCTTAGTAGTTACACAATCCCAAATATACTAACCACTATGTCAGCCATCCTTGCGTTTGTTCGATAATTGAAAGGGGGCATGGTGCTGCAGTCCTCTGCCGTACAGGAGTTTTTTAAAGCTAGGTTAAGAATTTCGGCCTTCCGTTTATCATCGTCCGTTACATTACCCATACTGTCAGCAAGAGAAGGTATTGAATTATTTGTAGCGTTCATAGATTTTACGTCCGACCAAAATTTTTTGGGGTTATTTTTAAGATATGCAGATAAAATATTGCTTTCTAATTCGTTAAAAGAATTCCTTGTTGCACTATAGACTGCGGTGTCGATTGCAGTACACCAAACCGTATCGGTGATGTCTTTCCCTTTCGTTCGGGGGAGTGCTGTTGATTATCACATAGTGCCGGACGCCTGTGCTTTACAACACTAGATTGATAGAGTCTAGGCAGGATATAGCATCTTCCGGAAGCACTGACTGGGAGACTTAAATGCCAAATAATTTCCAAGAACTGAGGAGAATCGAGACACCTAGCTTTTATGAGTGCGGGAATATCATAATATTTTCGGGTGCTGCACACATATAAACGATAACTGCACTGTTTGTCAGAAAGGTGTATACGTTACAGTGTCAAGTTACTGTGGCCTATGCTCCGGCATGTGCAAAAACAATGGCTGTGTGTCCTATCCTGAGAGAGGTATAGCGGTAAGGGTATGAGAGAGAGTTTACAAGGAAAATTATGTGCACTATATACATTGAAAAGTCCGCAGCTCGTGGTCTCGCGGTAGCGTTCTCGCTTACCGAGCACAGGGTCCCGGGTTAGATTCCCGGCGGGGTCATTGATTTTCACCTGCCCCGACATCCATTATTCATCCCCATTAAGGTCGAAGTTTCTGCATCACCCCGGTTCCCAGAACTCCTGACTGTGGATAATGTATCACAGACACAATCCCTTTGGCTGTTCAGAGCTGTCGGAGGAAGGCAACGGCAAACCACCTCCATTAGGACCTTGCTTAGTACGGTGGTGTGGGTCCCTCGGCTCGTTCCCTACGCTTTGTCAAAAATCATGGGACTTCATTTCCATATACACCCCTGGAAATGGAAAAAAGCACACATTGACACCGGTGTGTCAGACCCACCATACTTGCTCCGGACACTGCGAGAGGGCTGTACAAGCAATGATCACACGCACGGCACAGCGGACACACCAGGAACCGCGGTGTTGGCCGTCGAATGGCGCTAGCTGCGCAGCATTTGTGCACCGCCACCGTCAGTGTCAGCCAGTTTGCCGTGGCATACGGAGCTCCATCGCAGTCTTTAACACTGGTAGCATGCCGCGACAGCGTGGACGTGAACCGTATGTGCAGTTGACGGACTTTGAGCGAGGGCGTATAGTGGGCAAGCGGGAGGCCGGGTGGACGTACCGCCGAATTGCTCAACACGTGGGGCGTGAGGTCTCCACAGTACATCGATGTTGTCGCCAGTGGTCGGCGGAAGGTGCACGTGCCCGTCGACCTGGGACCGGACCGCAGTGACGCACGGATGCACGCCAAGACCGTAGGATCCTACGCAGTGCCGTAGGGGACCGCACCGCCACTTCCCAGCAAATTAGGGACACTGTTGCTCCTGGGGTATCGGCGAGGACCATTCGCAACAGTCTCCATGAAGCTGGGCTACGGTCCCGCACACCGTTAGGCCGTCTTCCGCTCACGCCCCAACATCGTGCAGGCCGCCTCCAGTGGTGTCGCGACAGGCGTGAATGGAGGGACGAATGGAGACGTGTCGTCTTCAGCGATGAGAGTCGCTTCTGCCTTGGTGCCAATGATGGTCGTATGCGTGTTTGGCGCCGTGCAGGTAAGCGCCACAATCAAGACTGCATACGACCGAGGCACACAGGGCCAACACCCGGCATCATGGTGTGGGGAGCGATCTCCTACACTGGCCGTACACCACTGGTGATCGTCGAGGGGACACTGAATAGTGCACGGTACATCCAAACCGTCATCGAACCCATCGTTCTACCATTCCTAGACCGGCAAGGGAACTTGCTGTTCCAACAGGACAATGCACGTCCGCATGTATCCCGTGCCACCCAACGTGCTCTAGAAGGTGTAAGTCAACTACCCTGGCCAGCAAGATCTCCGGATCTGTCCCCCATTGAGCATGTTTGGGACTGGATGAAGCGTCGTCTCACGCGGTCTGCACGTCCAGCACGAACGCTGGTCCAACTGAGGCTCCAGGTGGAAATGGCATGGCAAGCCGTTCCACAAGACTATATCCAGCATCTCTACGATCGTCTCCATGGGAGAATAGCAGCCTGCATTGCTGCGAAAGGTGGATATACACTGTACTAGTGCCGACATTGTGCATGCTCTGTTGCCTGTGTCTATGTGCCTGTGGTTCTGTCAGTGTGATCATGTGATGTATCTGACCCCAGGAATGTGTCAATAAAGTTTCCCCTTCCTGGGACAATGAATTCACGGTGTTATTATTTCAATTTCCAGGAGTGTATATTGAAATTTCAACGTGAGATTCGTTCCAGGAACACGGCTGTCAAGAAGTTTCTTTTCCAGTACATAGCCCACTGTCAGACTACAGCAGAAATCATGTTATTTAATTGCGGGCACTCTGACAAATATTTGCCTGGTTCCTAATATGCTTCTGAGTCTTGTGATAGCCATAGAAAGCACAGCAGTAAGCAAGCACGTCGGGGCCGGAAACAATATCTCAGTCGACGCCTTTGTTCCGTGCCACAGCTTGGAAATGTATTGTTCGGAGAGTCCGATCCGAGAAAGCTTCTTGTCTGCCCCAGCTTATGACATTTGTCCCCCAGCTCCCCCGTGATGAGAGAATAGTGACGTAGAACCCAGTTTACTTTGAGCCACCTTCTGGACCATGTGAGTTGCGACTATACTCCGTGGAAAATAAAGAAGATTCAATATGACGAGTGTTTGCACAGGGAATATTGATATCGTTCGAACTCCTACCACTCCAATCATCCCCGGATGTCTTTCATGGCTCGTGGTCCTCTCTCTCTGGCTGACATGCAGGTGTGCGGCTGCGGTGATGAGCCGCGTTTACAGCTTCCGTTTTCTCCAGGCTCTGAGCGTCGTACTGCGGCATAGTGCAATGCGTGTGGACGTCTGACGTGCGAGTGTTTTAGCTATCTCAGGCATCTAGCCGTGAATGAATCGTGTTTCTCAATGCATCGCAACGGTATTTGTTGTTGTTACTATCCATCATACGGGAGACCCCTCCCTCCCTCCTTCTTCATCCTGGTGTAGCTGAGAGAACGAGTCAACGTATGAATTCTTAGTAGTTTAAAAAAGAAAATACAATTGACAGACCCGTAGTGGTCAGGAACTCCATAAGCGTGACGGTAAAAACTCAAGTCGAAATTTGAACCTCCAACTATCATTTCAAACATCATCACTTCCAGTCGTGACGCCACATAATAGTAAGTTTTGATTATTTAATTAAATTCCTTCTCAAAAAGATAACACTGTTTTTTATGCACGCAAACTACTGCGCAGCTTCCATCTTTTTTCATTTCGAGTAGTTATAAACTGTGTGAAGCAAATTGTTTACACGCCTATGGTTCAAATGGTTCTGAGCACTATGGGACTTAACATCTGAGGTCATCAGTTCCATAGAATTTAGAACTACTTAAACCTAACTAATCTAAGGACATCACACACATCCATGCCCGAGGCAAGATTCGAACCTGCGACCGCAGCGGTCGCGCGGTTCCATACTGAAGCGCCTAGAACCGCTCGGTCACACAGGCCAGCTACACACCTATATTCCCTGTGGCACATCTTCTCAAGCCAAATTTGTGACACGTTCAAGATGTGAAATTCTACACTAAATTTGATAGCTCCTGAAGTAGTTCGTGAAGCATACGACAAGAAAGTTCACCAGGACGGCTGGAGCAGTTTAGAGTCCCTGGTGGAGTGAAATATGCCATGCTATGCTAGTTCCTGTGTCATCTGCAAAACTAACTACACCTCTCTCTCTCACTTTGCATCCAACGATCTTTTTTTCTTTTCTTTTAAGTGTATTTCGAGTCAGCCTGCTACTTATTTGTTTGTGTGTGCGAAATAGCTGCCGCATCCACCTTACATCCCCTTATCACGATCATGTGACCGGAAATTAATTATTTATTAACTTCAGCAGTATTTCTGGATCGATTCCCAGTCAGGTATTAGCTTAGGAAGGAAGTCTTCTCGCGTGCGGCGCCGTCCGACAGGTTCGATCATGCATACAGACCACTTGATGTGGTTCAAAAATGGTTCAAATGGCTCTGAGCGCTATTGAACTTAACTTCTTAGGTCATCAGTCCCCTAGAACTTAGAACTACTTAAACCTAACTAACCTAAGGACATCACACACATCCATGCCCGAGGCAGGATTCGAACCTGCGACCGTAGCGGTCGCGCGGTTCCAGACTGTAGCGACTACAACCGCTCGGCCACTGCGGCCGGCATTTGATATGGCAGAGGAAGCCTACAGGAAGTGTGCTTTTGTTCCCGGGGATTAGCTCGCTGCTACTAGCAGTGGCCGTAACAGACACCCGTAGTTCCAAGTCACCCAGCGCACAAGCCCGAGCAAGGTGCTACTCACACAGGCCCGCACAGTGAGGCAGCTGACGGCCGTCGCGGTCTCCGGGGTGCGTGGCTGGGGCAGCCGGCGCTGCGAGCTTAGCGCATGGCTTCTCCCAGCGGGCGCAGTTCTGGTGCATGGTGCACGCACGGGAAAGTTTGTCAATCTGTGCCAGTGTAATTATGTGTTTCCTGTGGCGATCGGAATGAAAAAAAGCATTGTACTTGTTTAAATATTCCACAAATAGCGATTGATTTCCAGACAAATTTCTTAAGTAAACTATGTTCCACACACCACCTTTTATTCCGTAAATTATTTAAATAAACGGTATTCCATTCACTGCATTTAATTTCCTGACAAATTTTCGAAATAAGTGAATAAACTATATTCCAAACATCGCCTTGTGTCCCATGAACTGTTCAAATAAAAAATATCCCATACACTGCAGTCGGTTTCCCACCAAATCACCACTGAACTGAGCCCTTTTCCAGTCTCTTTTCAGGTAGGGGAGGGGGGGAGGGAGGGCCGGTGGGTTTCCAAGATAGCGATGAGTTAAGTAATTGATTAATTTAATTAACTGATATGAAAAGTGTGCCTGTGTCAGCGAGGGGAGTTCTCAGAGCGGTGGGTTGTTAATAGTGGGAATGACGAGTTGGAGGAGGAGGGGTGGGTGTTTATTGGAAGGACAGATTATCCCCATGGGGTCATAATCCTCTTATCAGAACAATAGGTTAAGGACCTGTCAATCAAAAGAGAACAATAGGTTTCCCCTGAATGTATACTTGTTGCTGATGTAGGCAACCTGCACTAACTTATTGTGCTGATGCCGGTTTTGTCTCCCTACAAATATAAACTGTTTTAGACAGTCACGAAATGCTAGGATGGGACCGGGGGCTAACAATTATTTCACTCGCTCAAATGCTTTTTCGCAATCTCAGGTCCAGAGAAACTTTACCCCATCTTTAATAAATGTGTCAAGGGTCTTGTTACCACTGCAATTTTGGGAATGCATCTTCTATCAAATTTGGTATTCCAAAGATATGACCATAAGTCTTTTACTGTGTTTCTCACTGCAAAATGCTTCGTGACTTATATCGTCGTACACCAACTTGCCCAACAACATGACCTAAATAGTGGATCTCCAGTAATACCAAGTATCACTTCTCTAAACTAAGAGAGTTGTGCTGCACACAACCACTGAAATACCTCTTGTAGATCTATCACGTACTCCTGGGTGTCATTGGAGAAAGCAATGATACAACTTGCATTGGTTTGGTATCAGAGCCTGTAGCACCCTGCCTAAGAAGCGTTGGAAAGTTGCTGGTCCATTTTCAAACCGAAAGGGATCTGTCGGTAAGGTTAATGATCAAATGGAATCGAAATTCTGTTTTAAGTCAATCTTCTGGTGATCCTTCTAATAGCTGGTACCCACTTTGTAAATCCATGGTGTTAAAATAACGATATTGTATCAGCAATCCGATGGTCTCGCTATGGGAAATCCGTTGGCTGGTATCCTTGCTGACATTTCCTTTTAACTTTCTGGAAGAAAAGTTCTTCAACTGTTTCTCACCTACAGAGCTTGGCATTCTCTCCTATTTCAGATACATCGGTGATAGTTTAGTCATCTACAAGGGACCTGATCATGGTATTGACGGTATTTTCAACCTCTTTAATAAGTTTCACGAGGAAATATCCTTTACCGGTGACCTCGAAAACGAGGCCCGCCAACTGAACTTTCTTGACTTGACGCTAGCAGTAGAAGAAAATAAAACCTCTTTTAATGCTTTTCGTAAAGGAACATGTAGCGATTAGATCGTATCTGCTTCTATCATGCACCCTCAATGTCATAAAACTACTTTCTTTCGGTCTGGTATTCACAGATCTCCTTCTATTCCACCCTCGAAAGAAAACTTCGAGGAACAAATTAATTTGATCTAAATTGTAGAAGTTAATAACGAATACGACGTTCTTAAAAAGAAAACTGTTAAAGGAGTTACTACACTCAGCACCTCTATTACTGAGTCCAAACAAAAGAAGAAGTTCTCTTCTATTCCTTTCTTGAGGCGCATCTCCTATCACATTCGACGCCTTCTTCGTAATAAATATAACTGTAATGTCGCCTTTTCAATCCACACATCAAAAAAAGGTTTTGCATCACCTCGATTCCGAGAGTTCCGGAAACTGTACAGAAAATTGGAATAGAGATCAACATAAACATCATTTCCGCCCTTTTTATTGCTCATGAAAACCACACATTGGATGTTGTACCACCATACAGCGAGACATACAGAAGTGGACGTCCAGATTGCTGTACACACTGGTACCTCTATTACCCAGTAGCACGTCCTCTTGCATTGATGCATGCATGTATTCGTAGTGCCATACTATCTATAAGTTCATCAAGACACTGTTGGTCCAGATTGTCACACTCTTCAGCGGCGTAGATCCCTCAGAGTGGTTGGGGGGTCACGTCGTGCATAAACAGCCCTTTTTAATCTATCCCACGAATGATCGATGGGGTTCATGTCTGGAGAACATGCTGGCCACTCCAGTGGAGCGATGTCGTTATCCTGAAGGAAGTCATTCACAGGATGTGCACGTTGGGAGGGCGAATAGTCGCCCATTAAGACGAATGCCTCGCAAATATTCTGCTGATATGGTTGCTCTATCGGTCGGAGGATGGGATTCTCCTATCGTACAGCCGTTACAGCGCCTTTCATGACCACCAGTGGCGTACGTCGGCCCCACATAATGCCACCCCAAAACAGCAGGGAACCGCCACCTTGCTGCTTTCACTGGACAGTGTGTCTAAGGCATTCAGCCTGACCGTGTTGCCTCCAAACACGTCTTCGGCGATTGTTCGGTTGAAGGCATATGCGACACTCATCGGTGAAGAGCATGTGATGCTAATCCTGAGCGGTCCTAGGCGCTTCTGTCTGGAACCGAGCGACCGCTACGGTCGCAGGTTCAATTCCTGCCTCGGGCATGGATGTGTGTGATGTCCTTAGGTTAGTTAGGCTTAAGTAGTTCTAAGTTATAGAGGACTGATGACCTCAGCTGTTAAGTCCCGTAGTGCTCAGACCCAGCCAATCCTGAGTGGGATGTTGTTGGACCCATCTGTACCGCGCTGCATGGTGTCGTGGTTGCAACGATGGACCTCGTCATGGACGTCGGGAGTGAAGTTGCGCATCATGCAGGCTACTGCGCACAATTTGAGTCGTAACACGACGTCCTGTGGCTGCACAAAAGGCATTATTGAACATGGTGGCGTAGCTGTTAGGGTTCCTCCGAGCTATAATCCGTAGGTAGCGGTCATCCACTGCAGTAGTAGCCCTTGGGCGGCCTGAACGAGGCATGTCATCGACAGTTCCTGTCTCTCTGTACCTCCTCCATGTCCGAATAGCATCGCTTTGATTTACTCCGAGACGCCTGGACACTTCCCTTTTTGAGAGTCCTTCCTGAACAAAGAAACAATGCGGACACCATCGAACCGCGGTGTTGACCGTCTGGGCACGGTTGAATTGCAGACAACACGATCCGTACACCTCCTTCCTGGTGGAATGACTGGAACTGATCAGCTTCGGAACCCCTCCGTCTAATAGGCGCTGCTCATGGATGCTTGTTTACATCTATGGGCGGGTTTAGTGACATTTCTGAACGGTCAAAGGGAATGTTGTAAGTAGGCTGTTTAGGTTTTTATATTGGTAACGCCACGTAGCGCTCGGTATGAAAATCACTGGCTGTGCTGTGTGCAGTCTGTGGCTGGTTCGTATTGTTGTTTGCTATTGTAGTGTTGGGCAGCTGGATGTGAACAGCGCTTAGCGTTGCGCAGTTGGAGGTGAGCCGCCAGCAGTGGGGGATGTGGGGAGAGAGATGGCGGAATTTTGAGAGCGGACGATCTGGACGTGTGTCCATCAGAAAGAGTAAATTTGTAATATTGGATATCATGGACTGATATATACAGGGTGTTACAAAAAGGTATGACCAAACTTTCAGGAAACATTCCTTACACACAAATAAAGAAATGGTATTATGTGGACATGTGTTCGGAAACGCTTAATTTCCATGTTAGAGCTCATTTTAGTTTCGTCAGTATGTATTGTACTTCCTCGATTCACCGCCATGATTTCATATGGGATACTCTACCTGTGCTGCTATAACATGTGCCTTTACAAGTACGACACAAAATGTGGTTCATGCACGATGGAGCTCCTGCACATTTCAGTCGAAGTGTTCGTACGCTTCTCAACAACAGATTCGGTGACCGATGGATTGGTAGAGGCGGACCAATTCCATGGCCTCCACGCTCTCCTGATCTCAACCCTCTTGACTTTCATTTATGGGGGCATTTGAAAGCTCTTGTCTACGCAATCCCGGTACCAAATGTAGAGACTCTTCGTGCTCGTGTTGTGGACGGCTTTGATACAATACGCAATTCTTCAGGATTGCATCAGCGCATCAGGGATTCCATGCGACGGAGGGTGGATGCATGTATCCTCGCTAACGGAGGACATTTTGAACATTTCCTGTAACAAAGTGTCTGAAGTCACGCTGGTACGTTCTGTTGCTGTGCGTTTCCATTCCATGATTAATGTGATTTGAAGAGAAGTAATAAAATGAGCTCTAACATGGAAAGTAAGCGTTCCCGGACACATGTCTACATAACACATTTTCTTTCTTTGTGTGTGAGGAACGTTCCCTGAAAATTTGGCCGTACCTTTTTGTAACACTCTGTATACTATGATTTTTGAACACTGTTAAGGTAAATACAGTACATTGTTTGTTCCCTATCAAAATCTTTCAATTGCTAACTATGCCTATCAGTACTTAGTGCTTTCAGTAGTTTGAATCTTTTCTTTAGCTGGCAGTATTGGCACTCGCTGTGTTGCAGTAGTTTGAGTAACGAAGATTTTTGTGAGGTAAGTGATTTGTGAAAGGTATAGGTTATTGTTAGTCAGGGCCATTCTTTTGTAGGGATTATTAAAAGTCAGATTGCGTTGTGCTAAAAATATTGTGTGTCAGTTTAGTGTTGATCAGAATAAGTAAAGAGAGTAATGTCTGACTACGTTCAGTTTTGCTCAGCTGTTTGAAAAGTAAATAATGTAAGAGGTTTATCAGCACAGTAATTCATTAATTATTCTAAGGGGACGTTTCATACGGTTTGTGATATAATATCCGCAGTCAGGAGTCCTGGGAACCGGGGTGATGCAAAACTTTTTTTGATGTGTGTAGTTCGAAAAAAAAAATTCACAATTTAAAATCTACCTGTTCCCGTTTGAAAAACTCTGGTGTCTAGAAGGTTTTTGTGAGACACTTTCTCTTCTTACAACATATGACAAACCGGACGACCCTTTACAGTCAGATACAAGGAACATCTTTTAAGAAAAAATGGCACTAGCACCCGCAATTCGTCTTTTGCCGACCACCTCCTGATTGCAGGTCACGCACCCAAACGATGTCAAACGATGTCAACATTTTGCACACTGAGAAGAAAGGCCGTAGATTAGATGTACTCGCGGAATTAGAAATTCTTAAACATCTTTTTCGTAATGATGGTCTCATTCTTAACGAGCAGCTACAATTAGGTAATAAAAGCTTCTTCAGTGGTATAAAGTCGTTACTTGATATTCGATTTCGTGTTCTCTCGTGTAGTTACCGAAATATTTTTTCTAACTAAGTTGACTGATAATTTTTTGTTGTTTAAAAGTTTACATTAATTGCGTATCATGTTATACCATTCTTTTCTGCTCGCTGAGTTATTCAGCTCAGTTTGTATTTCTAAAACGGCGTTTTCAGCCTTTAAACTGTATTTATAAGCTCTTACGTAGACAATTTGTTACAGTGTATGCTGCTGTCAGACAAAATTATTGCCTTTTATTTCATGTATAAAATAATGTTCATGGTAACATTCGTCTGTCTGTATTTTGAATATTAAATAGCCTGTTGTATCTGCGGCTACTAGATGACAATCTTGGTGTAATGTTCACCACCTGCTAACGCGGGCGCCTCTGTCTGAGGCTAACGTATGTCGACGCAAGTCATCCTCCTGCATACTCACTCATTCTCATTCCTTGCAGTTGAAGCACTTAATCCCAATTTTTATATTTAACTTCTATCCGAACATTACCTTTTAATTCATTAATGTCCAATACGGAATACTAATTACAAGTTCGTTTAATGACGTCCATTGCGTTACAAATTACACAAGCAGCCCATTTCGACATATAGCGTGCGGAATAACTAGAAACGCTAATCGGATTATTTCTAACCAGCGTTCAGTTAAGTCTGGCGTGGTTCTAGATGCATGGTCGTTGTTTAAAACTAAACTCGTGATTCGCATAGATGAATGTTCGGATTTAGATGAGTGGTGGTTTTCTGTCTATTCTATGTGTTTTACCTGTATGTGCAGGTTGGAGAAAAATTCATTTTTGTGCGAGATCTGTTGTACTCTCCGAACAACGGTTAAGAAACCTGAAAGCAAACCATTTCGAATAAAGCTGGTAAATAAAACAAATACGCTCATAATCGACCCAAACACTTTTATCGTTCTAGCTCAAGACTCTCGCATATTCACTAACTGAATAGCATCATTATGCCATGTTCAGCGAAAATATCTATTGAACATGTGATTACATTTTTGATGTCCGTTTTTTGACGAAAATTTCCACAAGAAGAAATTTCCCTATTGATATCTTTGTATTTCTAGTGTACAGGATCGTTGCTCGGTGGCTAAATCGGTAACTATCACTCTACAAATGCGTCGAGTTTGGTCTACGATTAGTCTTAGCAGTCTTGGTTAAAGAGCAGGTCTTCCTGTAACAAGCTAGGCAATGTTTGAAAGGTCGGAAGAAGGCAAGAGAATATCACCTTCAATAGAACCATAACAAATAAAACACTGCGGTATTTACTTTACCTTGGTGTACGAGGAGTCTGTCTGTGAAGTCGGAATGCACGAATTCATCTTCCATGTACTTCAAAATGACTCCGTAACGTATAACAGAAAAAACGAATATGGCGTTTTGTTGCAGAGGCTGACAGATTCTACATGTTCGAAGGAAGGCGAAACGTGTCTGATCACAGTAGAAGAGGAAATTCATCTGCACAAGCTGTTTGCCGCCATCGTCCTCTCTAACTACACAAACATATTCGCTGCACATTGCTCGCCGGCATTCCGAGCTGACTTTTCTGCGCTCCTCACCACTGCTACTGACGGCAGCAGTACTTCATACACAACGGAGCGACGCCTTATGACACCGGTAGACAGCAAAAAAAGACCGTGGCGTGTTGTTAGCTTACATGTAAGTACGTGTGATAATGTGATTACATCGCTATATTTGATATACATGATATGTTACAAAATGTTTTACAGAATATTTACAGACAAGAACTTACTTCGGTTACTTTATATGGTGAAGTAAGCTTATCAACGCTCAGTCATTTTATATGAATTACTCCTCTATAATTTCGGTGTCATCTTCGCTTTGAGAAACTGAAATTGACTGATACTTCTCGTACTTTGTGGACGGCCAGAATTTCATGAAACTGTTGTTAAATAATATGCAATAACGTCTTCTTAAGGCCTAAACACTGAATCTTTCCGAAAGAACAGTGATCAGTTGAGATACTGTGTTACATTCTGCCGAAGATTTAGCCGTGAAAGACTTGTATTGAACGGGTTAATGAATCTAAGAAATTCGAGACGTCACCTCTTACTGAAACAAAATTATGGAAACTCACCAAAATAGAAAGAAGGGAGACTAAATGACGGAGAGCGCATCCTCAGATGGTGGATCGCGAAATACCCCCCAAATATGGGTGGGAGGAGGGATACGAAATGTCTCTCGCGGTCGATGCAGCCTCTGGCCCTGAGTGGATGACCATGTTGGGAACGGTCTCCAGAACTGAATTGCGAAGGGCAACGGAATACCACACTAGATTACTTTCCTTGCATAACGGAGGTTAATTTTGTACGCAAACTATTGCTCCCTCTCACGTTAAATCAATATTCGAAGATAAAGTAGTCCCAATCACTTATTCCCAGAGAGGAGGGGGGTTGAAGGGAGGAGGGAGGGTGGACAACTTGAAAACAGGCTTAGTCACAATATCCAAACAAGAAGAGTTGAGAACATTGTTGTACGTAGGAAAACAAAAAATCTTAAGAGAGAGAGAGGACAAAGAATAATATGAACCGATAGGAGTCAGTGAGAGAAGACAGAACACTTTGCGACTGCAGCCAGTGACTGCTAAGATCCAGGATTCCGACACTACAATGTGACGATGGAGATGGTTGAGATGGACTTCAGATCCAACAATTCTGAGTCATACAAGGCACTTTCTCCATGTGGGAGCTTTATTCAGCAATGTTTGAGGCTCTTCGTCCTAGGCGCGGTCACGGATAAATACGATACAGTAAGCTGCTGACTTGGAGACATTGTCCTACAAAATCCTCTTAGAATGTATTCATTCGATGTGGCGGACAGGAAATTTTCCCAGCTCGTGGAGAGAGGCTATTTTGATACCCACCCTCAAACCAGGAAAAGACGGAACTTGTCCCAGTTAATACCGGAGCGTCGCTAAACGAGCTGTATAGGGAAGACCTTGGAGCGATTGGTCAGCCGTTGGCTGGTATAGATGCAGCTTCTTAGGTGCTCTCAGTATGGATTCAGGAGATATCGATCCACTGTCTACAACCTGACTCTGTTAGAGAGGTCTATGTAGCAGGCTTCCCTACGTAAATCGCATTGTATAAGAATATTTTTCTTTTTTCAATATCAACAAGACATACGGCACTACTTGGAGGCAAAGTACACTCCTGGAAATGGAAAAAAGAACACATTGACACCGGTGTGTCAGACCCACCATACTTGCTCCGGACACTGCGAGAGGGCTGTACAAGCAATGATCACACGCACGGCACAGCGGACACACCAGGAACCGCGGTGTTGGCCGTCGAATGGCGCTAGCTGCGCAGCATTTGTGCACCGCCGCCGTCAGTGTCAGCCAGTTTGCCGTGGCATACGGAGCTCCATCGCAGTCTTTAACACTGGTAGCATGCCGCCACAGCGTGGACGTGAACAGTATGTGCAGTTGACGGACTTTGAGCGAGGGCGTATAGTGGGCATGCGGGAGGCCGGGTGGACGTACCGCCGAATTGCTCAACACGTGGGGCGTGAGGTCTCCACAGTACATCGATGTTGTCGCCAGTGGTCGGCGGAAGGTGCACGTGCCCGTCGACCTGGGACCGGACCGCAGCGACGCACGGATGCACGCCAAGACCGTAGGATCCTACGCAGTGCCGTAGGGGACCGCACCGCCACTTCCCAGCAAATTAGGGACACTGTTGCTCCTGGGGTATCGGCGAGGACCATTCGAACCGTCTCCATGAAGCTGGGCTACGGTCCCGCACACCGTTAGGCCGTCTTCCGCTCACGCCCCAACATCGTGCAGCCCGCCTCCAGTGGTGCCGCGACAGGTGTGAATGGAGGGACGAATGGAGACGTGTCGTCTTCAGCGATGAGAGTCGCTTCTGCCTTGGTGCCAATGATGGTCGTATGCGTGTTTGGCGCCGTGCAGGTGAGCGCCACAATCAGGACTGCATACGACCGAGGCACACAGGGCCAACACCCGGCATCATGGTGTGGGGAGCGATCTCCTACACTGGCCGTACACCACTGGTGATCGTCGAGGGGACACTGAATAGTGCACGGTACATCCAAACCGTCATCGAACCCATCGTTCTACCATTCCTAGACCGGCAAGGGAACTTGCTGTTCCAACAGGACAATGCACGTCCGCATGTATCCCGTGCCACCCAACGTGCTCTAGAAGGTGTAAGTCAACTACCCTGGCCAGCAAGATCTCCGGATCTGTCCCCCATTTAGCATGTTTGGGACTGGATGAAGCGTCGTCTCACGCGGTCTGCACGTCCAGCACGAACGCTGGTCCAGCTGAGGCGCCAGGTGGAAATGGCATGGCAAGCCGTTCCACAGGACTACATCCAGCATCTCTACGATCGTCTCCATGGGAGAATAGCAGCCTGCATTGCTGCGAAAGGTGGATATACACTGTACTAGTGCCGACATTGTGCATGCTCTGTTGCCTGTGTCTATGTGCCTGTGGTTCTGTCAGTGTGATCATGTGATGTATCTGACCCCAGGAATGTGTCAATAAAGTTTCCCCTTCCTGGGACAATGAATTCACGGTGTTCTTATTTCAATTTCCAGGAGTGTATTATCGGACAGCACCACCAATTTGGTTTTCGTGGTCACCTTCCAATATTCATTCGGCTCTTGTTATACAAACAATTTTTCACCTATCGAGTTGGTTACGTGCCCTCAGAGAGATGGGTCGTCAATTACAACTTCATTGAAGAGGTAGGAGGAGTGGGCTGCGAAGACATGTTTTACATTTTCTGCACATCAATGTGTGAGTGTGTGTAAATTTTAATTGTTCTCGTAGTTTTAATTTATATGACCATTCTACATTTTAATGACTGGATGAGCTTACTGGGCCTTATTTTTTATTTTAAGCTATCGTGGTTACCGCACTTAAAAGACATGAAGGGAAGGACCTATAAAACACTTCATACCTTAAGATGCGTTAGCCACAGGTCTTGGGGAACGGAAATGGAGCGTCTACTCCACTTTTATAAGACTTTTGTTAGCTCACGGCTAGACTATGGGAACAAAGTTTACTGATTAACCGCCGGCCGCGGTGGTCTAGCGGTTCTAGGCGCGCAGTCCGGAACCGCGCGGCTGCTACGGTCGCAGGTTCGAATCCTGCCTCGAGCATGGATGTGTGTGATGTCCTTAGGTTAGTTCGGTTTAAGTAGTTTTAAGTTCTAGGGGACTGATGACCACAGATATTAAGTCCCATAGTGCTCAGAGCCATTTGAACCATTTTTTTGAACTGATTAACCGCACTTTCTTACCTGGAGATAGTTGGCGCTATCAACAATGACGGGATTAGGATGGCCACAGGTGCTTACTAGACCAGCACCACATACAGTCTCTGTGCTGAGGCTGAGGAACGGCCGCTAACAATCCATCAGAAACTCATGGTGCGTAAAGCAGATCAGTTCTTCGTTGCTCCCAGTTCACCAGTGTACCATGTCGTTGTTAGCCTAGCTATGGGACGGAGCGAGGTGGCGCAGTGGCTAGCACACTGGACTCGTATTCGGAAGGACGACGGTTCAATTGTGCGTCCGGCCATAATGATTTAGGTTTCCTGTGATTTCCCTAAATCGCTCCAGGCAGATGCCGGGATTGTTCTTTTGAAAGAGCACGTCCTTCCCTAGACCGATGAGACCTATGACCTCGCTGTCTGGTCTCCTTCCCCAAACACCCCAACCCTAGCTATGGAACGCCTTTCCTCCAAGTGTCTTCGAGCAACAAGGTCGTTAGGGATCTGCGTGAAGAGTGTGCTAATTTCACATGGTATGGGGCAAGAACAAACTAAAAACCATGGTTTTCTTATTGCCACCCTGGTTACCACACTCACCAAGAGTCATTTCAGATTTAATGCGGTATGAGAGAGGCTATACTCCTGCATCTGTTGTTAATACAATATTTTACGGTATTTTAAGTGAGCACAACAACTGTATGCCAGCCTCCATAGCTGACTGTACAGCCTATCTGAGGGCTATACAGTGGACACAGGTTCGATTCCCAGTGCAGCCTAAAGATTTTTCCTTGGTGGGAGGACGGGAACGGGTTGCACTCGAGGTCGTGACGCTAAGTGAGATGCTACCTGGCCTAGTAGGAGCGGCTCCAAGTCACAAGAACTCATAAAGGCCGGGAGAGCGGTGTGCTGACCCCGCACACCTCCATTGGTGGAGGACGACACGACCAGCGGTCGGTACCATTGGGCCCCCCTGGGCCTGTGGATGAAGTTTACTTTTACGCTACCGCAACTTTATAGTTGTATTCACGGATACTTCTGAGCTGGGGGACTCCGTTCGTTGCTCTTTTGTTTGCGCTGAGCGTATCATCGAGATCCAATTCACCAAAACTTCCCCGCTTTCGGTGCAGAGTGACACACAATCTTGAAGGCACTGGAAATGATGAGATGTGTTGCGAGTGCTAAATTCCTCGTCTGTTCCGACTGCGCTTCACTCTCTACAACTCTTGGACGCAGCAGATAAAGTAATCCAGGACGTCCAAGACGCCCTTTACCACCTACAAAAGACGGGGAGGAAGCGTCTTTTTGAAGGGTTCTACGGCACGTGAGCACTAGGGGAAATCGCGGAGTAGCAGCCAAGGAGGTGTGTCGCGAAAATATAATAGTTCAGCGTGCCATCCAGCTACGTGCTATTATCTCACTGTTGAGATAGAGAGTCAGGTGTCGGGGTGACGAAGAGCAACTGGAAGTGACTGACGGTACACTGTGTCTAGTCTAATCAACAATTCAGCAATGGCGTACCTCCTTCTAGCCACACAGACTGGATGAGGTCCTTGCAACTGCTTTTCACATCAGACAAAGCCCTATGACACAAGGCTTCCTACTCAGGCGAGAGGACCCTCGAATGTGTGGTGCTTGTGATGTTTTGTAAGGTGTCAGGCAAATCCAACACCTTCCATGAAAACCCTGACATGATAAGCAAAACCAGTAGTATGTAACATAGCTCCGAATAAATCGTGACATCAAATTAACCAAAGTAATACGAGTAACGAGTGAGCAAATGGAATACCACAGACTAACACAAGAATGCCTAAATGCATGTCATACCTCCCCACCGTGAGACAGACGCAGTTCCGAGGGGAGAAATGAGAACAGAAGCCGAGAGCAGAACCGTGTTAAGCTAGAAGGCCCTACGATAAGGGACGGACATCCACGTCGCCAGCTAACCACTAGGACCACCCCCCAGCCCATGTTAAAAGACAGAGCCCTCCAGAAGAACAGTATAGATCTTACGATAACACTAAAAGGGCCACACCAGCTGCAAGCTTTAGCGTGAGACTTTTTCGCATCTCTGTTACGTTGCAAACTTTAAAAACATTGCCCCACCACGAAAAGTATAACGTTTCTCATTGGATAGACAGAATTTTTGTAGGCGGAGCTTAAGGTTAACATTGAGACCCTGATTGGTCAGATGAAAACACAGCCAGATAGTTTTTTTTAAACCAACTTCGGTAAATTGTAGTAAGGAGGAGTTAGGAGAGAGTTGCTTCCGAGACGGCGAGCTGTATGGAGCTGCGCCGGCCGCTGCCCCATGACGAACACCGACAAGGTGATGAACGCACACGATGCCACATTTTTGAGCACATAAGGCTTCACGCAGAACTGCAGAAGTCTGGTCTGTTACATCCCCTTTTTACGTAATACTAGTGTCGATCGTCAATTAAATCTCATGGTATTCACATTTGCTATGTAAGTTAAAATCTGAAACGCGATGATTTCTCTGTTATATAATTATTGAGAAGTTGCATCAGCCACTGTAATTTACGACAAGTTAGATATGTAATTGAAGATAATTGTGGGTCACTGTAGAGCATTTTGATAGTTTTCTCTTTTGTGAAACTTAATTGAAACCTAGATTATAGATGTAATATGGCATAGGTCATCCTTCGATCCATTGTAGAACTTGGAAACCCATTCAGGGAATATTCGTTCACATTTTTGTTGAACGCAGTTGGTTTTTATCATCCTGTATTAAAACATTTCCTTTTATCAACAGTGCAATTAATAAACAATGTTTTGTGAGTAGAATAAAATTTCCAATGGCAAACTTAACTGCTTTTTCGACGTTATTTTACCAGATAACTGAAAATAGGAAAGCCTTGAAACCCTTCCACTAAATTTAGTTAGTATTAAAGTTTCTTTTACAGGGAGTGCAGTGGAGCTGACGCTGGAATCATTAAGTATTTGGTTATATCATCGCTAGTCTGCAACAGGTCCCAGGTTCAAACTAGTCAATTCCCTAAAAAACACACTCAGAGCGTCGTTGCGCGAGAGTGGTAGGGAGACACGACATAGAACAAACAGACACCACGCAGAATGTTAGAGAATGGCGACCCTGCCAGGATGGTAAAATACCATGATTGAAGGGCGACCACATGCCTAACTAGGTCAGAAAAATATCCTGTTGAAAAATTTTTGTAGTAAAATATTTTTTCCGAAAGTTATAAATAGTCGAAAACAGTAGCTGCAGTGATAGATAGTAAGAAAGTATGCAATAGAGCGTGAGACATTCTAGCAGAGACAATAGCATAATTAAGTTATGAATTTTAATATTGTTAGAATTAAGTTTTCTCTCCAATGCAAGCGCTCAGGTGGCGGATACATCGTTCGCAAGTTGGTTCTGACCCAAGAAGTAAGTGAATGGTTTGTCAAGTCGTGTGTGCAAAAAGTTTATGAAACGCGTGAGATCGTATGAGCGCATCTTGACGCGAAGTAGGGCGCGTGAATTGCTTTTAAAACAGAAAATAAGGGATTCGGAAAGATTAGCAATGTCAGATCGAGACCTTGACCGAATTGGGGTAGAGACCCAACATGAAGATGGACGGAGAATAGACACTACAACAGACGATGCAGCATCGCGAGAAATGGGAAAGATAACGCACCATAACGAGGATAATGTACGCCAAGGCACAGAAAACCTAGGTCAGCATACGACAGAGGAGCAGCAAAGTAGAGAGACAGCCGATGAGGATTTTAACTTGCGTCTTGAATACGTAGAACCCATAGTACAAGTAATCAGAGCTCCCTCACCACAGAGTACAACAAATTCGAGCAGAAACGTGTCACCGCACAGTTCAATGCAATCGGTTGCAAACCAACACTTGGGCGAAAACACAGAGCGTAGGACGTCGGAAGAAAACGCAATAGGACCCACCAATCTGGCAGAATTATTACAATAAATGACGGAAACCATGACAAGACAAAATAAAGACATTGCGAACCAAATTAAAATTCAGAATGCCGAAACTACAAAACAAATTGCAGAAACCACGAGACAAATGCGTGAGATTAAAGAACAAAACAAAAAAATTCCGGTACACCTAAGTCATATTGAAGACGAGGCAAAAGAATCTCGAGAAGTGATAGGAAACTTAGTAACAGGTCACAATCAACTGAGAACAGACATTGACAAGGTACAAGCGGACGTACACACATTGCGTAATGACACTCAGGACGAGATCAAAACATTACGTAACAATACCCAGGGATAAGTCAAGAAATTAGAGAAACAGATAAACGTAATTACTAGACAAGCAGCAGGTACAACGCGTGAAATTTTTGAAAACAGTGTGCTACACAAACGTATCACAAAAGCAGCGCTGAAAAGATATGATAACCGCATAGTCAAAATAGAAGCGCAAACGAAGCAACAATTTCAGAAATTGCGAACAGAGTTGTTGCAAACCATTGAAGAGCGTAGTGAACAAGATCGAACAAGCACTGAGTCTGCAACCACATCCGTATCTGTAACAGCACCGGAGAAACAAGCAATTAAGGAAGATATCATGCATTTTCGATTCCAATCACAGGCGGAAAATAACATACATGAAATCAGACAGCCTGCACCGCAACAAACACGTTTCGAAATTCTTGATGAACAAACGGCACCACAAGCACATGCAGAACCACAAATGTATGTGTCAAGACAGTTTGGATCGTGCAATGAAGCGGCAAGGTTAGCCAGACAAGATACCGAACCAATGCATGACAATGGAAAGCCAGGTCGCGAAGAAAAAAATGGTTCAAATGGCTCTGAGCACTACGGGACTTAACAGCTGTGGTCATCAGTCCCCTAGAACTTAGAACTACTTAAACCTAACTAACCTAAGGACATCACACACATCCATGCCCGAGGCAGGATTCGAATCTGCGACCATAGCAGTCGCGCGGCTCCGGACTGAGCGCCTAGAACCGCGAGACCACCGCGGCCGGCAGGTCGCGAGGAGTACAGTGCAATGCATTCAGCTACACGTTCACAACCGATGGAAGAAAATTATTGCGTACCATTCCAACGATACTACGCAAGGGTACGCGAAAGTTACAGTGGACAATATCCAATGAATCTACCACAAGCGGAAAGAACGAAGGGAGAAATGTTCAGAATCAAAAGTGGCGAAGAATCGCGAATTTCTTATGGAACTATGACGAAGTACGACAACGATCATTTCCTCACAGTCAGAAAATTTCAACACTTTCGAGAAGGAAACTCATTACATCCACGAACTTTATTGATAAATTCCAAGTAGGATTACCAGAACACTGGACGCTAGCACACAAATTAGACTTTATATGTGCACACATGTCAGGAACAGTCGCAGAAACCATGCAAAATGTTGCAGCGACATGCCGATCGTACGAAGATTTCAGGGAGAAGTTTCTCTCACGATATTGGTCCACCGAAGCACAGAACAGAGTGAAGTACGAATTATTACAGAACCCATATTTTGAAAATTCAGGAGAGAAGAGTCCCGTGAAATTTTTCGAATTAATGGCAAAGAAAAATCAAAAATCAATGCTTAGATGTACCATACAGTGACGGAGAGTTGATTAAATTATGCGCGATGAAGTTACTATTGAAATACCAGCAATTATTAGCATGTCGCGGAGGCAATGGCGTCGAAGCATTTAAAGGTATTCTAAGGTAACTAGAGTTCATATTTTCGGAAGATGACGCAAGAAAAAGACGAAGCGCATGTGAAAACGAAAGCAAAAAGCAGTGGAATTCACAAGACACAGTACGAAGAAACAATAATAACGAACCACGTGATAACTTCGCACCAAGAAACGACAATAGATTTCAACAAAGAACCGGTTATGGATTTAGAAGAGAGTATGGCAATAACTATAATTCACCCAGGAACGGAAACAACTATTACAGAGGGAACAATGACAACCGGAACGGCTATTGGAGAACCAATAGACCGACAAAATATCAACAAAGAAACCGATATCAACAAGCGGAGCAAGAAAAGAGAAGAGAGATAGAAGAGGTGGAGGTAAGACCACCAAACCCCGAAAAACGTTCGAATTGACAGCTAAGCGCCCATGCCAAAGAGAATGACGCACCGACCCAGGATAATTGCAGCACCTTGAACAGAAAAGTAAATACCTTATCACGAGAAGAGAAGAAGGAAGAAACAAAACCGCAGGGACCAGATGAAAACGAAGACAGGAAAATAACAATATCGTGTTGGGACGAAATTAATTGAGAGAATACTGACGAGGAAGATGAATTACCAGAGGCATGCACAACGAATTTAGGAGGAAAGGACGAAGTAATGAGTATTGCAGAGCTATTTGAGATGGAAACCAGGGAAAGCGAATTCAATGAGGATAATGCACAGTCAACAGAAGTTGAAAATAAGTTACTAGTGGGCACACAACCCAACGTATATAATGAAGGAAGTTATGAAGCGATAATTAGAGCATTTAGATGCGATTATGTGGAAGTAGCGACGAAGAAGGAGAAGATAGACGAGGATGAAAAAGTAGAGGATGTTGAAGACAGCGTAAATGAATGAAGAAATAGAGAAGAGGAAATAAAAGTGAGAGAAGTAGCAGTCGAAGCTTATCCCACAGAAAGTTCAAATTCATAAGGGAAATTCCTGAAAAGACTCATGTATGGTTCAGTGGAGGATTCGTTGATGCAAGAAGAAGAAGAACACAACGAACCTTTTCAAATTCAACCAATTGTGAAGGCCATGGTAAAGCATATCCCAGTCAATATTGTAATTGATAGCAGAATTGAACTGACTGCGATCTCAGAAAATTTATTCATGCATTGTAATGCCAATGAGGAATTGACAGTTCTGAAAACACGTAAGATTAAAGTAAGAGGTCCTATTAGAAACAATGCGAGACAAACAAGGTTAACTCTTTCGTGTCAAGGTCAAAAGATCGAAGCCTACTTCGTGATTATACGTAAACTAACTGTAGATTTGATTATGGGTGCAGATTTTTAAATGAGAGACGAGCGATAATAGATATGGGGAAAGGTAGCGTGACACTCGGGAATGTCACACTTCTCTTTGAGCAAAAGCTAAAATTAGAAAAAATACCAGTTATAAACAAATGATTAAGAACGATGCGAGATAAAGAGGATGAAAAAGTAGAATGGTATGCACAAAAGCGGGAATCGCCTCAACTCATATTAGAAGTCAATAAAGAAATCGACGAAAAATTGCAAGAAGTTCAAGTAAATAATTAGCACAATATTTCAAGTTTATGTTGCAGATAAGATCCTCAGGAGAAAGAAGAATTAAGAGAGAGGAAGGTGGGAAAAAGAAAGTAGTTTCAATAAAAACAAAAACAAAAATAACACCAATAGTACCATAGATTAAGGTGAAGGGATAAAACGTAGATAGTCTAACAGCATGAAATACTAAAATGCTATACACCACAACACTACACAAAAATAAAAAAAAATAAAAAAAACGAATTTGACGATTCTTGTAGAAGTTAAGACTCAAAATATCTTAGAATTGTAACATGGAAAGGGTGCCGAAATTTGTAAAGCTTTTTAAGAAGGCGTAAAACAATGTAGGTACTAGACATATGTTAGACAATTATAAGCAAAAATTTTTGTAAGAACCATTGTAAAAACTCCAGCAAAGACCAGATGCAACGACCCACAAGTTGCAACGTGAGAAGTATCAAGAAAGAAAAGGACGTAATTAGCAAGACACGATTCCTACAAGGCAGAAGTGTCAAGAGAAGGGAAAGGACAGCGAGACCAACAGAGGGCTCTTGTAGCCAAAGTGGGCAGTAAATCTGTTGAACCACAGAGTGGCGGAACCCTGCTGGGACAGAACACGGAACCACAGAGTGGCAGAACACAGAAGGCCAACAGGGTCTTGGAATGCCCCCACTCAGCAGAGCGAGCAAAAAACGGCCCGGCGAAAAGACCGCTTGGGCAAGCCACCACTGGCAAAAAAATGTCTAAAAGTCACACTACTGTTATTAAACAGCACGCTGATGCACGAAACTGAAGAAAACTTCCTCAAAGTAAAAATGACACGCCCAAACAATTTATCAAACTGTTACTGAGAGGAGAACTTCCAAGTGACTAGTTATCAATAAATATTTCCATATCCTGCCCAGAGAAGAACCAAGAAGCAAGTAAGAAGCAGAGAAAAAGCAGGAAGAACAGAAGTTGAAGATTCGCAAGATTGAGACCAAGAAAGAAGATGGGTGAAGAATAGACGACATACCTTCCCAAATCCCTATCCTATTGTAAACTAGTCGTCTGCGAAGTATTACAAAGAAAAACGACCGCTTTCAGCGACACATAACGATGACTTTCATGCATACAAAGCCAGTAAAGCACGAGATTCGGCACTCACAGCTCCATTCCATTATGGGACCTCCACAACAGCAACACACACTTCCAAAGCCAACAAGGAATGACGAACGTGGTTGCCCACATCCATCTCGCTCAAGTCCATAAAATTCGTGTAGAATAAAAAAACCATTCGCCAACCTCATGCTTAAACATTTATAGGATTGTGCGAATGTGTGAAATCAAATTAAGTGATGTAGGAATTGTGCAAAAGAAACGTGTGAAAAACTAAATAAGTTAAGCACACCAGATCGCTAATAAACTACAAAATAGCAGTCATTGACTATGGACTTAAGTAAGAAATAGACTATCGATAAAAATAAGTCATTAGTTCTGAAAAGGACAGTATATAAAGAACAAAAGTAAGGCATAATAAACACTAAAACTA
Source organism: Schistocerca cancellata (assembly GCF_023864275.1). Classification (NCBI taxonomy): domain Eukaryota; kingdom Metazoa; phylum Arthropoda; class Insecta; order Orthoptera; family Acrididae; genus Schistocerca; species Schistocerca cancellata. The sequence goes on along the minus strand of NC_064629.1, from coordinate 855,390,594 downwards.
TATGCCACTAATTTTCTCCTCATAAAAATAAAAGAATAACTATATTTTACTTATTTTCTCCTTATAAAAACAAAGAATAAAAAATTATCGTGTTGGATGTTTTCCCTTTTTCTAACATTTGTACCATTTGTTAGGATAATATCTCAATGCTTGTGTATGTATATTTCTTTGTCAAACCAATTCTTGGGAATAATTCTTATTTGTTAGAGTAACAATGTTGAAATGAGTGTCTAGAAACAAAAACATTTTACTTGTACAGTCGTGGACAAAACGAGCGAGACCCCTCGCCTTTTCGTTATGCTGATCCGCACAGCTTTAAAGTCTGCTACACAGCATAACAGGCAAGGCGACGAAGTACTACCAACATACTATGCACAGGCGTGAAATTGAAATACTATCTGAACTTTTTTAGTCTGTTTTCCATAATTTGTAAGACTATATTAATGCTGTTTAATGTGTTGAACACAACACGAAAATATAAGACAGAAATGAAAGAAGAAACGCTAATTGGTATGAACTGTACCAATAAAAATGAATTTCAACTTATCGAGAAAACATAACTGTTTTAGTAAGACAAAGAACCCCAGATCGTTACGAATTAGCAAAATATTATCCGCATTCGGCCGCGAAACGGTCTGTGTCAACGTACAGACCAGTCATACTGGGTTACTGTTGCTGACCTACCACTAAAATGTGCAAATTTAGCAATGTGTGAATATTCACAACGAAATTCAGTTAAAAATCATTCAGTGCCACACTTAAGTCAATTCTATTATTGGCAGAAGCGGAAAAAGTAGGCAGTAACATGTATTAAGTTCTACAAAAGTGTCATATTCACATCCATAGTATAGAATAAAGGTAGCGATAAAACGTATTGGGGGCGCGAGAATTTCTTAAAATTGCTTTACAGATATTCTACCTGCCTCCATCGAGATTAGAACCGAAAACAAACCAGACCTTCCTTTCACTACACTAGCAGACAACCCAGGCAAACAGCCCTCTATTATTACCCCTGACATGAATAAGCCGGCAATTTCGCAATAAAAATGGCAAAATGAACTGCAGTTTCTGTTGCATAGAGCTTTCTGGACTCAACAACATGAATTTTCTACCTTTATGTCACCGCTTCTGTGACAGTCATTCGGGATGTTTATCGAAATAACAAAATACTGTTATTAGCGAGTAAATTTAGTAGGACAATTCTGCACCATCCCAGGAAATATACGGCTACATAGCTGCCAAACATATTCTACATTGTTTAGAATTCTCCACTAGGCTCGCCACCGCCAGAAAATGTTCATAGTCGAAGTGTTTCTTAAGCTACCTATCAATGGGAATGTTCGCACTTCTAAAACGCGGTGGCATTAATACTGGGACGTGAATTACCACGTGTATAAGCAAATGGATTCTGTTTGCATTCTTGAAAACGTGATTTGGATCGAAAGCGTAGCTACGATTAATATGCTGATGTATCGACTGCAACTAGTACATTTCGAATAAAGAGCATTATGTAATTTTAGTAAGTAACTAAAGATTTTGTGCCTGTATTACTCTGGTAATTTCACTGTTACTTAAGCTTTTGTGTTTCTCACTTCCGATGCTAAGGCTTTTCTAATGAAAGTGTCTCCCTGTTCAGGATTTTTTACTTCTGATGAAGATATATATTTATATGTACCTAAACATTAGTCAAGAATTATAATAAATTTTTATCCTGCAACTGTTTTTTGCTGTCATCCTTTATCGTGAAGAGCAGGGGGTGTTATTTATGCGGCCCTCATCTTCAGTATCTGTCGTAGCTGTTTTCGTTGTTAGGATTTCGTCACCTAAACCGGTAAAAACGGAACCCTACTAGTCTCACTTTCTTGACCGTCTATCGGTCTACCCAACCCTTAAAACCCGTTTACCTCGAGAACGGGTAGACATAATAAGCGGAGATGTATCGCACTTCTTGCGGTAACCGGTCACTTGGTGGTGTAAAAAAAGTGAGCTTCTATGTCAACGCACCTAAAGATACGGCCGTTTGTGTAAAGAAAGTTTACGTGAAAGGTCAATAAATGGCTCCAAGAAATGTGCGACCAAACTGCTTAGGTCATCAGCCCCTAGACCTAGAACTACTTAAACCAACCTAACCTAACACACATCCATGCCCGGGGAAGGATTCGAACTGACGGCGCAAGCAGCCGTGCGTTCCGCGATATGACGTCGTTGAAAGCACGGCTAACCCGCCCCGGCAAGCTGTTAATATCTTCTGATGTTGTTAAGAAGTAATTTACTTCTGGTGAATGACTTTATGCGCAGTTCATTTAAGACAGAATAACTAAAATAGATTTGATGTTACGGAAGACGAAGGACGCCTAATTCATTTCCCTCACTTTATTTATGATGTTAGATTCGCTATCTGAGCATACGTATTATCCATAACCACACTTTAGCGCCACATAGATATGTGATTGCAACACATTGGTGAACACTTGAGATATTTCGGTTCCCATGAAGTGATGGCAGTCGATGCTGTGGCGTTTTCGATGCGCGAGCTTCGTCAGTGCAAGATATCTCAGCACAGCTGATCGAACGTTTTCTTCCTGCTGCTAGTCTAATGGACAATGGAAATACTGTAGAATACTTTTGACATACATGTGACCACCGATTTACGTTCGTGAGTCGTTCATAATTATGTTATTAAATTCCCTCGATATTTTTATGTTCTTTAAATTACATTTGGTACATGATTCGCATTGAAGTCGTAGGAAATGTATGTTATTTGGTCCAGGAAGCACGTTCCAATAGAAATTGATGCTTACATTGACATTTATGTTGCGAATTAGTCGTCTTATCCATCAGATGGATAACGAGGATGCTAGAGTTGTTTCGTAGCTTACAAGGGAACCTCCCCATTACTGGACCTTCCATTGAGCTACGGACCCCCTTGAAGATGTCTCCCGCAGTCGGAGACGAAACGTTGGGAATCGACACAGAATACATCAACCGACCGCGGCATAACAGCCCGGATAATTATAATGGACATGATATTTCCGGCCGTGAAAGTCTACATTTTAGTATCAGACGCCTCTACGGGGGGGGAGATGTCAAGAGAAGTGCGACGCCTGGAAGGACTCCAGAAGAAGAGAGTGCAGCTTTTGTGTTCCCTCACATTCCTGTCTCGTTGCAGAGCCGTCGGCGTTATACCGAAGTTTCTGAAGATAAAGCGACTGTTCTATCCGGGAAAGGCACAACGCATTTTCAAACGGACTGAGGAGGCCTTACTACGAGAGCGCATTCAGCAGACCCGACGGGACTTGGCAAGCACAAACTGTAAGTTAATGTCTCTCCATATTACGATCAGTAATAAACTGTGCAGCGGTGACTGGGATAAAATTGATAGACTACTGCATGATACCATGGGGAAGCGTATGTTGACAACGTCTAGTAGACAGAAGAAGAAGGTTGATAATTTGCTACCTAATCAGACTGTTCAACATTTAGACGTTTCCCGGACAGTTATCAATTTGTCCAAACGTTCTTTATCTGACGATGAGACATCTGTGCTTGCCAACGGAGGAAATTTTGCTGTTATTCCGCGTTTTGTGCCCACGGAAGAAATTATAGCCAGTGTAGAAGCAGGAATTCGCAGTGTGGATTCTGTAACAGCTGAAGAAATCCGTATAGAAACAGTAAGAATATTAGCCAATGCAAAACCGCCGAAAAGTAATATAACTGTGGGTGAGAGAAGAGCTTTAAAACTCCTGAATGACGACGATAGTGTATTGGTTCTCCTAGCTGACAAAGGAAGCGCAACGGTGGTTATGGATGTGGCCGACTAACGGAGGAAAATTACTGATCTGCTGGATCCGCAAGCATATAGGAAGCTGAATAAGGACCCCACGAACAGCGTTCTCAGAACTGTGTCGCGGTTAATAAAAAAGTCCTTCATTGAAGAGAGTGTACAGAAAGGTCTCTGCAATTCGGTTGCGCTACCACCGAGACTTTATGGATTGCCCAAAATTCATAAAGAAAATGTGCCGTTAAGACCGATACTAAGTGCCATTGGTTCGCCCACCTACTCGTTAGCCAAGTTTTTGACTACGCTGCTAAAACCACATGTGGGCCGTTCGGACTCTTATATAAAGAATTCGACACATTTCATCAGCAGATTGAATGGCATAGTGGTCCAGCCGGAGGACATATTGGTCGGCTTCGATGTGGTATCGCTGTTTACCATGGTTCCACTTAATGATGTATTGGAACAGCTGGATCGAATTTTTCCTGCCGATATTTCAGAACTGTTTAAGTGTTGTTTGACGACCACATACTTCAAGTGGAATGAACAGTTTTATGAGCAAACGATGGCGTGGCTATGGGAAGCCCCCTAAGTCCCGTAATTGCAAACTTCTTTATGGAGAAATTCGAAGAACAGGCCTTAGGTACTCCCAGCAAAAAACCAAATGTATGGTTCCGATACGTGGATGACACGTTTGTGCTGTGGAGACATGGTAGGGAGGAACTAAGCCGGTTCCACGACCATCTGAACAGTATAAACTCTAGACTTCAGTTTACAATGGAGGAGGAGGAGGTAGACGGCAAGTTACATTTCCTCGATGTGCTTGTTTTTAGAAACGAAAATGGTAGTTTGGGCCACTCAGTATACCGCAAACCCACGCACACGGACCGTTATTTGCACCGGGATTCGAACCACCACCCACAACAGAAGCAGGGTGTTGTAAAGACGTTAGCGTACAGAGCTAGAAATATTTGTGGACCTGAATTGCTCGACGCTGAGATGGAACATCTCCACAATGCACTAATGAAGAACGGATATTCGTCCGCCGAAATAAAACGTGCGTTGAGGCACCCACGCAGCAATCATACTGACGTACAGGCTACTGCAGAATCTAAGGTTTTCCTGCCGTTTGTTAAAAATGTAACGGAAAGAGGAGGGAGGATCTTGACGAAGGGGAATATTACCCTAATTTACAAGCCCACCAGGAAGATACAGAAAAACCTTTAGCCTGCCAAGGACGCTCGCAAACCACTGTAAAAAGCTGGAGTGTATAGGATCCCATGCAGCTGTGGTGATGTTTATGTGGGTACCACTAAAAGAACTGTTTCTAAACGTTTGGAAGAGCATAAGGGAAATTGCAGAAGAGGAGAAACGGAACGACCAGCTGTTGCGGAGCATGCTTTCCAGCCAGGGAACCACAATATTCGTTTCGAGGAGACGCAAGTACTAGCGGCCACAAGCGGATATTACGAAAGGCTCTACAGGGAGGCAATCGAAATCGCTAAACACCCTAATAATTTCAACCGTAAGGAGGAGGGTGTGAAATTAAGCGGCATATGGATGCCGGTGTTAAAGAAGATGTGTACCACCCGCCCACTACTGGGTGATGGCAACGGCGATCGACGGCGACGGACAGCCGCCAATTGCACTGACGTTTTCAGAACACGTGACGTCACACCGCGGCGTGGGAGCGCGCGGACACGGAATTTAGCGGCTGTCAGTAGCGAGCCAGTGGGTGTGTTGGACCTTCCATTGAGCTACGGACCCGCTTGAAGATGTCTCCCGCAGTCGGAGACGAAACGTTGGGAATCGACACAGAATACATCAACCGACCACGCCATAACAGCCCGGATAATTATAATGGACATGATATTTCCGGCCGTGAAAGTCTACATTTTAGTACTTCGGCTAATGAACATCTTCTGGCTGTGGCAAGCCTATGGAGAATTCTAAACAGCGTAGAATACGTTTGGCAGCTACAGGGTGTTTCAAAAATGACCGGTATATTTGAAACGGCAATAAAAACTAAACGAGCAGCGATAGAAATACACCGTTTGTTGCAATATGCTTGGGACAACAGTACATTTTCAGGCGGACAAACTTTTGAAATTACAGTAGTTACAATTTTCAACAACAGATGGCGCTGCAAGTGATGTGAAAGATATAGAAGACAACGCAGTCTGTGGGTGCGCCATTCTGTACGTCGTCTTTCTGCTGTAAGCGTGTGCTGTTCACAACGTGCAAGTGTGCTGTAGACAACATGGTTTATTCCTTAGAACAGAGGATTTTTCTGGTGTTGGAATTCCACCGCCTAGAACACAGTGTTGTTGCAACAAGACGAAGTTTTCAACGGAGGTTTAATGTAACCAAAGGACCGAAAAGCGATACAATAAAGGATCTGTTTGAAAAATTTCAATGGACTGGGAACATGACGGATGAACGTGCTGGAAAGGTAGGGTGACCGCGTACGGCAACCACAGAGGGCAACGCGCAGCTAGTGCAGCAGGTGATCCAACAGCGGCCTCGGGTTTCCGTTCGCCGTGTTGCAGCTGCGGTCCAAATGACGCCAACGTCCACGTATCGTCTCATGCGCCAGAGTTTACACCTCTATCCATACAAAATTCAAATGCGGCAACCCCTCAGCGCCGCTACCATTGCTGCACGAGAGACATTCGCTAACGATATAGTGCACAGGATTGATGACGGCGATATGCATGTGGGCAGCATTTGGTTTACTGACGAAGCTTATTTTTACCTGGACGGCTTCGTCAATAAACAGAACTGGTGCATATGGGGAACCGAAAAGCCCCATGTTGCAGTCCCATCGTCCCTGCATCCTCAAAAAGTACTGGTCTGGGCCGCCATTTCTTCCAAAGGAATCATTGGCCCATTTTTCAGATCCGAAACGATTACTGCATCACGCTATCTGGACATTCTTCGTGAATTTGTGGTGGTACAAACTGCCTTAGACGACACCGCGAACACCTCGTGGTTTATGCAAGATGGTGCCCGGCCACATCGCACGGCCGACGTCTTTAATTTCCTGAATGAATATTTCGATGATCGTGTGATTGCTTTGGGCTATCCAGACATACAGGAGGCGGCGTGGATTGGCCTCCCTATTCGCCAGACATGAGCCCCTGTGACTTCTTTTTGTGGGGACACTTAAAAGACCTGGTACCGCCAGAATCCAGAAACAATTGAACAGCTGAAGCAGTACATCTCATCTGCATGTGAAGCCATTCCGCCAGACACGTTGTCAAAGGTTTCGGGTAATTTCATTCAGAGACTACGCCATATTATTGCTACGCATGGTGGATATGTGGAAAAAATCGTACTATAGAGTTTCCCAGACCGCAGCGCCATCTGTTGTTGAAAATTGTAACTACTGTAATTTCGAAAGTTTGTCTGCCTGAAAATGTACTGTTGTCCCAAGCATATTGCAACAAACGGTGTATTTCTATCGCTGCTCGTTTAGTTTTTATTGCCATTTCAAATATACTGGTCATTTTTGAAACACCCTGTATGTAGCCGTTTATTTCCTGGGGTGGTGCAGAATTATTCTACTAAATTTACTCGCTAATAACAGTATTTTGTTATTTCGATAAACATCCCGAATGACTGTCACAGAAGCGGTGACATAAAGGTAGAAAATTCATGTTTTTGAGTCCAGAAAGCTCTATGCAACAGTAACTGCAGTTCATTTTGCCATTTTCATTGCGAAATTGCCGGCTTATTCATGTCAGGGGTAATAATAGAGGGCTGTTTGCCTGGGTTGTCTGCTAGTGTAGTGAAAGGAAGGTCTGGTTTGTTTTCGGTTCTAATCTCGATGAAGGCAGGTAGAATACCAGTAAAGCATTTTAAGAAATTCTCGCGCCCCCAATACGTTTTATCGCTACCTTTATTCTATACTGTGGATGTGAATATTACAGTTTTGTAGAATTTAATACATGTTACTGCCTATTTTTTCCGCTTCTGTCAATAATGGAATTGACTTTAGTGTGGCACTGAATGATTTTTAACTGAATTTCGTTATGAATCTTCACGCATTGCTAAATTTGCACATTTTCGTGGTAGGTCAGCAACAGTAATCCAGTAAGACTGGTCTGAACGTTGACACACACCGTTTCGCGGCCGAATGCGGATAATATTTTGCTAATTCGTAACGATCTGGGGTTCTTTGTCTTACTAAAACAGTTTTGTTTTCTCGATAAGTTGAAATTCATTTTTATTGGTACAGTTCATACCAATTAGCGTTTCTTCTTTCATTTCTGTCATATATTTACGTGTTGTGTTTAACACATTAAACAGCATTAATATAGTCTTACAAATTATGAAAAACAGTCTAAAAAAGTTCAGATTGTTAGTCAATTTCACGCATGTGCATAGTATGTTCCTTGCCTTGCCTGTTATGCTGTGTAGCATACTTTAAAGCCGTGCGGATCAGCATAACGAAAAGGCGAGGGGTCTCGCTCGTTTTGTCCACGACTGTACATGATATTTAGAAAATGTGTTAGGAATAGATTTTACTTAATTACTACATTTATAAAAAGAATTCTTAGAAAATCGATGTGAAAGACTCCTCACTTTCGATAACAAACTTCTTAGAAAACAAACTTTACACTTAAATAAAGAAAGAAAATAATGGAAAATAAATCATAATAATAATAGCATAAAAATAAATTTCTCTCGTCAATATAAACGTATTTTTGAGAATAATGTGGAAGAATATAAAAATATAAATTAGTAATACGAACTAGGAATGAACCAGAATAATGTGGCTGAACAGTAGGCAACAAAATTTAGATAAAGGAATAATTTTTGACTGACTTAGACAACGATTCAATCATTGCCTAACTTCAGTGCAAAAATTAAGTTCGAAGGGTGGTGATATGTCAGGTGTCAGGCAAATCCAACACCTTCCATGAAAACCCTGATATGATAAGCAAATCCAGTAGTATGTCACATAGCTTCGAATAAATCGTGACATTAACTTAACCAAAGTAATACGAGTAACGAGTGAGCAAATGGAATACCACAGACTAACACAAGAATGCCTAAATGCATGTCATACCTCCCCACCGTGAGACAGACGCAGTTCCGAGGGGAGAAACGAGAACAGAAGCCGAGAGCAGAACCGTGTTAAGCTAGAAGGTCCTACGATAAGGGACGGACATCCACGTCGCCAGCTAACCACTGGGACCACCCCTCAGCCCATGTAAAAAGATAGAGCCCTCCAGAAGTACAGTATAGATCTTACGATAACACTAAAAGGGCCACACCAGCTGCAAGTTTTAGCGTGAGACTTTTTCGCGTCTCTGTTACGTTGCAAACTTTAAAAACATTGCCCCACCACGAAAAGTATAACGTTTCTCATTGGATAGACAGAATTCTTGTAGGCGGAGCTTAAGGTTAACATTGAGACCCTGATTGGTCAGATGAAAACACAGCCAGATAGTTATATTTTAAACCAACTTCGGTAAATTGTAGTAAGGAGAAGTTAGGAAAGAGTTGCTTCCGAGACGGCGAGCTGTGTGGAGCTGCGCCGGCCGCTGCGCCCTGACGAACACTGACAAGGTAATGAACGCACACGATGCCGCATTTTTGAGCGCATAAGGCCTCACTCAGAACTGCGGAAGTCTCATCTGTTACATCCCCTTTTTACGTAATACTAGTGTCGATCGTCAATTAAATCTCATGGTATTCACATTTGCTATGTAAGTTAAAATCTGAAACGCGATGATTTCTCTGTTATATAATTATTGAGAAGTCGCATCAGCCACTGTAATTTACGACAAGTTAGATAAGTAATTAAAGGTAATTGAGGGTCACTGTAGAGCATTTTCATAGTTTTCTGCTTTGTGAAACTTAATTTAAACCTAGATTATAGATGTGATATGGCATAGGTCATCCTTCGATACATTGCAGAACTTGGAAACCCATTCAGGGAATATTCGTTCACATTTTTGTTGAACGCAGTTGGTTTTTATCATCCTGTATTAAAACATTTCCTTTTATCAACAGTGCAATATATAAAAAATGTTTTGTGAATAGAATAAAATTTCCAATGGTAAACTTAACTGCTTTTCGACGTTATTTTACCAGCTAACTAAAAATAGGAAAGCCTTTAACCCCTTCCACTACATTTAGTTAGTATTAAAGATTCTTTTACAGGGAGTGCAGTGGAGCTGACGCTGGAATCATTAAGTATTTGGTTATATCATCGCTAGTCTCACTGAACTCTTCTGAACTCTACATGTCATGTGTGGTCTGGCGTCTCCTTACCAGCAACAGGTGTCAGGTTCAAAATAGTCAATTCCCTAAAAAACACGCTCAGAGCGTCGTTGCGCGAAAGTGGTAGGGAGACACGACATAGAACAAACAGACACCATGCAGTATGTTAGAGTCTGTTATATTCAGACGAGAGGGCAGCAGCTAATTTACCAACAGGTTTGTCCACTGTTTTAAGTGACAATCGAATGGGGTACGGCTTTTAAAGTCTGTCGATTTTCCGACATGTTCTCTAAAATTTTAGGGAGAAGTTTTTAATGTGTTATCATGATTGCCAGCTCATCCATGTTATTTGTAAGTGACCGCATAGTCATATTCCCCCTATGTCGTTATTTTAGTTTTCCTCTTGTATTACCTGTGTATTAATTGTCATTTTTGGTACATCTGAACAATTTTACGCTTCTTAAAATATGGGAGATAGTGTGATTGTACAAGTAACCGTGAGTGAGGTTATGAGTGAGTGTAGTTGTGTCAGACTTACTATTACATGTTTTATTACATTTTAACCACATTCAGTTCTAGCAATTTTCGTATGTGCGCTTATGCTCGCCGTTTAGCTCCGATGAACTGCAAACACACACACACACACACACACACACGCACACACACACACACACACACACACACACACACACACATAGACACACACACACACACGACTCTATAAACAGCTACAAAGTCTCATATTGAGCGAACAATTATGACACACTTTAGGTATGTTACCAGGGTATGTAATAAAATAAGTCTCAATCTGCTGTTTATTTCTGTTATTATTATAGTTATTACTATTATCCCCCATCCCCCCATGAACCATGGACCTTGCCGTTGGTGGGGAGGCTTGCATGCCTCAGCGATACAGATAGCCGTACCGTAGGTGCAACCACAAAGGAGGGGTATCTGTTGAGAGGCCAGACAAATGCGTGGTTCCTGAAGAGGGGCAGCAGCCTTTTCAGTAGTTGCAGGGGCAACAGTCTCGATGATTGACTGATCTGGCCTTGTAACACTAACCAAAACGGCCATGCTGTGCTGGTACTGCGAACGGTTGAAAGCAAGGGGAAACTACAGCCGTAATTTTTCCCGAGGGTATGCAGCTTTATTGTATGGTTAATAATGATGGCGTCCTCTTGTGTAAAATATTCCGGAGGTAAAATAGTCCCCCATTTGGATTTCCGGGTGGGGACTACTCAGGAGGACATCGTTATCAGGAGAAAGAAAACTGGCGTTCTACGGATCGGAGCGTGGAATGTCAGATCCCTTAATTGGGCAGGTAGGTTAGAAAATTTAAAAAGGGAAATGGATAGGTTAAAGTTAGATATAGTGGGAATTAGTGAAGTTTGGTGGCAGGAGGAACAAGACTTTTGGTCAGGCGAATACAGTGTTATAAATACAAAGTCAATGTGAGCCATGGAAGGGTGTTTCTTGTCCCATTAAGGCTGGGGCTTGTGTAAGGGGATTAAGGTAAGATGCTGTGCTAGCACAGCCCTTGCAGTTTCGTGTTAACAGCTGTCAGTGATGAGTGTAGTAGTACATTCTCCTAGGTGTGGAAATTTATCACAATGTGAGTAGTAATGAAATGAGAGTTCTGGCTCAAAGAGCATTTCAGACTCAAATTTCAAATTCACAAACCCTGAACTCAATTACTCGTTCCCCTACTGAAGAAAATATCGTTCGTCCATCCTGAAATAGAGAGAAAAAAAATTCTTTACCTTTCAAATGGAATAGAGACAAAAAAATTAAATTTTAATTAAATACAATGGGAAAAAACATGGTGGACGAAGTTGAGCTTTTAATAGATTAGAAAGTCACAGTAGAGAAAATTTTTATTTAATTCAGAGAAAAAATAAAAAAATATTTAAATAGAATAATGTGAGTTGAATAATCTTTACTTATTTTTTACCTTGACAAACAAAATGCAATCCTAAAATTTTACCTAACATATCTTTGTCATTTTTAAAGATTTTAGTATATCGATCTGAAAGAATAATTTTATATTTTTGTCTAAAACTAATAAAATCTTATCTCCAAATTTGGATGATAAAATTTCTGATTTCGAAATTTCATATTATTTATGTTTTTTAAGTAATGATAATTTTGTGAACACTTCTGAATACCTACTACTGTAATAGTTAAGTTCACTTAATAGATTATCTGTGCTACAGTTCATTGGCATTTAATTTATATAGAAAAGAATTTTAAAAAATAAAAAACGAAGAATGAAAAGATCAAGAAAAATTTTATTTGTGTACGAACTTAAATTTTCTGTATCATGAATCAAATTCTTTTTACCAATACATAATAACATAAGCAATTCTATCACATGCAATATTCTCATTAAAGAATGCACATAATTTCAATGTTGTCTATTGCATTCATTCATTCATTCTTCTAGACATATTAATTAAATAAATTGGATAATTTTCAACAAAATTGTAAGTACTTACACTTATATCATTATTTAAGTGTGTTATTGTTTGAAAATCATGGAAGCATCATAAACCTTCAAAAAGTTGTTTGGTAGAAGAAGATTCCACAGTTCTTGTGCAAAAACTTCAATTCTTCCATTTTTAATGTAGATATTTTCTAATTTTAGATGAAAGAAAAAAAAGAATCAAGCATTTGATTATTTTTTCGTTTACTTTGGAAAACACTGTAAATAAAGTAAGGTATATCTAATTCTGTTGTAATATAGTAATTAGTAATATCTAGTTCCAGATTTCTTTTTCCTTGTAATCCAGCAAATTCATTTGTTTGAACTTCAAAGGGAGAAATTGGAATTTTCGGATTTTTATATCTTTCTTCTTCCTTCTGAATCCAAGAAATAACTAATAATTGTAGTGGATAAGGATCTTAATTTTCTTTAGATTTAATTTTTCCATTATTAAGAATATGTCCTTCCATACCTAATTCATTCGAAGGACAAGAAGTTAATCTAATAAGAGCTGAAGAAGAAATAAAAGGATATTTATTTCTAGACGAAATATTGTTTTTTTAACTGTAGTAACAACAAACAACTTTAAGACAGAAATATTAATCAGATTATATTTGATTTTCCATAATATGCGGAAAAACCAGTTCCATCTGTATGAACTGAATCAAAAGTCATGCCAATTTGCTAGCAATTAAGATGAACTCAACTATTACCAATATTAATATTAACTTCTGTCTCATTGATGGGAGGATTTAGATTATATTTAGTCTTATGATTCACAGGAAATGAGTAAAATTGATATCTCTCGATATGTTTCATGTTTTATAAGGAAAAAAATTATTAGTTCATTTTTAAAACAACATTTGCACAAGCACCAATGAAGTCAATCGAAAGTATCATTTTTGTCAGTTATGGCTATCATTAAATTTATAATAATATCGAAAATTGGAGTCTTTAAAGGATCACTTTGCTCATAAGTTATTGGACCTTCAAATTCAGAATTTCCCTTAAATGAAGCAATAATATTAGTTTATCAATGAAATTGATCATTATGTTTAACAAATATACCATCAGCCAAATTAAAATTTACATTTATTAACTAAATGGAATAATTTAACGAACAGTATTAGGAACAGTTTCCTTATTAGGATGAATAACTTTATTATCAATTCCTAGCACACCTGCAATACTATTTTCTTTTATATCCAAGTACATTTTTATTACATTGAATAAAATTCTACTTAAAACTTTATCTTCTTTAGATGAATATTTGGATTTTTTGAATGAACAAATTTTCTTAAATTTTTCATGGTACATTGAACAATAGAGATTTCTATTGTCTCTCAATTGCAGTAAAGTTTATTATTTTTCGATGTGATGTTTGGAATTAAAAAGTAGACAAAAAGCTGACCACTGTAACTGGTATTAAATATCTTATTAGAGAAGTTAGTTGTTTCTTCAGAACAGAAGAATTATAACTCAAGTGAGACAATCTACTCATTCATATTAGTAATTATGTACATAAATGACAGATAGGAAGGCAAAAATAAGAATTCCAGAAAAGAAAACAAAAAACAAACACCATACACTTATACCAAATTCAACCAATGTGCAATAATTTAGCTAGTGGATGTGGAACAACAAAATTAATGATTGATAGTTATATTCTAGCACCAGGGTGGCTAATTGGGAAAAATTAATCGATTGTATTTTTAATCAAAAAGTTTAGATCAACAAAAATATCAAGAAATTATATAAAAAATTGTGAAAAAAGGAAGATAAAATTAATCAAAATATTGATGAAGTTATTGTGTTAGATGAATGTGAAGAAAATTCAGATGTTGTGTTTGATGACTTCATTCTCGAAAATCAAGATATAGTTAGAGAATATTTTACTAGAGGAAGACCTAAAGGAGTAGATTGCTTTTATTTCAGTCAAACATATTCAGAAATGCCTAAAACAGATAGTCAGATATAATCTAAACGTTTTAAATACTTTTAGAAGAGATGATACAAATTAAAATCGTATTTATCATGAATTTGACAGAGGCAATTTGAAGTTTGATGAATTCAAATAATTATGTAGTAAATCTGTTTTGTATGATTGATATGTCAAGAAAAATTAATGAAGGTAAATATACAGACAAAAATACAGGTTTTTTTAACATTTAGTGTCAACATTAGACATAAGACAATAAACATAGACGATGAATGCAAAATAACATATAATTATTACAATTTTAGTCTTAATAAATTTTCGAAAAATACAATCCAGACATTCTTAAAAAGTCGAGACAAAATAAAAAATAAAAGCACAATTAAAATAAGAGTTTAATTAATGGAAAACTATTGAGAACAGAATAAAAAATTTTTAAAATCGAATATCAACCAGTTATAGATTCAATTCAAAATATTAAATAAGGAATCGAAGGTTTAAGTGATAAAGTTTTAAAAGCAAGTGAAGAAAATGGAGAAGTAGAGAAACAAATGATTCCTTGTAATCAAAATAATTTTGAAAAGTTTAACAACATTCCCACAGCTTAATATTATGAAAGAGATAGAAGAGATTTCACACCAAGTGAATAGAAATAAATTATTCTTTACAGAGTTATGAAGAAAATGAAAAAATTTAAAGAAAAAGGTGTTAGAAAATAGATATAACTGAAAGAATGTTAGAATATGTTAATCATAGTGAAGATAAAGTTATAGGATTAATGATTGTTGGTAAAATTTGAAAGAGGCAAAGTAACAATTGGTGATTGAACATATGAAACAACTGCTGGATTAATGAATCTTTTAACAAAGTACAAATAACTATGGATGATATGAATACATTATTTACAGATTCTAATTAATCAAATAATGCAGATATATTGACTCAATCTGGAGCATTATGTTCTGACAATAATCTTAATCAAATAAAATCAATGAATGTAATAAATACAAATATTTGATTAAGAAATTCTCGATGTTTGTCTTCCCAAAGATTTATGAGATTCAGATATGGATAAAAAAGTTAGTGAAAGTTTATTTAAAACAGTATTCAGAAAAACCAATGAAATATATTTAGATTAATGATGTCGTTAGACAATTAATTGACAGATAAGGGGTTAACCATGGTGATGAATTAGCAGGAAATAAAAATAATCATACTGAAAAAGTTGGCATAACAGAAAAATTACAAACAAATTTAGTGATTCCATTATCAAGAATCCACATTAAAACAGATATTTGAATAATTTAACACATACATTTTGGGAAAGTGAAAAATATGGCAAAGGTTTAATAAACAATTTAATTAACAAATTAACATTTGAGATGCATCTTCCACACTATAAAATTTGTTTTGTGGGAACCAAATTAGAAGAAAGATTTGCTAGAGAAGATCAGGGAATTAATATAGTAGACGAAAAATATAATGAACTTGATATTGCTTATAGAGATAATAAAGATTTAGAAAAAGACACAAAGAACTTCAATTGTTCCCTAAAGAAAGAATGGATACTTCTGATCTTTCTTAGGGTAGAAATATTGCAGCAACAGCAGTTAGAGAAATTATGTGTGGAAAAAGAAAATTACGAATGGTCTTAGCAGTTGATAAAAGTGAATGGGGATTATAATAATTTTTATTTTATTCAGTCTACATGAATGACCAACTTTTCGATCGATTATACTTTGCTACCAAGTGGCTACACTAGGCTGACGGCGATTAAACATAAGCTCAATAATGATCAGTTCAATGCGATTGAGCCATGTTTGACTGTTGTTCAAAAAAGAAACAATGAAAAAAAATCTGGCATTGTTTCATTAACAATTCCTGTTGTGAAAATAATTATTGAATATCTAACAAAATAGACAGATATCCAAGACTATCACAATATGAATAAAGTTTTCTTCCATTAATTTTTCAGATTTACCTTCTCTTGCAACAACTGGCTCATTTAGCTGGCAGATCTACAGCATTTCTTTTTGATTCATATGGAGGAATTATTCCAAAACAACTAGTTTTCATTTAAAACTCAAAGATTTCCAAACATCAACAGAGTCAACAATAAATAATGTGTTTAAACAATTTCAATTAAATAAAATTTTAGTAGTTGCTAAATATTAGGGTGATTTTAAAAAAGAACAATTGTAGATATTAACTATCAACTTGATCATTTCGATGCAGTTAGTTAAGTGTATTTGGAAAGAAAACGTTTAGAACCTAAACAACAAAATGTAAATTTGCTAATCATGTTTCAAAATTATTATACCAAGAGAGATTTTGAGGAACTTTCAGCAGATTATTTTCCAAAAGTTGATTTAAATCCTTACTTCTATGATTTAAGTAATCTTTGAAATAACATACATAATAAACAAATAATTGAATTTACTTTCATTATTGGATGTGAACAAAAAATTCATAGTTTTCGGTACATGTTTATTTTTTTTAAAAGTAAATGTAATTGGCCAAAATATAAATAAGGAATAATCGTTTAATATCTTTGATATTTCAGTAAGTGTTTATGATAATCTTTATGAAATAACTCCTTATAATCAGTCACTAATAGTAAATAAATCAAGTTTTCTAATTATAAGATTAAAAGAATTTCTTAAATGTGTTCCAGTTGTTGTAAAGTTAACTTTATTTGGTGAAATGATTTAATTAATTTTTATTCTGTTTAAATGGATAAACATAATCACATTTGTTGTTTGAAGTGCAAAAAGATTACTGACATTCTTCATCATCAGAGGTTAATGATAAAAATTTGAAAGTAGAGAATCGAAGACCTTTGTACAATATGTAAAAGGGAAAAGAGAAAATTCATTGAAAAAGTTTTACAGCTGAAGATCAAAATACTTGTACACTAATTATAAATAAATTACATAATGCAATGAGAAAAAAATTCGAAAGAAAGAATGTAATTTCTTTTGGAATACATGATATATGACAACCTCATTCAGTCGAAAGGGACTGTGTACAGTAGAATGGAATTGCTATGGTAAATAGAGGAAATAATTATTTACTGATGTTACTGATGTTTTTTCCGAATTAGCTTGGGCTATTGCAATTAAAGATATAACAGGCAAGAATGTAGTTGATCCTTTCGAAAAAATATTTATCACTTGTTCCCCTAAATATTTGCATGCTGATAATGGCAAAGAATTTTACAATAAAGAATTTCAAGAGTTAATAAAAATTTTAACTTTAATTATTATTCGTATTTTAGTGAATTCAAAGCACTGAACGATTTGATAGAGCACTTAAAATATGTGGAAAATATTTCCTTTCAAGGAAAATGGGTTGATCTGGTCTCTAAATTAGTAGATGAATACAACAACATTACAGATTGACCTATAAAATTAACTCCAAAAGACATTAATAAAGAAACTGAAAACTAAATTATTGAAATCTGTTTACATGACAAAACTGCTACATACTAAACCTAAATTTAAAATTGGTGGGCAATTGCGAATAAGAATTGAGAATAAGTAATAACTAAAAGGAATTTTAGAGAAAGGATATACAGCAAATTGGTCAACAGAAATTTACAAAATTGAAGATGTTGATCTTCCCAATCATTTACGAATTGAAAGATATTGATGGAAATTTTAATGAACAAGAACAAGTGATATCAAATATTACAGATGTTACCTTGTTGAGAAAGTTCTAAGAAAGAAGGGTGATAAAGTTTATCTTAAATTGTCGGGTATCGGTTATTTGCACAATATATTAGTAAATAAAGCAAATGTTATCTTTTAAAATGGTAATAACTGTTTTACACATAAATGGAAAAAGTTATTGAAACTTAAAACATGTTTGGCATCGAATACAAAATTCAATACACTTACTGTTCCATTAAATAGGATATACTTTATTTTTATGTTCAGATAAAGGTTAAAAAAAGGACTTAATGTCCAAATCATCTGCAGATATTAAAGTTGGAAATAATTGGAAATTTATATGTATATTCTAAGAAAAGGTTGCTAAATTATTAATGCTGTCACACAATTGTTCTCCGGAATATCAACACAAATTAGCATTAGACTGTTAAAAGTCGAAAAACTGGAATTTTTGTAAAAGGGCGAATAGGTCTCATAAAAATGATGTATAATCAGCATAAAAGTCATATTATCTCCCAAGACTTTCCTCTTCTTGCTTAATTTTTTTAAATCTCCTTTTCGAATACTCCTATTACCATTAACATAAGAATTGCTATGAATTTTGAATTCTTTTGTTATTTGCTTTAATTCAGCTACTTTCTTCATCTTTAAATTTTTGGGAAATGGTTTTTGTAGTACTAATAAACAGTTTTTTATTAAATTAATTAAATCTTCTCTCTGACGGTAGTAGTATTTTTCCATCTTTAAAATTTTTGCAATAGTTCTGAGCTGCTTTACATTTCAAGCTTCTATTTCTGAATCTTTAGCAATACAAGTTTTTCACATTGAGATGGTTCGTTTGAACCTTATCAATACATTCTATTAAATCTCGTTTATGCTTGTAAGAATAACCTTGTGTGTTTAAAGTTTCTGTTATTTCATGGAGTTCTAAGTATTCTTTGTTTAAAAGCTCTTTGTTCTGTATTATGTATCTTTTCTATGTTTCAGAAAAATTTATGTGAATGTGTACCATCTCGCTCATATTATTTGTCTATTAATTAAAAACAATTTCATTAAGAAAGTTGAGTTTTTTTGCCTGTAGGAAATGACCAACATCTTTTTTAATCGAATTTTTTGTTTGTTGTATTAATTCAATTTGATGAAGTTTCATTATATCATTAATTAATTCCTCTTGGGTATAGTTATCTAAAATATTGATATAATTGCAACAGCAAACAATTCTCAAATTTTCTTCCATTTGTTGATATTAAATATTGAATTTGTCTTATAATTAAGTCTTAACTGCTCTTCTAAATCTTCTTTACTACTGATAAATACTTTGTTCAAACTTCCTCACTGTTCGCTAATGACATAATAATTATAAGCACTGTTATTATCGAGCAATTTTAAAATAACTAGAGTTGTTCTTACAATTTAATCATTTGATTGTGGAACAAAATTTGCCAAAAGTGCATCTATTTCTCTGTTTCTCCTGTTTCTTGTATCAAGAGACCTGTGAATTATTTCTTCCAAATTTCCTATTCGTTTCTCATCCAATTTAGTTATTTCTCACAATGTTTTATTTAATTTCTATAGACATTAACCAACTCTTTTTTAAATTTATAATCCCCGTGATTGCTAATTGTTGCTATAACTTCACGAGCAACCAATTTTCTAATTTCACCCACTTTCACTGATAAATATGGACTGTTTTTTCTTTGATTGTTGGGTGGATTGTTTGTCCACTTCACAAAAATTCAACTATTTGTGTGATCAACGTCTAAGGTGTAAGCCATAGTACAATATCATTATAATTAATTATTAAAATATTTTTGTTATTATATATATTTCATTACTTTTTAGATTAACAAGCAGCTCCATTTATATCTATCAAAATTTAATAATTGCTTTACTTCTATTACAAGATTTTTGTTACAAATGGGAAGCGGATATAAAACGATTTGTCCACTGTGCAAACAAGAAAAAGAAACTCATGAAGAAATTAACATAAGAAAACATAACTTGACTACAAAAATGGGCTGTAAATATTGTATAAGAAAGATTTAAAAAGAATGTGTTCATATCTGGCATAATAAAACATTTGTTTTCGAAAAATCTGGAAAACAAATTAAAAATGCTTCTAAGCATGTTCATAACTGTGATCATTCGAACAATGCGAAATTTATTACTTTGTCAAAAACAGAAGGAAAGACAATATCGAAAATTTGAATTTCTTCTGGAAAATATTTATTTACAGACACATCAAAAAGTACCATATCATGAAAAAATACTTAAAATTAATTAATTTTTATTTTTTATTTTAATCATCCATGCAGTTGTTTAATTCTTTTGAGATATCATTTTTCTTTCTGTACAGATGTTTAGTACTTTTAAGAAATCATTTTTATCTTCTGTACGTATGTTTAGTTCTTTTAAGAAATCATTTTTCTCATCTTTTGTTTTCTTTGGATTTGATTTGTAATGTTTGTATGGCAATGTATTAATTCTATCTTGTAATGCAACTCGATTATCATCACCAGAACTTAAAATAGTTGTTTTGCATCCAACTGTATACATTTGAGATCTTAATAATATGATCTAATTCATTTTACTGAAATGCTTTATTTTGTCATCTAAAAATTTTTTATTATCATCGAAATTGATTTCATTTGTCACAACTGATTTTCTAACTTATTTAGAGTTTTTTTGTATTTTTGCCAACTCTATAAGCATATATTTTTGATCTTAAACTAACATGTTTTAACATGTTACAGAAATCTTCACTTCATATATCATAACTGACAGAATCAGTATCCATATAACATAAATCAATAATTTTCTCCACATTTCGCTTTCATAACATTATAATGGAAAACATACTTTTTTTAGGAATGTCTGAAATGCTCATTCCTACATAAACTGGTTTATTATACATAATTTCTATTTTTTATGTGATCTGCTACATATTTTTCTGCTAGTATGATAGTATGTCCGCAGTTTCGTATTGAAGTATGTTTTATACATTTTCCTGGATCTCTTATATTTTTAATATTTTGTCTATCTAATATTTTCCATTGTTTTTCCCAATGATAAGTGTATGAATTTTCATTAATTTTAGTCCAAGATTGAAATATTATTGAGATTTCTATATTGAAGCACGTATTTCTGTTTGTCATTCAGCATTGTTAATAATTTATTTCCTCCTGCAGACACTAAAGATAATCATGCAATTTGATAAACAAAGAAAGATCATAATTCTTTAAATTGTGAACATAAACTGGACGAAATTTAGAATTCCTGTAAATAAGATTGCACCTTCCATGTGCAACTCCACGATATTTTCCTATTAGATGACAATGATCTCTTACCCTTTTTCTGCAAATTTAAATTCTTTTTCACAAATATGACAAATTACTCATTTTTTAAAAAGAGTAAATCTTCTTTAGTCAATTTCAATTTAACGTATCGTTCATAATACTAGCAATTTCTCTCTAATCTTCTTTTAACATTTCAGCTAGTATTTGTGCTGTATCTTCTCCAACACATGTAACTGTATTTTTAGTCACCATACGAATATCTCACAAAATTAATGAAAGAAATTGGCAATTTTTTTATATTTATTAATGTATGACTTCTCTGGATTTGACTGACAAGTGTTAATATTTTATAATAGATACTCCATATCTGCATAAACTATGAAAGGAACACTTAATGAATGATTGTTATTCTTAAATTCGATTTTTTGTCCTCTGAAAGTACCTTCTATTTTTATTTCTTTGTGTTATTTACAATCGATTTCTTGAATCGCTTATTTTTCTTCTGAATCGAAGTATCTTAAACATCTATCACAAAGATAAACTCTTCCATTGCATATACTTGTTTATGTGCAAATTAATCTAGATAGATTTTTTATCCAACAATAACGCAAATTATTTTCATCTCACATTTAAAGAAAGTTTACATGTTTTTCTTGTTTATTTTGTGTGTGGTAAAGTGGGTATACAGTACTTTTTTCTCCTTCATCACCACTTCTTTCTTATGAATGAACTTTAATTGAAATATTTATTTTTTTTTCAAATTTTGGACTGTCTGTTAACTGAACTCGAAAATTAATTTTCTCCTTTTCAAAAATTTCATTTAATTGTTAGCCAATATTTTTGTATTTATAAACTCTTTCTGCATCACTTTCAACAGGATATAAACCTGTGTTTTTTATTGATTACTGCTTTTTTATCCTTAATTACTTTTCATATAACGATATATGAAGAACCATAAATTGGTTGTGTCTATTAACATTTAACTTTAAATTGTCTATACGAAAAAGAGACAAACAAGATTTATTTCTTTGCATACCTTCCATTTCAGTCATTACTTTATTTGTTTGATAATAATCTTCTAAATCTGTTCTTCCTAATAATACTTGATTTGGTGTTTTAAAAATAAATTCTTGGATTTCTTCTTGTCTTTTGAAGTTACAATAAAATTTTATATTAACTTTAATTGATCTTCTTAGCCATAAAATATTCTTTTATTTGGTGATTATTTCTTCTTTAATTTGACTACAAAATTCTTTTGACTACACAATATCATCTACAATATCCAATCCATAAGTTATTAGCCTTGATTCGAAAGCTGAACATTTTCTATAAACTCGTTTGAGTGAAGTGAAAAAATCATTGTCATCTAGAACATTCAATTCTGGTAGATTTCCCTGATAATATTTTTCCTTAATTACTTGATACCTATCCACTAGAAAATTTGGAAGATTGTTGTTATTAATTATTTTGCCCTAAGATCTGTTGATAAGATCGATTAATTGTTGTTTATTAAGTTTAAAATATTTTTGTAAGTTTATAGTTGTACAGATTTGTTGAAGTGCTTTTAAGGGCTTTTTACTCAAATCCTCATTCCTATTAATTTTACTTCAGTTCCTTTGATAAAATCAATTAACTGGTTTATTCTAAATTTAGAAAGATTTTTTATCTTTTTAACTTTACAGATTTGATGAAGTTCTTTTAGATTTTTTTATTTAAACCATTGTCATCATCACTCATTTTATTGTCAACAGATCTTGCAATAAGATCAATCAAGTTTTGCTTTCTAAACTTGAATAATTCTTCAGATTTTCTGTTTTAGCAATTGATAGAAGTTCTCTTAAAGTGCTATATCTTAGTTCCTCCTTCCTCACGTTTTTCTTCATTTCTTTCCTGTTAAAATAGTCAATAAACTCCCACAAATCGTAATTTTGCAGTAACTTTCTAAATCTTGTAAACTTAATTCTTTCATTCCTTTTTACTTAATTTTCTAAGCTATTAAACATATCAACTTTGTCTGCCATTGTCTTCTATTGTATTTAGAGAGAAGGAAATGAGTTTTAATCGTTTTCGATTGAAATGTGTCTTTGAGATTTATGGTTTGCTTGCTTGCCATTGCAGAGAACCAAATTTAATAGTTCTACAATTTTGAAAATCAGGAAGAAGAATTTCTTTTTCTCGGTACAGGCAGTTGAGGTTTCGCCACTCTCTTTTATAAACAACAATATTTAATAGTTCTGAATGTTTTAAAATGCTAAACATCGAATTTGCTTTCTTCGATATATGCAATTAAGGTTTGGCAGCTCTAATTTTTGGAGATCAAAATTTGATACTTTTGTAAATTTTAAAATGCTAAAAATCTAATTTGTTTTTTTCATTATAGGCAGTTGAGGTTTGGCAGCTTTAATTTATAGAGACTAAAATTTTATAGTTTAGAAAATTCGAAAATGCTAAAAAGCGATTTTTTTCGATATAAGCAATCGAGGTTTTGCAGCTCTTATTTAGAGAAGACAAAATTAAATAGTTTTGAGAAGTTTAAAATGACAAAAATTGAATTTGTATTTTGCAGGATGGACTAAACAGATTTTTTTCTTACTAAGACAGGAATGTGTAGTGGGAAGAAATATTGAGTAATGAGTTTGTGAATTTGAAATTTGTGTGTGAATTGCTATTTGCCCCAGAACTCTCATTTCATTACTACTAACATGCTGCAAAATAAGGTTCCATTATCCATAGCGTGCTGCAGGATGCTGCATAAACCCTTTTCCTGGGTGCAGGATGATGCGTGTCTGATCATACAAAATGAAAGTCAATTTGGCAACTGTATGTAATACAGTGATATGAGAACCATCTTCTGACACACGTTTTTAATTTCATTAAAATGTTGTGCTATTGTCATAGAGAAATGTTTAAGCTCTTAAGAGAGTTGAGTTTTAGCAATACTTCATATTTATCACATTATGTCTCCTAAACTATGTGGCATACAACAACATAATTTTATGGTGGCATTTGTTAGGACATTATGATAATGTCTCCAAATTTTCTAGCCAAAGAAATTTGCAAGTGTGAAGAAATAAATTAAAACCTCAATATGGACATGATACTTTTATTCAATTAATTGCAGTAACAAACCTCTTCCTTCCACTTTCTCTGTGTGGAGGAGGGAGGGAGGGGGGGTTGAAGGAGAGGAAAGTATTATAAAGGCTTGAATTTATTTTGTTGGAAGTCAGTGGATGCTACAGCTTCTCTTAGAAGTGAACAGCGAATCCCAGTGTGCTGCAAAGCCCTTTCTACTAGACACATGGCATTGTGGCACAACACTTGTAGCAGACACATTGAAGGCCAAATATGCAGCAAAGCAGATTGACTGATTACTTCAATGGACCGAATTTTAATTGTCACTCACAGTACTGATCATAATAATATCATCATCTAACTTATTATAACTGTCGTTAAGGAATCAGTACAAATATATTTGGAAATGCAATAGACTAGACATAATAATGGACATTTCTGCTTACTTACCTTTCTTCCGATTTATGCCCAAATTAATTCCTTTTTAATTTGATTTTTCAACTCGGTGATGGCCATATTCCACAAAACATGCTGTTCGGATATTTACTCCATAAGGTACTCATCCTCTGAGGCAGAGGTGATATCATCCAATATTTCTGGTGAATATTTGAATAATTACATCGGGAGAGTTAGTTTCTCTGTCGCTGCCCATACATGCTGTCGTCTAGAGGTGCTCAGTTCGGCTTCCCCCACTCCTCCAACCAAGCAAATCACTTTGTTGTTTAGGACAGACTCTTCCCAGAACGCGTAAGCGTTTCCCATAGGTTGAGCTTGCAGTGTGTTGTCCGGCACTTGGATAATGCCCTGGTATGTTTGCAATGTGGGGAGTGTAGTCTGACACACATTTTACGTAGCACGTTGTAGGAAAATCCTTCAGGTAGGGAAACGTAACTTAAGGTGAGTTGGTGTTCCATAGTATGGCACTAGGTGGGAGCAGTGTGTTGTATATTCTGCGAGTGGCAATGATTTTTACAAAATAAGAAGTAAGTCCACAACTCTCCCATGGTCCTTCCTTTGTACTATGCTGGATGGTACAATACAAAAATAAAGCTTAGCTCTTTCAATGCGAGTACAGCTTCTGCATGTATTTCGTTTATATTAAAGTTACTAAGTAATGTCTGACAGTGGTCATTGCAAGATATAGTATGGAAGTGTAATTTAGCGTCTGTTAACACACACACACACACACATATATATATATATATATATATATATATATATATATATATATATGTGTGTGTGTGTGTGTGTGTGTGTGTGTGTGTGTGTGTGTGTGTGTGTGTGAGTTAACAGACGCTAAATTACACTTCCATACTATATCTTGCAATGACCACTGTCAGACATTACTTAGTACTTGTATAAGAAAGATTTAAAAAGAATGTGTTCATATCTGGCATAATAAAACATTTGTTTTCGAAAAATCTGGAAAACAAATTAAAAATGCTTCTAAGCATGTTCATAACTGTGATCATTCGAACAATGCGAAATTTATTACTTTGTCAAAAACAGAAGGAAAGACAATATCGAAAATTTGAATTTCTTCTGGAAAATATTTATTTACAGACACATCAAAAAGTACCATATCATGAAAAAATACTTAAAATTAATTAATTTTTATTTTTTATTTTAATCATCCATGCAGTTGTTTAATTCTTTTGAGATATCATTTTTCTTTCTGTACAGATGTTTAGTACTTTTAAGAAATCATTTTTATCTTCTGTACGTATGTTTAGTTCTTTTAAGAAATCATTTTTCTCATCTTTTGTTTTCTTTGGATTTGATTTGTAATGTTTGTATGGCAATGTATTAATTCTATCTTGTAATGCAACTCGATTATCATCACCAGAACTTAAAATAGTTGTTTTGCATCCAACTGTATACATTTGAGATCTTAATAATATGATCTAATTCATTTTACTGAAATGCTTTATTTTGTCATCTAAAAATTTTTTATTATCATCGAAATTGATTTCATTTGTCACAACTGATTTTCTAACTTATTTAGAGTTTTTTTGTATTTTTGCCAACTCTATAAGCATATATTTTTGATCTTAAACTAACATGTTTTAACATGTTACAGAAATCTTCACTTCATATATCATAACTGACAGAATCAGTATCCATATAACATAAATCAATAATTTTCTCCACATTTCGCTTTCATAACATTATAATGGAAAACATACTTTTTTTAGGAATGTCTGAAATGCTCATTCCTACATAAACTGGTTTATTATACATAATTTCTATTTTTTATGTGATCTGCTACATATTTTTCTGCTAGTATGATAGTATGTCCGCAGTTTCGTATTGAAGTATGTTTTATACATTTTCCTGGATCTCTTATATTTTTAATATTTTGTCTATCTAATATTTTCCATTGTTTTTCCCAATGATAAGTGTATGAATTTTCATTAATTTTAGTCCAAGATTGAAATATTATTGAGATTTCTATATTGAAGCACGTATTTCTGTTTGTCATTCAGCATTGTTAATAATTTATTTCCTCCTGCAGACACTAAAGATAATCATGCAATTTGATAAACAAAGAAAGATCATAATTCTTTAAATTGTGAACATAAACTGGACGAAATTTAGAATTCCTGTAAATAAGATTGCACCTTCCATGTGCAACTCCACGATATTTTCCTATTAGATGACAATGATCTCTTACCCTTTTTCTGCAAATTTAAATTCTTTTTCACAAATATGACAAATTACTCATTTTTTAAAAAGAGTAAATCTTCTTTAGTCAATTTCAATTTAACGTATCGTTCATAATACTAGCAATTTCTCTCTAATCTTCTTTTAACATTTCAGCTAGTATTTGTGCTGTATCTTCTCCAACACATGTAACTGTATTTTTAGTCACCATACGAATATCTCACAAAATTAATGAAAGAAATTGGCAATTTTTTTATATTTATTAATGTATGACTTCTCTGGATTTGACTGACAAGTGTTAATATTTTATAATAGATACTCCATATCTGCATAAACTATGAAAGGAACACTTAATGAATGATTGTTATTCTTAAATTCGATTTTTTGTCCTCTGAAAGTACCTTCTATTTTTATTTCTTTGTGTTATTTACAATCGATTTCTTGAATCGCTTATTTTTCTTCTGAATCGAAGTATCTTAAACATCTATCACAAAGATAAACTCTTCCATTGCATATACTTGTTTATGTGCAAATTAATCTAGATAGATTTTTTATCCAACAATAACGCAAATTATTTTCATCTCACATTTAAAGAAAGTTTACATGTTTTTCTTGTTTATTTTGTGTGTGGTAAAGTGGGTATACAGTACTTTTTTCTCCTTCATCACCACTTCTTTCTTATGAATGAACTTTAATTGAAATATTTATTTTTTTTTCAAATTTTGGACTGTCTGTTAACTGAACTCGAAAATTAATTTTCTCCTTTTCAAAAATTTCATTTAATTGTTAGCCAATATTTTTGTATTTATAAACTCTTTCTGCATCACTTTCAACAGGATATAAACCTGTGTTTTTTATTGATTACTGCTTTTTTATCCTTAATTACTTTTCATATAACGATATATGAAGAACCATAAATTGGTTGTGTCTATTAACATTTAACTTTAAATTGTCTATACGAAAAAGAGACAAACAAGATTTATTTCTTTGCATACCTTCCATTTCAGTCATTACTTTATTTGTTTGATAATAATCTTCTAAATCTGTTCTTCCTAATAATACTTGATTTGGTGTTTTAAAAATAAATTCTTGGATTTCTTCTTGTCTTTTGAAGTTACAATAAAATTTTATATTAACTTTAATTGATCTTCTTAGCCATAAAATATTCTTTTATTTGGTGATTATTTCTTCTTTAATTTGACTACAAAATTCTTTTGACTACACAATATCATCTACAATATCCAATCCATAAGTTATTAGCCTTGATTCGAAAGCTGAACATTTTCTATAAACTCGTTTGAGTGAAGTGAAAAAATCATTGTCATCTAGAACATTCAATTCTGGTAGATTTCCCTGATAATATTTTTCCTTAATTACTTGATACCTATCCACTAGAAAATTTGGAAGATTGTTGTTATTAATTATTTTGCCCTAAGATCTGTTGATAAGATCGATTAATTGTTGTTTATTAAGTTTAAAATATTTTTGTAAGTTTATAGTTGTACAGATTTGTTGAAGTGCTTTTAAGGGCTTTTTACTCAAATCCTCATTCCTATTAATTTTACTTCAGTTCCTTTGATAAAATCAATTAACTGGTTTATTCTAAATTTAGAAAGATTTTTTATCTTTTTAACTTTACAGATTTGATGAAGTTCTTTTAGATTTTTTTATTTAAACCATTGTCATCATCACTCATTTTATTGTCAACAGATCTTGCAATAAGATCAATCAAGTTTTGCTTTCTAAACTTGAATAATTCTTCAGATTTTCTGTTTTAGCAATTGATAGAAGTTCTCTTAAAGTGCTATATCTTAGTTCCTCCTTCCTCACGTTTTTCTTCATTTCTTTCCTGTTAAAATAGTCAATAAACTCCCACAAATCGTAATTTTGCAGTAACTTTCTAAATCTTGTAAACTTAATTCTTTCATTCCTTTTTACTTAATTTTCTAAGCTATTAAACATATCAACTTTGTCTGCCATTGTCTTCTATTGTATTTAGAGAGAAGGAAATGAGTTTTAATCGTTTTCGATTGAAATGTGTCTTTGAGATTTATGGTTTGCTTGCTTGCCATTGCAGAGAACCAAATTTAATAGTTCTACAATTTTGAAAATCAGGAAGAAGAATTTCTTTTTCTCGGTACAGGCAGTTGAGGTTTCGCCACTCTCTTTTATAAACAACAATATTTAATAGTTCTGAATGTTTTAAAATGCTAAACATCGAATTTGCTTTCTTCGATATATGCAATTAAGGTTTGGCAGCTCTAATTTTTGGAGATCAAAATTTGATACTTTTGTAAATTTTAAAATGCTAAAAATCTAATTTGTTTTTTTCATTATAGGCAGTTGAGGTTTGGCAGCTTTAATTTATAGAGACTAAAATTTTATAGTTTAGAAAATTCGAAAATGCTAAAAAGCGATTTTTTTCGATATAAGCAATCGAGGTTTTGCAGCTCTTATTTAGAGAAGACAAAATTAAATAGTTTTGAGAAGTTTAAAATGACAAAAATTGAATTTGTATTTTGCAGGATGGACTAAACAGATTTTTTTCTTACTAAGACAGGAATGTGTAGTGGGAAGAAATATTGAGTAATGAGTTTGTGAATTTGAAATTTGTGTGTGAATTGCTATTTGCCCCAGAACTCTCATTTCATTACTACTAACATGCTGCAAAATAAGGTTCCATTATCCATAGCGTGCTGCAGGATGCTGCATAAACCCTTTTCCTGGGTGCAGGATGATGCGTGTCTGATCATACAAAATGAAAGTCAATTTGGCAACTGTATGTAATACAGTGATATGAGAACCATCTTCTGACACACGTTTTTAATTTCATTAAAATGTTGTGCTATTGTCATAGAGAAATGTTTAAGCTCTTAAGAGAGTTGAGTTTTAGCAATACTTCATATTTATCACATTATGTCTCCTAAACTATGTGGCATACAACAACATAATTTTATGGTGGCATTTGTTAGGACATTATGATAATGTCTCCAAATTTTCTAGCCAAAGAAATTTGCAAGTGTGAAGAAATAAATTAAAACCTCAATATGGACATGATACTTTTATTCAATTAATTGCAGTAACAAACCTCTTCCTTCCACTTTCTCTGTGTGGAGGAGGGAGGGAGGGGGGGTTGAAGGAGAGGAAAGTATTATAAAGGCTTGAATTTATTTTGTTGGAAGTCAGTGGATGCTACAGCTTCTCTTAGAAGTGAACAGCGAATCCCAGTGTGCTGCAAAGCCCTTTCTACTAGACACATGGCATTGTGGCACAACACTTGTAGCAGACACATTGAAGGCCAAATATGCAGCAAAGCAGATTGACTGATTACTTCAATGGACCGAATTTTAATTGTCACTCACAGTACTGATCATAATAATATCATCATCTAACTTATTATAACTGTCGTTAAGGAATCAGTACAAATATATTTGGAAATGCAATAGACTAGACATAATAATGGACATTTCTGCTTACTTACCTTTCTTCCGATTTATGCCCAAATTAATTCCTTTTTAATTTGATTTTTCAACTCGGTGATGGCCATATTCCACAAAACATGCTGTTCGGATATTTACTCCATAAGGTACTCATCCTCTGAGGCAGAGGTGATATCATCCAATATTTCTGGTGAATATTTGAATAATTACATCGGGAGAGTTAGTTTCTCTGTCGCTGCCCATACATGCTGTCGTCTAGAGGTGCTCAGTTCGGCTTCCCCCACTCCTCCAACCAAGCAAATCACTTTGTTGTTTAGGACAGACTCTTCCCAGAACGCGTAAGCGTTTCCCATAGGTTGAGCTTGCAGTGTGTTGTCCGGCACTTGGATAATGCCCTGGTATGTTTGCAATGTGGGGAGTGTAGTCTGACACACATTTTACGTAGCACGTTGTAGGAAAATCCTTCAGGTAGGGAAACGTAACTTAAGGTGAGTTGGTGTTCCATAGTATGGCACTAGGTGGGAGCAGTGTGTTGTATATTCTGCGAGTGGCAATGATTTTTACAAAATAAGAAGTAAGTCCACAACTCTCCCATGGTCCTTCCTTTGTACTATGCTGGATGGTACAATACAAAAATAAAGCTTAGCTCTTTCAATGCGAGTACAGCTTCTGCATGTATTTCGTTTATATTAAAGTTACTAAGTAATGTCTGACAGTGGTCATTGCAAGATATAGTATGGAAGTGTAATTTAGCGTCTGTTAACTCACACACACACACACACACACACACACACACACACACACACACACACACACATATATATATATATATATATATATATATATATATATATATATGTGTGTGTGTGTGTGTGTTAACAGACGCTAAATTACACTTCCATACTATATCTTGCAATGACCACTGTCAGACATTACTTAGTAACTTTAATATAAACGAAATACATGCAGAAGCTGTACTCGCATTGAAAGAGCTAAGCTTTATTTTTGTATTGTACCATCCAGCATAGTACAAAGGAAGGACCATGGGAGAGTTGTGGACTTACTTACACACACACACACACACATATATATATATATATATATATATATATATATATGTGTGTGTGTGTGTGTGTGTGTGTGTGTGTGTGTGTGTGTGTGTGTGTGTGTGTGTGAGTGTGTTTGGGTGGGGACAATAGTAGACAAAATTTTTAAAATGTAAAATCAATGTGCTATCTGTCAACCATACACACTGCACTCATGCCCCCAACCAACAGGGCAACACTCTCTTCAATTTCTCAATATTTTTCGGTAATGAATCTTAATAATTGCGTAAAAAATTTAGTGATAATAGAAAAAGCATGGCTGAATGTAACAGGTCGTAGAATCAGTGCAACTGCCTGTGTAATACTGGTTATAAATTATTCTAGCTAGTTAATCTTGACCTGAGCTTAGTTGCAATCTACACACTTTACTCATTCAATTGGATCACATATAGATAAATTTGCTAGCAAGTAGGCTGTGCTAGCTTTCACCGCCAATAAGATAACGCCCCTTTGAGTTCCCTGCCATTTTCATTTCACGCAGGTTGCCTAAACGAGTGTGGAAAGAGGAGAGTAATGGGTTAAGGGAGAGGTGAGGGGGAGAGGTGACCCTAGTGGAAATCTGGAAACAATGCCTAGTACACCAAATCTGCCATTGTCCCATTACTTACCCCCTTTACTCAGTTGTAACTGACCTCTTTGAATTACAAAAAAATGAAAGACAGAGTCAAGTAAAATTGCTTATTTCTGATCTACAGCTTATACAGTTATATAAAAATAATGTAATCGACAACATGACAGTCAGTTAGTTCTTGACACGGCTGAGGCTTAATCAGCTGAGATTATATGGGATTCTAACTGCTTCAAATGACAAGATAGGTGGGGAAAAAGTGAATAAACTGTTCATTATTTCAAATGTAATCAAAATAACTATTATTACATTTATTCCACTGTGAGACATGACAGTGAATATTTGTCGGCATGTTACGAAGTCTGTTTCGAGTACGCTGCATATGTTTCGTTGGAAAGCCCTTACAACTCCAAACAGTCCTGGTCTCTTCCCATGAGATTTCTATGCTTTTGGAGCACTGAAGAAAGACATTCGTGGCCGTTTTGTAGGCAACTGCAAATATTTCTTCATAAAGGCGTTCACTACCTTATCTCTCAGCTGGATAAATGTATTAACAGTTATGGCGATTACGTTTGAGGGTTTTGGAGCATATACTGTATTCAGACATAATGAATCACCTCGAAGGGAACGATCTATTGATACGTAATCAGCATGGTTTCAGAAAACATCGTTCTTGTGCACCGCAGCTAGCTCTTTATTCGCACGACGTAATGGCCGCTTTCGACAGGGGATCTCAGGTTGATTCCATATTTCTGGATTTCCGGAAAGCTTTTGACACCGTTCCTCACAAGCGACTTCTAATCAAGTTGCGGGCCTATGGGGTATCGTCTCAGTTGTGCGACTGGATTCGTGATTTCCTGTCAGGAAGGTCGCAGTTCGTAGTAATAGACGGTAAATCGTCGGTTAAAACTGAAGTGATATCAGGTGTTCCCCAGGGAAGCGTCCTGGGGCCTCTGCCGTTCCTCATCTATATAAATGACCTGGGTGACAATCTGAGCAGTTCTCTTAGGTTGTTCGCAGATGATGCTGTAACTTACCGTCTAGTAAGGTCATCCGAAGACCAGTATCAGTTGGAAAGCGATTTAGAAAAGATTGCCACATTGTGTGTCAGGTGGCAGTGTGGACGCTAAGTAACGAAAAGTTTGAGATGATCCACAAGAGTTCCAAAAGAAATCCGTTGGAATTCGATTACTCGATAAATAGTATAATTCTCAAGGCTGTCAATTCAACTAAGTACCTGGGTGTTAAAATCACGAACAAATTCAGTTGCAAAGACCACATAGATAATATTGTGGGGAAGGCAAGCCAAAGGTTGCGTTTCATTGGCAGGACACTTAGAAGATGCACCAAGTCCACTAAAGAGACAGCTTACTCTACACTCGTTCGTCCTCTGTTAGAATATTGCTGCGCGGTGTTGGATCCTTACCAGGTGGAACTGACGGAGGACATCGAAACGGTGCAAAAAAGTTCAGCTCGTTTTGTATTATGACGTAATAGGGGAGAGAGTGTGGTAGATATGATACGCGAGTTGGGATGGAAGTCATTAAAGCAAAGACGTTTTTCGTCGCGGCGAGATCTATTTACGAAATTTCAGTCACCAACTTTCTCTTCCGAATGCGAAAATATTTTGTTGAGCCCAACCTACGTAGGTAGGAATGATCATCAAAATAAAATAAGAGAAATCAGAGCTCGAACAGGAAGGTTTAGGTGTTCGTTTTTCCCGCGCGCTGTTCGAGAGTGGAATGGTAGAGAGACAGTATGATTGTGGTTCGATGAACCCAGTGCCAAGCACTTAAATGTGAATTGCAGAGTAGTCATGTAGATGTAGATGTAGATGTAATGAAGAGCTTCCTTCCTTTTTTCCGTGTGTCTCGTTTTCATTTGACTGCCCTTTATTGCTACAGTTTCTTCCATGTTCGACTTGGTGGTCTAGCATTAAAGTGCGAGCCCGGAGTCAGTAGGCTCACGGGATTGAATAGAGATCAGACACCGGAACATTTCAGTCTACTCTTATCCCTAGCCATCTACTATCAACGCTGTTAAGATGTGCCAGGAACGAGACGTGGTTCGGATTCAACTTTAAAGTGTACGGGCGTGCAAGTCACCGAAGTTGCTTCTAATTGAAAGAACTTGCCAACAGGCAGCTGAGGGATTCCCAGCCAATAATGATACAAATTTACTAGCTTCTTCGATACGAGCTCCAGTGTATCCGACCATCTTACGTAACGTGCCTAGTGATAGTGCACATACACCACCTCGTATTTGTAAACCTGTAAAATACAAAATAGTCAATCCGGATTCAATTCATATTTTACGTTTCCCTCACCATTAAAAATACTCTCTCCTCGTCAAGTAAATAATAATAAAATCCAAACTTCAAAGATGTAAGTCCATGCCAGCAACTTTAATTTGTCCTCCTGTGTCACTAGGTTTTCCATCCACACACAAAACCGAAGTATGTGACTTCATTTTTATTAATGATAGTTAGTATCTAATCGTTATGAGCAAAAGTCGGTTGACTGTAAGATACGAAAGTGGGCTGATAGAGTCATCTATGAGAAATTTTCTTTTGCATTCAGCATGGATAAATTTCTTCTTTGTCATGGATCACTTATCACGAGCCGACCGATGTGTCCGAGCGGTTCTAGGTGCTTTAGTCCGGAACCACGCGGCTGCTACGGTCGCAGGTTCGAATCCTGCCTCGGGCATGGATGTGTGTGATGTCCTTAGGTTACTTAGGTTTAAGTAGTTCTAAGTCTAGGGGACTGATGACCTCAGATGTTAAGTCGCGTATTGCTTAGAGCCATTTGAACCATTTGAACTTAAAAAACTAAGATCTCGTACGGAATGGCGTCGATGTTTATAGATTTATAGCTCTCTGTACCACATTGGTATAATAGTTGCTGACTGTGAGAACGTAAAACATCATTCACACACTTATTCATCTTTTTCTTAATTCTCTATGCTTTTATGAAATGATAATTAAATCGAAATCCTTAGCTGCTGACAGGTGTTGTTAATACATCAATGGGGACAGCTGAAAATGTGTGCCCCGATCGGGACTCGAACCCGGGATCTCCTGCTTAAATGGCAGACGCTCTATGCATCTAAGCGACTTCAGGGACTTATCTCTTGCACGCTTCCCGTGAGATTCACATTTCCAACTGTTCAAAACCTACATTCGTAGTGTTCTTAATAGATATTTTACCGTTAACTTATTACTCGCGCCAGACAAGGCCGACGAGTCCCGTAAGAGTTCGGGCAAAGTGTGCGCTTTCGCACAGAAGAAGGTCAATGGCCGGGTAGCCTTCATCTATATGAAGATGGTATCTGTTCCCGAAAGAACAGATACCATTGATTAACGTGCAGCTTCTCTAGAATGAAATGATAATTAAATCAAAACCCTTAGCTGCTGATGCTTTTTTCTTCTGCTTGTTAAGACACCACTCAGTCTTTTTACTTGTATTATTGTTCCACCTAAGCACAATTTACACACACGGTCCAGTCACGTTAACGTGACCGCCACATGGGATCATCGTCAACATACAGTTACCACTAACAGATGGCAGGTGGGAACACTAGCAATGAAGAATATATAAAGCGTGTCAGGGGAGCGTGGAGAACTGTGGAGTTGTCGTTGTAATACGGAAACGGAAGGGTTTATCTGACGCCAAAAAGGGTTCAAATGGCTCTAAGCATTATGGGACTTAACATCTCAGGTCATCACTCCCCTAGACTTAGAACTACGTAAACCTAACTAACCTACGGACATCACACACATCCATGCCCATGTCAGGATTCGAACCTGCGACCGTAGCAGCAGCGCGCTTCCAAACTGAAGCGCCTAGAACCGCTCGGCCACAACGCCCGGCGCCCAGAAAGGCATGATCGTTGGCTTTCGGACCAACGGTGGAAGCATATCTGGAATGGCTAAGTTTGTAAACTGTTCGCGTGCCGCCGTGGTTAAAGTATAGCATGCATGGCAAAATGGCGCTATCCAAAACCAGCGCGGAGGCAATTACGGTGCGCCACTGGCCATAGATGACAGGGGAGAACGACAGCTGCAGAGATGTGTACTGGAGAATAGACGTGCAACTGTTTAGCAGCTGGCTGCCTAGATGAATCGAGAGACTACCAGCAGTGTCTCTTCAATAACCACCCAGCGGAGTTGCTGCGTATGGACCTCTGTAATAGTGTCCTCGTTCATGCACCCATTATGACTGTTGTTCATCTGCGACCAAGGCTGAAATTTGCACGCAAATAACGCAACTGGACTCTAGTGAATAGCGACTGGTGGCCCTTTGAGATGAATCACGTTTTATGCTCCATCGGACAAACGGCCGTTGGCGTGTACGGCGGAAAACGTCTGAAAGGAAACACTCTGCAACAGTTATGGTCTGGGGAACGTTTTCGTGGCACTGCGCCATTCAGTTTCGTCGTTCTGGAAGGCGCTATAGATCAACACAATTACTCTTCCATCCTAGGATACCTTGTCCACATGCAGTTTGATTTTCCTCGGCAGTATGGCATCTCCCAGCTGGATAATGCAACGTGTCACGCAGCTCGCAGTCTACGTGCGTGGTTCGTAGAGCACCTGGATGAGTTTAACATACTCCCCTAACCGCGAGACTCCCCGGATCTTAACGCAATCGAAAATATGTGGGACTACTTCGATCGGGCTGTTCGCGCCATGGAACCTCAGCGGGGAAATCTAGAGCAATTGGCCACAGCACTAGAGTCAGCATGAATGAGATTTTCACTCTGCATCGGAGTGTGCGCTGGTATGAAACTTCCTGGCAGATTAAAACTGTGTGCCCGACCGAGACCCGAACTCGGGACCTTAGCCTTTCGCGGGCGAGTGCTCTACCATCTGAGCTACCGAAGCACGACTCACGCCCGGTCCTCACAGCTTTACTTCTGTTGGAAGGTAGGAGACGAGATACTGGCAGAAGTAAAGCTGTGAGGACCGGGCGTGAGTCGTGCTTCGGTAGCTCAGATGGTAGAGCACTTGCCCGCGAAAGGCAAAGGTCCCGAGTTCGAGTCTCGGTCGGGCACACAGTTTTAATATGCCAGGAAGTTTCAGTGTCAGCATGGTTTCACGTTTCTGTCGGTATCTTCGAGAACTTCACTGACTCTCTTCCTACATGTTTCGCAGCGGTCCGCGCTGCAAAAGTGGCTATTCAGGTGGCAGGCGGTCACATTAATGTGACCGGTCATTGTACAACTGCCATACGCTCTGCATCGTATCCGTACTGTAGCGGCTACAGTAACTGGCTGGTGACGTGCCTGACTACCACTTCGATTTCTGCCTCCTGAAATTATTTATAAGGTTATAGGACTTACTCGTTGATCGAATTTCGTTATTTGGTAGAATATTGTACGGATTTAGAAATAGGAACACTCTTCGATGGGTTAGTTTGTCCAGCTCCGCCTGTTCTTTCGTATGTGCTTACTAAACAAACATTCAGTATGAAGTGTTTGGTCTGATCATTTTCGTAAGTGGTACTTATTTCCTGATTCTACGTGACATTAGTCGAACAGTCAGTTCAGAATCTACAAAGTTATAGATAGGACTTACTCAACTCCAAATGCCATATGTAATTGAGAAATCTACGAGTATCTTGCCGACACTTGATGTTATTGGGTTTACTTGATGCCTTGTATCCAAGGTGCAACGCAAGTCAGAAGTAATATGAAGAAGGTTTAGTTTGTGTATTATGGAATTGAAATTACCATGCAGTCATCCGGATTTACGTTTCCCGTGGTTTCCGTATATCGTTTAATGCAAATGGCATATGGTTCCTTTGGAAAGGACACAGCGATTACTTTCCCCATCCTTCTACAATCCGAGCTTATGTTCCGACTCATATTTTCTCTCCGCCGGCAGACGGTAAACCGTAAACTTCATTTCCTTTTACACCCGACTTTCCGTTTCATATGTAAAAGTTTTTAGTCCTCTAGGGATTTTCACTATTATTTTTGATATTGATGCACCTAATATTCTCAGGAAATCCCCAAAAATGTTGTAGAACTCATACATTCTGAGATTTTAGGTCTCTCCGCAGAGTTTCACTGTTAATTAATAAAGAAATTAGAGTTTCTCTAAGCAATGTTTGCGCAAAATTCAAAAATAATTTTAGTAAGACAATTTTGTGGAAGCGTTCTTACAGACTCTTTACTGACTCTTTACTGAAATGACTCTTTACTGAACAGGCTTCATGTTGTAACGTACCAGACAGTTTCCAATGTTACGATGTATTAATTTGTCTGGAGTTCAGAGACCTTGACACTGGATATCAATGCACGTGGAAATTAAGGCAACCTAGCAAGCAGACGTATTAGTCTGGGTGGACTACACGGAACACAATGTGGCACATGGTGCATGGTGTCATTCCCAGGAAGCTGTCACCCCACGGCTACATCTGTGTGAAAAAAGAATAGGTAACAGTCGGCTATGGTCCACAGAGGCAACTATCTGGAAGTTTTGCATAAATGAAAAAATGTGAGAGTAATTGGAAATACAAATGATTCATAAAAGCTAGTATCTTATGGGAAATAATCTACTGTTGTGTGAAACAGATGACAAATAAAGCACAGGAGTTAATCAATTTGTTTGCGTCTTTTGAAGTAGCAAAACTTACTAATGGCAGTTTTGCCAAGTCAGTTTCCACCATACCCCTACGTAACATCCGAAAAGTACCTGCTTCACCTTCAAAGCTCCTGCAGAAGCGAAAAGAACAATAATAATGAAATAAAAATATGTGTGAGCGTATGATGGCCTAACAGTCCCTACATGGCAACCTTGAACACCGATGGCAGTAACGCTGAGAAAAATGGACTGTAATAAATAAGGAAAGACTAAGTAAAATAGGCTCTACCCGTCACATGCCTTGGTATTTTGAAACCAGACATGGTGATTGAGCGGCATTCACACGTCGAAAGATGCTTGACATCCCTCTCCCACCACTCCCTCCCCTTTGAACCTACCATTAATAGCATTCAAATTCATCTTGTCTTTGCCACGCTCCTCTGCGTTAATTTTTATTTGCTTTGTCTGTAACTTCTTTCTTGGTGTTGAAACCATAATCAGTAGATATTTATATCAAGAATGTTAGGAAAAATCATATCACATCTTATTTTGGAACTAAAGCAAAGAGCACGAACTGTTTCTCAAGTTTCGTTGTGTTTCCCATTGCTTGCATTTCAACAGCTCTATTTATGATTTCATTGTAACTTTTCCCTACAATAAACGAAAGTGCTTTCAAAACTGTTTGTTTTGAGCCATAAATCGTGGTCATGGCATGTCGGAAAGCACGCTTTCTCTATATCCGACTATAGCCGTTTTCACTTAATTGCTATGTACATACTGAAAGAAACGTGATTTATAGAGATGTTTATTTTTCAACAAATGAAGCATTTATACTAACGCACTCGCTGTCCTATGAACTTCCAGTTCGTACTGCAGAAGCTCCAACAATACCGTCGACAATACAGTACACCACTCTGCTGTGCTGACTGATACACTGTAAACGTTTCACATCTGTTTCACTTATTAGTGACCAATGCACAGGTCTGGTCTTAAAGACGTATCCACGTCAAAAAGCTTATGAGTAAGTGTGATATATGAAAATAAGACGTCGTGAATGGAGGACATTAAGAAAAAACGTTGAATATATCTGAGAATGCCAGGTGGGGAAGAAGGGGGCCTGCTTTTGAAATTTTTGCCCGAGGCGGCAAAATCCCTGTAGTCGATGGCACCGATAGCATGGAACAACCTTCGTCCTCCTCTGAAGGGATACTGGATTCATAGATTGGCTGGAGGATCTCCTAGTTAGTGGAGTGCATGGTGTACGCATTGCTATACGCCTCAGTTTAACTGAGTGCATTTGATATTTTGATGAGAGGGCCGAATCACATTTAAGTGAGAACCAGTTGTCCGTCTGAGCTAATTACGAGATGAGTGTAGTACATATTTCAAAATTTTTTTGTGGTATCTGCTCTTCACCCTCGGTTTTTACGTTGGAGGTTTTACTCTGTTGAAGAGTTGCTGGCTACTCCTGTCTAGTTCAGTAACCATCGAGACCTTTATTTGTTACACTAAATTAGATTTTTCCATTTCATTTCTATTTTTTCTCAAAAGTACTTGCGGTATCATAATTTTAGTATTTCTGTTCCTCCATCCTATACACTCAGTTCACTGCAAGTCATCGCAGTACTGAAGCACACATGTGAACCAGAAGCGGCTTCTGAGACACGTGTACATGCTTACCCCATTCCCGGTACGTCCTCGCTGAGTGTATTACTCTCGTAAACAATGCAGTAAATGAGGCTCCAAGCGCGGGATCCGTAACAACAGCACAATTCACTTATTCGTTGGAATGAATGCAGGTGATTCCGCTACAGCGGCAGTAAATGCGGACCTGTGAACAGAGTTCTGATTTCGACCAACTAGCACAAACCCGTTTAACTTAACCAGTCAAATATCACAGCTATTCACGCGTGTCGCGTGTTAAATTTGGCAAATCGAGTTTACAGGTTCCAGAAAGCCATTCCACGTGTACGCTAATGAACGTCGCATGATTATCTCACATGCGCATAGACATTAAAACCGAATTCGTACCTATCACATTATGTCCAGCGCGAAATAAACTTGACAAAGGTGGTCATCACAGCCTACTGATAAGTAATTAGCTGCAACCGGACGTAGTTTTTTAAAAAAACGTAATGCGACTATTAAACATTTTTCTGATTCTCGTCACAGCAATAATGGAATTTAGTCGTGTGTGCGTCAGAGTCGCATGTTAGAAGTTGTTTTTCAGCAGATAATGAAATAACAGAAAGAAGGTCTGATACAGGTAGAGTACTTCGGAAAGTTTAAAAACAATTTTAACCTAAAAGAAAAAACTCTGTGTGAATCCTGAAGCACAGAAAAGATACGTTAATAAGGCTGCATTAACGTAACTTAGGAAGCATAGAAATACAGGGTTAGTATAAAGTCTTGCCCTGACTACGAAAA
This sequence comes from Schistocerca cancellata, assembly GCF_023864275.1. Lineage (NCBI taxonomy): Eukaryota > Metazoa > Arthropoda > Insecta > Orthoptera > Acrididae > Schistocerca > Schistocerca cancellata. The sequence continues at coordinate 855,349,328 of NC_064629.1, read as the reverse complement.
CTATTTCTAAGCAATTAAATCTGTGATACCGGTGTGTTATTTGTTGCAAATGGTTGCGTAACTTACAAAGTTTATTTTTTTTTATTTTTCAAGGATACAGATACACATGTGCTCCTTTTTTTGCCCGAAGTACGTCTGGAAGAAACATAGTTTTTTTCCTTATATTTACCAACATCTCTTCTGTCACTACCTACACAAAATCTCGTGTCCGTATCGTAAGAGTTTGCACATCAGCCACTGCTTTAGAAATATATAAAAACTTTGAACATAGCTGCTGAGGTTCAGTGACCGTGTCAGAATTAAATTAGAACAAAAAAGCCCTCGGTCACAAATATTAAGTCAAAAGTGGTCAATTTTGACTTAATATTTGTGACCGAGGGCTTATTTGTTCTAAAATAATTCTGACACGGTCACTGAACCTCAGAAGCTACGTTCCAAGTTCTACGATTTTCCCCTGTCCAGATATCTAAGGCTGCTTCGAAATATAAAGTATTAAAAGAGAAAATTTTAAATACAAGTATGGCTATCTATTTTGAGAAGCAGTGTGGAAAAAGGGGACTCGCCCCGAATTATACAAAAGCCTACATCGATTTTTCTGTTTGTAAGAAAAATCCAAAATCCTTTAGATCTATCATTAAGAATATTATTTGTAATAGGATAAATGGTTGGTTCAAATGGCTCTGAGCACTATGGGACTTAACATCTATGGTCATCAGTGCCCTAGAACTTAGAACTACTTAAACCTAACTAACCTAAGGACATCACACACATCCATGCCCGAGGCACGATTCGAACCTGCGACCGTAGCAGACGCGCGGTTCCCGACTGTAGCGCCTAGAACCACGTGTAGGATAAAAGAGCTATACGCTAAAAAAGACCGTGCTAACGAAGAAGCATACCATTTGTACTTAAATATCACAAACACTTATAGTGTTAACTATAATTTTAATATTGACGACATGTGGACGCAAATTAACGAACATCTAGAGATCTGTAAAACAGGTATAATGCAGAAACACGAGAAGAAGCTCAGCAATCTTTTTTTGTCTGCTTTCCAACGAAAAATTCCCTTAGAATACATTTCAAAAAAGCAGTCACGTCTTTCATGAAAGAATTTTAAATAAAACCAACATCGTCTTTACTCAGAATGAAAAAGTCCTGTTAGGAAAAGGACTAAAATATAAAACGTCAGGCCTAACCTGTCAGACAGAAATATGAGAGAAAATATGCTTGTTGATTTAAAAATCGGTCTCGATTATAATAAGATAGATAATGCTTCTCAAGACAGAATTGCGTATGATGTAACCCGCATGCTAAAGAAAAATACAGCTACTTTGCCTAATGCTACGCATAACGACAGAATTTTAGTAACTTCCATTAACAATAAACTTAAAACAGAAAATGCTTTAATAACTAAATCCGATAAAGGTTGTTGTCTAGCCATTGCTTATATTGCTTAGTATATTTCTAAAACTGAAAATTTCTTCAGTGAAAACAACATATCGGAGCTGCATGAGGATCCGACTCCTAAATTACAGAAAGAAGTGAGGTCAGCCATTAACAATGCAAAATTTCTTATAAAACCTTTCCAAAAGAAACTACTCATTAATATGAACTCTCAGCCCCCTAAACTTCGGTCCCAGTTGAAAATTCATAAACCTAATCATACAATACGTCCAATTTTCAATAGCATGAATAGCGCATATCACAACTTGGCCAGATTTCTACACGAAACTTTGAAAAGAAATTTTTCGTTTTCGAAAACAGTTATTCCGTTCCCAACAGTTACGTTTTGGTCCAAAATATTAAAAACTTAGTATGCAGTTCAGACACCAAGCTGTTTTCCTTAAATATTAAAAATCTTTATACCATTGTGGAAGAAAACTTACGTCAGTTTAAAAAAGATCTATCAGATGACCAGATTACCGATTTAATGAATCTCATTAATGTCGTTGTCAAGTACAACTACTTTGAATTCAACGGAACACTGTACCACCAATCTGATGGGCTCGCTATGGGCAACCATTTAGCCGGCATCCTTGCCGACATCTTTATCAATTCCTTGGATAAAAAGCTGTTTAACCGTTTCTCAGGTTAACATCTATGGTCATCAGTCCCCTAGAACTTAGAACTACTTAAACCTAACTAACCTAAGGACATCACACGACACCCAGTCATCACGAGGCAGCTTCACTAGGTATCCTTTCTTACACAAGATACGTTGTTGATATTCTAGCCATCTATAACGGACCCGCCGATAGTATTGATCACATATTTAAACTTCTTAAAAACATCCACGAAAAAATTTCTTTCACTATTGAACTCGAAAACGAAAACCGCCAATTACATTATTTAGACTTGACGCTTACAATAGAAGACAATAACATCACTTTCAATATTTTTCTAAAAGAAACGCATACTGACCGAACTGACCGAATCGTGCCTGCTTCCTCTTTTCATCTACAGTCTCAAAAAATGGCCTTTTTTCACTCTGCCGTCCACCGAGCCACCTCTATACCACTTCCAACGGAAACGTTTAATGAGGAGATTAATTTATTTAAAACCATAGCAGTCAATAATCAATATACGCCTAACATAGTGGACGATATCCTCAAAAAGGAAACTGCAAGCACTACTACGCTCAACACCTCACGCGCTGAAGTTAACCCAAAAACAAAAAAGGTTTTCTATTCCTTTCGTAGGACCCCTTTCCTATCAGATTCAGCGCATGCTTCGCAACAAATGCAACTGTAATGTCGTCTTCTCTACTAATAACAATCTGAAGAGAAACTTCATTCATAATTTGAAATCCATTCGCTTCCCTACAGAAAGTTCTGGCGTTTATAAGATCATCTGTGACACCTGCTCCTCCTATTATATAGGGCAAACTGGACGTACTCTCACCATCAGATATAAAGAACATCTTTTGAGGAAAAACGGCACCAGTCCCCTAAATTCATCCTTTGCTGATCATCTCTTAATTACTGGACACGTGCCTAAAGCCATTGGCGATAGTAATATTCTGCATACCGAAAAGAAGGGGATTAGGCTAGATGTTTTAGAGGAATTGGAGATTTTCAAACATCTATCTCGCCATGATGGCCTCATTCTCAACGAACAGCTGCAGCTGCGAAATAAAAACTTTTTCGACTGTATAAAGCCGTTGCTTGATCTTTGATTCAGATTTCCTCATGCAGTTTGCCGAAATGTTATTTTCCTGTTAAGTCTGTGCTGCTTTCTTGTATGTCATAACTGAGGTTTTTTTACGTTACAAAATGTATCTCTGTTTAAAGCAGGTAAATGTGTAACTTCATCTTATTATTATTAGTGCTTACGTTATGCCTGAATCAGCTTCATTACAATTTCATGTGTCTAATTTTGAATGTACAGTTGCCTAGTTGTTTCTGCGGCTACTAGATGGCGCTCGTAGCAACACCATGTTTACTTGCCCACACTTTCTGACGTGGGCACCTCAGTTTTGTTGTAACCAGTGTTCGCTAAGGTACGAGCAGCCCTTAGCGGCTCGCCATCTTATCTTATTTACAACTTTTCATGACGTCGCCTTTCCGGGTTAGATATTTTTTACAATGTGACTTGTAAGTACTGCATCTGTTTCCAGTCAGTACACACTCTAGTGTATTAATGTTTTATATGCCTATTATGTTTTAGAACAGTTAGTTTAATTCTGAAGAAGCAGCTCATAGTAGCGTCGAAACCTGGTTAATTTTGACTTAATATTTGTGACCGAGGGCTTATTTGTTCTAATATTAGAAATATATTATTTTTAAATCGCTTTCTTCACTTCATTCATATAACCATAGTGTTCATTTGTTGCAGGATCCATACTTTACTATAATAGAAGAGCTGAATGGTATAGTTGTTAGAGTTGGAGGATCCATAGGTGAGGTATGGAGGATTTTGGAGACCACCCTCAATATCACGTAAGATATTCTTCTATATTTAATATATTGGTTAATTTTCCCCTCTTTGTTTGAGTCACAGTTTAATAAATTAAAGAATGTCGCCTGTTTTTGTATTTTTGAAAAGATTGTCCTCGGATATATCGCAAATTTTGACACATCAAAAGGGAAAATTATCAGAACTTACTGCTAGAAAGAGCAGATAAGCTGTTGTTAGAATCTCACTTAGACAATGACTTGATATCATTTAGTTCCAGAAGACACGTAAGGATTATGTTCAAAGTTGAAACGGATTCTAAGTCGTGCTCTGGAGAAGTATGTGCCTAGTAATTGGATTAACGACGGAAAAGACCCACCGTGGTTTAACAACGAAATTCGGAAAATGCTGAAGAAGCAAGAGTTGTAGGACTCTCGGTTCAAAAGAGAGTGAGCACAGGCAAAGATCAGTAGAGATTCGTGCGACAATAAAAGGATCCATGCTCGAAGCATACAACAGCTACCACAGTCATACCTTTACAAACGATTTGGCCGAGAACCCGAGAAAATTTTGGTCCTGTGTAAAAGCGCTAGGCAGGTCTTGGCTTTTATACAGTCACTCTTTGATCAGTCTGGTGTGGCTGTAGTTTTAAATTTCGCGTGTCAGAAATCATTCACGCACGAGAATCATACAAACATACCGTCCTTTGACCATCGTACGGACTCCCTTATGGACCATATGGCAACAGGCATCGCTGGTATAGAGAAACAGTTGAAAACAAGTAAGTCACCAGGGTTGTTGTTGTTGTTGTTGTTGTTGTTGTTGTGGTCTTCAGTCCTGAGACTGGTTTGATGCAGCTCTCCATGCTACTCTATCCTGTGCAAGCTTGTTCATCTCCCAGTACTTACTGCAACCTACATCCTTCTGAATCTGCTTAGTGTATTCATCTCTTTGTCTCCCTCTACGATTTTTACTCTCCACGCTGCCCTTCAATGCTAAATTTGTGATCCCCTGATGCCTCAGAACATGTCCTACCTCTAATCTAATCGCCAGGGTAACACAAAAGAATTGCTATCGGTCTCCATTAGCGTTCGACACGGGCTTCTTACACGACTTCAAGCATGCGTATCGGAGATTTATAAAAACGCTCCTTTCTCGGTACTATTTATTGTAATTATTGTTATAATTACAGTCACATAATGATTTGTCGACAGTGAGTGCTTTGTTATAAAAGTGTTCCCTCAATAAGTTATGCATGGAACACAACTGTATTATAATTAGCACTACGCCGTTTCAAGGTAACGGCGCACTGTAAATTTATTACAAACATGTTACCATAAGCTGGCCAGAGTGGCCGAGCGGTTCTAGGCGCTACACTATGGAACCGCGCGACCGCTACGGTCGCAGGTTCGAAACCTGCCTCAAGCATGGATGTGTGTGATGTCCTTAGGCTAGTTAGGTTTAAGTAGTTCTGAGTTCTAGGGGACTGATGACCTCAGAAATTAAGTCCCATAGTGCTCAGAGCCATTTGAACCATGTCACCATAATTATTATTGCATTAGTAATACATCAACAATTTAAGCCTTCAAGAGATTTTATGATAACCAAAACATGATTGTCCTTGGATAATCGCCAAATAAGGTGCTGGCCTAATGAATAATGATGTGTTTCATGGAGCCGAAGGATGAATGTTGGCATCTTCCTACATGCAAATGTTTTCTTTCTCATCTCAATATTAACCGTTTCTGGAACTATCTTACGAATGAAATTCAGTTATGTTCTGCAAAATTCGATGTTATTTACATTTAAGTCTGATTAGAGAACGAATGATGAAATAAATATTTGGCTGTGCTTAGACTTAGGCACGAACCCAGGAGGACGGCTCAAATTTCTGCGAGTGAAAAGTAGGACAATAGCATTTATATTCTCCTGTGACACAAATGTTTCGCTGTTTATTTATGAATATGTGGTGATTATCAAGTGTGTGGTTAGGCAGAAAACTAAGAAGACCGTTTTAATTGCTGCGACTGAAACGAGCATCAATAAAATTCATAATCTTCCTTCTTACAAATATTAGGCTCTGTGTTTCCGAATGTGTAGCGATTTCCGAGCGTGTGGTTAAGCAGGAATCTAAGAGGACAGCTGAAATTGGTGCGAGTGAGACGAGAAGCAGTAACATTCATATTCTTGCTTGTTATGCAGTCGATAGCAGTTCAGCGGATGTTGATATTGAGCGTGACGTCAAAATGACGTCACGTTCGCAGAAAATCTTGTGAAATGAGTGTTACCTAAGCCGACTAGTCCGGATGGAGTCCCAATTCGGTGTTATAAACAATACTCTACGGCGCTGGCCCCTTCCGTATATTTCATTTATGGCGAATCTCTGACCGAGCGAAAATTCCCAAGCGCATGAAACAAAAAAGTGCTGGTGACTACTGAATATAAGAAGGATAAAGGAACGGACCTACAGAATAACAGACCACTGTTCTTAACATCGGTTCGCTGCTGTAGAATTCTTGAACAGAGTCTGAAATCGAATATCATATACTTCCTTGGGGACAGAAAGATTCTGTCCGCTAATCAACATGGTTTTCGAAAGCATCACACGTGCGAAACGCGGTATGTCCTTTTTCTCGTGATAGACTGCGATCTACAGGGTGTTTCAAAAATGACCGGTATATTTGAAACGGCAATAAAAACTAAACGAGCAGCGATAGAAATACACCGTTTGTTGCAATATGCTTGGGACAACAGTACATTTTCAGGCGGACAAACTTTCGAAATTACAGTAGTTACAATTTTCAACAACAGATGGCGCTGCAAGTGATGTGAAAGATATAGAAGACAACGCAGTCTGTGGGTGCGCCAATCTGTACGTCGTCTTTCTGCTGTAAGCGTGTGCTGTTCACAACGTGCAAGTGTGCTGTAGACAACATGGTTTACTCCTTAGAACAGAGGATTTTTCTGGTGTTGGAATTCCACCGCCTAGAACACAGTGTTGTTGCAACAAGACGAAGTTTTCAACGGAGGTTTAATGTAACCAAAGGACCGAAAAGCGATACAATAAAGGATCTGTTTGAAAAATTTCAACGGACTGGGAACGTGACGGATGAACGTGCTGGAAAGGTAGGGCGACCGCGTACGGCAACCACAGAGGGCAACGTGCAGCTAGTGCAGCAGGTGATCCAACAGCGGCCTCGGGTTTCCGTTCGCCGTGTTGCAGCTGCGGTCCAAATGACGCCAACTTCCACGCCAGAGTTTACACCTCTATCCATACCAAATTCAAACGCGGCAACCCCTCAGCGCCGCTACCATTGCTGCACGAGAGACATTCGCTAACGATATAGTGCACAGGATTGATGACGGCGATATGCATGTGGGCAGCATTTGGTTTACTGACGAAGCTTATTTTTACCTGAACGGCTTCGTCAATAAACAGAACTGGCGCATATGGGAAACCGAAAAGCCCCATGTTGCAGTCCCATCGTCCCTGCATCCTCAAAAAGTACTGGTCTGGGCCGCCATTTCTTCCAAAGGAATCATTGGCCCATTTTTCAGATCCGAAACGATTACTGCATCGCGCTGTCTGGACATTCTTCGTGAATTTGTGGCGGTACAAACTGCCTTAGACGACACTGCGAACACCTCGTGGTTTATGCAAGATGGTGCCCGGCCACATCGCACGACCGACGTCTTTAATTTCCTGAATGAATATTTCGATGATCGTGTGATTGCTTTGGGCTATCCGAAACATACAGGAGGCGGCGTGGATTGGCCTCCCTATTCGCCAGACACAAACCCCTGTGACTTCTTTCTGTGGGGACACTTGAAAGACCAGGTGTACCGCCAGAATCCAGAAACAATTGAACAGCTGAAGCAGTACATCTCATCTGCATGTGAAGCCATTCCGCCAGACACGTTGTCAAAGGTTTCGGGTAATTTCATTCAGAGACTACGCCATATTATTGCTACGCATGGTGGATATGTGGAAAATATCGTACTATAGAGTTTCCCAGACCACAGCGCCATCTGTTGTTGAAAATTGTAACTACTGTAATTTCGAAAGTTTGTCTTCCTGAAAATGTACTGTTGTCCCAAGCATATTGCAACAAACGGTGTATTTCTATCGCTGCTCGTTTAGTTTTTATTGCCGTTTCAAATATACCGGTCATTTTTGAAACACCCTGTATGAATGAAGAGCAACAGGCAGTTTCCGTGTTTCTATATTTCCGGTAAGCAGGGTGTCCCACTGCAGACGGTTAACGAAGGTACGAGCATATGAAATAGGTTCCCAGATACGTGAGTCGTTCGATAACTTCTTAAGAAATAGGACCCAGTACACTGTCCATGACGGTGAGTGTTCATGAGAGACATAGAGATCGTCAGGAGTGGCCCAGAAAAGTGTGATTGCATCGCTATTATTTTCCGTTTACATAAATAATCTGACGTGCAGGGTGGTCAGCAATCTGCAACTGTTTGCTGATGATGGTGTGGTGTACAGGAATGTCATTGAATGGGTTTAGGAGGATGCAACATGACTTAGACATAGTTACTAGGTGGTGTTTTGGATGGCAGCCGAGTCTGAATGTAGAAAAATGTAAGTTAATGCTGATTTGTAGGGAAAAACACCCCTAATGTTCGAAAACAGTACTAGTAGTGTGCTGCTTGAAATAGTCACGTCGTTTAAACATCTGGGCGCAACGTTCCAAAGTGATTTGAAATGGAACGAGCATGTGTGGACTGGAGTACGGAAGGCTAATGGTCTACTTCGGTTTATTAGGAGGGTTTTGAGAAAGTGTGGTTCACATGTGAAGGAGACCGCGTTTAGGACGGTAGTGCGACCTGTTTTGAGTACTGCTCGAGTATTTGGGATCCGCATCAGGTCGAACTAAAGGCCGACTTCGAAGAAGTTCAGAGCTGGGCTGCTACATTTGTTCCCGGTAGGTTCGAATAACGTGCAAGTATTACGGAGATGCTTTGAGGAATGAAACTGGAATCCCTGGATGGACGGCTATGTTCTTCTCAAGGAACACTATGGAGAGAATTTAGAGAATCGAAATTTGAAGCTGACAGCAGAATGATTCTACTGCAGTGGTAAGTTCCAATGGGACCACACTGCTGAGGTCATCGGTCCCTAGGCTTACACACTACTTAATCTAACTTAAACTGTTAGTTGAAAACGTTGAAAATGTTGAAAATGTGTGCCCCGATCGGGACTCGAACCCGGGATCTCCTGCTTACATCCACAATGAAGTACATCAACGCCTGTTTGCAGCTAGGGTGTCCATTTAATTATCATTTCATTTCTAGCAAAGCTGCATGGTCATCCACGGTAACTGTTCTTTCGGGAACAGATACTACCGTCATATATAGTTAAAATATGGCTTCCCGGCCATTGACCTTCTTGTGCGAACGCACACGCTATGCCCGAACTCGTACGGGACTTGGTAGATTAATCTGCCACGAGTAATGAGTATGATGGGCAAACATCTATTAGGCGCACTACGAATGTGGTGGTGTGGACATGTTGGGAATGTGGATCTCACGGGGAGCGTGCAAGGGATAAGTCCCTGCAGACGCGCTATCCTCTGTGGCCGCGGTGGCTCAGATGGATAGAGCATCTGCCATGTAAGGAGGAGATTCCGGGTTCGAGTCCCGGTCGGGGCACAGATTTTCAACGTGTCCCCAATGAAGTACATCAACGCCTGTTTGCAGCTAGGGTGTCCATTTAATTATCATTTCATTTCTAGCAAAGCTGCATGGTCATCCACGGTAACTGTTCTTTCGGGAACAGATACTACCGTCATATATAATAAATTAACTTACGCTAAGGACAACAAACACACACCCCTGCTCGAGGGAAGACTCGAACCTCCGTCGGGGGAAGCAGAACAGATTCTACTGCCTCCACCGCACATTTAGCATAAGAACCACGAAGATAAGGTACGAGGAACGGCCTCATATGAAGGCATGTAGTCAGTCCTTTTCCCCTCGCTCTGTGAAAAAAAAAAAAAAAAAAAAAAAAAAAGGTAGGGAACGGTCGCCTGTGTTCCACGGAAGCAACTATCGCCAAGTTTTGTATAAATGAAAAACGTTGAGAATAAGTTGGAAATACAAATCGTCCATAAAAGCTAGTATCTTACGCGAAATAAAGCACTGGAGTTAGTCATCTTGGCTGCGGATGTAACAGGAAAGGAAATCAGTAGTTGAGGTACAGGGTACGCTCTGTACGGTGGCTTGCAGAGTATGTATGTAGATGTAGAACTTGAGTGAATTAACCATATTTTGATGTTATCCACTTTGCCAAATTTTAGGTAGCTGTTCTTAAACGTTTATATATAATTTAATACATGGCATTCTGCCACAGAAATTTTTCTTTACTTCGAAAAACAAGACATTTCGAGGTGCAAACTAACCTTCCGACTGTGTCCAAGAAATTTCGCCTCTATAAACCTTGTCCTACCGTCACGACACAAATCTAAACATTACTGACTTACTTTATTACTTTTCTATTGGTGTCTACCGTTCACGCTGCAAGAACCAGCTTACCAACTTGCATACCAAACACGCCTTCACCTGATCGCTACGCACTAACACTGTTGTTGCTTACAATTGGACCCCAACGCGATGTTATTCACCGTGGTGTAACATTTGTGGACGAACATGTGCGCATGTACGAGGGGAGTTCAATAATTAATATAACTCATTTTTTTCTCCGGCAATTATGTTTGAAAAAAGTGCAGCCTTTCTTGTGGGATTTCGTGCTATATTCCCCTATAGCTTCATGGCATCAGCCTGCCGGGATGGCCGAGTGGTTCTAGGCGCTACAGTCTGGAACCGCGCGACCGCTGCGGTCGCAGGTTCGAATCCTGTCTAGGGCATGGATGTGTGTGATGTCCTTAGGTTAGCTAGGTCTAAGTAGTTCTAAGTTCTAAGGGACTTATGACCTCAGAAGTTAAGTCCCATAGTGCTCAGAGCCTTTTCAACCATTTTTTTTCATGACATCCGGGTAGGTGGCGACACAATACATAGTCCCCAAACTGGCGTTCTAAGCAAAGCGCAGTCATTGAGTTTCTTTTGGATGAAAACCACGGCATTGCAGGTACTCACAGGCGCTTGCAGAATGCCTACGGAGACCTGACAGTGAACAGAAGCAAGGTGAGTCATTGGGTGACGTATCTATCTTCATCGAAACACGACCGCACAGAGCTGTCTTGTCTCCAATGTGCCGATCGGCCGCACACAGTTGTGGCTCCTGCAGTGTTGAAACATGTGAATACTCCCATTCAAGGTGATCGATGGATCACAGTCAGACATCTCGCTGCTCAACTGGACTTCTCTGTTGACAGTGGTGACACACTCGGCCACCAGTTGGGGTACTCATAGGTGTGTGCCTGCTGGGTCCTCGCCGCCTAACATAATACCATAAAGAGCAACGGAAGACCAACTGTGAGGAATTGCTTGGGCGTTACGAGGCTGAGCGCGACATTGCTTTGTCGAACAACGTCACAGGCAATGGAACATAAGTTCATCACTTCGAACCGGAAACAAAACGGCAGTCCATGAAGTAGCGCCACACCGACTCTTCTCCGAAGAAAAAGTTCAAATCTGCACGCTCAGCGTTAAAGTCGTGGGGAGGGCCTTCTGGGACACTCAAGGGGTTATTCCGTTTTATGTCCTCCACCATGGCGATCAACTGTGAAGTGTACTATGCTAACCTCAGGAAATTGAAGAACGACTTCAGTTTGTTCATCGCCACAAGAATGCAAACGAACTCTCCTTCTCGATGACAACGCAATGGTTCAAATGGTTCAAATGGCTCTGAGCACTATGGGACTCAACTGCTGAGGTCATTAGTCCCCTAGAACTTAGAACTAGTTAAACCTAACTAACCTAAGGACATCACAAACATCCATGCCCGAGGCAGGATTCGAACCTGCGACCGTAGCGGTCTCGCGGTTCCAGACTGCAGCGTCAGAACCGCGTGGCCACTTCGGCCGGCACAACGCAATCCCTCACCAAACTCTTTGCACCCGAGATGAGCTCACAAAACTTCATTGGACTGTCATTCCTCGTCCGCCCGACAGCCTGGGTCTCGCACCTTCTGAACGCCATCTGTTTGGCCCGGGAAGCGGTACGTGCGTTATTCGGAGGTTATCAACGCAGCAAGACGTTGCCTCCGACGTCGTCCAGTAGAGTGATAGCATGCAGGCATACAGGCCCTTCCTGTAAGGTGGCGTAATGCCGTGGCATTGAACTGTAATTATGTAGAAAAACAGGGTTTTGTAGCCAAAAGAGGTGGAAATAATACGGTGTATTGAAATCCCGAAAAAATCCCTGATATCACAAAAATATGTATTGCATTACTTATTGAATGTCCCTCGTATATACAGGATGAGTCACTAACTATTGATACCTAGAATACCTCCGAAAGTATGTTAGTAGCTGAAAAGTTTGTGGGACAGAAGTTGCATGGGACAACGGGGGCCATAATATGACGTTGGTTTTTTGTTGCTAGGTGGTGCCGCTTCAGAAATATGAAGGTGAACTTGGTTGTTTTTTTATGGGATGCTATAGTTTGTTATTTACTTTCTGATAGCGGTTATCGAGACGTATCCAATGACGTGTAACATTAAGGTCTTTGAAGGTCAACGAAGGTCACAAAGCTGACATGAACGTCCGTTTACAGAAGGTGTTCGAAGTGATTACCATTAGTATCAATGCAATGCTGCAATCTTCTTATCATGGATTGAGTGGTATTCTTGTCACATCGGCACTTGTCGAAGCATATGCTCTGACAATTCTCTCTCGGATATATTCAACTGTAGTCTTTATAAACAATGTCTCTAACGAATTCCCACACGAAAAAAATCCCGATGTTTCAAGTCTGGCGAACGAGCCGGCCACGACACATCTCCTCCGCGTCCAATCGCACGATTTGGGAACTGTCTCTACAGCTCGTTTCTAGCCGTCAGTGAAAAATGTGCCGGACACCCATCGTGTTGATACCACATTGTGTTCCTTACTCCTAAAGGTATTTCTTCCAATAACAGACCAAATGTTTCTTGCAGGAATGTGGTGTACGTCGTACCATTAAGATTTCCTTCGATGAAATAGGGGCCTGTAATTCTGTCCTCCAGAATCCCACAACATACATTCACCGACCACGGTTTTTCGTGTGCAGCTTGCCGCAGCCAACATGGATTTTCAGTTGCCCAGTAGTGCATGTTATGCAAATTAACATTTACATGGTTCGTGAATGTAGCCTCGTCAGTAAATAAAATGAAATTAATAAATGTGTGATCCTTCTGAGTCTGAAGTTGAGCCCATCTGCAGAATTCAATGCGATGCATACAATCCGTACCAGTTAATTCTTGGTGCAGACTAATACGGTAAGTATGATATTTATGGCGACGCAGAACACGAACAACACTACTCTAGCTCATACCAGATTCCCTTGCGATTTGACGTGAACTATCACAAGGCTCTCGAAACACAGTGGCAAGAGAATAAATTTACGTTTCCTCGTTAGCAACTTTTCTTTGCTGGATATGTTTATGATGCGTTAAAGATCCACTTGTTCTCAATCTACCATACACATTTTTAAATGTACGACGTGTAGGTTGTGTACGTTGAGGATAACTTTCAGCATATAAGTCTCCAGCTGTCACTGAATTTCGTTGGCATTTTCCGTAAATGAGAAGCATATCGACTTGTTCTTAGAAGGAATATACCTTTCACATTCGCTTGATTCGACGATACTAATCTTACCGTTCCTATTTGTGTTGCACAGCGAAACCGTCGAATGGTGTTCACAAATCAATGGCACATCTGATGGGTACAACTTATTCGGCGAATATTTACTATTTGCACGAGACAGGAGAGAGAATTGTCAGAGCATGTGCTTCGATAAGTGTCGAAGTGATAAGGAATACCACTCAATCCATGATAAGAAGATTGCAGCACTGCAATGATACCAATGGTCATGACTTCCAACACCTTCTGTAAATGGACGTTCATGCCAACTTTGTGACCTTCGTTGAACTTCAAACACCTTACTGTTACATGTCATTGGACCCGTCTCGATAGCCGCTATCAGAAAATAAGTACCAAACTATAGCATCCCATTCAAAAAAACAAATTGAAGCGACCACACCTAGCACCAAAAGACCAACGTCATATTATGGCTCCCATTGTCCCACGCAACTTTGGTCCAACAAACTTTTCAGCTTCTATCATGCTTTCGGAGTTATTCTACGTGGCAATAGTTAGTGACTCACCCTGGGCAACATGGCGTTGGTGAGCAGCGGCGGAAATAGGTGTGTTCGGTATGCAAGACGTGAAAATGGTTCTTGCAGTGTATATAGCTGCTTATAATTGTGAAGTTCGATAAGTACCATTAGTCGACTGTTTTAGATTTAATGGCGTTACAATGGGTAAAAATTATAGGGGGAGACCAAGAGATGAATACACTAAGCAGATTCAGAAAGATGTAGGTTGCAGTAGGTACTGGGAGATGAAGAAGCTTGCACAGGATAGAGTAGCATGGAGAGCTGCATCAAACCAGTCTCAGGACTGAAGACCACAACAACAACAACAATGAGAAGAGTTCTTTAAAGGTATAGTTCTATAGAGAAAACCAGAAGATGATCTCTTACATTCTCAGAATACGTTGTTAGTAATGAAGATCAATTTCCATGGTTAAATGCCGTGCTTAATATATATATCAACTAACAGTCTAGTACAGTCAGGCACAACCGCGCATTTAGACCTCCGATAGCCTATTTGAGCAGACATCTGCCACCTTCAGATCTTCCAGCGTTATTGCCACATATCGCTGCATTTATCAAGTTATGATAAAATCATGAAGTGTATACAGAGTGTGGCGAAGTAAATTTACATATGTTAGAATACAGGTATGGTACAAACATTTTATAGTATTAAAAATATTTTCCTAGATTTTTAATGCGAATAACTGTTTGTATGGATTACTTCTCAGTTATCTGGTGTAGTCGAAGATATTTAATGTGCGTTGAATGAAGTTGTCAACAGATTGTCTAAGTGCGTGTACTTCACTGAAAAAGCATTTAAATTTCTGAAATCAATATTTCATTTAATATTAGGCAGATAGATGTATTCCCAAGGTCTGCGGATCAAGACCGTAACCAAGTAAAAACTTAAGTCGTTAACGTTGTATCCTGACATTCCAGCAATTCTTTAACCGGCTCTCGGATTTCACTGTAGAAAGTTTGTTGAATTGCTGTAAATCTTAAAATAATGTTCACCAGACAGCTTTTAATTAGTGTAACTTTTCCTACTTTTGTTGTCGATATAAGCAGTATGATGATTAGTTCCAGTTTTCACGTGCGTTAAATGTTTACAAATAGACGATCCCACACTCCTATTAAATGTTTTGACAATGGAAAGCCAGTCACAGTACACTTGCACATACGGAGGCTAGCAGTGGAACATCAAAGTTGGCCTTGAATTACATAGTTAGTGGGCGCAGTAAGTTGCACGACGACAGATAATAGTGCGCAGAAATACATTTAGTTGACACGGAGAAATTTAACACAATATATACTGCTGATAACTTTAAAGTACAGCGCGATCGATGATCAAGGAGCGAAGTGAAATTTTTCGAAAGAGCTTTCAGCAACATACAGGATACCAGGTTTTTGCAACTCTGAGACATCGATGTTGGGTATGCTAGTTCGCGCGGGGCTGACTATTTTGGGATGGGGTTGTTATTATAAAGTCTGGCATAAGAACGTACAGTTGTGTGGATACCGCTAGGTTAGATTTAGCTAATTCAGATACGATTTATGTTACTACATGCAACATGAGTATAGTAGTAAATTTTGGCACCTACGAGGCATAATGGCACAAATGAAGAAAGTAATTTGGGGTGTATTCGATATTTGATTATAATTATACCTGAAGCTAACTAACTAATTTCACAGAAATTGAAATATGTTATTTTAAGGTAGGAATACCAGTCTTTTTAATGAGTGGTATCAACATGGTAAACTCGAGTGATTAGCTCAGTCCAAGTTCCCCATTTAATACTGTAGTAAAGTTTTCAGTTTTTAATAACTTGTTATTAACACAGTTTCGAGAAAAATCAAATACACTAATGAAATCAGCATAGTGAAAAGAAAAAAAAAAAAAAACAGACTGGGCAGCCTTTGGTCAACATCTGTTCTCCAGGTTAAGGACAGTTGAGAATTCCTCCAGGGTTAACAACCGTGCTTGTAAACCAGTGAGTCTAACAATAAGGGTCACTCCATATATAATATTATCAAGCATGGAAGAGTTTAATGTGAAATTATCACAGGCAGACAATCCACTTCACCAAAGTGAGCAAGCTGAAAATCAGTTTCTAGGGAGTCTGCAGCTTTACACAGAGAAGAGTCGGAGCGTCTTGGAATCTCAAGCAAAATGAAATATAAGACACTGAGTTACGTAGCTACTTTCACTGCAAATTCTCTTCTAAAAACTGAAAACTAATACCTCTTACAGATACCCTCAAAGAACCACAAAATTCTCATAACGGCACTACAAGAAAAATGATTCATGCATGAAAACAATTTTTATTCTGGAGGTTTCAGAATACAGAAAGGAAAGGTAGGCAAAAAAGTTATGAAAAACACACCGCATCTTGGAACTGGCTTCATAATATTTTGGACTTCTGTCATCTTTCAATCACAGTCTGAAAGACTTTCCACATTCCCATTCAAATCTATTAACATAATATAAACCACTGAGAATGCTAGTGTCCCCATAAATTAATGACATAAAAAGGACAAATCAAAGGTGGAAATCTCTGGGACTGAGTAGAAGACGTTGTGCAAAATATTCCAGAATATACGCAACATCCTTCTCATGGGAGACTTCAATGTCGCGGTAGAGAATGAGAAGAAACACATAAAAATTGTCAGAAAATACGCAGCACATAACAGAACTTACCAAAATGGCATCAGATTGATACAATTATACCAAGAACACTACATGAGCCAGAAATCCACAGCATTTAAAAATATACCTAGAAAACAGAAAACGTGCGTCTCACCAAATCTATATCTAGGAGAATTTCAAATCGATCAGGTGACAGTCAAATGGAAGTGCCATAAAAAATACACGAAATATAACAGCCCTCAGAGGAGCCAGCCCAGGGTTTGATCACTACCTTTCTAAAATAAAACTCAAAATCTTCCCCGACCCACTCCCAAAAAGAAACCTAAATATACAACCACAAAAGCAGAAGTTGTGATCGAGAAAAGATACTAAGCTTCCGCACGCAACTGGAGACATGCAAAACCAGAACAATGATCAAATAAAAGAAAGCCTGACAACTAAATCCGAACACTAGCGCCCATAACCAAAGCCAAACAACGTGCCTGTTGGACAGAAATCTGTGCCCCATTCCTTGATCTGCAAAGAAAAGGATGACAGCAGTCGCAGTTACAGAGAAACGAACATAAAAGGCACAACTCAAGTGTAAGAAAATTATCGAACACAAACGAATCACAAAAAAAAAGAAAAAAAACAAGAGAAATACCTCATTAAGATCAACGCAGAGTTCATCAAAATACCATAAGGAACTTTAAAAAGCAAAATAGCCAACTAAAGCCCAACGACGTTACATTTTCAAGACAAAAATGCGAATGTTGCCAACAACCACAGGCATAATTACAAAATATCAGCAGAATATTTCAGAAACCTCCTCAACTCTGAGAAACCCATGGAAAAATTACCAACTCTAATTGAGAACCATCCAACATTGAGGAACTACGGACAGTCACAACGCGTCTCAAAACTATAAAGCCTCCGAAGAGAGTCAAGCAATAGCTGTACTTCGGGAAATTGTCAAGATGAGTGCTCTACACTCTCTCCAAAATGTATCTGAGCAAATTTTGATAAATGAAAGAGTCACAGACGAATGCAAGGTTGCCCTCATCCACCCACTCGATAAGAAATGGTGCAAAACAGACATTAACATAAAAGGTGTTTTCTAAAGTCCTACTAAAGAGAGAACAACCCCAACTGGACCATCGACTTGGAGAATACCAAGCGGGTTACAGGCAAGAAAGATCCTAACCACAACAAACTCTAACCATGAAAAACCTCATAGCCTGCCAAAAACTAAGAGCAAAATGGTATGTTATTACTAATACTGACTTTCGAAGAGCATAGAATATAGTAGACTGGGAACCCCTAATTTCTATACTAAAATGATTAATCCTAGACAACAAAACCACTAACATATTCAGGGAAATCTTTATAAAAACATACTCCATAGTTAAATGGGAGAACTCTCCGATCCTTTTTAGATAAAAACTTGCTTACGGGCAGGAGATGGACTCTTCATACTGCTGTTTAACTCTTTGTTAGAAAACGTTTTCAGAGAGTGGGACACGAAGACACATATTGGAATACGACTGGAAACAAAAAAGAAAGGCATCGAAGTCAGTTGCCAAGTCTCTGCAGATGATATGGCCCTACTAGCAGAAACCTGGGAAGAAGCCAAAGAATAGACCCTCGATCTACAAAGAGCAGCAGAAAACATTGGTATCACATTATCCTTCGAAAAGACAAAAATAATGAAAAACAAAAAACAGGGGAAAGATCATAATGTGGGAGGTCAATAATAGAAATACTTAAGGAATGCAAATACCTTATATAATGGATCAACTCTAATGCCTTCCAGAAAAAGGCTATGAAAAGTAGAATAAATGAAGCTGAATGAATTGGACTTCCAACTCATCTAAAACACTCATAACAAAAACACCCTTTCATGGAATGCAAAAACAAGGCACTATAACATAGACTCAAGCCGGAAGTTCTATATGTGCCCTTCACCAACAAAGGACTAGGTGAAATTTTGAAGTTCAAAGAAAGGTAGATCTTAAGGAAAATCCTACGTCCCAATTTCCATAACTACAAAGAATTCCACATATGAAACAAAATCCTCTACTAAAGAGCCGAAAAACTGTCAGTCACAATGAAAAAAGAACTGATTTTTATGAATACAATGAATTTAAACAGACATTAAAATATTTCTTTGGCTGCTTCCACAACAAAAAGCAAAACCAAATTTTGCTTAAGGAAAAGGAGAAGAACTCAAAATCACAGATAATATGCTCACAGGTAAAACTGCTAAACAAAATATCCAACGATAAGAAATAGAAGTTCCAAGTCAAAATCAAAACATAACGAGCAATCCACATGTCTGAAGAAGGAAAGGAAGCAAGATCAGAATGAATGAAACAATACTGGGCTATTAGGAAGGCGTATAACATTAGAAGTGATTGACCTAACGTACCCCAAAGAAAGAAGATGAACGGGTATAATAAGAGCAGATGGAAGTTCCTCGAGCTCACTCTGTTTCAATTTATAGCAACAACACTTGGCTCTGGGATGCTTCCTACTATGAAATCTGTAATTCCGGCAAACAAAGAAGACCCCCCACCCCCCCCCCACCCTCCACACACACACGGAACAATAGATAGAAATAAGCCTGGAGTTTCATTTACAGTTGACCGACCCATTAGAAACCCTGCATAACTTCCTGTTGGACAGGAGGGGCATACGACGTCGGTTGTTATGTTTTCAAAGAAAATGTTCCTTCATTTACTCTAAAGCCAAATGTATGGGAAGCGATTTCATCCTCGCTTCCCTAGAATGCAAATTCATTCTGGGATATAATGTTTGCACCAAGAATGGTGACAGGACTGACCTCTGTTCCCAGTAGCGTCTGTACAAAAAATCAAGTGCTTTACAACATAGTATGTCACATTATATCATCACAAGTATGACAGTATTGACGAGTAGATGATTAAGGACGCATAAAATTTCATAGAAATAGCCTTTTGTTCAGCGCTCAATATAGCCGTAATTTAAGGTGGTTTCGCATCAACCACCAGACATCCATCTAAAATGATATATAGTTTACGTCACAATTTCTGTGACATTAGCTTTCGCTAACACGTACATCCAGTCAAAACTTCCTCTTTGAATATGATAAAATAAAGTTATTACAAATGAAAAATAGGACTCACAAAATGAGGGAATGAGCACTGGTATGATCCAAAACCTTGTCAAAGTTATTTTTCTTGTTGTCACTCATATCTTCAATTTCTCTCCACTCAGCAAAAGTTTCTCTTTATAGAAGGAAAGCTAATTCGAGCAATACCCTGCAGCATCTAGAACCTTGGAACCCTGTACTCATGACCTGCTGGCAGACAACAACATTCGTGATAAATCTTCTTGGACATAAAGTCTTTGAAGAGATCTGTAACCCTCATGCAGCAGTGCCAATAAAGCAAGAGAATTTCACTATTTTTGTAATCTGTTTTTGTCTCTATCGCCACAATTTTTTTAACAATCACTATGCAGTACGCGTTTCACGATATCCCGATTACGAGATATGTTGCACAACAAGAGCACAGAATCAAAGTATATCAAATACGTAATTTTGCAGACCAGAAAGAGCACGCAGGAAAAGCTACTAAAATATATCAATACAAAGTATGACATCCTGTAGTACATACTGCACCGCCATCAGCACTCTACTAACCAGGCCCAATGCGCAGACTGTAAGACAAAAATATTCGTCTTCATGTTACGTCAACGTATGTTATCGATGTGAACAGTAGAAGTGTTATAACCAGAAGAGTTCCCCATGATTGAGTCCTTCGTCTGTTGCTTAATCCCCTGTAGATTAATGTTACATTCCTGTATCACTACTGGTCTGCGCGGGTGTATCGGCGATTGAAAGTAATAATGCCTACTTTATGGATAAAAGCCTGCACCGATGCAGATATTTGCAGATATCCACAATAAGAATGACTTTACGATTGAAAGTTAAATTGGAGTGTTAATAGAAAAAATTCGCCTGTTTTTGCAATGAAAGGGATCGATAATAATGATAATTACTGTTTAATTGATTATTATTATTTTTTCTGGACTGAAAGCCTCCATATTAGCTCGAATGTGCAGTGTCCTGAAGATGAAAGACGAATTGTCGACATCTGCATGAGCTAAGGACGGCGTCATAGAGATGTGCTTCATTTTCTGAACAATTATACGTACGTTGTACTTCCTTTCTGAGTTACGTCTGAGTGATACTTCTTTCATTTGCATTAACAAATGTTAATAACGTAGTTACCGAAAGGTGGCACAAAATGACCCAAAGACTATTATAGGTCACTTGCTCTATTTGAATCTTCACTTGACAGTCTGATTCTTGATCGTAAACCACATAAATAATGTTCCATAGAAAATCAGTGAATGTGTCAACGATCCTCTTAAATGTAATTAGAAGTACACAAAGTAAGCCTTGGTACATTAAAAAATTTAACACGCTTATATGATTATTAACTATGGGCATTAGCGTACATTTTATCAACAAACTACACTGAACAGCCAAAGTAACTGGTACACCTGCCTAATACCGTGTAGGGCCCGAGCGAGCGAGTGCCGCAAAACGACGTGGCATGGATCTGACTAATGTCTAAACTAGTGCTGGAGTGAACTGACACCATGAATCCTGCAGGACTGTCCATAAATCCTTAAGAGTAGGGGTGGAGATCTCTTCTGAACAGCACGTTGCAAGACATCCCAGATATGATCAATAATGTTCATGTCTGGGGAGTTGGTGGCCAGTGGAAGTGTTTAAACTCAGAAGAGTGTTCCTGGAGTCACTCTGTAGCAATTATGGATGTATGTGGTGTCGCATTGTCCTGCTGGAATTGCCCAAGTCCTCCAGAATGCACAATGGACAAGAGAGGATGCAGGTGATCAGACAGCATGCATACGTACGTTTCACGTGTCAGAGTCGTATCTAGACGTTTCAGGGGTCCCATATCACTCCAACTGCGCACGCCCCACACCATTACAGAGCCTCCACCAGCTTGAACAGTGCCCTGCTGACATGCAGGGCCCAAGGATTCATGAGGTTGTCTCAACACCCGTACACTTCCATCTCCTCGATACAATTTGAAACGAGACTCTTCTGACCAGGCAGCAAGTTTCCAGTCATCAACAGTCCAATGTCAGTGCTGACGGGCCCAGGCGTGGCTTAAGGCTTTGTGTCATGCAGTCATCAAGGGTACACGAGTGGGCTTTTGGCTCCGAAAGCCCATATCGATGATGTTTCGTTGAATGGTTGGCACGCTGACACTTGTTGATGTCCCAGCATTGAAATCTGCAGCATTTTGAGGAAGGGTGGCACTTTTGTCACGTTGAACGATTCTCTTCAGTCTTCGTTGGTACTGTACTTGAGGGTCTTTTTCCAGCCGCAGCGATGTCGGAGATATGATGTTTTACCGGATTTCTAATATTCAAGATACACTTGTGAAATGGTCGTACGGGAAAATTCCCACTTTATCGTTACCTCGGAGATGGTGTATGCCGTCGCTCGTGCACCGACTGTAACACCACGTTCAAACTCACTTAAAGCTTGATAACCTGCCAGTGTAGCAGCTGTAATTGATCTACCAACTGATCCAGACACTCCTTGTCTTATATAAGCACTGCCGGCCGCAGTACTGTGATCTGTCTGTTTACATGTATGTGTATTTGAATACGCACCCCTGTACTAGTTTCTCTGGCGCTTTAATATATATGACTAACAGAACATATGCAGTACGAATTCTGGGACACATAATACTCCAGCAGTACTCAAGGAAGAGTAACAGATAAGATAACACGATATATAACGGTCTTATCTTAAGGTCACAGATAAGATAAGGGGATATCAGGTTACTCTTCCAGTGTCAGATTTCAGAGTGGGGCTAGTTGTATTGAAGGTCATACCCTGTCCGCACATGAGGCATCCCTGACACCTCTACATGGTACGTTACGGGCCATCCAGTGGAACCCCCTCCCTACGCAAGCACCTTGGGCAATTGGACTAGTTATATCCAAGATCATCAACACGGCACTGTCACATGGTCTTTAGTGATATAAAACGTTTGAGAAACGCATACCATTCACGACCCAAGGGAACACATTAAAATGGCAGGAGACCCCTCTCCCTCCCTCCTGGACCAATAAGATATAAGCTCTGCCTCCTCCATCTCATCCTTTCTAACTAGTTAGTTGCGTAAATTGAAGGGGGAGGAGGGAGAAAGGAAAAAGAAGCCGCTGTTGATGTTAGCTGCATCTGGACTTTATGCAAAATCTGTGGGAAGAGTGAAAATGTACACCATAATGGGTTTCGAACCCAGGATTTCCTGCTTGCTTTTTTTTAACGTAACCACTTTTTTAACACTCCACGGTGCTACTTTTTTTTAATTTACCGCTTTTTTTACACGAATGGATAAAGGAATACCGTTCCTATTCGGCGACATAACCAGAATAATAATGGTCGTCCCGTTACGACATAAGGATGCTCCATGCTATAGCCTGCTGCGGATTTTCCGATGACTGTCGTCTCGTTGCTGTGTTGTTCCCGTTGTTTGTTCAGTCTCATTAATAAGAGGAACTGGAAAGAGGTTCGAAGGTTATCTTCTCATGTCATGGATAATCCAGCTGCAAGGCGGGTTATGTTACGCACTCCAAAGAAAATACGAGGGCAGTTCAATAAGTAATGCAACACATTTTTTTTCTCGGCCAATTTTGGTTGAAAAAACCGGAAATTTCTTGTGGAATATTTTCAAACATTCCCGCTTCGTCTCGTATAGTTTCATTGACTTCCGACAGGTGGCAGCGCTGTACGGAGCTGTTAAAATGGCGTCTGTAACGGATGTGCGTTGCAAACAATGGGCAGTGATCGAGTTTCCTTTGGCGGAAAACCAGGGCATCTCAGATATTCATGGGCGCTTGCAGAATGTCTACGGTGATCTGGCAGTGGACAAAAGCACGGTGAGTCATTGGGCAAAGCGTGTGCCATCATCGCCGCAAGGTCAAGCAAGACTGTCTGATCTCCCGCGTGCGGGCCGGCCGTGCACAGCTGTGACTCCTGCAATGGCGGAGCGTGCGAACACACTCGTTCGAGATGATCGACGGATCACCATCAAACAACTCAGTGCTCAACTTGACATCTCTGTTGGTAGTGCTGTCACAATTGTTCACCATTTGGGATATTCAAAGGTTTGTTCCCGCTGGGTCCCTCATTGTCTAACCGAACACCATAAAGAGCAAAGGAGAACCATCTGTGCGGAATTGCTTGCTCGTCATGTGGCTGAGGTTGACAATTTCTTGTGAAAGATTGTTACAGGCGATGAAACATGGGTTCATCACTTCGAACCTGAAACAAAACGGCAATCAATGGAGTGGCGCCACACCCACTCCCCTACCAAGAAAAAGTTTAAAGCCATACCCTCAGCCGGTAAAGTCATGGTTACAGTCTTCTGGGACGCTGAAGGGGTTATTCTGTTCGATGTCCTTCCCCATGGTCAAACGATCAACTCTGAAGTGTATTGTGCTACTCTTCAGAAATTGAAGAAACGACTTTAGCGTGTTCGTAGGCACAAAAATCTGAACGAACTTGTCCTTCTTCATGACAACGCAAGACCTCACACAAGTCTTCGCACCCGAGAGGAGCTCACAAAACTTCAGTGGACTGTTCTTCCTCATGCACCCTACGGCCCCGATCTCGCACCGTCGGATTTCCATATGTTTGGCCCAATGAAGGACGCAATCCGTGGGAGGCACTACGCGGATGATGAAGAAGTTATTGATGCAGTACGACGTTGGCTCCGACATCGACCAGTGGAATGGTACCGTGCAGACATACAGGCCCTCATTTCAAGGCGGCGTAAGGCCGTAGCATTGAATGGAGATTACCTTGAAAAATAGTGTTGTGTAGCTAAAAGATTGGGGAATAACCTGGTGTATTTCAATGCTGAATAAAACAACCCCTGTTTCAGAAAAAAAATGTGTTGCATTACTTATTGAACGGCCCTCGTAAGAAAAATATTATCTGTATTTAGGGTTCTTGACGATCGCACAATTTCGTTCATTGAGGTAATACAAAAATCGGGTACTCTCTTGTCACTATTGCCGAATAGGTAGTGAACAGCTTGACCGCTAATCCACGTCACAAAGTTTCTTTTTTGCTCTTGGAAAATACACTCCATCTGGGAAAAGAAGTGATCGTGTAGTTATCCTGTCGGGAATAGTGCGTGGGAGAAATGCCAATATCTGAAGCACCAAATACCAAACGTCTTTTGTCGACCCGCATTCGGAACGACGTTCATCCGTGTCAATCACTTGGCATGTGGCACACAAGGGTGAGGCGGCGAGGTGGATGTGATGTAAGCGGGACTGGCACAACTGTTTCCCATTAACAGTTATATACCATGCAGATTGCACGTCAGTATCAAGGGTGGTGGCATGCACTGCCTGCCACACAGCACGCCACTTTGTAGTGGTGTGTTTGCTTTCAATCACATTCGGCGTCCTGTTCAGGTGCATGGTAGTATATATCGCCCTCGTCGTCATCAAGCGTGTGGGTAGTAGTGCGGTGTGGATCTAGCTTCATTCAAGAAAGAATTGGGTAATGTAGAGGAAAGGTGCTGGGATGTCCGATATCATCACAGGGGTCGTGAGTGAGGTGCGTCGTAAGGCCTCCAGTAATAGACTTGTGAGGCACGTCGGGCTTCGTCGCCACAGGTGCAGGTGACGGCTGACGAACAGGGCCTTCGCTCTGTTCTGAACATGACAAAGGCCTAAACCCCTCTGCTCCTCGGGAGCGTTAGGGACTCGTAACTAATCTTAAATAACATGCTCGTACAAACAAAGGATCCCAAAACCGCCAACATGTGGTGAGCCAGAGTAGGTGGTATCGGGAGTATCTGTGCAAAATGGGGGATGCGTGACGCCAAATAAACGTTGGCATATCGCGTCCGTTGCAGGAGGTCTAGATTTCTAAGATGGTGGTCACTTATTCCTGCTCTCATCTGATTCAATAAACGCCAACAGTTAAGGGCTGTCGAGCGCGTCATGTTAGATGTGAAATGAATGCCAAGACAGCGGATTGCGTCACTGATTCGTAGCGGTGCGACGCTTTCGTCGGATAGACCTCTGCCTATAGACAGAGCGTGCGATTTGCTGACATTGAGATTGCTCCCCGACGCCGCACCGTAGGTCGCCACCCACGCCAGTACTGCATGAACATCGTCATTACTTCGAAGAAGGAGTACCAGATCATCAGAATAGGCAGTGCAGCAAAAAGTGTGTCCACCAAGCAACATCCCAGCCAGGCGTTGTCGGAGACCACAGAGTAGTGGTTCCAGGACGAGGGCGTACAATATAGCCGAAAGGGGGCAACCTTGTCGCACCGAGCGCTGGATCTGTATCGGCGGCGTGAGATGGCCATTATATAACACCTTGGACGTCGCACCACGTAGGAGACGCATCACTAGCCCAACTATGATGTCCGGATACCCCATGTGTCGCAGTACCTCCATCTAAAATGTGTGGTCGACTCTGTCAAAGGCCTGGCTAAAGTCGAGTGAGACCAAAACTCCTGGCATTTGGCGAGCGTTGGCTGGCGCGATCATATCTCGATATCGGCACAGTGCAGTGCGAATACTGTGTTCACCTCCTAACGATGCCTGGTCCTGAGACACAACACAATGGACCGATCGCTTTAGGCGTGCTGCCAGAAGCCGGGAGAAAATCTTCATGTCACTGTTGTATAAGGTCAAGGGGCACAATCAGTCCTTTTAGGAACGCCCCAGGGATCTGCGTCGTGGTAAACATAAGATAGGGACAATTATCAGTCCACGCTGGTGTCAGCAATTGCTGAAGTGTCCGATAAAATTCCATAAGAAAGCTATCAGGTCCGGGGACATGAGCATTCTGTATTGCATCCATGATTTCCTCCTCCATTACATCTGCAGTCAAATCCGCTGCCGCTGTCGGCGAGATCGTGCCGAAAGTGAGTTGAGAGACTCCGTCGATCACCTCTAGGGGATGTTGGCGTTCTGAGTACAGCCTAGTGTAGTGAGCATGAAGGGCGTTTCCTATATCCCACTGGGTATCAAGGCGTCGTCCGGCTTCCGTCGTGATTGCTTGGATCAATGTCCTTCGTCAGGGCCGTCAATCTGCAATGCCGTGGTACATGGGCGGTTCCTCGTGGGACACACTGGAGTGCGCGCTCTTAAGATCGTACCCTCAAGGTGGCAACGTGTAAATCTGAGGATCTGTGTCTTGGCGCAGTTCACCGTCACGTGCCTGGCAGGTGAATACGGCAATGTTGTACATTCCCTTAAAATTCTGTATTAAAAGTCCATGGTATGTCTCTTCCATGCTGCTACATCTCGACCGTAGCCTATCAAGGTCTTCTGGAGCGCTGGTTTGGCACAGAGTAGCCACCATGAGAGAGTAGACTGGTAGGTGTCATGCCGGCGACTACAGGAGTCCCACGTGTTCTGTATAAAGCGTCAACATTCCTGAGAGACTAGGTGGGCGACGTTCGACTTCCAAAAACCACAGCTGTGCCATACCTTCTGGCGGCCGAGGGTAACGGCGCAGATGTAGGACTCGTGGTCAGAAAAACCTGTGGGCCAAACTCCGGCAACTCTCCTCTCCGCTGCTATGGAGCGCGAGATGTAAATCCGGTCGATGCGGCTGGTGCGTAAATCCGGGCCGATCGCCACAAACATGTCCCCACGAGTCCACCATTTGAAGATTATTTATAATTGTCGCAAGTTCTGTGTAGGGAGAATGGCGTAGTAACTGATCCTTAGGTGCTTGGCTATAGTCGAAGTCCCCTCCTAATATCAAGGTTTCCTGACAGCCCAGAAAGAGGGGTGCGAATTTATGAACGAAAAATGTGGAACGTTCGCGACGTCAACCAGAACCTGACAGTGCATTGATGTTAATAAGTTTGACTCCTCGGATAGTAAGAGCTATGCTTCTGCCGTTAGGGAGATACTCGACGTCTTCTGCTGGTATACCTTCGTGGAGGAGGATCGCCACACCACTGCCATTGGTCGACGCATTTGAGACCCAAGTCTTGTAGCCATATGGTTCCTTGAAGTCTTCGACATACACCTCTTGAATGAGACCATTGTCGATGTAGGCTGCATTGAGCAGATCCTGTAGCATGGCTAGATTATGTGAGGCACGTATGTTATTGATGTTAATCGTTGCTAGATGGTATGTTTGGTCAGCCAGGTCGGCAGCTGGGTTGTTTTGGAGGCCATGTGTGGCTAATTTATTTCTTAGTGCAAAACATAAATATATCAGAAGTGAATATCATAAAAATTAAAATATATCAAATCTCATTATTTGAAGACTGCATAATGACCTTAAATATTGTATTTTTTTTTGTAGAATGTATCTTTTACTATCATGAGGACATCATGTTTTTTATTAATTTAGGTAGAATAAGTTTCATTTTTAAATCTTTCTATTGATTCCATATTTCTATTTTATTCTGGATTGTTAAATAGACAATTTTTGTAGTCTTGTAAACAGTTTGTATTCTTAACAACATATTTCTCTATTCCTCCTGATCTTTTCTCTTCCTTATGGTCAACTTCATAAGTATATATTTTTGCCTTTAGACCACAAAATCCTTCTAATATTTTTCCTTTACATTTATATTCACTTTTTCCTAACATGTGTATTTTAATTTGAGGTAAAGTAATAATATTAGTTGCTGAATATTTACTTTTAACAAAATAATCAACCATTGCCTTCCTTCAGTTTTTACACTATACGTATAACTATAACATGGCAAAGAAATGCAATATTTCCTTCATATTTTGGTTCCATTTCATTATAGTGAAAAATCATATATAAATTCTTTTGTTAAACCAAGTATAGCCATTCCAATATAAACAGACTTATGAAACAGAATTTTATTTTCATTCATATAGATAGTAACTAAAATTTTATTATATACTGTTGTGTCTTTTAAAGTGATTCAGTTATTAATTTATAACATTTAAAAAAATTTAAGACTAGTTTCATAAATACTCTGTTTCTTCCATTATCCTTTGTTTCTCCGAATACAGCAATATTCATCAACTTATAGAAATCTTTTTCAAAATCACTCTATGCTTTCATTCTCATTTCTGTATGTATATCTATATACCTATCTGACCGAACAAATCGTATAAATTTTATTACTTTATGCTTTTTTATATTCATTCCCAGAGAGAGGTAATGTTTACGATTTCTCTAATGAACAACAAAATTGTATTTATTATCTAGTGTGATAATACATTATTGCCTTAGTACCTGATACAATTTTATTTTTAAGGTCTGATGTTAAATCTTTATATAAATCATCAAAATTTTTTGGATATTATAAATCTAGTCCAAAAATATAACCCATTTTAGAAGTATTCAACATTTCGCTATTGTATGATTGAAATCTTTTCATTCACTCCATTTGAAACCATGATATGGTAAATACTGATTCATAGTATAACCATATAAATTATTTTCATCTAAAAATGCTAAGTAATTTCATAACATATTTTATCAAAATTATATTTTTACTATTTGGTTTAACATACCTTTTACAACATGAGGATATACACCTCTTATTCCCTTTGAAATCAATAAAATCATATCATACTAATGTAGTAACCAAAGTGGTTATTTAGTTATTCTTAACACAGGCTCAAAAGAAAAATCAGGTGCTCATAATATCAAGATGGACCTAAATCATATGTATTTAAATAAGTTTCTCTAATTTTTTTTGAAACACCAGCTAATAATAAAGATATAAAACATGATATTCACTAAGATTTCTAATATTAAATTTTTCCAAAACAAATTGTGCATGTTTATAATATTTTTCAATAATACAGGCATCATTTCATTTATTACAAGTTTCTTCATCTCATGGGAGGTTTGCGATGTCAGATTTTTCCCAAATATCCACATAATCAATCGGATGAAATCCTTTTTTAGTTATTTAATTTATTTTTTCTTCATAAAGAATTTTTCTAATATTTATCATTTGATTCTTTTTTAAATTTGAGGAAAGTTTACCAAGGTTAAAAGGTATAAATCTACATGTTTCAATAAGTCACAGTTTCCAATTTTTTATTCATTTAGCAAAACTAACATATTACTTCCATTATTTGGTATAAGTCTATTTATTTTTCATCCTAACCAAGTTATTTTGCAAATAAATGAGAATCATATCTTCATAATCTATATAAATAAATTTTTACAAAGCTACGATTTTTAGTTCAAGATTTCAAATACTACATAATGGCTTTATATATTTTCCAGTCAAATGATCATGGTTACAAACTTTTTATTGTTTTTGCATTATGCTTTTCACATCAAGAACAGATCTTACATTTATTAGGTGTAGACTGTTCTTCACTTATTCGTGATTTTATTTCCTCATTGTTAAACTGAATTTTACCAATTTTTTGAACTACTTGTTTCATACATTCTACATATTTGTTGTTTGAATTTTGTCCTCTTACATAACTGGTTCTTTGTAGTAAAGATTTATATATTTAATATAATCACAAGAAACCACATGTATTTGATATTTCGTAGCATAAGATTCATTGTTTAACTTGTGGTTTTATATTTGGGATTAAACTGGTGTTGACAACTCTTTTATCCAACAGTAGTATGAATTATTTCCTCCCATAAAATATAATAAATTAATATATTTTCTATCATCTTCTTTAAATTTTGTGGTATATATTGGATATACATGGTATTGTTCATCAAAAGAAAAAGAACATTAAGAGATATACTAGTTTTGCTCTTAAGTTTTGAGATATCATCAGTCTTAATTGGTAATCTGAAACCTTTTAAGTTTTTCATTAGTATTGATTCATAAATTTTTATATTTAATAACTATTCTTGGATTTTGTTTATACCATATAATGCAGATTTTACAGCCAATAGAAAATAGTTTTGATTGTTATTGTTAACACTAATAAAAGATTTGGTCTTTTATCTTTTATAATAATTTGATATAATCTGAGCCTCTTACTGGATTATAGCTGTTAATTCTTAATTGTATTTCATTATTAATGTTTAAACAAAACCATCAGCTTAAAAATTAGTCATTTTTTTAAAATTTATGGTTCCACATTCTTAAATTTTTTAATTAAATCTTCTTCTGCATTAATCCTATAATTTCGAGTTTGATAGCCATATTCCTAAACATCATTATTTGTTGTCATTTTGTATTCATAAGATAAACTATCATATATTTTTAAACCTGTCACAAATTTTGATATTTTCTTTAACTGCTTTCATAACTTTGGTTCTACTACAATTAAGCGATGATCAATCTCAATTGAACTTACATTATTTTGGGAAAATATAGTTTGTAATCTTTTTCAAAATGTGTTTCCACTAAATAGTAATAGGCAGTTGTCCCAGGTGGCTTAGTTTAAAATATTATGTCATAGTTATGAAAATTAGGAAATAGAAATGGATTCCCAATTCTTCTGTTTCTTTCAAAGTGTTGATTCATATTGTTTATAAAATTTTAATATCTTTATTATTAATCCAAAATAAAACTTTCTGTTAAATGTAAGTATGATATTTGGTTGAACTAGTTTATAAGATAAAAAATGTGTCAGGTTTGGAGAAAATTAAAATGTAAAAATTTTTAAAAACGCGTTTTTTAGTTTATGAATTCCAGTACATGGATTTCATTATTTTAATGTATATTCTTTACTTTGTAGTTTAGTTTAATGTTTCCACTTTCAAATTAATTAAAATCATGCACATTACTTATTTTACTATATATATATATATATATATATATATATATATATATATATATATATATCAAGATAATTCTGAATTCTTAATAGAGCCCTAAGAAAATTTTTTCCACCATGTGTAATATTAAAATATTCACTGCTGCTAATGATATATAAAAATTTTATTTCAAAGTCAGTATTTTTAAACAAAATAAAATCACTTGGTTTGCTGACTATCTTAATAAATAATTCCAGTTTATATAGAAAAATGATCTCAACTTTTGAGAATTGAAGCTCATCCCAGTTGTTCTAATGTACTTAATTCATTTCTAAGTTAAATGTTACAATAGCCTCATTACAACCTATGAAATTATTGTATCCATAGCAATATTTATTTCGAAATCTAGACTTTGTTAATCATAAACAGGAACAAATAAAGATATTTTCATTCATAAATCATAGGTAAACAAAATTCTCAGGTTTAAAAGAAGCAATAATGTTAATCTATTGGTGTATATATTTATTTTTTCTACTAATAATCCATCACCAAATTTATAATGTAGGTTTATTTATTTAAATGAAACAATTTTTGGTTTATTATTAGGAACACTGTCTTGGCCAGCTTCAATAGTTTGATCATGAAAGTCTAAAATGTTTGCAATACTATCTTTTGTATCAGTACATAATTTAACATCACTCTCAATAATAACTTTATTAAAAGTTTTGTTTTCTTTGATGTGAATATTTGGTTATTTACATGAATAAACTTTTTTAAACTTTTAAAACTATATTGTCAAATTTGAATTTTTATAATTTCTCCAGGCCAATACAATTAGTTATTTTTTTGAAGTATTATAAGGGGTTAAAATTTCTATAAAAACCAACTACAGCATTCAACACTGTATGAAGAATATTTCTAAGCATACTTAATAATGGACACCATATGTGATCACAGTTCAGTGGTGTCATCTGATACAGTTCCTCAGCATCACCACCTTTATCATCAGCAGCAACTCTTGATTTCCCAAAGTTAAATGAAGCCCTTTACAAGACTTCCATGTATGACAGTTTTCAGTCATACACACTCACTTTTGACTGGGTTGGTGTCTAAGGTTTTTCTTAACTCTTTGAGTTCTTCAAACAAATTTCTTGGCCCATGTATTATCCTTTGTACTGGCCGCATGATCTTCAATTGCAGTTCATTTCTATTACGCATCATAATTACAATTTCCTCTCTTTCATTTCATCATTTCATTGGTATTGGTTGATCAACATTTTGTTTTTCAAGGACAATTAGAACAGAACTTGAAAGTCTTTCTCCAGTCGATGAATCTGATGCAAAATGGTATTGCTCAATTCTGTTGATTTGTACATGCTGTGTAAATGAACTGCATTCAAATAAGCTTCTTTTATTTTTTGAGTAAAACATAGTTTTCCTTCTATACATTTCTCGTTAATTTTATTGTATATTTTGTACATTATTCAAAGGGGGCACATAAATCTACAGATTTTTATCTCTAATCCAGCCATTATTTTTTGGAGTACTGTTATTACCATCATTGATCAGTTTTAGGGAAATGCCTTCCTCTGCAGACAATGTCAAACAGTTATGTAGGTTTCTTTTGTAATACTTGTATTCAGATTTACCCATTTTCATTGAAACCATTTCGGTCTGCCTATCTTTCCTTTCATCATACTTCGAATGGATCTCCACATCTCATTTGGAATTAACTCTAGAATTTCATTAGTTTAGTTATTATCTTAGTGTATCTTTGATTGATGTCTTGGTCTATACAAATGTTTACAGACAGTTTAACATTTGTCGTTAGTTATCTCTCAGGTGTTAGTTAATGTGCTGTGTGGCACCTTTACTGAGGAATTTGGTGTCTACCCTAGGTAAATCTCTGTTTCGTTTTCTTCACACTCTTAAATTTTAAATTTTTGTTGCAATGTTTCATTGTACTTTTTCATACACTGTTGAAGACATTCAATAGTAGTCTCATGGAATTCAGTATATTCTTTCATACGCCTATTATCCCACTAATTATTAGCTGAGAGTCCAATACTCTTCCTATTGAGATCGCATAACCAGCTGTGGCCG
Source organism: Schistocerca cancellata (assembly GCF_023864275.1). Classification (NCBI taxonomy): domain Eukaryota; kingdom Metazoa; phylum Arthropoda; class Insecta; order Orthoptera; family Acrididae; genus Schistocerca; species Schistocerca cancellata. Next base: position 855,315,668 of record NC_064629.1, on the reverse strand, counting down.
CATTTTTACTTAAGTGACAAATGTTAAAAATGGTGTTATTTCAGTATCGATCTGCATTCATAAGTAAATTCAATTTTTGTGGGCTGTCACCATGTTCGGTTTCAGCTGACCACTGAGCTGGCCATCTGCATGCATGTCAACCTGCTGAGTACTACAACTGGCCCTTACTTTCTATATGGGCATCATCCTCCTTCCAAACGACCACACCTGCGTCGTATTTCTTTTTTTTTTCGTTTCCTGAGTGAGCCCTTCATACAATCTTCAGCGATGGCTAACTAACTATGCTTTTCACAATGAAGACTAGTGAACTTCCATGAGTAGTTGCTACAGATTTAATTGTCTGAAATGTAGGTAGAGTATTACTGTCTCCATTTTGTTTCAATTAATTGCGTTCGCCCAAGGAGTAACAACGCTAGAAAATCGACTCCAAACTCGGAGAGCTATGACCTACATACATGCATTTATACTACAACTGCAGTACTATAGCAATCCACGGAAAGGCCCAGTCATCATGAGATTCTCAAAGAGGTCTACTAGCAGAGGGTATTTTTAGAATGTGAATTGTATTAGTGTGCTAGTCTTCTCTATGTACACACCTATTGCAGGTTGCATTACCCAGAATATTTACCTTCCAACTTCCATATAATTTTCATATTAGAAAGACACTTTCAGCTTAGTTTGGGGATGGAAAAAAGTTTTCGATATTCACAGATGTTGGAGTACTGTTTGTGGAATTAAAGAAGGGATGCAATATCGCGAATTTACTATATTGTTTCAGCTGCAAAGTTCTCAATCAATAAAAGAAAAACATCTGTTGAACTATGTGACATGGTAAGCTGCACGTCGTTTTCATAGAATGCCGTTTCATTAGTCATTTCCATACAACATGGCCACAATACAGTTAACTGTTATCATAGTAGTCAGTCAAATACTGTGCAGTTCTCTTCACTACGCTGTAGTACCAGCCAGCTATTAGCTGTTCCTTTCGTCTACCATGGCTCACTTTTACACTTCTCCTTTTGCTATTGTTGTATATAATTGTAATCGTTTATTCATAAATTTAATTTGTCTAATATAACAATCTTCTTTTAATTTGATTCTTAGTTCGGTTCTTCTGAGTCCCTTTTATAATTATTTGCAAAATTTTACTTTATAATGGCATGAACCATGGACCTTGCCGTTGGTGGGGAGGCTTGCGTGCCTCAGCGATACAGATAGCCGTACTGTAGGTACAACCACAACGGAGGGGTATCTGTTGAGAGGCCAGACAAACGTGTGGTTCCTGAAGAGAGGCAGCAGCCTTTTCAGTAGTTGCAGGGGCAACAGTCTGGATGATTGACTGATCTGGCCTTGTAACAATAACCAAAACGGCCTTGCTGTGCTGGTACTGCGAACGGCTGAAAGCAGGGGGAAACTACGGCCGTAATTTTTCCCGAGGGCATGCAGCTTTACTGTATGATTAAATGATAATGGCGTCTTCTTGGGTAAAATATTCCGGAGGCAAAATAGTCCCCCATTCGGATCTCCGGGCGGGGACTACTCAAGAGGATGTCGTTATCAGGAGAAAGAAAACTGGCGTTCTACGGATCGGAGCGTGGAATGTCAGATCCCTTAATCGGGCAGGTAGGTTAGAAAATTTAAAAAGGGAAATGGATAGGTTAAAGTTAGATATAGTGGGAATTAGTGAAGTTCGGTGGCAGGAGGAACAAGACTTCTGGTCAGGTGACTACAGGGTTATAAACACAAAGTCAAATAGGGGTAATGCAGGAGTAGGTTTAATAATGAATAGGAAAATAGGAATGCGGGTAAGCTACTACAAACAGCATAGTGAACGCATTATTGTGGCCAAGATAGGTACGAAGCCCACACCTACTACAGTAGTACAAGTTTATATGCCAACTAGCTCTGCAGATGACGAAGAAATTGAAGAAATGTATGATGAAATAAAAGAAATTATTCAGATAGTGAAGGGAGACGAAAATTTAATAGTCATGGGTGACTGGAATTCGTCAGTAGGAAAAGGGAGAGTAGGAAACGTAGTAGGTGAATATGGATTGGGGCTAAGAAATGAGAGAGGAAGCCGCCTGGTAGAATTTTGCACAGAGCACAACTTAATCATAGCTAACACTTGGTTTAAGAATCATGATAGAAGGTTGTATACATGGAAGAACCCTGGAGATACTAAAAGGCATCAGATAGATTATATAATGGTAAGACAGAGATTTAGGAACCAGGTTTTAAATTGTAAGACATTTCCAGGGGCAGATGTGGACTCTGACCACAATCTACTGGTTATGACCTGTAGATTAAAACTGAAGAAACTGCAAAAAGGTGGGAATTTAAGGAGATGGGACCTGGATAAACTGAAAGAACCAGAGGTTGTACAGAGTTTAAGGGAGAGCATAAGGGAACAATTGACAGGAATGGGGGAAAGAAATACAGTAGAAGAAGAATGGGTAGCTTTGAGGGATGAAGTAGTGAAGGCAGCAGAGGATCAAGTAGGTAAAAAGACCAGGGCTAGTAGAAATCCTTGGGTAACAGAAGAAATATTGAATTTAATTGATGAAAGGAGAAAATATAAAAATGCAGTAAATGAAGCAGGCAAAAAGGAATACAAACGTCTCAAAAATGAGATCGACAGGAAGTGCAGAATGGCTAAGCAGGGATGGCTAGAGGACAAATGTAAGGATGTAGAGGCTTATCTCACTAGGGGTGAGATAGATACTGCCTACAGGAAAATTAAAGAGACCTTTGGAGATAAGAGAACCACTTGTATGAACATCAAGAGCTCAGATGGAAACCCAGTTCTAAGCAAAGAAGGGAAAGCAGAAAGGTGGAAGGAGTATATAGAGGGTCTATACCAGGGCGATGTACTTGAGGACAATATTATGGAAATGGAAGAGGATGTAGATGAAGATGAAATGGGAGATACGATACTGCGTGAAGAGTTTGACAGAGCACTGAAAGACCTGAGTCGAAACAAGGCCCCCGGAGTAGACAACATTCCATTGGAACTACTGACGGCCTTGGGAGAGCCAGTCCTGACAAAACTGTACCATCTGGTGAGCAAGATGTATGAAACAGGCGAAATACCCTCAGACTTCAAGAAGAATGTAATAATTCCAATCCCAAAGAAAGCAGGTGTTGACAGATGTGAAAATTACCGAACAATCAGTTTAATAAGCCACAGCTGCAAAATACTACCACGAATTCTTTACAGACGAATGGAAAAACTAGTAGAAGCCGACCTCGGGGAAGATCAGTTTGGATTCCGTAGAAATACTGGAACACGTGAGGCAATACTGACCTTACGACTTATCTTAGAAGAAAGATTAAGGAAAGGCAAACCTACGATTCTAGCATTTGTAGACTTAGAGAAAGCTTTTGACAATGTTGATTGGAATACTCTCTTTCAAATTCTGAAGGTGGCAGGGGTAAAATACAGGGAGCGAAAGGCTATTTACAATTTGTACAGAAACCAGGTGGCAGTTATAAGAGTCGAGGGACATGAAAGGGAAGCAGCGGTTGGGAAGGGAGTGAGACAGGGTTGTAGCCTCTCCCCAATGTTATTCAATCTGTATATTGAGCAAGCAGTAAAGGAAACAAAAGAAAAATTTGGAGTAGGTATTAAAATCCATGGAGAAGAAATAAAAACTTTGAGGTTCGCCGATGACATTGTAATTCTGTCAGAGACAGCAAAGGACTTGGAAGAGCAATTGAACGGAATGGATGGTGTCTTGAAGGGAGGATATAAGATGAACATCAACAAAAGCAAAACGAGGATAATGGAATGTAGTCGAATTAAGTCGGGTGATGTTGAGGGTATTAGATTAGGAAATGAGACACTTAAAGTAGTAAAGGAGTTTTGCTATTTGGGGAGCAAAATAACTGATGATGGTCGAAGTAGAGAGGATATAAAATGTAGACTGGCAATGGCAAGGAAAGCGTTTCTGAAGAAGAGAAATTTGTTAACATCGAGTATAGATTTAAGTGTCAGGAAGTCATTTCTGAAAGTATTTGTATGGAGTGTAGCCATGTATGGAAGTGAAACATGGACGGTAAATAGTTTGGACAAGAAGAGAATAGAAGCTTTCGAAATGTGGTGCTACAGAAGAATGCTGAAGATTAGATGGGTAGATCACATAACTAATGAGGAAGTATTGAATAGGATTGGGGAGAAGAGAAGTTTGTGGCACAACTTGACCAGAAGAAGGGATCGGTTGGTAGGACATGTTCTGAGGCATCAAGGGATCACCAATTTAGTATTGGAAGGCAGCGTGGAGGGTAAAAATCGCAGGGGGAGACCAAGAGATGAATATACTAAGCAGATTGAGAAGGATGTAGGTTGCAGTAGGTACTGGGAGATGAAGAAGCTTGCACAGGATAGAGTAGCGTGGAGAGCTGCATCAAACCAGTCTCAGGACTGAAGACAACAACAACAACAACAACAATGGCAAAGTGTCCTCCTTGCTATTTCCACAACTCATTGGGCTGCCTGAAACATCTTCATTCTATGCATGCCAAACCAAAGCTTGAATTATATACTAAAAGCTTTCTCAACACAGAATGAAGAAATAATATCACCTCCTAAATGGACCATAACCATTACAGTCTACTGTAAGGCTAAGGGTGGGGCTGAGTGGTGGGCCAGTGGGGCCTTGTGATAGACTGGTGGTGGCTGAGAACACACTTTATTGGTTTTAATAACAGTATTTCTCCCTCATAAATGTAAACGGGTATGCCCCACTCCGGAGCAACGCGCTGGGGCAGTTGGTAGGCAGCTCGCCCCACCTGAGATGGACACTACTTGCGCTGTCACCTGGCAGTGCTGCCATCAGACCTGGGAATCTAGCTGGTGGGCCATCAGTAGGCTAATGCTCTGGCGGTGGATGTGCACTCCTTCTTGCCGCATCAGCGCTCTGATGACGAATGCCCAGGCCCAGACGACCCAGGTCTGGCTTTCATCCTGCAGTGATGAGGGATGACTGCTGTGCATGGGGCATGACACTGCCTCCTGGCAGGAATCTGGTGGTTCCTGGCATTGACAGTAGGTCCGTTGCACTGTGGCACTAAGTCCTCCAGCGTGGACTTGGTGTGAGAGGCAGCTGCTCTATCCCAATTTTGGACCCAAGGCTGCAGCTGTTAGCGCACTGTTGTCTCATTGTCTAGCATGATTCTGCAATTGTGGTAGGACTGCTGGTATCTGAATGCCTCTCTTTCAAAATTAACAGTTATTTTTACTGTTCCTAGACACATTTGTTGCGCTATTGCCTATCCCTTTGTCACATAGCTCATAACAAATTTCTTACCCTGGAGCGGTGACACTGTGGTCCTCTCTCTAGCTATTGGGACTGTACAGTGCAGGTTTCACTGAACATGGCTAGCTCATCTCACATTACTTCTTCACCACACTCTGCTTAATGGTTGGCAGTAGCTAATGCTGTGCTCCAAGGCAGCTTCTTACAAATTTCACCTAAGACTAGTTAGTGGTGCTACTTAGCCCCCCTCCACAGAAATGACCCAGCCGCTCAGGTCTTGCTCAGGTGCGGTTCACCACTATGGAATATTTCCACCACCGAATTACAAAACAAGTAACACTCTCCCAAGAAGTTACTTAAATACTATACCTTTCTCACACTACATTAAACTTTATGGTTGCTTCCTTGTAATGTCTTCAGCACTTCCATTTCTTTCTGTATATGTGCCTACCACATATCCTTGCTCATTAAATGGCTTCATGTATACATGTAATGTTCCTTAAGTCTAACAAATTCATATTTTGAAAAATACACTCCATCCCACACTCAGGGGATCTGGTCTACTGGGACCCAGGTTACCAATGGATTGGGTTACTGAATGGCTCTTCACCTCAAATTGATAAAAGCTGTGGAAAACAAAATCAGAGTCACTAGAGTGCTAAGGACATGCGACTCTCATGTTTATGGTTACCTGTTGCCTACCATCTCAATACTGTTCGAAGTCCTGCATTAGTTCTCTGCACTGATCCGCCCCTCCTGTGCAGCTATCATCTGATTCAAAGAATGAAATATACTTTCTTCCCGTGGAGCATTTAGGAAGATAAGGAGTTCTTTAGGGTCGTCTGGCCAGTACAGCTATGATAGTCTTCTGTTGAAGATAGCAACTCCCATCATTGTAGCTGGTAGATGCATTTTTGTCCTATAATATCATACATTGTTCCATTAATTATCCATCCACTTCCATGAGCTTCCATTGCTCATAATAAATTGCCACTAGTATCATGTGATAATAACTGAGTACACCCTCTGTAGACTGCTCGCAAAAAGTTCGGTTCCATCATCTCCTTACAGCATGGCTGACTCTCTGCCTTGCCCCTCAAATGTAACATGCATTTCCTCTCATGTGGATCCCACAGGTAGGACCACTTCACTTTGACAATGCTGTAGTTCTGTCTTGGTCATTACCACATGCCAATCCCTGTCTTCTGCTATTACTAATACATCACTCTTTTTTATCTGTATGTACTTCTCCACTGTTTCGAAATTTACTGGAAAGGTTTGTGCCATGTAACATCTAAACAATGCATGTTTATCCTCCACTGGTGCTTTCAGTGCCATATACAACTGTGCACTATCCTGTCTCACTTCCGCAATTGTTCCATGATAGTAGAAAGACAGGTTTTGACTATTAGGCTCTGCTTTTAACTATAGTTCCGGTGGTAGTCCTTCCTGCACATTTCTCAATCGCCTCATATATTGCTCGTGTGACAATAGGCCAGGACTTAGTTGCCCATCCAGTGCCTGATGCAGGGCTTTCTGCATACTCATTATCTTCACTTCTGCATCCCATACAGTTATTGCAAACGTCTTATTAGCAATATCCTCGCATACAACACCCTTACTCATACTGGAACTGCCTCTAAATCCTAGTTTACAGTGCTAGCTGATGCTTTCCCATATTTCACTACTTCCCCAGGTAGCTGCATTTCTCGTGGCACCACCCCTATTATATCTAATATTTATGGCCTCAGTCGCCCATGTTATATGTAACTTCTTGTGTTCCTCCAACATCTTCATAAATACTCAACTGCTGCTCGCTAACTGTCGTAACTCTGAGAATATCTTTTCCAATCTTTTTATTTCACCCAGCTGTTTCTATACATTAAATATCAAACTTTACATCCATCTGTGATTAGACAATACGACCTTTTGCTGCCAGGAAATCAAAACTTTTCCTTCCAGGTCATGATCTCACAGAGCCCCCTTTCTCCACCCCAGATGAAGAGGTACATCACCGCCAAGACATGCATCCTTCCTTCCTCACCCTTACTGAACGACATCCTCAGGACAAGGACCATTATTATCTCCCTACCCCCCCACAAAAAAACCAATTACTGTAGTCATCATCTGTCACACAATAACTAAAGATAATCCTTACCCTAACACATATCTGTGATCCTACCAAATGCTACATTAACCATATATACAAAATATCCCAAGAGACACAATAAAACATAAGAAAACACATTTACCACCCTCTTGCACTTCATGAATACGGTATAAAATGTACATGGTCCTCCTCCTCCTAGTGCACACTATTCTGCTCCTTCTTATTTGCGCACTTTTTTTGGGTCTACAGACACTCCTCTGGGTTCGATTCTGGAGCAACTTTGAAAGGTTATAACTATCTGACATCAATGCTTGTAGACCTTGTTGGTAAATGTAGATTCACATTCACAAGTTATGTGGTTTCAGTTACTTGTTATGAGCCCTAGTATCATGTCACAAACGTCTTCATATTTCTTCTTTTCGGACTGTGTGGCCTCGACAGAATCACCCACGAAGCCACCTTGTACTGAGGTAAGGTTCCTGTGCACTTCACTGCCTCTTCTTGCCTCTCTAATGCCATAGTGTTCAGTCTTTGGACACTCTTCCGAACTTCTCTCACAGTTCTTATGAACTCCCACACTGAGTCTCCGATCCTGCTCCCTTTCCTCTTAATCATATTGAATGAATGCGACAGCATCTTTTTACGATACATCACCTCGAATGGTGACAACCTCGTGCTGCTGTGTATTTTCGAGTTATACGTACTCACCCCAAAAGATAAATATGGATACTAGTTGCTGTGGTGAGCCCTTGCTTACAGTAATAATTGAACAACCTCCTAATCGTTTGATGATCCTGCTCCGTCCTTCCGTGTGACTGAGGATGAAGTAGAGTGGCTCCCGATTTCTTCACTCTCAGCAACCGACAAAAGTCCTTCATTGGGTATGAAACAAAGTTCGTCCTCTGATATGTAATTATTATGTCCGGCACCTGAAACTTCAACACCGATCTAATCACCATTGCTTACACGACTCCGACTACCTGCTAAATTGGTATCGGCGCCATCCCGATATAAAAAGAGATATAGTCTGTCATAGTCATCACAAAATGATTCCCTGGTAGAGTTTGGTTATATGATCCTAACACATGCACCCCAATCATCTGAAATGTTTCTGTATATTCCGGCAATCTCTGTTACAATACTTGTTCTCGACTCAAATCTGCACACCGCGTGTGCTGCACACAATTCTTGACGTACTGATGGAGCTGAATTTTTCTTGCTTTCCACCAGTACATCTCGATCACCCTTCAATTCATTGCTCTGCACCCTCCATGGCCAGACAAAAAGTCATCATGTATGTCTTTAAGCACCACTTCCCTTAGCTTTGGTGGTACAACCTGTCACGATCTCAGTTTTGTCCTCTTACATAACAAGCCATCACACATGCTGAACTGCTGCTGCATACTGTATTTGTTACATTGTCCTTCAGCACTAGGTCTTGACCTAGTACTTGTATCATCACTACCTCCTTAATACATCTGCATTTACGTGTTCTTCCCCCTATTTGTGGATTACTTTGTACTCAAATTCCTTGAGGATTAATGACCATCTCATCAGTCTACAGGATGGGTCCTTCAAACCTAGTCACCATTTCAAAGCGGTATGATCAGTTACTGTTTTATACTTTCTTCTGTAAAGGTAACACCAGAAGTATGTTTCTCTGTACACTAGGCTAAGAATTTCTCTCTCTGTAGTAGAATAATTTCTCTCGGCTTTATTCAGTTGTCTCAATGCAAAAGTACTCGGATGTTCGTCTCCTCTGACTTCCCGGCTCGAAGCATACGCAAGAGAGTGGTTCGTTGCATCGTATGATAGTATATTCATTCTGAAAGTTTGTAAACATCAATACTGGGCTAGCCATCAACACTTCCTTTAGTTCATCAAATGCTTTTTGACACCCTTCACACCACAAAAGTTTGACCATCATTCTCAAATTTGCATAAGCAGTCACGCTATATCTGCAAACTCTCACACAGAGTCAATAAAGATTAATTATTTGCTCGTCTCTCGTGCTGAAAATCTTACACAGACTTTATCAATCTCGGATCAGTCCTCACACCATTCTTACTAATTACTGTCCCAAGTAATTCACTACTTCATAGTCAAAATGACACTTCTCAAGATTCAATGATAAACGTGCAGGCCATAAGCGTCTGACTACTTCTCTCATTCGGTGCCTATGCGCGTGCAAATCTTTCTTATAAACAATTATGTTGTCAAAATACACTAACTATTGACGAGTCTGCTGCAATACATCTCGTGCATTCTGCAACCCCAATGGTATTCTTCTACTCTGATAATATGGGCAGGGCAAAGAGGATGCAGTCTTCGATCTGCCTTCTAGCATCACTTTCTACTGCTAGTACCCGCTCCTCAAATTCATCTTTTAAAGTTACTGGCACTTTCCTAGGTTGTTAGTTGTTTTGTGGAGTTTGGAATGGGATAAACATATGCGATCGTCTTACTTTTCTAATGGTGATAGTTGCATCAAAACCGTTCGCAGATTTTTTTGGTACTATTACAATCCTTAGCTCCCGCCTCTGCCCCCCTCAAAGTGCTACTGCTTTCTTCCATTATCCCATCAAGTAGCTTCTGATTGATAAATTCTTCTAAAATCGGTTGCAAGTACTGTGGTATTCTGTATGGCTTCCAGTACACTAGAGCTTCATTCCTCGTAGAAATTCTGTGTTGCATCAAGCGTTTTGCAGGGAATGGCCCCCATAGAAAAAACAAATCTGGAAGCTCCAAAAATAGTTCTTCCATGTGCGCCCTCTCTGTTCCTCTCAGATGCATAAACTTCTCACACAACTCAGTATTATCGGTGCCCTGTGCATGTTCACAGCTCACTACTTCTGTGTAGCAATCTTCCACTTCTGTTCTCTCTAACATTGCCATTAACATTCCCTTCAGCAACTTAGCCTCCTCTGTCGTTTTCCTGTACGTGTAAAGCACTCTATCTCACTAAACAACACGCTGCATCCATAAATCACTACACTTCAGTGGCGCAACAGACCGACTGGTACGTCAGGCTCCACGCTCATCCACAGCGATTTTTCGGTCCACTCCGCACACAGGCATGTGAATTGAGCCTTAATGTCATAGCTCGCAGTTTAACTGGACTGCCTGCTACAACTGATGCTCCCTGTGACAGATCAGCATCGACGACCGCTGCACCTAGACGCAATGTATTCCAACTAATTTCCACCACACGTCGTGAAATGCCAATTATAGCATGATGCTGATGTAGAGAATCTAACCCTACGATCGTGCTGTAACCCTCACTTACTTGAGACACCACTTTTAGACGCAAGCTAAACTTGGTTTCTTTCAACTTGAAATTCACCATTAATGACTCCAGTGGTTGTATGTGGTTATCCCCCAACCCACACAAACTATAATTGGGAGGCTCCCATTGCCTCCTACCTATTAAATCTCTGGAGACCACTGACACATGATTCCCTGTGTCTAACAGAAACTTTTATCTTCTTCCACCTACTATACCCACTATGGCACATTCAACCTCTGCATTCGCATTTCCTGTATTCGATTTTGCTATGAACGCCTTTCTGCGGTTCTGGAGTTCCTTTTTCGGTTTAACGGGTGGTTATGAGCACCCTGACCAACCCTATAGTTACTTCCATAATACTGCTGATAATTGATACCGCCCCTTGTCCTTCGTGGCTCGTGGCACTGACTCTGCATGTGCCCTATATGCACCCAATTAAAATATTTTACATTGGCCATATACATACTTCGTCTATCGCTCACCACTGTTGCAATTAAAATTCTATGGCTAGCTTCAATGCTGCATGGAGATTCTTATGTGCACCAGTGCATACTCTTCTAGATACACCCAGTACTGAACCACTCAGGAATGCATCTAGTGCCTTTTGCCTGGCATCCTGTAACAAACCCTAGTTAGCCTCATTATTCTGTATTAATTCATACATACATACATACACGTATTTCCCTAATTCTCTCTGAAAAATCCTCAATGGCTTCGTTAGACCTCTTAGAAGTAACTTTTAGCTGGTCACGAAGAAACCACACACTATTCTGCTTCTTGTACCTCTGCAATAATCCCTGTGTTAACAGCTCTAACATCTCGGCCTTGTATATTGCTTCTGTGCATCGCACAATGGACTTAACTTCTCCTGAAAGGTGCAATCTCGCTACTTGCAACACCTGCTTGTCCTACCAGTCCCCTATCTCAGTGCCGGCCGAAGTGGCCGTGCGGTTAAAGGCGCTGCAGTCTGGAACCGCAAGACCGCTACGGTCGCAGGTTCGAATCCTGCCTCGGGCATGGATGTTTGTGATGTCCTTAGGTTCGTTAGGTTTAACTAGTTCTAAGTTCTAGGGGACTAATGACCTCAGCAGTTGAGTCCCATAGCGCTCAGAGCCATCTGAACCCTATCTTAGTGGACGACAAGAGATCCTCCACAAACGATTATACGTCCTCAGATGCGCTACCGGAAAAAGGAGTGACTAGTTCCGCAACAGCTGGATCTAATCCTAGATTCTGTGTTCTAAGTAATCCCAGCTCCTAGTTCCCCGCTGTCAGCTCATTATTTGCAGACGTATTTTCTGCTCTTGATCGTGCTTCTTCATTAACTAATGTTTGCGTCTCTTATTCCATCATTGCACTACCCTTACTCATATTTCATAAACCTAATAATAATAATAATAATAAAAGAACAATGCCTTATTAACAACACTGCAATACTTTTGCATTGCGTCTAATCATGAGCCACCTGGACTTGCTGCACTGTCTCCTTCTATGGCCAAAACCATGACATGTAAAACGTACAACTGCCACAGACTCGGTACAAGGGGCAGAATGCCTAAGCAAATTACAATGTGTACATCTGACGGGTACTAACCATTGATCCTTACAGTTCCCTAAGAATTGACAAATATCCATCCCTTCTTCCAGCCTCACAAAAGTAGCTTTGAAGTTCCAATGACCCTCGGTTTTCGAGTGCAGGTCTGTCACAAAACAGAAACAACAATTTCACTCGCACCATAACGAAGATACTCTCCTGACACCACTCTGTAGAGCACGGCTGTCCGCCCCGATAGCTGAATAGTCAGCGTGGGCCCGGGTTCGATTCCCGGCTGGGTCAGGGATTTTCTCCGCTCGGGGACTGGGAGTTGTGTTGTCTTCATCATCATTTCATCCACATCCGGTGCGCAGGTCGCCCAATGTGACGTCGAATGTAATAAGACACACACCAAGGCGGCCGGACCAGCCCAGGGGCCTCCCAGCCAATGACGCCAAACGCTCATTTCCATTTAGAGCACGGCTGGCTGATCGTGGGCCTGAGTGCTGGGCCGGTGGGGCCCAGTGACAGCCTAGTGATTCTTGAGACACGTTATTGCTTTTAATTACAACATTTCTCTGTCGTCAATGATAGGCAAACGTGCCTCACTACGGCGCAGCAGACTGGCTACGGTCAGAAGGTGGCTCGCCCACAGCCCAGACGGACAGTATGTTCGTCGACGCCTATGGTGCTGACGTCAGACCTGGGGTAGCAGGCTGGTGGCCCGTCATTATGTCAAGACTCTGACATCAGCAGCATGCTCCTTCTTCTTGCTGCCTCAACCCTGTTGTGCAGTGATGAAGGAAGACTGTCATGTGCACAGCATGACGAACTGCCTTCTGGCAGAAGTCATGAAGCTGCAGGTGAAGATGGCAGGTTTGCTGCACTGTGACACCAAGTTTCCAGGTGGACATTAGTGTGAAAGGCAGCTGCAAGCGGTGGCGCCCATCGTCTAATTGCCTAGGGTAGCCCTGATGTCGTGGTTGTACTGGTGTGTTCTGAATGACTCTGTCCCAAATTCACAGTTATTTACACCCCTCTGTGGCACATTCGTTGCACTATTGCCCAGATCCCGTTCACGTAGTTCATAACATAGTTCAAGTCGTGGTGTGGTGATTAAAAGCCAGCGATAGCTAAAGCAACACTCCACAGCAGCTTCTTACTAATTTCGTCTAAAACTAGGTGGTGACACTACACTAAGATCACAATATTTTGTTTTATTCAATGAAAGGTTTTGATCTCTGTTATGAACACCAGATTGATTTAAAAAGAAATGTGCATATTTACGAGTAAAAGAATTATCATAAGTTAACATTATAGGTAGCAGTTCTTTCACGTTATCTGAGAAGCATCTAACGAACAACATATTTATCTCTTTGAAGTTAATAAAAAATGTAAATAAAATATGTAGCTATGATTGACATTTTCACATAGTAAGAAAAAAGCACTAGAGCTTAAGCATGGGTCCACCGTGCAATGTTACTTAAAATTATAAATACTAGCTATCAAATAGATGTATGTTACAACTGCATGGAATGCCTTGTTTAGTTACACTTTGCAACTAGCTTGTTGCTAGGAAATAATCCGATGTTTCCAAAAGAAACTATTCTGTAAACTGTAGCTCATTAACCCCCACATGCACCTCCATGAATTATCAATTCAAAAACAGAGGAAACTCACACTTTGTGGAACCTCTGAATGCGTGGTTGGATTTCTAAGACTTGGCTGCGGTAGAGTCTAGAGGCCAGCCAAGCACCCTAAAGTCTAGTCATAAAGTTCAAAATATACGAAGGCTGGAATCTGCAGTGAAAAAATTATATTAGTTACTCACATTATTTCAAGGTTTCACGAAAATGCTTTCATTCACTTTTGTTCAATATTTATTGCAACTTATAAAATGTTTATTATGAGCAAGAGCTTAAACCAAAGGAGAGATATCTCACACTATGTATCGCATCAGCATCTGGAAAAATCTTGGAAAATAAATCAAGGTTTGTTTAGCGCAATTTTTGAGTTTAAGTTCCACAATTGTGAACTAGTCAAAACTACAATTTCAGGTCACTTGCAAATAACCACAGTAAAGTTGGAGAATCAAGACTAGTTCGTCTACCGTGATACATTCAAAGTTCAGAAGCTGAAAATATTTTGAAGTATTCACTAGTGACTGATGTGAGTATCGAAAATCTGTTAGTCAACACTTAGGAATATCTCGACAGTCCCATAAGGCGACCTACTGTCGTTAATACTGACTCGACTCTCCCAGAAAACTACAGCCGATCAACTTCCCCTGAAAGCATCGACTCATCAACTGATCGCCATCAACCGACTGAGGCCAAAGTCAGAAGCCGTACAAAATATCACGATACCAGCAACCCATTTTAGAATAATTTATCAGACAGCAACTAGAAGAAAGTAGCAGCATATGAGGGAAGGGGAGGACAGGAATTGCAATCGTGCCGAATATCTACGGACAGTTCAATATAGTATCCATTTTGCTGCTCCTATCGTCATTTTGGCGGTAAGATGATAACAGAAGCTTAACTCATTCCAAACATCACGGAAACAATTGATAATCTTGGACAGCCCTGGCATTTCACGATGATGGATTTGAGGAGTAAGTACCATCATTTGGAGGTGACTCCAGAAGACAGACGAGAGACTGTGTTTTCGTTGCCTTGTGGACATCATCAGTATAGAAGAATGCAGTTTGGGCTGAGGAATGCTCCAGCGTTTGTTAGGCGGATTGAAAGGATTAAAGCCTCATCAGTGGGGCAGGTGTGCGATAAGTCACCAACCGACGACGAAATGTCGCCATAGTGGGAGGGATTACAGCAGTGATGTCCGGATCGATGGGTGACGTTCACAGCAACAGAGGTGGCTGTAGTGTGACGACCACAGCGATGGAGGCCAGTAGGTGGATGACGATAACGACGATCCACAAGTGGATGTGAGGTGACATGTGGTAGGCATTGGTAAACACACAGAGTTCTTGACGTCGACGAGTAAAACACACACACACACACACTCACTCACAGAAAACGAAACAGAGCAGTCGCTGCATATTACACATACGACAGTAAAATAAGCGAACCATAGGAGACTGTGTCTACCAGCCTGTACAATACAAGGGCGTTCTATAATCAGCCGCTACAGATGAAGGATTCCAATCCTCGGATGTCCAGAGTGGCTGTCTTAGCTTCATTACATGTCCCAGACATCTATTTGAGAGCTGTCATTTATAATTGTAACTAACATTTTACTGTGGATCCATGTAAAAGCTCCAGATCTTTTTTTAGTTATGTAATTCACTGTATTTTGGATCGTGGAGAACGTTAAACATCATATCTCTGACCATGTAAAACGCCATTGTAAACTATGCTTACCGCACGTGACACTAGCGACCAAGTCCCCTCAGCTATTTGTACTGTAGCTGTGAACGAATTGTGCTCTATAACGGTCCATGAGTGTTTATTACAATTGTATCAGTTTTTATTCTACGCGACAATGCCACTCATGGTCATAAATATTATTTGTCTCGTTATTAGCATGAAGAAGATAAGTATGTTGCTCGTTACATGCTTCTCAGAAAATGTGAATGTGAATGCGACTACTTGTAATGTTGTTAACGTATCATAATGCTTTTACTCTTAAATATGCACATTCTGTTTTAGATCAATATGATGATGATCGTGGGTCACAACAATCGAAATTGATTATTGAATAAAACAAATGTCTGTGATTATAGACCGTTTTGGTGTCCACTTATTGTCTTACATTGGATCACTATTACGTTCAAGGTAGCCACATCAGATGTCATGATAATCGTTATACAATTACTTCAGTGCGCTTTGTAGAGAATTTCGACACGCATAAAGTACCAGGTCCTGTGGTGGAAGTAGCTGCAATTTTGCGTTACACATAGGAGAACAAGCTACAAGTATCACAGTTCACAAAGACAGGCAAAAAACGAAAATGAGGTGCTAAATTAAAGTTCTGCTAATAGCTGACTTTCTATACGCGATGTTTTATACACAGTAATTACACAGCATTACGTGGAACATCGTTCCTCGTCCGTCTATGGTACGAGTAGACTTCTTACTGAGACGTAGCCTCCCTAAGTAATTTAAACTTCAAGAACCTGGAACCGTTTTCGTTTCTGATTACCTAGTATCGGAACATGCTTGTATAAGCCAATCAGTACTCTACTTGTTCTCATAAAATCATGTTCTTCCCCTGTTCAGTTAATCAGAGGCCTTGTTGTATGAGAAAAATTAAAAATAATATCCAAATGAAGCTATCAGCACTTTTCTTAGCGAAAAGTCAAAATCGTTCTTCTGTCAGTGTGGAAATTGACTGTTTTACTAGCAGCATCCGCGCCAGCTCCAGTATTTACTACATGGTTAGATGACATTTATTCCCATCCTTTCAAACATATAATTAACAATACACTTACCATTCACTCTGTAATTCGTTCTTCATCCTAAATATTACATAATATTAACAGAAGTCCACTGTAGATGAGAGTGAATGCTACGTCAATGCACTCTAAACCAACTCTGTTGTACTTTGGCCTTAACTAGGTTATTTACAGGAAAACTACACAATTAAAACCTCCTATGAGTAGAATGTAATAAACTACAAACGTGTAAAAACCTTATCATTATAATTCCAAAGCTGAATATTTCCTGTGCAGAGGCCGGGCTGTATGACTTCTATCGTAGCATGTGATGCTGGCTGTGAGAGGTCAGGGTGAATAGCGCTTCACATCCCAGTGCGTGGCTACCGTAGAGTGGTGGCAGGGGTTGTGTGACAGATCGTCATGGAAACAGTGCTGTATTCAGCTTAGACCAGTTAAGCTCGCCGGCGTCATCAGCAGCCGTCAAAAGAACGGCGCGCTGCGGTTTCCCTCAGGCGACGGTGGCAACCGGAGAAGTACAGCTATCAGCACAGCAGTGCTGATTCTGACAAACTGAGGGCGGCTAGCAAATGGTCTGCAGTAGACGACCTGATCACTTGCCCAGCGCGGAGTGTACTGGGCCAGGCGGGATCGAACAGCGACCTACACCACGGATGGTAACGGTGGCGAATGCCCGCCTTGTGCTATGGCGGCCAGCGACGGCACACACTGAGGTGATAAAGGCCGTGGGATATTTCCTAATATCGTGATCGTGTTGGACCTATTTTTGCCCGGTGTAGTGCAGCAACTCGACGTCGCATGACTCACCTAGTTGCTGTAAGTACCATACAGAAACATGGAACCATGCTGCCTTTATAGCCCTCCATGATTTTGTGCGCGGCCTGACCTCTATATTATGTCTCATAAATGTTCTATGGGATTCATGTCAGGTGATCTGTGTGGCCCAACAATACCTCTGAATTGTCCAGAATGTTCTTCAAACCAATCGCGAACGATTGTGGCCCAGTGACATGGCACGTTGTTATCCACAAAAATTCCTTCGTTGTTTGGGAACATGAAGTCCACGAATAGCTGATGATGGTCTCAAAATAGTCGAACATAACTATTTTCAGTCAATGATCGATTCGGTTGGACCCAGAGGACCCAGCCCATTCCATGCAAACACTATCTTCACCATTATGGAGCCACCACCAGCCTGCACAGCGCCTTGTTGACACCTACGGTCCATGACTTCGTCGGGTGTGAGCCACACTCGAACTCTACCATCAGCTCTTACCAAGTGATATCGGAACTCATCTGCCAGGCCACCGTTTTCCAGTCGTTTAGGCTCCAATCGACATGGTCATGAGCCCAGGAGAGGCGCTACAGGCGATGTCGTGCTGGTAGCAATGGCATTCGAGTCGGTCTTCTGCTGCCACAACCCATTAACGCCAAATTAAAGCGCTGTTCGTCGTACGTCCCACATTGATTCCTGTGGTTATTTTACGCAGTGTTGTTTGTGTGTTACCCCTGACAACTCCACGCAAACGCCGACTCAGACGTTACGTGAAGGCCATTTGCCTGTGCGTTGTTCCGAGTGGTAATGCCTGAAATGTGGTGTTCTCGGCAGACTCTTGACACTGTTGGTCTCGGAATACTAGTTTCCATAACGACTCAGTGTCCTATGCATCTAGCTCCAGTTACCATGCCGCGTTTAAAGTCTGTTAATTCCCGTCGTGCGGCCATAATCACATTGGAAATCCTTCCACATGAATCACCTGAGTACAAATGGCAGCTTCTCCAACGCAACCACCAAATACCTTGTGTGTGCGATGCTACCGCCATATCTATATGTTCATCTCGCTGTTCCATAAATTTTGTCACTTCAGTGATGCCAGCATCAGAGATATTGTTTGCTCGCTCAGGTTGTTATGGTGGGCTGGTATATGATCCAGACTCGAAAGCACAGCCCACAAGGGAAGCGGCCGTCAGCAGATGGTATGCACCCAGTGGGTCGCCTGCCGGTGAGAAGGCGTAAACTCGGCAGCATTTACACTCGGCACACGTATTAGACTGCAGTTGTTGATGGCAGAATCTGGCGATGATAGCTTGGTGGTTCATCTTGGAAGGTAGACGGCAGTAGACCGCGCCTCGTGACTAGCAGCTGGCAATGACTGCATAACTCAAGACGTATGTCTGAATTTGCTGTATATATAAAAGCCAGGTCTACTAGTGTTTAGCCGGCCGCGGTGGCCGCTGCTGTTCTAGCGCTGCAGTCCGGAACCGCGGGGCTGCTACGGTCGCAGGTTCGAATCCTGCCTCGGGCATGGATGTGAGTGATGTCCTTAGGTTAGTTAGGTTTAAGTAGTTCTAAGTTCTAGGGGACTGATGACCTAAGATGTTAAGTCCCATAGTGCTCAGAGCCATTTTTGACTAGGGTTTATAAAACGGTAGCCGGCCGCGGTGGTCTAGCGGTTCTAGGCGCTCAGTCCGGAACCGTGCGACTGCTACGGTCGCAGGTTCGAATCCTGCCTCGGGCATGGATGTGTGTGATGTCCTTAGGATAGTTAGGTTTAAGTAGTTCTAAGTTCTAGGGGACTGATGACCACAGATGTTAAGTCCCATAGTGCTCAGAGCCATTTGAACCATATAAAACGGTAGGGGTTCTGGACATTAAGTCACAACAGGTTTGAGGTGCTGGAGGTAACACTTGGGCTATCGCTCTATAACCAGCGTCTCCAAAAGCTCTGTCGATGATGTAACATGTAGCAACACCTCCTTTCAGAAGCTCTGGCCGACGTCTTCTGCACTGTCAGATCACTGAATGCTTGTCCTTGTGCCAAGACACCTAGTTACTAAGGCGCCTTGCGATGCCCTCCTTATGATATAGTTTTGCCTATTTGGTAGCAAGAACTATTCGCAACACCAGTTCGAACCGTTTTGCACAGGTAGATCTGCATAACTGAAAGATTACTGAATTTACAGTGCCCTATTTTTGTATTTAGACTAGTTAATCAAGAAGTTCATCCCGATGATTAGCAAATAAGATATGAAAAATTCAAGCGAGCATATCACTCCCAAGTAACAAGTGTCACAGAACGTGGGAACGTCACTCCACGGTGCATCTACGCACTACGTTAAGGGAGAGGTTATAAAAATACTGCCTCTTGAACAGAAGATCCAATATTGTTACTCCAAGCGGTCGCAACATGCACAATATCATTATTGTTCAGTTTTATTTTTAGTCTCATTTGACACCAGCCAGTTTGGTTTAGTATTTGCTTTGTTCTGGAAAAATTTATGGACACCCCATCTCATCCTGATTAGACGGTTATACACTGAAGCACCAAAGAAATTAGTATAGGCATGCGTATTAGAATACAGAGATATGCAAACAGGCAGAATATGGCGCTGCGGTCGGCAACGCCTACATAAGACAAGTGTCTGGTGCAGTTGTTAGATCGCTTACTGCTGCTAAAATGGCAGGTTATCAAGATTTAAGTGAGTTTGAACGTGATGTTATAGTCGGCGCACGAGCGATAGGACACATTATCTCCTAGGTAGCGATCAAGTGGGGATTTTCCCGTACTCCTATTTCACGAGCGTACCATGAATATGAGGAAGCCGGTAAAATATCAGATCTCTCACATCATTGTTACTGGAACAAGATCTTGCACGAACGGGACCAACGGTGACTGAAGATAATCGTTCAACGAGACAGTAGTGCAACCATTCCTCAAACTGCTGCAGACTTCAACCCTGGGCCATCAACAAGTGTCAGCGTGCGAGCCATTCAACGAAACTTCATCGATATGGGCTTTCGGAACCAAAAGCCCACTCGTATTCCCTCGATGAGTGCTCGACACAAAGCCTTACGCCTTGCGTGGGTCCGCCAACACCGACATTGGACTGTTGATGACTGAAACATGTTGCCTGGTCGGACGAGTATCGTTTGAAATTGTATCAAGCGGATGGACGTGTACGGGTATCGAGGCAGCCTAATGATTCCATGGACCCTGCATATCAGTAGGGATCTGTTAACGCTGGTGGAGGCTCTTTAATGGTGAGGGGCGTGTGCAGTTGGAGTGATATGGGACCCCTGATACGACTAGAAACGACTCTGATCAGTGAGACGTACGTAAGCATCCTGTCCCATCACCTGCATCAATTCATGCCCATTGTGCATTGCGACGTACTTGGGCAATTCCAGCAGGACAATGCGTACAGAATTGCTACAGAGTGGCTCCAAGAATACTCTTCTGTGTTTAAACACTTCCGCTGTCCACCAAACTCCCCAGACACGAACATTTCTGAGCATATCTGGGATACCTTGTAACGTGCTGTTCAGAAGAGGTCTCCGCCCCCTCGTACTCTTGCGGGTTACTGGACAGCCCTGCAGGATTCATGGTGTCAGTTCTATCCAGCACTACGTCAGACATTAGTCGAGTCCATGGCACGTCATGTTGCGGCACTTTTGCATGCTCGCGCGGACCCTACACGATATTAGGCCAGTTTCTTTGGCTCTTTAGTGTACGTTATAAACATTTTCCATCTCAATGAAGACATTCCCCTGAGTATGTAATAAGACATTAGTGAACGAAAATAGGTATAGTGAGTAAATTTTTTTGACGTTAGGAATTAAAGAGTGGTTTATCTGCAATGAATTGATTCAGTGCTTAGTCATTTAAGATGGTGTGTACCACATGACAACTTACGAATTAAAGAGTGCTATTATCTGCAATAAATTGATTCAGTGCTTAGACATTTAAGATGGTCTGTAGCACATGACAACTGTTCAGCTTGTTACAGTATAAAACTCCAAGATTTCTAATATTATCTTTCATTTATTCATTTTCCCTTGTACCTTATTACTACTGGTGTGGTCAGGCCTTAGGCAGAACAAATGAGCAATAAATAAATCAGGTAAAGGACGATGCGATTGCTTAGCAATCAGGCAGCCCGTGGGTGGTGCGCCATTAGTAACGAGGCAGCGAGGGGCCGCACCTGCACTGGTGGTGGTGATTGATCGCACTCGCGCCTGCTTCGCGTCTGACGTCATGTTGCAAATTGCGACGCATAACTGAAATAATCTGCCACGGTGCTCGCCTCACGATGGCACTGCTGATTCCGAATATATCCGCCGATATGATTGCACCCCTACCACTGCCCAGAGGAACATGCCGGAACTATTGGTCCACGCTAGATTTCTTTTATGAACATAATGAAACTGAAACAAGACTGCATCAGTCGTTGTATATATTTGAAATTTGGTTATCGGTTTTAGTCTGCTGCACAGTTCATTTTCAGATCAAAAAGTAGGAAAAGTAAGAAAAATGTGCGATAATACAGAATTCACACGAGTATAACAGTAAAAGATATGCAACCAATAGTCCTACGTAACAACATAGCCATATGTCAACGTAACTCACAAAAGCGAAAAGTAAACTTACAAGCACTGTCTGAAACACTCAGATGACGTGGTCGATGTCTGTGTAACTTCGTACAAGTACATTCCACCAGCAGGTATGTAAATGGTTAGAGTCGTAATCCTCTGTGACAGATAGAGCGGCTAGCAGATTGCATTATTGTATGTGTTTAGTTTTGTTACCAGGCTTGGTAGGCTATATGAGGGGGCCGGCCGTTGCGACCGAGGGGTTCTAGGTGCTTCAGTCCGGAACCGCCCTGCTGCTACGGTCGCAGGTTCGAAACCCGCCTCGGGCATGGCTGTGTGTGATGTCCTTAGGTTAGTTAGTTTTAAGTAGTTCTAACAAGGGAACCTCTCATCGCACCCCCCTCAGATTTACTTATAAGTTGGCACAGTGGATAGGCCTTGAAAAGCTGAACACAAATCAATCGAGAAAAGAGGAAGAAGTTGTGTGGAACTATGAAAAAAATAAGCAAAATATACAAGCTGAGTAGTCCATGCGCAAGATATGCAACATCAAGGACAATGCGAGCTCAGCAGCGCCGTGGTCCCGTGGTTAGCGTGAGCAGCTGCGGAGCGAGAGGTCTTTGGTTCAAGTCTTCCCTCGAGTGAAAAGTAATTTTTATTTTTATTTTCAGACAATTATCAAAGTTCAGGCACTCACACATAATCAACTTCGCTCTCCAAATTCCAGGACATGTTCAGATTTGCTTGTACATATGCAGGATTTGACGGTCTACACACGGAAAATTTTGAAACGTTAAAAACACATGTTTTGACAGAGCACAAGGAAAACTGTGCGACTGTGAAACTGTTGCATTCATTTGTTGCAGTTTATGCGACAACCTCTTATGTTTTCATCACTTTTTTGGGAGTGATTATCACATCCATAATAAAACTTAAATCGGGCAAGGTACAAGAATCTTTTTACCCATTCGCCAAGTGTACAAGTTAGGTGGGTCGCCAACATATTACTGTCATGTGACGCACATGCCGTTACCAGTGTCGTACAGAATATATCAGATGTGTTTTCCTGTGGAGGAATCGGCTGACCTGTGACCTTGCGATCAAATGTTTTCGGTTACCATTGGAGAGGTACGTCCTTTCGTCTACTAACCGCACGGTTTTGCGGTGCGGCCGCAAAACAGACACTAAACTTATTACAGTGAACAGAGACGTCAATGAACGAACGGACAGATCATAACTTTGCGAAAATAAACTCTTCACTGGAAGGAAGACTTGAACCAAAGACCTCTCGTTTCACAGCTGCTCACGCTAACCACGGGATTACGGCGCTCCTGGGTACACATTATCCTTGATTTTGCCTATCTTGCACATGGACTACTCAGTTTGTATATTTTGCTTATTTTTTTCATAGTTCTACACAACTTCTTCCTGTTTTCTCGATTGATCTGTGTTCAGTTTTTCAAGGTCTATCCACTGTGCCAACTTGTAACCAAACCTGAGGGGGTGCGATGGGGATGTTACCTCGTAAGTCTAGGGGACTGATGTCCTCAGATGTTAAGTCCCATAGTGTTTAGAGTCATTTCAACCAACTATATAAGGAGAATGAACAGCGTCAGATGTTAAGCAATGATTCAAAAGGACACGGAGATGTCGCGTACCCATGTGAGACAGCGTTAGCAGCATCTGACAGAATTGGAAGGAGCCCTCATTTGGGATCTGCATTGGGCCAGTTGGTGAAACTGTGAAATATACAGATTTGTGGGGCATGTGGATGTGACAGTCGTCTGATATGGGACTGTAGGGGACGCTTACTCGTCGTAAATCTTCCGGCCAACCAGGTCTGATTACCACAAGGACGGATCGCCGTACGAGTATTGTGCACCAAGCGCATTTTAGCCTCTTCGCATCTGCACCGGAAATCCGAGAACAAATAATGCACTGCCTGCAACATTTTGTTTCGTTACGTAGAGAATTATCGTCGAATGTGTAGGGGGGTTGCGTTTAGACCGGTTCCATGACGGGGTATCATATGCTCCTGATAAAAAGCGTCCCAGCGTAATTAGCAATGAATCGCAGTTCTGCACTACCCCAGATGGCCTTAGTTGGCGAGTACGGCAGGAATCTGGGGAGAAGCCACATTCTTCCAATGTTTTGGAGAGGCACAGTGGTGTTAGACCTGCTAGATATGACGTCAGGTCACGACTGGTAGTGACGGGGGGAACTCTTACGGCCCGAGCGAGATGGCACAGTGGTCAGCACAGTGGACTCGCGTTCGGGAGGACAACGATTCAAACCCGCGTCCGGCCATCCTGATTTACGGTTTCCGTGAGTTTGCTGAATTGCTTCAGGCAAATGCCGGGATGGTTCCTTTGAAAGGTCAGGGCTGACTTCCTTCTCCATGGATCCAATGACGTCGCTGTTTGGTCCCCTCCCCCAAATTAACCAATCAACCAACCAAATCGTATTACACAACAATAGGCACGGACGTTATGCGTCCTCACGTGTCTGATGCGTCAGTATCGTGGCGCCCTTTTCAACAGAACAACACCCGTCCACTCATTGCACGTGTCTCTATGAACTGCATGAAACTGAGGTACTTCCGTGGCCAGTAAGCTCCCAAGATCTGTCCCCAACACAGCTTATGTGGGACCAGCTTTGTTGTCAACTGCGTCCTACTGCCAGTATCCAGGATATCAAGGACCAGTTACCACAGTTGTAGGCCAGTTGTTTCAGGAGAGAATACAACGGTTTTATGATAGCCTGACCAGCCTAATCTTTACAAGCACCCAGACCAGAGTCATATGATAAGCGGTTCAGACTCCCAAATTGTTTGTAAATCTGACTTGATTCTGTAACCACTAATATATAATCAGATACCCTCTCAACCTGTGCAGTTCCATTTGGTTTCCTCTTTCCCACCCAGGTGCTTTACTTTTTTGTGATGTAACGTGCATTAAATATAGTAAAATAAAGAAATAAAGAGTAAAATTACGTAATAAATAAATTACAGTATTAGGGAGTGATTGACACACAAAACAGGTGTCGAATCCAACACTGCGTGGGAACAAATATCAGGATATATAAATTCTCAGTATAATCAAAGTGTTAGTTACGAAAACCCTCATCATATTCATCAAGTGAGTCTGCACGTTATGAAAACACGAATTATTGAATCAACGGTTTTTTTCCCTCCAAATCCTTAAGACTGATAGATATATGGACAATATACTTAAATCTTTTTCCAGAGAACTAACAACTAACGGAAAGGTCAACAGTTATTACATGCAAGACAGTGCAAGATTACAAACCGCCAATGCTTCTATGATAGTATAGCGAGCTATTGCTTTTTAGTTTCTTGCAGCTCTGCAGCAGTTGCTTCTGAAACACCAGGGTGAAGCACTGAATGGTGTAATTATTTCCACATGCATCTTTCGAGGACTTCCCCTTACTCGTGTAACTCAGCTAACTATTACGGCAGAGTATAAGGAATGGACTAAAGTGCACCTCACGACCGAAAACTGCGTTCCCCGTATTGGTTCCGGTACACCTCCAGACACTGAGTCGTTCATCATCGACTGTGTACGCATAACCTGTTATTACACTTCACAATTAAGATCTTGAGTGGGAAAATTTATTAGCCCCACTTCTTGAAGCTAATTTATTTAGCAAACTACGTTAAGCTCACGTCAGGAAGCTATTTCTTATAGTAATGGAGTTATTATACAGGGTTATTCATGAGTACCTCTTGCGTTTCGGAGTAAGACTACGCAAAAGGTACAAAGCATACAGTAAACACATTTCAGTGAATAGAACACTTCTCCAAGTTTTCAAATAGCTTTACTTGTGCTCAAATGGGGCTACGTTTGCGATGTGGCAAATGTCAATACGGGCAGAACAACATGTGCGTGCACGTAGTTGAGACTGCGCAATACCAGCAGACAGCTTTGGAAATCGTTGACAGTGTTGCCTATCTGCAGTCGCGAACTAATTCTATGTGGCTGTATGGAACGGTTGATTAGTCTACACATTCTGACAAAACTGCCTCCTGGTAGTGCGCTCTGGAACTACTTTAGTGCGAGTATTACACATCGAATCTGAGAAAGCTGCTCTATGTGCAGGTAGCAGTCGTCTACTGAAACTCCAGAAATACTTATGAGCAACCCTGTGCTGTTTATCTTGGAAGGCTATTTTATATCAGCTGTATTTATTAATTAAAAATAAAACATTAATTTCAGTATATGCCACCAATAAAATTAAGGCGTTCAGTTCGTCAAGCAAAATCATAACTCTTTCAGACCTCGAGGAAGGAAATTTTTTCTTGATGTGTTCATGGTTTTAGGTGATTTTTTAATGATTTTAAATGCAAGATTTTTACAGAAATATGTACCCGTTTTCAAAAAACCTACTTTGTACTTTTGGGTTCATTTTATGGACTAAAAAAACTAATTATGAAATATTCTCTATTGTAATAAGTAGCAAAATGATCATTCAATAATTACAATGCAATAACATTGTTCAATGATACAGAGGAATATAGCGAACCAAGTGCCGTTGTGCATTCTAGTGGTCACGAGGTGCTGCGCACTGCTACATTAACTGGCTGATATTTTCATAGTAATGCCCAACAGTTGGCAACACTTGCGCATAATGAAAAGGTTGATCATTCACAAATGTGTACCTCATGTTGCCATTGAGAAAAAGTTCTTCAGTTACAACTAAGACACAGGAAAATTAATTTACACAACTATAGCCACAGGGTCAGAAAGGGTTCAAGTACATAATAATTTGTACAAAATTAATTTATTTTAGGCAAAACCCAAATACATGTTAATTATCTTGATGTGTTGGAATAAGACAATTGATACATTTCCTTGACTTGATTGATGAAAATAAGCAATTTACACATTGGTCACTTTTGTTCTGTTTAATTGGATTTCCAATTTTGGATTTTTAGATATTATCGAATCTTTAAAAAGAGCAACAACGTGAAGAACGTGTAATCACGAAGCTTGGCGTCAGTGGCTTAGTTGGAAGAAGCAGTTCCATTTATTTATTTATTGTCTGATGCTTATACGTGTGTGGGTTGAAGACTTTTTAAGTAAAAAAAAAAACTCAGTCCATTGTCCTCAGCAGCGAATGTTCATTACACACAAGAATATTCTCAGGAGTGCCCCAGGGAAGTGTGATAGGACTGATTTTATTCTCTACAAATATAAACGACTTGACGAACAGGGTGAGCAGCAGTTTATGGCTGTTTCCTGATGACGCTGTGTTGTACGGGAAGGTGTCGTAATTGAGTGACTGTAGGAGTATACAAGGTGACTTAGACAAATTTTCTGGTAGGTATGATGAACGACTGCTTCTCCAAACGAAGAAAAATGTGAGTTAATGCAGATACGTAGGGAAAACAATCCTGTAACGTTTTAAACCGTATTAGTGGGTTGCAGTCTGACACAGCCACATCGGTTAAACATTAAATTTTAAAAATTGTCAGGGTAAAACATCTGAGAGCTGAGTACAGAAGGCCAACAAAACAGTCAAAAACTGATAAATTTAGGAGATGGTTAAAATAAATTAATTGGATGGATGTTTACAGCATCCAAGACACAAATGGAAAATACAAAACATTCATTAATAAAGTTAGCACCTTATTTGAAAACTGATTTCCCCTGAAGGTAACTCAAATTAAGCAGAAGTCTAATAAGAAACCATGGATCACACAAAGGATAAATACACTCCTGGAAATTGAAATAAGAACACCGTGAATTCATTGTCCCAGGAAGGGGAAACTTTATTGACACATTCCTGGGGTCAGATACATCACATGATCACACTGACAGAACCACAGGCACATAGACACAGGCAACAGAGCATGCACAATGTCGGCACTAGTACAGTGTATATCCACCTTTCGCAGCAATGCAGGCTGCTATTCTCCCATGGAGACGATCGTAGAGATGCTGGATGTAGTCCTGTGGAACGGCTTGCCATGCCATTTCCACCTGGCGCCTCAGTTGGACCAGCGTTCGTGCTGGACGTGCAGACCGCGTGAGACGACGCTTCATCCAGTCCCAAACATGCTCAATGGGGGACAGATCCGGAGATCTTGCTGGCCAGAGTAGTTGACTTACACCTTCTACAGCACGTTGGGTGGCACGGGATACACGCGGACGTGCATTGTCCTGTGGGAACAGCAAGTTCCCTTGCCGGTCTAGGAATGGTAGAACGATGGGTTTGATGACGGTTTGGATATACCGTGCACTATTCAGTGTCCCCTCGACGATCACCAGTGGTGTACGGCCAGTGTAGGAGATCGCTCCCCACACCATGATTCCGGGTGTTGGCCCTGTGTGCCTCGGTCGTATGCAGTCCTGATTGTGGCGCTCACCTGCACGGCGCCAAACACGCATACGACCATCATTGGCACCAAGGCAGAAGCGACTCTCATCGCTGAAGACGACACGTCTCCATTCGTCCCTCCATTCACGCCTGTCGCGACACCACTGGAGGCGGGCTGCACGATGTTGGGGCGTGAGCGCAAGACGGCCTAACGGTGTGCGGGACCGTAGCCCAGCTTCATGGAGACGGTTGCGAATGGTCCTCGCCGATACCCCAGGAGCAACAGTGTCCCTAATTTGCTGGGAAGTGGCGGTGCGGTCCCCTACGGCACTGCGTAGGATCCTACGGTCTTGGCGTGCATCCGTGCGTCGCTGCGGTCCGGTCCCAGGTCGATGGGCACGTGCACCTTCCGCCGACCACTGGCGACAACATCGATGTACTGTGGAGACCTCACGCCCCACGTGTTGAGCAATTCGGCGGTACGTCCACCCGGCCTCCCGCATGCCCACTATACGCCCTCGCTCAAAGTCCGTCAACTGCACATACGGTTCACGTCCACGCTGTCGCGGCATGCTACCAGTGTTAAAGACTGCGATGGAGCTCCGTATGCCACGGCAAACTGGCTGACACTGACGGCGGCGGTGCACAAATGCTGCGCAGCTAGCGCCATTCGACAGCCAACACCGCGGTTCCTGGTGTGTCCGCTGTGCCGTGCGTGTGATCATTGCTTGTACAGCCCTCTCGCAGTGTCCGGAGCAAGTATGGTGGGCCTGACACACCGGTGTCAATGTGTTCTTTTTTCCATTTCCAGGAGTGTATAACATGTGAGACAAAAAGGAAACTATCTGATACGTAAGGACACCTTTGGTACTAACATTATAGCTCATTATAAAAATTACTGCAAAATATTGAAGAAGGTTATCCAGAAATCTAAACACCTGCATTATGAGAAGAAGATAAATACGTCCAGCAATATAATTAAAACAATATGGGATATAGATAAAACTGAGACAGGTAGGATCAGAAATGAGGTACAAATACCTCTAAAAAAATGAAACGCTGGTAACAAACGCATGTTGTGTTGCAAACCTTTTAAACAAGTATTTTGTATCTGTTACTGATAGCATGAGGTTGTCAGGTTCAGTAAATAATGCAATGGAATATCTGAGACCAGTGCACACAAGCAATCTCAGTAAAATGGAATTGACACTTACTTCACCCAAAGAATTAGAATCCATCATAAAGTCCTTGAAATCAAAGCATTCTAGTGGTTATGGTAACATATCAACAAAGTTAATAAAAGAATGTTCATGAGAGCTTAGTCATATCTTAAGTTATTTGTGTAATCAATCACTTGTCACAGGAACATTCCCGGACTGGCTTAAATATACTGAGGTTATACCTCTCCACAAGAAAGGGGACAAAGAATGACGTCAAATTACCGACCGATCTCACTTTTGCCAGCTTTTTCAGACATCTTTCAAAAGATTACGTTCAAGCATCTACTTAAGCACCTTAGTGAAAATAACATACTGTCAAAGTCACAGTTTGGGTTTCTTAAGGGTTCTGATATTGAGAAAGCTATTTAAATTTACAGCAAAAATGTCCTTAATTCATTGGACAACAAATTAAACGCAACTGGCATATTCTGTGATATGGCAAAGGCGTTTGACTGTGTGAATCACAGCATTCTTTTAAGTAAATTAAAAAACTATGGCGTCACTGGTAGTGCTGCAAAGTGGCTTCAGTCATATATTACTAACAGAAAACAAGGGTGTCATTACGTAACACTTCAGCAGTAGCCAATCAGACATCATCTGACTGGGAAGAAATTACATGTGGTGTTCCCCAAGGTTCCATACTAGGTCCACTACTATTTCTTGTGTATATTAATGAGCTGTCATCTGTTACATAACCAGATGCCAAGTTTGTCTTATTTGCAGATGATACAAACATTGTAATAAATAGTAAATCAAATATAAATTTAGAAAGGGCAGCTAATCAAATTTTTACTGACGTTAGTAGGGGGTTCATAGCCAATTCACTGCCCATAAACTTTGAAAAGACCCCCTATAAGCAGTTCAGAATTTCCAAGAGATTTCCTTCTTGTGTGTGTATAAAATATGAGGACATGGAAATAGGAGAAGTTGAGTGTAAAATTCTTGAGATTACAACTTGATAATAAATTCAGTTGGGAGCAACATACTAACGAACTGCTAAATCTCCTAAACAAGTCTGTGTTTGCAATGCGAATGATGTCAGACACAGGAGATATAAATATAAAAAACTGGCATATTTTGCTTATTTTCACTCTATTATGTCATATGGTATCATATTTTGGGGTAAATCCACAAACAGAGACAAAATACAGAAGCGTATAATAAGAGTAATGAGTAGTGTAAATCTAAGAGCATCATGTCGAAACCTATTCAAAGAATTGAGCATATTAACCACAACTTCTCAGTATATTTATTGCTTAATGAAGTTTGTTGTAAATAATACATCTCTTTTTCCAGCTAACTGTTTAGTACACAGTATCAATACTAGAGATAAGAACAATATACATAAAGATTTAAAATCACATACTCTTGCCCAGAAAGGAGTCCAGTATTCAGCAACACATAATGTTAATAAGATACCAGCAACCATTAACAGTTTAGTTTCAGACAAGGCACAATTTAAACATAAATTACAAGAATTTTTGGCGGCCAACTCCTTCTAATTCATCCATGAGTTTCTCAACAAGTGCAGTAGACAATTTTAATGAAAATTTATCATACTTTAATTTTTGATAATACTTGGTTGTAACAGCCAAGTAACTGCCTACTGTGTGAATGATGGATGTATGGAAAGCAGATGTAAGTCTTAAGTCTGTAAATAGTGGAAGTTTAATTTGAAATCTTGTACATAATCTGACTGTTCTTAACTGAGAGATCACTGAATGAATAATTTACTTTAATTTTTGACAATACTTGGTTGTAACTAGCAAATGTCTGAATGACGGATTTAATGAAAGCAGATGTAAGTATATAACGTGGAAATATTAGAAGTTTAAATTTAATTCATGTACATCATTTTACTGTTTATTGACTGAGGATCACTAAAATAAATGAAACTCAAGTTTTTCTAATTACATTTTGACATGTTCCACACCCAGGAGGGGATTCCCTCTTTTTTGGGTCTATGGAATGAATAATTAATCTAATCTAATCCAGGCGTAACGTTGCAAAGCGATATAAAATGGAATAAGTAGGGAGTAGGGAAGGCGAGTGTTTCACTTCGTATTTGTGTGAGAATTTTGGGAAAGTATAGTTCATCCATAAAGGAGAAGGTGTATAGAACGCTAGTGCGACCAATTCTTGGGTACTGTTCCAGTGTTTTGGATCCCTACCAGATCGGATTACAGGAAGACGTCGTAGCAATTCATTGTTATCTGTAGGTTCGATCAGAACGCAACTTTAATCGAGATTCTTTGTGAACTAAAATGGAAGACGACGATCTTTTCGTAAGGCAATACCGCGAAAATTTAGAGAACCGACATTTGAGGTCGACTATAAAACGATTCTACTGCCGCTAACGTACATGGATCATGAAGATATATGCGAGAAATTAGGGCTCGTACGGAGGCTTTTAGAAAGCTGTTTTTCACTCTATTTTCAAGTGGAACCGAAAAGATGACTTTTAATGGTGCAAGAGACCCTCCACCATGCACCGCAATGTGGTTTACTGATTATTTATGTAGATGTAGATGTAGGAAGTAAAGTTAATAACCCAGTTTCCACTACACAGTAAGCCGCATCGTTGAGTTCTTATCCGATGAGGAAAGGTTTCTTCTTCAGGATCTAGTGTATCTGCTCTATTAAAATTGTGTCTTAGGTTCCACTGCAGTGACACCAGTCTTTCTTCCCGTATTGGAGCCAGCCTGTTTCGGACATGTGTGTGAATCCAATCATGAGAGGAACAATGGCGTTCTGAATCAGTTAATCGTACTAATGGCAGCACATTTAAAATTATGGATGCCAAAGTGCATCAAGGTTGCTTTGTGCACAGTTCTCGCCACCACCTCGATGGAGACATATGTTTAGCAGCATCACAGAGACAATTACTTAAAAAGAAAGCAATACCAGCTCTGAAATTCCCCTAGAAAATTCTAATTGAAGTCAATTGCTTAGTATTGCTGCATACTCCATAGCTTTACTTTCCTCATTTGCAGTAAGAGTTCTTCCTTTGTACTGTGGGTCTAAAAGTTTTTCTACTGCGTGATCGTTTTTCATATAAACCCTTTGCTATGTTCCACAGCAGCTTTTATAACTGATTATTTATCTTCAGAAAATATTTTACCCAGAACTGTCTCTATGTCATCTCAAATCACAGAAAAAATTTCATATACTTCTGACAAAATGATATTACGTGTTCTGCTCGCGCTATAGAGCCAACCATAGGTTCCAGTCACTGCAAAGCCTCTTCCTGTTTCTACCATACTTCACTCTCTAGCTCGGCTCTCTTCACCGTCTTGTCGAGCTCCTCATTAGGACGAACAATTGTTTCCCTGTCATGTAGCGAGCTAGCAAAACATAGTGCCACTGCAAACTATCGCGTTCAGGATGGAAGTTTGAGTATAAGAGCTGATGATCCGTGTTTCACTTTTGAATTGCAAACATGGTTGTACTGCAAAGATTTAATAATGATTTTTGACAACACAGCTAAGTTCATAAAGCATAACATCTATTATCAGTAAATTTTTACTGTGTGCTGCGCAACACATGTTGGCGATAAGTGGATATCATTGCTGTGAAAGGTTGCCAACAGCCTCCATATTTCGAGTATTGTCTGTTATAACAGTGACGAATTTTTAATGGCCTATCTCAATGATAACGTTGGTGGTAGTATCCACACAATATTGGGAAGTTTCATTTTGCTCTCCAGGACGAACGCTCTTGTAAAATCTTGGATCTGGTGGGTTTATTAAGAAACTAACCACACTGTGGCTCGCATCATCCATCCAGCCATCTACAATTAGTACAAGCGAATGCGACTTCAGGTTCTTTTGCGTAACATCTTCCTGCAGACATCGATATTCAATGTCAGGAAGACCAGCTCCAAGTGCATGACGCAAAGGTGGCTCATAAGTAGATCGTATCTTCTGGAAGGTATTTCGCCTTTATTCCGATTCTAATAGCGAAAGCGACACACCCTTCACACACACTGCTCTAGCAATAGTTTCATCAATTGCTTCATCTGTGAAAGTTACGGATGAAAAGCCAGACAGTGGTATGTGCAATGGTACATCAGTAGGATTAGATGACTCTACAGACCATGACTTTCTCGCTGATGCAGAAGCATATGCTTGACACAGATCCTTTCAACCTCTACTGGGTCTGTCTCTGTTTCTTTCTTGTCGTACGTTGTGATGAAGCTATGCATTTAATAGATTGATAAATTGCATCACCTTCATTGAGATGCTAGCACAGTCGCTATGCCAGTGCATAATGACAGAGCTTGTCAAAATCTTCATATCTGGCTTCTGTTTTTCCATCTACAGTTCGTGTTTCATTCTAACTTCAGACATTGTCGTGAGGTCACATCCCTGCAGAATGCTTATTAACCACGATGGCCAAAGATACTATAGCTGGGCAACGAGGAAAGAAACGTGACATTGAATCGAAGTTGTACCTCCAGCACCTTCTAGCTCTAGCACTTCCTCTAATGAACTTTTCTACATCTCGAGGTGTTTCCCTACTCCCAGGACACGTCAGACTTGGAGGTTGCTGCACTTCAAGCTACCAAATTAACCTGTATAAAACTGTGCTTATTGTAATTAAATCACCTAATATAGTATTCTTATATCTATAGCAGGGGTCGGCAAAGAGTTTTCAGTGGGGTCCGGATTCGGTGTAAAAATTTTTATGGAGGTCCAGGAAAAAAAACTAATAATTAAAAGGTACTGTTTTTTATTTTGTTTTCAAGTCAAGTTAGTTTCCAAAAAAAAGGGTAAACCAAGTAGAACAAGTAGTTCTCAGTTAATATTCAATGTGAGAAATCACATCGACGGTCTTGAGCCAGTTTTTTAAAGTTCGGTGTACGAAGGGTACAGCAAATGCGAAGTATGTCTTCGAGGTCGGCGTTCGTCAACCTTGACCGATATGTGTTCTTCGAAAAATTCATTTTCGAGAACGACGATTCGCATATACAGGGTGAGTCACCTAACATTACCGCTAGATATATTTCGTAAACCACATCAAATACTGACGAATCGATTCCACAAACCGAACGTGAGGAGAGGGGCTAGTGTAATTGGTTAATACAAACCATAAAAAAATGCACGGAAGTATGGTTTTTAACACAAACCTACGTTTTTTTTTAAATGGAACCCCGTTAGTTTAGTTAGCACATCTGAACATATAAACAAATATGTAATCAGTGCCGTTTGTTGCATTGTAAAATGTTAATTACATCCGGAGTTATTGTAACCTAAAGTTGACGCTTGAGTACCACTCCTCCGCTGTTCGATCGTGTGTATCGGAGAGCACCGAATTACGTAGGGATCCAAAGGGAACGGTGATGGACCTTAGGTACAGAAGAGAGTGGAACAACACATTACGTCCACATGCTAACACATTTTTATTGGTCTTTTTCACTGACGCACATGTACATTACCATGAGGGGTGAGGTACACGTTCGACGGGCGTTTCATAGGACGTGGAGTACGCATAAATTGGTCAGCCCGTTCTCCTGATCTTACACCTCTGGACTTATTTCTGTGGGGTACGTTAAAGGAGAATGTGTACCGTGATGTGCCTACAACCCCAGAGGATATGAAACAACGTATTGTGGCAGCCTGCAGCGACATTACACCAGATGTACTGCGGCGTGTACGACATTCATTACGCCAGAGATTGCAATTGTGTGCAGCAAATGATGGCCACCACATTGAACATCTATTGGCCTGACATGTCGGGACACGCTCTATTCCACTCCGTAATTGAAAACGGAAACCACGTGTGTACGGGTTTGTGTTAAAAAACATACTTCCGTGCATTTTTTTTGTTTGTATTAACCAATTACACTAGCCCCTCTCCTCACGTTCGGTCTGTGGAATCGATTCGTCAGTATTTGATGTGGTTTACGAAATATATCCAGCGGTAACGTTAGGTGCCTCACCCTGTATATGTCGAAC
Source organism: Schistocerca cancellata (assembly GCF_023864275.1). Taxonomy (NCBI): domain Eukaryota; kingdom Metazoa; phylum Arthropoda; class Insecta; order Orthoptera; family Acrididae; genus Schistocerca; species Schistocerca cancellata. Next base: position 855,280,176 of record NC_064629.1, on the reverse strand, counting down.
CAAACATAGTGGCCAGATGAATAGCTACTTTGTTACAATTTTCATATTTTTCTGAAACATGTTTACCCCAAAATTCTTTAGTGGATACAGTTTTATACATTTGCAAAGAAATATCTTCTTGCAAGTCGATTATCTCCACTTGAAGTGAAGACTTTGAAACGCTGAACAACACAACAGCCACATCAGTCCATTCTGCCGATGCATCAACTTCATAAGGAAATTTTGGATATTGAGACAGCTTTCCAAGTTCTGCAAAGTTTTGAAATCTTGTAGCAAATTCGTCCCTTAGATCGGACAGAAATCTTACGAACACTGCAATTTCTTTTTCAGAGTTCTCTTCTTTATACTCAAGAATTCATGGGAAATGAATAAATTCGTGCCTTGCAGGATCTGTTTCAAAAATATCCGGCTTACGACGAAAAGCAGACACGATTTGTATCAGATCACATTAATTTCCCATTCCCTTGTAACTCTATGTTGAGCGCTTTTAAATAATTCAGAACACGCTTCAGAAAAGCCACAGCTAGCATATTGCGCTCGTTTGTTATGAACTCTAAGTGCTTCTTTGCTCCCTGCGTATCCAAATTTGTAACAAGGAGGTTACTTCTTCCTTTATTAGCCAGAAACATTCAACAACTTGACCTTTACTTAACCAACGAACATTGTTGTATTGCAATAAGTCAGAATACGCTGCATCACATTCTGAAAGAAACTTCTTGACCTTTCGGTGTTGAAGAGAAGAATGAGATCTCATAAAATTAATCATCTGCACCAAGCTGTCAATTACTTCTTTCAGTGTAGCACTGACTTTTCCACAAAGAGCAGTCTGATAAATTGTACACTGATACGATATTAGACCTGGATTCTGATCCCTCATTTTCTTTACGACACCTTTCTCTTTGCCAATCATCGCTGTGGCGCCGTCAGTTGAAAGCGACACTATTTTATCATAACGAATGTTGGAATTATTAATAAATTCGTCAATAGCTTTGAATAAATCTTATCCTCGAGTGTTACCTTTCAAACGCAATCTTGCGAGCAGTTCTTCCCTCAATATCTTATTTCCAATGTCGAAAAATCTCACGAAAATAGGTATTTGTTCATCATCAAAAATGTCACATGATTCTTCAAGTGCAATGGCGTAGCATGGTGCCTTTTCCAAAAGTTCAAGCAGAGTGCTTTTAATATCAGTAGCTAAAATTCCCGTTCTTCTTGTATTACCTCTTGCCGACATTGGAATACTTTGAATTGCAGCGACAACATCCTTTTTTTCTTCAAAAAGTGCCGAGGCTACTTCCAACGTACATTCTTTCATTATTTCAGAATCTGAAAATGGTTTTTGGTGTTTACTAAGTGTCCAGCACACACGTAATGCTGCTTCTGCCGATTTTTCTTGCTCACTCATGCAGCGAACCAGCAATTTCGTGCTTTTTTCGTAAGAGGTGAGATATTCCTGTAATTTAAATTTAAATTTTTCCGTGATAAGTTTACAAAGCAGTTGTACATATCACATTTATACATTATCTAATAGAATTATATTACCTGTAGTTTTCTTTACGAGCCTCACTGCCAGGAGGAAAGTTTTTGTGGAATTGCTGATGAGCTGTTTCATAGTGTCGCTTTAAATTGCCACTTTTAATAACAGCCACAGTTTTATTACATATTAAACAAACTGGAACCGCTTGAGGCCTATCAGGCAGCGTAAAACAATATTGTTCAGTCCATTCACTCAAAAATCTCCTATTTTCAGTGTAAAGTTTTCGCTTTTTAGGACCCATTATTAATGTAGGTATGTATGTACGAAAAGGTTTTTCACACGACAAACTGTAAAACAAATGAGTAATTGCTTTGCAGCCTGCGTGCGATTGACGAAACGAAGTAAAGACCGACCGCCCACTGTGCTCTCTTTGACTAAAACGACAGGTTCGGACATGTTTGAAAAATGAACGCGTGAGCAGTGACGCGTGGTGGGAGGCGCTACTCGCCGAGAAAAATAGCATGAAATGGATCGACTCGACTAAATGATTTGTTAATCTACTCGACTAAATTTTTGTTTTTCAGATAGTTTCGTTACTAAATCACTCAGTACTCGACTAAATTACTAGCCTAGTGCGAACGAGGCGCCGGGATACTTAGTTGGACGTCGGACCGTATTTAAGAATATTTGGCGGTCCGAGGTTCGACCTTCCGCAGTCCGTATACAGACCGCGGTCCGCCTGTTGCCGATCTCTGGTCTATAGTGTGGATACCTAAACATAAATGATTCTGAACAACAATGAATCTCATTTCTTTCGGACATGTTATGTAATTGTCAAATCTTTTTGAAAATATAGGAAAGCTAACTTAACCATGGTGTCCACTGCATAAATAGTGTATACCAGTTCACTATACGTACAATCCTGGTTTAAACTGATTTATCGCTGAATATGATTCTGGGAAAATCACTTGCACAGTCAAAATTGATTTACACAAGTCCATTTATTTAAAGAAGGCGATGCGTATGCGAGTACTGATGCTGATCTCACCAACCATCAAATCAAGTCAAACTACACATGACTCCGCTGACCAAAAATTCACACTCTAACGAGATCAAGTCTCTTACAGAGGAATTACAAGAAGGAAATTAAAACAATAATGCAGCTTATCGCCATGATCATGAAAAGAGGCTAACAGTCACCCAGGGCCGCTCGCAGATTTGCGTGTCAGAAGGGACCAAACATGTATATATAGAATCCTGTTTTTAAATTCCCAGATTTCAATCTTTTTTGTCATTTACATTATAATATTTGTAAAAAAAAAATAGCCACTTGGGTGGTATGCAGAGGGAATCAAGTGTGAGGTACACAGAAGATACTCAAACTAAATACAGGTGCTGATGGACGAATATCAAGTAGATAAATTGATCCAATCAGAGAATCTAGATGTCTTCATCCTATATAAAACTGCAATCATTACCAAAAAATGATACATATCAGAACTGCACAAATCCACTGGAATAAAGAAGCCAGATAGGAATTGTAGCAAAGATTAACTGCCCCAATGCGTTTCATATACAATGCATTGCTAGATTTCACAAAAAAATTCACATATGCGGCTATAAATGTTCTGATGTAACGTCAAGCTCCGGCACGACGGGCTAGAAACGTTATAGCTGAGAGGGCTGTGAGAAGACGTCAGCCAATAGTGGCCGCGGCCCGAGTTGAAGTCTAGCCGACCTACGAACTCTACAGCAATGGCTTAGAAAGTGTATTGTTTCTCTTGTATTACGAATTGTGTATACTGACCAGATTGCTTATGTTTCATGTCGCCCTTACTTCAATTGTTGTCTAGCGATCCGAGGAAGCAGGTTTCCTAGGTGTTCTATATTAGACGAGTGGGTTGAACACAACAATCAAGGTCTGCGTCCTTCATCTCCAGACACCGGAACAGAACTCACTATTACTCCAACGTGTTCACGCACAACGCCTTTTTTGTGTTGGTGCAAGGAACTCACGAAGATACTACTAGCACTTGTTTGCGTGTACACTCACAAAGCACAGCACATGGACGCCTAGGGTTGGCTGTCCCACACATGTTTGAAGATTCCACACGCCAGTAAATCTGGGCGTAAAACAATGAATCGTAATAACGAAAAGAGGCTGAGAGTCCCTCGGGGGCGCTTCCAGATTTTCGTGCCAGTAGGGACCAAACAAATATATATACTGAATCTTGTTTTTAAATTCCCAGATTTCAATCTGTTTCGTCATTTCCAATATATTCTGTTGGTCCCATCATAATCCCTGTTCACTGAGTAAGTGGTTCTCTTGCCATTACAAAATGTCTGAGCGCATAAAAACAAATTTTAATGTTTATTTGGCATTATAATTGCAACTCATTCAGTTAATCTACTTGGATGTAAATTAAAAGTTCAGAAAAAACAGGTCATTACATTCAACTTGGTCAAAATTACTTTCATTGCAGTGAAAGATTCTTTGAACGCGCATAACAATCACGTTTTGTAGGAATTGCGAATGATTGGTTCAAGCGATTTATTTATTTATTCTCGTATTAGAAACATACATATTACACACATTTATGAATATATTACTTTTGTCCAGAACTTGGAATGGGTCTACGCTGCTTCAGACAAGATACAAAAGCAGCAAGTGCTACAGAACGCAATGTTGCGGCGAGCATTATAAGCCCCGTAGTTCGTTAGGTAGACTGAGTTTCCCGCGAAGCTGGCATACTACCTTTCCCCCAGCGATACAAGGCCTGGCAATAAAATTTTATCTTTGCTGTCGTACGTCTCGAAACCAGCACATCAGGTATCTCGAGACCTGTGGCAGGGATGATACCTGGAAACACAGACAGCCGTTGTGGCTTCTAAGGGATTGAGGAAATTCATTTTCAAGTTATTGTGGTTACAGTCTATCACACGAAAGCAATCATTATCTCTCTGATCACCTGCCACTAATCAATAACTGTCATGACACATCACTGAACGTTACCATCGTCAACGCTATACGTTTCGGTGCAATAATGAAAAAAATGTAGTTGGCAATAGCCATTTGTGGTTTATGAAGACGTACGCACCTAGTGACGGGGAACTAGAAGAACGACTTCTTCCTTCTCTAGGAACGGTAAATTTTCGAGACAGAACAGTCACCATGGCTGTCCTTCTCGCTGGGCCACGTACTATATAGTAGTTTCATCCCTCGGTCGACCGGCTACCTTATTTCAATTTAGTGTAGCTAATTACACTACTGGCCATTAATATTGCTACACCAAGAAGAAATGCAGATGATAAACGGGTATTCGTTGCACAAATATATTAGACTAGAACTGACATGTGATTACATTGTCACGCAATTTCGCTGCATAGATCCTGAGAAACCAGGACCCAGAACAACCACCTCTGGCCGTAATAACGGCCTTGATACGCCTGGGCATCGAGTCAAACAGAGGTCGGATGGCGTGTACAAGTACAGCTGCCCATGCAGCTTCAACACGATACCACAGTTCATCAAGAGTAGTGACTGGCGTATTGTGACGAGCCAGTTGCTCGGCCACCATTGACCAGACGTTTTCAGTTGGTGAGAGATCTGGAGACTGTGCTGGCCAGGGCAGCAGTCGAACATTTTCTGTATCCAGAAAGGCCCGTACAAGGCCTGCAACATGAGGTTGTGCATTATGCTGCTGAAATGTAAGGTTTCGCAGGGATCGAATGAAGGGTAGAGCCACGGGTCGTAACACATCTGAAATGTAACGTCTACTGTTCAAAGTGCCGTCAATGCGAACAGGAGGTGACCGAGACGTGTAACCAATGGCACCCCATACCATCACGCTGGGTGATACGCCAGTATGGCGATGACGAATACACGCTTCCAATGGGCGTTCACCGCGATGTCTCCAAACACGGATGCGATCATCATGATGCTGTAAACAGAACCTGGATTCTTCCGAAAAACTGACGTTTTGCCATTAGTGCACTCAGGTTCGTCGTTGAGTACACCATCGCAGGCGCTCCTGTCTGTGATGCAGCGTCAAGGGTAACCGCAGCCATGGTCTCCGAGAAGATAGTCTATGCTGCTGCAAACGTCGTCGAACTGTTCGTGCAGATGGTTGTTGCCTTGTAAACGTCCCCATCTGTTGACTCAGGGATCGAGACGTGGCTGCACAATCCGTTACAACCATGCGGATAAGATGGTTGTCATCTCGACTGCTAGTGATACGAGGCCGTTGGGATCCAGCACGGCGTTCCGTATTACACTCCTGAACCCACCGATTCCATATTCTGCTAACAGTCATTGGATTTCGACAAACGCGAGCAGCAATGTCGCGATATGATGAACCGCAATCGCGATAGGCTACAATCCGACTATTATCAGCGTCAGAAACGTGATGGTACGCATTTCTCCTCCTTACACGAGGCATCACAACAACGTTTCACCAGGAAATGCCGGTCAACTGCTGTTTGTGCATGAGAAATCGGTTGGAAACATTCCTCATATCAGCACGTTGTAGGTGTCGCCACCGGCGCAAACCTTGAGTGAATGCTCTGAAAAGCTAATCATTTGCATATCATAGCATCTTCTTCCTGTCGGTTAAATTTCGCGTCTGTAGCACTTCATCTTTGTGGTGTAGCAGTTTTAATGGTCAGTTGTGTAGTAATGTCCAGAGTTCGTTGATATGCAATATTTCTTTCTTTATGAACTATACATTGCTCACAAGTACTAAAATACCGAATATTCTGACCACAGAAACAGAAAATTTAATTTTTCTTTCTATAGATTCCGAATGTATTTAATACGAGGGGAGTCCATTAAGTTGGTTCAAATGGCTCTGAGCACTACGGGATTTATCTTCTGAGGTCATCAGTCCCCTAGAACTTAGAACTACTTAAACCCAACTAACCTAAGGACATCACACACATCCATGCCCGAGGCAGGATTCGAACCTGCGACCGTAGCGGTCGGGCGGATCCAGACTGTAGCGCCTAGAACCGCTCGGCCACTCCGGCCGGCGTCCAATAAGTAATGCAACACATTTTTTTCTCGGCCAATTTTGGTTGTTAAAATGTGGAATTTGTTGTCTGACATTGTGAACTATTCCCGCTTGAGCCCCTATAGTTTCTTGAAGTTCCGGTAAGTGGTGGTGCCATACGTCTGCAACGGAGGTGCCTACCAAGGAAAGAGTTGTCACTGAATTTCTTTTGGCGCAAAGCCACAGCATCGTAGATATCCACAGGCGCTTGCAGAATGTCTATGAGGACGTGTCAGTGAGTCGTTGGGCGAGGCATCTGCTAATCTGCTATCATCGCAACAAGGTCGCACAAACCTGTCCGATCTCCCGCTTGCCAGCCGGCCGCACACCACAGTGATACATGCAATGTTGGAACGTGCGGACACTCTCATTCGAAATAATCAACGGATCACAGTTAAAGACTTCGCTTCACAACTGGTCGCGTCTGTTGGTTGTGCTGACACACCAGTTGGTGTACTCGAAGGTTTGTGCCTGCTGGGTTCCACGCCGCCTAACAGAAGACCAAAAAGAGCAACGAAGTAACATGTGTGCCCAGTTGCTTGCGTGTTACGAGGCTGATCGAGACAATTTTTTTCCAACATTGTCAAAGGGAATTAAACATGGGTTCATCAATTCGAATCGGAAACAGAACGGCAACCCATGGAGTGGCGTCGTATCACACCTCTGCCGAAGAAAAATTTCAAAGCCGCACCGTCAGTTCGTAAAATCAGGGTGACGGTCTTCTGGGACTCTGAATGGATTATTCTGTCCTATGTCCTCTGTCATGGTGCGAGTACCACCCACGAAGTGCATAGTGCTACTCTTCGGAATCTGAAGGATCGACTTCATCGTGTTCATCGCCACAAAAATGCAAACGAACTTCTCATTCTCCCTGACAATGCAAGGTCTCACACAAGTCTGCATACCTGAAAGGAGCTGACAGAAGTTCACTGGACTGTTCTCCCTCAACCACACTGCAGCCCGGATATCACACCTTCCGACTCCCTTCTGTTGGGCCCAATGAACGGTGGGAAGCAGTACATGGATGATGGGAAAGCTACTGACACAGCAAATCGTTAGCTCTGACGTCGACCAGTAGAGTAGTACCACTCGGGCGTACGGGCCCTCCCAGTAACGTGGAGTAAGACCGTCGCACTGAACGGAGATTATTTTGAAAAATTGTGTTTTGTAGCAAAAAAGGGTGGGGAATCATGTGAGGCATCGAAATCCTGAATAAAACCTACCTACTTTTAGAAAAAAAGGGGTGCATTACTTACTGAGCACCCCCCTCGTACATTTTTAGTAAGCGGATCATCTTACGTTTGGTTACTTCCAAGTGATGCCAGTAACGTATTTGATAAAGCTGTTTTGAAAATATTATTGAAACTGTAACAACCATTCCTCAAGTTGCACGCCTTTCAAGAGATCACAGCGAAGCCGCCGCGGGCCACTCCCTCTGAATAATTTTAAGTGGCGCAAAGTTTAATGGGGTATGATACGCGGCGTATTCCGAAAATATAAGGAACTAAAATTCTGCTCGATTAAGTGAGGTAAGAGGTCTGAGTGCACTTACAAAACCCTGTGCCAGCCTGCAACCCCCCTTCTCATCAGCGTACGAATAAGCTACAGTATTTGAGTGAGTTCCCTGCCATATAATGCAGCAATGTATTGATGTATCAGAACTTGTAGCTCCTCAGACGAGGTCGAATTGAGAGTTTAGCTATCACTTTCAAAGATACAATCCAAATTACGCACCAAAATCTTGGTATATGTACATTGATCAAGTGTACTGCAGTTTCTCTACTAGTTTTGAAGCCACGTGGCACATAAACGTTTATAATTTGCATACAGATGCTCTGCTAAGCTTCTTAAGTTTGGCCACGAAGCTATGGGCTTAAATGGAATGTAAAACAAATACAAACACTTTTCATGGATATGAAATAAAGTCCTAGGCTAAAGCATATGGCAGACTTCAATTCGTTGCTAGGATACTGGTAAAATGTTGTCAGTCACTTCGGATCTGCTTACAAAACATTCTTGCGACGCATTCAGGAGTATTGTTAATGTTGTGGAGCCCGTAGCAATTAGTATTAACTGAGGATACTAAACACATACAAAGAAGGGCAGCACAAATGTTTGTTCGACACATGTCAACACGGTGACACTGATTAAATCTGAACCGGCAGATGCTTTTTGGTGCCACGCGAATAGTGACGCTGACAAAATCTGAACAGGCAGATGCTTTTTGGTGCCACGCAAAAACTATCTTACAACGTTTCAGAAACCAGGATCTAGTGAGGAATCTAGAAGTATACATCTCCTGAAACAGAAGTGAAGCATCCACGAGGGGGAGAGGAAAACGAAATTAAATTCCACGAGTTGAGGAAACTGAAATGAAATGAAATGTCGTGTGGCTAGGGCCTCCCGGCGGGTAGACCGTTCGCCTGGTGCAGGTCTTTCGAGTTGACGCCACTTCGGCGACCTGCGCGTCGATGGGGGGGAAATGATGATGATTAGGACAACTCAACACCCAGTCCCTGAGCGGAGAAAACCTCCGACCCAGCCAGGAATCGAACCCGGGACCTTAGGATTGACATTCTGTCACGCTGACCACTCAGCTACCGTGGCCGGACGAGGAAACTGATGTTCTTCCTTCGCACATATTGACCCATTTTCTTTGTGAATATGTGAAAGGTTTGTCGTAAGTGTTTTTATGGATTGTAGGTGAGTCGTATGGTTACCTGTATAACGCAGTTTTTTTGTTGCATGATAATGATGAGAGAAAGGAGAGGGAAGCCCTGCGTCACCACATCACATCAAAAGGGGCCCAAGCTTAACGTCCCCATCTGACGGACGGATCACCACCAACAGCGTCACATACCCTCGGTTCATGGGACACAGTGGAGGGGTTTGGAATTTAATATAGGACACTGGCGCAAACACTGGTGATCGAAAACTTTACGTCACCATCTTTTCTCCGCTTGCCGGCCAATTACTGAGAGTGAAAATTTCATCTACTACGAGGATTTGAACCAACGTACCCCGAGTCAAGGGCCAGAATACAGGCATGCGTTGGCGACCTCCGTTATGAACACTGATAAATATCCCACTTTGTTCGCTATCTGTGGCGTCACTAGGTCTCCTACTAAATTTTTGTTTATATCGGCGGATCAAATATAATTTTCAACGTCAGGTATTTTAACAACAGAGGAGAAGCGACTGCTATTATTTTTTACCTTTGTATATGTATTCATATGTTTAGTCTGTTATTGCCATAAATTGGCAAATGAGATTGAGCTCTAAGCTTCCGAAGGTGTTGCTTGCATAACTGAGTCTTCCTGTAGTCCACTCTGTTTTTTTTTTTTTTTTTTTAGTTTACCCAAAACAGATGTCTACTTTCGCAATGGTTGTTCAACCGTATGTTTATCATTTTCACCTGTTTTATTTTTTTCCCTATTTAGTCCGCATTTAGCATATTAATGGACGTTTGGGATGAATTTTCAGTCACAATGGTTTCTGTGATTTGCTTCAACGTGGTTCCGGGTTTATATGCTGTATGGTTATGGTTACTTAACCTGACACTGAGTTGGGTCGGTAGGGAGGTCTCTCTGAGCCATCGCGACAAGTTTAATGGGATTGATTATCGGTCTTAGGTGGATAAGTATATTCCATCTGTGGGTGCTCAGTTACGTATCTTATGTAGCGGTGTTCCCTGTTCGGAGTTCCGAGATGTCGGGGGCACTTGTAGATCAGGAGATGTAGGGTCCTCACTCAGTCCCACACTCGAGTGTGGCATGTTGTGTTCAGGCAATAGGACAAGTTACTGTAGTAATTATTGTATGGCCTGAAGATGGTCGCATATATTAGCAACCGGTTGCTTTGTAATAATTTCAGCGAGCTAACCATTTTAAGTAGTTTTGTGCACCACACTAACATCGTATGCTCCTCGATTCAACAATACTTAATTTCATCAACGATAATTTCTCTAACCGCTCATTCTGCATTCAAGTCCCAAGCCTCCTCTCTTCCTATCGTACCCGTTCTTTGCTGTGTAATTTATTTGCTCCACTTGCTCATTGTAGGTCACTAATTTCCAAAATGGTATGCCGCACTGTAAATCGCGCTTGTATTACTTTTCGACGTAACCGTTATGGTTGATGGGGCTGAAACCTCGCCGTTGAGCACCCATAAACCATAAACACATACGTTATGTTTGAAATTCCAAAACACGTCTAAAGTAAGGCTCTGATGTCGCTCTTTGCATCAAAATACAGCCACAGAAAGTGCTTAGGACTCATCTTTGTCAAAAGAGGTGACAGCATCCCTTGCTGTCAGTTCGATAAATAAAACAAAAGCATCCAATTTCCACAAGGCGCACAGCACATGGATGCGAGGATGGGGACAGGGCAGGCTACTACAAATTACTGCAGCCAAAGTGAATCGTCTTTAACAAACAATGAAAAGTTTATTTAAAAAAACAGTTCATGGACTCGTGAACCCACATTTACGGTAGACAACCTTACAAATCTTGTGAGTCCTGAACGCTGAAGCTCAAAGTCGATCATTGTTCCACAGTCTACAAAAATGCAGACTCGTTTGTTGGTCAAGCTATAGATGCATACAAGTCTCTACTGTGGCAACCACAGGGAAAATCCAAACACCAAAACACCATACACTACTAAAAAATCTTTAAAATCTTCACTAAAGTTCGAGAAACCACGAAATAAAGTCGGATCCCAAACGGCGACTTATTCTTAACATTTTTAAAGGTGATGTGAGTACAAACCCTAAAAGGTGTAAGTAATAACCCAAACGTGCTGCTGATTTGCCACGGAAATCGTTAAACTGTCTTCCGTCTCATTTTATCATCATTCCGGATACCTAGGTTTTGGTAAATACCGTTTAGACGGAAGTCTATCGGTCATGGCCCGCCATACCATGGCCTCCCTGGTTCCCCGAGTTAATAACGTTGGATTATTTTGTGAAGGGACGTTTAAATGCTTTGGTGTATTCCAGCCCTGTTGATAGTGTCAATGAACACCGGGAACGAACTGTGGAGGTTTGTCAATGCATTCGGCAGACGTCTGGGATTTTTGAACGTGTACCCATGTCTATGAGAAGTGTTGAAGCCTGTCTGCACATAAACCGCACTGGATACATGACCTGCCCATCTAATCTTCATCATTATTATGTAGCATCGCATTACAAAAGTTTCTATTCCTTCCGCGAGCTCACTTTTTACCAGTTTTTCATTCTTATTTAAGTAATTCGTGTTAATATTTTGCAACATGACTTATTAAACTGATAGTTCGGTAATACTCAAACCTGTCAGCACCGGCTTTCTTTGAAATTGAAATTATTGCATTCTTCTTGGAGCTTACGACTATTTCACCCGTCTCACACACCTTACTGACCAGGTGGAATAATTTAGTCATGGTTGACTCTCCCAAGTATACCAACAGCTCTGAAGGAATGTCGTCTAATACAGGTTCCTTGTTTCGGCTTATGTCTGTAAGTGCTCTATCAAATTCTTCTCGCAGTGTCATATCTCCCATGTGATCTTCATCTACGTCCTCTTCTCTTTCTATAATATTGGCTTCAAAGTTCACTTCCACTGTATAGGTGCTTTATATACTAACAGACGATACTGAACGTATAAAAAAAAAGAGTAGGATGAATGGTCACAGTTTTGTTTGCCCAGTGAGAGAGTGTCACGGATATGTTTGGAAAATTGAACTGGCAGGTACGTGAAGATAGACGGAAGGAATCCCGTTAAAATCTGCTTAGGAGCTTTCAAGAACCAACCTTAACTGATGAATCCAGGAATTTATTACGACCAACAACGTATCGCTGAGGCAGGAATCGTTAGGACAAAATTAGACTAGTTACAGCACACGCATACGTGTTTGTGGATATAGTCCCCATCTCCTCTTGTGGTTTCTGGAGCACCATCTTTGGGAACTTCGACTCCTCACGTCCAGCTAGGAAAGCAGCATCCCCCTGCGGCATCTACCAGTAACAGAGCTCTTTTTAGAGAATCCTCTCTCCAAAAGTTTCAGGCCAGTGACCAGAGACCATCCAATAGCTGAAACCACCTGGGACTGAGGATCCCATGGCAGATTGCTCGTCTTCAGCTCCTATCTTCACAGCAGACTGACCCTCGCTACTGTTCTGACTATCTAAGGTAGTTCAGCAGTAAGAGAAGAAACCTTAGGAGAGGAGTACTCCAGTAACCCCAGAGATGCCAGAATCTCCCACACCATCGGACTCATAAATTATGTTCGTCAACGTCGTTCCACCTCCACCGTCAATATACAGTGATCTTTGAGTATCACCTGACCTTTGGGTATCACCTGACCTTTGGCTCCCTAACGCCTAATCTGGAAGTCCTCAACATCATAATTCAATAAAACTGCAATGTCTATTACTGTCACCTTCCAGAAATACAACAAATAATGTCCTGTTTCGCATTCTGTGTTGCTCTCTAAAAATACATTTTACTGATTAATGGTCTCCAACCCTTCGAAGATACTGAGCTGTCTGTCGGAACCGTATTGGTACCAAGGGAGCATCTGGAGTGATCTGCACGTTGGTTTCCACATGTGTCGTCAGTGACTGCATTCCCCTCCTTACGATACTGGCAGCTGTGCGGGTACGGAAGACCACAGCGATTGCTATTTCACCATCTATTTAGCTGCAGGACGGCAGTTACGTATCTCGTGATGGCCACCTTAATAAACCATTCCCCCCTTTCCCCTAATAGGGGATTTTGATGCATACTACCCCTTGCAAGGGACTGTCACATCGTCTGTTAGGGCCCTTCTGACAGACCTTCCTTTTTTTCGATCTCAATCTGTCTGTTCTCTGTGATTGTACTTCTGCTGACTATGGTAGCGTCCGTGACATATTTGCGGCCATCGATCTTACGATTCCTGCATCAAATCTTGTGACTTCGCAACAACGATTGCTGTACGACGTTCTATGTGACACTGATTACTTTCCGGTGACCCTGTTATCTCCTTGTCATTGTCCGACAGATCAGTCGCCATGTTGGGCTATCCAGAAGGTCATCTGGCAAATATATCCCTCTGCTGTCACCATCGTTCCCCCTCTGTCATGTTGCATCGACTAGGTTGTTGAAGATGATCATCAGCGTCATTGGCAATGTGATTCCCCTCTCTGCATGCCTACTCCACTGTTGGCCGGACCAAAGACACTGCAACAGCTGTTCAACACCGTCGAACAGCCCTGGGACATCTCAGGCGACATCCTTCTTCAAGCAGATCCGTGAAGGAGAAGAAAGAGGAGACAAGTGTTTAACGTCCCGTCGTCAACGAGGTCATTAGAGACGGAGCACAAGCTTGTATTAGGGAAGCATGGAGAAGGAAAGGGGCCGCAACCTGTAACCTCCCCCTCACTTATCGACCTTAATGACAGTGAAAAATTAAACCGCGTGTACCTAATGGAAATTTGGGAAAAGCAATCGTCACCGAAGTTAATTTGTCGGTAAAGAGGGAGGAAAGGGTTACATCTAAATGAAAGGAAAAATGCTAATGAAACAGGTGGAAATTAATTTTGAAAAGGGGTAAAGTTAATGAAGAAAGTAAATGTGCGGCCGTTACGTTAACAATTAACTAGCGGTAGTTAGATATTTGAGATTTGGGGGAAATTACGGTCGCCAGTCCTAAGGACAATTACTATAGTAACTGAAAAAGCACTAGAAGCGTGGCAACTGAAGGTTGACACGTGCAGTGTGAAAACTGAAAGTTTGTCAGAAGCAATAAATTTCGCTGCACTCTGACTTAATTTAGCAAAAGAATTAATATAACAGGAAAATCGAAAGTTAATTTAGTGACTGAAGTTAATAGTGAGCTTTCTTTCTGAAGCACATCGAAATACAGTAAAATACGGTTAGTCTTAGTTCAAAAGCTACTTGAATCTACGCAGTTTAGAAATAAGGGATTTAACTTTGAACTTGAGTTAATTGATTCTGAACAATTAACAGTAGTAAAATTTAGTACGTACCAAGCTGAGCTGCAGTCACAGGTAAGCTAAAATACGGTAACAAAACTCGCACTCTTAATTTGTGCTTGTGTAATCTGAATATTGTAGCCAGCTATGAATACTTTAACTGAACTTTGAAATTAAAGTAGTGAAATGGAATGATTGTACTTTAATGCTGGCGTCTGAATTTGAACGACACTCGGGTTCATTCCGGAAAAGGAAGGGACCCTGCTTGGTAATGCAATTGGGACAATGAGCAACAAAAGTTCATGCTAAGTAGCTGTAATTTTGTAATGCAACAATTTTAAAAGTTTGAAAAGCTGAGGTCTGCCATACAGTTCTACAACTTTACGTGCTTCCAGTCATCCTTGTTGGTTGATTGAAGGTTGGAAGCCTTCGATCGAGGAGGTGGCGACAGTCACTCATTGTCGGCCGTCGCTGTTGCAGAAGCTGGATGTTGGCGCGCCTCCTTCTCGACACGGTCACCAGACGAAACGGGCTCTTGATGTGCGCCAGCAAATGTTTCCCGTCCGCGACACCATGTCAGAAACTATCATCGCAAGTCGAGCGCAATTACATGCTGCCAAACCCCGAAAGCGAAGCAACTCGCGGGAGCTTCACACAACACACCTGCTCCACTCGCTACTCCCGCCAGACTCCCTCTGCCCGCGCTCCACGCGGCATAGTTAACACTACCAAAGATCCCACACACTTTGATCCTTCACACGACCTATCGATGTAATCGTTCGATAGCAGTTTTTCCTAGGCAAGACCCAGCGTAAAAATACAAATAATATTTACGAAACAAACCAATTATACATCGACATAAATGCATAATTATATATATACAAATAGTAAAACAATTACAATATGTAAAGACACAGAAATGTCATATATTCAGGTAACAAAAATAAGGAAAACAAATTTGTAGTACAATAGATGGAAATAGGAGGATATGCATTTCCGGCGTTACAAACCTTTCAAAGCAATCATCCAAGCTTTTGACTCGATTTAGGGAAATCACGGAAAACCCTAATGAGGATGACGCGACGCGGATTTGAACCGTCGTCTTCCCGAATCCTAGTCCAGTGTGCAAACCACTGCGCAACCCTACCCGGTAAGCGTCTCCGTGCAGAGGTTTCAATACCTAATGAAGCTCAGCAAGATGGAATGCTGGGAGCTCTGCATCTGTGTGTGTGTGTGTGTGTGTGTGTGTGTGTGTGTGTATGTCTGGATTATTGGCGCTCAACGGCAAGGTTATCAGCGCTCTTACGAGAAGAAGTAGAAACGAATGTGATTAAAGCATTTAAAACATTGTTAAACAAGAAAGAGTTCAAGCCTTACACAACTACACCCACTCACTCTCAACCTCACTCACAGTCACCGGCACAATGACACTATCTCATGCCTTTGAGAGAGAGTATATGTGGTCAGATGTTCTAAAACAGTCAATTGAAACACAAGTAACATGACAGAAAAGCTAAAACAGCTATACAGGAATATGTGGCTGGATAATCACTTTCAAAAACATTGATGTGCCAGGCAGCCTAATAACACATTATAAACTTCTCCCTAAAATTTTATGGAACAAGCCCCACATTGCACAGAACCTTAAAAGCCGTATCAAATCAGTGTCATTTTTACGTAAAACAGAAGTCAAATCTGTCGGTAAATTACCTGTTGCCCTCTTATGTGAATATAAAGCACAGTCTACTATACTAAAGTGTGGCACACTGTGATAGGCACCACAAGAACCACACATTGGAAGGTGCTCTCGCTGGAGAAAGAAACCATGTGGCATAAGGATGTGTCCTAAGGTTAGACGAGTGAGAAGGACCTCATCAACTCTATGTGGCTGGATGAAGGTGCGCCATGGCAGAGTTATTGACTTTACTAAGCGCAGCTTATTGCCTCTCAATTCCAGCCAGTCTCCATCCCAACTATGCATGATTCTGTACCTCAACAGTGAGGTGATAGCATGTAGGAGGATGACACACTGAATCTTTCGATTACCACGATACGTGTTCTTGATTGTTACACTTTGATACATATGTTTCCTTTGATACATATGTGGCCTGGTACTAAGCACAAAGACGCCAAACTCCCAAGGCTCTGTAGTTGGAGAAGAGCGTCCTGGATACTTTGTACCAATTTATCTGCTGCATACAAGTGTTGTCAAGGGCACTCAAGGAGTCGGAATATAAGAGATAAATAGCAGTCGCAACACATCTCATCCTCTCTAGTGCCTTGTAGATCGCGTATAAATCCGCATCGAAGAAAGTGAATTTTCTAGATAATTGTATCTTGATGATACGATCAGAGAAAACAACAGACCAACCAAGGGGTCCCCCTATTTAGACCCATCCGTAAATACAGCTATGCAGTTGTAGTGCTCAATTAAAATATCATTAAATATCGTATTAAAAACATGTGCAGGAGTGCAGCCTCTGCTGCTCGGCACTAAATTTAAAATTACTCTGTGCTTCTGCAATGAAAAAGGTGGCCGTCAGCTCTAAACCGAGATTTAGGTTAGTACTTGCACAAAGTAACTGACTCCATAACACGCTTCACACAGATTCCGAACGGCCTAGTTCCTCTTGCACGTTTTGAGAAAAGGTGGTTCACAACTAGGCGAGGAACAGTAGGGCTTGCTGGCGAATTTGGAGCAGCGAAGATTGTATGTGCTTGACGCACTATGAGGAGTTGGCACCAGAGGGCGTGTGGCCGCGCCCAATCTTCAGCATAGGTACTAGGTATGGGGCTGTTACTATAAGCATCCATGGCCAGCCTGATCCCCTCATAGTGGATAGCGTCAATGTACTTCAGTTAAGAAAATCCGAGCATTGTGCACGCATATTCCAGCCGTGATCTCACGATAGTCTTATAAAACGGGAGCAGACGTGCTCTGTGCGGTCCCCAAGACCTGTGGCTAGACACACTTTAAAATATGAAACGCTTTCTTTGTCATTGCCTTCAGGTCCATTAGGTGAGGCAAACACAGCAGGTATTAGTAAAAAATGGAGCCTAGAATCCTCACTGAGATTTTGAAATGTAAAATGGGCTCCACTCATAGTCAGATGAATGAAAAATATGCCGAGATTAAAATTAACACTTTTCCGTAGGAAAAATAAGACCGGTCTTTGCAGCCCACTTCGCCAACCTCTACACTGTAAGTTGTAACTGACGTGTCGCTGTTATAATACTGGAGGAGGATCAAGTTACTGCAAAACCGTCCACAAATAAGCAACACTGCACAGGATTCCTTGTGTAGACTTTACACAGTTTATGGCTTACCAAAGATGGCAACACTTAAAATACTTCCCTGGTGAACAACATTCTACGGCTAAAAACTATCTAACAGCACGTCCCTAACATGGCACCCAAAAATGAGTTTTGGTAAAAAGGACTGACTTAATATAAGTCGGTGCCCCCCTCCCCCTTCTTGCACAGCGGTGTACCGTAGGTCTCTAGAAGAGCGTAGCGTTCCAAAGGATTGGAAAATGGCACAGGTCATCCCCGTTTTCAAGAAGGGACGTCGAACAGATGTGCAGAACTATAGACCTATATCTCTAACGTCTATCAGTTGTAGAATTTTGGAACACGTATTATGTTCGAGTGTAATGACTTTTTTGGACACTAGAAATCTACTCTGTAGGAATCAGCATGGGTTTCGAAAAAGACGATCGTGTGAAACCCAGCTCGCGCTATTCGTCCACGAGACTCAGAGGGCCATAGACACGGGTTCCCAGGTAGATGCCGTGTTTCTTGACTTCCGCAAGGCGTTCGATACAGTTCCCCACAGTCGTTTAATGAACAAAGTAAGAGCATATGGACTATCAGACCAATTGTGTGATTGGATTGAAGAGTTCCTAGATAACAGAACACAGCATGTCATTCTCAATGGAGAGAAGTCTTCCGAAGTAAGAGTGATTTCAGGCGTGCCTCAGGGGAGTGTTGTAGGACCGTTGCTATTCACAATATACGTAAATGACCTTGTGGATAAATTCGGAAGTTCACTGAGGCATTTTGCGGATGATGCTGTAGTATATCGAGAGGTTGTAACACTGGAAAAGTGTATTGAAATACTGGAGGATCTGCAACGAATTGACGCATGGTGCCGGGAATGGCAATTGAATCTCAATGTAGACAAGTGTAATGTGCTGCGAATACATAGAAAGAAAGATCCATTATCATTTAGCTACAGTATAGCAGGTCAGCAACTGGAAGCAGTTAATTCCATAAATTATCTGGAAGTAGGCATTGGGGATGATTTAAAATGGAATGATCATATAAAGTTGATCGTCGGTAAAGCAGGTACAAGACTGAGATTCATTGGAAGAATCCTAAGGAAACGCAATCTGAAAACAAAGGAAGTAGGTAACAGTACACTTGTTCGCCCAGTGCTTGAATACTGCTCACCAGTGTGGCATCCTTACCAGATAGGGGTGATAGAAGAGATAGAGAAGATCCAACGGAGAGCAGTGCGCTTCGTTACAGGATCAATTAGTTACGGAGATGATGGATAAACTCCAGTGGAAAACTCTGCAGGAGAGACGTTCAGTAGCTCGGTACGAGCTTTTGTTGAAGTTTCGAGAACATACCTTCACCGAGGAGTCAAGCAGTATATTGCTCCCTCTTACGTATATCTCGCAATGAGACCATGAGCATAAAATCAGAGAGATTAGAGTCCATACAGAGGCATACCGACAATCTTCCTTTCCACGAACAATGCGAGACTGGAATAGAAGGTAGAACCGATAGAGGTACTCAACGTACCCTCCGCCACTCACCGTCAGGTGGCTTGTGGAGTATGGATGTAGATGTAGCTCTTTGGTGGAGCTCTCCTTGAATACTGTACCTCCATGTAGTGTGTCACGCCTTAGTGATGTCAAAAACCTTCACTATACAATGCTGTCTTCGTTGGAAAACCTACTGGGTAGCCGCCTCTGATAGAGTCAGATTGTCGACAGTGGGTCAGCAACACCTGCATCCACTCTGAGAGCGGCTAAAGAGTTTCCTGGTCTGTAATATCGAGAATAGACGACTGTTGACCATTCGTTCCAAGCTCTTTCCTACACAGCTCGTTAAGGCGATGCTCCCGTAACTATTGTGACAGCTTCCGTCCTGTCCTGGTTTCAGCAGAGGGAGAAAAGTAGCTCCTCTCAACGAATTGGGAAAGTGTCCTGTCTGCCATATCGAATTACAAGTTTCTAGGCGTATTTTCTTTGTCACTGTTTGCAGGTTTCACAGCATGATGTATTGTAATGGTCGTTATCAGCCGCAGTAGCACGAGCCTTAGACAGTGATGAACGAGCCTCCACTCAGTTCAGTTCCCTCCTCTTCATGATCGTACGGTACGGCAGAACATTGTATCCTTGTTGTCTGTGGCAGTATTGATCACAAATTTCTCTGCCATTGACTGGGATTTGTCGCTGGGTGTTATTTGGGGACAACTATGCTTCAGAACCGCTGCTATAGGCAACTGACTGCATTTACCAGAAGCTTTCCATGACTTTTTCTTTCTATGCTTGATAATGCGTCGAGGTTAGGCTCTCGATACTCGAAAGGGTTTCTTCTGTTAGACGGAGCTTAAACGGTCACAGAGCAGCATGCCTGACGTGGACATCCACCATCGTACAGGCTGTCTTCTAAGAATACGTTAGGACTGTGGGTAGATAAGTTAATGGCATGGTTGATTACACGTATGATGTTACGCACCAGTTCGTGGTCACTGCCTCAGTGCTCAACCACAGCCAGCTGGTTGAACAGCGTCAAGTTTGTTCTACGGGTCACCAATTATGGTAGCTTTCTGTCAAGGATTGTTCCACCTGTAAAGTGTACCCAGAGTGGGAAGAGGTCACTGGAATGAAGATCATGAGTAACGTCTCACTGAGTGGAATCTAAGAGGGGTGGAAAGCAGAAAGAGAAGACAATAGCTGAGATGACCCAGTAGCATCACTGAAACGAGTGGGTTTGCGTGTGTTGAGGACGCACAGAGCATGTGACATCATGAGACTCTTCCAAACTCGACCCTTTCGACAAGTAGAGTTTGAGCACCATAATACGTTATTGGCATACAAGTCTCTCAGTTGGAGGAATGGTGAGCAGAACTGGTCTGTAAGAGCTGTGGGAGCCTCAGAATCTGTAGCATTTTATGGTGGCAAGTAAGGGAGGATACAGTAATCTTTTGACCTACATGAATTTCAACAGTAACTGCTTGCAGGTCTGCGTTATTTGCAGATGCAGATACCCTCTCTTGGCCCTTTCCCCACTCAGGTCATCTTAGTGGTAAAGGGAATAACCTTGTAGCCCAGAAGCGTACAAACACAGGGAACGTTACTGCACAAGGAATTTCGGTTCTATGTACACTCCTGGAAATTGAAATAAGAACACCGTGAATTCATTGTCCCAGGAAGGGGAAACTTTATTGACACATTCCTGGGGTCAGATACATCACATGATCACACTGACAGAACCACAGGCACATAGACACAGGCAACAGAGCATGCACAATGTCGGCACTAGTACAGTGTATATCCACCTTTCGCAGCAATGCAGGCTGCTATTCTCCCATGGAGACGATCGTAGAGATGCTGGATGTAGTCCTGTGGAACGGCTTGCCATGCCATTTCCACCTGGCGCCTCAGTTGGACCAGCGTTCGTGCTGGACGTGCAGACCGCGTGAGACGACGCTTCATCCAGTCCCAAACATGCTCAATGGGGGACAGATCCGGAGATCTTGCTGGCCAGGGTAGTTGACTTACACCTTCTAGAGCACGTTGGGTGGCACGGGATACATGCGGACGTGCATTGTCCTGTTGGAACAGCAAGTTCCCTTGCCGGTCTAGGAATGGTAGAACGATGGGTTCGATGACGGTTTGGATGTACCGTGCACTATTCAGTGTCCCCTCGACGATCACCAGTGGTGTACGGCCAGTGTAGGAGATCGCTCCCCACACCATGATGCCGGGTGTTGGCCCTGTGTGCCTCGGTCGTATGCAGTCCTGATTGTGGCGCTCACCTGCACGGCGCCAAACACGCATACGACCATCATTGGCACCAAGGCAGAAGCGACTCTCATCGCTGAAGACGACACGTCTCCATTCGTCCCTCCATTCACGCCTGTCGCGACACCACTGGAGACGGGCTGCACGGTGTTGGGGCGTGAGCGGAAGACGGCCTAACGGTGTGCGGGACCGTAGCCCAGCTTCATGGAGACGGTTGCGAATGGTCCTCGCCGATACCCCAGGAGCAACAGTGTCCCTAATTTGCTGGGAAGTGGAGGTGCGGTCCCCTACGGCACTGCGTAGGATCCTATGGTCTTGGCGTGCATCCGTGCGTCGCTGCGGTCTGGTCCCAAGTCGACGGGCACGTGCACCTTCCACCGACCACTGGCGACAACATCGATGTACTGTGGAGACCTCACGCCCCACGTGTTGAGCAATTCGGCGGTACGTCCACCCGGCCTCCCGCATGCCCACTATACGCCCTCGCTCAAAGTCCGTCAACTGCACATACGATTCACGTCCACGCTGTCGCGGCATGCTACCAGTGTTAAAGACTGCGATGGAGCTCCGTATGCCACGGCAAACTGGCTGACACTGACGGCGGCGGTGCACAAATGCTGCGCAGCTAGCGCCATTCGACGGCCAACACCGCGGTTCCTGGTGTGTCCGCTGTGCCGTGCGTGTGATCATTGCTTGTACAGCCCTCTCGCAGTTTCCGGAGCAAGTATGGTGGGTCTGACACACCGGTGTCAATGTGTTCTTTTTTCCATTTCCAGGAGTGTATTTTTAACAAAAGTTAGCTGCAAATTGTTTCTCTCTTGTTGATTACAGAAGTTCACGATAAGCTTGTTTCGTCATATGTGCCATTATCAAGTGTTTGGTTAGATGGAATGACGTCTATGATAGATCTTGTAACGTAATTTCTTTTATGTACTATGCTGTTACGTTGGTCACATATTTATTTTCTGTATAAATTTTGTGTTATTTAATGTTCAACTTTGGTATGTGAGCCATTATCTTTGTGTACTTTTATTTATTCCTGTCTCTCCAAATGGTTCAAATGATTCTGAGCACTATGAGACTTAACTTCTGAAGTCATCAGTCCGCTACAACTTAGAACTACTTAAACCTAACTAACCTAAGGGCATCACACACATCCATGCCCGAGGCAGGATTCGAACATGCAACCGTAGCAGTCGCGCGGTTCCAGACTGAGGCGCCTAGAACCGCTCGGCCACTGCAGCCGTCCCCTGTCTCTCCAACTGGGTGGACATCCAACGACAGTCTGAGGCTTACTCATGGCATTAGATGGTTACTCCATGTAGCCTTCGTATTCCATTGCCTCCAAAATGTTATCATTAGGACCATTCCATACGCTACTGGCCATTAAAATTGATACATCACGAAGATGACGTGCTACAGAAGCAAAATTTAACCCACAGGAAGAAGATGCTGTGATATGCAAATGATCAGCTTTTCAGAGCATTCACGCAAGTTTGGCACCGGTGGCGACACCTATAACGTGCTGACATCAGGAAAGTTTCCAACCGATTACTCATACACAGACAGCAGTTGACCGGCGTCGCCTGGTGAAACGTTGTTGTGATGCCTCGTGTAAGGAGGAGAAATGCGTACCATCACGTTTCCGACTTTGATAAAGGTCGGACTGTAGCCTATCGCGATTGCGGTTTATCGTATCGCGACTTTGCTGCTCGCGTTGGTCGAGATCCAATGACTGTTAGCAGAATATGGAGCCGGTTGGTTCAGGAGGGTAATACGGAACACCGTGCTGGATC
This sequence comes from Schistocerca cancellata, assembly GCF_023864275.1. Lineage (NCBI taxonomy): Eukaryota > Metazoa > Arthropoda > Insecta > Orthoptera > Acrididae > Schistocerca > Schistocerca cancellata. The sequence goes on along the minus strand of NC_064629.1, from coordinate 855,256,865 downwards.
CCAACGGCCTCGTACCACTAGCACTCGAGATGACAGGCATCTCATCCGCATGGCTTAACGGATCGTGCAGCTACGTCTCGATCCCTGAGTCAGCAGATGGGGACGTTTGCAAGACAACAACCATCTCCACCAACAGTTCGACGATGTTTGCAGCAGCATGGACTATCAGCTCGGAGACCATCGCTGCTGTTACCCTTGACCTTGCATCACGGACAGGAGCGCCTCCGATGGTGTACTCAACGACGAACCTGGGTGCACTAATGGCAAAACGTCATTTTTTTAGATGAATTCAGGTTCTGTTTACAGCATCATGATTGTCGCATCCGTGTTTGTCGACATCGCGGTGAACGCACATTGGAAGCGTGTATTCGTCATCGCCATACTGCCGTATCTCCCGGCGTGATGGTATGGGCTGCCATTGGTTACACGTCACGGTCACGTCTTGTTTGCATTGAGGGCACTTTGAACAGTGGACGTTACGTTTCAGATGTGTTACGACCCGTGGCTGTACCCTTCATTCGATCCCTGAGAGACTTTACATTTCAGCAGGATAATGCACGACCGCATGTTGTAGGTCCTGTACGGGCCTTTCTGGATACAGAAAATGTTGGACTGCTGCCCTGGCCAGCACATTCTTCGGATCTCTCACCAACTGAAAACGTCTGGTCAATGGTGGCCGAGCAACTGGTTCGTCACAATACGCTAGTCACTACTCTTGATGAACTGTGGTATCGTGTTGAAGCTGCATGGGCAGCCGTACCTGTTCACGCCATCCAAGCTCTGTTTGACTCAACGACCAGGTGTATGAAGGCGGTTATTACGGCCAGAGGTGGTTGTTATGTGTACTGATTTCTCAGGATCTATGGATCCAAATTGCGTGAAAATGTAATCTTATGTCAGTTCTAGTGTAATATATTTTTCCAATGAATGCCCGTTTATCATCTGCATTTATTCTTGGTAGCAACATTAATGGCCAGTAGTGTATATAGACGGTTTATGGCTTATATCAATCTGATAACTCTTCCCTTTAGGTTTGTTTCTCAGAGGAGACTTCATAGTATGGGGGTTGCACACACCACATATATGGTATTTTTGGCAAAGCCGAATGTGACTCCCAGTTCGTTCTAAATTGTTAGCATATCAGTGAGCTCAGCATTCGTTTTCTTGGCACAAGCTTGGCGAACCCAAGTTTCCTTAGGTGGGTACTGGTGAGGGTCGCCAGTTCTCTGTAACTGTTAACTCTTGGCATCCTTCAGCAAGTACAGTGCAATGCGGTAGTGTCACGCGGGAACAAGGATCTTGGCTTAACACTCCAGATCGTAATGATGTAAAAAACCTTTATTTCAAGATGTGCTGCCCGCCGATGAGATGCATGGCTGCTGAGGCAGAATTTTCGTTACTGGGGAACCTCTGGGCAACCTGACACACGTCAATTCTAAGAGGGCTGCGCACGGATTGTATGGACACCTATTTCTCTAGCTGCTCGTGGAACTTCCATGAAGCCTAGATCCCATTTTTCTACTGCCAGCTGTTTGTGTGTTCGATTAGACAGTATCACCACCCAAACCCCAAACAGACCTCGAGTGGTTAGCCCTCTGAGATTTCTGTAAATATGGTTGACAGTGGTAGTAGTAATGGACCACATCCTTTGGTATATAGTATGTTTATTGTTGTTAAACGTATCGGAGGTTCATTTGAAAAACTGATGCCTTTCTACGTCTATAAAGCTCCAGAGGAACTTACAAGGCAACTTAAATCTGTCAAGAGGATGCGCAATGGTACACTCCTGATCGAGACACTGAAAGCAAGGTACCGAAGTAAACAACTCATTAAATTCCAATCTACTAGCGACAGTGAGTTGGGCACTGTGCTAAACTACTGTATAGGAGTTGTAACGTGCTGGGAAATTGTAGGAATCGATACAAAAGAACTCCAACAGAAATGGGAAAGGGAAAGAGTAACTGGAGTTCGGAATTTTGTGAAAAGCTGATTATGAACTCCAGAAGTCAGCATCTTTTATCCTGACATTCAGATTACCAAAGATGACGGAATATATTGTAGCAGGCATTCTCCACCTTAAAGTTACGCCCTATGTACCCAATCCAGTGCGCTGCTTTAAGTGTCAGACAGAAGAACAGTTCTCACGACAAACCGAAGAAGAGAATCAAAAACAGATTTCTGTTAAAACGGCCTTACTACCGTCCGTAAAATTCAGACTGGAAACGAAAACCAAGACCAAAACGATCAGGTCCGAAGTCATTAGACTATACGATCTTGGCCCTGTCTGCTCCATCATTCGATGAACATACTATGCATTTTAGGGTAGCCGTCGTCAGTGTGAGAGAATCGCGAGTCCCTCAAGTAAATAAAGATCTCAACAACCCCACCCACCTCCACAACATTTTCCCGACCGAAGGAGGGATGGCAGGGGGAAAGAGAGAGTAAAACCTCACCGTTGAAATAGCTTCCAAATTTCAATGTACCTGAATGGCTTCAGGACACATGTCGAGGAATTGCAAGTATGAGCTCAGGTAGACCAATGTGTATCCGCTGCAATTTTCTGTGAGACAAAGCGACCATTTGGATGCATTTTAATATCTTTCTTATGTCTTGACCACACTTTTTTATGCCAATTATATAAAATTAATCATTAGATATATTGTATCACGTCCACATTGTCAATCATGAGACAAGACACTGCCTTTGATAATGACGGAAAGTCGGACCGTGTAAGGCGTTTTTGGAAATAAAAAATGTGTGGTCAAGACATAAGAAAAGTTATTAAACTGCAATGTGTATCTGTCTTCAAGAGACACACTTTGAACTCTATGACACCCCTGAGCTATGTGGCAACATTTTCCACAAAGAGGCGGACTTTTTGGAGCGAGAGCAAAAGGAGGAGTTGCTATTTTCGTAAAAAATGCTTGCAACTCCTCGCTTCGCATCCTCACTACTAGCCTTCAAGCTGTTGCTCTCTCAATGCAACGCGTTATCAAATTATAACATATTCACTCTACGTATTCACTCTACATGCACCCACATGAGATGTTAGACCAAGACGAGCTAAGTGAACTCCTCACTGAGCTTCCCCAATCCTTCCTCCTCTGTTCCAAATTTAACGCACGCTATGAGATTTGAGCCTCTGCAACCACCCGCCCCAGAGATAGAGCAGTTAAGACCCTTTGCATGTCCTTATGTGCACGCTTGTTGAACATGGGGCTGAGCAAGCACTTCAGCACTGCAACAGGGTCCGTCACTGTTATCGATCTCTCGGTATACTCTCCAAGCAAGTTGCAAATGACTCTTCGACTGTTGGAGGTACTTACAAAGAAGTGAGGTTTTAATTTCTCCATCGAGAAGTCTGTGTGCGTACTTTTTAACCTTCCGCGTTCTGTTTTAATCTCCTGATTTGCGGACAGGGATCACTGTTCTCACTTTTAAAGACATGGAGTTTTTTGGGCCTCACATTTGACTCTCAACTTACGTCATTGCTATGCCTTACGGATTTGAAACTACGGTCGCGAAAAATATTCATTATTTTAAAGTGTCTTAGTCACAGCTCATGCGGAACAAACCGAATTCGTCTACTCCAGTTTTACAGGGTATTCGTGTGATCTTGGCTTGATTATGTGTGTATGGCGTATGTGTCTGCACGACCCTCCTAATTGGAAGCTAATAACTGCGTTCGTAAGCACAGTTGCAACTTTAGAGTTGTTACGAAGTGCACAGAACCCCTCCCCCCTCCCAGAATATCAAAAAAGGCGACGGTTTTTGACAACATAGAGCTACCAGCACCTCAAAAGGCAGAGTATGGTAAGCAGCCCATCTCTGTCATTGCCACTGAATCGAAAGCTCGTATCAAATCTTGTGATGATGATGGTGATATCTTGGTGTGGGCACATGAGACGAGTGTGGTTGAAAGGAGCAAGGTGATTAAAGGAATAACTATGAGACAAACAGAATTACGTCCTGAGAACACACACACACTCACACACTCACACACTCACACACACACACACACGCACACGCACACACGCACACGCATACACGCACACGCATACACGCACACGCATACACACACACGCATACACACACACACACACACACACACACAACAAAACGCAGAAATAACTTACATTGTGAAGTTGGAAACGGACAGTGAAACGGAAAAAACAAGGGAAGGCAGTGAAAGCATATAGCAGATTGTCGTGGCTGGTCGATTTCTGAAACAACACGGATTAGCCACTCATTGCACGCCACAGGCATCCCAGACAGGGGGATCTTTTGGCCAGAGAAACAAGTTATGTGTTAGGAGACAGTGACCAGTTCGGATGCTGGTCGGGGTCACTTCTTTCTGCCTGTGACTGGCCTAAGATTCGCCACAGCCAGATAATTGGCGTCATCAACCGCAGTTTAATATTCTTCACCGTCAGATACTTCTGGTACTATAACTGTGTGCATCTCTGACGCAACAGTGAACTGACAGCCTTCAGGGAATTGGTACATTGTGTCACATCATGTGCAGCCCTGTAGGCCTACTCTGTGGCTAAGTTGGCCTAATTATTGGCCAAAGCTCCCCACGTGCTCCAGTATCCAACAGAATGATACCCGTTTGCCCTGCCGTTGAAGGGAGTATAGTTTGTTATGTATTAGCTGGACCAGTTTCTCTGCTGGGAACATGTGGTGCAATCCTGTTGAGGCACCAGTTCCTCTAAGTTCTAGGGGACTGATGACCATAGATGTTAAGTCCCATAGTGCTCAGAGCCATTTGAACCATTTGCACCAGTTCCCTTAGGAACCGGAGCAGATGAGAAAAGATTTGCCTAGAAGTTGCTTCGTCTGTATAAGTGCCTTCAGCATCGCATAGTGCTCTACATTAAATACAATATAGGTCTGGGGAAGGCGAATCCTGAATGCACCGTAGGGGAACACTACCAAACAGCCAAAGCAGTCACCTCGCTTGGAAACATCAGAGTACACAAATTGAAGACAGTGAAGCCTATCTAAAATGTTAAAAGCAGAGATATAAACAAAATCTGGAGTGAAATCTTTCTTATACCACCATAGGTCTAAAATAATTTAGATCTTCTGGAGGAGTCTGCTCCAGACTTGATGTAAAACTATCAAACCACCCAGAACTATCTCGAAAAGGAAATCCTTCAAACAAATCCCATAGCACCTTACTGCTCATTGTTGATTATGAAAAAGCCTTTCCATTGGTGGCCGGGCAGCGGTTAGTATGCACGTGTGTAGGGCGTTGAGAGCGTTTTATAGGCCAGTCGCACCATAAGGTGTCATCGCCTGATGTGAAGCGTTGACTCAGTAGCCTCAGCGCAAAGACTCGGTATGGGACTGGTTCTAAGGGCCCCAGTGACCACTTCCTTCCTGATGCAACACATCCAATATTAATTTGCTTTTATGTAAAGGCATCGGTTTTCTGAATAGGCGTTTTCAGAGCTGAACCAAACAAAGTAATGAAAGTGGGAGATCGTGGAAGCGGTCGTTTACTTCAATCATAAATATATGTCCAAGTGATGCTAAAAGTTATTATCATTATATAAAGAAAAGTATTATCTTCTCAACAATTTCAAATCGAACGCTGCACTATTAATTTTTATACATGAGATTAGTGAATTTACTCTTGGCACTGCCGCGCGGTATTAGCTGAGCGGTCTAGGCGCTGCAGTCATGGACTGTGCGGCTGGTCCCGGCGGAGGTTCAAGTCCTCCCTCCGGCATAGGTGTGTGTGTTTGTCCTTAGGATAATTTAGGTTAAGTAGTGTGTAAGCTTAGAGACTAATGACCTTAGCAATTAACTCCCATAAGATTTCACGCACATTTGACTTTGAACTCTTGACACTTTTGTTGACTATGTCTGCAGTCACTTTCAGACCTCAAAGTAATAATCAGATTAACTAATTTAACACGACTGAATTTTGAATTTTTGGTGTATTCATACATCAGCATCACAAACTAAAAACACGGAATAATTGGAGGAGTTTGAATGAGACCAGTGGCGTATTTACGTATATAAAAATAATGACAAGTTTTTATTCATCCCTTTATAACCACAACCGAGCTGATAAATCTTACAAAAAAATGACAAAAATAAATCAGAAAAAGGGATTGTGCTTGATTGGCAAAGCATTTATTAGGGCCGAAACTATACAAATTATCCCCTGAATTAATCTCTCTTACATCGCAATCTGACTTTGTGTACACGAATCCACTGTGAGGCCCAAATCTATTCAAATGGAATCAACTATGACAAAGTGCACCACAAACAATGATTCATGGAGAAGAGGGAGCGGTGAATATCATTTAACAATCCTAGGGTGCCGCAATACATTACTCTTTCATCTTGGTTCAGGCGGCAGCAGAAAACGGCACGCTGTGGGCGATGAGCGGCGCGGCAGCTGTAATGTTCTGACGCGTCCACGCAAACTTGCAAACTACGCAGGGAGGTGTTCTGATTATTAGAATGTGGCAAACTTCCCTGTCTGAGCCTTAAATCCCGTCAGAATTCAGTGTGAGGTGCACCTGTTCGCTATTCTAGCCATCAAATTGGACTCACAGGCACGACTGCGCCTGTTGGAATTGTCAAACGCCAGACGGCCGACTAAGGACGAATAAGTTCACTCTCGTGACACACACTATGTCCGAGATGATATGCAGTTCCATTGTCGGCACAGCTGGAAACTGCTGCTGACTCGTAGTCCACCCCAAGTCGCAGACCACAAGTCTCACCCACTAGAGAAACATCTGAAGTTCTCCACCAGGCAGGACCAGAAGACGAAAAAGGCAAAGAATCACAATCACTTTCCACTAAGCCCCGGTAAAAGACCCGAATTAGCAGAAGAAAAATCCTCCGCATTATGCAAACCAATCTAATTATCCTCTACTCATTGAATCACCCTTCCGGACTGTTCCACTGGCCTGATAGCTAATCCAGATACAGCACCAGGCTCCCCAACTAGGAGGAGCAAGCCTTTGCTTTGCATATCCTGAGAGAAGCCAATCAGCAACTTAGAATCTCTCTTGTCTGAAAAATAAGATTTTAGACTGGGGAGCGTCCTTCTCACGGTAAGCATGGCCATGTTTCGGCAAAAAGTCTACCTTTATGGGACCACATTCCCAAATTTATGGAGAGATCTATTCTTTCCAGGTCACCCATTTCCAATTTCTTAAAGAAGGGTATTAGGCTTCCCAGACAACGTGCCCGTGAAATATATATTGTTGCTGCTCGCTAAGAGAACCTGGCGACTTCCTGCCGTGAGGGGAGTTACAGTCTTGCCCCCGATAAACATGTGTACCAGCCACTCTGTTCGTACCGTCGCAGCTTCCAACATGAGAATGCTTGAAATTTTATGACCGTTCAATCATTTGCACTAAAGCTCAGATTACCGCAGTCTCATTTAAATGCTTTCCTCCACCCACTTTCCACTAACTGGCCACCTACACAGCAGTCTGTCACCTGGCCCAGGTAAAATGTGTTGCGACCTGGCACCCTCCTGCTCTGACCCTAAATGGGAAGAGTGGAGTCCCGTGTCCCAAAGACTCTCTGCAGACACAGTTTACAGAGCGCTGCTTCCCCAAATTCCTCGCACAACCAGGTTTGCTGGACACAACATTTGTGGCTCGCAATCCATGTTTGTCTCAGTTCTCCATCGCCTCCACTACAGCCCCTCAGATACAAGTTCACTCCAGGCTACACGTTCAGTTTTATGAACATTCTGCCCATAATTTCCTCATGTAAAAAAAGTAGTAAACCACGCATACCAAAGGTAGCACTGGGGAAAACGGAGATCATGACCTAAAATACGAACATAAATCTGACCAACAGCGTAGTCAAAGTGAGAGAGTAGCATGCAGCCGCCATCTACCTCCCCGTTATCGGATAATTTCTGGATGGGGAGAGTCACACTTCAATAAAGACGTTAGTGTCGCATTGGGGCAGAAGAAATTAGTACACTATAACTGGTTCTTTAAGAATGACATGCGGGATCATGACAACTTTGCCAAACAAACACCAAAAAGAAGAGGAAACTTACCTTGTCTTGTCCTCATTCAACCAGGGATCATACACACACTCACTGGTGGATGCCTGCAAAAGTTATGTGATTTGCTGGGTGTCGGAATTGCTCCTGTGGACCCACAGGTCTTTTACATATACCCCTGGCCATAAATACAATGATTGAGCTGTTAAAAGGTCATGCAGATGTTTAACTAACCCATTCACACCGAAGCTGAGGTCATAGATGATTGGTTTCTCTAACCACAAACAGTATCGTTAAGCATCGAACATTCTCTGCCTCAGAAATTTTGTTACCCCTGCCCAAGCACTCACAGTAGCTCAGTGTTCAATAGAGACAATAACATGACAGATCCTATCTAAACATTCAGCAAAACTAGGTATTTAGTACAACAGACTAAATGGTGTTAACACAAAATAAACAAAATGTAAATGTCATGTGTAGCATTATGAGACTTTACGCCAATGACAAAGACAAAATAAATACATGAGTTAATTTCAAAAGGTAGTTTGAACAGTAGTGTATTTTCTGTGCGTGATCTTTTGTCAATCATAGATTTTAGATGACAGTGACCTTGTACCCCAGTACACATCCAGAAATGGCATTGTTCCTTAAAAGATTGCCTTTAACTTAATAAAATAAATACACCAAGGCAAACAAAAATAAGAATTTGAAAAGCACAACCTTTTAAGTCCCCTGCTGCTCTCTTGTGATAGGTCTTTAGGGAGTCCAAATGTTAACTTTAACATTCGATAGACAAATAGACACAGTACTGCACTCAAGGCATTTGTAACAGATGTATGTTGTAGGTGTGGTGAGTTTGTGCTAAGAGAAGGGTTATCATGAGTGGTGGCAGCAGTGTTGGGGCAGGACCTATCTCCAGGCTATAACAGCAACAGGTAGGCATCTGGACTATTAACAGACCAGAGATGGAGCAGAAGTTGACAAATGGTTGTTCTTGTTAAAGACAGTCCTCCAACAGCAGTTTTCAGTGTCGTGGCAAGCGCTCCAAGATGTCAGTCGCTTGGTCTAGCACTCTCCAGTCCCGCCTTTCTGGTCGGCAGTGGTGATGCATTCAGGTCCGGTCCCTCGAGACTCTTTTGTCAGACTGCAGTGGGCCCAGGTGGTCGTGAGGCGTCAGGGGCGATCCTCCGTTACCTGCTGACTGTGGGCAATGCACCCCTGCAGTTGCATTTACTTTCCATTGGCACGAGTCCGCCGCGCGGGATTAGCCGAGCGGTCTTAGGCGCTGCAGTCATGGACTGTGCGGCTGGTCTTAGAGGAGATTTGAGTCCTCCCTCGGGCATGGGTGTGTGTGTTTGTCCTTAGGATAATTTAGGTTATTTAGTGTGTAAGCTTAGGGACTGATGACCTTAGTAGTTAAGTCCCATAAGATTTCACACACCTTTGAACATTTTTTGGCATGAGTCGAGAGGACAAAGAGGACTGCGTCCACACCTATGACGCCCTTGAGCTGCCCTAGCATCATGATGTCCGCTAAGTGCCTGCGTTGTCGCCTCAGGGTGGGATCGCCTGTAGCTCATAGCTGTTGACCTGGCTGTACGGTGACGTTACTACAGCTGGTCCCTCACCTGGGGATGTCGCCACTAATGTAAAGTGACACTGGCAGCCTCATCCAAGGTCTCACTACGACAGACAGTGCACACAATCTACATCTACTCTACATCTACATCCATACTCCGCAAGCCACCTGACGGTGTGTGGCGGAGGGTACCTTGAGTACCTCTATCGGTTCTCCCTTCTATTCCAGTCTCGAATTGTTCGTGGAAAAAAGGATTGTCGGTATGCTTCTGTGTGGGCTCTAATCTCTCTGATTTTATCCTCATGGTCTCTTCGCGAGATATACGTAGGAGGGAGCAATATACTGCTTGACTCTTCGGTGAAGGTATGTTCTCGAAACTTTGACAAAATCCCGTACCGAGCTACTGAGCGTCTCTCCTGCAGAGTCTTCCACTGGAGTTTATCTATCATCTCCGTAACGCTTTCGCGATTACTGAATGATCCTGTAACGAAGCGCGCTGCTCTCCGTTGGATCTTCTCTATATCTTCTATCAACCCTATCTGGTACGGATCCCACACTGCTGAGCAGTATTCAAGCAGTGGGCGAACGAGCGTACTGTAACCTACTTCCTTTGTTTTCGGATTGCATTTCCTTAGGATTCTTCCAATGAATCTCAGTCTGGCATCTGCTTTACCGACGATCAACATTATATGATCATTCCATTTTAAATCACTCCTAATGCGTACTCCCAGATAATTTATGGTATTAACTGCTTCCAGTTGCTGACCTGCTATTTTGTAGCTAAATGATAAAGGATCTATCTTTCTGTGTACTCGCAGCACATTACACTTGTCTACATTGAGATTCAATTGCCATTCCCTGCACCATGCGTCAATTCGCTGCAGCTCCTCCTGCATTTCAGTACAATATTTCATTGTTACAACCTCTCGATACAGCACAGCATCATCTGCAAAAAGCCTCAGTGAACTTCCGATGTCATCCACCAGGTCATTTATGTATATTGTGAATAGCAACGGTCCTATGTCACTCCCCTGCGGCACACCTGAAATCACTCTTACTTCGGAGGACTTCTCTCCATTGAGAATGACATGCTGCGTCCTGTTATCTAGGAACTCCTCAATCCAATATCAACGGAAGAAACCATTACTGCAGTCAAAGATGAATTCTGAGAAGAACTGTGTCTGCAAGACTTGTACAGTTATTTCTGGACCAAAAAATTCACATACCTTTGCTGAGGCATGACGAGCTAATAATACAGCAATGTTCAAGTGTTGAATCAACCAGTTTTGTCGTAAACCCAAGATGTTTCCGCCGGGAAATCGCCACATTTCTATCCATGAAATAAATTTCTATCGGAGAAACATGGGAGGATACCAGTACGTCACAAATTTGCGGTTAATCATCAAAGTGAAAGTGCTGGGCAGAAAAATACGAACCCGAAACTCTTTGATCAGATGTCATAAGAGAAGAGCTTATCCACTAAGTACAATAATAAATCATCCAAAAGGTGTAAATGTAAACAAATAAAGAAAAATACAGAAAATGACTACGTAAATGAATTGGGAGCAAATGATTCTTAACACTAACTTAGTGGTCTAACTGTGCACGTTTTATTGTATGTAGGGTTTCACATGGCAGATGTGATGACCCCTAAGGACTTCTTGGATTTCAATGTTTCGAGTTCCGCCGTGTTTGAATGAGCTATATTACGACCTCGAGCAGGTCCGATATAGATTGGGTAAAATTTGTCGCATAGATACTTCCGCTTACTCTATATTCAGAAGCTTTTGAAGAGGTGTTGCCGAGCTCTCCTGTCCCATGCGTCCTTTCTCTTCGCACCTGCCACCCGCAGACGTTCGAGAGCCAGTTCTACATTATATTTACGTTGTTTCCGGGTTCGAGGTGGAAAGTCAGTTACCTCGCGAATCGGGTCATTGGGCTGCCTATATCTTCGCACTGCCAATGGTGCCGCTGTAGTGACTTCATGTGGCAGCTCATTCACGATGTGCTGTAAATCATATAAAAAGATAACCCAGGTGGCGTTCCCTTTCGCGCAATAGATTCGGCAGAGATTCCAGAGGCATTTCGTTGCTCTACCCGCCGGCGACGATTGGGGATGCCTTATGGATGCTTAGATCGGTCTTACCCTGTGCCGTTTCAACGTGGCCTTCCATTTGTTTGAGCTAAACTGGGGTCCATTATCGAAGATGATTCTGTCCACATGTCCTGCTTGTGACAGAAAGTTTTGCAAAAATCTTTGCTCACACTTTGCGCGGTGGCTTTCTTCAGTGCCGTCAGTGTGACGCATTTAGACGTTAGCTCCACAACTACTATATAGCAGTACTCCCTACTCGTCTGTGGGAGAGGTCCCATGAGATCCGTTGTGGCCATATGCGAATTGCCTAATCTTTGTTTCTGCCCGGTCTTTGACTCACCCCATCAAGACTGACAGAGGTGAGTCTTTCTCCTGTTCTCTCCCGATATCTTTCAAGCTCGCGGTCGCATAAATTTGCAATGCTACATTTTTATGTGGCATAGACTGAAGTGTTCCTCCTGCAGTGGAGTCCCACTATTTCTCTCCAATCCTATAGGTGATCACGACAGCGCCACAGCGATGATATTGTCTTCCCCAGATATGTGAGTGATTGTAAAATCAAATTCTTGTAGTGCGAAAACCCATCTTGTCAGTCTTTTATTGCAGAGTTTTGCTGTGAGAAGAAACTCTAACGTCTCGTGGTTGATGTAACTCTCGTTTTTCGACCATACAGGAAGAATCTGAATTTCTCGAAGCCACAGACGATCGCCAGTGCTTCCAACTCAGTGACTGAGTAAGTTTTTTCGCATTTTCTCAGGGCTCGGCTTTCGAAAGCTATGGTGTTGTGTACCGCATTACCACCTTCTTTGTACCTCTGGAAGACCATAACCCACAGACCAAAATAGGAGCTTTCCGTGATCATACAAAATTCCTCTTCTAGATTGGAATGAGACAGTATTGGCGCATTGACGAGTGCGTTTTTGAATTTTTCATCCTCACCCGCGTCGTCCCACGCCCATGTAGAATTCTTTCTAATGAGTTGGCAAAGCCGTGGTGTTGTCAACTGTTTTATGTATATAACCCTCTTGCAGAAATTCACAATACCATAAAACCCACGGAGTTGTTTTCTGTTGCTGGAATTGGAAATTTAGTTGTTGCTTCTATTTTTTCTGGACCCGACGAGATTCCCTCTGCCGTAATGATGTGGTCTAGGAATCTGACTTTGGATGTCCGGATACATGATTTGGTAATATTTGCAGTAACACCACACTGTCTGAAAGTACGGAAGATTTCCCCTGACGTCGTGTTGTGTTGCCTCCACGTCGGCTCTGCAATCAGTACATCGTCCACATAGGCCATTATAATAAATTTCAATATGTTCCTGTACTTAGTGCGATAAAAGAGGAATTTCTCAAGCGATTTGGGGATATATCACACTTATCCCAAGCTTTTGAATCGTTCTCGAGACAATTTGCTGTTTCTGTAGATGATATTCATCCCAGTTTGCAAATGAAATTAATAGATCTGCACTGTAGATTCTACAGCATAATTCTCGTCTGAGAGACAAGTTCCTTTTGGCAAGACGTGTAATAGATTTTTATCACGACTTTCCACGGCAATAGTTTCCTCGTCTCCATCGTGAAGTCGTGAAGATAATGTCAATGTCTGGCTCGACATACGTTTGTGAGAGACTTTTTCTGTTATGAAAACTAATAAGTCTCGGTTAAGAGCAAACATCAGTAATGAATATTTACGTAACTGTTTATGTTTGTCTGTATGTAGAAATTTTGTTCCAGACATTAAATGTATTGTAAACTCCACCTGTGATAATTAAATAAAACGTATCGTAGGTAATAGGTACTCTTTCAAACCACGATTTCTTTCAAGCACTCCTACTAACCTTATTCCTTCATTCAATAAAACAGGCCAGGAAACAAAACGCATTACAGAGGAAGAAGCGGAGAGACGGTATGGTGGGGAGTGGAGAGAAGCGGGTGGCCAGCTTGCCCCTGTGTGCACGCACAACACCTGTTAACTGCACACGTGCAAGTGCATCGCACACGTGCTGGATACCTGCCCGCCCCTGAGTCATAGCTGGTGATCCTTGGCTTAATAGTAGCACCAAGAATTCTGTCTAGTCCCCTAATGAAAGCAGCAGAAGAGACACTCAGATCAAATGGTAACCGTTTGAATTGGTAGCATTTACCGAACGCAAGAAATGCCGTGTATTTCCGGCAGCCAGGCCGGAGGGTTATTTGCCATAAATTTAATCTTAAATCGATCGTGGAGAAAACAGTGACTCCACGGATACTTTGTAGCAGCTCTTCTAGTCCTTCTGGTTGATCCGTTTTCGGTTCAATTGTCGTGCTCATTTGGCGCGAATCTACCACCAAGCGAATCTTTCTGTCTTCTTTCTCAACCACAGTGATTGGAATACTGTACGTGGAGGTCGCTGGTTCGATAATATCATGATCCAGAATTTTCTTAATCACCAAGTTGACTTTCTCCCTGTATACCAGTGGTGTCATGTACGGAGGTACAAAAAATTTGATGTGGTCCCGTACCTGAAACGAATATTCGAAATTTCTAATTGCACCTGTCTTTGGCAAGAATACATCTGCGTTCTCTCTTAAAAGCCTCTCCAAATGCTCCTTGTCGCGCATTAGGATATTGTCCAGGTTGCTCAACATGCAATCTGTTGCATTGTGCAATTCTTTCTTAGTTTGTGTTACCTCCTGCGCTGTCGGTCTACTTTCGTATCGACATGATGGTCCTACTGCTCCTTCCACATTGGTAGTGCAGCTCAGGTTTAAACACTCCACGGGGATCCGTGCTCGTATTGCACGATCCGCAAATGATAATCTGGCCACGTCCTCTTTCTGAAGGATTAGTTCGCCTTTTCCTACATCCAGAACGGCCTCCTGTTTCTTTGATAAGTCCATCCTAAACACTATCTCGACAGACAGAGCAAGGACGACCAGGAAGTTTGTCTCCAGCGTATGTCTTTGGCAGTTAACCACCAATCGAGTCTGAAACTGCCCCTTCGTGTGCTTTCCCGTCAAGGCACCTTTTATTCTTGTTTTAGTGATTTTGAGCGCAGGCGGTGGGTGTTTTTCAATGCATCTATTTTGTGCACTCTCTGATATGGCTGTAATATGGCTCCCACTGCCGATAGTTCAAAAATGGTGCAAATGGCTCTGAGCACTATGGGACTTAACATCTATGGTCATCAGTCCCCTAGAACTTAGAACTACTTAAACCTAACTAACCTAAGGACAGCACACAACACCCAGCCATCACGAGGCAGAGAAAATCCCTGACCCCGCCGGGAATCGAGCCCGGGAACCCGGGCGTGGGAAGCGAGAACGCTACCGCACGACCACGAGATGCGGGCAATGACTATTGTATCATTAAATTTTCCAATGAGCAGTTACTGGTACCTCAATGGTGGTTTCGTCTAGCAGTGACCCATTATACCCTTATCATTATCACTACATGGTTGGTCCAGGTAACGGTTTCTGTTCACAGGTGTCTCGAAAAAATGTACCAGACTGCGGCACTCCGATGCTTCGTAATCCTTCCCTAATGTAATCTCCTGTTTAATGCGTTCTTGGGTGTCCTGTGACCAGTAGGTATTTAGGAAAGCCTCTCTGAATTCTCTGAAACTGCGGCAATTTGCTGCAACGCAGAGCATGTGCTCTGCTCTTGAAACGTCCAGGGGTCCACAGATAAATTCCAATTTCTATACTAGTGGCCATGACTCGGGTAGTACCCTATCATACTGCGATATACATGACTTGGGATGAAATGAATTGTGGTTCTCTTTGTAAACGTGAAAAATTTGAACTGAGAGAGAGTGTTTTAAGTCAAAATATTCGTAATTTTGTACCCCTGGACTTTCTCTAAGTTCTGGCGCGCGTGCGTCCGAGATTTCATGGCCGACCAATCCCTGAATGCTGTTGTACCCTCGTTTCGTGTCATCAGAATCATCTAGCAATGTTTCCGCACGCCTGAGACGCGTGCAATTGTGGTCCGGCTCAGTACTTTTTGTGCTAAGCGCCACTGACTGCACGCGCTCGGCCGAGCGTCATACTCCGTTAAGTGGGCGCTCCTGCCGTTTATCGTCCTGAGCCGTGGATGTGGCTCCAGGCTGGGCTGCAAGACTTTGTGTTTGACATTCTGGTGACTAGCGAACTCACGGAGATGTGCTGTTGCTTCTGGCTGAATTTCTACGCTAGCGACCCGTTCGCGCATTTGTCTCATCTCATCCGTCAGCTCATTCTGCTATGTAGTGAGACGTGTATTTGCTCGTCTTTGATTTCTAACATTTCCTCCTGTGTATTTTCAACTATTTTCTGTCCCTGTTTTTAAGATCAGAAATAGCCTCACTTCGACCTTCGATAGCGCTGCCTCATCTCACGCAATTTGGATAGTTTTCCGCGCATCTCGTGCTACTTATCAGGCTGTCCTAGCCTCACGTCTGGAATCTACCGCTACTTCTCGCTCTCGTCTGACGTTTTCCTAACGTCTTCAACATCTGCTTTTACACTCTTATCCGGCCGTTGTGGCTGAGCGGTTCTAGGCGCTTCAGTCCGGAACTGCGCTGCTGTTACGGTCGCAGGTTCGAATCCTGCTTCCGGCATGGATGTGCGTGATGTCCTTAGGTTAGTTAGGTTTAAGTAGTTCTAGGTCTAGGGGACTGATGACCTCAGATGTTAATTCCCATAGTGCTTAGAGCCATTTGAACCATTTTTACACTCTTAACTTCATTCCTGACCTGACCAATAACAGAGGAAAGTCCACTGGACCTGACGGGATACCAATTCGATTCTACACAGAGTACGCGAAAGAACTTGCCCCCCTTCTAACAGCCGTGTACCGCAAGTCTCTAGAGGAACAGAAGGTTCCAAATGATTGGAAAAGAGCACAGGTAGTCCCAGTCTTCAAGAAGGGTCGTCGAGTAGATGCGCAAAACTATAGACCTATCTCTCTGACGTCGATCTGTTGTAGAATTTTAGAACATGTCTTTTGCTCGAGTATCATGTCGTTTTTGGAAACTCAGAATCTACTATGTAGGAATCAACATGGATTCCGGAAACAGCGATCGTGTGAGACCCAACTCGCTCTATTTGTTCATGAGACCCAGAAAATATTAGATACAGGCTCCCAGGTAGATGCTATTTTTCTTGACTTCCGGAAGGCGTTCGATACAGTTCCGCACTGTCGCCTGATAAACAAAGTAAGAGCCTACGGAATATCAGACCAGCTGTGTGGCTGGATTGAAGAGTTTTTAGCAAACAGAACACAGCATGTTGTTCTCAATGGAGAGACATCTACAGACGTTAAAGTAACCTCTGGCGTGCCGCAGGGGAGTGTTGTGGGACCATTGCTTTTCACAATATATATAAATGACCTAGTAGATAGTGTCGGAAGTTCCATGCGGCTTTTCGCGGATGATGCTGTAGTATACAGAGAAGTTGCAGCATTAGAAAATTGTAGCGAAATGCAGGAAGATCTGCAGCGGATAGGCACTTGGTGCAGGGAGTGGCAACTGACCCTTAACATAGACAAATGTAATGTATTGCGAATACATAGAAAGAAGGATCCTTTATTGTATGATTATATGATAGCGGAACAAACACTGGTAGCAGTTACTTCTGTAAAATATCTGGGAGTATGCGTGCGGAACGATTTGAAGTGGAATGATCATATAAAATTAATTGTTGGTAAGGCGGGTACCAGGTTGAGATTCATTGGGAGAGTCCTTAGAAAATGTAGTCCATCAACAAAGGAGGTGGCTTACAAAACACTCGTTCGACCTATACTTGAGTATTGCTCATCAGTGTGGGATCCGTACCAGATCGGGTTGACGGAGGAGATAGAGAAGATCCAGAGAAGAGCGGCGCGTTTCGTCACAGGGTTATTTGGTAACCGTGATAGCGTTACGGAGATGTTTAACAAACTCAAGTGGCAGACTCTGCAAGAGAGGCGCTCTGCATCGCGGTGTAGCTTGCTCGCCAGGTTTCGAGAGGGTGTGTTTCTGGATGAGGTATCGAATATATTGCTTCCCCCTACTTATACCTCCCGAGGAGATCACGAATGTAAAATTAGAGAGATTAGAGCGCGCACAGAGGCTTTCAGACAGTCGTTCTTCCCGCGAACCATACGCGATTGGAACAGGAAAGGGAGATAATGACAGTGGCACGTAAAGTGCCCTCCGCCACACACCGTTGGGTGGCTTGCGGAGTATAAATGTAGATGTAGATGTAGATCTACGTTTCCGTCAAACTCATCAGCCCTCCTTGGAATTTCTCTAATTTGTTTCATTACTTCGTCCTGTCGCTTTTCCACCTTGACTTGTCTCTCCTGAATGTCCCTAGTCTCATTAATGAAGGTCTTCTGTCTTTGGTCTTCTTCCTCCCGTCTCTTTTCTTCCTTTTCCTTCCTCAGTTTTTCCTTCTCTTGCCATCTCTTCTCTACCTCTTGCATAAATTTAATGATCGATTCTAAGTGTGCACTTCCAGTAACGTATCCAGTACTAGATGCTCGCGACTCAACTGCTCTATGGCGCATTGCACGTGAAATCGGGCTGTTACTTTCCCTGACTGTACTTCTTTCCGTATTTACAGAAACTACGAGACCTGCTACCTCGGAATCGTTTTCACATTCACTTCCTGAGTGAACTGAAACGTCATCATCGGAGTATTCAGCATCTGACATTTGTGCTCCGTTTGCAGAGTGATTTAAATGATCTTGTTCCGCCGTCCTATCTTTTTCTGCATCAGTGACTGGCTCGTGCTCCATTTTGGACGACATTAGGGCGCTGCCTTTCTCACCTATACACACGAGGTTTGCTTCTTGTAAGCATTCAAATTAATGTTATTTCCGTAAGTTTCTGACACTAATGCGTCACGCGCCACAACGCTTCTCTGACGTTCTTTCAAATAATGCACACATTTATGCCTAAGCCCACGAAACAAAACTTACTCTGAAATCTACTACACGCCCCATAAAAAAATAACTCCACAAAAGCTTACTGAACGCTGTTAACAACGGCGCAGCATCAGACAAGAAATGATGTATAAAACACTGACAAGACATAATGAGAAACAAAAATAGATGACACAGACAATACATATACTGAAATAAAATGACTACAACATACCACAGATAACTGAGACATAACGCATTGCACCAAAACTGGGTCTAAGTGTTCTCAGTGGACCATAGTCTCCCTTTGAAAAAAAGAAAAGAGGAACACGCAAGATAACGCACTAACTACCTCACGAAAGTGACATGAATCGGGATCCGGCCGAGGGTCGCCAGTTTGCAAGCGGACGCTTGTTTTAATCATAAATATATGTCCAATTCATGCTAAATGTTAGTATCTTTACGTAAAAAAAGTATTATCTTCTCAGCAATTATCAAATCGAGAGCTACACCCTTAATTTTTATGTATGAGATTAATGAATTTACTAATTGGAATTTTGTTGCCTATGTCTGCGGTCACTTTCAGAACTCTAATTAATCATCCGATTAACTAATTTAATACAATTTAATTTTGAAATGCTGGTGTATCCATGTGTCACCACAATAAAATTATAACAGTGAATGGTTGGAGGAGTATCAATGAGACCAATGGCGTATTTAAATCTATAAAAATAATGACAAGTTTTTATGCTTATCCATTACGGATATTTTAGAACCGTGACTGTATATTAATGTAAATAAGTTATACACAACTGCAACCAGTCACTTTTTTCAATAATAGTGCTTTATTACATTAACCGGTTTTCGAACCCTTTCAGCTTCATCTTCAGATGATTTCGGGAGGATCCGGGAAGTTACATCATTACTGGTAGTAGCATAATGCTGGGTGCTGGTTTGCGACAGTATAGGCGGCTTTTTTCGTATCTGTGTGCCTCCATTTTGATGTCCAGAACACTTTCACACGAACTATATTAGTTCACACTTTAACAGTGACACTTTACCAGCATCCAGCATGCGCTTTACAACTGTTGCTTATAACAAAGATCTTGACAGAGAGATATGGCATGAGCCTACATTGTACAGAGATGTAATTTGTTGTTCTTTACATGTATTAAAGTCGATATAAGGGCAAGTTTTGTTATCTGAATGGCGATAACATGAGAGCACTGCCTGTAACATACGAGTAGAAATAACATTTCAGATCACCTGAAATTTGTTCTTGTATTAATTTGTTATTATTTTATCTAGTGCTCTCATGTTATCGCCATTCTGATAACAAAACTTGCCCTTATATCGACTTTAATACATGTAAAGAACAACAAATTACATCTCTGTACAAAGTAGGCTCATGCCATATCTCTCTGTCAAGATCTTTGTTATAAGCAACAGTTGTAAAGCGCATGCTGGATGCTGGTAAAGTGTCACTGTTAAAGTGTGAACTAATATAGTTCGTGTGAAAGTGTTCTGGACATCAAAATGGAGGCACACAGATACGAAAAAAGCCGCCTATACTGTCGCAAACCAGCACCCAGCATTATGCTACTACCAGTAATGATGTAATTTCCCGGATCCTCCCGAAATCATCTGAAGATGAACCTGAAAGGGTTCGAAAACCGGTTAATGTAATAATGCATTATTATTGAAAAAAGTGACTGATTGCAGTTGTGTATAACTTATTTACATGACAAGTTTTTGTACGTACTTTTATAACCACATTCGAGCTGATAAATCTTACAAAATATGACAAAAATAAATCAGAAAAAGGGATGGTGTTTGTTTGGCAAAGCAGTCATAGGGGTCGAAACTATACACATTATCCTCTGAATTAATCTCTCTTACAACGGAATCTGACTTTGTTTAAATGAATCCACTGCGAAGCCCTATTTTATTATAATGGAATCAATTACGACCAATTGCACCACAAACTATGGTTCACGGAGAACAGGAACCTGTGAATATCACTTAACAAACCTACGCTGGTGAAGCAATACCTTGATTCAGGCGGCAGCAGAAAACGGCACACTGTGATCGATGAGCGGCGCGCTGCTGCAGCTGTATTGTTCTGACGCGTCCACGAAAACTACGCGGACAGGCATTCTGGTTATTAAAGAGCGGGAAACTTCCCTATCTGAGGCCAGAAATCCCAGCAGATTTCAATGTGAGGTGCACCTGTTCGCTCGTCTCGCCACCCAATTTGACTCACAGGCACGACTGCGCGTGCTGGAATTGTCAAACGCCAGACGGCCGACTAAGGACGAATAAGTTCACTCTCGTGACACACTATATGTCCGAGATGATACGCAGTTCCGCTGTCGGCAGAGCTGGAAACTGCCGCTGACTCTTAGTCCACCCCAAGTCGCAGGCCACAAGTCTTACCCACAAGTGAAACATCTGAAGTTCTCCACCAGGGTAGGACCAGAAAACGAAAAATGCAAAGAATCACAGTCACTTTCCACCAAGCCCCGGTAAGGGAGCCGAATTATATGCAGAAAAATCCTCCGCGTTATGCAAATCAATCGAACTATCCTCTACTCATTGACGCTCCCTTCTTGACTGTTCCACTGGCCTGGTAGCCAATCCAGACACAGCACCTGGCTTCCCAAACGGGAGGAGCAAGCCTTTCCTTTGCATATCCTGAGAGAAGCCAATCAGCGACTCAGAATATCTCTTATCTGAAAAATTATATTTTAGACTAGGGATCGTCGTTCTCACGGTAATTATGGCCATTGTTCGGCAAAAAGCGTCTACCTAGACGGGACCACAGTCCCTCATTTATGAAGAGATGGAATCTTTCCAGGCCAACCATTTCCAGCTTCTGAAAGAAGGCTGTTAAACTCCCAAACAACGTGCCCATGGTTCAAATGATTCAAATGGCTCTGGGCACTATGGGACCTAACATCTGAGGTCATCAGTCCCCTAGAACTTAGAACTACCTAAACCTAACTAACCTAAGGACATCACACATATCCATGCCAAGGGCAGGATTCGAACCTGCGACCGTAGCGGTCGCGCGGTTCCACAGTGTAGCGCCTAGAAGCGCTTGGCAGCCGGCACGTGCCCATGAAATATATGTTGCCATTCGCTAAAAGAGCCTGGCGACTTCCTGGCGTGAGGGGAGTTACAGTCTTGCATCCACTAAACATGTGCACCAGCCACTCTGTTCGTGTCGTCCCAGCCTCTCACATGAGAATGCTTGTAATTTTATTACTGTCACGCCGTTTGCGCCAAAGCTCAGATTACAGCAGTCTATTTTTAATGGTTTCCTTCGGCCAGTTTCCGCCAACTGCCCGCCTTTGCTAAGGTCTGTGACCTGGCCCAGGTAAAAGGTTTGCGAACCGGCGCCCTCCTGCTCCTACCCTAAGAGGGAACGGTGGAGTGCGACGGCCTGAAGTCCCTCTGCACTTACAATTCACAGAGCGCTGCCTCCCCGAATCCCTCGCATAGCCTGGTCGCTGGTCAAAGCATTTATGGTCCACATCCATCTTTGTCCCTGTTCCCTACTACCTCCACTACGGCTCCTCGGGTACAAATTCTTTACAGGCTACACATGCAGCTATATGAACATTCTGCCCACAATTTCCTTAAGTAAAAAAGTTCATAAGCCACCCATACCAAATGTAGTATTGGAGAACACAGAGATCTGGACCTAAAATATGGATATTACTGTGATCGACAGTGTAATTAAAGAGGAAGAGTGGCGTGCCACCTCTCAACTGCATTGCCTTACATATATGTTTTCCTTCGCTATACGCAATATGCTTTGTTGTTTTTAGCTCCTCTACCTTCCTTTCTTCAGTGTAGACACTGCAATTCCTAATGCAGCCGAAGTGACTCCCAGAGGAGTTACCACTCTTCGGAGAAGATGATTAAGTGACTCCTTCGAGGGCGGCGTTAACACAGTTGCCGCAAGTGGCTTCTCCCTTAAAAGCTAGAGTATTGTTTCCAAAGCAACGGCATTTAAAATAATACATTGGGGTGCGTACGTAAACTTGCCTTGATATGCTCTGGAAGCAATGAGCTACTGAACGTAAGAATAAAGGCATTGATTTCACCGGTTCACTATCTAACCTTTCCATCATACTCGTATTTTGCACATCAGTCGCTCCCTCTTGGTTATTCTTTATGATATCTATAATACCTCTACGTGGCACAACACCTTTCGTATAGCTTAAGATATTGTGTACCTCTGATTCGTTGGAATATTCCTAGAGGTATTTAGCTGCTTGAAGTTTTATTGCTTGTTGTGACCAAGATGTTTCAACCAACAGTCTCCTATTGTTAATCGCTTTATACATTTCAACGTGCCGGCACCCTCCGGTCTACACCCATTTGAATATAGAAAGGTAAGACTATCTCAAAACGCCCATATTTTTGTAAGTATTAAAAATAGATTCAAGCTAGCAGAATGTGTCCTTTTGCTGTAAACTGAAGTAATTTGAACAGTTACTGTTTCAGGAGGACTGATTACACGAGCCCTCTTGTAGGGAAGCGTGTTGATATCCACCAGCAGCACATCCAATGAGGTGCGAGTTGATTATGAAAAGTTCGAGATTCTGTTTCAGTCCTAAGAGCAGCTGGGGAAATAAGGTTCCACCCAGAGCGCTGCTAATCTGGGTAAGCCTTATGCAACTGATATGCGGCAGGTTCTTCAGAGGTTGTCTGCTCACGACTATTCTACCACAAGAGCACAAGAGATATGCACCATCCTCGTCATACCAGGTGATCAAGCCAACATTACTGTTTCCTGTGAAACACAACACTATACTGCTGCGCTGCATTATGGTTGCTGAAGCATGTACACACCTTACAGTTACAGAGGATTGGCGGTGCTCATTAGTTTCCATCTTACGAAACCTGTGTTTCCCAACCCCGTACCCAGAAACTAAATCTGAGCTCCCTGAGGTGCTCCCCGTTTAGGACAACGCTGGCGATTACGTGTGGCTTCATCGAAAACACCAGGGATACGGCGAGCATTGCCCACTGGTAGTATGTCTTCCCCTTCGGAATGTATGCTTCTTCTTCTCAGGTATGGGCAAAGCTCTATTGTCTACTGAGCCAGCAAAAATCAACAACTGTTTCAGGTCTCTTCCTTCATGTTGGTATTCGTACTGATGTGTCAGTTATTGCTGAACAACTCACGACACCTACTTTGTACCACTGTCAGCTTCTTGTACTTACGCAGATCTCTTCGTTCAAAAAAATGTTCAAATGTGTGTGAAATCACACGGGACTTAACTGCTAAGGTCATCAGTCTCTACGTTTACACACAACTTAACCTAAATTATCCTAAGGACAAACACACACACCCATGCCCGAGGGAGGACTCGAACCGCCGCCGGGACCAGCCTCACAGTCCATGACCGCAGCGCCTAGACCGCTCGGCTAATCCCGCGCGGCAGATCTCTTCGTATCACACTGTTCTACACAGTAGTAACGAAGCCCTGCTCATTTCAGACTAGACTACTGCTCCCATGTTTATGACACAACAGTATCTTTCGCTTTGAAATTATTTGACAAATTATATCATCATGTAGTAAGACTAGCCACTAGCACCATCTGGACTACTCCCTCAGACAGACTCATTGCTGAAGTAGAGAGCTTACCTCGTCAATTGCGACAGTACCAACTGTCACTCACTAACGCAATCACCGTAATATTTCCTAGTTATCCAACTTATCGAATTCTTTTCTCATACAATGGGTGTCAACCCTCTGAAATTCATATCCAGTGGGTTTTCCAGTTGGAAGGTACCTTGAGACTCTCTGCTAAGACAGCCTACCTCTCTTAGACTGCCGGCCGGAGTGGCCGAGGGGTTCTAGGCGCTACAGTCTGGAACCGCGCGACCGCTACTGTCGCAGGTTCGAACCCTGCCTGGAGTATGGATGTGTGTGATGTCCTTTTAGGTTTAAGTAGTTCTCAGTTCTAGGGGACTGATGACCTTAGAAGTTAAGTCCCATAGTGCTCAGAGCCATTTGAATCTCTTAGACTGTGTTCCCGTGTACTCCACTGCACTTTTCCTTTGTTAGTACCGAGACCACTAATTAGGATCGATATATTTCAAAGAACTTAGGTTACAGGCACCTCCACGTCCTTTCGCCTACTGTTCCTCTAAATTCAGAGTATCAGGATACTATCGTGATTTGCAATGACAGCTCTAAAACCATGGATAGAATGGGATATACTTTTACATCATCCAACAGTCAGGATCGCCAACGGCCTTACCGCAGTGGTAACACCGGTTCCCATCAGATCACCGAAGTTCTCGCTGTCGGGCTAGGCTAGCACTTAGACGGGTGACCATCAGGTCTGCCGAACGCTGTTGGCAAGCGGGGCTCACTCAGCCTTTATGAGGCAAACTGAGAAGCTACTTGATTGAGAAATAGTGGCTCCGGTCTCTTAAACTGACATATGGCCGGGAGAGCGGTGAGCTGACCACATGCCCCTACATATCCACATCCGGTGACGCCTGTGGGTGAGGGTGACACGGCGGCCGGTCGGTACGGTTGGGCCTTGCAAGGCCTGTTCGGGCGGAGAGAGAGAAAGAGAGAACAGTTAGGACCAAAATTAGTTGTTGCGGACATGTAGTGTTTTTGCGGAGGAGCTGATAGCCATTAACAGAGTCCTAAGTTTTATTAAACAGACCTCTCTCGACCGCGTTTTAACGTTTAGTGACTCAAAGAGCAGTCTCCAGGTTGATCAACGATGTTACCCTTGTAACCCTGTGATATTAGACGTCCATGGTATGCTCTCTAACCTTACTCGTACTACCTGTTCAGTTGTCTTTCTCTATGTCCCAGGTCATGTGGGTATACCAGGAACGAAACAGCAGACAGTTTGGCTAGAGAAGTGATTACTCACTCAACATTCACTTCGATGGTTCCAGGTACGCATTTACTGATTTATATAAGGCATCTACTAACTTGAAGATGGAACAACATGTGATGGTCTTATACCTCCTTCAATAAATTGCGCGCTAGAAGGAAACCGTACCCGTACCCGTAGTCTAGGGCCGTACCCATGGTCTAGGGGTAGCGTCTTTGATTCATAATCAAAACGTCTTCGCTCCCGGGTTCGATCCCCGCCACTGCCCAAATTTTGATAAATAATCAGCATTGGCGGCCAAAGACTTCCGGTATAAGAAGTCAGCCTCATTCTGCCAACGGCCTTGTCAAAGAGGGCGGAGGAGCGGATAGAGGTTCAGGGCACTCTCTTGTCCTAGGGGTGGGATATTGCCCCTAAAGGCGGAAGAATCAGCAATGATCAACGACATGAGGATGCAGAAGGCAATGGAAACCACTGCATTAAAGTCAGGTAACGTGTATCCACAGGAGATGTGGCCTGTATTTGAAGAAGAATACGTCAAGCAAATAATTGAGGACGTAGGTTGCAAGGGCTACTCTGAGATGAAGAGGTTAGCACAGGAAAGGAATTCGTGGCGGGCCGCATCAAACCAGTCAGTAGACTGATGACCCAAAAAAAAAAAAAAAAAAAAGAAAAAGGAAACAATGGCTACTTGGCGGTCCTGCTTTCGATCCTCCCGGAAGGAATCCACCGTCTCATCGACCATATCCGATAACCCATTGTTTTACCTTACGTAATGAGTTACCTTACAGACAGCTGCTCACATCCTGGTGAAATGCCCCCCCACCTCCTCCCCCCTTCTGGCACTCAAAGCCAGGCATGGTCTTCCAGATTATTTGCGCCTAATTTTGGCGGGAGACATCCGGACAGTGAAATTGTTTCTTCATGTACACTGAGAAAGTGGTTTTCATGGCCAGATCTAGTCTTTAACCTGTTTCCAGGCAGGGTCAAGGTGATTCCCACTGCGTGGTTGGCCCGTGGAGCACTTGAAAGTCTGTCAGCTGCCCTCGTCATCCATCTTTTACTCTGTTTATAATTACCTTTAGATATGGTTAGCATTTTTTTGACATGCACACTATTCCACATTATATAGCTGCCCTTCATGTAGGACTGTGATGGAGGTAAGTCTTTTAAGGATATCTTATTCTTCATAGCTGCAGATGACGAAAGAACAGTAGAACATAGAAAATTGAAAAAGGCTATCTAAATTCAAGGAAAATAAATAAAAACTTAGGTTTGCTGATAACGTTGTGCTTTTGTTAGTTTGGTGAAGAACTTGAAAGGTAACTTGAATGGAATGAATTGTGCCTTAAGAAGGATTTAAAAAGATACACAGCAATAAAACTGAATCAACAATGACGGACTGCAGTCGAATCAAGTCAAATAATACTGGAAGAATCACACTGGCAATGATACGATAACATTAGTTTACGACCTTTTACTAATTTCATCGATGTGGCCGTGCGGTTCTAGGCCCTTCAGTCTGGAACCGCGTGACCGCTACGGTCGCAGGTTCGAATCCTGCCTCGGGCATGGATGTGTGTGATGTCCTTAGGTTAGTTAGGTTTAAGTAGTTCTAAGTTCTAGGGGACTGATGACCTTAGAAGTTAAGTCCCATAGTGCTCAGAGCCATTTGAACCAACTAATTTCATAGGAAATTGACTGACGATGGTAGAAGTAAAGAGCACAATAAATGGAACAAAATTCCTCTGTAATATGAAATATTTCACGTGACATATGAATTTAAGTGTTAGGAGGTAGTTTGAAAATACATTTGACTAGAGTGTGGTAGTTTATGGAAGTAAAATGAGGGTAATCATTAACACAGAGGAGAACAGCAGTTTCAAAATGGCT
Organism: Schistocerca cancellata; assembly: GCF_023864275.1. NCBI lineage: Eukaryota > Metazoa > Arthropoda > Insecta > Orthoptera > Acrididae > Schistocerca > Schistocerca cancellata. Next base: position 855,229,550 of record NC_064629.1, on the reverse strand, counting down.
CAAATGGCTCTGAGCACTATGGGACTTATCTGTGGTCATCAGTCCCCTAGAACTTTAGAACTACTTAAACCTAACTAACCTAAGGACATCACACACATCCATGCCCGAGGCAGGATTCGAACCTGCGACCGCAGCGGTCACACGGTTCCAGACTGAAGCGCCTAGAACCGCACGGCCACACCGGCCGGCTACAGCAGTGTAATAATACAGAATAATGCTGAAGACTGAACGGGTAGATCGGGTAACGATGAAGAGATACTGAATCGAATCTGGGAGAAAAGATCTCAGCGGTGTTACTTGATAAAAAGAATGGATAGTTTGAATTTACACATCTTCAGGTGTCAAAGAATAGTTAATTTGGCAGAGGAGGGTATAAAGTCTAGCTGAATAAATAAGCTAATGTCTGTTAGGTGAGTAACCGGTGATAGCAGTTACACTGCGATCACACGCAAGCCTCGTATTTGCTAGGTTGAGTAAGTAACAGGAATAATTTGCGAAACAGAGCAAAACCGTAATTAGATGCAATATCGTCGGCAGCTAGTATAACACAATCTTAATAGCAATCCACACGAAGTCCAGGTAACTGCTGGACCATGGGGTTATTAGCAGTAATAACGCGTGGCAAAACAGCACTGTGTAATACGAAGAGACGAGTGTCATTGTATTACCGCTCGGCCGGCTATATGACCGCGCTTCGACCGTTAGCTGCACGTACGGATATGATGATAGAGCTGCTCGTATTGCGGTTGGACGCCAGATCGGTGGGCCAGCGGTTTGACAATATCTCTGCCACCCTCGGTCGTATCTGTGTTGGAGTACGGCGTAGATAGTAATGAGGGAAGTATAAGAGTAAAAACTATAGTGTCAGACCTTGGCTTGGGTACAGTAAATAAGTTCAAATGCACGTACGTTTTAGTAGTTATGTACAGATGAGGATGCTTGCAAAGGATAGATTAGCATGGAGAGCTACATCAAACAAGTCTTTTGACTAAGGACTATGAACCTTACGTACTTTTTCCCTTATCAAATGCACAGTAACTTAATCCTGCCTCTTTTTAACTGTTACGCTTCGAATAGCCAGGTGTGTCCGTCTGCGTGACCTCGACGCGCGACCTTGACTTTTGCGAGCGTTTCGTAAGTTCTATGCGCAAAACAAGCTGTAGTATTTAGTTTCACTGTTCTTAATAGCTCTTTGGGATTAGAACTCTTTATGAAACTGGAAAGTCACTTTAGTGATAGCAAATTTGACAATTTATGACTGTGTTTTTACCTCTACAGAAACGATTATTCAAGGCTATCGTTTAAATTGTCGAAATGGTTGGGTGGACATGGGGTTCGGTTCTTCCCACAGAAAATGCATTTACAACACACTTCACTGTACCGTCTAGCATTCACCAAACAAACTATGCTTGTATGAAGCGACAAGATAAGATCAGCAGCAAACTCACGTTAGTATTTCCATCTAAAATAAATTCTAAGTATAAAATATATCAGTCACTAGTCCTGGTGGAACAGATTCCGTTTATAACTTTCGTAATGTACTGAAACATTTAAATGAAATCATTTATTTTTTTATTTCAAAGTCAATTGTAGAACAAGTTGGATGCAAGCAAGATTTTTACCAGGTAGGTTTCTAGTTGTCACGTTTCAAAAAACTAACATGAAATAATAATTAAAATTGATTAAGCATGAACTTGAAATACAACAAAACGAATTTAACCATTGTAAGTTGAAAGGAAACCATCCAAAATATAATTCCTCATTTTTGGTTGTTAGTACAACTATGCACATTGTTTAGTAGATGACAAATTAAAAGTCCTTTCAGATAACGTTAGTTACCAAAATCACTGTTTCTCAGCAAATCATTTCTTTTTAAGATGGCACATGAAATATGAAACGTAAATGGTTCTGGGTAACATTAAAACAGAGAACTCCTGAAAATCGATAAACTATATTGTCTGAAAATTCAGTGGTCAGATACGTTCACTAGCATGACTGACACCCCTATGCGAGTACATGAAATTCTTGCCTTGTAGAAGTGAGCAGTTGTTACTTGAGGTGATAAACAATTCACCACCTACAATTCAGTCTCATGCCACTCACAGTTCCGTTCTGTACTCGGCCACTGAGAGCGTCAAGATCATCCAGAAAACACGCCAATGGAAAAAGACTCTGTTTCCCTGGCTTACGTGGATGATGATTACAAACACAAATTCGTCATAATATATTTGCCCCTGGAGTAGAACAATCATTTACACTTTAAATTACACTGCACTGCAAATAATAATTCTTATTTATAAATATAGCATTCACAGTCAGTACAACAGTGCACTATCTTCCTTAACAAGTTAGTATCGATCATAATAATATCGACTCTCAATTGAAAAATAATTTATCATTTTAAAACATTTATATTGTAGTTACGTTTCATCTTGGCGTTATGTTAAAATTATCACAACAAAACCGATGATACCTAATTCACAATGGACAACTTGAAATTTTAACTCCAATCCTTCACAAATATTACGCACATTTTCTAGTATAACATAGATTTATAATCTACAGTAGATTCTAGATTCTTTCTCAGAATATTATTTTTGGTAACACATGTATAAATCTCGTTCCATGCTCCATTTATTTCTCTTCTTTTTATCATTAGCAAAACATTTGTGTATTACTTAGCGGCACCACCGTATATTTCTTGATGTTTTCGTGTTTTAACTACGTTTTTAGTTTTGGAGCATCAATTAACATTGTTGTCAGTATTGTATTGTTTTGATTCATTACGGCTTTGCTTCGGTTTGAAGCCTTTGTTGATGTGAGGAGACGCACTTACACTTTGAGCTATTAGTAGATTTCCTGTGTGTGTATGTGTGTGTATGTGTGTGTGTGTGTGTGTGTGTGTGTGTGGATAGGTACACGAACGTCCACAGACAGGGCATACAATGAAAGTGATTATGATGGCGTTTAGAGAAAATGGCTTTGGCAAGCCCAACCTAGTAAAGAAATCCTCACTGAATTAGAGAAAAACACTTTCAGCCTCAAAAACAGGCAGCATTGTGGACATAAGAAAACGTGAGAAGAAACGTGTGCTGCCGTCGCTCAACCAAGTGAGTACTCTGCAATGAAATCCAATCATAAAAGAGTGGTAGGACTTTAGGTACTGCACTCAACTACACATGAGCAAATTTAAAAAAAAAGGTTTTAAATTTAAAGAATTTAGAATATTCATAACAACTGAATTACTTGACAACGAGATGGAACAGTGAATCGCAGACTGCTGTGTTTTGCTGGTACAATTTCCAAATACTGTGTCTTACTCAAGAGTCTTATGTTTGGATGAATGAGTGATATAGCACTTCTCAAAGGCGGAATGTGGTTTTGTGGTCTGAGGAAAATCCTTATTGTGAGTAGAATTGGAAAGGAAACTGTCTCATGTTGCATGTACCGGGAAGTAGTAGACCCCCCTCTCCATCGTTGCCAAATGTATTAAAGATGGCGGATCCAAGATGGCGGCGATAGATATGGCAACGCCAGAATTTGGAGGAAGTTCAAATTTTGGAGGGGCAAAGGGGTCAAATGGGCTGCCTCCACTAATGTAAGTCAGCTGACCACCACCTCTTCCTAGGAATTGGCGAGAAAAGAACTCAGTCTCTGCTGGATAGGATGGACATAAGTATTTATTTAAACAGTCTTTATTCGAACAATTTGAAGCAGTACTACATCCATTGTGTTCACCATGGGGTCCAGAGTGCAAGTGACCTAGTACACAGTACTGCCACCAGACAGCACTGCCATCCCTGCCATGACATAATCCAAGATGGCCGTCTGGGTTGAGGAAAATGGCGGAAACCAATATGAACCCTTAATCCAGTCAGGTGTTAGACTTTAGCCAGCAGGTTGGCGGTATCTGGTAATGCTATTGGAGGGTGCATAGGGCAGGCTCAGTAGCTCTGGTACCTCAGTCTTGCTCAGTCAGCCAGCAGCAGCAGAAGAAGAAGAACCATGAAGTGTTAACAGCAGTCGCAATCAAACAGCCCTGCAAAACAGGAAGAAACAGAAAAGTAAGTATCCCATATCACATCTTTCTCTGTGGTTAGCATTATTATTATTATTGTTATTATTATTGGTTCTTTTAGCGTCTGGGCCCATATTTAATGCTTGCTCGTCTTTGTTCAGCAGTAGCCCTTGATGTGTCCAACCCCCCAGGGTCGAGAGCCAACATGCCGATCTCTGCCGCGTCCGGACCTGTAGCAACATCAGCTGCCATCTTGTTGAGGCCTGTACCGACCTCTAGATCTGTGGCAGCAACAACCTCCAGCATGTCTGGACCTGTAGCGACCACGTGGGATCCTGTAGCGCTCATAGCCGACTCGCTGGAGCAGGACAAGGAGCTGTTGTTGTCTGTCCTACTCATCGATTTGTGTCATGAGGACACACGATTTGTTCCCAAAGCATCGGACGCTGCTGGTGGTCCTAAACAACAGCAAGATGACGGACAATACTGGAAACCAACATACTACCCATACCAGCAGAACATCCCTTTTCTATTGCAGCCATAGAGTGCAGATGTTGTAGATAAGAAGGCATCGAGTGTACCCATGCTTTTCAGTTCCACATACAATTTAACTCCCAGTGGAACGAAACGTGCAAACGCTGGGGTATAGAAGCACATCTTGTGTGGGGCTTGCATGCAAGAATAGAAATTGAAAATGCATCGAAGGGTGTTAAAGTGCCAATTTCCGAGTTCGACTGGGACGAAATATGTCGTGCAGAGCACTACATCAATCAGCAGATGACTACAGAGTATTATCCAACTCGTTCTGCCCAAGACATTCGCCTTACTGGTGTGACACTATCTATTACAACAGTGTATGATGACTGTGCATTATGTGTGAAATTGGGTGACAACTACGTTTATCTAAGGCATACCGCAGTTATGACGTTATACGATGTGGATACTGCGCTACGTCCTTCTTTGGAGAGATTGAACCATTGGTCACCGAGGCTCTGCATTCAATGATATTATAAACTTTCTGCGTGTGCATAGTGTACATGATGATGATTTGAAGCACTACCTTTGTTTGCACATGAACGCTGAATCGAAAGAGAAACATATTAAATGTGCGTGTGAATAATGTGAGTATTATGAGGCATCCGTTTGCTTCAGGGGGATACGCGAGGAATTTATTGCATGTCAGAAAGCTTTGTTTGGGAAATACTGTACAGGTGTGAAGAAGAAGATAAAGGAGGAGCCTGATGATTTTCTTGACATACTGCACCCTATATATGATATTTAAATAAATAATGTATGTATATATAATCTCAAACGGTGTTTGTGTTTTATTTCATACATCTCTCATTATTGTCAAAGTATTACGCTTATTAATATCCTTATTTTTTCAATGCTCAACCAGTTACGGGTATGTGTCTAGGTAGCTGGTACTTCAAACTGCTCGTGTTGTGAGCAGCACCACGGAACTTCTCCGCAAGATAAAAGTGGCCCCTACGATGAATTTCCGCTTTTCTGTCTAACAGCAGCCTACAAATATGACGATCAACCGCGTTATTATACAAATCTTCATCCCCCTTCGATTTGGTCATGGGCACGATGTTCCTGTAAAGCTTATCAGCTTCCTGCGAAAATTTTTCGATCTCAGTGAGCAACCAAACCGCAGGACTATCTCCGACGTAAGATTTGTAGCGGTTAAGAATGGAATCATATGACGATACAATTTGATACGCTGCCGCGTATGGTACGTGTTTTCCTGTAGAGGTGGTGTGTGAGGCTGTAGGGTTACCTTCACAGCGGGTCATAGTAGTGAAGAGGGATTCAAAGTAAGCATACACCACAAACGTGCTTCACTCCTGGTGGTGAGCATTGTTGAACTTTACGAATTTGTTTTCCTCAGTATGCATAATAACATGTACCGGGTCCTCGAAAGCACAGTCCACTAGATGCACCGCTAATCACTCATCTGAGGAGAAATAGTTGACGCACCTTAAGCACAGATGTTTTACACGATGATCAGATGATAGTTGGTAGGAAAGGAATCGGGACATGTCTTTGATCCAAACATAGTGATAATTATCGCCTTCAGAGAAGAGCAGCATGTCTACATGCAGCTCACGCTCACCAGCAAATTTTGAGAAGACGACAATATGCTTGTTTTACTCATCTGACTTGCTTTTCCTCTCCAGGCCATAAACATGAACCAATATTCCACTATTCTGCTCTTCACATTTATGTATGTCCTGGATATTGACGGGGAAATCGATACCATCAAAGTTTTAACACCCACGAATATTATCGTCTACATGGTATGTACTTAGATGCTCAGGATGATCCCTTCGGTCGCACTTTCTGTCGCAAGCCAGGACTGACCACGCAAAACAAGCCTGATCGTTTCTCTTTTCTACATTAATGCATGCCTTCATGTTAGCTATATCTTTAGTGGGCTTGATATAGCTTGACCCTCCATTTACCGGATCGTAGCCATGTGTATGGATGTCCTGGTGTATTATTCGAATGAGTGCTTTAGCTGACCCTCTGACCTCCATCTCGGAAAACCGGGCCAGTATAGCACTCAAGGTGGATTTACGAAACCACTCGGCGATAGATGTGCTCTTCGTTATCACACCATTTTCCCCCAGAAGCTAATGAAGAGTTGTCTCTTCAACACCAGACTCAACTTTGGTGGTTGTGGGGGGGGGGGGGAGAGGTGCGATAATTCGATGCAAACCATCAGACTGCTTTTAATGGTGGGATACTGCAGATCATTGACTACCTTGAGGAGCTCCGTTTCCACCACAAGAAAGCACATCTTTAGAAAACCAACAGGGTCGCTGTACAGTACTGCCAGGTTCTCAATCCTCGTGAATGAGATTTGCTCCTCAAAAGAGTCTGCAAGCACCGGGTATTCTAACTGTGGTATGGTATCATTCCTGATGTCCTCCACTAAAAGGATGGAGGAGAGAACTGCCACTAGCCACAGGATCATCTATGTTATTATTAGTACTATTCTGAGTCCATCCCATTGATAATGGTGTTGGAGAGAGGCAAGATGGTGTATGGTGAGGCACACATACCTTACCTTTATGCCGATTCCGACACGGCTCATAGGATGATGATGATGATGATGACGGACGCCAGAGTAGGGTTGCCGGGGCGGCGGCAGTGGCGGCATAGCTTCCCGCGTAGTGAGTAGCCGCGCCCTTACAAGCGAGGAGAGCCTTACCGGGCACTGCTTTGGTGTGGAAGATGGTTTAGCCATCACCGGCATGCGCGCCACATCGTGTTGAGGTTGCTGAGATGCGACTGCTGTAGAAGAAGAGATAAATTAAATAATAGTTAAGTTTACAGCTTACCGCTGATGGCACAGTGAAAAACAAATTCTGATGAACACATGGTTATAAGCAGAGTGAGTAAATACCTTTCTCGCTCTGGCTGCAGGGCATTTACACTTGATCTGGCGACTCAAAAAAGTCATCATCATCGTCATCTAATAGGGCCACATCAGAGCGCCTTTGTCTCTCCTCGTCAGAATCTGGTAATTGGCCCGTCTCGCCTACAACAACAAACAAGATATATAAACTGATTTGTTGAAGAAAAAACTTCCTATACTACTACCACTACTACTAGAGGCATGTACAAACGTAATTTTTTTTTTTACTTAGGTCTAGTACCTCACGCCGCGGAAGTCGAACACGCGCCAGAACAAATGGATGTGGTCAGCCCATAGAGGACTCTTCAGCGCAGCGGCTCTCGCACGGCAAGGGCGCCACCGCTACGCCACGTGCAGACAGCGGCCAATAGCCGCTCCCTCCGGTTTCGTATATAGGGACCCGCTCTGCCCTATTCCACAAGGTGGCTTCCATCAACTCCCCCTCCCGGATGATGCCCTCTCCCCCTCCATTTATCCCTCCTATCAACTCTGATCCTCACTCCCCCTCCTTTCCTCTGTCCTTTCCCTGGGCTCCCTCTTCCCCCCTTCCGTCCTGTTTTCTCCCCACTAAACCACACCCTACCTCCCTTCTCACCCCCCCCCCCGTCCTTTTGTATTCCCCTCCTCTGCCTACCCCACTCCCTGTCGCGTCTGCCCAGCGCCCCCCACCCCTCTTATGGGTCCTCATCCTCCATCAGCTCCCTTCCCGGCTCCCCCCCTTTTTTATTTCATTATCTGTCCAGTTTCCCCCCACCTGCTCTGGGCTGTGGTATGTCATATTTGCCAACTTTTTAGTGCAGTGTTCCAGTGACTGTTCAGTGTTGTTCGTCTTTCTCGTGTTCCCTGTCGCCGTGTTTTTTTTAATTGTCTGTCTATTGTTTTACCTGTCTGATTTGCATGTATTTTCTTAGCGTCATCATCCCTCTGTTCTTTGTTTTAAGTTCCACGATTTCTTTCCGCCATGTTACTCTTTAAGTCTCCGATTTTATCGCCTGTTTTTATTATTTATTCTCTTCATCTTTCTAACAAAGTCTGTAGGCTGAAGAGCGGCATACTAAGCTGCTTCCAGCCCGCCCCCTTCGGGGGGAATTGAAATTCAATAAAGGAAAAAAAACCCTAGTCCAGTCAGTCTGGTACTCGCTCTGGATTGAGTTTCTACCTCGGCGGTACTGCGTTCTTGTCGTTGCTCGTTGTTGACTTTTGCCTGTCTCTGGTTCCGAGTGGATTTACTGTTGGTATTTGGTGTTGTGGTTTCTACCAGCCTCCGTTGTTTATCTCTTCCTTGTTGTGTCGGTCATAGTCGACCGTGGTCGGTCGTCGTTGGTCTGTCGTCTGACTAGTCCTTGTGTTTACCCGGTGGTACGTGATCCACCGCCGGCGTCTTCCCCGTCAAGGCTCCGATCCGCAGCCCAAGGCGTTCCCGCAGTTGGTTGTGGTTACTACATTAGGAGTATGCTGTTCGGGCATCTCATTGTTTGCTGGAGGCTGTTCCTGCATCTACTGATGAACAGCCTCCAGCTACCTGCCAAACAAATCGAACTCGTCTTGAGGTGTTTCTGTAACAGAACGAGATATAATTTTATTTATTTTGAATGTTGAGTTACACAGAAACATCACACATGGATATTTTCTTGTATACTTACGTGAGTGTTGTTCTTATCCACAGCTGGAGGCTGTTCAAGTAGATAGTTGTTTTCTGCCGCCGGCCGGAGTGGCCGAGCGGTTCTAGGCTCTTCTTCGGTCGCAGGTTCGAATCCTGCCTTGGGCATGGATGTTTGTGATATCGTTGGGTTAGTTAGGCTTAAGTAGTTATAAGTCCCATAGAGCCATTTGAACCATTTTTTGTTTTCAGCCCCAAGCTCTGTCTCCAGCTCAGTTTGCACTTGCTTCAAGTCAGCTAGATGAACACATGCAAAAAGAAGTATGAAATAATAAAATTTTGAATCGCTAGTATACAAGTACAAATTCCAATGAAAATTATACTCACAAGGCAATTCTGGTTGTGAACCCAACACAGGAGGCGGGACTTCAAGAGCCTGCCACGGTCCAGCCCTCTCCTGTTTCTCCTCACACTCCAAGACAAAATCCTGGAGTTGTACTATAACAAGAAGACGGAATTAATAAGCCGAATTTAACACACACACAAGAAAATTTACACTCAAAATAGAAATTATTTACTCAGTTGGTAATCCTGTCTCTAGAACTCTACGCCTCTTGCTGCTACATTCCGAAGCGCTGCTGCAGCAACCTCTCTTCATCTTGTGGAGAGAAAAGAACAAGTACACACACAGAGACAATGGAACGCACAACAAGGCGGACAGCAGCGGACTGAGGACAATGGAGGTTGGTTGTGGGTTTATATATAGACAGAAGCGACAAATGAGAGAGCTTCATTTCAGTGTTCAGCCAATGAGAAGCTTTTATGGAACGTTACTTTTTCAGGAAGGGCTTGATGCGTTCATCGTCTCTCTCTCTCTCCAAGTAACAAGAATTCTTTTATGATTAACTGTGATTTTGCAAGCGTGCACATACATGATGAAGGCTTTTAGCGGTGAGAAGTTTACCGTTTCTGAGACGTATGTTGAAAGCAGGATATTACGATTTCCAGAAAGGGTAACATGTGACGCCTCGTTAGGACCAACAGGAAGAATGCAGTCAATGTCATTCTGGGCTATTTTCGTTAACAGAACCTGTTAGGGCAAGAATTTCTATTCAGACAAGCTGAGACGTCACGAAAGCTACAGCAAAAGCGACAGTTAACTATTTCTGTGGCACTTCACCAATTCCGAGAAGGGACTGATAAGAAATGGACAGGGAGTCCCGTTAGGATTGCGAGGGAGAAAGCGTTCGATGTTGTTCTGGGATGCACTGGAACAGATTTCTATAGCGCGACCTGTGACGTCAGTATCCACAGGTAAGAGGTTTCGCGTCAGCAATGGTAAACACGCGTGCGCGGCCCAGAGGGTGACTTGGCGCTTATTTACATAGACATGTGATGTCAGTATAACACTCGAAGAACTGTAGACACGACTTTCACCCTCCGTCGGCAGCGGCGTGTCAGCGATGGCTCGCGCTCCAGCGCTGGCTTGTGTCCGGCTGGCCCTGCAAACCACCTGCAAAAGTTGGAACAGTTTGCTGATACGTTGCGCTATTTACGTGCACTGAGTGTTTGTGCACTGCATTATTTTCGGCTATTAGGCGTTGAGCGCGTGTCCGCAGAGCGTTTTATTTGCATTATATTGACAATTTACTCCTTCCTCTCTCCAGCATTCCAGAACAGGGTGAGTCCTTTTCCCCCCATTTTTCCCCTCCAGGCCGCCATCTTGGATTATGTCACAAGAGGGACAACGGCGCCCTGTAGTGGCATTACTATATACTATGTCAGTTGGAGTCCGGACCTCATGGCAAACACACAGGATGGAGGTACTGCCTCTAATTGTTTAAATAAAGACTGTTTAAATGAAGTATTATATTCAGCCTATCCAGCACAAGCTGAGTCCTTTTCGCAACAATTTCTAGGAAGAGGTGGCGGTCGGATGACTTAGGTTAGTGGAGGTAGCCCAGTTGACCCTTTTTGCAAATCAAAATTTGAACTCCCCACCATTTTCTGGGGGGTGGGGAGGGAAGGTGTGAGGGGAGGGCGGTTAGATTAGTGGAGGTAGCCCAATTTAACTATTTTCCCATCAAATTTTGAACTTCCCTCCATGACGTCATTGCAACGTTGCCATATCTATCGCCGCCATCTTCGATCCACCATATTCAATAAATTAGGCAACAATCTCCATGTGTGGGGCCACAAATAGTTTGTTCTACTACTCCGGGATGCCACCGCAATAACTTTTTGGATCATATTTTTTTACGATTACGTTACCGACAATTCTAAATAGCACATGTGAGAAACTTATCAGTACATCAGCTCGAGGACAGGTTATCGTGGATCATATGTTGGTTGCATTATGACGTAGGCAGAAAAAAAGTGTGAAATGCTTAAGGTTGATTTTATTATTAACTGTCGCTTACACAGTTAGTTCAATATGAGCACCACAGTCGTCGACGAGATGCTGCATCCGTAAAACAACCTAATCGAGAGGTACTCGCTACAGTTCCGATAGAATCTGAGGAATGTGTTCCCGTATCTTGACCTTCAGATTAGGTAGAGACCTAACGTGCCCTGGTAAACGCGTTCCAAGGTCACATGGATTCAGGTCAAGTGATCTTGCAGGCGATGATCTGGAAACTCTCTGGAGATAACACATTCGTGGAAGGTTGCATTATGCAGACCTGTCGCAGGACATGAGGTGTTGCCCCATCTTGCATGAAAACAGTGGTTTCCACACAGTTGCGCTCTTTCAATGCAGGAGTCACATACTGTACAAGGAGGTCTCCATAGCGTGCAGACATCACGGTACATCTTACAGGTAATCTGGGTGAATTATCTTCAAAGAAGAACGGGCCGAGAATAAAGGGGTTTGTGAATCCACAGTATATAATCACATACAACGAATGCAAGGGCTCTTCGTTCACAAAATGCGGTTTAACGTACCCCAAATTCGTCAGCTCTGTACATTCACTGCTCCCTCCAGGTTAAAATATGCCTCGTCTATCCACAGAATGTTGCCGGCTGCATGCCATCATATTCGATCCGTGCCAGAAAACGAAGCGCAAATTCAGAAAGTTGCTGCGGATCGTGAGGTTTCACTTGCTGCACCATCTGGATCTTGCACGGGTACCAGTGTAAAATAGACCGCAAGGCTTTCCGTGCTGTGCACTATGGGATGGTCTATCCCGGTGACACTGCACGAGCAATAGCTCTACCCGGGCACGTGCTGCATGGTTATTTACTGCAAGAGCAACATCGTCAATAACATCCGGGGGGAAGGACACCTTTATCATCCGCGTCTCCCACCAAGCTCACCTGTGCTTCAGAATTTCATTAACATCTTCTTTACATCTACATCTAAGTGATTACTCTGCTATTCACAATAAAGTGCCTGGCAGAGGGTTCAATGAACCATCTTCAAGCTGTTTCTCTATCGTTTCACTCTCGAACGGCACTCTGGAAAAACGAGCACTTAAATTTTTCCGTGCGAGCCCTGATTTCTCTTATTTTATCGTGATGCTCATTTCTCCCTATGTAGGTCGGTGCCAACAGAATGTTTTCGCAATCGGAGGAGAAAACATGATTGAAATTTCATGAGAAGATCCCGTCGCAACGAAAAACGCCTTTGTTTCAATGATTGCCACTCCAATTCAATATCATGTCTGTGACACTATCTCCCCTATTTCGCGATAATACAAAACGAGCTGCCCTTCTTTGTACTTTTTCGATGTCATCCGTCAGTCCCATCTGATGTGGATCCCACACCGCACAGCAATACTCCAGAATAGGGCGGACAAGCGTAATGTAAGCAGTCTCTTTAGTAGACCTGTTGCACCTTCTAAGTGTTCGGTCAATGAATCGCAATCTTTGGTTTGCTCTACCCACAATACTATCTATGTGATCGTTCTAATTTAGGTTATTTGTAATTGTAATCCCTAAGTATTTAGTTGAATTTACAGCCTTCAGATTTGTGTGACTTATCGCGTAATCGAAAGGTAGCTGATTTCTTTTAGTACTCACGTGAATAACTGCAAACATTTCCTTATTCAGGGTCAACTGCCACTTTTCGCACCATACAGATATCTTATCTAAATCAATTTTCTAGTCGTTTTGATCATCTGATGACTTTACAAGACGGTAAATGACAGCATTATCTGCAAACAATCTAAGACGGCTGCTCAGATTGTCTCCTATGTCGTTAATATGGATCAGGAACAACAGAGGGCGTATAACACTTCCTTGAGGAACGCCGGATGTTACTTCTGTTTTACTCGATGACTTTCCCTTTTACTACAAACTGTGACCTTTCTGACAGGAAATCACGAATCCAGTCGCACAACTGAGGAAATACTCCGTAGGGACGCAGTCTGGTTAGAAGACTCTTGTGAGGAACGGTGTCGAAAGCCTTCTGGAAATCTAAAAATCTGGAATCAATTTGACATCCCCTGTCGATAGCACTTATTACTTCGTGAGTATAAAGAGCTAGTTGTGTTTCACAAGAACGATATTTTCTGAAACCGTTCAAATGGCTCAAATGGCTCTGAGCACTATGGGACTCAACTGCTGTGGTCATAAGTCCCCTAGAACTTAGAACTACTTAAACCTAACTAACCTAAGAACAGCACACAACACCCAGCCATCACGAGGCAGAGAAAATCCCCGACCCCGCCGGGAATCGAACCCGGGAACCCGGGCGTGGGAAGCGAGAACGCTACCGCATGACCACGAGATGCGGGCTTCTGAAACCGTGCTATGTGTCAATAAATCGTTTTCTTCGAGGTACTTCATAATGTTCGAATACAGTCTATGTTCCAAAATCCTACTGCAAATCGATGTTAGTGATATAGTATGCAGAACAACCACTTCTGGCCGTAATAATGGCCTTGATACGCCTGGACATTGAGTCAAACAGAGCTTGGATGGCGTGTACAAGTACAGCTGCCCATGCAGCTTCAACACAATAACACAGTTCATCAAGAGTAGTGACTAGCGTATTGTGACGAGCCAGTTGCTCGGCCACCATTGACCAGACGTTTTCAATAGGTGAGAGATCTAGAGAATGTGCTGGCCAGGGCAGCAGTCGAACATTTCTAGTATCCAGAAACGCCCGTACAGGACCTGCAACATGCGGTCGTGCATTATCCTGCTGAAATGTAGGGTTTCGCAGGGATCGAATGAAGGATAGACCCATGGGTCGTAACACATCTGAAATGTAACGTCCACTGTTCAAAGTGCCCTCAATGCGAACAAGAGGTGACCGAGACGTGTAACCAATGGCATCCCATACCATCACTCTGGGTGAGACGCTAGTATGGCGACGACGAATACACGCTTCCAATGTGCGTTCACCGCGATGTCGCCAAGCACTAGGATGCGACTATCATGATGCTGTAAACAGAACCTGAATTGATCCGAAAAAATGACGTTTTGCCATTCGTGCACCCAGGTTCGTCGTTGAGTACACCATCGCAGGTTCTCCTGTCTGTGATGCAGAGTCAAGGGTAACCGCAGCCATGGTCTCCGATCTGATAGTCCATGCTGCTGCGAACGTCGTCGAACTGTTCGTGCAGATGGTTGTTGTCTTGCAAACGTCCCCATCTATTGACTCAGGGATCGAGACGTGGCTGCACGATCCGTTACAGCCATGCGGATAAGATGCCTGTCATCTCGACTGCTAACGATACGAGGCCGTTGGGATCCAGCACGGCATTCCGTATTACCCTCCTGAACCCAACGATTCCATATTCTGCTAACAATCATTGGATCTCGACCAACGCGAGCAGCAGTATCACGATACGATAAACAGCAATCGCGATAAGTTACAATCCGACCTTTATCAAAGTCGGAAACGTGATGGTACGCATTTTTCCTCCCTACACGAGGCATCGCAACAACGTTTCACCCGGCAACGCCGGTCGCCTGCTGTTTGTGTATGAGAAATCGGTTAGAAACTTTCCTCATGTCAGCACGTTGTAGGCGTCGCCACCGGCGCAAACCTTGTGGGAATGCTCTGAAAAGCTAATCATTTGCATATCACAGCATCTTCTTCGTGTCGGTTAAATTTCGCGTCTGTAGCGCGTCATCTTCGTTGTGTAGCAATTTTAATGGCCAGTAGTGTAGTATAGGAGGAAATTAACGAAGGAGGGTCCTCATTCCTTTATACAACTTCTACCAGCGTGGCGGTTAACTTAGCAGTAGTTTCAGGTGAAAATGAGTTAAAAATGAGCGCGTCCTTATTAAGGTACCATTTCAGCCCTGGCGCGGCAGCGTGCAGGTCATTTAGTAGAAAGACGGCGGGTGGGAAATTAGAAACAAGGCGGAGCTGGCGAGTGCTTAATTAACTGCCAAGCGAATGCCTTCGCCTTCCCTCACAGCCGTCCTGAAGCATTACCGACGCTTTTGTTGATTAACATGCGCGTTATTAAGCAGGCGCGAATTTCTTCTGGCAAGAATGTGAAAACTACAAATTAAGTTTCAGTCTCAACAAGAAAACTTTTCAAGCCGTCCGAAATTTACTGCGAGCTAACAGATAGCGTCATTTATGACCAGAGGCGTTCCGATATTACTGACATAAGTATCCTTACTTTTGTTTCCATAACTACAGTACCGATCTACACCAAGAATTCGATTATTTCGCCCTGACACAAAATTTGCAGGGTCGAGGACAGCTTCAGTAATCCCCAAATCCGGAATCCATAACTTGCCCTGCAGACAAATGAGCGCGTATGCATATTCGAGCAAACGAGTCCTCTGTCCAGAATGAGATTTTCACTCTGCAGCGGAGTGTGCGCTGATACGAAACTTCCTGGCAGATTAAAACTGTGTGCACCGACCGAGACTCGAACTCGGGACCTTTGCCTTTCGCGGGCAAGTGCTCTACCATCTGAGCTACCGAAGCACGACTCACGCCCGGTCCTCACAGCTTCACTGGCAGATACTGGCAGAAGGAAGCTGTGAGGACCGGGCGTGAGTCGCGCTTCGGTAGCTCAGATGGTAGAGCACTTGCCTGCGTAAGGCAAAGGTCCCGAGTTCGAGTCTCGGTCGGTGCAAATGGTTCAAATGGCTCTGAGCGCTTTGGGACTCAACTGCTGTGGTCATAAGTCCCCTAGAACTTAGAACTACTTAAACCTAACTAACCTGAGGACATCACACACATCCATGCCCGAGGCAGGATTCGAACCTGCGACCGTAGCGGTCGTGCGGTTCCAGACTGTAGCGCCTTTAACCGCTCGGCCACTCAGGCTGGCTCGGTCGGTGCACACAGTTTTAATATGCCAGGAAGTTTAGAGTCCTCTGTCCTTTGAACAACAACGAATGCGTGCCAAAGTTTATATTTTCATTTTAATTCTGTTATTGAACCGGTTCACTCTATAATTTACATTTTTATGAGTAACTTGAATAGAGTACAAACAAGATACTGCATTAGACTGAATAGTTTCGAATTCATATATCAATTACATAAACAAGCAAGATTGCGCACTATCTTGGAAAAACTATTCGCGTATTGATCTTATAGTCCACTTGCGTCCCCAGGCGACTTTACTGGCGTATCGTATTTTGTTTGCAGGCCACAGCGTAGAATTATGAATAAAATTCAGAGAACAGTGTTAAGTAACTGAAAATCAACCCTTTCATATAACTTACACGATGCAAGCAGTGCACGGTAGAAAAGTTGAGTGAAGGCTTGAATGTTACGTGTTCCATACTGAATTGGCGTTGCGAGTGACATCACACGGTAATGATGGGAGCATATCACGTCATAAGTTGTTGTTTATAACCAACATAAATACTGTACACGGATCATGGGTGTATGTGTGTGTGAGTGGTTCAGTATGTATAGGATGTCGGCTGACGTGGCGCAAATAACAAAAAAAAATTTGAAAAAACACACATGATCTACATGTTCCGCTCGTGTTACAGCACATCTCTTATGAAGCATAGTAGTCACTGTCAAGGACGTAGCCAGAAATTTGACAAAGGTGATGGGGGTCCACTTTGAAAATTTTTTTCATTTATTCTGAAATAAAAACTTTATTTGTTTTTAATTTTATGTACATAATTTGCTTTTGGTAGGCCTTCCATACAAATAATATATCTTCTAAGAAACTGAGCAAGAAAATCTTTCCCTAACAAAGTATAACATATCTGTTCACGGCATTGACCTGGTATTTATTTATTCCGATTTCTAATGTCTACCTTCTTCTCTCCCCTCTAATTGCATATTCTCCTCCACCTCTCTTCGTTAGCTTACCCCTCTCTCTGTCCATCTCCTGCTGCCTCTCCCCCCCCCCCCACCTCACTGTCCATCTCCTCCTCTTCCCTTCCTCTGTCTGACTCCTGCTCCTCTTCTCTCTCTTCATTTCCTCCTCTCCCCATCTCTGTGTCTGTCTCTTCATGGCCCTGTCACTGTCCATCTGCTCCTCTATCCTTTCTCTGTCCACCTCCTCCTTTCCACTGTCACTGTCCATTTCCCCTTCCCCCATCTTTATCCATCTCATCCTCCTATCTGTGTTTGTCTCCTTCCCTCTTGCTGTCTGTCCATCTCCTCATCCTTACGTCTCTAGATTTACACTACTGGATGTACCTGCAAAATTTTATCATTGTACAGCACATAGTTGGGGAGATACTACGCCATAAACGTTGAGCTGCCTGAAAATAAAACTGCAGGGCGAAATGCGCTAGACATACAGTTGAAATTTGTGTACAAATATGCGTTAAATATGCGTTAAATATGTGTAAAATATATCTGATATGTGCATATGCGAGCAGAGCCAAGGGTAAAAACCCCATCCTAAACCCCTGGACCGATTCCAATCAGATTTGGTACAGAAATTATTTTCAATGCGGAAAGAAATACTTTAGGGTTTGAACCACCAACCTCCTATTGTTGTGAGTACGATAACGTGGAGAGAAGAAGGAGGTCGAGGAGATGGACAGACAGCGAGGGGGAAGGAGGAGATAGGCATAGACAGAAAGAGGAGGAAACGGACAGAGATAGGTGGGAATAGACAGAGAGAGGGGTGAGAAGGAGATGACAGGAAAAGGAAAGAGGAGGCGATGGACAGAGACAGGGGAGACTTGGAGATGGGCACAGAAAGGAAAGGAGAGGAGATGCAAAGGAAAAGGGTTGAGGAGGAGATGGAAGGGGAAGAGGAGATGGACAGTGGGAGAAGGAGCACGTGGGCAGAAGTGTAGAGCAGGCTGACAGAGAGAGAGAGAGGAGGATATGGACAGAATGGGGCATGGACGACGTGGACATTGAGCGCCAGTAATACGGATGGACAGAGAGAGGGGGAAAGAGGGAGATGGACTAGCACAAGACTGGCGTAAATACATACCTGTGCAACGCAGGGAACTCGAGCTGGTTTATTTATAAAACAAAACGGAATACACAGATTCTATGAGCTATAGTTTTGGTATCTTAACATTGATTCACGCATTGATTTCTACTAGACTTCTAACGTGTGCGACTTCCTAAATGAGTTTGTATTTGTCCATGATGATACGGTTATACAGTTGTTGATGCTAATGAACCCTTCTCTGATGTACGGCATACGTTGTCGTTTACATAACATTTATTTACGAGTACGTTACAGTTATAATAGTTAGGCTGACAGTTCCAAAGATATTACGAATAACACATTTCAAAGTAGAATATTTCTCTCTTACTAAAACTTGTAGATTGCATGACAACAAAAGATGGAATTCTTTTTGGTCGTCTCATGTTTTGTCATCTGATAGTGCAAGATTGCATGCCCGTTTTAATTCCTGGCTTCAGTTATTAATATATGAGAAGAGAGTAAATAGGTTTTGGTCGTAACAGGATAGGGAGATGTAGGCTCCAGTTGGTTCGGACAAATTCAAGCAGCCCGCTGGAAAAATCGTTTAGAAACGAACGGACTATAGAATGTGCTGTAATCACATAGGCCGACCCCTTCAGCTGTCCATAAACCTATCCCCGTAGTTCTGAATCGGAACTGGTTTTCAGATGGTTCAAATGGCTATGAGCACTATGGGACTTAATTTCTGAGGTCATCAGTCCCCTAGAACTTAGAACTACTTAAACCTAACTAACCTAAGGACATCACAGACATCCATGCCCGAGGCAGGATTCGAACCTGCGACCGTAACGGTCGCGCGGCTCCAGACTGTAGCGCCTAGAACCGCTCGGCCACTCCGGCCGGCAACTGGTTTTCTAAATTGAGTACTGCCGTGTGACAAGATAGGGTGATATTTTCCCATTTGGACTACTAATGATAGAATTTTGAGCAAAATTTTTGAAAAACTGCAACCATCATAGTTTTTGCTGCATTTTTGTAGATCAATGCGATTTATGGGCGACACAGACAAATCCAAGTGCATTTAATGTTATTTGTAATGATGTTTACCGCTCGACTGCCTTGTGAAATACTGAAGTATTCCAATCGCAGAGTTCTACCAGTCTCCAAATAACGACTCCAGTGCAAACATTAGACTGCTATAGATAGATAATTAAACGGTTACGGTAGTGTGTACATATTTTTAACATACCATAACGCTAGACGACGAATCAGAATGAGTTTTTCTCTTCTTTCTTGTTACAAACTTATCCATAACTAGAAACTATCACAATCGCACACAGCACAAAAACAATAAACGACAGCACTTACATTAAATTTAACTGCAAGCAACAAAACAAGAACTGAGCGCAAGTAAGGCCAACAATGTACAGTAGTTGGCCTCGGCTAAAGCAGGCGTAGGCGACAGCTAATAGTGCTATTTGTATATCGATGGTTTAAATTTGACGATAGTTATGTTCACTATCGACAGGGCGTATCCCATTTTCGTCGTATAATTAAAAATCAAAATACCTTTGAATTGTACTAGAAGGCAACTAAGTCATGTGTAATTATTTTACTTAGGTGATAGGGATTATGCGGCCTCTCGGACCGCCTCTTTGGTTACTTCCTTGTCACTGTGACGCATTGTTGACACTCATTGTCGCAATGTCTTGTCGTAGACTCTGTATTGCAAAGAATCGTGTCCCCATCTAGGTTTGATTCAGGGAAGGCAGAATGCCGAAAGTTGAGTCATCTGTTGCACTGCTGAAAAAACGTACTGTATGTACACCAACCAAAGGTGCTGAAGTAGTTTTCCGGAAAATTTTTAACTTGAATCATAAAAAATAAAGCACCACATATTCTGTATTCGCTTTGATTTTTCGCTATGCAACTGTTCTCAGACTGTTACAAGGGAGTATTGGTCAATGTATTTGACTATTTCAGATTATAATCTCGCATCACAGCCTGATGAAGAGGTGCTTATCATTCGTTATTGGTCATATTTGTCGGAACACTTTAAAGCTGAGTAACTCACTGCCCGTTGTTCGAAGAATTTGCAGTGATTTAAGACTCCGAATTGTGATTACTAATGTCAGGGAAGCAGAAATTGGCGTTCTTAAATAGTCACCATATTGTGAAATACGAGCCTCAACCATCTGTAGAAGCATTTCGAAATTTTGTATGTTCATCAGCAAGAAATTTCTGAATCCCATTAAAAAAGATTGTACCTTTGTCTTTACAATCTGCAAAAGGCCTAAATCTCTTTCTTGCAAGTGGAGATTCATTTACCAGTGTTATGCATAATTTAAAAGTATCCAAACAAAAATCTCCCCACCATGCAGAGAATTGTGTTCACATGTATGTTTGACTCAAGGAAAGAAGAAAGCGGGATATTCAGCCATATGCTGCGCTGCTGTAAAACTTCTTTTATATCAACGAAGGAAAGCTGCATCCCATGCTGCGTTTTATTTCATGCGTAAGGAATGGAAGCTCACAGTTTTCGGATTCGCATATTTTTTCGCTACACAATTGGTCTGACACGGTTGCACTGAACTGGATGTCACTTAGGCTACATACAAGTCCCCAACCAGTTATACAACCTGGAAAATGAGAACTACAGTCTAACGTGGAATCCGAGTCACCATTCGTTTCAGCCGCATCTCCAGATAATTGAGAGAGGAATGCTAGCTTAAAAGGCAGAGTGAGGAGAAAAGTGACCCCACTGGCATTCGTTTTTATAACCTTTCGAGTTTCTGAAAATGCAATACAGCTAGACAAGCACAGCAATTGTGAGCTAGATTACGCTTTCTGCTCTCACACACGCCACTGCTCTCTGGAGCTACCGCAGCTGTTCAGTAGGTGGTAATGGCGTCGTTTTCACAACTTAACTTTATCATAATTAAGACAACTTGTACGAAATACTTATAAATTTACAAAAATGTGAATCAGTGTATATATTAGTCAAAACCGGATCAAATACGCTACAGTAGTTGCTGAGATTAGCCTGGGCGTACAGACGGACGCGAAGACGCGACTTCAATTAATATACGTACATAGAGATCTGGTATCAGGGTAGCAATGTGAGATTCGCACAAGATAATGATGTTACCGGAAAGTCACTTTTGGTGATAAGGTTTCTGGGAACTCTGTCCGTGCACCAGAGGCAACTGGCCTTCATCTTCAAGATCACCTAGGGGAACGCCTCCATGCGCACGAATGTCGGTCAATTATATATCGTACATTAAAGGTCACGATGTAACCTGGTACTCTATCCATTCATCTTGAGCATTTCTGTGTGATAAAATTGGAGGGATAATAAAGGTCATCCTACTCCTCTATTCTCCCAATTCCCTTTCTCTCAAAGCCAAAGCGAACACATTAGAAAGGAAGGAACTTCTTCCCTCTCCTCACGCTCTCTCTAGTTCAGTAACACGAGCCTCGTTATTCGTGGACCGTTCGCCGTAGTGAGAGGATAATCAGCAACAGAATTCTCCTACTAAGAAATTGGCATCTAGTGTTACCATAATTTATCAGGTAAGGAACTTCGACATTAAAGTTGGCGCTGAATTACTATACTTTAATGACGCCATGGCATATTCTGAAAAATGGCGATATATATTTATGTAATTTAAGCGATAAGGCACTCTGACAGTACACTGTGTGGTTAGTGTGTAGCTGAATTACTAAAACTTAATTATGTCATGGCATATTCAAAAAGACTGTGGTGAATAATATAATTTATGACTCACAACATTTTCATGTTACGTTATGCGGCAGGCACGTTTCTGAATTAAATTAAATTAATGATATAGTGACTGTTTTCTGTCCATCCCGTAGTAATTTGCTGTAGTTTTACAGTTATTCTACAAATACCCACGTTTCCACTCAAAAGTATATGTAAATACATGCTAAGACAATGAGCATTGTGTGATACTTAAACGAATAAAGCTCTATCCCCCGTTAAACAAATATTAGTGTGACATGTCAACAAATTCACAGAAAGCACGCGTTAAACAATTAGCATACCGCAACAACTAAGTACAAAGTCTGCTAGAAATTCGCCCCTCTATTATTAGCATGTGATATCACTACTGAGTGAACCTTGAAGATCTGGGCACTATAAAATTAAAGAAGACAAATAAATAATAATGACGAAAAAAGTCAACACACACAGAACATCGATAAACTGCCCTCTAAGCAATTTCCCTCCCATAGGACAGAAACGTAATTTATTTAAAAACAAACAAATTTTAAAAAATGTAGGCGCCCATGGGCAGTCTAACAGATAGCTGCGTTTGGGTCAACTGATGCCACCGCTCATGTTATACAAGTCACCTCCCGGCTACGCTACAGTCTCCGGACATGATAGTAGGTAGCAGGTCGCAAAAATTTCGGGGCACAAATTGTAATTTCTGTTCTCAGTTTTTCGAACATCGGCCAGGCAGTAGAGACTGGCTCTGGCGATGTGCTAATTAAATAAGCCAGTGGGAACTGTTGTTAACATTGTGTCAAAACAATGCATACAGACTGGGCTTGCGACATCGGCCACAGCCAAGGCGCAGAAATCGCTACTGTTGCAACACAATGTGACAAAGAATGATATAACATTTTGTAGCTCTAAGCACTTGCGTGCTTCCTAGAAAAGCAAAATCACATGCTGCAAATTTAACCGAAACTAGCGACTGGTGCTCGGCCCAGGGCGAGTTAGAAAAAACTGACAGAACAAGTATATGGCAAAACTATTCGACACGCTCTCCTGGCAGGACTACAAAAAAAAAAATGACATGATCGTGTGGCGTTTGACGGCCGGGAAGCCCCATCTGGGGAAGTTCGGCCGCCGTATTGGAAGTCTTATTTCAAATGACACCACACTAGGCGACTTCCGTGTTGGCTATGAAGATGGAATGAAGAGGCCAACACAAAAACCAGGTCACTAGCGACGAGAATCTCCAACCCAGCCAGGAATCGAGCCCAGGCCAGCTGAATGGTAGGCAAACACGTTACCACTCAGCTCAGCAGACAGACGGCAGGACTACAGAAGCGTAGCTATAAGGGTATTAATAATCCAGCTTAGGAGCTCAAATTGTTCGGTCATGTCCCCATTCTGTCTGTGTCTTGAACCGGAGAGAATGATGCCCTTTGAGTCTCACAGAAACCGCAGCTAACATAGGAGATGAAGATTGATTGGTTATCTGTCCGCTGATAAACTCATCGAGTTCCGCCTATAGAGGCGCCATATTTGCGGCGTGGGGGCCGCGGCTCTTGAGGAATCTTCACCAATGAGGGGAGTTGGTGTACGGCCAGGAGTCCTATTCTATATCCTTCATATCGATCGGTGTAGTTGGTTCGTTTCGGTAGTGACGTCATTTTCGGTTCTTTATGGAAATATCCTATTCAGTAAGCTTCTGAGACCTCTTACTGAAAGGTCCTCCCACCGATTTTACGACAATTGTACCGAGAGGTTTTGGATTTCGGTGTGGCCCTGTCAATCAGTGAGCTGCGGTTTATGTACACCTATAATTTGTTATTTTAAACATATTTAGCGGTTTTAGCTTTTTATTTAGTGATTGTGTTACTAAAGAATCACCAGAGGACGCATCCGGTTGGAAAGTGAGTTCATAATAGACTATTTTCATTTGTTAGAAATATGATTAGGTTAGGTTGTTACTGTGAATGAATACATCCAAAAAAAAGTTTTCGGTCAATATTCTCTCAAAATACGTGTTAAAAATAACACGTATTTTGAGAGAATATTTTGCAAATAAGAGTTTAAAGATCATTAAATATCGAGACATCGGCTCTGCTTACGTATATTACATGTATGTGACTTTGTGTAATTTTTCCCACAAATGGTTTAGTTAGTATTTATCGAAACGTGTTTACAACTTTCAAGTAACAATGGAAAGCAATTATGTGAAGCCTGATATAAGAAACCTTCCAAACTATAACGCATTTCGGACTTACGCAGCATCGTTTGGCAACGAAGATAGCCTACGTGGGTGCCTATTCTTTATCTTTCCGCCATTGTGCCGATCGTTTCGGTACTCAAGAGCACCGAACGGTCTAGTACTCGAATTAAACTCCCATCTTTATTCAGTATGCATTTCGGTAGTGATACCGTTCAGGTCTAGAGAACCGAAGCACTGTTGTCGGTTCGCTTCGCGCAAGCCAATCAAAAGCAAGCGGCCGCACATCCGCGCATGCGCACTGCAGCACGGACAGCGCCACGTACACAAGGCGGCTAGCACAGGCGCGCTATCCTTCGTAGTACCGAAAATTGCGTTTACGTTGCCGTAACGCATGACGCCGCATTCCATCTGTAGGGAAGCAGCCTACTCACGCCGTATAAAATTCACATCAGTCTTTCCATTGTGTGCCAGCCTAGTCCGCTGTAACTAGCTCTGACGTCATAAATGTTGCGCAATACTTTAAAAATCAAGTATATAACCTGAAACGTTTCTAGCATGTCAGGAGTAATACTAAATCAATATGTGTTGAATATCAGTTCAATAACTTAACCATTTTCGAAATTTGGATGTTTTTCTGTAAAAATTATTGGCGCAGCAGAAAAGAGCTACAAACTTAAAAATTTATATTTAGATTCCTTTTTCATAATAATTTAGTAGAAACAGTAGTCTGGATCTCGCAAATTAAAATTTTTGTTGAAATTCATGATTTTCTGGTTTTTGTCTTAGAAATTAAGGAAGCAAGATAGATTAAGTAGGTGAATAAATAAGGCTAGGATGTTTAAATTTAAGAAGGGAGATCCGCTATAATCATAAAGATGTGAGAAGTTTCAATTGAATAACTATAAAACTATAGCGATAGCGTATCTCCAAAGGGCAAGTTCAGAGCTCGTCTACTGCATGTAGTGTAATTAATTCTCTCGCCCAAAATATTTGACTTAGCCACGTCAGACTTTTATTATGATTACTTACCTGTGTGCTGATTGCACATTTAAATTGTGAGCTTCATCGGCCGTCAGCAAAGGAAGCAATGATTTATTCGATAACTTAAAGTGGTGCATTACTAGCCCAGCGGCTAGTCGGGAGAGCAATTTTGATCAGGCGTTCCCTTTGCCGTCCGCACCGCGGCTTTATATATAAGAACGCTGCGGGAGAGCAGAAGGCCCCAGTTCTCTCCAGACGCTGAATAGCACACCACCTATGCCGGGAGTCGCGTCGCGTCGGTATCATTGCTATAAACAGCCTCGGATGCCGTAATAAGTTACTCGGGATACGAGTAACCATGAAATCGTTTTCGAGTGAAGTGTTAATTCTGGGATGACTTTAATGATCTATCTTCAGTTTGCGTATGTCGTATTTTCACGTGCTGCCGCGGGATAGACATTCTACCATTATTTAGCGTGGCGTTTGAAGAACATTATTATCAAATTATGGTGAGCATTCACTTAAACATTTGGTTTGAACAGTTATAGTTGCATCAGCGCATTAGACTCTGAACTGCTCTGGTAGTTGGCTTGTGTGGATTCTTTTTGGTCTGTGACTTTCAGAATATAGTGAACATTTTAGAGAGAATCGTTTTTTTTTTTTATGAATCCCAGACAATCTCCTAATTCCTCAGAGCTATAAGCTGTAGCTATAAATGTATTTCTCAGATGAAGTGGGCACTAGGAATTCTAATTACAGGCTTCACGTTTTGTTAATCACTTTCTGGCTGCCAATATTGTAGTTAGAGAGCCAGTGTTGAGAACAGCAAAAGACTGCATAAATAATAGGAACATTTAACGACAATTAATTCCACCCGCCGCCTCACATATGGTTAATCGGCCGGGAAATGCATCTTTTCTACATTACATTGCACATTTATAAACCAACAATAATTTCCATCCGCCGCCCCACACATCGAGCTGACGTGCCCACTTCTCCTTAACGGTATCAGGCGCGGTATATTCATTTCCATAATGAGATTTTCACTCTGCAGCGGAGTGTGCGCTGTTATGAAACTTCCAGACAGATGAAAACTGTGTGCCGGACCGAGACTCGAACTCGGGACCTTTGCCTTTAGCGAGCAAGTGCTCTACCAACTTTTTTTTTTTTAATCTAATGAACCGCTGCAGGAGCAGGACGACGGGTAGGGCAGGGGTCGACACCCGAAGCCTGGCCATCCCGCCACCACGCCCAAGCAACGTGTTCGAGTTCGAGGATCGAAGGATCAGGAAGAGGATGTAGGGGGTTTGTCGATGTTGTTTTATTTATTTATTTATTTATTTATTTATTTAATTTTTATAACATTTTTATATAGATTTATTTTTGTTTCATTACAAAGAAAGATCCTACAACTCCCGTAGTCGTGCGTCCGAGTCGTCTTCTCGTCTGTTGGGAGGGGTTCGCCCCTATTCCGTCCGTAGAGGATCAATATGCTCCAGCATTCTTCTTCATTTTCAGCGTCTCATACCCGGAACGCCCCAGTGAGCAGGAGGATCCGCAAATAATGAACCTAAATAATTTGCGAAACGAGTTCTGTACTTCGGGTGGCGGCTGAAAGCTGCATGTGTCGTCATCAATAGGGACCAAAAGTCGAGTGCGCCTTTGGGAGCATCGCAATAAACTTTTCACTCGAAGGAAGACTTGACCCAAGGACCTTTCGTTCCGCAGCTGCTCACGCTAACCACGACCAACTGAGCTACCCAAGCACGACTCACGCCCCGTCGTCACAGCTTTACTTCTGCCAGTACCTCGTCTCCTACCTTCCAAACTTTACAGAAGCTCTCCTGCGAAACCTAGCAGAACTAGCACTCCTGAAAGAAAGGATATTGCGGAGACATGGCTTAGCCACAGCCTTGGGGATTTTCCAGAAAGCTGCAGAGTGAAAATCTCATTCTGGAAACATCCCCCAGGCTGTGGCTAAGCCATGTCTCCGCAATATCCTTTCTTTCAGGAGTACTAGTTCTGCTAGGTTCGCAGGAAAGCTTCTGTAAAGTTTGGAAGGTAGGAGACGAGGTACTAGCAGAAGTAAAGCTGTGAGGACCGGACGTGAGTCGTGCTTGGGTAGCTCAATTGGTAGAGCACGTGCCCGCGAAAGGCAAAGGTCCTGAGTTTGAGTCTCGTTCCGGCACACAGTTTTAATCTGCCAGGAAGTTTCATCTATTTCCATGATTCTCAGTTAGAATGCGTAGAAATTTTTAGTTTTCCTGACCACATGTTTCCATGCATGCATAGTAACGATATCGTTTTTGACTGTATTCTGCAGATTGTCGTAAAATCCGCATTATGTCATCTTATTCTCATTCACACTGACATCGTGTTTTGGATTTTAGGTTTCGGAAAATGAGTTAGGAATAGTGTGTAGTACCACATTGCACTGATACATCTGTAAAAACACCCGAAAAACTGATTGAGAGTTTCAAAGAAAAAGAAGATAAACAGAATGTGGTTATAGCTCGCTCCGAGAGATCCAAATGATTAAGTAGCCCATTTCCCTATATGATACGTCAACGATTTCGGACTTAGAAACAAAACTCAAAAAACACGTTTTCGAGAGCTCCTGCAGTTCTTCGAAGTTTGTAACATGCATCTCATGGATGAAAATGTTTCGTATATGGTGCTACAGTCTATAAATATTACGGCAGAGATCTTTCATCTCTGTCTACTGTTGTTGAGGATTCGATCGCAGATAAAGACTTGTGACAAGCAAGATTATAAAGATGACTGCTACTAGTTACATTCCCAGTAATTGAAGTTGTGCTCTTAGATTCCTGTCTAACCGCATACTCGGAAATCGCTACATATTCGGAAAAAATGGTGAATTATTTCTGACAAGAAAACATATAAAGGTCACTGTCGGTTGTTTCACTCACAGCAATTTCATCTCCAACAATTTCATATTTCGTATTTTAAACACACAGAAATCACGAAATCATTACTGAGGAAGTGCGCTCTTACATGTAAGTAATATTGCAGAAAAATCTTAACTTACACGAATAACAATGTTTCAGAACGTGCTGTATATATGAAGCGGAAAAAAAAATTACTCCCATCCGTGTGCGAACCCGTGTCTTTATGTATAACATCCACGCGCGATAACCACTTTTTTTCCGACCGAGACTCGAACTCGGGACCTTTGCCTTTCGAGGGCAAGTGCTCTACCATCTTTTTGTCCTTTTTTTTTTTTAAATAAGAGTTTGACACATAAACTGAAAATAAAAGATCAGAGTTTTAACACGAGGGAAGACTTGAACCAAGGACCTCTCTTTTTTTTATATATATATGAAGGAAGGTAGGAGGAACAGAAAACTTTATTATTCACAAAATAAACATAGTACGTCCTGACACATGATAACTGTCCGGGAAGGAACCTTGCTGCCGTCCTACCATGCAGCATGAAATAACAACAAAATCAAAGTGGGGCCACCTCCGGCACCCTAAAGAAAAGTATTTATGGATATGAACACAAAATTTGAAGTACATCCATTTGCTAACTGTTCAAGCCTGTGTTTTTCGTAGGTCGCATACTCGCATAGTGTTCTTAGTCGATCACATTACTTGGTCGGTTTCACAACGAAAGCACCGCCGCTCATCCTTGCGCACCCGGCACACCCCAAGTATATGGCGGGTCCGCAAAAACCGTTACTAGGAAATTGGCATACCAATCCTTGTACTTTTGTAGCCGTAATAGTTTCGTGTGTCCATCTTGCAAGTAGTGCCAATAATCCAGGACGTTCAGTAAGTTCGTACGTGTGTCTCTATAGATGTAATGGACCGTCATACCTGTGATCCACGCCACTGCGTTCGTCTTATGACGCGGAAAGTACGTTTCCTCTGGAAAAAAGACTATTTCAGAACAGACTGCTGTATAGATAGTGCGCCGCATGAACGCTATGATCTTTCTTGCGAGAGTCCAGACAGCCAATGCCTCGCCGCAGACCAGCCGATGGTCGTCCGTATCCAGCACGCCGCATTGGTGACACAAGGGCGAATCCGCCAAATGTATTGCGTACTTTTTATCATTTGTCGGTTGACGACAATGTACCATGTTGATCTGACTGATGTAGGTAGGTGGGAGTGGTGGACCGTGCGCCACACCACGTGCCAATTAGCAGCTGGATGTTTGCGTTCCATCCTATTCCGGGCGATCTGTCGAAGAAGCAGATGGTACACGTCCTTCGATGTCGACTGTCGGGTCGTCGGTAAACGCTCTCGAACGTAACTGTGTTCCACGATGAACGTGCGCACATACGTTAAAGGGGGCGATATATGGCCGACACTGACTGGAGGAAGATGCGATGTTGGTACGAGTTCTTCGATGATCGTCCCCGTAAGCGAGTGATTCCTGTTGCGTCACCGTTTGAGCATAGTATTAATATACATGGCACGCGCCTTCTCGTGCACGTTCACTAAACCAACGCCCCCCTCTCGCGCTGGGAGGGTAAGCGTGTTGTACTGTACCTTAAAGAGTTGTCCCAGGCACACATAGTACCCAAAAGCCGCCTGAATCCTCATAGCCATCGTGCGCGTCATGGGGAGAAGGTGTGTCAGGTGGCACATCATGGGCGCGAGATAAAGGTTGACGAGTAACACTCGCTGCAGCATATCCATCGACCGTAGAGCGTTTAGTCGTACTGCCGTGCGGACTCTGAGTAACAGTCTTCGGTAGTTGTCCGCAGCCGTTCTCGCTGTCTCTTTATGAAAGGTGATACCCAAACAGCGGAGGGTTTC
The DNA here is from genome assembly GCF_023864275.1 of Schistocerca cancellata. NCBI lineage: Eukaryota > Metazoa > Arthropoda > Insecta > Orthoptera > Acrididae > Schistocerca > Schistocerca cancellata. Next base: position 855,199,507 of record NC_064629.1, on the reverse strand, counting down.
CACCGCAGGTAAGGGTCCTTCCGTTCCTGGTTCTAGTCCACGCCCCACATGCATGAATTGTGATTTTCGGTAGTTGACAACACTGCCAGCTGCCATCCCATACGTCTGTAGCCAATCCAGTGCTATTTGAGTCTCCCTCCCATTCCGTACGAGGAACACAATATCATCCGCGTATGCTCTGCATTTGAATGACAAATGCCGTAGGGAGATCCCGGTAAGACGGCGGCGAAGGCCTGCGAGGCACGGTTCTAAGGCGATCGCATAAAGGAGGATCGACGAGGGGCAACCCTGTCTCATTGATCTTAAGATCTTAAAATACTCAGTTCTCCCTCCGTTGACCACCATCGCTGATCTGGCGCCGTGCAACAGTCGCATCACAGTATTGGTCAATAATGGCGAGACACCCATCCTGTTCATCACCGCCGCAAGGTACACATGATCCACGCGATCAAAAGCATGATCGAAATCTACTGCAACCATCGGCCCCCGGAGGCGGCATGCATCCGCGAGGGCCACGACGTCACGATAGTCTCCCAAGGCGGTGTGGATATTACTGATGCCGCCAAGGCAAGTCTGATCGGCATGTATTCGATTCTCCAGCGACGTTTTGATACGACTTCCCAGGACGCGCATGAAGATCTTGTAGTCACTATTAAGGAGGGTCAAAGGGCGATAATCACAAGGCCGTTTGCAACCACGGGGCTTCGGTATTGGTATCATGAGCCCTTCCGTGAATTGAATGTGAACCGGTACTTCTTGCCGCAGAAGCTCATTAAACATACATAGCCACATCGGTGTCATAATGGTCACAAAGGCACGGTAAAATTCCAACGGGAATCCGTCTGGACCTAGGGACATGTTGCAAGCACCTCGTGTAATCGCTTCCTCCAGCTCTTCACACGTAATTTCAGATAACCCGTCCCCTTCCACGTTCACACTCGTCGCGTCTGGGATCTCTTCCTGGACGTTCCCCAGCTCCCTCTGACCCTCCCTGCTGCTCGCATAGAATCTGCTAAAATGATCCGTGAACGCCTGTGCTATGCCCCTTTGTATTGTAAAACGACGGCCATCGCCGAGATCGATCTCATGTATTAAATTCCTGCGTCTTCTTCGTCTTTCCTTTATCACATAATGCATCGAGGGAACCTCGTTGGGCAGGAAATCCTGCGACCTCACGCGTATCATCGTACCTGCCATCCTCTGCGTCGCAAGTTGTACCAGCTTCGCCTTAACTCGGTGGACGGCCGTCTGGCGTTCTGGTGTAGGTGGTTGAGCTAACAGTTCCCGGAGAGCCGTAAAGTAAAACTCAGTGGTCGTGCGCTGCCATTGAGAAACCTCCTTCCCATAACCTATTAACGTCCTCCGTAAAGCTGGCTTCTCGCACTCGATCCACCACTGCAGGACAGAACCGAAAGAATTTCGTCGACGGAGGCAGCCATGCCACGCGTCCTCCACCATGCGTCGGCATTCTGCATCTCGCAGGTGGGAGACGTTCATCTTCCAATTACCCCTCCGTCTCCACACCTGCTGTCTATCAAGGTTAACGGTACAAATATATGCCTCGTGGTCTGTAAACGCTGTCGGCCATATTTCTGCGTCCACCGTCGACATTGCTAACGCCCTAGAAACGTAGATTCGGTCCAAACGGCCCGCGGAGTGGCTAGTAAAAAATGTATATCCTGGTTGGTTGTGATACTTCAGGTCCCATGTATCGACTAATTCCATCCCGTTGATCAGCTCTCTAAGTTCTTGGCTAGTTGTATAGTTAGGTTGTTGGTCCTTTCTGTCGAGCACACAATTAAAATCTCCGCCGAGTATGCAACCATCGTATTGTCCCTGGAACAACGGTGTAACCTCATGGGCGTAAAAATCTGCTCTGTCCCTTCTCTTATCCGAGCCTGACGGTGCGTGTATGTTGATCAAACGTATTCCACCTATGGTCACGGCCGTACCACGGGCAGAAGGCAAATACTCTACTTCGTCTGCACGTATCCCTTCCTTTAATAGTATAGCTGTGCCAACGCCTCTCTCGTCACACGGGGAACAGTAAATGTCGGAACCGTAAAAGTCCGAGGGGGGAAGTACCCGAACTTCTTGTAATAGTGCTATGTCTAAATCCGCAGCCTTTATCATGTCACTGAGCATCTTGAGTTTTACCGGCGTCCAAAGCTATTGATGTTAACAGACCCTATCCGATAAGCTTGTTGCATGGCGGTCAACGTAGATAGGGTACCGTACGGTCGCTAATTTTGCCGCACATAGGCTGCTGTCAGACTAACGTCCCCCGCCGTCCCCTCATATGGTCTGTCATTAGTCCGTGCACACTGCCGGTTTTACACCGGGAGAGTGCGTGGGACCAGTTCCTCCGGCATCATCTGCTCCCCACGGGGGTGGGTCTTCTGACCAGTCCCCTAGTGTCCCATCGTTGTCGTGCAGTGCAGGCGCCGTAGCCTCCTCAGTAGCCTGTTGCCGTCGATCGAGCTCCGTCGCTGTGTCTGGAGCATCGTCAGCGGTAGGTCGTGTCGCCGTCCCGCTGGCCACCGTTGCATCCACGCTAGGCAGTTCTTCTGTATCGTCTGATCTGTACCCGTAAACTTCTCAGAATTGTCTGCTTGATCAGATTGGTCGTTCTCCACTGTGAGGCGGCGCTTCTTCCGGCGTTTTGGTGATCGCTGTTTACGTTGCCGGGCCTCGGAATCAGAGGTCAGCATGGTCTCCAGTTGTTCGTGGGGGGCGTCGGAATCGTGCGCCGTCGTATTATCGACGTCTCCAAGCGCCTTATCTGAAGGGGCCGCAAGCAGAACCGAAGAGAGGGCGTCCTGTGACTGCTGCAGGCGGTCCAGCGTAACGTCGTCTTTCTGTGGCTCGCCACGATCCGCCGCCGTCTGTGTGTTCTGGTACGCGTCGGTCTCGCGGCCCACGTCATCGCGTAATGCGGCGACGTAAGTCATGGGGAGCACAGTCGGATGCGGCGTGAGGGGTGGATCATCCCGTGGCAGCTGTAATAACCTGCGTTGAGCACACTCAGAACGTATGTGGCCCTCCTTCCCACATCCATAGCACGTCCTTGGTTGCCCGTCGTAAATGACAATCGCCCTACAACCGGCGATATACAAATATGACGGGACTTGTTTTCGGAGTTCGATCCGTATTTGTCTGACGCCATTGAGGACAGGATACGTCTTGAAACTCGCCCATTTTTCAGCCACGTGGGATAGGACCGTTCCGTAAGGACGCAGGGCGTCTGTCACCAATTCTTCTGGCACTTCGAATGGAAGCTCAAAGACGCGGATCGTTCGGAGGCCCATGCCGGCGTGTTCAACTGTTACCGCTCCAACATTCCCGTCCGAATGACAGAAACAAAGTCCTTGTCGGTGTCGAAGTAGTAGTTCGTCACATGCCGCTTCATTGATGAGCTTGACATAGACCACGCTGCTGACTATAGATAAGTGTATTCCAACTAGAACGTCAGGTTCGATTTTCACCTCGTCCCGTAAATAACGTTCGATCTTGTAAGCCTTCGGTCGAGCATATTCGTTAACAAAACTAAATATCAGTGTCGATTTGCGGAACGACAAGGCCATGATTCGTTCTATGTATACCGTGACACACCGCTACACACTTAACGTAAACACCTCTCGGGCAGACGTGCGGCGGGGACGTAAACACCGTCCGAACCGCTGCGCCGCCGAAGGCTGACTGTTGTTGTTTTTTTTTTTTTAATGGTTCAAATGGCTCTGAGCACTATGGGACTTAACATCTGAGGTCATCAGTCCCCTAGAACTTACAACTACTTAAACCTAACTAACCTAAGGACATCACACGCATCCATGCCCGAGGCAGGAGTCGAACCTACGACCGTAGTAGTCGCGCGGTTCCGGACTGAGCGCCTGAACCCTTAGACCACCGCAGCCGGCATTGTGTACGCTAAACAACAGCTACGCGTGGCTGAATTCTTATACTATTGCGGAGGAACGTAGGCTGTCTTCGTTGCCAAACGATGCTGCGTAAGTCAGAAATGCGTTATAGTTTGGAAGGTTTCTTATATCAGGCTTCACATAATTGCTTTCCATTGTTACTTGAAAGTTGTAAACACGTTTCGATAGTTACTAACTAAACCATTTGTGGGAAAAAGTACACAAAGTCACTAGTAACGTCAGTTCACACTCATGTAGTATACGTAAGAAGAGTCGATATTTAATGATCTTTAAACTCTTATTTGCATTAAAATAACACGTATTTTGAGAGAATATTGACCGAAAACGTTTCCTTTTTGGATGTAATCATTCACAGTAACCACCTAACTTAACCATATTTCTAACAAAGGAAAATTGTCTATTATGAACTCACTTCCCAACCTGATGCGTCCTCTGGTGATTCTTTAGTAACACAATCACTAAATCAAAAGCTAAAACCGCTAAATATGTTTAAAATGACAAATTATAGATGTACATAAACCACAGCTCACCGATCGACAGGGCCACACCGAAATCCAAAACCTCTCGGTACGATTGTCGTAAAATCGGTGGGAGGACCGTTCGGTAACAGGTGTCAGAAGCTTACTGAATAGGATATTTCGATAAAGAACCGATATTGACGTCACTACCGAAACGAAGCAACTACACCGATCGATATGAACGATACAGAATAGGGCCCCAGGCCTCTGCCCTCTGAGGGACTTCGGCCCATAGTCAGCAAGCTGTCTATGGCCTGGCTAGGTGAAGCTCGTCCTCACGGACTCCTAGCCACCTAGACGTCACCGTCATGCTCTATGGTGTGGGATGACAGGGGCACTGCTACTGGGTATCAGAACTTACAGCGCCCGCTATTGCACCCAAGCGAATGACACGGGGTCAACGAGTACGCACGGCGGTGCGTAGCTGTTGAAACTCTGGAGAGCCTCGATGTGCCGCGCTCGTTTTTCTCTAACTGGCGACCACACGGCGCCACGGCATCAGCCGCTCGCGATGAAGAAATACGGACGTCACCGGAGCGACTGGGATGCCAATCCATTCCGCAGTCAGCTGCGTCTGCACGCTCACAGTGGGCCTTGTAGCTGGCTGGAGTGCTGTATAGGGCTGCTTCATTAAACATCTGCCATTACTAACACTGCTTAACTGCACTCCTCGATGCGAATCTGCCCGCTGCCTAACCATTTCTGTCGTCCATCGTGATATGTAGTGGCCTGGAATAAGACAAGTCCTTACACAAACAACGGTCGGCGGCTAGTAACAGTCATAGTATTGTGACTTCTGAAATTTTCCTGGCGTATTTATTCTTCCAGTTATTTTCGGGTTTGCAGCCCGATCCCATCAACATGGCCACGATATTTCGGCCCATAGACGTCCGACCATCCTCAGGTGACTAGACTAAGTATTGAAAAGACCTAACGTAGTCATGGTGTTTACAGCGAATTCCGCGCATGCGAATCGTACTGGCGGTTTACGGAGCATGCGTTAAGAGGTCACTGCGCGAGGCAGCCAAGTTGTGTGTGCTGCCCTCAGTTGTGAAGTAATAACGAACTAATCACTGACTATCGACTGAGCATGTCGATTCAGTTGTGACCGTTGGAATCCAATTTTTTTCCAGCTGAAAGCCGTTATCTCGATTCATTAAATTTTCAGAAAGACGTATTTCCACAGATTCCTTAATTACAGAGTACCATAAGCTGGAAACCGCTGCTAAAAGTTTGGTATTATTGTATTCCATTGAATGTCCCATGGAAATGCAATGTTCTGCTACTGCTAATTTGAAAGGTTGCCGCAGATGGGTGTGTCTTTCGTGTTCTACACAGCGTTCTGGACCGTTCGATTCGTCTGTCCTATATATGCAAAGCCACACTCACAGGGAATTTTATAAACACCCGCCTTCCTCAATTGTAAACCGTCTATAACAGATCCGACCAAGGTCCCGCTCTTTGCTGGTGGACGGAAGGTGACATTAATATTATTCTTCCTAAGCATTCTGCCTACTTTAGAAGACACGTTCCCGGCATATGGAAGGAACGCAGTTGATTTATAGTCGTCATCAGTCTCCCCAGAGCTTTGCTTCTTTTTGTAATTGTGCATGGCTTTCCGTATTTGACGCGAAGTATAGCCATTCTCTTTAAAATCTTTCTCCATATGCACTAATTCTTCAAGTTTACTATGGAGATTGAGAAAGATGGGACTTTACCCTTTCTAGACGTGTAAGTACGCCGTACGAATGATGGGTCTTTCGGACATTCGGTGTACAGAAAACCCACACATACAGATCTGTATCTTCAGGCGTCCAGCTGTCATCACCCCGCACAAACCACCGGTGTTCTTAGTACTTTAATTCATCGGGCGCATGTAATATCGGATGCTGTTACCTTTCACGAAGAAGATAGATAAGTCTAAAATTATCACATCACGCCTTCTCTGATCCCTAGTTTACCTTCATTATTTTCTGAAAATCTCATTCCACAACTACGAAACTGGCAGATTCCTATGATATTGCAAGTAGGCTGTTTCGGTTTTCTTATTGGTAACGCCACGTAGCGCTCAGTATGAATATCACTGGCTGTGCTGTGTGCAGTCTGTGGCTAGTTTGCATTGTTGTCTGCCATTGCAGTGTTGGGCAGTTGGATGTTAACAGCGCGTAGCGCTCTGCAGTTGGAGGTGAGCCGACAGCAGTGGTGGATGTGGGGAGAGAAATGGCGGAGATTTGAAATTTGTAAGACTGGGTGGCATGAACTGCTATATATATTATGATTATTAAGGTAAATACATTGTTTGTTCTCTATTAAAATCTTTAATTTGCTAACTATGCCTATCAGTAGTTAGTGCCTTCAGTAGTTTGAATCTTTTATTTAGCTGGCAGTAGTGGCGCTCGCTGTATTGCAGTAGTTCGAGTAACGAAGATTTTTGTGAGGTAAGTGATTTGTGAAAGGTATAGGTTAATGTTAGTCAGGGCCACTCTTTTGTAGGGATTATTGAAAGTCAGATTGCGTTGCACTAAAAATATTGTGTGGCAGTTTAAGCACAGTCATGTATAATTTTTCTAAGGGTACGTTTCATATGTCGACCCTTAGCCGAGGATACCTCACTGGAATCTTCTGATTTTTTTCTTGTAGTTTGTGTAATTAGTGTAGATTTTTTTATTGCTAGCGTGTAATTGTAGAGAGAATCTTCTTTGTAGTTGCAGTCTTTCATTGTTGTACAGTAAAACAGGTGTGGCACGCATGTAAATTTGCACCAAGTATTTCGCAGCTGCGCTTCCAATTAACTACATATTATTTTCAGTGCTATTTTAATGTGTTCTCTTACTTTTGCTCTTCAAATTGTGCTTTTCTGTGTTATCGTGGGAAATTTTGTGACAATAATGGCGTGTGAAAAACGTAACACTAGGCTCCAAAGTAAACTGAGAAATAATAGTGACGACGAGCGTAGCTTATCAGCACCAATGTGTAATGAATTAACAGACATTCGAAGTAGTAATTTGGTAATTGTGCATAGGGAAATGGAGCGGGCGGCAAACAATGGTGTAGACAGTGAAACAGTTAGTGAACATGGAAGCTTTATCGATCGATCGGTTGGCAACAGCTCGCCTCAGGAATCGGGAATGACAGAACACAATATTGCAAATACTGTAGACTCAGGTTTTGGGTTCTCACCGTTTTCTCAAATGAGTCAAGACACATTTTCCGCTTGTCAAAATGTGAATGTTGCCGGTGCAAATTCACTGCCGAATAGCACTGAGGAACATGTTTCAGACACCAGTGCACTTTTATTACAGTTAATGCAACAAATGGGACAAAGGCTTCAAAAGTTAGACACAATGGAACAATATCTTCAAAAGTTAGACACAATGGAACAAAATCTTAAAAAGTTATACACAGTGGAACAAAATCTTAAAAAGTTAGACACAATGGAACAAAATCTTCAAAAGTTAGACACCACGCTTGAACAAACACGTGAAATTTAACTACTGAGTTACATAACATCGAATCGAAATGTCAAAAGGTCTGTAATGACGTAAAAACACAAATTTGTGAGCATTTCCAACCTATTTTTTCGCGTCATGAAAATGCATTACAGAATCACGAAGCAGCCATAAAAGAACTGCAAACTATTGTTCATGAAAATCACGACACCTTGCAAGCTAAAATTGACTCAGTTGCATCTACCGATTCGGTTACGCAACTTGCAAAAACTCAAGAAAACTTAAAGGACACAGTAGATACGATTTCAACACAAATGGACACTCTGAAACTTGGTTCAGAAAAACACACTGAGGAAGTAAGTACACTATTGGAGAAAGTAGCCGAACTTTCGGATCAGTTCACTAACTTATCTGCAAAGGTAGATGATGACCTGAATGACACAAGACCTGTAGCCATCACTGACACAGAAGAGTATGAACAAATTAAGAAATTCAAACAAAATCAGAATCAAATTAATACGCAATACAAAAGAGAAATCCGGGAACTACAAGATCAGTTGGCACAAGTAATACAAAAATTTTATATTTCAGACGACACTCGCGCTCCAACACGGGAAGAGGAACTTAGAAATACGGAAAAGCCACAAAATAATAACACAGGGCATTTCGGAAATTATGAAAGATATTGGCAAGGTGCACCGAATTTTGAGATGGAACCGCCGACACAACGTAACAATGACCGATATGCTACTCGCCGACACGATGATTTTGACTATAAGCTGTTCATTACTACACGTAAATTCAAAACGATTAAGAATTCTGCCAACGACATTCATCCACAAGCGTGGGTCCATCAATTCTCTCATTGTTTTCCTCCCAACTGGTCACTGGAGCACAGATTAGAATTTATGTGTGGCTACTTAGAGAATGAACCAGCTGTAAGAATGCGATCGGTCATTCACAATTGCCACAGTGAAGGAGAATTTTACCATGCCTTCCTCTCAGCATATTGGTCTCAAGCCACACAAGACCGAGTAAAACATGGCATCATAATGATGAAACATTTCGAACAATCTGAATTTTCCAGTCTTGTGAAATATTTTGAAGACATGTTGCACAAGAATCAGTACCTGTCAAACCTATACAGCCCCTCAGAACTCATCCGCATTTGCTTAATCAAATTACCTGAACATTTACGGCATATTATTTTGGCAGGACGTTGCCAAGATGACATTGAAGCTTTTCAGGGACTGTTACAAGAACTGGAAATTGACACTGACAATCGCGGAAATCGCGGAATGCGAAAACAGGAACACAACAATTACAGGTCACATCCGTCACAATTCCGCGACGAAAGAAATAATAACTGGACACGACAAGGCTATTCTCACAACACAAATCGTGACCAAAACAGACTCCATCCGTATGACAACCGTTGGCAGAATAATAGTTACAGAGAAAGATCGCTTTTCCATAGTAATGAATGCGACAGAGACAACCATAGAAACAGACAATATGGGAACCAAAATAATTATTACCAAGGGAGACAGAAGAACTTCAGACGCAACGGTCCACCACGCAGTTACGATTCCGGGAGAAATTCTCCACCACATGACCAACAAACAAGAAACTATGTCAACTACCGACATAACGACAGACCTGAATTTCATCAGAACTGGCGGAATTTAAACAGGGCTGGGCCCTCTGGGCAAGGTGAATTTGTAGAAGTTAGGTCTCCTAATCCCAGTAGGGAAAAATAACATAGACGCTAACCTTGAGAAAAATTCCAGTATCCTTTACCAACGTACACCACATGATAATTGCGTTAAAGTTGAAACTCTGCGTACTAGGAAGAGCAAAGGGTTACACCACATTTCACATGTAAAACCGTTTATTGAGACATAATCTGCTTTTTTACTTTGACTTTGCCATATAACTTTTCACTTTACATTGCTAGTATGCTTTGTCAGACTTAGAATCTGTTAATATGCAACAATGTTTGAAGTTAAATATCCAGTCAAGAACCAAGAGAACTCATTTCAACAGAAATTACGAATGCATTGTTATAGTGAACAGATGACACAATGTTGTTATTTGTACATTCTTGCTTGTTAGTTGAACGATTACGTAACGACTATAAGGCTCACATACTTAGAACATTTACCAGTACTGCTAATGAGATTTTAATGCAACGTTTTGGTTTACTTGAAAATACATTCTGGATTTAAAGTACTTTCTATGAGATACCAGATGAGACAGTGGTTAGTTTATGTGACAGCTACACGATTTTATCACGACGCTACTAATGAGTGACAATTTACAATGTTGCTTTTGCAGTGTTTTTGTTTTATACCTGTACAGTTTTTCTGTATTATTCTGGAAAGTAAAACATGTTTTAGTAGTAACTTTTATGGTATAGCTACAATGAGACTGCCTTTTCAGTAGCACAACAATACGTTACAGCACAGTACTTTCTTCATCACGGCAATAAGCGTAATAACTAAGATATCTATACGCAAAGCATTTCACTTTTGTTTATCATGAGGTAAGTACATTGGCTTCTGCAAAACTTAGCTTTCGGAGGACCATAACTACGACTCTTCCACAGAGATTATCTTACAGCAAGACGCACATTTAGCGCTACAGGACACGTATTTGAGTGATTAATTTTGCACTTAAATAATTTATTTTGAAAAAAAATATTTGAAGTACAATGATACAAAGGTTTTCTGTGGTACATTTCATTCCATTCCTGTAATCTGTAACACCTGAGGGTATAATTACATTAATCCTCAAGGGGGTACACGCCTACTTTGTGTACCATGTGTTTAGCAAGCACAAGGAGCCCTAGCTAATATGATATTTGCTTATATAACTTTACACATATTCCTCTAACACATAAATTACACAGCTATCTGATCATTTAACTGAGAGATAAACTTTTTTTACTACATCAGTGACACATGTTTACACAATTACACAGTTGGATAACTTCACACTTATGAAACTGTATTTTGTCTGTACTTTGTGAACTGTTCATATTTTTTCAGAACCATTGTGATACTATGGGAGCTTTGAATGATGTATTTGGTATGAGATCATGATTTTTAAAGTACGTTTGAGGTAGATGACACTTTTGAAATGAGCAGAGAATTTTTTTTTAGGTTTTGACGTTATTGCAGAAAGCTACGACGTTTTTGAGATTTGACTGAGGTGTTATGATGTTATTTTTACGACGACGATGCGTATTATGCTGCTGAGGTATGTTTATGATTAACAGGCTGATGCTATATGAGTTATTTGATTATGCTACGTATCTGTTATGATGAAATATTGAAGAAGTGTCGACGAATATGAATATGTGTAATAAGGTAAGGAATAATGAGTAGTGGTTAGGGATGCTGATTTGTGAAAAAGGTTGTTGGAAACCAAGAATCGTACTTTGAGTTATGAAATGTATGTAAATGCGTGAATGTATCACAATGCCGACGAAATCAATAGGATTTTGTTTCTACAGATTTGTAACGCAAATTCTTGACCTGTGAAATATTTTTTATGAGACTGTCACTGTAGCGGAAACTGCTGTCGTAAATATTTCTGTAAGAAAGTTAAGTGACCACCTGCATGTAATGCGTCGTGGGCACCCAGCTGTGTCAGCCTTCTGGAGAAAATGCCATTAGCGTGTGCCTTTCAGAGGCACAGGTGGAGAAAAAAAGAGACCATTAACCTTGCTATTGACATTCCTTTGTAGAAAGCATCGCAAATATGACACGCTCATTACTTGAAAACATATGATTACTCATACTTTGTGCTACTTACTGAAATGCTTATGAATTTATGGGAAATATTCGTACATCTGCACACCTGATTATGACAAGTGTCTTTCTACGAGAATTGAGAGAATTTCTACTAACTTATGAAATGTCTCATGACTACTGAATGATTATTTTATGCTTTACCTTGTACATTGTTGCTTATTTTATTTGATATGTTTTCCAGGTGCCTTGCATTATTGCTTTTATAAAATAAAATTAAATGCATTTGCTAATGTGAACACTTTCTGCCAACAGATCTGCACTTGGAATGGAAAGAATAACAATAAGGAATTAATAACAGTAACTGCATACATAATTTTCTTTTCAACTACTTGGAAATTTTTTTTGGTGGAGTAAGTTTTTGTGATGCATCACTCTAGTGTTAAGATGTGACATAGGTATTAAATATGGCCATTTTTACTGTAATATTTTTTCTGCTTGAGCTTTGTCATGTTTAGATATAAGTTATTGCATTTTCTGCTGCTGTTTGCCAGGTATAATGTTACTGAATTTGACTTTGTGTTACGCTGTTAAGCCAGTTTTACTACGGATTTATTTTTCTTGTTTGCTGCACAGTGCCTTATATTAGTTGTAATATTGCAATTGCTTTGCCAATTTGAATTTTTTGTCATTGATGTTTGCGTTAATTTGTTTTGTGCTGCTGCATTACGTCGTCCTTAGTTCAGCATCTGAGCTCAGTAGATTTAAGTTAGCTTAAGATGGGGTAGGCTATATAACTGAACGAGTTGTGATGAATGGAATGAAATGCATTGAGAAGCTATAAGAAAATAGTTTGGCCAAAAAAGTATTTAAAAGAGGATATGAACAAAAAAGTAGGTTTTAGGGACATCAGGTTTAGGTAGGATTTTCATGGAAATAAATGATGAGGTAAGATAATGGAAAATAAATAATGAGGTAAGAAATGTGTGAACATATAAATACAGAAAGCATGCTTAGATATAATTTTTTTGGTGGAATTAAATGATGAAAGATATATGGAATGAAGTTTTGGGGTAGACTGCAGTACCAAATGTTACACTGAAAACAAACCCTGCCCTTTCCTCTTGTGTTATCCCACTATGTGTTTGTGTACCCTTGGGTATTTGTGTTCTTCCTGTCTTTATGTGTTTATCTGATGAGAGTTACGTTGTAGAATTTTTCTGATAATATGTTATTTACTTTGTAAAGATGTTTAGACATTATTTATTCTGTTTTGTTGCTCATATGTGAAGGTGATGTTTCAAAAGTTATTCTGATCTTTATGTATGTACTTATGTCATAATTCCTATAACACTGATGTATATGTTAGTTCTTTTGTAAAGCCCGCATTACCACAAATGTTATCTGTATTGTTATGTTCGTTAATGACATATTTTGTACCTTTGTTATTGTATTCTCATGTTATAATATTGTAATTGACACCAGTTCAGCAAATTAAGTAACTTGTAAGCATTCATTGCACTGCACACATTTCTGTTGGTCACAGTATATGCACAATATGTAAGAAAAAAAAAAAAGAGAAGAGGACTGTTAGTGCTCCCACGTGTGTTGATAAGTCAGCAAGGGACTGGTTAACAGCATTGCTGGTTCTAAGGACAATTCCAAAAACTTAGTGAGTACACAAGTGTTGGTTTATGGACTTACTATATTCTCTGCAAGACTCTTCGATGGTGATTGTGCACCTGCACATTCGCAACAGTTGGCTGCTGCCCGTCTCTACAAGGACTACAGTGGGTCTGCATCATTGATGACTCACCAATACCATTATTTCTACAAGGACTGCACTGGGTCTGCACCTTTGATGACTCACCAATACCATACTCTCTACCAGAACTACAGTGGGTCTGCTCTTTGATGACCTACCTACGAATATTCTTCAAAACTTCGACTGACTCTGCTGTGGGTTTGCTCTGTTGTGGCCCATTACCTATCTGCATGTCAAGAGTCAGCACTGTCTTTCCGTTTGAAGGACAACACTACTTCTTCAAGACTGCATGGAAATCCACTACTTCCGTGTGCATTGTCTTTTACTGCTCAGACTTCGAGAAAAGAAACGGCAGTTTTACTGTGATGAATGATCAGGGCTGTCTTTATGGACTGTGAGAAAATTTTAGCTTTTGACCAACGTTGTATTAATAAGTGTGTGCATTTGATATCTTTCTTACTGTAATTATGAAAATTTTTTTCAAATCTTTATTGGCCAGTGCCCAAAACAATTTGTAAAATTTTTTGTGGGGAGCATGGGGGCTATGTAAGTAGGCTGTTTAGGTTTTCTTAATGGTAACGCCACGTAGCTCTCTGTATGAATATCACTGGCTGTGCTGTGTGCAGTCTGTGGCTAGTTTCCATTGTTGTCTGCCATTGCAGTGTTGGGCAGTTGGATGTTAACAGCGCGTAGCGCTCTGCAGTTGGAGGTGAGCCGCCAGCAGTGGTGGATGTGGGGAGAGAGATGGCGGAGATCTGAAATTTGTAAGACTGGGTGGCATGAACTGCTATATATATTATGATTATTAAGGTAAATACAATGTTTGTTCTCCATTAAAATCTTTCATTTGCTAACTATGCCTATCAGTAGTTAGTGCCTTCAGTAGTTTGAATCTTTTATTTAGCTGGCAGTAGTGGCGCTCGCTGTATTGCAGTAGTTCGAGTAACGAAGATTTTTGTAAGGTAAGTGATTTGTGAAAGGTATAGGTTAATGTTAGTCAGGGCCACTCTTTTGTAGGGATTATTGAAAGTCAGATTGCGTTGCGCTAAAAATATTGTGTGTCAGTTTAAGCACAGTCATGTATAATTGTTCTAAGGGGACGTTTCATAATATCTGCATGGAGGCGACACTGAATGTAGCATATTATGAATACATAAGGTAAGAAAAAGTCCAGTGCTATTGTTGTACACTATAGGCGGAAACGTTAACTGCCGTAAAATACCTAGGAGTAAGCATCTAGAGTGAGTTAAAGCACATGTCGGGTTAGGATCCATTTGCAGGATTCATCCTCGAATTAAGTGCGGTACAAAACATCTTTTTCGGCCTGAGAACCTTACCACGTTTGATTAGTAAAAGATCTGTGCTTTTTTGTCATAGGACCACGAGAATATTACAAGATGGTCAACAACAACAAAATAACATTAAATACAATGATAGAGGCATTGTGCATCATGGAGAGGAAATTTGTTATGCGTATGGGTGTGGCAATCATACCGCAGTGCTTACGGTACAGATGACTTGTCAGTTTTATTTTGTGATGACGCGACGCTGTTGGCGTTAGATAATTTATAGTTACGTATGTAACGCGTCTGTGAACTGACGGATTTGCCCATACCGTCTTCCAGTTTAAGTTTTCTGCTTGCTGGAGTTTTTTTCTGAACGTTTTCGATTATTGTCTTTGTTATTTTTCATTGGGATTATTCGCTAATACAGTAACTACATTGCGGTTTGTAATGATCGAGATATAGCTTGTGACATCTGTCCAACCCACGTTCCTGTCGCGATACCCTCATGCAGTCTTTACTAAATCCGGCCGACCTGCAAGTAGTCTCAGCTCATTTACTAGATTTTTCACGACAAGGGATAAAAATCTTTTCTCTCAATTCGTTTAACATAGGTCACCTTCTCTGATCCCTAGCTATACAACTACCATTTCTCTGGGACTGATGATAGTTAGCTCGTGTATGTTATTCCCTAATTTCACACTCACTTCCATTTCAACACAGTTACTAAAGGGATGTGCACTTTGATTGAGCCACAAGTGCCGTGTTTTATCATCGCTTATAGTTGTCCCCCAGTGCTTCCTCTTATAGATGTTCATTAAGTCCGACAGTTTTACGATGTCTTGGGATTTCTTAAGTACACTCCAATACAAAAAAACGACGCACCACTAAGGCGTTATGCCAACTGGTTACACATTCATATGCATACAGGCATAGACGGAAAATGTAAAACTGTAAACTTTGGCGGCCGATGGATAAATGTATGATACAGCAGCGCAATTCCTTCGGCGCAGCTGGCAACGACCGTAAGCTGGATCATGTCGATACCAGGGCATGAAGTCTTTGCAAATTTCATTCCGTGTACTCATCTTGACATTAACTACGCCTCGTAGACAGGCGTGTGAACAATATGCGCAAATGTCAGTCGCTGAGAGAGGACATGTAACTGGGCTCAAAGAAGTCGGTTGAAGAAATCGGCGAATCTCACGATATTTGAATAGGAGCAATGACATAACTGCACGATGTTGACATGGATGGGTGAACTTTGGCCGACCACAGCTTCAAGAAGGAAGCGACTGACCTACAGGGACGACTGAACTCGATCACCAAGCAATCACCGGCTTCTAGATGCTTTTGTCTGGAACCGCGCGACCGCTACGGTCGCAGGTTCGAATCGTGCCTCGGGCATGGATGTGTGTGATGTCCTTAGGTTAGTTAGGTTTAAATAGTTCTAAGTTCTAGGGGACTGATGACCTCAGATGTTAAGTCCCATAGTGCTCAGAGCCATTTAAACTATTTGAACCAAGCAATTTTCAGAGAGGCACTCAGAGCCCCCGGATTCAACATTATCATCGATCCGACATGCAAGTGGTGATTCAGTCAGCACAAGAAACAGTAATAGGCGGCTCATGGGAAGGGGGCTGAGCTCAAGGCGCTCCTTGCGCCGACTACCATTGACTGTTGTTCACCAACTAGCTCGTTTGTTGTGGTGTCGGTCACATTCAGCCTGTAATACCATCGATTGGAGTATAATTGTCCCCCTCCCAACTCAGTCCATATGACTAACGGTGACGTGTCTGGATACGCCCCAGACAGCGGTGGATACCAACCTGTCTGTCGCCAGCCATACGGCCCGACAACCGGGAGTGATGGCCTGGGTTGCCATTTCGTTCCATAGTAGGACTTCTTTGGTTGATTCCACATCACCCTTACAGCATAATAGTGGATCTACGATATTATGCGCCCCTTTCTTTTGCCTTTCATAGCAAGCCATTCTGGGCTTACATTTCAGCAAGATAATGCCCATTTGCAGACGGCGAGAGGTTCTACTGCTTTTCTTTGTGCTTGACAAACACTACCTTGTCCAGTAATGTTTTCCAATCTCTCCTCAATGAAGAATGCTTGAAGCATTATGGGTAGGGCCCACCAACCAGCTTGGGGTTTTGATGATCTTATGTGCTAGATGGACATAATTCGTCACAGATCCCCTCAGGAGGACATCCAACGGCACTATCAATCAATGCCAAGCCGAATAATTGCTTTCATAGGGCCCAGAGGTGGAATAATGCATTCTTGACTTGCTCATTGTGCAAAACTCTTTCTCCTGAATAAATCATCCAATTTTTCGGAAATTGTCATCATTTGTGTGCGTGTACATGTATATCACATGCTATTTTCGTCTCATCCCAATAAATCATTCGTTGTGCAGCGCGTTTTTCTCTTTTTTTTTTCTTCTCTTATAGTGTGTTGTAGCAACAGGCATTGACAGTGAATAGTCTTGGTATGTAAGTGCTTACTATATGAATTAATGGTTCTAAAGCGATACCAAATGTTCAAATGTGTGTGAAATCTTATGGGACTTAACTGCTAAGGTCATCAGTCCTTAAGCTTACACACTACTTAACCTAAAGTATCCTAAGGACAAACACACACACCCATACCCGATGGAGGACTCGAACCTCCGCCGGGAACAGCTGCACAGTCCATGACTGCAGCGCCTTAGACTGCAAAGTGATACCAAACTGCATTATTCATAAAGGTTAATCCTATATGAAAGAACATTGTACTAAGAAATGCACCTGTAAGACGTCTGATAATTTGCACGTTGGAAACTATTGGCAGCAGTAAATCTATTGTTGCTTGTGGAAATCTGAAATGCCATAAAACACCCCTTAGGTAGTGATGGCCAACATTATCGAAAACTCTGTCCACATCAGTGTTCAGGAGAGAGAATGTTCATTCCTGATACTGCAAAAAGGAAAAGGCCATGTGTCCTAAGAAGCAAATTATACCTATGATGGTTTGTCTGGGTATTCAGTAAGTCTGTTTTGACCTGTATATGTCTACAACAGTGATGCATCAGGGGGCGGCAGTAGTAGTAGCACAAAGTTCGTACCACCCCACATTGCATTGTTGCCAAATTTATTCAAGATGGTGGATCCAAGATGGCGGCAGTAGATATGGCAACGTTGCAGTGACGTCATGGCGGGAAGTTCAGACTTTACCAGGAAGATAAGACGATTCAGCTACCTCCACTAACCTAACCCCCTCCCCTCCCCTCCCCCCCATTCACCACAAAATGGCAGGAAGTTGAAATTCCAGCAACACACTACAGCTCTCTCCACCAACCTAAGAAAATGGCAGGAAAAAATGTCACTTGGGCTACCTCCAGTGACCTAAATCATCTGACCGCCACCTCTTCCTAGGAATTGGCAAGGAAAGGACTCAGTCTATGCTGAGATGCTGGATAGGATGGATATAAGTCTTTATTTTACATGCAGTGTTTATTTAAACAATTTGAGGCAGTAGCTCCAACCAGTGTGGTCACCATGAGGTCTGGAGTCCAACTGTCCTAGTACGCAGTGCTGTCACCAGAGGTCCCTGTCGTCCCATCTGTGTCATAATCCAAGATGGCGATCTGGGGGAGGAAAAATGGCGGGAAAAAGACTCAGCCTGCGCTGGGCTGCTGGAGAGTGGAAGGAGTGTACTTGTTTATTATGGAACCGCCCTGGCGTGCTTGAGGTCGCAGTAAATAGTCTACAGACCTGCAAACTACTCGTAAATTCTCGAAATAATGCAGTACACTGATGTGCAGAGACGCAAACAACTCGTAAATTGCCAAAATAATGCATGTGAAAGGTTCTGCAAACATGCGTACTATTCGTCAAGTGTCGAAATCGTGCATTACACAGCCTGCACACCTGTTCACAAGATAATGCAACAGACACGAAAACAACTCGTAAACTGTCAAAAGGAAATGCATGTGTAATGCTATGCAATCATGCTCACAGTGCTTAAACATACGAAAATAGTGCAGTGCACAAACACTCATTGCACATAAGAAACGCTTTCGAACTATCATTAGCTGTGACCCATCAGCGAACTGCCATCCAAAGAACTCCAATGTGTACACACCAGGCAGCACGTTCACGCTATCACATACACGAGACACCTCTGGGCCACACGTGTGTGGTTATTGTTGCTGCCACGATACCTCTCTACCTGTGGATACTGACATCACAGGTAATGCTGTAGATAAGTGTTCCAATGCTTCTCACAACAGCACAGGGTGTATTGTTACTAGCGATTATAATAGGACATATGACCTACGTATAGGTGTGCACGCATTTACTACCCCACCATGGCTGATGAATCACCGTGAAATGTTCACGTGGCGACTCACCATCTAGAAGCTTCTCAGTGTTATACTGATGTCTCATGGCTATGTAAAGAAGTGCCAAGTCGACCTGTCGGAAATTAATAAAGTGCTGCAGAAATCGTTAATGGTCGCTTTTGTAGGAGCTTTCGTGATTTCTCCGCTTGTCCGCAAGGAAATTCTTGTTCTAACAGAACCTGTTCACGAAAATAGTCCAGAATAACGCCTAATGCATTCCTCCTTATGGTCCTAACATGGCACCCCGTCCATCACGTGTTACCTTCCCTGGAAATCGCGACATCCTGCTCTCAACATACGTCTCAGAAACGCAAACGCTCTTACCGCTAGTAGAGGCTCCTACGTCAAAGGACAAAGGATCTCTACTGAATGAATGGAGCATTCTGATCGGCTCTCACTGAATTTACCACACCAAATTACTGATGCTGCCAGTGTGGAAGCACTGTCGACCTTTTTCTTTCTTTCCGCAGGAGACACTTTCAGAGGCAAAACTATTTTTTACAGATCGCCATATTGCACTTACAGCTGAACCCTGCAAAAGTGACCTATAGATCGTCTAATATGGGAAGACACTTGATCAATTACGCTGCTCTGCCACTGAGAATGGAAGCTTGATGCTTGATTATTAGAAGGTGAAACCGATCTACACCCAGCAATATATCACCGCATACTGTGTCGATGAAGTAAACATACAATTCGTAACCTGTGGCATACAAAATTGCCCCTTTTGAATCATGCATATAGCTATCGACCGCCAGCCACTCGTACGTATACTGCGAAGACAGCATAAGCACATGCACCGTAGTTACACTCCACGCTGCACTAGATATTTCCCGTGAGTTTGCGCAGTCATCCACTCCTGATGTGTGACCAGAGCGCCCACAGTGGGCCGAAGTCACTTTCAAAACTCTCCTATAAAGTCGGGGTCGGCTACCCCCGGCACAAAGGCGTTACTGTTTCTGGCCCCGACCTGCTTGCTTGCTTGCTTGCTTTTTACACCCATCTCCAGACTCTGGGAGTACAAGTACATACGTAATTTCACATGGTTTACCAGAATATCATGCCATTTTCGCGAGACACTCGTACATATACCGCGAAGACTGTTGTACAAAGCCTGTGTCGGTTCCCCTCGGCACAAAGGCGTCACCATTTCTGGTCCCGACCTGATTGCATGCTTGCTTGCTCTCTAAACCAATCTCCAGACTCTGGGATTACATGAAGACATGTAGTTTCACACAGTTTGCCAGAATATTATATCATTTACGCGATACTTCTCGACATCAAGCTCGTGGCAATATCTCTTGTACAGCAGTATAACTCGCGCAACATAATTTCGAAGATATAGACTGGAAATTAGTTCTCTAGCCCTTTGACTGCTGAAGGCGCGCCACCTGCTTGGCGCGCTGAGGCGGCGTAATCCGTCTACCTCGCTGGGTGCCTGCCTGTCGGAGCCACCGCCGGGACCGGATCGGCCCGCGCTGCTCATCACACACTGTGCTGAATACGACTCGCGCAGAGCCACCGTGAATTTTGGCGAATTTGAGCTGTAATATCTCTGGCAATAGTTTTTGTAAAGAAATAAAATTTGGCCATCTTGTATAACTTTACGCGTTCTCTTAAGAATAATAATGAAAAGAATTTTACGAGCCATATTGAGCCAGAAAATTGTAGGTAAATCGGCCCAAAAATTAGGCTTCCGAAAAAATTTCGAAGTTGGGCTTCTTGCATTTCCTGAACTAATGCTACGGCGAACGTGAAACGTGGCGTGTAGTAACCTAACAACACAAAGTTCTTAAATATGTTTCATTTCCATAGCACTTTTCAGTACTGAATGAATTAAGCACAAAATTGAAGATTTTGTAAAAACGACAAAAATGCGGTATTTTCGTTCCGATGTTGCTAAAAAACTATGCTTCATAAAACATACCAAGCTCTACAACTGGAATGAAAGTTGGGCGCGAAAATCAGGCCCGAAAAGAATGTAATCTTCACGTTAGCATGTCTAGTACTGTGAGCGCATGAAGAAATAAAAAATTTATTCCCCTACTATTTTCCTATAATCTACAAATTAGTCTAAAAGATGTTGATTTTTATGAAAAGATGAAAGCAAGGTGTACTCGATGCTTCTTTCTCAAATACCGTTTTCTATTAATCCTTCAAAGCCCCACAAGCAGTCGTGGTTCTACAAGTGCAGACAAGTACCCATGTTAAAAGCTATACCAGCTTTATAAATCGAGGTATGGCATTACCTACGTATGAAGTAGTTTTTCCAGACAAATACTGCGACGCTGAATATAGACGGTGATCGCTAGAGTGTATATTATCAGGCCAACAGTGCGGTTACACGTCGCCTACGGTCCAACCTCGTAATAAAATTACCGAATTTAGAAAGTGATTCTGTTAAGGAACATGGTATGAAACTAGTATTTGCAATTCCCTCATGCCGCCACTAGATATTTCTCCAGTATTTGTATTGCATTCTGTCTCGATGCCATGTCAGAGGTTCTGCGATATATCCACTGGGTTATAGGAAAATGTTGATTGAGAATGATCGCAAACAGTAGATGGTGTGCTGAATGAGGTCGTAATAAATGTACACGGGCTTTTCAGATCTCTAGTGTTACGCTATCCGCTAGAAATGCTGTCTGGGATTTGGAATGAAGTCTTTCCATTCAACCACATACCTACCTTCGATATTATTGAGGAGCCCTTCCATGATTACAGCCACTAGTGAATCATATTTCTCATACTCTCATATATCGAAACGAGTCACCTTCCTCGAACCTATCCGCTATAGTAAAATTACAACGTCGATTTGGGTAGTCCCGATGCCTCTGGCAACTTTGCACATGTGATCGTTCCAATTTAAGTCGGAACTGAGCAGAAGCCGGAGAAAGCGACATCCACCACCTTATGCAACCCGTGTAGAAACAGAGTGACATTAGTTAGTGCGACAGGACCATGTTTTGACTATTTGGTGGAAATGGAAACAAGTTGTCGTAGCCCTGCTAACCGTTTACGATGTATACTGTCAGCGCCAAACGAAGCCGGCTCGTGCAACACGAAGTAGTATAAAAGACAGTATGGGAATTAGGAGAAGGACAATGATTTTGCTACAGCATTCTAATGCGTCCTCAAACTATGTACACATACTGCAGTACGAACCAGATTCGCATCCCTCGAGACCCATTCACCTCTATCACTCCAACATGCTATCCTCGTTATTCTGTACCATCCAACAGAGAAAAATGACGAACAATGAGATCTCCAGTAACTTTATCTGATCGAGAACTCGATAAAAATTTTGCTGCATCTCTCTCCTCCCATATATCGAAAACAAATACCATCTGTGTGCTATACTTCACTTCACAATCAGAAAAATAGTGCATTTGCGCTAGGTGTTGGCAGCTCTACTACATTTACAAGGAATTTTAGAACACAGAACAAGAGGTGATGTCATGATCGCATGGGTAGAAGTGACATAAAAGAAATCTATAGAATTGCTAAAAATGACGTTAAATACGTAGACTATAAATTGAGGGAAAATACACTGAAATGTGGTGAGTGCCCTCTGATTGGCACAGAACGGTTCTTATACATGGGAGCAAGTGTGCGACTGCAAGGGGAATCCGAGAAAACGTCGACATGGTAGCGAAGGGAACCAGAGAAACAATCACTTTTTTCCGTCGAGGCAGCATTCAACTGTATGCCTATTGAGGTAACAGTGATATGGGGAGTTAACTACTGTATTTGACGCTTTTCAGGAAAACAGAGCACTATCTGTCTGCCAGGGCGAGTGTTTTGTGTCACTGTAATAAATAAACTACGTGAAATCCATCCCTAAATAAATTGTATGCATTATTTCGGCAGTTTATAATTAGTGAGCATGTCTGCAGATCAGTGAACTGCATTCTTTCGGTGATTTACGAGTAGTTTGCAATTCTGTTGGCTGTTCAGTGTATTATTTCGACAGTTTACAATTAGCAAGCGTGTTTGCAGAGCATTATACATGCATTATTTTGACAGTTTACGAGTTGTTTGCGCGTCTGTACTTCGGTGTACTGCATTATTTAAATATTTTTCGAGTAGTTTGCAGATCTGTAGACTGTGTATTGTGACCCCGAGCACGTCAGGAAGAGTGTTCTGTATCAATGTTATAAATGAACTACTTGAATCCATCCCTAAATAAATTGTTCCAAAATAGATAAAGTACACTCTTCCTCTCTCCAGCAACCCAGCGCAGGCTGAGTCCTTTCCCTGCCATTTTTCCTACCCCAGATCGCCATCTTGGATTACGTCACGGAAAAGACGACAGCGCCCTCTGGTGACGGTACTGTGTACTAGGTCAGCTGGACTACAGGCCTCATGGTGAATACACTGGTTGGAGCTACTGCCTCAAGTTGTTTAAATAAACAGTGCATGCCAAATAGACTTATATCCATCCTCTCCAGCAGCCCAGCACAGACAGAGTCCTTTCCCCGCCAATTCCTAGGAAGAGGTGGTGGTTACATGACTTAGTTTAATGGAGGGAGCCCAGGTGACCTATTTTCCCGCCATTTTCTTAGGTTAGTGAAAATAGCAGTAGTGTGTTGCATTGTCATGCTGGAATTTGAACTTCCTGCCATTTTATGGGGAATGGGGGGGGGAGGGGGTTAGGTTAATGGAGAGAGCCTAATTCACCTATCTTCCTGGCAAAGTTTGAACTTCCCGCCATGACCTCATTGCGACGTTACCATATCTTCCAGCGCCACCTTGGATCCACCATCTTCAATAAATTTGGCAACAATGCACTGTGGAGTGGTATGAACTTTGTCCTACTGTTGGCAGTCATGTCACGTGGTGGACATCGACCCACGGATCCCAGCAGCCTCCAGCTCTACATATCGACCTCCAAAGTGCTTTCAATGACACTGAAGATTCACACTCAGGAGTCCCACATACATCTCCATCTGAAGTACTCGTTGTCTTCGCAGAGGTCAGCTATCATTCCCAGTATAGGCGACAGGAGTCAGCAGCATCGGTGTCAGCCTCAGGAACAGGATGTGTAGCAGCAGTGGTACTCCCTCTCGAAGACTTATAATAGAGAGAGTCCAGGTCATGCAAGTGAAGCCTCCAGCAGACGTGCAGGGTGACCTCCGCACCCCATCGGTGACGTCTCAGAAGTTAACAGCAGCAGCGTCCTTGCAATCAGACTTGTGGTTGCACAGACGATCTAAAAGCGCTAGGAGTGCCGAGGTTTGACCTCCATAGCACCCCTCTCACTGGATAGCTGCAAGTGACACAACGGCCAAGACTGAGCACTAGCCGGCCGCTGGTAGACGAGCGGTTCTAGGCGCTTCAGTCTGGAACCGCGAGACCGCTACGGTCGCAGGTTCGAATCCTACCTCGAGCATGGATGTGTGTGGTGTCCTTAGGTTAGTTAGGTTTAAGTAGTTCTAAGTTCTAGGGGACTGATGACCTCAGCTGTTAAGTCCCATAGTGCTCAGAGCCATTTGAACTAAGCACTAGGCAGTCGGCACTCAGCATTCAGCCATCAGACATTTGTTAAGATGTGTTTCCCGTGTGCTATGTGCCGGTGGAGATGGCTATGAGATCATGTGTCCTGGTTTCCTCTCGCTGTCAGCTTTCCTAGTGACTTCAAACTTTCGCAGTTTCACCTTTCAGAGGCTCTTTTACTTTGGTTTGGCACCTGCATGCGTTGCACCTAGTCTTCCATATGACACTCTGCTTCGCCGCTGGTATGACGGTATCTTTCAGCTTGCATCATGTTATGTTTCCCTTGAAGACTTGGGCGCTCGATAATTCCCCTGTGCTGTAACAGCTGCCATGTCTGCTGTAAATCGCTCAGCATTTCCTCCTCACTGGCAGTCTACTGGTTATTGACACAGGTAGTTTGGCTTCCAGAAGTTCCCAAGACAGAACTTGGGTGAATTTTTGGTCTCAGCTGGGGATAATATCCAGGGGTGCATCAGCTGCTGCATCAAATACTTTTCATCTTTTATCAAATAACATAAAATGTCTGACAGGTAGTGAAACAATTTTTAAAGCTCATTTAAAATATTTTCTCCTGCACAGCTCATTCTATTCCACCGATGATTTCCTTTTAAAAAGCGGCAGTCACATAAAAAGAAAAAAGAATGTAGTTTCTCTCAGTAGGATTAAAAATAATAATACGTTCATTACGGTTAACACTGTTCAAGTATAAATGTACTGTAAACTGACTCGTTTCACATCATTTCGATAAAAGAATCGCTCAAATGATATATAAAACATGTAATTAACTACTTAACTAACTAACTGGGGCTCATGTGTTTCGGCATGCCTTTTGTTACGTCTTCTTCAAATATTGGTTCTGACAAAGTAATAATACCTTTGTGTGATAAATTTACGTATAATCTTGTAATGGCTGGGCTGGTTTTGTATGATCAGATCATTGGAAGTAATCTTCTCTCTCTTCCCACATGACGGCCTGACTGGCTGAGCGGTCCTAGGCGCTACAGTCTGGAACCGCGCGACCATTACGGTCTCAGGTTCGAATCCTGCCTCGGGCATGGATGTGTGTGATGTCCTTAGGTTAGTTAGTTTCAAGTATTTCTAAGTTCAAGGGGACTTATGACCTCGGCAGTTAGTCTCATAGTATTCAGAGCCATTTGAACCTTCCCACATATTCTTTCCTCTCCGAAGACTAGATATTAGTTATATATTTATGTTTACATCTTTTTTCGTTATCTTGTGGGGCGGTAAATGCTTCACTTCACATCTAGTCGATGTACGAAATCCTTTCATGTGATGATTTCTGGTTCGTTTCCTGCGACTCTAAAATTTTCTTTTTGAATTCTTTTTAATCGCTTGGACTATCTTCCCCAGTCGCTACTTTAGTAACATTCAGTACTCTTTCTCCAGGCATCGTTTAGCCTGGAGGCTACATTTTATGTATTTTCTGGATGTCAGGTTCCACGAGGTTTCCCCACCAATCAACCGTGTCACGAAAGAAGCTTTTCCATTTGACTCATGAATGGTGATGGCACCGAATTCTAACTTTATCCATGATATTTGGAGTATATTACAATTTAATTTCCACTACCCTCTATGTCCCTAATGAGCAAGCTATCATGTACGTGTATGGAAAGAAGTAATTTAGTGCCCTTAGCATATTCTATCGGATATTTGGAACAGTAAACCTCTCCATTATACACAATGCCTTTAATGCAGTTACCGCCACCTATGGAGGAAGTTTAAGAAACGTATAGTGTATTAAACTGACACTTATATCTTAGCTTGATAGGTATATTCCATTCTTCCACAGCTTAGTTACACATACTGCAAAACCTCAATCCTTTGTCAACGGTTGTGATACCTCACACTGACTGAATAAGTGCTTGGAGAAGCATACCTCACGTAACCAATTTGTCGAGAAAAGCAGTTTCAGCTAGGCGTCCATACATCTTCCCGCTCTAGGAAGGCATTTAGTATAGTAATACGATCAGAATGACAACCACTAGCAAGTTCTTTTTGTTGATGATAATTGTATGTTACACTAGCAAAAACCTCTGGGAAGATGAAACTGTTGCCATCCATAGTTGCTAATGCAAAACCGCAAATAGCTAGCTATGTTTCCCAGTATAATGATCTTAGCCAGTGTTGGTTCAATCAGCAGCTTAGAAAGATCAGACCCCAGTAAGTTGGTTGTTCGCCTGTTTTGGAGTCTGTGTTGAAATCTGTGTTAACAACGATAGACTGCAATAAACCTGTGAGTCCACTGCTTGGTGTTGCCAACCGCCATTAACAAAAATTCCATTAAAAAACTACCATCTCCTAAGGCATATATACCCAGACTGGTGCTGAACTACAGTTAGTTTATGAAGAACAACCAGTATTCCACCACAGTAATGGAATCGAAAGTACAACCGAGATTTTCGTTTGGTCTACCGAGACACCCAATCCTATTTTTAGTTGGGGGGGGGGGGGTTTATGGGCGCTCAACATCGAGGTCATCAGCGCTATTTTTAGTAGTAATACTGTATGCAGTATTGCCTCCAATCATACTCTATTAATACTATGTCCTTCTACAGCATATACTGCTCCTTCTGATTTTGAAATACAATTTGCTTATGAACAATAACATGTACTCCATTGGAGCCACGGAACTGGATGCATAACACAGAACTCCACCAAGAGATAATCTACAATACGACTGGCAGTATCACTCTTTGGTTCTGCCTTCCACCATTACCAAATATTCCGGTAAAACAAGTCTTTACATCATACACTACTGGCCATTAAAATTGCTTCACAAAGAAGAAATGCAGATGATAAACGGGTATTCATTGGACAAATATACACTCCTGGAAATTGAAATAAGAACACCGTGAATTCATTGTCCCAGGAAGGGGAAACTTTATTGACACATTCCTGGGTTCAGATACATCACATAATCACACTGACAGAACCACAGGCACATAGACACAGGCAACAGAGCATGCACAATGTCGGCACTAGTACAGTGTATATCCACCTTTCGCAGCAATGCAGGCTGCTATTCTCCCATGGAGACGATCGTAGAGATGCTGGATGTAGTCCTGTGGAACGGCTTGCCATGCCATTTCCACCTGGCGCCTCAGTTGGACCAGCGTTCGTGCTGGACGTGCAGACCGCGTGAGACGACGCTTCATCCAGTCCCAAACATGCTCAATGGGGGACGGATCCGGAGATCTTGCTGGCCAGGGTAGTTGACTTACACCTTCTAGAGCACGTTGGGTGGCACGGGATACATGCGGACGTGCATTGTCCTGTTGGAACAGCAAGTTCCCTTGCCGGTCTAGGAATGGTAGAACGATGGGTTCGATGACGGTTTGGATGTACCGTGCACTATTCAGTGTCCCCTCGACGATCACCAGTGGTGTACGGCCAGTGTAGGAGATCGCTCCCCACACCATGATGCCGGGTGTTGGCCCTGTGTGCCTCGGTCGTATGCAGACCTGATTGTGGCGCTCACCTGCACGGCGCCAAACACGCATACGACCATCATTGGCACCAAGGCAGAAGCGACTCTCATCGCTGAAGACGACACGTCTCCATTCGTCCCTCCATTCACGCCTGTCGCGACACCACTAGAGGCGGGCTGCACGATGTTGGGGCGTGAGCGGAAGACGGCCTAACGGTGTGCGGGACCGTAGCCCAGCTTCATGGAGACGGTTGCGAATGGTCCTCGCCGATACCCCAGGAGCAACAGTGTCCCTAATTTGCTGGGAAGTGGCGGTGCGGTCCCCTACGGCACTGCGTAGGATCCTACGGTCTTGGCGTGCATCCGTGCGTCGCTGCGGTCCGGTCCCAGGTCGACGGGCACGTGCACCTTCCGCCGACCACTGGCGACAACATCGATGTACTGTGGAGACCTCACGCCCCACGTGTTGAGCAATTCGGCGGTACGTCCACCCGGCCTCCCGCATGCCCACTATACGCCCTCGCTCAAAGTCCGTCAACTGCACATACGGTTCACGTCCACGCTGTCGCGGCATGCTACCAGTGTTAAAGACTGCGATGGAGCTCCGTATGCCACGGGAAACTGGCTGACACTGGCGGCGGCGGTGCACAAATGCTGCGCAGCTAGCGCCATTCGACGGCCAACACCGCGGTTCCTGGTGTGTCCGCTGTGCCGTGCGTGTGATCATTGCTTTTACAGCCCTCTCACAGTGTCCGGAGCAAGTATGGTGGGTCTGACACACCGGTGTCAATGTGTTCTTTTTTCCATTTCCAGGAGTGTACATTCATCTCGATTACTTAGATTAGCAACTAATACCACTGTTTGGCATTTGCCTGATTGTAAGTCATTCATCGTCATTTTAGCCACGTTTTGGTCTTTACTTCACACACACAAATTTACATGTTACTTTAGACATGAGAAGGCATAGAATACAAGCTGTTTTTTGTATTCTGCGTAGAGATACATATTCAAAGTTCTTTGGAAGCTGCTGAAGATGTGGTGTGCGCAAATACCATCCATATTGCACTGCTGTGTGGCAGATTACCTCAGACAACATTGCCGCTCTCACATGTGTGGGGAAATAGGTCCTAAGGTTTTAATAGTTAATAATTATAAGGAGCATATTTTTCTACCTCACAAAGTTTCTGTCCCACTCCTACAAATGAGATAATATAGTGATTAGACATCTCTTGATAGGCCTGAACCATTTATTAAGGGTAATGAATATGACTAACATTGTCAAGTACTCTTGTATAGTAATACTTGTAGTTCACCTGCTCAGATGGTAGGGCACTTGCCCGCGAAAGGCAAAGGTCGTTCGAGTCTCGGTCCGGCACACAGTTCTGATCTGCCAGGAAGTTTCAATACTTGTAATTCTCTTATTAGTTGGGCAATGGTCCTTGATACAGAATGGGTGTGGAAGCTTACTGGGGCCATGAGCCTGAGACAGCACGCCACGGCAGGGGCAGACAACGAAAGTAGCGCCGCTCTCAGGGTGGCAGTAGCTTGTTCTTGGTAGGACGTTCACCTTAAGTGATCGGCGGATGAATGCGCTCACCGAACCGGTGGCGGCCGAGACTCCGAGTTTTACGAGGGGCGCAAGCGTTGTATGAATGGCGAGAGCTGTTCCACAATGACCGGAGCACCATTTAGTCGCAGACGGCAGAGCTTTCAAACAATACTGTGGCGAACTGGAAGCGGCCAGGTGACCGGCTGGCGCCTCGAGCCGTTAGCTATTTTGGCACGTACACCAGATTTGTTCCCGCTAAATTCTGAGTCGAACATTCCCCATGGTACATTTGCTTAAAGCGTTGGTGGGAGAGATGCTTTCTGGAAAATTAAACGAAAACTTGAGTGCGATTGGCCGCAGCTGTTTAGCATGTGGACAGAGGGAGCATGCACTGTGGTTTCTAAGCTATGATACGCTCACCCGTACCTAGGGGGAGGCGAAGAGAGGCGAGCTAGTGAGCTAGCAGTTTTAGCAACAGAATTCCAGTTTGGAAGGAGCAGGAGACCATGTCTCAACTCTCGAAAGGGCAGGAACATCTTTGCTCCCAAGCACAAACACTAATATTGATTTAGCCTGAGCGCAACGCGGAACTTCAGTTCAAAAATGGTTCAAATGGCTCTGAACACTATGGGACTTAACATCTGAGGTCATCAGTCCCCTAGAACTTAGAACTACTTAAACCTAACTAACCTTAGGATATCACACACAGCCATACCCGAGGCAGGATTCGAACCTGCGACCGTAGCGGTCGCGCGGTTCCAGAGTGTAGCGCCTAGAACTGCTCGGCCACTCTGACCGGCGGAACTTCAGTCTTACAGATCAGTTAGAGTACTGTATTTTGATGGACGTTTAAAGACGGTATTGTGATCGGCTTTGTGTTGGGAATCCTTGTCTTGCGTCTGGCATATATTTCTTGGAAGCACTTTGCTGTTATTCACCGAACTTAGGACTTTGTTGATTACCGCCTTGTGCTGGGAGTCGCGTCTTACGTTTGTTGCTGGTAGTAAAATGACAAGTCTCAGCTTGGCTTTCGCAGTTATAGATAGCAGTCTGTTTAGGTTTGCAAATAGGAACGACTAACTTAATTGGGAGTGGACAGAAGATCACAGAAGATCATTTCCAAAGGTTGTATGGAGCACAACCACCTTATGATACAAAAACAGCAGAGCCGCTAAAATTGTAAACATATCTATCACAAAAAAGTGTTTCTCCTTTCCCAGAACCAGTATCTGAAGAACACAGTAAAAATCATACCAAAATACATGAGCCCAGTAGTAGATGGTATCTATTACGTATTCTCTTCAACTTTCTGGCCAGTCATCAAGAAAGAGTTCATGGACGTAGCGATTGAGAAGCAACCCTGGGGACACATATACTCTGAAAAAGAACCCGTATTAAGGAATTCGTTCCCACGAAAAGACAGACACAAAGATTACTGAATATCAAGCCTATAACGTTGCTATGCGAACACTCGGAAACCACAGCGGCAAGACTAAAACAAACCCTTCCAGGAATCCTCGGTTTGGAACAACATGTTGCCTACACAGGAAAACTATGAGAAACAGAATTTTTTTCCTTAAGTGATGCGGCCTCCTCCTCTTGGCAGCGTCAGGCATACACATTAGAGCTACTGAACATTGGTTTAGAGAAAGCCTTCGCTAAATTTGACCACCAGTATCTGAGGAGTGTGTTACATCATTTCCATTTCCACAAGCAATAAATGTAAAATGGTTTCCGGAGTGCAAATAAACCGACGTCCTACGGAAGCATTTCCCAATCCAACGTTCTGTCGAACATGGTTACCCTTGATGAGTGATACTGTTCGTCATCTCTTAAGAACCATTATACCATACTGTCAGTAACTATATACCAAGACTACGTGACTGTTCACCATCAATGCCTGTTACCATAATACTTACGAAACCCTTATGACATCTAAAAATCTCGGACATAATGAACGTATTTACAACGAAGCATCGGGGGACAGCTATTGACAATGATAAAATATGGCTCTTCTGACTCATTGACAGGGCGCATCGCTTTGGAAACCGTCTTGAAATGGAAGTGGGTGTGAAACTAGGAAACAATGTGCACGACCTAATTGACGTCATTTCCAGAGAAATGGTAGGAAACATGAGAAGTGCTCTGATAGTGAATACTATAAGGAAGTTGAATATCATTCAAACTGCTGAACGTGTCAACACATTGGACCTGGAAAATATATACTATGTTGCACAAGTGATACCTATTTATAGAAAATATTTAGCAAAAATAAAAAAAAATACGTAGGCTGGTTAATTTGATAACGTATGTTGCCTCGTGTAACCAGGGATCCAGAAATTGGCATAGGTTTAACAGATTCTGAGAGAAAATTTCCACCTCTTGTCGTGAATAATCTGATAAATACACTGAAATTGTCTCCACGTCGGTCGGATTCAGTGAAGACCGCAAGGGGGTATCGCGGTAGAAACATGCTCTATGTGATGAAAAGTATTCGGACATCCCCAAAAACATACGTTTTTCATATTATGCGCATTGTGCTGCCACCTACTGCCAGGTACTCCATATCAGCGACCTCAGTAGTAATTAAAAAAATGGCTCTGAGCACTATGGGACTCAACTGCTGTGGTCATAAGTCCCCTAGAACTTAGAACTACTTAAACCTAACTAACCTAAGGACAGCACACAACACCCAGCCATCACGAGGCAGAGAAAATCCCTGACCCCGCCGGGAATCGAACCCGGGAACCCGGGCGTGGGAAGCGAGAACGCTACCGCACGACCACGAGATGCGGGCTCAGTAGTAATTAGACATCGTGAGAGAGCAGAATGGGGCGCTCCGCGGAACTCACGGACTTCGAACGTGCTCAGATGTTTGGGTGTCACTTGTGTCATACATCTGTACGCGAGATTTTCATCCTCCTAAACATCCCTAGGTCCACTATTTCCGCTGTGATGATGAAGTGGAAGCGTGAAGGGACGCGTACAGGCCGACTTCGTCTGTTGACTGACAGAGAACGCCGACAGTTGAAGAGGGTTGTAATGAGTAATAGGCAGATAACTATGCAGACCATCACACAGGAATTCCAAACTGCTTCAAGATTCACTGCGCGCACTACGCCAATAAGGTGGGAGATGAGAAAACTTTTATTTCATAGCCGAGCGGATGCTCATAAGCGACACATCACGCCGGTAAATGCCTAACAACGCCTCTCTTGGTGTAAGAAGCGTAAACATTGGACAATTGAACAGTGAAAAAAACGTTGTGTGGAGTGACGAATCACGATACACAAGACGGTATGGCCAGCCGCTGTCACCGAGCGTTCTAGGCGCTTGAGTCCGGAACCGCGCCGCTGCTACGGTCGCAGGTTCGAATCCTGCCTCGGGCATGGATGTGTGTGATATCCTTAGATTAGTTAGGTCTAAGCAGTTCTAAGTCTATGGGACTGATGACCTCAGATGTTAAGTTCCATAGTGCTTAGAGCCATTTGAACCATTTTTTTGAACACGGTATGGGCAAATCCAACAGTTCTAAGACACGTTATGTGGCGTACATGATTATAATTCATCTCTTCCTTACAGCAGCACGTCACCACAGAACAAAATCGACAAATCGTCAATACTGTCAGCACTGCAGTGTGGTTGACACACCCATACGCCGTCACTGTTCTTCTTTACCATCCAATGGTCTCCCATCTCGCGACCCTATGACAAAAAAGTACAGCTCTTTTACTAAATAATTACATTCCCTTAAGATTCCTGCAAATGAATCCTAATCTGACATACACATTAACGCACTCCAGATGCTTACTCCCAGGTGTTTTATGGTAGTTAATATTTCCAGCAACAGTGTGAAACATTAGTACAGGATTTGCTCTTACCTTTATGTACGCATGATATACTACATCCAGTACCAGATCCACTTGAAAATCGTAGGAATCCATCACTTTCGTTGTTGAGGAAAGAGTGTATTTGGAAAAGACGAAAGAATAGTACACTGATGGACGGTTAAAACTTGTGGTATGATGGTTTTAATAACTACTCATTACTGCATATACACTCCTGGAAATGGAAAAAAGAACACATTGATACCGGTGTGTCAGACCCACCATACTTGCTCCGGACACTGCGAGAGGGCTGTACAAGCAATGATCACGCGCACGGCACAGCGGACACACCAGGAACCGCGGTGTTGGCCGTCGAATGGCGCTAGCTGCGCAGCATTTGTGCACCGCCGCCGTCAGTGTCAGCCAGTTTGCCGTGGCATACGGAGCTCCATCGCAGTCATTAACACTGGTAGCATGCCGCGACAGCGTGGACGTGAACCGTATGTGCAGTTGACGGACTTTGAGCGAGGGCGTATAGTGGGCATGCGGGAGGCCGGGTGGACGTACCGCCGAATTGCTCAACACGTGGGGCGTGAGGTCTCCACAGTACATCGATGTTGTCGCCATTGGTCGGCGGAAGGTGCACGTGCCCGTCGACCTGGGACCGGACCGCAGCGACGCACGGATGCACGCCAAGACCGTAGGATCCTACGCAGTGCCGTAGGGGACCGCACCGCCACTTCCCAGCAAATTAGGGACACTGTTGCTCCTGGGGTATCGGCGAGGACCATTCGCAACCGTCTCCACGAAGCTGGGCTACGGTCCCGCACACCGTTAGGCCGTCTTCCGCTCACGCCCCAACATCGTGCAGCCCGCCTCCAGTGGTGTCGCGACAGGCGTGAATGGAGGGACGAATGGAGACGTGTCGTCTTCAGCGATGAGAGCCGCTTCTGCCTTGGTGCCAATGATGGTCGTATGCGTGTTTGGCGCCGTGCAGGTGAGCGCCACAATCAGGACTGCATACGACCGAGGCACACAGGGCCAACACCCGGCATCATGGTGTGGGGAGCGATCTCCTACACTGGCCGTACACCACTGGTGATCGTCGAGGGGACACTGAATAGTGCACGGTACATCCAAACCGTCATCGAACCCATCGTTCTACCATTCCTAGACCGGCAAGGGAACTTGCTGTTCCAACAGGACAATGCACGTCCGCATGTATCCCGTGCCACCCAACGTGCTCTAGAAGGTGTAAGTCAACTACCCTGGCCAGCAATATCTCCGGATCTGTCCCCCATTGAGCATGTTTGGGACTGGATGAAGCGTCGTCTCACGCGGTCTGCACGTCCAGCACGAACGCTGGTCCAACTGAGGCGCCAGGTGGAAATGGCATGGCAATCCGTTCCACAGGACTACATCCAGCATCTCTACGATCGTCTCCATGGGAGAATAGCAGCCTGCATTGCTGCGAAAGGTGGATATACACTGTACTAGTGCCGACATTGTGCATGCTCTGTTGCCTGTGTCTATGTGCCTGTGGTTCTGTCAGTGTGATCATGTGATGTATCTGACCCCAGGAATGTGTCAATAAAGTTTCCCCTTCCTGGGACAATGAATTCACGGTGTTCTTATTTCAATTTCCAGGAGTGTATTCTTGGGGATTTAGACAGACGAGTAATAAAAATAAATTATATAGCTCTTTATTTATTTATTGATTTTCAAGTTTTGCAGCATTCTGTGACCTCGAGTTGCAGCTCTTATTGAGGTTGGATCCGTATTCTCTGAAGTAGGCTAATGAACGAAGTGGCTCTTCTGCCTACTTCCTGCTGGCTACTATCTACTTGACGGTAGCTGCATTGTGCGACAGAGATAGAGGACATCTCCCTTCTCACTCGCGCTCTTCCCTGTGGGTGCATGGAATCGTGTGAGCAATAGTAGCCGCCATGCATTGTTTATTGCGACTCGCCACCTGTTCCACCCATCAGAGGCTGTAGTATAGGTGGGCTATTTCTTGTGTATCACGAGCAGCAGTATCAGTTGATTCGCAGCTGCCTATCTGGTCAGGTCCAGCATGGGCTTGGAGAGGATTATATATATATAATAAAGTGCCTATGGGGGTGGAATTTTTCGGAGCGCAGTTTATCGATGTTTTGTAAGTGCTATTATTTACATTTCTGCTATACTCCTGTAGTGTCCAGCTCCTCTAAGGAAGCCTTATAGTGACGTCACATGCTAATACTGCAGCGGCAACTTCCTGGTGGACTTGATACGCATTTCGTGCTGTGTACATGTTGCTTAATGTGTGCTATGTGTGTATTTGTCAACATATCACACTATTCTAACTGGTTAACATGGTGTATAGCTGTATTTGTTTGGATATAACGCTGCGCTAAATGTCCAGTCATGTATTTACATGTATCTTACAAGGGGACTGTCCAGTCCGACACGTCGAAACCTACCCTGGAACCTTTTATACAGGATGAATAGAATGAAAGGAATACAGTGTGAAAACTAGAGCTGCTAAGACACACTGCAAGTATTTATTTCTTTTAATATTGGATTTTGCCAAATTCATAGCTTTCCAGGAAGCAAGATAAATGTACACCTCTGCCATAACTGTCACAGGCAGCACATGCGCAACACATTGGACACTATCCTTAGTGGATGGCACATCATTAAACACATAGCAGGGCAGCACGCAATCATAATTTGTAAAGCGAATTTCGGTGTCCGTTGATAGTTCATTGACACAACTGTTTACAGTTGCTTTTCGCGTTTAATATGTATAATAATTAGCAGTTGCTTTTCGGTATAGCTAAGTGTTAACAATGTCAATAAAGCAGAACTAATTTTCTTTGTGATTTCTTCATATTTGCTTGATTATAGGATCTGTCTTTGTGTAGGTTCCAGAGATTACAGTAATCCGGAAACCAATTGATGTTTTCAGTCATCAAAAGATGAAATATGGACAACTTCGTATGCAATCAAAATCACCTACTTCTTCTAAAGACCTGCGTATGAGTCATTTATTAGTAAATTTCTTTGACATTCACTCGAATGATGTTGACATTTCGTTAGAAAGTGTGAAAACATTACAGGGAGCAGGAAATCACTCATTTCAGCCTACGAATTGTGGTTCGAATGATGATTTTTGTGCTAGTTAATGTACAGAACAGAAATAGAGTACCTTCCATAATATGTAATGTAATAGCTTTCAGCGAGAAAGAGAAAGGTTATAAGTTCTTGGTTAAGCGGAGGAGGGCGAAAAGGCTTGTTCACAAGCAATGTGCGAAGATGGTTTCGTTTCCTAAAATCGGAACATGAATTGTGTAAAAGGAAGAAAGATTTACATGAACTACGAGATATGTGCCAGAATGAAACTTGCAAAAGAGTGAAATTAAATCTGTTTGAAAGATTTATAACTGCTCGAGAGAGTCAGTGCAATTACTGAGGGGAATCTACGATACTGGGCCCTCTTAATTTCAAGTTAGATGAAAACTATTGATTTCCAAGCTTCTTCGATCTGGTGAAACAGACTCAAGAAATCACACGGAAAAGGAAGTCGCAAAATTACGAAATTTACCTCAAGTAAACCCGTAGAGGAGATGTCATCAGCCGTCAATAATGTAGAGAAATTCGTAGCCGACGTGAAGACTAAGCTTCTTGTTAACCTCTGAAATGCTGCGTATAAAGCCAACCAAACAGGTTTCGTACAAATCTCATTTTATTATTTACAGGGAAAAGAAAGACAGAGTCATTTCTGCATTCATTGAATTTACATCTACATCTACATTTATACTCCGCAAGCCACCCAACGGTGTGTGGTGGAGGGCACTTTACGTGCCACTGTCATTACCTCCCTTTCCTGTTCCTGTCGCGTATGGTTCGCGGGAAGAACGACTGCCGGAATGCCTCGACTCTCTCTAATTTTGCATTCCTATGATACATTCGTGTACAGCAATTCCAATAATAAGTATCAATGGATTACTGTTTCCGCAGTTTTATGCCTGTATTCAGGTACATCAAGCCAAATTAGGAACAAACATTTCTTTAAAGAGAATTGCTTGGTTGCAAACCTCTTGTAATCGACGTAGCAAAATCGGGAAAAATTGTAAAGAATAATTTTCAATGTTTAATGCGAAACGTCTTTTTGCCGTTTCCAGAAAATAATTCATTGCTTTTGTTGGACTCTTGGTCTGGAGTCTTGACATACCGACACCCCTGTCTTTAGGAGGACGACGAAAAGACTACTAATATTGAGAGGCACCCACATGCCTTGCTCATACTGTGGCATCAAGCAGTCAGGGCTGCAAGATGAGTGGTCTGCCAAGCGAGTGGATTCATTCTTATCTGTCGAGTAACATGAACTCTAGTACTCACAATAAAGTTACAAATTATCCTCCTGTATGAATAATGCGCAACGGAAACGCTCATCTGACTATCAGTAATTTATAGAACTCTGACTGTTCACTACGCACTGGAAATACCACATTTTCTTTTTTTATTTAACGGCTTTTATCAACACGTGGCCATCGCACTGAATATGAGTGGCGCACACATTATAAATTCTGGATATCATGGCAACATACAATTCGAAGGAAAAGGCCACCAATCTTTTTCTTTTCACTATCTTATTTATTCCGATAAATACTTTAACCTAAACACACAAATTCTATAACCTACAACAATGACACATGAGAAATTCTGCCCAGTGCACTTTCTGGATAGGATGGTGGATCTTTTTTGCTATATCTCACACTTCGACTCTCACAACCATCATCACGAAACTTTCCTCCAGACCGAGCGGTACAAAAGGAACACGCATAACCCTCTACCTCTGCAACTACCTAGCTACTCTCCCATGCAAACCACATATACCCAAATTACATGACATACACCACACTACAACATGGGATACAACACAATAAATAGTCACTACACTATCACTTTCAGCTTTCCCACTTCAATTAGTATTTATCCCAGTTTCACACGACACTGCCCCACTTCGTAATTCTTCTTTCCTACAATGAACTCTGGAGATATACGCACGTCTTCCTGTGAAATGTAAGCCAAGTGGCGTTGCTGGATAGACGGCTGACTCACCTTGCTTCTCTCTGAGTATTATAGTTTGAATCAAGCGTCACACGGAAACATAACACGCAAATTAATATTAAGAACATATTCATCACACACGCGAGTCCTCAACTGATACCATGGACGAGTACTTCTCTTTATCCTTTGTCTCATACACAGATTGAGACACACACAGTACTCACCACGTGGAAGTACTCGTCTCTAATTTCAAGTCCTGCACACGCCATTCCTTAAATATTTCAACTTATAGTACACACGCTAGTAATTCAGCTTAACTTAAGCACACGGAAGTATTTCAATTTATTGCTACACGTGGTTTCATTGTGACCGTTGGTCACTTCCGAAGATTACTACGATCCCATTAATATTACCTGCCTGACATTTAATTCTCCCCACAAAAGTTCCTGAAATAGAGAAATTATTATTTCAAACTACTCTTAAATATTCCACATGCATACCAAGTCTCCACTCTTTTGTCTTTACGGAGCGCACCTAAGACAGGTCTTAACAGCACAAGATCCAGCGGCAGAGTGCTGAAACATGGCCGTTCTTCAGGTCCTCTTGCACCTCTGCCGAAATGGAGGAGCACCTCGCTACCGTATTGGTCAGCCACATTTCAGGCGCTCAAAGCTCAGGTAAATTTCATCTCTTTGGTCCCACCAAGGTGACCAAAGGGTCGTCTCAAAGATGATCATATATTCATATTCACTATCTGCGGTTAGCAGATGACCATACATTCATTCATTTCACAGATCTCACCAAACTGAATGTAGGGATTTATTTTGTGGGAGTGCACATGTGATCAATTAAATAAATAAATGGTCATTCTTTCCCACACTGGTATCCGGCTTCGCTGTATTAATTGAAATTGAGTTATTTTACAAAAAAATGTGTTGTTCTGACAAAAATAATGAAGTATGTTGTACCTATTTTCAATGTTGGGTGGTACTGTACCCTTTCAATATAACCTGGATTCCACCCAGAACTAATAGTGTAGTTCAGCCTTTGAATAAAAAAAAATGTGAATAGTCTAAAGCATTTTTCAGAAAATATAATTTCCGTTGTGTCTTTGTCAATTTAGGTTTATTAACGGAACAGTTGTGTTAAACTTCTGTTATTTCTGCATTGTCAGTTTGCATCATCTCATTTTACGAATTTGATCAAGTATGCCTGGTAGATTAAGTATGCCTGGTACGCACCACAATATGCAGAACAACTGCCATGACCATTTGTTACTCCATTATAGTTCTGTCGCCGCGCGGAGTGGCCGCGCGGTTTAAGGCGTCTTGTCACGGACAGCGCTGCCCCTCCAGCAGGAGGTTCGAGTTCTCCCTCGGGCATGGGTCTGTGTGTTGTTGTTCTTAGCATAGGTTAGTTTAAGTTAGTTTAAGTAGTGTGTAAATCTAGGGACCGATGACCTAAACAGTTTGGTCCCTTAGGAATTCACACACATCTGAACATTTTTTTTCCAGTTCTGTCTAAATAAAACTTATAATTACTGTGACGTGCCCGAATGCATTAATTTTTCTTTTATCAGATGTGATTTGTGTAAGGGAAATGTTT
Organism: Schistocerca cancellata; assembly: GCF_023864275.1. Lineage (NCBI taxonomy): Eukaryota > Metazoa > Arthropoda > Insecta > Orthoptera > Acrididae > Schistocerca > Schistocerca cancellata. Next base: position 855,159,426 of record NC_064629.1, on the reverse strand, counting down.
GTTTTCGTCATCCTGTAGATACCTCGCGTTTTTGTGACGATAGCGGGAAATAGACAAGGAACTGTTTCATTGTTAGCAAAAACATACATTTTTCAAAACTTATCACAAGAACTGTGCTACAGGAATTGTTGCAAAATATTTAATGTCAAAAAATTAAAGTCCCGATTGAGGGAAGTCGTCTGCAATGTAACGTCATATACTGCCTATATTTTCTTTCCTCTGCTAGTCAGTTGTGTGACAATTAAATCTGCAACAGTGTAGTTGTCCATATGAACTGCAAGTTATTCAAAAAATTAATGATATGAGACATTTTTTGTATGCTTTAAATGCTCAAAATGCGCGTGTGTGCACTTTGGACTTACCGACGTCGTCTTGTCACGGTTACGCCTGCTCGTTCTCTGATTCGCATGCTACGCAGAAAGGGCTGTGTAAACCTCTGTTATAAGCATATTTACCAGTATTTTTCATAATATGCCATGACATTATAAATTAAAGTAATTTAGCTTCGCTTTAGCCACACATTGTAGAGTCAAAATGTCTTACCTCTTAAATTACGTTAATATTAATTACGATTTTGCAGAATATGCCACGACAAGATTAAATTATTTTAACTCAATCGCACACTGTAATGTCAAAGTCTGATAGCTTGTCTGACAATTGACAGATATGCGTGACAAGAGTGGAGGCTCCCTGGGTTGACCTTGAAGATAAGAAACCCAACTGTCTCAGGTGCGTGGGCAGAGTTTCCGGAAGTTGCGATAAGGTCGTTACCTCGTGTATATCTCCCGTTGCTGTCCTACGTATTTCAATCGAAACTTATCATAAGCCCCATGTTTAGAGTGATATTCAAAATGAGAAATATTTTCTTAAAAAGGTTTCTTCGAAATGAGTGATTTTTTCTTAAAAAAGAAAAAAATGCCTGCAGCCATGCACAGTAATAATGACACGTATGTGTAACATGAAACTCATATCAACGTAAAAATTTGGTTTCCATTTGCAATATTTGTCTTTTATTCCCAACAGTTGTTTCGATTTCATACTCAAGTTGATATATGAAGATATGACATATTTCCATACTTCTTTTCGTGCCATAAATAAGTTTTTTCGTGTTTAAAGGAAGTATAAAATTTCACAAGCAATCTGTACCTTGCGATAGTGTCGGTATTCATCTCTCAGTATTATCTAAGTATTGGTAGAACCTAAGGTATCGATACCAGATACCATTTCCAGTCTGGTATGGGAATGTTTCTATTTACAGCATTTAGATCCTTTTCTTTTTTCAACATTGATGTGGTGACAGTATCTTCAGCTACTGATAAGTGCCTTGTTTCCCCTTCTAAAACAGTTTCTGTTTTCTGGATTTTCGTTCCACCTAAAAAACATAGTAGATTTGTACTGTCTGCCTCTGTTGCTTCATTTGTGTCTATTATATTGTGTGGTGGAGGGTACTTGACCTCTCCCCCCCACCATTTTCCTAAATTGTGCGCAAAAAGAACTGTCTGTACGATAATTCGTTTTACTTTCCTGTCGTGGTACTTTCTCGAGATCAATTCAGGAGGCAGAAATATTTTGCCTGAATGTTCCTGGGACGTATGCTTTTGCAATTGTAAAAGTAAACTTATCCGTTATGGATAATGTCTTTTTTGTAGTGACTGCCAATGGACTTGGACAAGCACCTCAGTAACGACTTTACTCTTGCTAAACGGATCTGTGAATATTTGCTGTTTCACCTGGAATACAAACATGGGTACCTTCCCCTGAAACTGTTGTTTTTTGTGGATAGCCTTCTTTTGTAATTTATTCTTTTTAAAGTTTACACAGTGCCAGTAAGTCACTTCTTGTTTATTTGTGTAGTCCACTATACACTGGTGCCCGTTATAAATAAGTAAAGGCACCCCTTTGGTGGTCTCGGTGAACTTCATTACCTCAGCACTATAACACAGAGCTCTGCTCGCCAGTCCTGCAGTACTGAACTCTGGGATAAAGCCACGCACGCTACGAACTGGCGCGGAGGACAGGGAACTTTGTGCAGGAAATGCGGTTTGGCCTTTCCCTGAAAACGTCGCAGGTAGCGGCGTACAGGCCAGTGCATCCTATTTCTGGAACACTCTGTCCACTATCTAGTGTCCTGTGATCCGTGCACATTTCAACGCATTCCCTCTCCGCGCCCGCCTGCTTAGCTGCTCCGTACGTGTCACTCCATACAAGTGTCACAAGCTAGGTGAGACCGGCGGTGGTTTCTGTACGGAATGAGATCGCCTCCTAGCCGGCCAGTGTGGCCGTGCGGTTCTAGGAGCTTCAGTCGGGAACCGCGTGACCGCTACGGTCGCAGGTTCGAATCCTGCCTCGGGCATGGATGTGTGTGATGTCCTTAGGTTAGTTAGGTTTAAGTAGTTCTAAGTTCTAGGGGACTGATGCCCATAGATGTTAAGTCCCATAGTGCTCAGAGCCATTTTTAGATCGCCTCCTATGCTGTTCGCTTGGCTGTGCGATCATGGTGCACTTTCTGGAGAGTTTAATTTGTTCTCACTCTTGTTAGAGCGTTTGACGAATTCGTTTTTAATTCGTCTTCTGAGGAAGTAGTTAATCACACCACCCTCCCCCGGTCACACTTACTGATGACATCTCGAGCATAAGACAAGCTGGTCAATAGCCTGTAGAATCGTGAATGTAACTACTAATGATCTTCTCAAACTGAGGGTTGTACTTCATCTACATCTACCTCTACGTCAACATGGATATTCTACAAATCACACTTATATGCCTGCCAGGGGGTTAATCGAACCACCTTCAAACTAATTCTCTATTATTACACTCTCGAAGTGCGCTCCGAAAAAACGAACTCTTTACATCTTTCCGTGCGAGCTCTAGTTCCACTTATTTTATTATGATGATGTTGTAGGTGGGCGTCAACAATATATTTCATCATTCTGAGGAAAAAGTTTGTGATTGAAATTCGTGACAATATCTCCCGCAACGACAATCGCCTTTGTTTTAATGATTTCCACCCCAAATGCTGCATTATGTCCGCGGCGCTCTCTTCCCTGTTTCTCGATAATGCAAGACTTGCCCTTCTTTGAACGTTCTCGTAGTACTCCGTTAATCCTATCTGGTAAGGATCCCACACCGTATTCCTAAAGAATACGGACGAGCGTAGTGTAGGCAGTCGCTTTAGTAGATCTGCTGCATCTTCGAATGATTCTGACAATAAAACGAAGTCTTTGGTTCGCGTTCTCCACATTTTTTATTTGTTCTTTCCATTGTACGTTGTTCGTAATTGTAATTCCCAGGTATTCAGTTGAATTGACGGACTTTAGATTTAATTGATTCGTCCTGTAGCCGAAGTTTAACGCATTCCTGTTAGCACTCGTGTGGATGGCCTTACACTTTTCATTATTTTGGTTGTTCAAAAATGTTCGAATGTGTGTGAAATCTTATGGTACTTAACTGCGACGGTCATTAGTCCCTAACCTTACACACTACTTAACCTAAATTATACTAAGGACAAACACACACACCCATGCCCGAGGGACCAGCCGACAGGCCATCACTGCAGCGATTTAGGTTGAATGGCCAATTTTTCTGCTATACAGATATCTTTTCTTAATATTTTTGCAGTTTTTTTTTGATCTTCTGAGGAATTTGCTACATGATAAACGACAGCATCATCTACTAACAGCCTAAGATCACTGCTCGGATTGTCTCCTAAATCGTTTATATAGGTAAGGAGCAGCAGAGGGCCTATAACACTACTTTGGTGAACGCCAGATATCAATTCTGTTTTACTCGATGTCTTTCCACCATTTACTACGAACTGTGACCTCTCTCACAGGAAATCACGAATCCAGTCGCATAGTTGAGACGATATTCCATAAGCACGCAATTTGTTTAGAACCCGCTTGTGAGGTACGGTGTCAAAAGCCTTCTGAAAATCTAGAAATACGTAATCAATTTGATATCCCTAGTAGATATCACTCAACACATCGTGCTAGTAAAAAGCTAGCTGTGTTTCACAAGAACGATGTTTTTTTAAATCTTTTTGATTGTGTGTCAATAGACCGTTTTCTTCGAGGTAATTCATAATATACGAACACAATATATGTTCCAAAATCCTGCTGCACATCGTCGTTAATGATAAGGGCCTGTTATTTAGTGAATTACTCCTATTGCATTTCTTGAATATTGGTGTGACCTTTACAACTTTCCACACTTTGGTTACGGCTCTTTCGTCGAGTGAGCGGTTGCATCTGATTGTTAAATATGGAGCTATTGCATCAGCATCACTTGATCAATTCGGTATGTTTAATTGAACAATTAATCCTCATCAGCTTCCTAACTTCGTGGAAACATCGCTCAACAGGATTTTCTGCCTCATGGTATACTCTCATCCTGCGAAGAATGACTCCTCGCTGTTGCATCTCAGTAATCCAGGTGTGGGAGTTGAACTGTGGCTCTTGTCCGATAAGATACCCTTGGGATTTACCGAACATATTAGTGTAACGTAGCAGTCAGCTCACACAATAAAAAAATTGTTTCCTAAGGGGCAGAATTTAATATACATAGTACAAACGACCAGAATGGCTGCAAATTTCTCTTTGTGGATGCGGAAACATGCTGCATTAACCTAGTAAACTATTATCTTGCTTGTTTGCCTTTCTGGCATAGGATGCACTTTGCCAATTGCCTGATAGCAATTGACTCCATTTTCTTGTAGTGTACGTCCTGTTTAATAAGTGCGAGGCACTTTGCAGCCCAGTGGTGTCCGAACAACAGGTGGGTCCACCTTATGAGGTTGGCATACATTTCCTGCTGAATACAGAGTTTCTATCTGTCGCTGTTCCGACGGGGCTGGACATACATAACTCCATCCAGCAAACTGTAGTAAGTACATACTGCCTCGCTTACTTGATCTTGGAGTAATTTATTCTTAATTTCTCCGGCCGGAGTGGCCGTGCGGTTCTAGGCGCTGCAGTCTGGAGCCGAGCGACCGCTACGGTCGCAGGTTCGAATCCTGCCTCGGGCATGGATGTGTGTGATGTCCTTAGGTTAGTTAGGTTTAATTAGTTCTAAGTTCTAGGCGACTGATGACCTCAGAAGCTAAGTCGCATAGTGCTCAGAGCCATTTGAACCATTTGAACCATTCTTAACATCCAGAAGCTTACAATAGTGACTCATAAGGCGTTATTTCCTGGAGATTACATCTCGTTTCCGTATCACCCTCTAAGTTTTTAACCTAGCAAATATCAATATTGTTACTCTTCAGGCTGTCCAAATCTTCGGTGGGTATTCCAAGAAGACAATGCTATGTTATCCTTGCTGGGCACGTACTGGATCACATAATTAAATACTTGCAAGACGAGTACCCAGTATAGTAATCTGGCATTCAACTGCAGACAACTGTTTAGGAACGTTAGTGCCCTGTGGTCGGTCAGTGCAGATATTGGATAGTCCACTGTTTACTGTTACAACCTGTACAAGCTCTAGACTACTGCTAAAAACTCTTCCTCATTCATATTATACCTCCTGTCACAATCATTCATCACCTGACTTACAAAGGAAATAACCCTGTATTCCTTATGCTTTCACTCACCCTGTTCCTGTTATGATTGTATCCTACAGCATAATAGGAACTGTTTTTGATGGGGAAAACTCCTTGCTAATATTGCGTGGCTGGAGGGTAAAGTTCCTAGCTAACGTGTCCTTCATAACCGGCAATTCAAGTTCGTGTTCCTCGGACCTATGGAAGGTGACGGTCTTCCTTCCCAACCCCGTCAAATGGGTTCCATTTCCGGCATTATCGTTCACATAATAGCGGAACAATCACGTCAACCCAAAAAACGACCAGAGTTGTCGCCGAGGTAAATTGACGAATGGCTTCCAACTTCTCCCCACCAACATGCATATCCCCGCTGCTGATGATTGGCCTGGGAATTTTATCTCCTGACAGACAAACCTACATTTTACTAACCTCAGGGTCGTACCAGAACGAGCCAGCATCTGCAATATATCTCTACGGCTTCGGAGACTTCTGTGAAACTCATTGGTTCAATTACGATCTTCGCGACTAATAGCATGATTTGCCTGTACCCAAGACAGTATCTAGGGTGAGAATGAACATAGCAACTGTTATATTTAGCCCAAACACCAGGACTGCTTACTCTTACCGTTGACTATTAACGTCATATAATGCTCTTCATGGTATGTTGTGAATGCAAAATAACTAGTCATATCTAGAACTGGGGGCAGGAGGGGAGGGGTGTAAAAATGCAGTCCCCTAAAAGCTCGATAGAGGGTCTTCTGTGCCGTCCGGCCGGTCACATTCTTTAGTTGGTTCAAATGGCTCTGAGCACTATGGGACTTAACATGTGGGGTCATCAGTCCCCTAGAACTTATAACTACTTAAACCTAACTAACCTAAGGACATCACACATATCCATGCCCGAGGCAGGACACAAACCTGCGACCGTAGCGGTCACGCGGTTCCAGACTGTAGCGCCTAGAACCGCACGGCCACACCGGCCGGCCACATTCTTTATAATTAGGCTGTGGAGTGAGAAAGATGGAATAGAGAGCTGCATAAAATTTCTTCCTCTCCTTGACTCTCAGATACAGCTGTAACTGATTAATCTACCGGGTCAATCTTAAACACACTGGAGTGAGGTTATGTCAAATCCTGCTCTTCCAGTGTCAGACAGCTCCCTTCTTTAATCATTTTCTCCAGTTCGTCCTGGTGATTGGGAACACTCGCGCCTGGCAGGTCCGAATGCTACTAGCAGGGACGAAAGGCCGTCTGCGTTGGCCAAAGATGGCTACGCAAATCACGCCTACAGGCAGAACACTGCGAGGACGTAGAGATGTATTACAGATGGTGGCACGTTGTGGTACGACCCTGAGGCTAGTAAAATGTAGGTTTGTCTATGTGTATCACTAAATATTCACAGAATGGCAGAATGACTGTTTCCATTCACTGAAATATTAACCTTTTCACTGTTGCAGTCAATGATGGCATCAGTGTGGCTCAACCAATCAGCACCCAGGATGACAAGCAGTGTCAGATGAGCCACAACCAGATCCTGCTAATACCACGTATGTAATTTCTAACAACTGCCTGTTTACTGGTTTGGATCGGGCACGCACCAGTGGCCCCCCTTATCATTCCCACTGCCACTTGAATACTTCTAGTCTATTCCCCGCCCTAAATATGTTAAAATATGCTTCCGAAATTGCCGATACAAGTGCACCTGTGTCACTGAGTATCGTTTGGGTGGATATAGATCAGCCTAAAGCTCTCCGTGAACTCTGGAAAAGCTGTTCTGATAACAAAAATTCTTCCACTAACAAATCTTCCCAGGTATTCAGCGGACAGTTGTCCTCCCTTGCTGCATCACTGCACACGGAGTAACTCGGCCGTAATCCTTAGTGTTCTGGCCCAACTTTCGTGATAGAATAGGCTGCTGCCTGTAGCGTACTCACCCTATTGTTCTCCAGCGGCTCACGACACCAATAGTTCGCCTTGTGCAACCTTCCTCGTGCATTTGATCACTGGACAGTAGTAATATTTCTGTCGCCTTGATTAATTTAGCCTGAGTTATTTCCCTGTTCAGACTTCAAGAAGAATATAATAATTCCATTCCCAAAGAAAGCAGGTGTTGACAGATGTGAAAATTACCGATCTATCGGTTTAATAAGTCACAGCTGCAAAATACTAAAGTGAATTCTTTACAGATGCATGGAAAAACTGTTAGAAGCCGACCTCGGCGAAGATCAGTTTGGATTCCGCAGAAATGTTGGAACACGTGAGGCAACACTGACCCTACGACTTATCTTAGAAAATAGATTAAGGAAAGGCAAACCTACATTTCTAGCATTTGTGGACTTAGAGAAAGCTTTTGACAATGTTGACTGGAATACTCTCTTTCAAATTCTTAAGGTGGCAGGGGTAAAATACAGGGAGCGAAAGGCTGTTTACAATTTGTACAGAAACCAGATGGCAGTTATAAGAGTCGAGGGGCATGAAAGGCAAGCAGCGGTTGGGAAGGGACTGAGACTGGGTTGCACCCTGTCCCCAATGTCATTCAATCTGTATATTGAGCAAGCAGTAAAGGAAACAAAAGAAAAATTCGGGGTAGGTATTAAAGTCTCTGGAGAAGAAATAAAAAAACGTTGAGGTTCGCCGATGACATTGTAATTCTGTCAGAGACAGCAAAGGACTTGGAAGAGCAGTTGAATGGAATGGACAGTGTCTTGAAAGGAAGATATAAGATGAATATCAACAAAAGCAAAACGAGGATAATGGAATGTAGTCGAATTAAGTCGGGTGATGCTGAGGGAATTAGATTAGGAAATGAGACACTTAAAGTAGTAAAGGAGTTTTGCTATTTGGGGAGCAAAATAACTGATGATGGTCGAAGTAGAGAGGATATAAAATGTAGACTGGCAATGGCAAGGAAAGCGTTTCTGAAGAAGAGAAATTTGTTAACATCGAGTATAGATTTAAGTGTGAGGAAGTCGTTACGGAAAGTATTTGTATGGAGTGTAGCCATGTATGGAAGTCACACATGGACGATAAATAGTTTAGACAAGAAGAGAATAGAAGCTTTCGAAATGTGGTACTACAGAAGAATGCTGAGGATTAGATGGGTAGATCACATAACTAATGAGGAGGTATTGAATAGAATTGGGGAGAAGAGGCGTTTGTGGCACAACTTGACAAGAAGAAGGGACCGGTTGTTAGGACATGTTCTGAGGCATCAAGGGATCATAAATTTAGCATTGGAGGGCAGCGTGGAGGGTAAAAATCGTAGAGGGAGACCAAGAGATGAATACACTAAGCAGATTCAGAAGGATGTAGGTTGTAGTAGGTACTGGGAGATGAAGAAGCTTGCACAGGATAGAGTAGCATGGAGAGCTGCATCAAACCAGTCTGAGGACTGAAGACAAAAACATCAACATATTTCCCTGTCCTCAGTCTGTCATCCCTTTGCTTGTCCGGACAAGCTTGTATTTGGATTTTGATTCTGTTCTCGGGCATTTCCCCGACGTATCCCTACACAGGGTCGAAACCGACGACTTCTCTCCCTTTGAAAATTGTCAAGCGTCCACAGTATTTCCAAGCAGTGTTCAATACTGATGATCGGAGCATCATGTGATATCTCAAGGGAATCATTTCCTCGAGATCCTACCTGTGCAGCCGCTGTGGCTGACCTTAGAAAGCCGTCACACGGGGCGGCCATCAGAGGAGAGGACCGAGAACCTAATACATCAAACGTGCCGCCTTTCTCTGTGTTGTGACCTCCCGGGGAGGCCACCTGTATTGTGGTTTCTACCTAGTGTTGGGAACAATCGAATGAAAATAATCGATTCAGTCTGTTGTTGGAAAACAATCAACTCATTCGGTTGCAACTTTAAGTACCGGTACCATTTCTTTTGAGTGAAACCAGCCCGTGGGAGCAACCGAATAAAAACAGTCCACACAGTCCGTTGGTGTTTTGTGTACTGACAGAGTTATTCAATTTTCTTTTCAAGTGAAAAGCATCTATCTAGCCTCTGGGCGCAGGTCTCGCCAATGTTGCTCTGTGCTCGCGCCGGCCACCGCGCCACCTCTTCGCGCCGGCTGTAACCCTGGCGCTGGCGGCAGCAAACGTCACCCGTCAGGGAAAAGAGTGAAAAAGTATGGGAAATCACTCAAACCCAGAGACTGAGGAAAAACATTCATATAACTGGCGTAACTGAAGATATTTGTGTCAGTTGGTTGTCTCGCATTCAATGAAACCATTCAAATACGGTGAGTGAATGAAAACATTCATATAGCTGACATGGCCGCTGAGATTAGTTTCACCCCGTTCGACTGAAAAAACCGCCTGAACGAAAATACAGTAGACTGAGCAATCGATTGTTAAAAACAGTCGATTCTCCGATCACTCCTTCTACCTGTGCTTCCGACAGCCGTTACAAAACTGTCTCCACAATCCTCTTCTCAAAATATTCTAATTTTCCTTCTGCTGATTCAAACCAGGATTAAAATTTGCTTACTGCAAAGCCCAGTCCATCTTGTCATGGTTGCCAGGTCTGTAGTTGGTTTATTTTTTCGCAAACTATGGAAAGAAGAGAAAAAAATTGTTTGTGGAGATGTACTAACAGTCACTGTTCTCTGGCAGATCAGTCGCCTGCTGATCGTCTGTCCCTGAACACTTTCAGTCCTACTAAAGGTGTTTCGTTGTCCAGTAACGGAACATTTAAACAAAAGGTGAGCAGTAGGGAAACTAAAGACCAACAAAAGTCAGTGGATCCTTCTAACGCATATTCAGTAATAGAGTGAGTTTACAGTGAAACCTTCCCGTCTCCTCTATACCTCTTTTGTTATTGATAACCTTCCTTTTTAACATAAACTATGAAACCTTTCCTTAGGATTTCTATCTCTTGCTTAATAATAACAAATGAAATCTTCCCTTTGAAATTTATTCTCTTCCTCAATCTTCGCATACAAACTTAATTACTGCTTTAAGATTTTCGGATTATTTCGACGAAACATAGAATGTGTCGTCGTCGTGTGGCCCTCAGTCGTTATCTGCAATAACCCAAAACTGTTCCTTACCTTTTTTACTGTTACTGAATCGCCATCTGACTGCTACATCGAACTGCGACATGAATATACTTACTCTGTTTTGCTATACTCTATTAGCTGCTGGTGTGCTTTCATAATAAGTGGCTGTTTTTATTACCAAAGCTGACGTTATTCTTTAATAGCAAAGCTGACGTTATTCTTTAATTAATTTGACTGAAGTTACGTAATTCAAAGTTAAACTTTTTCTTGACAACAATACAATTTTGGAAAGTTTTACGTTGATGGTTTTTGGGATGGATTATAATCACAAATGCAATATTGCTGGCAAAAGTTAATTATATTCTGAATGAAATGATTTTACAAACGTTCAAATGGGACTTACTTTTTACAGTAATCTTACAACTAGCAATGCGCAAACATACCTACAGTAGTTTTGAGTTTCTCAAAAAATTAATTCAATAATATTAGTTCCTCTTATTATAATAGTTAGCTGATGTCTCTGCACAGCCGTTTATAATCTCTTGTAAATCATAGCTGTTGGCTGGCAGGCTGACCGCTCCTCTCAACCTCTCGCTTCAGACCTGCTACCGACTCGCTTCACTTCTCGCTTACTACTGACTTCCTACAGACGCTAAAGTGCGGTCTCTCCCGCCAACAATGCTTTCTGGTGCAGACAATCCCCGCTACCATTACAAAATGTATCAATGCGCGGTCTTTCCCGCTCTTTTCTTAAAATGTATCCATGCGCGGTCTCTCCCACCCTTTATAAAATTATATCAATTTGCGGTCTCTCTTGTCAACAATACTTTGGTGCAGACATTCCCTGCTACCACAATTATTTCCAACATGACATATATTAATTATTCCTACATAATCCTATTAATAAAATATAAACATCTTTCATAAATTGTGATTTGACAATAGATAATAGAAATATACACGTCTTATAACAGTGAACTGAGAAATTCGTAACCATGACATTAGAAATGAAAATAATTTACATATAGGCTATCCCCGCCCCCTCTCTAGAGTTCAGAACAGAGCTTTTGTACTATTCAGTAGATTGGAGACAATGTTAATTCTGACTGTGATTGGTGGTGAGAACCGTTTCCTATCTCTTAGAGTTGTTTAGGCGATCACACCTCACACATACATCTTCTTTCAGTGTGCGCTTATTGATTTCTGCTTCTAGTAATTTTTTAGTTTGTAATTAGATAAAAAGACCTTTTTTAGATTATGAGCGTAGATGTTTGTTGTGAAATACTTGTCTACTCCATAATTCTCTCGAAAGTGCCTGGTATGGAAGTGTATGGGCGTGTGAAATCCCTAACTTCTTTGAACAGGGATTAAATATATGTTGGTACACGTTGTCTAACCTTTCCGTTTTGACTTAAATGTGTTACCCAATGTATTGGGAAATGATTTCTTGGTGTTTTTGCACTAAACAGGGATCGGAGTTCTGAAATTAAGTGGAATATCTGTGATACGGGAAATAGTGCGGTGCGTCATTTTATATCACTATCGGTTGCATACGGCAGCCAGTCTGCGAGGACTCATACTATCTGGCAATAATTGCTTATCAGCGTCAATTTTGTTCACCTCTAAAGCAAGGATCATGAACTCAGCTGCGAAATGGAATGTGCTAACTTCAATATTCATTCACTACAGCAATATGTTTTAGAAGCACTGAGATTTCCTACGAATATTGAACCAATATGAAACGAGGGGCTGTTATTTTTACCGAAGACATGCAGCTCTCCTGTTTGGTAAAGGACACTGGCGGCCTCTTCAGTAAAATATTACGTTGGTAAAGTAGTTGCGCCGCTACGATGTCAGGGTGCGGACTACTTAGGGGGATGTCGTCATTAGGAAAAACGAAACTGAGATTCTACTGGTCGGAGTGGGTAATGTTAGATTCCTTAATCGGGCAGTGAGGGTAGATAATCTAAAAAGTGAAATGGATAGTTTCAAGTTAGATATAGCAGGAATTGGTGAAGATCAGTGGTAAGAGGAACAAAACTTCTGGTCACATTACTATAGGCAATTACAAAATCAAGTAGGGTTATAGCAAGAGTAGATCTAATAATCAATAAGAAAACAGGATTGCTGATAAGGTTCTATAAATAGCAAAATGAATGCAGTACCGTAGACAACATAATCGCGAAAATAATACCAACCACAATGTAACAATTTTAAATGTTAACTAGCTTTGCAGATAATGAAGAAATTGAGAGGATGCATAATGAGTTACAGAAATTATTCATATAGAAAATGGAGATGAACATTTAATTGTAAAGGGGGCTGCCGTTCGAAAGCAGCAAAAGGAGGAGAAGGAAAAATAGTAGTAAATATGAACTGGGAGAAAGTAATGAAGGATGATGTTGCCTGGTAGAATTTTACACTGAGATTAATTTACTGGGAACTAAAACTCAATTTAAAAATCATGAACGGAGGCTGTATACGTGGAAGCGACCTGGAAACACAGGGCGGTTTCAAACAGATTACGCAATGGTAAGAGAGAGATTTCGAAATCAGTTTAAAACTGCAAAATGTTTCCAGGAGCTGATGTGGACTCGGATCATGATTTTAAGGAACACAACATAAGACGAATGGGTAACCTTGAGAGATAGACTGGAACCATGAATGCAGCTGAGTAGCAAATAGCAAAATGAAAAAGCACTGCAGAAGTTCTTGAGTAACGCGCGAGATATTGAATGTAACTGACGAAAGGAGAAAATGTAAAAATGAAGCAAATGGAGCAGGCTAAAGGGTACGCAAACGTCAAAACATTAGATTGACAGGAAGTACAAAATGCCAAAGTAGAGATAGCTGGACGAGAAATGCAAGGATGAAGAAACATGTGTACCTAGGAGGAAGATAGATTCCGATAATGTAAAATTACAGACATATTTGCAGCAGACAGAAGTAACTGCATGAATGTGGAGAGCTCAGATTGCAAGCCAGTACTAACCAAAGAAGGATACTCTGAAATGTGAAAGGAGTATATAGAAGACTTGTAAGAGGGAAATGAACTTCAAGAAAGGAGGAAGCAGATGAAAATGAGCGTAGACATATCATACTGCGAGAAGAACTCAACAGAGCAGAGAAAGGCCTTAGTCGAAACAAGGCTCCTGGGGTAGGTTTATGGAGGTCCTTGAGATACCCAGCCATGAAAATCAGTTTCACCTGGCGTGCAAGATATACCAGATGTCTCTCCTGAGAGTCGTGATACTCATACTCTCTGGTGTTTCGGCAGTGTGCACCTGGAGTAGGATTAAACAAATACTTCTCATCAAGTCTTTCATGGGAAGTCTATTGTGAATGGGAAGTGCCGGTTTTTTTAAAATCGGAATTTGATAGAGCGGTCCCACATTAGTCTAGTCCAATATTCGTTTTATTGGTGTGTATTAACAGGTACAGTAAAAGACAAAGAATAACATCTTACCTGTCGCCCTGCAGCGCGCCGTCTGATATCGCCACAAGGCAGTGCTACTCAGTCACTGCTGGGGTACTTGTTAAAATTCTTGTTTTATTGTCTCCGTAAATACACATTGATAATACTAATATCGCACTAGACTAATATGTGACCGCTCTACCGAAAGAACACGTAAAGTCCCGCTTTAAAAAACGGTTTGTTTGTAACGACAAACAAATCGATATTCCCCATCAACACTGGGCATCGCGTGAAAGACGTGATGAATAGTATCAGGGCAGACTCCATCAACACATTGAAAAAATAAAATTGCCAATATCTGTTGAAACACCTCAAACTTCTCATGATCACTCTCAGGAAAGACACGGTGTATGTGACAGGTGAAATACCCTCAAAATACAAGAAAATTGCAATAATTCCAATACCAAAGAAAGCAGATGCTGACATACGTGAATATTTACGAGCTGTCAGTTTAATAACCCAAGCTTGCAAATATGGACACAAATTATTTAAAGAAGAATGGGAAGACCAAAAGATGTCGACCTTGGGGAAGATCAGTTTACGTGCTGGAGAAATATAAGAACAAGCGAGGCAATACTGGCACTACGACTTACCTCAGAAGTTAAGTTAACGAAGAGCAAACGGACATTTGTAGCACTTGTAGCCTTAGAGAAAGCTTTTGACAATGTTGACTGGATTACTCTCCCTGAAACCATGAAGGTACCAAGAAAAACATCCAGGGAGAGAAGATTATCTACAACTCGTACAGAAAGCAGATTACAGCTGTGAGGGGTGTTCAACAAGTAATGCAACACAGTATTTTTCTCTGCCAGTTTCGGTTTAAAAAGCGCGGAATTTGTTGTGGGATATCATGAAATATTCTCGCTTCAGCCCTGATAGTGTCATGAAGTTCCGATAGGTGACAGCGCTATACGTAGCCTTCAAAATGGCGTCTATAACGGAAGTGTGTTCCAAGCACAGAGCTGTCAATAACTTTCTTTTGGCAGAAAACCAGAGCATCACAGATATTCACAGGGACTTGCTAAATATCTATGGAGACCTGGAAGTGAACACAAGCATGGTGATTTGTTGAACGAGGGATCTGCCATCATCAAACAAGGTCATGCAAACCTGTCCGATCTCCCGCGTGGCGGCCGGCCGCAAACAACTGTGACCCCTGCACTCTCCTCCGAAGAAGTTCATAGCCACACCCTCAGCCGGTAACATCATGATGACGGTCTTCTTAGGCTCTGAAGGGGTTATTCTGTTTAATTTCTTCCCTCGTGATTCAACGATCAACTCTGAAGTGCATTGTGCTACCCTCAGGGAACTGAAGAACGACTTCAGCGTGTTCATCGCCACAAAAATGCAAACCAACTTCTCCTTCTCAATGAAAACCCAAGACCTCGCCAAAATCTGCACACCCAAAAGGAGCTCACAGAACGTCATTGGGCTGTTCTTCATCATCCACTCTACAGCCCGGATTTCGTACCTTCCGACTTCCGTCTGTTTGGCCCAATGAAGAATTCACTCCACAGGAAGTAGTAGGACGATGATGGGGAGATTACTGATGAAGCAAGACTTTTGCTTCAACGTCGACTGGTAGAGTAGTACCATGTGGGCATAGAGTCCCTCCTAGTGATGTGTCGTAACACCGTCATATTGAACGGGGATTATGTTGAAAAATAGGGTTTTGTATGGAAAGTAATTGGGAAAAATATGGCGTATTTCAGTGCTGAATAAAACCAACCTGCTTTCAGAAAAAATGTGTTATTATACTTACTGAACGCCCCTTGTATAAGAGTCGTAGGACACGAAAAGAAAGCAGTGGTTGAGAAGTGAGTGAGACGGGTTTGTGCACTACGCTCGATGTTATACAATCTTTACATTGAGCATGCAGTAAAGGAAACGATGGGGAAATTTAGAGAGGAAATTGAAGTTTAATGAGACGATATAAAAACTTTGAGATTTGGCGATGACATTGCAACTCTGTCAGAGACTGTTATGGTCAGTTGACTGTAATGACAAGAGGTTATAAGATGAACGTCAACAAAAAGTAGAACATGTGTAATTGAATGGCGTCGAATTAAATCCGGTGAAGCTGAAGTAATTAGACTGGCAGATATTCACTAAAAGTGGTTGATGAGTTTTGCTATTTGAGCAACAAAACAACTGATGATGGCAGATGTAGAGAGAATATGATATTTAAATTGGCTATAGCTCGAGAAGTATTTCTGAAAAGGAGGAATTTGTTTACACCTAATATAAATTTAAGCGTAAGGATGTCTTATATAAAGGTATTTGTCTGGAGTGTAGCCTTGTACGGAAGTGAAACGTGGACGATACGCAGTTAAGGCAAGAAGAGAATAGATACTTTTTACGTGTAGTGCTGCAGAAGAACGCTGAAGATTAAATTGGTTGATCGAGTAACTAACGAGGACGTACTGGATCGATCTTGGGAAAATAAATTTATGATAGAACTTGGCTAAAAGAAGAGATCACTTTACAGGATACATTGTAAGATATGGAAAAGTAGTCAGATTGTTAATGGAGGGAAGAGTGGGGGAAACCAAGGGATGAATACAATAAACAAGTTGATATGCACGTAAGTTGAAATAGTTATTCGCAGATGATCTGGGTCGCACAGGTCAGAATATAGTAGAAAGCTGTACCAAACAAGTATTCAGAATGAATAAAACTGCATGAGACAGTAGTTTCTAAATAAATGAAAATAATTGTTGGAAAATTTAGCTGAGATGGCCTGAACAACGTCATCTCAAGTTTGTGTATACTGCATGAAACAGATCACTTAGGATTAGTTAGTATCAAGCCGCCTCTACCTCTAACCTTGCTTGTGAAGAGGCCGTACCCAACCACACTTCAAAGTAAAGAATAGGTACATTTACACAAACAGTTAATTACATTTACTATTCACATTAGGAAAAAGGTCAACAATCTGAAATAAATAAATTATTCAGTGGTAACGAATTAAATCTATACTTTGGAAAATACAACAGAGCAAACTGCTGACGTACTTTAAACTCAAATTTAGTACGTTTGTTGATTCTGTGATGCAACATCAATTCACTTATGGACCAGGTGCAGTACCTTACTATAGGTTCAGTGATTCAAGTTATAATAAGTATAGCAAAGTTCACAGTATTGACATAATTTGACATTATTTCACTGGTGTGCATCGTAATACGGCTCTACAGGAGGCAAATATCAAGAAGTTCACCTGAAGGTAATTGTGAACTATTGGTTCTGTAATCCACTTATTCCTTGGCTCTGTTCGCAAATATGAATTTTTAATTGACTCATAATCGTTGGTGGAATAATGTTATTGCTGTATCCAAGGATCCAGTTTGTTCACAACTATGGAGCGCTGCAGATCATTCATTGAGCTTTAACAAAAATTTATATAGAGTCCCTACATCCGCAACTGCTGATACTGTAATCCACTGATTCCTTCATTCATTTCGCAAATATGAATCTCTAATTGACTCATAATCGTTTGTGGAATAACGTTATAGATGTATCCAAGGATCCAATTTGTTCACAACTATGGAGCGCTGCAGATCATTCATTGGGCTTTAAAAAAAAATTGCATACCTTAACTACATCCGCGTCAGCCCTGTGTCTTTGCTCGTACTAGACACTTATGATCATAGTTGTAAAACTATTGTTGGCTAATGTAGGCTATCATAAGTAAGCGTAGACTACGGTAGTTTTCCCAGTAGACTTGGTCAATTAAAATCCTACCCTCATTACCTGTGAGTTAGGTGTGTTGCATATATATCAGGCGTAACCTCATTTAGATCGCTACGTTAACGTGTGCGATAAGTTTTTTACTAGATTGGCCTAGAAATCGAAAATGCTAAACCGTCTAGAAACTGACTTAGAGTGTATAAAGGGCCGCGTAACTTACGGAATGTTAGGATGCGACTAGTGCTCTTCAACATGTGTCGTCGTTTTGAAGTGTGAGAATTGTACGATACAAGACAGAAGTCACGTGTAAGAAGTGCACAATCATATACGAGGGTTATTCGGAAGGTAAGGAACGATCGGTCGCGAAATGGAAACCACAGTGAAAATCCGATGAAGTTTTGCACAGGTGTGTTGGGCAGTGCCTCTAGTATGCCCGTCGATCACGTTGCGTCGTTATTGTTAGTTCTGAGCACACAGGAAGCACCTAGAGATACCTAGAACAATAGTGTCTCCCGTCAGGTACAAGGGCCTGGTGGGAAATTTCACGTGAAGATATGCAGCCAAGATTACATACCTGTTGTCCGTTTTCTTCTTCAAGACAGCTCTCAGTCGCATTCTGCAAGGGCAATGAAGATGCTCCTGCATCGTTTTCAATTGGAAATGTTTGATTACCCACAATACAGCCCGTAATTGTCTCCCTCTGAGTTTCATCTCTACTCACTTGAACCGCTGGTTACGAAGACAACATTTTGACACAGACAACGAGCTGCAGGCCAGCGTAGAGAATTGACGGAAAGCACTGGCGGCTGCCTTCTACAACGAGGGTATTGGAAAGTTGGTACAAAGCTACGACAAACGTCTAAGTCGGATCGGCGACTATGGAGATATGTAACTGGAAGTTGTAGCTAACTGTTGCAAATTAAACAGTTTTGATGTTCCCTGTGGTTTCCATTTCGCGACCTATCGTTCCTTACTTTCCGAACAGCCTGCGTATTGTAACGCAGTGGCTACTCGTTTATGAGATCACCTTCAGAATGTAGACTCTGTCCACAATCTATCAAACGTGTGACTCCGAAACCTTTACAGATTCCAGGAAAAACTGTTAAGGCCAGAGGACCACTTCTGAAAAAATATTTAAACGTCTATGTCTGCTATGTCTGCAACCTTACCTAATGAGGAATCTAGACTCCTGAACGCCACATCATCAGTTTGATCTCGCACAGCTACAACAGCCGGCCGGAGTGGCCGAGCGGTTCTAGGCGCTACAGTCTGGAACCGCACGACCGCTACGCTCGCAAGTTCGAATCCTGCCTCGGGCATGGATGTGTGTGAAGTAGTTAGGTTAGTTAGGTTTAAGTAGTTCCAAGTTCTACGGGACTGATGACCTCAGAAGTTAAGTCCCATAGCGCTCAGAGCCGTTTGAACCATTTTTTGAACAGCTACAACAACTTCTGACGGAGTGGTAGACGAAGTCATCGCTAGAGCTGTTTAAGCTTTAAAAACCTTTGATCGTGAAGTAGAACGTTCTATTGATTACTAAATAATAACAATAATTATTTTATACCTGTGGATGTAAACTGCACTTGGCTCAAATGTAAATGCTTTCGTTAACTAAAAGCACAGAGATTACGTAATCAAATCAATTCTATTACATATAAAATTCAATTTGTTTTCTGTAAGGATATACAATACACATGGACTAACACTGGACGATGAGCGATTCTAATTATGTGCAAAACAAAGAAAGAAAAAGAAATGGTCAGCTCTCAGTTTCTCTCTTACGTATCCATTTACGTTTCATTCCCTATCAATGCTCCCAATACTATCGGTAATCCTACCATTTACTAAGTCATTTATGTACTGTACCAAAACTACCGAATCGTAGTATCGGTAGAGCGTAACTCTACTCGTCGCTTCCTTCGGGCTCACCCATACGCCGCGCCCTGATAAATCCAGTAGACAAACTGCGTCCCCTAAGATTTTTTAATCTCAGGCGATACTTTCATTTTTCCATTACATACTTATTATTTTTTCAATCTTTGAACAGGAACAGCTGACAGTACACATACATGTTACTCATGGAATAACAATATTTGCAATTTTAGTATAGTGTATGTATGACAAATGTTTCTGTTTTCAGGCCGAAGAATGGTTTGATGCAACTCTCATTATTAGTCTACCCGGTTTAAGTTTTCATCTGTGCATAACTACATCAACTTATATCTGTTTCAGTCTACTTGCTGCAGTGGAGCCTTGGTCTCTCTCTACAAATGTTAGTCTCCGTAGTTTCCTCTAGTTTGAAATTAGCTGTTCCTCGATGCCCCAGGATTTAGATCGTCGCAGGCATTCGAGTCGGTCGTCTGCTGTCATCGCCAAATTTCGTATCACTGTCCTAACGGATACGTTATGCGGTTATTTGACGCAGTGTTACTTGTCTGTCAGCAGTAACAACTCTACACAAACGCCGCTGCTCTCGGTCGTTAAGGGAAGGTCATAGACCACTGCGGTCTCCGTGGTTCTAGGTAATGCCTGAAATTTGGTATTCTCGGCACACTCTTGACACTGTATATGTCGGAAAACTGAATTCCCTACCGATTTTCGAAATGGAATGTCTCACGCGTCTATATCCAACTACCATTCCGCTTTCGAAAACTGTTAATACCCGTCTTGCAGCCAGAATCACATCGGAAATCTTTTCACATGGATCACGTGAGTATGTCCGCTCCTTAGGTGCATGGTCAGCACGTCTGAATGTCATGCAGCGAGGTCGGGTTCGATTCCAAGCCGTGTCGGAGATTCTCCCCGCTCAGGGACTATAGGTAGTGTGTTGTCCTTACGTTCGTATCGTCATAACTGATATTGCACTCTTCAGGTGGCTGCCAATAAACTAAATTAAAAAAATCCACACAATCATTTCATTTCACCTGAGTCCAAATGACAGCTTCGATAATTCGCTACCCTTTTATACCTAGTGTATGCTGTACTAGCGCCATCTGTATATGTGCATGTTGCCATCCCATGACTTCTGTCACCTCGGTGTACTGTCCAGTAAAGAACCTCGTCTGCTACTTTCCGTGTCTCATTGCCTAATCTAATACCCTCAGCATCACCAGTTTTATTCAACTAAACTCAATTACGTTGGTTTTACTGTTGTTGATGTTATCTCCTTTCAACATATTATCCATTCCGCTCCAAGTAATTTTCCGCATCTGAAAGAATGCTGTCACTGGCGAAGCTTAAAGTTTTTATTTCTTTCCTTTCACTTTAACTGCTGTTCCAAAGATCTCCTTTACTGCTTGCTCAATGTAATGATGGGAAAACATGGAGCGTAGTCTAAAGCCTTGCGTTACTCCCTTTTCAACTACTGCCTCTGTTTCATGCCCTTCCGCTCTGAGAACTGATTCTGGTTAATGTAAAGTTGTAAATAACCAATCGCTAATTTTATACGTGGTAACTTCAGAATAACCAAGAATGAACTCCAATCATCAGTGTCAAAAATTTGTACAAAAATATAAATACAACTAACCATTTACTTCTTCCTTCTTCATCTTCTTCTTCTGCGCTTCATGCTTTGGGCCTTGGCCTGTTGCTGGACCCAGATATTCTCCGTCTTTCTTGATTTATTCTCTCTCCAGGTTTGAATCTTATAATTTCGAGATGCAATCTTCGTCTACCTCATCCTTTAATGTGTTTTTCTCTCTCTTCATAGAACTTATTTGCTAATTTATAGATTGTGAAGTTCATTCCTAATCTCGGCATACATAATTCTGTTCAATGTACTGGATTTTTTATTACACTGATAAATCCCTCTTTTGCTGCCTGAATCCTACTCTCTTGTTGTTTGTATCTGACTCACTATTCACTTCAATACAGTGAAGCAGGAAGAGATAATCGTGAGACTTTCCATGACTTTTCTTTAAGTACATGTAGATTGTTCCATATATACATGATAATTATTCTAGTTGGTTTTCTCTATCGCTGTCATATTCATACGTAATGTTATATGCTACATAGTTAAGATATTTAACTTTTTCTAATATTTAATCACCAAAAACAGATTTTGATCTACTGGGACTTTTTCTCTTCAAAGCTTTTTTAATTTATTGCCGATATATTCCTTATTATTTATGTTTTAACAGTGCTGGAAGTAGTTTTTCGCATTAATAATAAGGAACAAGTTCTGCGCCTCATGTTGTTGTTGTGGTCTTCAGTCAAGAGACTGGTTTGATGCAGCTCTCTATGCTACTCTATCCTGTGCTAGCCTCTTCATGTCTCAGTACCTACTGCGACACACATCCTTCCGTATCCGCTTAGTGTATCCATCTCTTGGTCTCCCTCTGCGATTTTTACCCACCACGCTGCCCTCCAGTACTAAATTGGTGATCCCTTGATGCCTCAGACTATGTCCTACCAAGCGATCCCGTCTAGTCAAGTTGTGCCACAAGTTTCTCTTCTCCCCAATTCTATTCAATACCTCCTCATTAGTTATGTGATCTACCCATCTAATCTTCAGCATTTTTCTGTAGCACCAAATTTCGAAAGATCCTATTCTCTTAGTGTCTAAACTATTTGTCGTCCACGTTTCACTTCCATACATGGCTACACTCCCTACAAATACTTTCAGAAACGGCTTATTGACACTTAAATCTATACTCGATGTTAACAAATTTCTCTTCTTCAGAAATGCTTTCCTTTCCAGTGCCAGTCTACATTTTATATCCTCTCTACTTCGACCATCATCAGTTATTTTGCTCCCCAAATAGCAAAACTCATTTACTACTTCAAGTGTCTCATTTCCTAATCTATTCCCTTCAGCATAACCCGATTTAATTCGACTAGATTCCATCATTCTTGTTTTGCTTTTGTTGATATTCACCTTATATCCTCCTTTCAAGACACTGTCCATTCCGTTCAGCTGCTCTTCCAGGTCCTTTGCTGTCTCTAACAAGCCGCGCGAGATAAGCCGAGCGGTCTCCGGCGCTGCAGTCATGGACTGTGCGGCTTGTCCCGGCGGAGGTTCAAGTCGTCCCTCGGGCATGGGTGTGTGTGTTTGTCCTTTAGGATAATTTAGGTTATGTGTAAGCTTAGGGACTGATGACCTTAGCAGTTCAGTCCCATAAGATTTCACACACATTTGAACATTTTTTTTTTGTCTCTGACAGAATTACAATGTCGTCAGCGAACCTCAATTTTTTTTATTTCTTCTCCATGGATTTTAATTCCTACTCCGAATTTTTCTTTTGTTTCCTTTACTGCTTGCTCAATATGCAGATTGAATGACATCGGGGATAGGCTACAACGCTGTTCGCTCCCTTTCCAACCACTGTTTCCCTTTCATGCCCCTCGACTCTTATAACTGCCATCTGGTTCCTGTACAAATTGGAAATAGCCTTTCGCTCCCTGTATTTTACCCCTGCCACCTTCAGAATTTGGAAGAGAGTATTCGAGTCAACATTGTCAAAAGTTTTCTCTAAGTCTACAAATGCTAGAAATGTAGGTTTGCCTTTCCTTAGTCAATCTTTTAAGATAAGTCGTAGGGTCAGTATAGCATCACGTGTTCCAACATTTCTACGGAATCTAAACTGATCTTCCGCGAGATCAGCTTCTACTGCTCAGTATTGCTTTGTATACAGCGTGTAACAGAGACATGTTTTAAAAATTTTGGTGATTTTATAGGATGAAATTTCGAATATTTGATGTAAGGAACCTAAAGCCAGAAACTTAAAATAAAGTTTCTAACAGCCACCATTGGGATGTTGAAAGTCCACACACTACCTGTATGAAAAGTTACCAGATGAAACTCTCAATAAACATTTGGGCTGAAACTTTTAGAGATCACCTTACTGAACATCACGACTTACCAGGTCGTTTGAATGGTGTATGGTATTTTAACATACCGGACAATGCCTTGCCTGAACTTGTGTGGGATGTTCCCTTGCAACAGCATATTAGTTTGTGTTTTCCAGCCCCTTGATCTTGCGCTCCCCTGACCTCACCCCTGTTGACATTTTCCTTTGGGGATATGAAAAGTCCTTTGTGTACTCAACACTAGTGGGAACAGTATCTGAGCTTACTGAGGGCGTCATCACAGGGTTTGGTACCTACAGAGAGAAGGACGGAATATTACAGTCAGACAAAGCGTTAAGTAACGCAGTTCATGGTAAGCACATTGAACATTTACTCTACAGTAGTGAAGTCGCCGATTCAGTCTTACCGTATTTGAGTGTACTCTACTGTCAATAAACGTTCCCCAAACTACAGTGTTCCCATGTTGCATTTAGCGTACCGAATTCGTAGAATATCCACAGTGTTCAAATGTTCACATGTGTGTGAATTCCTATGGGACCAAACTGCTGAGGTCATCGTTCCCTAGACTTACACACTACTTAAACTAACTTCAACTAACTTATGCTAAGAACAACACACTCACCGATGCCCGAGAGAGGACTCGAACCCCCTGCGGGAGGGGCCAATCCGTGACATGGCGTGTCAAACCGTTCGGCCAGACCGCACGGCAGTGCACAACGATGTACAAACATTATTTCACTTTTCCTACTGTGTACTCCTTGTATTAAAACGTTCAAAATTTCCTCTCCTACAATTTTCCAAATTTTTAAAACGTCATTCCTTTAATCCTATATATTGGAGGTCCTTCATCAGTATGCTTGTCACCAGTATACAGCAAAAACAAAAAGAGAGACGGTATTCAAAGTGGCGGCAGAAGACAAGCAGGCGACGGCGCGCAGGTAAGGCGGAAGAACGAATTCCGCAATCGCCCAGCCGGCAGGCGGCTGGCGGCATCATAAATCAGGTCGGCGCTGACAGCGTGGAAGCGTTCCACCGTAAAACGCGACAGCGCTGCCTGCATGCTGATGCCCGGTCTGGGGAACTGTCAATATGTCGCACCGCGTAGCTAATTTCCCGCTCGCATTTATTGTGAAATTTATTACGCCAGCCACTGCTGCAGTCGAAATATTGGGTTGCCCACACAGGGGATAAGAGAAACAACGATAAGTTTCAGTTTTGCAGATTGCGTGTTTCCTCACGTAGTGCCAGCGAAAATTGCGGTCTCGAGGTATTGCACGTGACGGGGCATATTTTACGACACGGTTCAGAGGTACGCCACTGTCGTCAGTACGCTGCCATTTGTCATATGCGTACACTGGGTATTATAAGCCTTTGGGATCAGAATTCGGTCAAACTGTGATAATGCCTTTCCCCCCACCCTATCTATAAAAACTCGGTTGAGGTGAGAGACTGGTCTGTACGTAGCCTGGCATCTAGGTTAGGAGGAAGGTTAAGTTTAGCTGTGAGCTGGCGAAAGCGACGATTAAGAATACGTGATAAATATTGTGACAATAGATTTATATGTGACACTGTATTATCACATCTTATAATGAGAACATTTGAGCCTCACTTTGGTGACTGTGTCAGCCATTTATAATTTTGGTATGAATCTACAACAGGCATCAAAGCCTGTAGATACGCAAACGCCTGTTTCTACACTGCCGTCTCTGCCACTACTGAGCTAAGCACACTCTTCAGGGGCGTTCTGCGTGTTGACGTGCATCTCGCGGTCTTTGGCCTGTGGTAGTAGTGTATTTACGAGAATTCTGGACGAAAGAGCATATTTTTTAAAAATTTCCCCATTTATGAAATAAGATTTTAGTTTTGCTATATCTCACAATAAAAAATTTATCTATTCCCACTAACTAATTTTTTTATTTAAAAACATAAAAATAATTATTAAATTTTTCTTTATAAATTAAAACGAAAACTGACTAATGTGTGGGGTTAATTTAAACTTGACAAAAATATTTCAATAGTCCAAGAGAGGGAGAAGTCAAATGTAAAGTTTCTGAAAAAAAAGGAAAATTAAACCATCATTAATTACAGAACATTTCAGAAATGAAGAATATAAGAGCTATTGATCGTTTAAAAGCACTTTATACTGAAGAATGTCATAAATGGTAATTTTATGATTATAAGAAAACAGATATAGATATTTGGAAAGCAACTAAAAAAACAGATTCTCTAATTTATATAACTGAAAAAGAAATAGCTGATAATTATTATGAAGAATAAAGATATTTTGGAAGAATTATAACAATGAAACACTTTTTCATCCATTGTCACAAGAAATATAGCAGATTATTATTGTTATGAAACATACGCTGAGCAGAGTTGTGAATTTTATAAATTAGCTAAAGTATTAAAGGATCATATTTGTGCTTTTAAATTATTTTTAATTTTTTCAAGCAATAACCAACATACAAAATAATTATTAATATATAAATTTTTCAGTTCATATTTATGAAAATATTTCGAAAATATTTGACCAATACAATCGTCTTTATCCATAAATAATTTAATATCACTTTCAATAACAACTATATTTAAAATTCTATATTCTTTTATGTATATACTCGTATTAGGTTTTTTCGATTGCATAAAGTTTTCCAAATTTTTCGAGTTATATTAACAACAGGAATTTCTATACATTTCTTCATTATTTTTTGTGTAATATTTGGAGTTAAAAAAGTTGAATACAAACCTACTAGTGAAACATTTTTACTAATTTTTGCTACTGAAACAGTTAATCTTTTTTCCACAACAGATGAATTATCACTTAACTGAAACAATATATATATATATATATATATATATATATATATATAAATAATATTTCTGTAAGTAAATGACAGATTGGTAAAAAAATAGTAATTCCTGAAAGAAATTAAGAAATAAACATGGTGAACATTTATCAAATTCTACATGATATTCAATAATAGGACCAAGTGGTTGTGGAAAAAAACACTAATCATTGGTAGTTATATTCTAGCATCTGGATGGTTACATTGGCAAAAAATTAATCATTTCCATGTTTATTCAAATGGTTTAGCCTAACCAAAACATCTCAAATTTATAAAAAGGTGTGAAAAAATTGAAGACAAAATTAATGAAAAAGTTACTACTTTTTTGAAAATAATGATGAAATTATTCCATTAGATGAAGGTGAAAATAATTTAGTGGCTGTTTTCTTTCTTGGAAATCAAGATATAATTGGAGAATATTTTACTACAGGTAGACATAAAGGTATAGATTACTTTTACTGAGCTCCGACTTATTCAAAAGTACGAAAGCAGATAGAGATAATTTAATTTTTTCACAATGTTTTCATCCAAAATGACACAAATTTGAATCATATTTAACATGAATTTCTTCGTGGTGATTTAAATTTTGACAATTTTAAGGAAATGTGTAGCAAATGTTATAATAAAGATAAATTTTGTTTTATTACAATTGGTATGACAAGAAAAATTAATAGTGGTAAAAGTAAAGAAAAGGTTAAGAATTTTATAAACATTAAATGTTAAACATAAACGTTAAACAAAAATGTTGAAAATCAAAACGACGAATATAAGAACACTCCCAAGAAAACATTGAATATAAAACATTGAAAGTAAAATAAAAATGATTATAGTCTTTTTATCATTAGTAAATGTTTTCAAAATATGATGTAGAGGTTGTTAAAAAGACTAGGTGAAATAGAAAGACAAAAGGATAAGGGAATAAAAATTGGAAAAAACAATAACCAAGAACAGAACATGAGAAAATTTAAAAAAGACGATCAACCAGTTACCAACACAGTTGAACAAGCTAAACAAAGCGTCGAAGGACTAGATGATAATGTGTTAAAACCAACTGAAGAAAACAGAGAAGCTCAAAAACAAATAGCTACTTATAATCAGCATTATATAGAAGCATTTAATGTTATTCCAGCAATTAAACTACATGAGAGTGATAAAAGAAATTATACATTAAGTGCCGAGTTTGGCTTCTACCAGTTTTTCCATTCGTCTGTACGAAATTCGTGTTAGTATTTCACAGCCATGACTTATTAAACTGATAGTTCGCTAATTTTCACATCTGTCAACATTTGCTTTCTTGGGGATTGGAATTTTTATATTCTTTTTGAAGTCTGAAGGTATTTCGCCTGTCTAATATAATGTGCTTACCAGATGGTAGAGTTTTGTCAGGGCTGGCTCTCCCAAGGCTGTCAGTAGTTGTAATGGAATGTTGTCTACTCCCAGGTCCTTGTTTCAACTTAAGTATTTCAGTGCTCTGTCAAACTCTTCATGTAGTATCATATCTCCCATTTCATATTCATCTACATCCTCTCCCATTTCCATAATATTGTCGTCAAGTACATCGCCCTTGTATAGGCTCTGTATATACTCCTTCCACCTTTCTGCTTTCCCTTCTTTGCTTAGAACTGGGTTTCCGTCTTAGCATTTGATATTCATGCAAGTGGTTCTCTTTTCTCCAAAGGACAATTTAATATTCCTGTAGGCAGTACCTATCTTACTCCTAGTGACATATGCTTCTACATCCTTACATATGTCCTCTAGCCATCCCTGCTTAGCCATTTTGTACTTCCTGATAATCTCATTTTTGAGACGTTTGTATTCCTTTTTGCCTGCTTCATTTACTGCATTTTTGTATTTTCTCCTTTTATCAATTAAATTCACCGTATCTTCTGTTAACCAAGGATTTCTATTAGCCTTCGTCTCTTTACCTACTTGATCATCTGCCTTCACTATTTCATCCTTCAAAGCTACCCATTCTCCAACTACTGTATTTCTTTCCCCCATTCCTGTCAATCGTTCCCTAATGCTCACCCTCAAACTCTCTAGAGCTTCTGGTTCTTTTGGTTTATACAGGTCCCATCTCCTTAAATTCCCACCTTCTTGCAGTTTCTTCAATTTTAGTCTACAGTTCCTAACCAATAGATTGTGGTCAGATACCACATTTGCCCCTGGAAATATATTAAAATTGAAGACATGGTTCCTAAATCTCTGTCCCACCATTATATAATCTATCTGAAACCATCCAGCGTCTCCAGGGTTCTTCCATGTATACAACCTCCTATCATGACTCTTGAACCAAGTGTTAGCTATGGTTAAGTTATGCTCTGTGCGAAATTCTACCAGTCGGCTTCCTCTTTCATCCCTTACCCCCATCCCATATTCACCTACTACTTTTCCTTCCCTTCCTTTTCCTACTACCGATTTCCAGTCACCCATGGCTATTAAATTTTCGTCTCCCTTCACTATCAGATTAATTTCTTTTATCTCATCATACATCCAGTCAGGCAGTAGTATCCGACCGAGACAGACGCTTCAACAGGGAGAGAATTTTGTATCACCTGTATGCTTCAATAGTTTAGTTTCTTGATTTTCTGCGTGTAAACTTAATACCCAATAGCCACAGTTCTCACGTTTTCGTTTGCGTCGCAAAGTAAACCGATTTTATGACATATTACAAATTCCTAATCAGTGGCGAATTATTTAGTCCCAACTGAGTGCTTCAGTAGTTAGGTTTTTGAATATCTGCGTATTATTAGACACAGTACCTGTGGTTTCGTCAGGGTCTCCAGCAGAGTTGCGCAGCACGTGCCGATAGTCCGTTTACCTGCATAGTTTAGTTTTCCACGGTCTTTAGTATGGACAGGGACTGCGACTGTTGTGTGCGGATGCGAGCTAAGTTGGTGACACTTCGCTCTCAGCTTCAGGTTGTAATGGCTACGGTTACACAGCTTGAGGCTGCAGTGGATAGCACCACTGTTGTGGGCCGGCCGGGGGATCCAACGAACGTCCAGCACGTCCGAGTCCACTAATCGGTCCTCATCGGTGGCCAGCCCAGTTACTGCTCGCACTCAGGTTGACCCCTCACCTGTGGTCGGGTGGGAAGTCGCCCCAGGGTGAAGAAGGCCACGAAAGACTTCCCAGGCGGCAGCACGTAAGGCCTCCCCAGTTTGTCTGAGAAACAGGTTCCAGGTGTTGTCTGTGGCTAACACTATCGCTGAGCCAGATGCTGTCACCTGAACTGTTTCAGAGTATACCACTCAGCCTGCAAGATCCGAGCAATCACAGAGGATGGGATTATTTGTAGTTGGGAGGTCCAAAGTTAGGCGCGTTATGGAGCCCCTTAGGGACTTGACAGAGAAGAAGGGAAAGAAAACCAATGTGAACTCCATGTGCATACCGAATGGAGTCATTCTAGATGTGGAAAGGGTCCTCCTGGATGCCATGAAGAGCGCAGGGTGCAGCCAGCTGCAGGTGGCGGCTCACGCCAGTATCCATGATGTGTGTCACTTTGGATCAGAAGAGATTCTCTCTGGTTTCGAGCGGCTAACAGAAGAGGTAACGACTGCCAGTCTTGCTTGCAAGATGAAAGCAGAGCTGACCATTCGCAGGATAGTCGACAGGACCGTCTGTGGACCTTTGGTACAGAGCTGAGTGGAGGGTCTGAATCAGAGGCTCAGACAGTTCTGCGACCATATAGGCTCCAGATTGCTTGACTTGCGGCAAAGGGTGGTTGGGTTTCGGGTTCCTCTGACCAGGTCAGGTTTCCACTATTCTCAGGAGGCGGCTACACGGGTTGCAGGGGCTGTGTGGCGCGGACTGGGCGGTTATTTGGATTAGAGAGTCTCGGGAAAACACAAGAAGTGCTACAGTCACAAAGGGTACAGGCTGAACACAGGAGGAACGTAGATACAGGAACCACTGGTATAAAAGTTGTAAAATGTCGTAGCTGTGTTGGGAAAGAACAAGAGCTTCAAGCGCTAATACACAGCACTGATGCTCAAATTGTTATAGGCACTGAAAGCTGGCTAAAGCAGGATATAAGCTCAGCCGAAATTTTTGTGAAGAACGTAACGGTGTTCCGAAAGGATAGGCTAAACACTGTTGGCAGTGGTGTGTTTGTTGCTGTTAGAAGTGGTTTGACTTGTCGCGAAATTGAAGTAGATAGTTCCTGTGAGTTAGTATGGGTAGAGGTCATTGTTGGCAACAGGAATAAAATAATGATAATTGCATCCTTTTACCGACTTCCCAATTCAGATGATGCAGTTGTTGAAAGGTTCAAAGAAAACTTGAGTTTGATTTCAGACACGTACCTGACTCATACGATAATAGTTGGTGGTGACTTCAATCTACCCTCGATATGTTGGCGAAAATACATGTTTAATTCCGGAGGTACGCATAAAATATCATCTGAAATTGTGCTAAACGCATTCTCTGAAAATTGTTTCAAGCAGCTAGTTTATGGGCCAACGCGAATAGTAAACGGTTGTGAAAACACACTTGACCTCTTAGCAACAAATAATCCTGAGTTAATAACGAGCATCAAAACCGATACAGGTATTTGTAAGCACAAGATTGTCATAGCGACACTGGATATTGTAATCAGCAAATCCTCCAAAAATAAGTGAAAAATACACCTATTCAAAAAAGCAGATAAAAATTCACTTGACGCCTTCCTGAGAGACAATCTCCACTCATTCCAAATTAATAATAAAAGTGTAGACCAGATGTGGCTTGCACTCAAAGAAATAGTATCGACAGGAATTCAGAGATTTATAACAAATAAATTAACAAACGACGGAGTTGATCCTCCTTGGTACACAAAACGGGTCAGAACATTGTTGCAGAAACAACGAAACAAACATGCTAAATTTAAACAGACGCAAAATCCCCAAGATCTTTTACAGAAGCTCAAAATTTAGCGCTGACTTCAATTCGAGACGCTTATAACAGTTTCCACAACGAAACCTTGTCTCGAAACCTGGCAGATAATCCAAAGAGATTCTGGTCGTATGTGAAGTATGTTAGCGGCAAGAAACAATAAATGCCTCCTCCGCGCGATAGCAATGGAAATACAATCGAAGACAGTGCTGCCAAAGCAGAGTTACTAAACACAGCATTCCGAAATGCCTTCACAAAAGAAGACGAACTAAATATTCCAAAATTCGAATCGAGATCAGCTGCCAACATGAGTAACGTAGAAGTAAGTACCCTCAGAGTAGTGAAGCAACTTACATCACTTAATAAACGCAGGTCTTCTGGTCCAGACTAAATAGCAATTAGGTTCCACTCGGAGTATGATGATGCATTAGCTTCATACTAAACAATCATGTACAACCGTTCACTCGACGAAAGATCCTTACTCAAAGAATGGAAAGTTGCACAGGTCACACCAATATTCAAGAAAGGTACTACGAGTAATCCCGTAAATTACAGGACCATATCGTTAACGTCGATATGCAGCAGAATTTTAGAACATATATTGTGTTCAAAAATTATGACTTACCTCGAAGAAAACTGTCTTTTGACATACAGTAAACATAGGTTTAGAAAATATCGTTCCTGTGAAACACAACTAGCTCTTTATGCACATGAAGTGTTGAGTGCTATTGACAAGGAATTTCAAATCGAGTCCGTATTTCTGGATTTCCGGAAGACTTTTGCACTGTACCAGACAAGCGGCTTGTAGTTAAATTCCATGCTTATGGAATATCATCGCCGTCGTGCGACTGGATTTGTGATTTCCTGTCAGAAAGGTCACAGTTCGTAGTAACTGACAGAAAGTCATTGAGTAAAGCATAAGTGATTTCTGGTATTCCCCAAGGTAGTGATATAGGCTCTTTGCTGTTCCTCATCTATATAAACGATTTGGGAGACAATCTGAGCAGCCGTCTTAGGTTGTTTGCAGATGACGTTGTCGTTTATCGACTAATAAAGCCATCAGAAGATCAAAAGAAATTGCAAAACGATTTAGAAAAGATATTTGAATGGTGCGAAAAGTGGCAGTTGACCCTAAATAACGGAAAGTGTGACGTCATCCACATGAATGTTAAAAGGATGTCGTAAAACTTGGGTTATACGATAAATTAGTCTAACCTAAAAACCGTAAATTCAACTAAATACATAGATATTACAATTACGAAAAACTTAAACTGGAAGGAACACAGAAAACGTTGTGGGGAAGGGTAACCAAATACTGCGTTTTATTGGCAGAACACTTAGAAAATGTAACAGATCTACTAAGGAGACTCCCTACACTAAGCTTGTCTGTCCTCTTTTAGAATACTGCTGTGCAATGTGGGGTTACCAGATACGTCTGACAGAGTGAAAGTTTAGAGAAGAGCACGTTTTGTATCATCGCGAAATATGGGAGAGTGTGTCACAGAAATGATAAAGGATTCGGGCTGGACATCATTAATAGGTGTTTTTCGTTGCGACTGAATCTTCTGACGAACTTCCAATCACCAACTTCCTCCTCCAAATGCGAAAATATTTTGTTGACACCGACCTACATTCGGAGAAACTATCACCAAGATAAAGTAAAAATCTGAGCTCGTACGGAAAAATATAGGTGTTTGCTCTTTCCGCGCGCTATACGAGATTGGAATAATAGAGAATTGTTAAGGTGGTTCGATGAACCCTCTGTCAGGCACTTAAATGTGATTTGTAGATTATCTGTGTAGATGTAGATGTAAATGATGTAGATTTCATCAATGTCTTCGTCATCTGCAGAGCTAGTTAGCATATTAACTTGTGCTACTGTGGTATGTGTGGGCTTCGTGCCTATCTTGGCTACAACAGTGGTTTCACTATGCTGTTCGTAGCAGCTTTCCTGCACTTCTGTCTTTTTATTCGTTACTAAACCTGCTTCTGCATTACCCCTATTTGTTTGTGTATTTATAAACCTGTATTCACCAAATCAAAAGTCTTGTTCCTCCTTCCACCGAACTTCACCAATTCCCACTACATCTAACCTTAACCTACCCATTTCCGTTTTTAAATTTTCTAATCTACCTGCCTGATTAAGGGATCTAACATTCCATGCTATGATATGTAGAACGCCAGTTTTATTTCTCCTGATAACGGCACGCTCCTAAGTCGTTCCTGCCCAGAGCTCCAAATTTAGGACTACAGCTGTTCACAGTATCAGCACAGTAGGGCCATTTTGATTAATGTTACAAGGCCAGATCAGTCAATCATCCAGACTGTTGCCCCTGCAACTACTGAAAAGACTGATGTAAGTGAATTATATTTGTTGAAACTAATTTAAAATTTAATTAATTTTTATTCTGTGTAAATGGAGAATCGTAAACACATCTACTGCTTGGAGTCTAAAAAGTTTACTGAAATACACCACCTTCAAAGATTAACAAATAAAAATTGAAAACAAAGAATTGAAAGACTTTGTTCAATTTTTATTGCCAAGAAAGTAAATATGATAAGAAAATTTGTAGGTAATGGATTTAATATTTATCAAGAAATTGTTAATTAATTACATAAACTAATGAAAGAAAACTTTAAAAGAAAAAATTCTTTTGTAACAGGTGATTTATGGCAAGCTGAATTAGTTGAAATGGATTCTGGAAAATTAAAAGGAATTTCAAAAGTAAATAAATTGTATAAAATTTATAAACTGTTAGAGATGCTTGGTCTATTCCAGTTAGAGATAAAATAGATTAAAGTATAGTTGATCATCCTTGAAAAATATTGAAGTGAGAAAAACTATAAAAATTACAAACAGAAAATGGCAATGAATTTCATAACAAAAAACTACAAAAATAATGAAGATAATTATTTCTAACCATTATTCAGCTTTTAGTGAATTAAAATCTTCAGTTGTTAACTATGAAATACAACATTAGAAGAAAATATTGGGAAGAAATTTGATTTAGAAGAAAATTATAAATGGGTTGATTTAGTCAAAAATCTTATTGATTAATGTAACAACATAAAACACACCACAATGAAACTGAAACCAAAACGTAAAAATGAAGAAAATGAATTTTTTTTAGAAGTTGTTTATCTAACTAATTTGTTAGATACTAATGCTAAATATAAAATTGGTGTAAAATAAGATTTAAAAAATTGAAATAAATTTTTCAGAAAAGGATATACAGCAAATGGGTCAACAGGAATTTCTGAAATAGAAGATAATGTTCATTCTAATGAATAAGAAGATTAAAATGGTAAAGCAATAAGAAGACATTTTTATGGACAAGAATCATTGAAAAGGAATTGTTATAAAATTTTAAGTGAAAAAGTAGTGACATAATGCTAAATGGTGAGATCTGATAAGTCATACAATTGTTGCCTAAATAAAAAAATAATGTAATTTTTAAAATTATAATAAAAAATCTCATATACAAAAAGAGTTAATTACTGAAAATTTAAACATGTTTGGCATTGAATATAATAATATTCGTTATTATTGTAGTTTTATTAAAGAAGATAGGGTAAATTTGGCTATTCAAATAAAAGTTGACAAAAATGTTCTAATGTTGGAATTATTTGAAAAAGTTGCATTTTAACTAAAGAATCAACTAGTTGCAATAAATATTGTTTATTAGATATTTACATAAATTGTTGGAAATTATATGTAAAATTTAATTATGAAAAAGTGGTCGGATATTAAGTTTTATTTACAGATAAACATTTACTAGATCAGTTATATAATCATACAAAATGTTCTCACTAATAAACATTCAAAGTTAGGAAATAATTTTATCTTCAACTGATTCTTAAAGTTTCTGTTATTCATTGATATAAAATTACTCAATTTGGTACATTATTGATTTTTAAAAAATCTTCATAATTTTAATGTCTATTTCTAATAATGTCTGTCACTAAAAGTTTTTAAATTATGTTCATATAACATAATAATCGTAACTGTAATCATATAATCTTAAAATAAGGAAAGTAGGTCACAAACATTCATCAGTTAATTGAGAAAAACATGAGGTGATATATTATTAATTTGTTGATATCTTTCACACAAAATCACTATACCTCTATCATATACTTCATGTGTTTATATATATAAATGAACCTTAATTTTATTTAGACCTGTGAAATGATTTGTTTGATCTCCATTGAGTTGTTTTACACTACTCATTGTTATATATTCTCCGTTTTCACTCACAGAAGGGGGAAGATGAAGAGTAACCCATTATTTGACTTGTTTTGCTTCTTCTTTATTGGATTTTCAAATTATAGAATATAATCATTAATAAATATTGTAAATTTTCCATTTCTTTGTAAGGAAGTCCCCTTGAAAATTTTCTAATGCAAAGAGATTCATCTTTGTCAGTACCTTTTCTGATAACTTGGTTTGTGTCTCTATGTTCTAAAATTTCTTCAACATATTTGGCTTTGAACTAATGACTGTAATTTTCATCAGTAATCATTAACACTCGATTATCATTATTTATCAGTTCATTATTTTTTAGATCTAAAAATAAATTCGTTTACATATAGTTAAATATAAAAAATTTTATTTTTATATATTCCAATAATTTTTTCTTTATCACGAAAGTAAAGTCATTTGTGCATTTGCAACCAAGAAAATGAATTTAGTGAAGAAATAACAATTACAAATTACAAATTGGTTCCATTGATTGTAAAAAAAGAAAACAAAAAGATAATAATAATATATATGAACATATTAATGAACTTATTAATAACTGGAATAAAAAACCATTACTTTTCAAAAATATAAAAAGGAAATAAAAATTCATCTAAATATATTCATAGTAGCAACTAGAAAAAGAGGAAAATCCCTTACAGTAGCCAAAACATAAGGAAAGGTATGGTCAAATATTTGAATGTTTTTGTGGAAAATATGTTTGTAAAATATATTTTAAAACACATATTAAAAACTGATCAGATATCAAATTAATTTCTTTACTTTACAATGGGGGATTTGGTCAATCTTGTTCAGTTTTCTTTACTAATTCTCATCTGTAATTGTTTTATAATAACAATATTAATTCCATCTTGCAGTATAATAGTTTATCATCATTTGAACTTCAAACTGTGTCAATACATTCAACTCTGTAGAAATAGTGTTTAACTGATCTAAATATATTCATTTTTCTATAGTGTTTTATGTTGTCATCTGAACAGATTTTATAATCATCAGAAGTAATCTACTCCTGTAGATTTTCTTTTAGCTGTTAACCTCTTACTTTATAAGCATACATTACCACTCTTAAGCTAACATTCTCCAACATAGTTTTTCTACAGTTTCCTTCTTCCACTTTCCCTAAAGGTCTGAGCTTAACATATAGAGATTAATAACTATTCTCTTTGGACTAATCACTTGCCTGAGATAGTTTATTATCGATTTTATATCTTCAGTTCTTATATCATAAATAAGACAATCTGTATCCATATAGCCTCAATCATTCGTTTCACTGCATATAAGTTTTATGACACTATAGTGACAATCATACATTTCTGTTTTTTGGAAATTCCTAGAATACTCGTAGCAATAATATCTTGAAATAACTAGATAATCATTCTATTGAATTTTACTGTTTTTTTTCATATGAACTGAAACTAGATTTTCTGAAAAATACAGTAATATGTTCATAGCTTGGTATTGAAATATTTTCGATTATTTTTCTGTATCTGTATTACGTTTCTTCTAAAATTTTCTATTGTTTTATCAATTATTCAATTATTCATGAGTTTATAGAAATATTTTTCAAAATCATTTGTGGCTTAAGTTTCCATTTCTATATAAAAATCAGTGCATTTTTCCAACCAATCTAATTGTTCAAATGAATTTTCGTTACTCTTAAACCGAAATTTAAATATTGTTCAAGAATTCTCAACTGTAAAACACATATTTCTCTATTATTTAATGTTGTCACAATTTTGTTCCTCCTTCTGGTGCTAAAAGTAATTCTTTGCGTAAATCATGTATCTTTTATTGGATATTTTATATCGACTTCTAAAATTTAAGTATATTTATTGCCATCTAGTAAATTATTTATTTTTTCTAAATTAAAATATTTTGGTTCTAACAATCTCAGATTCCTAAATGGTAAAAATTGTGACATTTCCCAACCATATAAATTATTTGCACCTAAATATACAATACAATTTGATAGTTTTTCTAGCTTAATGTTTTCCAAATATTTATTATTTGATTCAGCATATCTTTTAATACTTTAGATATTCCATCTTGAATTAATTTTTTAAGAAATAAAATCATATCTTTATGATTTAGTGAATCTAAAACAACTAGCTGGATCGAGTTTATTAGATTAAATTCAAGTATCTCTAATAAATTTTAAAATAACAGCTAGTATGAAGACATCAGCCTAATTATATAACTTTGTGTATTCATCTAAATTTTTAATATTTAATTTTTGCCATAGTAATTTTGCATGAACATAATCTTCATCAGAATTGTCTTTTGTTGTCATGTTGAGTACAGAAATGTTCTTTATTTTGTTTCTTTTAATTTTTCTTTGTCATTCATATATTCTTAAAGGTAAACTCCTTTTTTAATCATTAAATATAACTATCCACTTTTAAAATGTTTTGCTATTTCTCTAAATTGTTCTTTTGTAAGATTACAAGATACTGTATCAATACTCAAGTCCATAAATTTAAATGTATCCAGCTGTCATAATGTGGATCCAACTTCAACCGCTTTACTAAAAGAAATATATTTTTGTTCATTACTTCAAATAGCATTAATATCTTGATTGTCCACTGCTATTTCTTTGACAACAAATGAACATTGAAGTGTGGCAAATTATGAGTCTAAACTGGATTAAAATTAAGATTTTGATTATTCAGATTACAATATTGTGAGCACTTGTTCCATATTTTCTATTAAATGACAGTGATCTCTTACTTTTCTTCTCCTTTAGTAAATCCCTGTTTTTATAAATAAAACAAGTTTTTGATTTTTAAAATTCGTTTTATTTTCATTTGTCATTATCATTGGAACATTTAGTTCATATATTTCACCAATTTCTCTAGGTACTGTTTTAACAAATCAACAATTTATTTTGCTGTTTCTTTACCAGTATGTTACACGTTCTTTGTACTCATCGTTAGGATGTTCAAAATAATAACTGAAAAATGGAATATGTTTTTGATATTTATTAACAGAAACTTTTTCAGGATTTGTTTGAAAGTATATACATATTTTAAAGACTTTCGAAATCATTAGAATTTCAGTAGGTACTGGTAATGAATTATTAAAATTTTTAAATACAATTTTTTCATCTTCTACAGGCATATCAACTTTACTTCTTTATGTTCTTTACAGTTGCTTTTATGATTTTTTAGTTTTTCTTCTGAATGAACATCAATCACAAGTATACATTTTTTCTTTGTGTACACTCAAGTGGTAACTAACTATTCTAGATATATTTTTATACAACAATAATGATAATCATTTTCTTCTCAAATTAAAAGGAGTTTAACATGTTTTCCTTTTTTTTCCATGGTAAAGATGATATACACTAAATTTTTCTTCTTTACAATCATATTCATATGTAAAAACATTAATGGAAATATTTGATTCCTTCAAATTTAGAACTATCTGTTAATTGAACAGAGAAAAAAGGTTTCTTTTTTAAATATTTCGTCTAATTCTATTCCAATATTTTTTATAATTTTTAACTCTTTCTACACGATAATTTACTGGATATAAAGCCTACTACATTGATTAAAAAACTTTTGTGATATATGTTTTCTAAGTTAATTACAGCTTCTTTATCTTTAATTTCTTTTACAAAACCGATAATGAAGAACCAGGATTGCTTTGTGTTTATTAACACTTAATTCTAAACTATTTATATAAAATAAAGGTCAACCATACTTTTTTCTTTGCATTTATTCCATTTCAGTTAATAGTTTATTTGATGATGTTTCATAATAATTTTCTAAATTATTATAAAAATGATTATCCATTTTGACTCTTCATGGCTGGTTGCGCACAGTCGCTAGGCAACATGTCAAAATGTAGGCCCAAAAGCCTCAAAAATTCTGTAGCCTCTACAATGTTTTTATGCCATCTGAAGTTTTGAATGCTGCCAGGCCCAACACGATCTTCCAGCTGAATAATGAAGTCAACAATTATTAAGGTACACAGTCATTCAGACTTGGCGTGTAGAAATTTTTTGGAAATGTTTTGATCGCTAAATAATTAATTTGTAATATGTTTTGAGTAATTATCATCAGATAACTGGAGTCAGAATTAACACGAAAGACTAAATTAGAAAATCTTATATAGAAATACTAAGAGACTAATGTACCATCTGGAATGATAGTACACAGAGAGTGTAAGTACTTACAATATGCTCAAGAAAGCCCTTAAAAACGATCAATATAAGAAAAATGTGTACTACCATTTGAAATATCCATGAAGCATATTTTCAAAAGACATTGCTTTGATACATCATAGACCAAATAATGGGTAGCATACTCGAGAAAAGTGTTCATGCAAACTAGCGCCAGACGGAGTTGATCTCAAAGATCGAAACTTACAAGGCCATATAGCATTTACAATATACAAAATATCGTAGATATCACTTACCACATTGTATTTGTTTTTTATAGTATGCATCATATCGTCTGTGAAAAATTAAAACAACATATCATACGTTGTGAATGAAACCTATGAAGGGACATACAAAAAGAAAGTACAGCACATCAGGCACAATATCGAAATATTCCGTCAAGAGACAGCAATGTAAAGGGTTTCATTATAAGTGAAGACAATAAGCAATTTTTAACTATAATTCAAACATAGCAGGCAAGCTAATGCAATGGATGGGCTATGTCAAACAAAGTAAACCTCATCATAAATAACAAATTTTCAACTGGGGGGGGGGGGGAGTGTACACTAAAGGCAGGGAAGTGACAGATGAGATGGAAGTAGAATATGATTGGGGTGTTGGGGGGGGAGGAGGGTAAATGAGTAGGAAAATAGGCAAGGGATGTTGGTTGAGAGGGTCGAGGAATGAGAAAGTGGAAGGTTGATGGGATGGAGATGAACAAAGAAGAAGTGGGAAGGGGGGGTATGATACACCAATGGTACATCTTCTCTGAATGTTATATAATAAACGTAATGATATTTAAAATCGTATTGAAACGTAATGACCACAGTCTTTTTTCAGTGTGTAATGTACATGGCCCTGTGGTGCACAAACAGGCTCATTTATGAAATTACTCATCAGTCTTTATATCTGCCTGCTTGCCTTAAACAAAGCTGCAAATGAGCTGCTTTTAATTCACAAATGCCAAAAATTAAGCAGCAGCATTCAGTGCTTTGCTTTCTTTTAGTGCTTTGAGTTTTTATACTGTCCCAACACAGCTATGACAGTTTACAAGTTTAATCCCGATTGTTGCTAGGTCAACATCTTCCCGTGTTAACGCTGCATTCTTTACAACTTAAGACTGTTCTGTATTTTCCCTAGCTCTCCAATCTAGAAAACAGCCCACACAGACCCTGCTATCCATGTAGCGACCTCTAGTTTGTATTGGACCCCTGACATTTTAAGCAGAACCTAAAACCCCACCATCTTACAGCACAAATCGAGGAATCTGCACCCTACATGGTCGCAGAACATTGTGAGCCTCTGACTCAGACCCTCTACTCGGCTCTGCTACAGATGGTGAGCTCTGTCTTCAACTCACAAGCAAGACTGCAAGTATTTACACATTCAGAGAGCCGCTGAAAACTAGAGAGGATCTCTTACACTGGTCTGAGCCTAAGTCATATACGAGGGCAGTTCAATAAGTAATGCAACACTTTTTTTCTGAAACAGGGGTTGTTTTATTCAGCATTGAAATACACCAGGTTATTCCCCAATCTTTTAGCTACACAACACTATTTTTCAACGTAATCTCCATTCAATGCTACGGCCTTACGCCACCTTGAAATGAGGGCCTGTATGCCTGCACGGTACCATTCCACTGGTCGATGTCGGAGCCAACGTCGTACTGCATCAATAACTTCTTCATCATCCGCGTAGTGCCTCCCACGGATTGCGTCCTTCATTGGGGCAAACATATGGAAATCCGACGGTGCGAGATCGGGGCTGTAGGGTGCATGAGGAAGAACAGTCCACTGAAGTTTTGTGAGCTCCTCTCGGGTGCGAAGACTTGTGTGAGGTCTTGCGTTGACATGAAGAAGGAGAAGTTCGTTCAGATTTTTGTGCCTACGAACACGCTGAAGTCGTTTCTTCAATTTCTGAAGAGTAGCACAATACACTTCAGAGTTGATCGTTTGACCATGGGGAAGGTCATCGAACAGAATAACCCCTTCAGCGTCCCAGAAGACTGTAACCATGACTTTACCGGCTGAGGGTATGGCTTTAAACTTTTTCTTGGTAGGGGAGTGCGTGTGGCGCCACTCCATTGATTGCCGTTTTGTTTCAGGTTCGAAGTGATGAACCCATGTTTCATCGCCTGTAACAATCTTTGACAAGAAATTGTCACCCTCAGCCACATGACGAGCAAGCAATTCCGCACAGATGGTTCTCCTTTGCTCTTTATGGTGTTCGGTTAGACAACGAGGGACTCAGCGGGAACAAACCTTTGAATATCCCAACTGGTGAACAATTGTGACAGCACTACCAACAGAGATGTCAAGTTGAGCACTGAGTTGTTTGATTGTGATCCGTTGATCATCTCGAACGAGTGTGTTCGCACGCTCCGCCATTGCAGGAGTCACAGAGTGCACGGCCGGCCCGCACGCGGGAGATCAGACAGTCTTGCTTGACCTTGCGGCGATGATGACACACGCTTTGCCCAACGACTCACCGTGCTTTTGTCCACTGCCAGATCACCGTAGACATTCTGCAAGCGCCTATGAATATCTGAGATGCCCTGGTTTTCCGCCAAAAGAAACTCGATCACTGGCCATTGTTTGCAACGCACATCCGTTACAGACGCCATTTTAACAGCTCCGTACAGCGCTGCCACCTGTCGGAAGTCAATGAAACTATACGAGACGAAGCGGGAATGTTTGAAAATATTCCACAAGAAATTTCCGGTTTTTCCAACCAAAATTGGCCGAGAAAAAAAACGTGTTGCACTACTTATTGAACTGCCCTCGTATATAATTAAAACCGATATGTCCACCACCTGCAGTTGGCTGCACTCTATGTTCTTCTTGGGATCCAAAAGCACTCGTTTCACATTTGGGATGACTACCCCTGGTATAGACACAGCCAGCACACCAGGATTTCTTCCCTCCTCAGCTGCCATATTCCTAGGAAGCTACATTACGTGCCTTACACTGGAGCCCCAATGACTAATAATCTCATCTTCTGTCAATGCCAAGATCTTGTAGGCTGACAGGCGTCCTATTAAACAGAGCAAGAGGCTGCATCAGGTTCAGGATATTTACCAGCCACAGATAGCACCTGAAATCTGTTTGTCAAACGAACTGGTAAGGCTTTAGGAGAACATCTACTAAGTCTCTTTTTGAGGCATCTTGAAAAGGCTTCCCACGCGATCATGAGTGCAGGATCAACCTCAATGCTGGCAGTAACAAGGGCAGTAACAGTAGAAGGCCGATCAGGGGACAAGTGAGACCTCCTGGACATCCCTTAGATCCTCACATCCAGACCGCACGATGATGCCTATTAGCAACAGCCTCAAGCTGCTTGGCCGAAACCAGCACCGCATGGAGATGTGAGCGAAGAGTTACCATCTATTTTTTCATTACATAGAGTGTATCAAAAAGAATCATCCGATTTGGCTCATCTATATTTCAGAAACTAGTAAACATGTGCAATGAAATTTATTTCTTGATGAACAGGAAACTCAAAAAGTTTTTTTTATACCTTTTCATACGTGTTCAGTATGCTCCCCTTGAGATGTATAACATATGTCAATACGGTATTCAAATTGTTCCCACAATGGAGCGAGCATGTCTGGAGTTTCAACTTCCACAGCTGCTGATATGCGGTGTCTCAGTTCACTCATTGTTGTTGGTAGCTGAGGCATATAAACGGTCTGTTATAATCTTCCACAGGAAATAATCATATACAGTCAGGTACAGTGACCTAGGAGGACAGTTATGTAATGCTGAATCAGCTGGTCCAGTGCGAGTGGTCCATCATTCAGTAATCCTTCCATTTAAAAACTGATTTAAAAATGCCAGTGTGTAGGTGCCCCATCCTCTTGGTGAATGAAGTCGTTCGAATCAGTCTCCAACTGTCGGAAAGGAAAGTTCTCAAGCTTATCGAGATATGTGCTTTCTGTAACAGCGTTCTCGGCAAAGAAAAATGGACCATACACCTTTTCCCGTGAAGCTGCACAAAACACATTAAATTTTCGAGAGTCTATGTCATGTTGTACAACTTCATCTGGTTGTTCTGTACCCGATATAGGTGAATTTGGTATGGTTTCATGTGTAAACGTCAACGCAACACATGCCAGACGAACATCTGGGGCATGCTGAGCTATCGAGCTGCATGGCGAACGGATTTCTGCGGACCCCTTGTGAAACTACGGCGGATGCTTTCGATGCCTGTGTCAGACACTCGGTGACGGCCCGCCGATTTGCCTTTACACAAGCAAACTGTTTCTCGGAATTGTTCATGTCATGTCCTGTTGGAGGTTCCACACCATACCTAGTTCGAAAGTCACGCTGAACAGCTATTACTGACCAGCACTGCGCGAAACGTAGAATATAAAACGCTTTCTGTTGTCCCGACACCATTTTAGTAGGAATGAAGTGGGCGCACACTGCTGCTACCTAGCAGGAAAATGAAAAACTCAAGAGTTTACTCTTTCCAACAGTAAGTTTTCACGCACGTATCTCAAATAACGTAATAGCTATGATTTTTGAAATCGGATGAGTCTTTTTGATACACCCTGTACTTTATTCAAAAGTAATATGTCCCTACGTATCTGTCCCAGCTCGTTCTACAGCCAAAGTCATTTACTGAATACTGCTCGAAGTTTTCCCCAGGTATTAAAAACGTCGCGATCTGTCCCGCTTGGCTACTCGATCCGGATGCCTCACTCTCCCGCCTAAAGATCTACAGGAGCAACAACCACTCCTGTCCATATAGTGGGGCTTCCCCATCAGCGATCCTACCTCGATAGAGCAAAGATGCGTAAGAAATGTAAGAAATTTATATCAAAAAGGAGGACAGGAAAATCAAAATAACTCGCTTTTAGTTAGAAGCTTATAACATGTCACAAACAAAATCGCGTGCGCCACTGTGTTGCTGCAGGGTCCGAAGCTCCCCCTAACTGAAGTGTCTTACAACTTTAACTGGCAGTTCAAACAAAACCATACGACTGGCACGATGCAGAAGGCGTAATTATTCACTAAACAGTTATTAAACGTAGGGCTGTGCCAAGTAAACACGCAAAGTGGCAAGATATTTAAGACTGTAAACTTTAAAGCTCACCAGAAAATCAAAATAAGTTGCTTCTAATTAGAAACTCGTCGCAACTCATAAACGAAATGATATACTTTGGTGTGGTGCTGTTGGGATTAAATCTGAGTAAGTTTTACACTAGCAACGAGTAGCTGTTA
Organism: Schistocerca cancellata; assembly: GCF_023864275.1. Classification (NCBI taxonomy): domain Eukaryota; kingdom Metazoa; phylum Arthropoda; class Insecta; order Orthoptera; family Acrididae; genus Schistocerca; species Schistocerca cancellata. The sequence goes on along the minus strand of NC_064629.1, from coordinate 855,114,544 downwards.
AGATGCCTCAATTTGCAACAGCTAAATGCAATTATATAGAACTCGTACGATTTCTCAATGAATATGACGAAAACTGAAACATCATTTAGAGCGTTCTTCCGTGTTTAGAGGCGTGCCAAATCTAATACAGATTGACTTACAGCTTCTATTTTGAACACGCTCATGAATAAAATAAGAAAGAAGATAAATAAATCCAGTTTTTTCCCTGTTATTTACGGATGAAACAGCTGACAAGCATAGTTTCTTGCAAGTTTCCTTAGTACAAATACTTTAGTATGTCACAACTTTTGGTCAAAAGCCAAAAGGTCTATGAAGTCTTTCAAGTTGGAGTCATTGGATAAAAAGTATGCTGTTGACTTGCCGCTTCAGATTCAGATTAAATACTAAGTTTTAATGATGGAGGAAATCATCAAAAGCTTAGGATTTTATCTGAATCTCATGTAGCTACTTAACTGAGAAACAATTTTGGTTGCCAGCTTGTCCATAAAAACCTCCATAGAACATTTTACCCAAAACTCAAATCAGCTGATTACCGAAGCTTTCAACCACTCTATGACAGTTGTTACATTTATATTCAGCACTGTACAACTCAAACCAGCAACATCCCCCCCCCCCCCCGCCACCCCTCTACCGCAAACACTCACACACACAAACATATACACTCTCTTCTACTCTCTCTCTCTCTCTCATATGCACACACACACACATACACACACACACACACACACAAATAGGTATAAACATCATGAACAGACGTTAGTTCTCTACATATACTTCGTTAGGTTGGCAACATGTAGATGAAAAAACCAAACAGGACGAAACACATAGTGACCCCACAATATTTACGTCTTTAAAAGCACAGTTTTCGAACGAATATCAGTAACTACTGCCAAAAGAGCAATAGCGCTCCACAAAAATGAGGATAAACATGGTGAACAGTGTGAAGGAAAAAGTTCGGAATAATAAAATATGCTTATGTTTCGGAAATGAAGCGATAGTGTGACCTTCAGACCAAACGAGAGGAAAGGTAGATGCCAACAAACTGTAAGTAATTACTTACTTAGTTGAAAAAACGCCACGTGAACTGTTTAATGATCTAAAAATAACATATATGAAAACAAAACTCCATCGTTCTCGATTCCAGTGAAGATATCTTAGAGTAAAGAAAGGTGAAACGCATCTGAGAGAAATAAATTACAGTGTGGCAAGAAAAGGCGGTTTTTATTTACAAAACAGATATTAACCGAGAAAGTTTAGTCCAGATCCATGATCCTGTATATAATTCGTTAGCGTCCTGAGAGCTCCAATGGAACAGTAGCTGTGACTGGTTAATTGAAAAGATTCCAATCAAGAGTGAAACAAACGTTTTCTACTGGAACGTTCATTCACTCATCTACTGCATTTAGTGCTACTGGAAAGAGCGTCAAGGATCAAAGAACGCTGCTTTCTTTCACTTTTAATGTAATTTCTAATTTTTCTCCAAGTCAGCCAAAAGAATCTGGGCACTAGATGGGGAAGTGAAGAAGCCACTGCCAAAAGTGTCTGCCATGCTGTGGCGTTCTGCATCTCGCTTGGTGAAAACCTAATATTGCAGTCAAGGAACTTCACTTTTCAAGTAGCTAATAGACCTAGATGAGTGGGACAAAGAAGCCTACACTCCTGTTCGTGGAGCTGAAATCACAATACAAGATTTCAGTTCCATTCTACACAATTTTGCAGGTATTTTGTCTCTCACTGCGGCCTTATTTGATGTGTAGCAAGCTAGAGCTTACGACATTGGCTAATGTGTAACAAAAATTAATGAATTCCAAGAAATTTTGAAAACTAAAACTGACGAATTTGAAAGCATACAGGAAACGTTCGTTGATGGCCGACATATGGATGAACTTTAACTAAACGTCCTAGGAATGGTGTTGCAGTAAGCTTGGAAATTTGCTTCAGAAGAATGTACTGCAAAATGTTTGAAATAGTGATGGGGCATTTACAACGAGATAGATTTAGTAACATTGACCCTGTTATTCTTGCAACTTTTAAAAGTACATAGTTTCGAATACAGCTTGATTCCTGCAAAGAAGAAAACAGCAACAAGCCACTGCTAACAGTGGCTGTTCGTTGTTTTCTGGTTTGCAAGAATCGACCTGTATGTTCTACACAACCACGGTTTCAAAATGTCAGCTTTCGACAAAATAACATGATTTTGATCAATATGAACAGGGCTATTCTGAACTTCCATTGAAATCGGTAAAAGACTACTATAGATATTTTTCCCCTGTTTCAGTTCAAGTTCATAACTACTTGTTGCCGTTCATTTCCGGAGAAATGCATCATAAAATCGCTGCTAATTTGCTAAAGTTTGTCAGATGGACCCAAAACTCCAAACTAAGAAATTCTAAAACTCTTTGAACTTATTTCTACTACACTCCTGGAAATTGAAATAAGAACACCGTGAATTCACTGTCCCAGGAAGGGGAAACTTTATTGACACATTCCTGGGGTCAGATACATCACATGATCACACTGACAGAACCACAGGCACATAGACACAGGCAACAGAGCATGCACAATGTCGGCACTAGTACAGTGTATATCCACCTTTCGCAGCAATGCAGGCTGCTATTCTCCCATGGAGACGATCGTAGAGATGCTGGATGTAGTCCTGTGGAACGGCTTGCCATACCATTTCCACCTGGCGCCTCAGTTGGACCAGCGTTCGTGCTGGACGTGCAGACCGCGTGAGACGACGCTTCATCCAGTCCCAAACATGCTCAATGGGGGACAGATCCGGAGATCTTGCTGGCCAGGGTAGTTGACTTACACCTTCTAGAGCACGTTGGGTGGCACGGGATACATGCGGACGTGCATTGTCCTGTTGGAACAGCAAGTTCCCTTGCTGGTCTAGGAATGGTAGAACGATGGGTTCGATGACGGTTTGGATGTACCGTGCACTATTCAGTGTCCCCTCGACGATCACCAGTGGTGTACGGCCAGTGTAGGAGATCGCTCCCCACACCATGATGCCGGGTGTTGGCCCTGTGTGCCTCGGTCGTATGCAGTCCTGATTGTGGCGCTCACCTGCACGGCGCCAAACACGCATACGACCATCATTGGCACCAAGGCAGAAGCGACTCTCATCGCTGAAGACGACACGTCTCCATTCGTCCCTCCATTCACGCCTGTCGCGACACCACTGGAGGCGGGCTGGACGATGTTGGGGCGTGAGCGGAAGACGGCCTAACGGTGTGCGGGACCGTAGCCCAGCTTCATGGAGACGGTGGCGAATCGTCCTCGCCGATACCCCAGGAGCAACAGTGTCCCTAATTTGCTGGGAAGTGGCGGTGCGGTCCCCTACGGCACTGCGTAGGATCCTACGGTCTTGGCGTGCATCCGTGCGTCGCTGCGGTCCGGTCCCAGGTCGACGGGCACGTGCACCTTCCGCCGACCACTGGCGACAACATCGATGTACTGTGGAGACCTCACGCCCCACGTGTTGAGCAGTTCGGCGGTACGTCCACCCGGCCTTCCGCATGCCCACTATACGCCCTCGCTCAAAGTCCGTCAACTGCACATACGGTTCACGTCCACGCTGTCGCGGCATGCTACCAGTGTTAAAGACTGCGATGGAGCTCCGTATGCCACGGCAAACTGGCTGACACTGACGGCGGCGGTGCACAAATGCTGCGCAGCTAGCGCCATTCGACGGCCAACACCGCGGTTCCTGGTGTGTCCGCTGTGCCGTGCGTGCGATCATTGCTTGTACAGCCCTCTCGCAGTGTCCGGAGCAAGTATGGTGGGTCTGACACACCAGTGTCAATGTGTTTTTTTTTCCCTTTCCAGGAGTGTATTTCTGCAACCAGTGTCTCAGTTGAGAAAAGATTTTCAGCTGTAAAAGAGTTAAAAATGGCTGTATGTCGTTGACAAACTGAAGAGCAGCTTACAAACCTTATTGTATTACCAACTGAAAATGATCTCATTCGGCAGCTGCGATGCGATTGTTGCGATCCAGTGATATAAGAATTCACCAAAACGATAATTTCATATTTTGAAAGGGTATTTTACTCTTTTGTAACTGATTATCTTAAAGAAAAGTTCAGTACACGACATACCTTGATAGACAGAGTATTTTACGGTCTTTATCCTTATTCCTGCAATGTTTCTTGCGTCCTCTGTGGCTTGTCTATAAGATCTTCTCCACTCTTATAGAACAGTTACGGTGATAGTGATCATCCTTGCCTTACACCCCACCCAATGCTCATATCTACCATCCCCTCATTCCCCAGTCTAACGGACACCTTTTGCTTGTGTACTTGTCCTTTATTAACATTCTGTCTTTTCAGTCTATACTAACATCCTAATATCTCTTAAAAGTCTCGACAGAATACTCCAGTTGCCTCTACCTAATTAATTCTCCCAGTCTATAGAAAAAGTAGGTCTACACCTCCTTGTTCATTTCGATCGTTCTTTCACCAGTTAGTTTTAGACATCTTATAGCATTTCTTTTCACTTTGCCCTTCTTTTCACTATACCCTTTCAGACAACTTATAGTATTTCTTTCCACTTTATTCTTTCTGAACACTAACTGGTCTATAACAGTATTTTCCTCAGTTTCCTTTTCTGTTCTCGTTAGTCTGATTCTCGTTATACCCTTTGAATTATTTGGCGTTGCACATTTTAGGTAAGGTACCAGAATGGCCTTAACCAGATATTGAGGCCAAATTCTTTTGTCATACATTCTGTTTCCTCCCTCAGTCAAACTGGTGATTGAATCTGGACTTAAGACTTTCAGTGCCTCGGATGGTATTTCTGCCTTTGTCAAATGATTTCCTTTCGCGCGATGCTTGAACTGCTTTCTCCAAGTCCCATATCAGTACGTTATGACTTTGGTCTTCTTCTTCGTTATGCTCCGATTCACCTTCCAGAACCATTCTGGTGTTTTCGCCTGTGTATCGTATAACTCTTCCACAAAATACATTAAAACTTTCCTCACGAATTCTATACACACCGTTTTTTCCCAGCGCGGCATAGAGCTGCAAAACCGATCGAATGAACACAGAAAATTTTGCAACAAGCGTCTCCATAACTAGAAGACATTTGTCATCATCGATAGGAACTGGAACGTTCATGTCACGAAGAAAAAGTATCATCACGAATGCAACTTCACAAATCTTTCAATTTGTTCACCGTCGAGCGATACGGCGCACTGATAGGACACCGGACTTCCATTTGAGTAAACGGCTGTTCAAATCCCAATGTGGACATCAAGATTTCACTGAATCGCTTAAGGCAAATTTTGAGATAGTTTCTTTGACAAATGATGAGGTGTCCCATACTCCTTGACAGAGTGTAGGGGACGATGCGGGAGACCCGCACTGCCGTACTAGGCAAGGCCCTAGCGGAGGTGGTTTTCCATTGCCTTCCTCCGACCGTAATGGGGATGAATGATGATGATGAGGACGACACAACAACACCCAGTCATCTCGAGGTAGGTGAAAATCCCTGGCCCCACCTGGAATCGAGCCCGGGACACCGTGTTCGGGAAGGGAGAACGCTACCGCCAGACCACGAGCTGCGGACTTCTTTTACAAAGGACTTGACCTATTGTCTTTCCTAGTATGAACTTTGGCTTCGTATAAGGATCTCGTCGTAAGCGGAACGCTAAACCCTAATATTTATTCTTTTTTTTTAAAAAAAAATCTGTCTATTTCGTCTTATATTTCTGAGTTTTGGTGCTCAAAATCTCTTTTTCGAGCAGAATGAATGTTAAGTTTCCTAAAAATATTGCAAACCTGAGGTCCCATAGCGAATAATTGGTCACTGCTGCCTGCCCTCTAGTATCATACCCTCTGGTAGACTCCTATAGGTATGCAGAGTCTGTCTGGGTTGACTTGACGTATTCCCCACGCGTTTCGTTGAATACCAGTGGAATACTGAATTACACCGTAAACTCTTACAACTACTGAGCACTATTGACACCCAAAACACCTAGCGACAGCACGTGGCTTGTCCACCAGACAGGTTTACCACGTAACCGACGGTGTCAATTGTTTTACGTTCTGGCCCGAGAGCAATTGAGAAAGCCCACCAGAACACCACGGTGCTATTTTCACAGCGCTACGAACACTGCCGTCACGTACATATTACGTAAGACACTAGAAATAAATATGAGACACCCTCCTGAGTTCGACTTCTCCGACTTATTTGTTATTAGTGCACCATCGTGTGACTACTGGATCTCTACGTCATTTTTCTGTGAGCTAGGACGATCTCCGTGGATTATACTTGGTACACCGACAGCTACTCATAAATCGGCAACTCATTGTGTTGAGCTTCACGGAGGGTACATCGTACCTATATTATCTATACGGTTCTTTACGTGGCAAAATCTCACTTATCTTAGGCTCGTGGAGACTTCACAAGGTACACAATAATGGCAACAATTCTACTGCCATCCTCCCTGGCAGTAGAATTTAGTCAATGTATTTTCACTAGAACAAGGTGATCTTTATTTGAAAGATTTGCACTGTAGTTCCCCGAACATCAGAATGTTTCGGGAATAGTAGTAAATGTTTCAGAAGGTGGTGTAGCAGACTGTGTCTAATAAAACATTCCACATTACATGTATAAATTTTTATTGATTACAGAGGTACTGCTGACAGACAGAAACCACAAAAAAAGATACTCACAGAACGTTTAACACGGAAGGATAAATGATTAACTTCAAAGTTGATTTTAATAAATTCTACCTTGAGCATCACTGCACTTTCGAATTATGTGTGGTTTTTCAGAGGTCGTCTTAGCTTAGCATTATTCATATACCTAACGATGAACTCATCTCTTCCATTTATTTAAGCGTTTCTTTAGATACTGTGCATTTCAACCTTCCAAAGCCAAAAAGTTATCATTACCGTAAATAATTAATAGATAAGCGTTTTCGAATATGTGTCTCCACAAAGGCATGTGGATTTTCGTCAGACGACCGATGTGTGTCGCGAGTGTTATCGATGACGTCCCGAGTGGCAGAGTCACATCAGTAAATGGTATTAATGGAACTACTCAGCGATTAGCAATTAGCTAACGATAAATTTCCAATCATCTTTCTCAATCACCTTCTCGAAGGTACTGAACCTTCTGTAATTGATAAGGATATAGGCCGCGCATATGTAGTGTCGGCCATATTCTTGTGCGTGTAACACCAATACTCCGTTCAACAGTAAATCTGCGTGAAATATGACTGCTGGATATTGCACCTGTATCGCGCAGTTTAGCGAAAACACAAGTCAACACTTTTTAATCCTGTGCTCTGCGGTTTGGAAATTCTCTGCCATATTCTCCACAAGCAGCAATATCGCTTCCATTATGAAACCCGTACGCAAGTACCATATCGGAATCCAGAATGAATTTTCGCTCTTTAGTGGATTGTATGCAGATTTGAAACTTTCTGCTAGATTAAACCTGTGTGCCGGGCCGGGACTCGAACCTGGGAACTTAGGCTTTCACGGGCATGTGCTTTGCCGCTTTATTTTAAGTATTCCTTTCGATCTGTTTGTGCGGCGTTTCTTCGTCAGTGTTTCTATGCGGATATCACAAGACATCTTTCAGATGTTATGGATGAAAATATTGTGTATTTGTGGCAGAATGAGCTGAAAACCTCATTAATAAATTAGAAGTCCCTCTCTATCTCATTGGTTAACATGTTAAATGGGAAAATTATTTATGCGTTGAGCTTCCTTTTAAAATGATTATGAGTTGCTAGCAGTGAATGGGCCTACACTTAAATCTTAAAGGAATGGAGCTCTCCGTAAACTGACATAACTATTTAAATCTATTCTCCACTCGCACATTTTAAGCATAACACATACGTTTGAGTACGTGCGGCAAGTATAAGTGATACATTAGTATTGGGCGTAACTCAACAACATCAAAAATTCAATATCGAAACAAAAATGGCAATGGCAAGGAATCCCACAACAACTGGAATAACAAAAGTGAAATGAAAGCTTGTCTCTGTAACAAGCAGTGTCGGTGTAACCAATAGGAAATGGACAAATATTGTGTGGAATGTGTTATTCGAATTTGTCAATACTTCAGCCTCCTGGAATATTTGCTACTCCTTTGGGACACAGTCTAATTTCGTACCGGTTATAGCAAACACTTACGATCCCCTCAAGAATTTTCAATCCAATTTAGAGCTACAATTACATTAGCACGTCTACGCATTCCTTCGATTTCTCGTGTAATACCTAGTAGATAAAAGCTCCATGCACTGGATCAGTACAATGGAATGGATCGTCCCAGACCATTAATGAAGTGTTTCGCATCGTTACGTTGACGAAAAGCGAAATACAGAAAATCGAAGACCAAGAGATCTTAACTAAAACGCGTGCCACATTTTTTCGTGCGTTCACCGCGATGTCGCCAAAGACGGATGCGACCATCATGATGCTCTAAACAGAACCTGAATCCATCGAAAAAACTGACGTTTCGCCATTCGCGCACCCAGGTTCGTCGTTGAATACACCATCACAGGCGCTCCTGTCTGTGATGCAGCGCCAAGGGTAACCACAGCCATGGTCTCCGAGCTGATAGTCCATTCTGCTGCAAACGTCGTCGAACTGTTCGTGCAGATGGTTGTTGTCTTGCAAACGTCCCCATTTATTGACTTAGGGGTCAAGACGTGGCTGCACGATCCGTTACAGCCATGCGGATAAGATGCCTGTCATCTCGACTACTATTGATACGAGGCCGTTGGGATCCAGCACGGCGTTCCGTATTACCCTCCTGAACCCACCGATTCCATATTCTGCTAACAGTCATTGGATGTCGACCAACGCGAGCAGCAATGTCGCGATACGATAAACAGCAATCGTCATAGGCTACAAACTGACATTTATCAAAGTCGGAAACGTGATGGTATGCATTGCTCCTCCTTACACGAGGCATCACAACAACGTTTCACCATGCAATGCCGGTCAACTGTTGTTTGTGTATGAGAAATCGGGTGAAAACTTTCCTCGTGTCAACACGTTGTAGGTGTCGCCACCGGCGCCAACCTTGTGTGAATGCTCTGAAAGCTAATCATTTGCATATCACAGTATCTTCTTCCTGTCGGTTATATTTCGCGTCTGTAGCACGTCATCTTCGTGGTGCATTAATTTTAATGGCCAGGAGTGTACATTGCAAGGCGTGGGCACCAACCACTTTGGCCCTTCTCCTTACAGCATCTGCACAAGCACAAGACTGAACTACGTATTACTAGGCCACACAGGAGTATTTCGAAATCTAGTTTGACAGCAGCTATTGTGTGTCTCCTCTCCCCTTCCTCCCCCTCTCTCTCTCACTCTCTCTCTCCCTCTCTCTCTCTCTCTCTCTCTCTCTCTGTATGGGGGGGGGGCAGAGATAGAGAGAGGGAGAGAGAAAGAGAGAGAGAAAGAGAGAGAGAGAGAGAGAGAGAGAGAGAAGGAGATCAGTTTTAAGTTCTTTGATTTTATATATACTGAGAGTTGAGAGTTCCTAGACACCAGAGAACGGAGTTTCATCAAATAGAAGTGTGTAGTTGTTTAGTATTTACTTTCTTCTACCACGGGTTATTGCATGGGTAGTTTTCTTAAACCGTTAATCTCTAATTCTTCCATTACCTAATCAGTAATCCACAAAATTGGAGTTTAGGCTTTCATATCTCCAGAACGTTAACTTGATCCAAAACAAAAATTATTTTGCCTATAGGGTACAGAAACGTCTCTTGTGACTCGAATTCTAGGATTTTTATGAAAATTTTGAAAATATCGAGGATAAAAGACTCAGAGTGTGAACGCTATCTACGACATTATGGAAACTAGCTTCTGACGTATCACCCCAGTTATTAAGTCTATACAATGAGCAAGCAGGAAAGGAATTTAGGTTCAATGAGGAGAAATAAAATCTTCAAGGTTTGTGATTCTGTCGAAGACGGCAAACGACTTGGAAAAACAGTTGAACAAAATGAATAGTGTCATAATGTAACTTACAATGTGAATATAACTTAAATAGTATGTGGTTTAAATAATTCATTTAATCCAGAGGAACTATATAAGGAATTAAAACACCAAAATTTGTGCACGATTTTTGCTGTTTGGGCACCTAAACAACTGAGATGGAGGACACAAAGCACAGACTGGCAATAGCAAGAAAACATTTCCTCAGAAGAGCAAATGTATTAACAGCGAATATAAAGTTAAGTTATTGAATGACTTCTGACAGTTTTTGTCTGGAGTTTAGGCTTATATGGAACTGAAAAGTGGAGAAAGTAAACGGTACAGGCAAAAAAAAAAAAAAAAATAGGCGCTTTCGGAGTATGGTGCAACGGACGACAAAGAATATTACAGGGGAAGAGTAACTAATGTAGAACCACTGAATCGAATTCAGCAGGCAGAAGCATTACGGCGCAGCCTGACTGGAAGAAGATCTGAATCGACACATGGTGAGACATCAACAAGAAACTAAAATAGCTACAGTGGTAAGTGTGGGGGAACAGGAGAGGAGCGATAAAAATTGCAGCGGGAGACGAAGGCTTGACTGAAGCAAGCAAGTTCAAATGGATGTAAAGTACAGGTTTTTACAATATTGGGTAGCGCGAGGAGATGCTTCAAACCACTGCTCGAGCTGTTGACTACAACCAAAGCAAGTTTGTCTGTGTGCGTGTGTGTGTGTGTGTGTGTGTGTGTCTAACAATCTGTTCCACTGTTGTAGTTTACATAATTGTTGATCTTTAGTTTGGTATTTCGAAATGCAGGCGGCAGACGAACAACGCTAAATCGCTAAGTGATGGTTGAAGAAGGCTAATATGGACTTTGACTTTTAGTGGCATGACAAACAGGGACGTCACTACAGTGACGCTACCGGAATCTGGTCTTGAGAAACGAATTAATAGCGTAAAATTATCATTTGGCATAAGAAAATAGCTTTTTCGGAAGGATGTGTGAACAAAACAGTATTGTACATTAGGGAGAAATAAAATGAGGTTGCGTTATTCCGCAGGATGGTGGCTGCAGTCCCCATCCAGTATTCTTAAATTACTGCAGGCAAATACGGGGATGGTTTCTTCTATAAGGTCACGACCGATAACCTGTCAAATTAGATCTGTAAATATATATAAGCCTGTTTATATCAATTAGGTCTGTTGTTCTTGAACTGTGATATCTTGACACGTCTGATATCATTGTAAAAGTGATTCACGCCTGAATGAAACTTCTACCTCTACTACTACAAACAACTCGATTGGCGCCACTTCACCTTTACGTGAAAATATAAATTAAAATCCTACCCGAGAGTCACTGCGATAGCCTCCCAAGCTCCGAGAGCAGAGCTTTCTTTTTTCAGCGTTAACATCAATGTAACTTCTTCCAATAAAGGTAGCGTTGAAAGAGTAACGACAGAAACGAATAATAGAGTACATTCTCTCAGTTGGCGACTGGATAGAATACGATACTCCTAACAAAAGTGCGGTCGCGTTCTTGCTTCCCACGCCCGGGTTCCCGGGTTCGATTCCCGGCGGGGTCAGGGATTTTCTCTGCCTCGTGATGACTGGGTGTTGTGTGATGTCCTTAGGTTACTTAGGCTTAAGTAGTTCTAAGTTTTAAAAAAGCCGGACACGGTGGTCTAGCGGTTCTAGGCGCTCAGTCCGGAACCGCGCGACTGCTACGGTCGCAGGTTCGAATCCTGCCTCGGGCATGGATGTTTGTGATGTCCTAAGGTTAGTTAGGTTTAAGGAGTTCTAAGTTCTAGGGGACTGATGACCACAGATGTTAAGTCCCATAGTGCTCAGAGCCATTTGAACCAAACTAACAAAATGAAAATTGTTTGATTTACATACGTTACTATTATGTGAAGTGATTCAGTGTTTCAAGCTGCCAGGATATACGAGAAGAGTATCAAATACTTTATCTGGATGTATTTGGCTCTTGGTGCAATCTGATCTTCCCCATTGAAATTTTCTGCTCGGTTATTCAATGGTCGGTTTATCTATTCGGCAAAGTTATTTTCACGATAGCCAAGCGCGGAAAGAGAAACAAAAAAACTTCTGCTGAAAAACGACTGCTAGAGAGAGAGCTCGCGTTGCGCGTCCGGTGCTCAACGCTGCAAACGTGTCGTGCCGGCCACTCAATAACTGCAACAAATATTTACGCTGCCTGATGGAAGTGTACCTGCTGCCACTCTTTTATGGAGGCAAGGTCGACGTTTGCAAACTGGGAAAAAAACAAATGAAGGCTGCGAGAGGTCGATCATTAACCAGCCGTCGACTTGCTTCAGCGGGATTCAATACTGACACCGGCGGCTTTTTTGGTGAACGGAAACGCAAACAGGTGGCGCGAAGTATCCGGCTATACTGACGAGCTCAGCACAACCTCTGTAAGATGTTGTTGTTGTGGTCGTCAATCCGAGGATTGCTTTGATGCAGCTTTTCATGCTAGTTTATACTGCACAAATCTCTTCATCCCTGCGTAAGTAATCGAACATGTATCTTCTACAGCTACATGAGCCGTTCCCGTGGAACTGTAGGCTCTGCAAAAGAGGTAAGAGAGCCGCTAAACAGGAAGTGAAGACTAGTGCCTTTCAGGCTGATTTAGAATCCACGAAATTTGACGCAAATAGGTAAAACGATAAAAAAACGCCATGGGAACTAATGAATGGGTCTGTCGTTGATTCATAGCACGTTCTGTCATGGGACAGTATAAACACTATACAACAAAGCGACCTTATAGACAAGTAAAGTAAGCAAAACCTGCATCATCACTGCCTATTAAACAGGCTCATCCTCCTCGTTTCCTTGCAGGAAATAAGGAATAAACATGCAAATAAACAGCACAGTACGTGTAAACTTGCACGAATGTTAGTTGTAAATTAGCTGGAAAACAAAGCGGTAGACAAGTTTACTTCAAATGGTTCAAATGGCTCTGAGCACTATGTGACTTGACGTCTGAGGTCATCAGCACCCTAGAACTCAGAACTACTTAAACCTAACTAACCTAAGGACGTCACACACATCCACGCCCGAGGCAGGATTCCAAACTGAAGCGCCTAGAACAGCTCGGCCACAGCGGCCGGCCAAGTTTACTTCCATATCTTCTTGAGCTGACTCTCCTGCCTAAGATTCCCTACCTCAAAGTGTGCAGTGGAGCATTCTCTATGTCCTGTTACGTTTTTTCACGCTCTTACAGAAACATCCTGTATAAAGTACGTGAATAGCGCTAGTTTTTGAGTGGTCACTGCGAAAGACACGCAGATGTGGTGTACTCCTATGAGAAAGTCTATTATTACTAACAGAGATTGAAAAAGGCTTCATTGTGTGTCTCTATTTAGCCGGCTGGTCGAATTGTGTACTAAAGAGATTTCTGGGGTCTTCGGGTGTGACAGTGACCCGATGTTGGACTGCTTGCAACGTAAAGACAGGCATAGTTATGTCAAGTTTCTGCTCTATCACGTCTGACAACTGTGAGGGAGGATAGTCGTATTGTGCATCAAGGACGTCGTAACCGTTTTACATCTGCGCATGTCATTCAAGAACAAGTAATGGTCTCCAAGCGACATTCTGTGTCTTCCCGCATCATGGCCAGAGACTAGCAACAGCCAGGCTAGCAAATTACCATCCCATGTGTGATGATGATGATGATGATGAGTCCCATACTTCTTTACAGAGCGTAGGGGAGCGACGCGTGAGACCTGCGCCGCCTTACTAGGCAAGGTCCTAGTGGAGGTGGTTTGCCATTGCCTTCCTCCGACCGTAATGGGGATGAATGATGATGATGAAGACGACACAGCAACACCCAGTCATCTCGAGGCAGGGAAAGTGTAGCCTGCCGTTAACACCACAGCACTAGCTGCTGCGTTTGAATTGGAGCCAGGACGGGGAATGGCGTTGCATTGTGTTAAGCAATGAATAGCGGTTCTCTACTATGCAGTATGACCATCGTCCGTGAATATGGTGGCGACCTGCGGAGAAGCCCTGTTTTTACTTTTCTCTTTTTAGGAGAGGCACAGTGGGGTTGCTCCTGATGTTGCGGTGTTTTGACCCGTCGGGTGTGACTTCAAATCACGGCTGGTAGTGATTTAGGGAACTCTGACGGCGCAACATTACGTCACGGACATCCTTTGTCGTCACGTGTTACCTCTCATGTGACTTTATCGTGGTTCGATATTTCGACTGTACAATGTTCATCCACACGCAACAGGCGTGTCTATGAATTGTCTGCGTAATGCTGAGGTAGTCTACTCTCCACACCCCGATACGACGGGTGTGGAACCAGCTCAGATGACCCCTCCGTCCCAGTGACAGTATCGAGAACATGAAGAATCTGTTACAACACTTTCGGGCCAGCATGCCTCAGGAGAGGATACAACGGCTTCCCAACCGAGTCAGTGCGTGCATCCAGTCCACAGAGATGCTACGTCATAGTGATAACAGGACTCATACTACCAATTTCTTTGTAATTGTGACTCAACATTTTGATCACTAAAATAACTTCACATACCTCTGAATTCGTGAAGCTTCATTTCGATTCCTCCTCCCCTTCAGGGTGCTTCTATCGTCAGCCATTGTCTATAAAAACAGGCCACAAGTTCGAAAGCACTTAAACAAGTAACTCTGTAGAGATCAGCACATATATATGTGTTTGTAAATTGAACCAGGAAAACAGTTCTAATTGCAAACTGTATGTAGAACCCCTCCGGACTTTCATCTGTATATGAGAAATACGAATTCCTTACTGTGCTATCTGTCGATAACATATTGGAAAGCACTGAATTTATTCTATTACGACTGACGCAAGATAACACGTCGAGTAGGACTACCCCTCCTTCCTCAAGTGCGCTAACTGCCTATCGGTGCATGCAGCTAGATTGCGTCACAAAATTTTCAAAAAATTATGGAAATTAACATAATGCAAATTCTAGTTTAAATCCATCAGAGATACGTAAAAGTACCAGACCCCAAGTTTGGCAGTACCAAATACAGGGTGTTTCAGAAGTAATGGTCAAATGGTCAATATTCAGGGATATGACAGGAATGATCACTCTAAACAAAAAAGGCAAGTAAACAAGGGTTCTAAAACGCATACCTTAAGAGCTATGAGCAATTCTTGATCTTCAATACTGTGCAATGAATCTCTTCTATCGCAAGCATTTTGCTTTCAATATTTTGGGAAATTGTAGTATGGGCCAAAACAAGAAGAAAATGTACAGTAAACATGTGCTCTAAAATGCATACTTTAAAAGTTTTGAGCACCTGTTCAATAGAAGAGTTGTGTTTCAAAGTAGCGAAGATGAACAAAATCTCATAGCGCTTAAAGTATGCATTTTAGACCACATGTTTACTGGACTTTTTTTTCGTCTTTTTGGTCAATACTACCAATTTTCAAAATATGAAAAGCAAAGAGCTTACAGTAGAAGAGATTTGTTTCAAAGTATCGAAGGTCAAGAACTGCTCATAGCTCTTAAGGAATACGTTTTAGGGCCCATGCTTACTGAACTTTTTTGTTTCGAATGATCATTCCTGTCATATCCCTGAATATTGACCATCGCTTTTGAAACACCCTGCATACGCATCAACAAAAGTGTTGCAAGAACCCGATATGTAGTGCTGGGGTGTTGCTATTGTGACTGTTCCTGTACCGATTGGAAGGATGCCCCTGACGTAATTTGTAAACACATACACCCTTATCCTGACTGTTGCCTGTGGATAGAATGCTCTACTCGAATGGATTTCAGCGTTTCATTTGAAAGTAAAGCACCAGTAGAGACAAGTTAAAGACGTCCGTGGAAGAGTTGAGCGAACACCCATCAAGCCACGAAGGACAATCGTGATTAATGATCAGTTCCTCATCATCATCTTAAGCGCGAAAGGTTTGGAAACCAAGAACGTTGCTCGACGTGTGCATTGAAGTCAAAGTGATGTGGTTCAAGTGACAGTTCTGTGAACTTACACAGAAGAGGTCGTCCACGTTCGACAGATGCACAGGATAATCGATGTCTACGACGTTTGAGTTAACAGAACCGTAAGAAAGGTGCTCCAGAACTTCCGCTTCCGAGAAGAAAGAAGTCTTTCCCTCGGCCAGCGACTGTTACAGCAGTGTCATTTCTACATTGCCATTTCGCCTAAGCAGCGTGATGAAGGAACTAGTACCGAACTGATGTCTAGCGCAAATATGGATTATGGGCAACATTGCCCTTGGTTCGCACAGCTCATGTTCAGCAATTAAGCCGCTGCTTATAAATTAGGTACGGCAGGTTAGGCCCTCAAAAATCGGCGGGCGGGTGCTGAAACAAATGTGCTGTTTTACAGAAGGCATCCGATTTTTGCCGACTCACTCGTGGGGGACTGTTTGAACTACAATGCTTTACATTATGTAACAGAATCATAAGCATAATGAAAAAGCAGATCTCACATATATCAAAACATTTCATGTGACTTTAATTTCCTGTCATGATACGCCTTAAAGAAACCATTGCGTCTTGAAAAATGCACAGCTGTTCTTGGTGTCAGATATAGGAGAGATATGGATGTAGCATAGCTGGTTAAACCGATTGCTACTTTCAAGTTGTAGGTCAAAGAGCATTTTAAGAGCATTGAAATGGACTTCCATCTGCATATTTTGAAAGTTTTCAAAAAATGAGTTAAGAGATGCTTATCGAAACATGTAAATAGCTTTGTCAGTGACTGCAGTTTCTTGGGTGAAAGCAGTTCGCTAATTCTAACATCCTGTCCGTAGAATACGACCAGCTGTTAAACGTGACTTCCATGACATAATCAGAGAGTATTCTTCGCTCAAAACGAAAAAAAAAATGCAAAGTAAAATGATAATACAAACCGAACTCTTGAAAGGTATATTTTCTATGCTCTCAATTGTTGTTATTTTTCTCCTTTCTCTAATTAGCAATATATGTAACATTAGTAATTTACAAAGAAAAACTAAATCTGTTCTTCATTATAATTGTTATTGTCATTAGTTGCGTTGAGATCGTGCAGTGCCTTCAGATTAATTTTTCCGATCTTCTATATGGCTCTCTTACTCTCTCTGTAGGGTACTTTTCTTTGTTCAGTTCACTTGGCTCCTGGTTTCTTGCAACCTCATTCTACACATCAGTTAATGTATGCTACATCCACTGCTTCAGTCTGGGTTTTCTCGAGATGCTTTTCAACTTGTCTGATTCACATATATTCTTTAGTTTACCAGTGTATGCCATAATGTTGTGGTAAACCTCGTTGTTGGGAGTCTTTGAAAATGTCCGAAGAATTTAGATGTTTGTTGTCGAAGGTCTACTGCCCGGTTTGAAAATTTCTCAGTTTCTCTACGGGATTTCAGTCTCTATCGGTTCTCCGTTTTGTCTGGGCCAACAATTTTCCTTACAGTTCTTCGTACTTTGTTCAGCATGTATTCCAGAACGCCTTTTCCGTTGAGAATTAAAATTTCGCTGGCGTACAAAACTTCAAGATTGATCAACGTGTAGTAATGTCTAAACATCGTGTGTGTGGAATTACACTTTTTCTTACTGATATCATGCTTTCTCCCGCACGCTACCTTAATTTTGAACTCTCAGTGCTTTCTTTATTATCTTCGTTTCTTCTATGATCTCACCGACGTACTTGAAGTGTCTGACCCTTTTGATTAGCTGCACTTCTTCTTAAATTTATGAATGTTAAATTTAGTACAGATCAACTCCTTCTTAAAGGGCTTTGTAGGCTAGCTTTTTTATTGCATTCATCAGGAAACTATATCTTACTCCTGTGATTTCACTATCCGCTGACATCGCTAAATTGTCTGTGAAAGCTAAGTAAGAGATAATATGTTATTTTTGCTCGTTGGACAGAAAGAGGGGGAAGGAGGATACGGACAGAGAGAGATCAGAGGGGAGGAGACGGATGAGAGATGGGGGGATAAGATGGGCAGAGAGGGGGTGAGGTGAAAACAGATAGGGACAGGGATTGGAGAAGATGGACAGAGACAATGGGGACGGATAGAGATGGAAAGAGTGAGGGAAGGAGAAGGTGTATAGGGTGAGGGGGAGGGGAGGAGAAGATGGATAGAGAGAATGGGGAGGAGAAGTTGGACAGAGTGAGGGAGGGCAGGTGGACATGAACAGAGCTAGGCGGGAGGAGGAGATGGACTAGTAGAAGACAAGAATAAGTGAATACCTGGGCAACGGCAGATTTCTTAGCTGTTAAGTTATATAACACGAGTTTGTGCTGCAGATAATCTGTCTAGTACAAAAAAGAGACTAGGTGAGCCGTAAGAAATTACAGTAGCACTAAACTAGTGTAATGCAGACATGTAACAGCAACAATTTAATTCGTAGTAAAAAAAATGGAATTTCGTCTTACTGTTCGACTAAGCCTCACAGCATAGTAACTGTCTATTTACTCGTCCATACATTTACACACAACGCAAACCAAACAGTACTGGACATGAGGCTGAATATAATAATGTAAAGTCTACATCTACATCTACATCCATACTCCGCAAGCCACCTTACGGTGTGTGGTGGAGGGTACGTTGAGTACCTCTATCGGTTCTCCCTTCTATTCCAGTCTCGTATTGTTCGTGGAAAGAAAGATTGTCGGTACGCCTCTGTGTGTGCTCTAATCTCTCTGTTTTTATCCTCATGGTATATTCACGATATATACGTAGGAGGGAGCAATATATTGGTTGACTCCTCGGTGAAGGTATGTTCTCGAAACTTCAACAAAAGCCCGTACCGAGCTACTGAGCGTCTCTCCTGCAAAGTCTTCCACTGGAGTTTATCTGTCATCTCCGTAACGCTTTCGCGATTACTAAATGATCCTGTAACGAAGCGCGCTGCTCTCAGTTGGATCTTCTCTATCTCTTATAACAACCCTATCTGGTACGGATCCCACACTGATGAGCAATATTCAAGCAGTGGGCGAACAAGTGTACTGTAACCTACTTCCTTTGTTTTCGGGTTGCATTTCCTTAAGTTTCTTCCAATGAATCTCAGTCTGGAATCTGCTTTACCGACGATCAACTTTATATGATCATTCCATTTTAAATCACCCCCAATGCCTACTCCCAGATAATTTATGGAATTAACTGCTTCCAGTTGCTGACCTGCTATACTGTAGCTAAATGATAAAGGATCTTTCTTTCTATGTATTCGCTGCACATTACACTTGTATACATTGAGATTCAATTACCATTCCCGGCACCATGCGTCAATTCGCTGCAGATCCTCCTGTATTTCAGTACAATTGTATATCATTTAATAAAAGAATGACGAATTTCTGCATCACCAAAAATTCGCATCACCAGATTACATTGCTTAATTCTGAGCCTCAGCGCTTGCCCTCCTATATGAACTTTTACTAGCGTAGTATTTTTTTACTATCTTATTGAAACTCACATTTAAATCCTGAGCAAAAATATGGTGACTCACAGAGGAAACAAAAACCTTCAGAAGCTGTTCCACAACTTCACAATTAGCACAGAAGGCGCCTTTCACACATTTAACTGAATTAACAGAAATTTTCTTTAAATGAAGAGGTACTTTCTAAGTATTATTACAATCTCTTTATTGATTAACAGTACGCGCCCCTGGCTACAAATCCAAGCGGTGAAAACCGCATATCAATTGCACTTTCCCTTTCCTCAATATTTGAGGTGCAGCTTTTAGGTGATTACGGCTGTGTAGTGGTGCTACCAGGTTAAGAGCCAAATTTGTCAGACGGTCTGGTGGAACATTGTATTATCCGCCAGTGGCCAGTAAGCGCGGCGTGTCGACATTTGGGTTAAGACAACAAGCATATGAAATTATTGTGCGGTAGGGTAGCCTCCCTTGGTGTAACTTGCCAGCACAGTGGTAATGCACGACACAGGCAAGGCGATGTCTCCATCATCGGAGATTGGTGGTGTCGCCGAGTAAGAGACCAGGGGCGGTGCATTACCGAAACAAGTGCGTTGCTATCTGGTATAAGCAACCATTGATTTATTATCAGATTATTTCGCACTCCACAGTACCACCAGGACACAGGGACTATGCCAGACGAGGAGGCAACATGGAGCTGCTAGCCATAGCTACGTGTTCGAAACTCCACGGTGGTAATTGATTCCTGCAGTAAGCTCGTCCCCCAGACGTGCTGCCTCACCACAGCAAGACTGCCGGTCTACTCCAGCGGCAGACCAGGCACAACACCCGCCCATTGGTAGCGAGTGAGTGCGTCTCTTGCAGCTCGCCTTGGTCACCCGGGTGCAGTCATTCATCAAAGAGAGGCGACCTCTGCAACATTCCAGTAAACGCCACTGACGCAGTGCTGTGGCTCATGCATCGTAACTCTGGGCCTGACACCAAGTGCAGCAATCAGCAAAGCAGTGTGCCAGCACATGATGCAGCAAGCGGGACGGACAACAGCCACCAAATGATCGATTACTAGCCCAGACCTGTGGGTCACGGGTGGGATTGCCTCCCCACTACACCACAGAACCAATGTTTCAGTTGGTAACAAGTGTTAATTTTCACAGCCACATCTTCGTGTATAAATGTAGGAGAAAAGCGTTGCAATGGCAGAGTTAGAGACACAGGGTGTCACTGGGCCAGAGGCAGTTCAGGCATTAGTAAATGAGGTATCAGGATGGACACAGAAAATACGTTCCTGCTTGATGAGCTTGCAGCTAGAGATAAGGAGTTAGCACTGCTCAGAGCACAAAGCCTTGAAATAGGTCTAGCTGCCCCTAACCCCGTCAGTCCCTTTTGTGGAAGATCGTCTGAGGATGAGATCTCGTTCATGCAGGATCTGACAACGTCAGCGAAAATTGGGGGTGGGTTTGATAACACGTTATTGCAGCTAGCAAAGTTACATCAAATGGGAGGGGCACAGACTTTTGTGAGATGCATGGAAGTGTTGAATAAGGCAGAGACATCTGAGCAGTTGAGACATGGGCTTCTTCAGAAGTATAAAAAGGAGAATAGTACGAGATTCGTTTGGGTGCAGTTGAACTCTGTTACAATGAGGCAAGGAGAAATCGTGGAGGATTATGCTGGCAGAATAAGAAAAGTGAATGTACGAACTGAATCAGAGTGATGATGTGAATAATGTTTTGATGCAGGAGACCGAGCAGATGGCGCTCGACGCTCTCCTAAGGGGTTTGCCACTGGATACGTTCAGAAGAGTGAACGCAGAGGTGCCTAAAGGTCTCCTTTCAGCTGTGAGATTAGCAATGGGGTGTGAGAAGACTGATGTGTCGATGGGTTTCAGGGATGGCCATTGTGTATCCTCTGTAGATGTGAAGTGTTACAATTGTGGGTGTACCGGACATGTGCAGAAGCAGTGCTGCCAACCTCGGCGAAATGGTCGTGGTACTAGCCATCAACAGCATTGGTCATGGTAACTGTAGTAGTGGTGCACAGGACGGTAGCAAGCAGCTGCAAAATCCAAGAGGGAACCCAGAATCCGCCAAAAGTTGTTCCCAATAAAATCAGATGCCACAATTATGTACACAGAGGTGGAATGTGCAGTAGAGGGTGTGGTGAAAGGAAAGAAGTATCAGTTTTTGCTAGACACAGGAGTGCATACGTAAGTAGCCAGTGGGGACCTAGTGAGCTATAGGCAATGGAACCCGCCATGCTATAGGTTGCTTGGGGGGGGGGGTAATGATATAAGGCCAGTGGAGCTATATATTCAGGTGGAGGCAGCCAGGTTGAAGCAGTGTGTGGATGTAGTGCCACATATAAGCAAGGGCTACACTATGATCCTGGGGTTCGACTTCTTTGCATAACATCATACCATAATTCACCTGTGGCGATGTATGGTGGAATTTAGCGAGAAGACATTCCAGGTAAAGGAAGCCGTCGCCAATTAAGATATGTCATGAGTTGTGTCCTCCATCACACTGAGTATAAATACACTGTGTGATCAAAAGTATCCGGACACCTGGCTAAAAATTACTTACAAGTTCGTGGCTCCCTAAATCGGTAATGTTGGAATTCAATATGGGTTGGCCCACCATTAGCCTTCATGGCAACTTCCACTCTCGCAGGCATACGTTCAATCAGGTGCTTGATAGGTTTCTTGGGGAATGGGAGCCCATTTTTCAGGGAGTGCTGCACTGAGGAGAGGTATCGATGTCGGTCGGTGTGGCCTGGCATGAAGTCGGCGTTCCAAAACAGCCCAAAGATGCTCTATAGGATTCAGGTCAGCACTCTGTGCAGGCCAGTTTAATACAGGGGTGTTATTGTCGTGTAACCACTCCGCCACAGGCCGTGCATTATGAACAGCTGCTCGATCGTGTTGAAAGATGCAATAAACATCCCCGTATTTCTCTCCAACAGTGGGAAGCAAGAAGGTGCTTAAAACATCAGTGTAGGCCTGTGCTGTGATGGTGCCACGAAAAAAAACAACAAGGGATGCAAGCCCCATCCATGAAAAACACGACCACACCATAACACCACCGCCTCCGAATTTTACTGCTGGCACTACACACACTAGCAGATGACTTTCACCGGGCACTCGCCATACCCACACCCTGCCATCGGATCGCCACATTGTGTACCGTAGTTCGTCGCTCCACGCAACGTTTTTCCACTGTTTAATCGTCCAATGTTTACGCTCCTTACACCAATCGAAGCGTCGTTTGTCATTTACCAGCGTGATGTATGGTTTATGTGCAGCCGCTCGACCATGAAATCCAAGTTTTCTCACCTCCCGCCTAACTGTCATAGTACTTGCAGTGGATTCTGATGCAATTTGGAATTCCAGTATGATGGTCTGGATACATGTCTGCCTATTACAGGGGACTTATGACCTCAGACGTTAAGTCCCATAGTGCTCAGAGCCATTTGAACCATTTGAACCAAGCCTATTACACATTAAGAACCTTTTCCACTATCGGCGGTCTCTGTCAGTCAACAGCCGAGGTCGGCGTGTATGCTTTTGTGCTGTACGTGTCCCTTCACGTTTGTTCACGGATGTTTAGGAGTGTGAAAATCTCGCGTACACACGTATAACACAACTGACACCCAATTCGAAGTCCGTGAGTTCCTTGGAGCGCCGCATTCTGATCTCTCACGATGTCTAACGACTATTGAGGCCGCTGATATGGAGTACCTGGCAATAAGTGGCAGCACAATGCTCCTATTATGAAAAACGTATGTTTTTGGGGGTGTCCAGACACTTTTGATCAGATAGTGTACATTAAGGCTTGATTCATATGATCGTGTGCCCAGTAGTATTGGGATGCCACTCGGTATGTTATACACAACTGACCCACTGAAAGAGAAAGATTTAGTAGATTCACTCAGTTGTTTTGTTAAATGGAGTATCATACATGTAGAAGAGAAGGCTGGCAAGGAGATAGTAACAATCAATCTATTTTCCACTTTAAAGAGCGAGGCAAGAAATTATTAGACCTTTATTTAAAGTAAATCTTTGCAACATTTCGGAAGTAGAGTTCCCTCTAGTTGGGTCTTCTTGTTTCAGGTGCAGTGGATCCTTTTCTTTAGTTTTCTTACACTTCAGCAAGTTTCCTAAAAGCAAAGTGTCTCTTCTCAAGAAAGATAACAACTTATTTGACCTCTTCAATGTTTTTATGTATGGACTTCTGAATTGCGTGTTGCGGAGTGAGGTTTAAAGAACGTGCAAAGCGTGGGATATGTTGAAGTTTCAGAAGCATTGCAGTTAATTTCATATTTGACGCATGTTCTGCTATTAATGAAGCGATTTTAAAATTGATATTGTATTTGGGATAGCAACCATTACTCAGTTTGAGGTCTTTTCTGCAGCGTGTCTGTCTTCGAATTGTGAGCACTCTAAAAGGTATAACTTTAGTTCACTCTTCTGAAACTAATGTTACTTACACTCGTCCACGCATCAGACGTACGGCAGACTACCTTTTGGGTGGCCGAAAAATTTTTAATTTTTACTGCAATCAATTTTAAAAGCTACACATCTAATGGCATACATTTACTTAATGTGAAAGGCTTGATAATATTTTTAAAAAATATTTATTGGTTGTTGTAAATGAAAAGCAGTTGAGGGTGAGGAGGTAAATCAGGACTTGGTCCAGAACCTGACGACGCTGGTGGGCTGAATAGTGTTTGAGACTCAATGTGCCTTTTTGGGAGGATATCTTCACCCGAGGTGGTAGCAGACATAAGCGAGGATAGTCCACAAGAAATGACTTCTCGAATTTTTGCGTCGATTAATGGCGATCTTGATCGGCTTCCTTCACAACATTGCTCCAGAGGTACTGTAGAATGCTTCGATTTTAGATGTTTGATGATGAGCCAGAAGTCATGACAATTAGCTGCTGAAGTAGCGGCATTTCCCTTTTTCTTCCATTCTGGTAAAATGTTACTGAAGATCGCTCGTAATTCTTTTTGTCAAAGGTAATGGGGATAACATACAGTTGTTCTGCACTGAAAGTACATTGGTATAATTAAAACATTTGCTATTAACAAATGGTTCAAATGGCTCTGAGCACTATGCGACTTAACTTCTGAGGTCATCAGTCGCCTAGAACTTAGAACTAATTAAACCTAACTAACCTAAGGACATCACACACATCCATGCCCGAGGCAGGATTCGAACCTGCGACCGTAGCTGTCCCGCGGTTCCGGACTGCGCGCCTAGAACCACTAGACCACCGCGGCCGGCTGCTATTAACATAGCGATTTTGCATTGTGCTTGAAGTGAGAACAAATACACATGCACAACATTCTGCAATCAGTAGTTACAGAGTAGGATGTAGGAAGTCGTGGTCTGCGAAACCTAGACACACAATCGGAAAGTTTGTATCATATACGAAAAGGTCTGAAACAATCATAGTGATTAAGAAACTCACGAAGACTAGCCTAACAATATACGAGAATTTCACTGCTCATTTCGATGAACTCCGCCATATATTTCAGAATATCGACATCCACGTCTTTCTTCTAACGAATCTGGACACTTGGCTCAAACCAAGTGTGCTCTCTGTTCTAAGACATGACGGAA
Organism: Schistocerca cancellata; assembly: GCF_023864275.1. Lineage (NCBI taxonomy): Eukaryota > Metazoa > Arthropoda > Insecta > Orthoptera > Acrididae > Schistocerca > Schistocerca cancellata. Next base: position 855,089,577 of record NC_064629.1, on the reverse strand, counting down.
GTAACATATGATGAGGTGGAGTAGTGGAATACAAACTCTTTGACTTACAAACTCTTTGACCATGCTACTCACACGCAGTACTAATGAAGACAAACAAGACAAAAATATGTTCGTTAATATCAAATTCCTCAAAAAAAATTTGCCGTTTAGTGAGCGTCCTCTACAGACATCCGAAACTAGGCGAGATAGCCCGTTTCAAAAATGACCTTTCAAATTTCGACTTTTTTTTTTGGTCATCAGTCTACTGACTGGTTTGATGCGGCCCGCCACTAATTCCTTTCCTGTGCTAACCTCTTCATCTCAGAGTAGCACTTGCAACCTACGTCCTCAATTATTTGCTTGACGTATTCCAATCTCTGTCTTCCTCTACAGTTTTTGCCCTCTACAGCTCCCTTTAGTACCATGGAAGTCATTCCCTCATGTCTTAGCAGATGTCCTATCATCCTGTCCCTTCTCCTTACCGATGTTTTCCACATATTCCTTTCCTCTCCGATTCTGCGTAGAACCTCCTCATTCCTTACCTTATTAGTCGACCTAATTTTCAACATTCGTCTATAGCACCACATCTCAAATGCTTCGATTCTCTTCTGTTCCGGTTTTCCCACAGTCCATGTTTCACTACCATACAATGCTGTACTGCAGACGTACATCCTCAGAAATTTCTTCCTCAAATTAAGGCCGGTATTTGATATTAGTAGACTTCTCTTGGCCAGAAATGCCTTTTTTGCCATAGCGAGTCTGCTTTTTATGTCCTCCTTGCTCCGTCCGTCATTGGTTATTTTACTGCCTAGGTAGCAGAATTCCTTAACTTCATTGACGTCGTGATCATCAATCTTGATGTTAAGATTCTCGCTGTTCTCATTTCTACTACTTCTCATTATCTTCGTCTTTCTCCAGTTTACTCTCAAACCATACTGTGCACTTAGGATCATACAAATAATGCTAGGAACACTAACATACATATTCTGCCCCTTCACTGTGAAGTTCAAGTTTGTAGTTTCTTCTTCAAATGTAGCAGTGTTTCAGCTTCCACCTACCACTAATGCAGCCTATAGTCCACATACATGTATTTCCCGCGAAATCCACAAGCAAAGAAATTCGTACCTGGAATATCAGCTCACAACCTCACATCATTACCAAACTAACTCGGTTACATAATAAATATTCTCCCCAAAAGACTGAAAACCTGAAGGGAAAACCTGCACCTTGGCTAACGAAAGAGCTGAAACAGTCCATGAATGTCGGAGACACTGCACATTTGACTGACAAACGATCTCCTACCCTTGAAAATAAAACCGATTACATGCAGAAAGCAAATGGAGTCAATCAAACTGAGAGAAACGATAACTAATACATACCAATACATCAATCTAAAACATAAAGACCAGATGTTCTATGTAGAAGCTTGTTTGATCGAGGGAAGAGTAGACAGAGTAGAAGCTGCAGCTTATCCCATTGTCCCAAACAAGGAACTAAACCGGTACTTGACTTTAGCGATAAGCTTGAATGGACCGTAAGCAAAACATAGGCTTACTGATTATTTCGCAGAGGTAAATGACGGTAGCTGCGAAAAATTCTTTCTTGATCTGACAACGCTGTCGAAAAATCCCCCAGCTCAGCATTTACTGTACACTCAAGCTTATTGTAATACTCAAGCTTATTGTTGATCCACTACTGCTCACAATAGCTACTGCTCCCTAGACCCTGAAGCTCTTTCCTGGACAATACAGTAGAAACACTCTTTCCCATCAGAGTAGAAGCTCTAGAGATACAGTTGCTAAGAACAGTAGCTGGGCACATTCTGTCTGAGTGGAGAGTAAATGTAGACATCAGAAAAGAAGTGAGAGTGAAAAACTTAAATCAGAAAATTAAAGAATACAGAAAGAATTGAAGGGTTATTTAAAAAAAAAATAGAAGATGATAGATTACCAAATTGGTGATAATTATTAACCCAGTGAGCAGAAGATATTTCGGAATACCAAGGAAAATCAACAGTTTCAGCCAAGAGGGCGTAACAGAAAATGCCTACTACATGCGAAGAGTAGAAGAAGATATATGCATTAAAAATATTATGATTTTTAAGTAACAGTGATTTGAATAAGGTTTATAATTACACATAAAACTCTGGTCTGATGTAAGAGGACTCCTGAGGGCATTAATCTGTTTAGGTTAAGTGAATAAATAAAAAATTAAACATAGTACAAGTTGTGCATTTTCAACTTCTCGTGGCCTAATGAATATTCCATTAACTTTCGGGCATGCAGCTGCGCAAATAAAATTTCCTCCACTAATATTTCGGCCGCGTATCGTCCTGCCATCCTCAGAGTGAGTCACGGGACTGACGACAAGATGCCAAACGCGGCCTTGTGTGCTCCACAGCGGCGGTACTGCGCATGCGGGTCAAAGATGCTGGTCGGCGGCAAAGAAATACCCTTACACATGCGCCGCCTGTGCTGAAGGCGTACAGACATTCGATTCGCTTTCCGATGTATGATCGGCGGCGGTGACACCATGAGGACTTCTCTGCAGTTTAATTACCTCAAGAACCGGTTCCATGCTTTGTCCAAATTAAAACCATTATCTCTATTTATTAAATTATTAGCTAATCTAATCTCTATAGCTTCCTTGAACACAGATTCCCAAAAGGAAGAGGCGGATGTTAAAGTCTTCACATCACTGTAATTCATGGAATGCTCTGTATCAATATACAATTTTCGGCCACACCTGACTTGTCTGGCTGTAATAAGCGTGTGTATCTTCGATGCTCCACACATCTCTCGTGAACGGTGAGTATTGTTTAACCTATGTACGACTCCTCACAATTTTCGCAAGGAATCTGATACACACCCGCTTTACGAAGCTGTAAATCGTCCTTCACAGAGCTGCAATCTTCGTGGGGGGCCGGAAGACCACCTTAACACAGAGTTTCTCAAGAATACGGCCTACGTTCGAGGAAAGAGCACCCACATAGGGCAAAAACGCATTAGATCTGAAGGAATTACTATCTTATTCCCTATCACATACCTGCATTCTAGGTTTTGCATTGAATGCTCTACGAATTTATTGCGGAGAAAAACCATTCGATTTGAAGATACTCTGGACATATGTGAGCTCTTCTTGCAAATAGTCTTTATTGGATATACAGTACACCCTATGCACTAAGGTTTAAAGACACCTATGGTCTGTGAAGGGTGATGGCAGCTAGTGGCCTGAAGATATAGATTTGTGTGTGTTGGTTTTTGGTATACGGTTCAAAATTGCTCTGAGCGCTATGGGACTTAACGTCTGAGATCATCAGTCACCTAGAACTTAGAACTACTCAAACCTAACTAACCTAAGGACATCACACACATCCATGCCCGAGGCAGGATTCGAACCTGCGACCGTTCCAGACTGATTCGCCTAGAACCGCTCGGCCACCTCATATACGGCATATCCTAATGTACTATCAACTTTACGACGAAAGACAACATCCAAAAAGGGGAGGCAGCCATCTTTTTCTATTTCCATAGTAAATTTGATGCTAGCATGGATGGAATTCAAATGCTCAAAAAATCGATGTAATTCATCCAGCCCGTTCGGCCAAACCACAAATGTGTCATCCACGTACCTCCAGAAGATCGTTGGTTTAAAACTTGCTGAGTCCAGTGTTTTGTTCTCGAAGTCTTCCATGAATAAATTAGGTACCACATGGGTGAGTGGGCTTCCCATAGCAACACCATCAATCTGCTCATAAAATTCACCATTAAACTTAAAATAAGATGATAAAAGCACATGTTAAAAATAAGGCCGTAATGTTCTAATCAGCATGTTGGCCGATAAGAGATGAACGGTCCTTTAAAGGTACCTTGGTGTGTAATAACACCACGTCAAAACTAACAAGCACATCCGTTCTATTTAGCCTGACATTGCTAAGTCTCGGAATAAAATCCATCGAATTACGAATTTGGTGTCTGCATTTGCCTACCAATGGTTTTAATAAGGAAGGTAAATATTTGGCAGAGAAATACGTTCGTGAACGAACAGTACTCGTTACAGGTCTCATAGACAAGTCCTCTTGATAGTTTCATTGTTTACAATGTACCATAGTAGTGTATACAAATTCGAGACGAATAATTTGATACAGGACACTTGGTCTATCTAGTAGAGATACTACCTCGGACTGTCTTACCTACAAGTGCATAATTTGCAGGGAATGGTTTTCTTCCCCTGTCACCAAAATCCTCTTGGCATTCTAATAAATCCAAATATTTTGGGTACTCCGGATGCCGCGTTATCGACATCTTACGGAAAGACACTACACATGCCCTTTCCAAAAAGGTTTGTGTCTCTAATTCCTTGCTGAGTTCACTAAAAAGGTTTTTGTTAAAGCGTGGTAGAAACTTTGTAGCGCCAATTCATCGTCTAATTTTAGACAGTACAGGTCATATGTTACCAAATTTTCATAAGAATTTATATGCTCTTGGAATCTGTAAAATAACATTAGTGAGAGATTTTTCTCGAACAAGGACCAGTGACGCCTTTTGCTTTGACACTACGTTTCATCCACTGCTCTGGAATACTGAAAAGGGAAACAGAAACTGCTGAATACGTGGGCAATATTATTTGAGGTACTACAGTGCAATGATCTACCCTTCATTTTTGACAAGTATGATGATTTCTTTCTTAAATATCTGTTCACATTATGAATTTTGTGTTTCAGTGTTTGCTTACTTTGACTATTATCATCATCACGCACCATACAGAGTTTTGTTTTTAACTTGTATCGCAGTCATTTCTATGATTTCTTTCAGGTGGAAATACTCCACACTTCTGCGGCATTACGTTTGTTACTGCCGGGAGCTGACCAGATACACTATATGTTCTTCTTGGTTTACTCACTTTCAGTTCAGCTGACGGCAGATTAGTCTTATCACTAGATTCCTCGCACACTACTGAAGAGCCAGTATCAGGTGTAAATTTTAGAGGAACTACAGTGTGTGTAAGCCATTTTTTCCTGTTGTTCATGAATGATTTCTCTTCAAGATGAGCATCACAGAGGTACCTGTTGTGCAACTTTGCTGGATTCATGTCCAGCAGCTGACATTGCCTGTAACAATAACTGTGTATCATAAAAATGCTATGTATGTGTTTATATATCAATGATAACTTCAGTAGCTGAAACAGCATTAGTTTTACAAAAAGGAATCTTTTATCAAGTACTTGCTAACAGGATTCTTTATTTTCAAGCTTCGCTGGACTAGTATAATTACTTTGCTTTCCAGATCCTTACATAATTTATTAAGCCTTCAGGAGAATGTTCTACATTACATATCAGTCTTTAAATTCAGGAAATCGCTCAATTACGAGGATATTTTAAGCACTGTTAATACTAGTATCAACGGTAACTGCATTCTTCCACGTGCAAAAGGCACACGAGTTTGAGCAAACGATATTCAGTCGGGTTTGGTTCGTAGTTCACACACTATCCACCGTGCGTCTGCCGTTCTTGATAAAGTTCAGAAACACATGATTCCTAATCTCTTTTTCTACGTGACATTACTTGCTTTGTAAGTGACACAAATCCTGTCAGTAACGTTGCTTTTAATTTTAGTGCTTAGTTTGTCTCAGCGAGTAACAATATAGTAGCGAATCCATTATCTCAATGTTTGCAAGATTTTGCGTGATCAAATTCTTACTATGTCGTCATCCCTTCCACTCACTACCGTGGAAATGCTTGTGGAACAGACACTAAGTAAAATAAAATAATGGCTGAGAGCACTACCAAATTGCTCACGTTTCCATCGGGCAGAACACGAGCAAATGAGCATCGCCGAACGAGAATTCTCTCCGGTATAAACTGCGGACAAGCGCGAGGAAACATTCAGTCGCTTTCGCTACGCATTCACTGGTGTCTGCTCGTGGTCTTTTAGCGAAACATCAAAGGAAGCTGGAATTCTCTCTACTTCGGCGCTAGTATCACAAAAAGAAGTCTTCCGCTGCGAACTATTTCACGTTCATCACTGGTAATTCATGTTCCGCTTCTATATTTCCCCCCACAGGTATAACGAGAAGCCAGTGAAAGGCGTTAACCGAAATAAGTGCAAAGTTTTGGAATAACGTTAGAGAGGGCTAGAGCTAGGGTTCAGTTTTAAGAGCACTGCTCGACGCGTTTGACGATTACACAAATACTCTGACACGTGCATACCTCTTTTCCTACTCCATTTAGCTTCCTTCGTCAAAAACGCCGGGAAAAATAATCCTGTTTCAACATCAAAGATTTAATCGTAACTATAACTAGTGATGTTATCATGTGAAACATATGTGAGTATTATTACCGAATAAAACACGCAGTGCCAGTAGAGTTAGCAAGCTGTGCTTGTTCTCTCATGTACTCTTCCTATCGATCTAGTGTGGACGCTTGTCCACAGGTACGAACGAATGCTTGTGAGCACTGGCGAGTTGTCTGTCAGTGCTCGTTCGCTTGTGTTCGGTTCAATTCGCTCTGGTGTAAATGAGGCTTTACACTAGTTCACTCCTCTTCACTTTCGTTCGCTCTAGTATGCACGAGACCTTAGAACGCAGAACTGATATCATATGACGATTTTCCTGGGCTGGGGTCCATAGTCATGACATATATTTTAAATGAATTCATTCCATAATTTCATTGTAAGTTTTTATTATTCATTTATTTCACTATCGCAGTTTCGTCTGAAGAGCTATTTTCAAGTTCAAGGAGACAACTCAAGTACTGCTCCTTAAATTGTTTTTATCAAATGTCATCGCATTATGCCTTAATTTTGTTATCCATAAGTTGTACAGGTTTCAGTTTTCACCATAAACTTGAAAATGGCTCTGTAGTCGATATCGCGATAACGAAGTAAATAAATAAATTTCAAATGACGGCATTGATTTCATTTTTATCATTTAAACATGTTATATGCTTCGTGAGCAGGAAGCCCAGTTGCCACATTATTTCAACATGTAAGATGGGCATAATTAACACAGGATCGAGTGCTTAGAGTTCTTTATTGGTTCTTCCTTGTAACTAATATATTCATTCAGCTGAATTCAAAATCCACTTTCGTAACCTTTCTTCATCTTTGACGGGAAATCTGAAAATTTTTAGTCCGGGATTTGTCCGTTTGCTACTTCCACAACTAATGTATTCCCAGGAATTCGGAATGATGACTCGATCGACTAGCGACGCTTTCCCTGAAACAGGCTAACTGCTGTACTTCACAGCCGCCAGATAGTGGCTATCGCTTCAGGGATTCATGCGATTGCACAAGATTGCCACTTATTTCACCAAGTGGAGTGCCATCTCGCCGTTGGTGCCAAAAGTAAGAGTGCAGCGCTGTCGTCGTCTGGTGACTGTTCCCTGGCGAGGGTTGTCTGCCTGAACTAGTGGCCGGCCAATCTGTTTCTTACGTGATCTGGGGTCCTATGATCACAGAACTTCACCGTGGCTGGAGCTCCATTACAAGACGCACTGTTCTACAAATTCTGAGCCCCGTCTGCTCTGACGTCACGAGCAGCCGTCTGGTGTCCCCAGAATACCTCCAACATAAATTACCACATCAACCCAAACAAAACCAAATTTATTTTTACCGATAACAATCATTACTTAAACCCAGTCTTTTGTAGTCCAAGCAGTTCCATTCTCAGCCTTATATATATATATATATTTCCTTAAACGAAAACATACATGAGCCCCAAATCAGCAGTAATGGTGCAAATCACTAACTCCCATTGACCACCATGCACATTTGCACCCTTACGTCTGCCATCCCTCACTGTTGTGTGATCGTGTCTGTTCAAAAATGCTCAAATGTGTGTGAGTTCTTAAGGGACCAAACTGCAGAGGCTTACACACTACTTAAACTAACTTATGCTAAGAACAACACACACACACCCATGCCCGAAGGAGGACTCGAACCTCCGGCGGGAGAGGCCACGCAGTGAGTGACATGGCGCCTCTAACCGCGCGGCCACTCCACGCGGCGATCGGTGTCTGTTTACACACATGTTGATAATAGCTGAGGCCATCCATAACGTACTTAATTACTACTCATTTACTCACAACATATGCTTCTTACCCTATTACATCTTACATTACTACTAACAGAAACTTTCTGTTCTTAAAACCACTGTTCACGTAGCATAACCACTATAAGCTTGTTGCTTTTCATGTTCCCAACTGTTCATATACTAAAATCCTGGTTTTCAGATACATAGTTACTTCATAGAGTTCTCACGGTTGTAGTACACATCCATGTACTGTCATACTTATATCACAAACCTGGTGGATTTCGTAGGTTAATCACATTCATCATCACTATTTTTATAAAAAAAGAATTGCGTCCATGAAGTGTGAACTGTGCTATACAAGCCTCAATTCTCTTCCAAGTAGAAATCAGGAAATATCATTCCTGATGGTCTGACTTGGGTTACACTGTCCTATCACCAAAGGTTCCATCATGTGCTACTTTAATACTAATACCATAGATCTTTAAATTTATTGAACTGATAATGTAATCTTAAGTAATACACCCCACACACACAAAAGATAAAAAAGTCTGTAGAAATTTTAAATCTTAAAAGAACGTGTCGCAGGAAATTAATAACAATTTTTAATAATATCTGTAACATTAATTCTTAATTCTCCTTTACCAGGCATCTCACAGATCAATATCAACCATGACTTTCATAGTTGCTATCCCATTCAGCTCATTTTTCGGTTCATCACTTGATTAGCATTTAATTTCTATATATCATCTTTTCACAGCTTTACATGTGGAGTATCGTTGAGTTCACCCTTGCCCTTACATCATACTCTCTAACCTAAAGAATGGTTGTGTAGTTTCGCTGACCCCCACTTCACCTTAAATTTGAACATAATATAGTGAAGAATTTAGCGTTCATTGACTACAAAAGGGTTTAGATTTTTCATGTTAAACATTCCTTTTCCTTTCTTTGTAATTGGGTTAGTTAGCACAGTGGCTTTTGGGTGACGCATACTTATTATTGCATATGGTTCTTTGTAGAGATGTTGAAACTTGGCTATTACTACTTTCTGTTTGAACTTTTGTTATGTTTCTTTACTTATACCAAGTCTCCTAATTATACACTATTGGGGCACTCCTTTCCCTTCTTTTTTCCTCTCGTTACCTGCTTTACTTAATGTCTCTTTGATATTTGATTCTGATACTTGGGTAATCCACACAGTCTCTTCAGGCCACTTGATATATTTTACCAATGGTTCACCTTCGATTTTCTTGCGTAAAATCTCTATGGATGCTACACTGGTAACCGAATGGGGGAGTTCATTCAGTTATCCTTTCAAAATCACTCACCATATCAATCTACTTGGAGTATACGTTCGATCTAACCTTTCCACTTCCCTCATCACACGTTTAGTGGGGATAGCCAGCGCGTGGCCCCATGATATGTGAATATGATTGCTTTTTTCTATGCTAGGAACTCTTTAAATTACCTTGCCATAATTGTGTGACACTATCCGACAGTAAATGTTTTGATCTCCCTACCCTTAGAAGTCCACTGCTACTAAATATCATAACCCATTGGGTATTGTAGGATGACGTAAGGTGTGCAGTTTCGACATCTATATTTTCACCTTCTGACATGTCTCACATTTTTTTAAATTGTCAGTGTATGTTCTTAAAGTATTAATGTGCATGATAAATTTCTCAGGGCCAAAGTGATCATATACTAGATGTACGTACCATGTTATTAATGCAGTACTGTTGAAAGGAATACAGAGCAACAAGTTACGCGAAGCACACTTTTTGTGGAACTGTATCCCTTCCAACTGCTGCTGAAACATCATCTCCATTTCTAACTGTTGAATAAGTTTAAGTAGTGCTTGATCTCTGTGTTGCTCTCTTTGCAAGTTATGACAAAACTTTATAACATCCCTATCTGAAATATTTGTTTTTAAAAAATATATGGCAAAAGTGCTACATCCTCTGATATCTTTTTGTGGCTGTAAATCTATCGGAAGCCGGGAGAAGCATCCGGTTCTATATTTTCATTGCTTTTGACATATCGAACGGAAAAATTACAGTCCTGCATGAACAACGCCCATCTAATGAGCCTACTGAGTAACAACTGACTTTTTGAGAGTAGCGTTAATTATGTGTGATCACTATGGACGATAGACTCGTATCCTGCTAACAGATATTTAAACGTTTTATAAGCCCATACTACTGCTAATGTCTCTTTTTCCATTGTACCATAATTTCTTTCAGTATGTGTGAGCATATGGCTTGCAAATGCTGTACGTTTGTGTTCGACTACATCGGTTGCAAGATGGAACAGTTGGCTGAAATGAGGATGCACCAGTAATGATGCTGACACTAAACTGTCCCTGATAGCTAAGAACTCAGCTGTGTAGTCTTGTATCCATCGCCACACTGAATATTGTTTCAGTAACTTTGCCACATGTCGTGTATTCAGGTCTGATTGTTCAAAAATTTTCTGTAAAATCCTGCTGTCCCTAAATATGCTCACAGTTGTTTTTAGTTTGATGGTTGTAGACATTTACTAACTGCGTCTGACTTATGTGGCTCTTGTCTTATTCCTTCTCTATTTATCACATGTTCTAAGAATCTAACTTCAGTCGTGCCAGATTGAGATTTAGATAGTTTCAGGGTAATTTCCTGAGAATCTAGATATTAGTGTATCCAAAATGTAAATGTGATCCTCCCAGGTTTTTGATATAATTTCTGTGCCGTCTACGTATATCAAAATCTTGTGTTTCAAATCATCTCCAATTGCCTTATGAATACCAACACTGAAATATTCAATCCAAACGGTAGAACCTTGAATTGATAAGCTCTGCCCTCAGACGGAAGTACTGTATGTTCGTGAGATGTCTCATGTGGTTTGATTTGCCAGTACCCGGTGTTAAATTCACAGCACTAATGTACTTCACCCCAAAAAATATTTTCAGTAAGTCATCTATTATGGGCTGTGTGTCTCTATCTGGTTCTGCTATCCTGTTTAGTTTTCTCACATCAATCACTAGTCTGACTTTTCCATCTGGTTCCTTAAAGACAATCAGTGGGTTATTATTACAACTACTAGCTGTTTTTGTTACATCACAATGTATCATCCTATTCATTTCATGCCTTACTATTTCCTTTAATGCTACTTGCATCGTGTATAGACCACATTGAATGTATCATGAGGTTTCATCTTTTGTGTGCATGTTAAATCTTTAATCGTTCCTTGTTTCGATGAAAATATCTCTTTATAACTGGTATGCAATTGAAGAATCTCTACTGTCTTTTTTGCATTAATTCCTAATGTTTTATCAATATTAGCTACTATATCTTTCAATTGATATTTTTTCCAAATATTTAGAGTCCTTATGTGTGTCCATTTGATATATCACAATTTCTATTGTAGGTGCTACATTTGTGTGGCTAGTTGCTGTGGAATCTAATTGTAATGATACTATTTAATGATCATCACCATATTGAAAAGTTACATATCCCATAGAAAAGTCTAAAATAACTTTAGAATCTCATAGCTAGTCCTTTCCCAGAAGGATAGGAATGTTTTAATCAGATACAACGAACATCAGGTAACTAAACTTATACATCCCAACAGAAAACTGAATTAATATTTTTGCCTGTATTTATTTACGGTTTTTTTCTGTAATTCCTGTCAAATTCACTCCCATGACCAGTAGCGTCGGGAATACACGCATCAGATTATAGGTCGTTCGAAAATTCTGGCCCAAAACCCAAATTTCACTGTCCAGATCCATAATTATATATACTGGTATCTCATCTATTGCGCCACAAAGCTTTGATCGGGTATTTTTTAGTTATACGTTGATTCTCGTCTAATAAATCATCCATCACCGGATTACCTTTTATCATACTTAATAATATGGGATTCCACTGAAACTATCTAGATTGCAACAGCCTCAGAAGATCGAGCCACTCTTCTGAAGCTCGCCAGTTTTCCCTGTGCGTGTGTCCCTGACTTCTGTCAGGAATACTTTGATTACCATCTCTCCATCTACATCTCGATATATTTTTATATTTGTTATTATATTCGTCCCATAAAACGAATGCTTGGACTTGGCGACTGCCCCTAGCCGTGTTTGTTCGCTGCAACTAGTTTTCTATTGTATCCAGCTGTTCCAAATATTTTAAAAGGCTGAACTTTCCTCCAGTCCTTACCTAAAAACGTATCTCGTACCTCCCACGGTAGGCGGCTCATAATAACTTCCAATAAGTGTTCCTCACGAATGGGATTATTTCGGTATTTGGCTTTATTTAGTTGATATTCAACAATCCCATCCATTCATTTCTATTGTATGCTTTCGAACCCAATAATTTAAGCAAAGTTTCTTTCGTGCTCCATCACTGCAGCATTAAGCTTTGAATTCTCTTTCAAAATCAGTAAAAGTCGTAAAATCATCTGCCATCAGCATATCCCACTGTGCTGCGCTTGCTGACAAAGGTCTGACCGCGAATCTAATTTTGTTGTGGTTCGACCAAGTACTAGGTAACATAACTTGAATTGCATGACGCCTGGTATAAATTTAGCAAATTTATGGTTGATTCCTGTACTAAGTGTTGACGTAAAATCATCATACAGACTACTGTGTTGATTGCTGTTAATTGATTCCTTTTCCTTACTCTTTCCTTCTGGTTGTGAGCAGTATTGAGTGGATGCATCGTCACTTTTGGATAATAGATGTGGGAGACTGTTGTCATCGGTACAACTCATCGACCTAGTGTCCGCTGGTCTGACTACAATGCCTGAATACGGGATGTCTTGTTTTTTTGTGGTATTATCCGGCTGTGAAGGTAATGCAGCTTCTTTGTGCTTATTACGGCGTTCCAGTGTTTGTAAACGAGCGTCAGTTTCATTAATTAAGAATGATATTGTTTCTACATCTCTATTCGTCAATTTTTGCACATTCGTTTTTGTCTCTAGTAACCAGGTTTGGAGCCGTTTAATTATCATGTCTTGGGTTGTCTTAAGGGAATGTATGTGTTGTAACTGATCCTCTACCTTGTCGTCTAATAATTCCAACTGTATGTCTATATCTACAACGTGTTTGAATTCTACGGTAGAGTCTATTTTCCAATATATCCATTCTCCCATTGACCTGTGTTGTAAGATTATTGATATTTAATTGCATCTGTTGTAATCTGGTATCCATTTGGTTTAATCTTGAACCTAATTGGGTAAAGCTGTTATTCATCTGATCTGTCATTGTTCTGTGACCTAATGGAAACGCAATTCCATCTGTGAAAATCATAATCCCATCTATGAAAACTTTTCTTTGATAAGTTGCATGAATACGTGCAACACCGCTTCGGCTGTTTGGTGATCCCCTATGAGAGCAATGGTTGTTTAAACTCATGTCCTAAGTAATCAGCTGCTCGACACAAAGTTATTATTATTCTCTTGTATTAAATCTTGACTCTTAAAGAACTTTAGAGATCAGACGTTGTCTATTAGTCACTGATTGCTAATTCCCTCCAGATTCGTTCAATACAACATATTTATCATTAAACAAACAAATAATTATTTCTCGTTTTTGAAACGCCAAAAATTCAAGCTCGAAAGGTAAATGTTAATCTACACCCTTAAACTATGCGCTTCGTTGCTACGAGATGTCGACGTGGAAGGCTGGAATACGTGATGCTGAGTGCTGAAGCGGACAGTTGGTGTATCAGTATTCGGCAACTCTGCTTGATTCATATTTAACAATCCGTAGACGCAAAACAGTCCCAAAGTGTGATAGTGTCGACGAATAATGTCGTTACCCGTTGTTTATATGCGTGGCAACAAGTCGTTGATTCTTGTTACTACGGTTAAATTGTTCTTCAATGAAGAAAATTCTAGATTCAACGGGTAAATATTGATATTCCGCTGTATAACAGAATAAAACGCATTCCGTTGCAACTTTAATGTGATTCTTACTGTTTCTTGCGTCGTAATTCCACACACTGTCTCACCTAACCGACATCCGTTTTTATCATTGTACTTGTAATAGAGCTTTGCAGATTAGTACCACATATTTATAACCAGTTTTTTTTGTGAATTTTCCGAATACTTGTCGGCGGAAATCGTTTGACTGGGTATTTCGTCTTCTTTACTTCCGTGAAAAGTCGTACTTGTATTTGTTCATAGGTTTAGAAATCCACGGTGGCCACGTTCGAGGCATCTCTCCAGGCGCTGGTAGGATCACAAACAAGCTACAAATTTGTTTAACTTCTGATAGACAATAACTTCATAAAACCCATAACGAGAACAGAGTCTCATGGTGCTACTGAGTCAAATCCAGTTCTGTGTTTCCTACAAGTCTCCACTGTTACCAAGTCCCATGATTACATAACTTCACCAAGGATGGAGCTCCATGGCACGCCGCACTACTCTTTAGATTATGAGCCCTGCCTGCTCTGACTTCACGAGCAGCCGCCTGGTGGCTCCAGAATATCTCCAATAAAAATCACCACACCAACCCAAACAGAACTTAATTTACTTTTAATTATAAATACTATTACCTAAATCTGGCATTTTGCAATTCAATTCTCACCCTTGTATATATATATTTCTTTGAATCTCGCAATCTCAGATCAGCAGTAAATGTGCACAACACCAAGTCCTATTGACTGCTATAGTCATTTGCACCCTTACAAGTTGTAGCCGACAGTTGAAGTGCAGTTTGCATTGATTTCCTTTTCTTCTTCCACTGAAACTCAACGTTGCAAACCAACTTAGCATTTGTCTCAGATACATCAGCTTATCAGCACTCTCTCTGATAATAGACTCTACGTTATTTCTGCTAACCTTCGTCTCATACCACATATCAAAACTATTTAGATATCAGTTAGTTACAATACCCTCTTCTGAAATAAGCGCTGCTGAAGCAGCAAGCTGTTAAGTTGAAGCCACAGTGTGACTCAGTAAGTTTCTAGCAACGGGAAATATCATTTTTCCAAATGAAACTTGCTTAACTTCCCATCATTCAATGCGTCTCATTGACACTGTATTACTACTCAAAGTATTTTCTTTGTGCAGACTCAAATAGTGCTATATTTTGTGACAGCAAACAGTTTCTGATATTTCTTTTTCATCACAGCGAGAAATTTATTAAATAAGGTTGTATTTTTCAACTTCTACTGTGTTACTGTGTTCATTTTATTGATTCACGACCAGTTTTCAAATGGTTATCGGTATAAAACACGGCACATGAGACATATGTTTTCAAAACTGGACATGTCCACTCAGTGTGAAATTGAGGAAAAAACATGAAAAATCTTTAAGACATACAAGGCGTGAGATTCACTCTATAGTCCTGGCTATGTTGTTATGTCTGCTAATGAACAGATGGCAAAATTGAATCTTAGCGATCCACAACACAGCAATATATATGAAAATAAAATGGACTTATTCAGATTAGATTAGATTGTTTTCGTTGCATAGACCTAAGCAATGAGATGATTCTCGTGGGTGTGGAACATGTCAGAAAGTATAAGATTAAAACACGAAACATTTGAATATACGTAACATTTACTATCCTGATCATTTGTCAGGAGGTTGTCGAAATAAGTGAATACAATGCAGTAAACTGGAACACATAATATTTACAGAATTAACGCACTGTAAGAATGATACATTGTTATGCACTATTAATAAATTTATCACACATAAAATATGTAATCTTCACGTTTGTGACCAAGTGCTCTCAAAACTGAAATCAAACAGACATTTTTACTTAAGCTGGCATAACAGTCTCTGTTAAGATATTCATCTATAGAGTAGATGGAGTTGCCTATGAAAAAGTCTTTCAAATTCTGTTTACACTGTGCTTTATCTGAAACCAAGTTTTTAACAGTTGCTGGCAATTTATTGAAAATGTCTGTTCCTGACTATTGGATTCCTTTTTGGACCATGATAATTGATTTTGGTCTTTATGTAGATTTTTCTTATCCCTAGTATTGATACTATGTATAGAGCTATTCGTTGGAAATAGAGATGGGTTACTTGTAACAAATTTCATTAAGGAATAAATATACTAAGAAGCAGTGATTAGAATACGAAGTTCCTTGAACTTGATTCTACTTGATGTTCTTGAATTTACGCCACAAATGATTCTTATCACACACTTCTACACCCTTAAAACCTTTGCTCGGTTTAATGAGTTGCCCCAGAATATGATTCCATATGACGTAATAGAATGAAAGTGAGAAGAGCATGCAAGTCTTTTTATATTTATATCTCCTAAATATGACTTTATTCTCACTGCAAATACAGACTTGTTTAGGCACTTAAGCAATTCTGTGCTACATCCTTCCTAACTGAATTTATTATTGAGTTGTAATGCGAGAAATTTAACACTGTCTACCTCTTCAGTCTGCATGTCTTCATACACTCCTGGAAATGGAAAAAAGAACACATTGACACCGGTGTGTAAGACCCACCATACTTGCTCCGGACACTGCGAGAGGGCTGTACAAGCAATTATCACACGCACGGCACAGCGGACACACCAGGAACCGCGGTGTTGGCCGTCGAATGGCGCTAGCTGCGCAGCATTTTTCCACCGCCGCCGTCAGTGTCAGCCAGTTTGCCGTGGCATACGGAGCTCCATCGCAGTCTTTAACACTGGTAGCATGCCGCGACAGCGTGGACGTGAACCGTATGTGCAGTTGACGGACTTTGAGCGAGGGCGTATAGTGGGCATGCGGGAGGCCGGGTGGACGTACCGCCGAATTGCTCAACACGTGGGGCGTGAGGTCTCCACAGTACATCGATGTTGTCGCCAGTGGTCGGCGGAAGGTGCACGTGCCCGTCGACCTGGGACCGGACCGCAGCGACGCACGGATGCACGCCAAGACCGTAGGATCCTACGCAGTGCCGTAGGGGACCGCA
Organism: Schistocerca cancellata; assembly: GCF_023864275.1. Taxonomy (NCBI): domain Eukaryota; kingdom Metazoa; phylum Arthropoda; class Insecta; order Orthoptera; family Acrididae; genus Schistocerca; species Schistocerca cancellata. Next base: position 855,072,666 of record NC_064629.1, on the reverse strand, counting down.
CCGCCACTTCCCAGCAAATTAGGGACACTGTTGCTCCTGGGGTATCGGCAAGGACCCGCACACCGTTAGGCCGTCTTCCGCTCACGCCCCAACATCGTGCAGCCCGCCTCGAGTGGTGTCGCGACAGGCGTGAATGGAGGGACGAATGGAGACGTGTCGTCTTCAGCGATGAGAGTCGCTTCTGCCTTGGTGCCAATGATGGTCGTATGCGTGTCTGGCGCCGTGCAGGTGAGCGCCACAATCAGGACTGCATACGACCGAGGCACACAGGGCCAACACCCGGCATCATGGTGTGGGGAGCGATCTCCTACACTGGCCGTACACCACTGGTGATCGTCGAGGGGACACTGAATAGTGCACGGTACATCCAAACCGTCATCGAACCCATCGTTCTACCATTCCTAGACCGGCAAGTGATGTGATGTATCTGACCCCAGGAATGTGTCAATAAAGTTTCCCCTTCCTGGGACAATGAATTCACGGTGTTCTTATTTCAATTTCCAGGAGTGTATGTTATGCACATGCTGGAAGAAAACCTCTTGCAGGTTCCGCACAGCATAGAGTGGGTCTTCTCAAAGCTTAAGTGAAAATTTGATTATTAACTATTTCTAAATCTGTACTTGATTCCAACTTATTGCATTGTTGGTATCATCTGCAAACAACAAAAAAATTAGTAGATGAGAGGTCATTAATGTACACAAGAAAATGCAATGGAGCCAAGATGGAATCTTGAGGAACACCACATGTAATTTATTCCCATTCAGATGAAGACTGACTGCTTACTGCGCAAGTATTTTGCAGCAACGCCCTTTGATTCCTGTTAGATAAGTAAGACTCTACCAGTTTTGCAGCACTGCTGGTGACGCCGTAATATCCTAATTTACTTAATAGAATGCTGTGGTTGACACAGTCAAAGGCTTTTGACAGGTCACAGAAAATGCCAGTAGAATTTAATTTATTATCTAATGAATTAAGTACATTCTCACTGTAAGTGTAAATATCTTTCTCTATATCAGAATCCTTAAGAGATCCAAAATGTTACTTCGACAATATACTGTTTGTAGTCAGATGCTTTAGGAGATACTTTAACATAACCTTTTCATATATTTTTTCAGAAAGCCAGCAAAAGTAAAATTGATCGACAATTTGATGGTATTTCTTTATCTATCTTCTTGCAAAGAGGTTTAACTTCAGCATATTCTAGCCAGTCTGGAAACGTTCCACTGATAAGAGATTGATTACACAAATAATTTAAGATAGAACTCAACTCGCATGAGCACTCATTGATTAACTCTGTTGATATGTTATCGTACCCACTGGAATACGTAGATTTTAAGGATTTTATCATGCATGCTACTTCTTTGAGAGACGTGACATTTCCATTTTACTGAAGTTATTTTTAAAGACTGGTCTCAGATACTCCATTGCACTGTTGACTGAACCTCAAAACCCCAAGCTGTCAGTAATAGAAATGAAGTACTTGTTGAAGAGGTTTGTAACACTAAACGCGCTTGTTACCAAAGTCTCATTTATTTTTAGAGCTATCTGTTCCTCTTCCTTTTTGGTCCCACCTGTCTCTGTCTTCACTATATGCCATACAGTTTTTATTTTGTTGCTTGATATACTTATCTTTTTCTCATAATAAAGCTGCTTTGATTTCTGGACAACTTGCTTCATTATTCTGCTGTATTTTTTGTAATGCATTACAGTTCTACCATCAGAATTGTTCCTGGATATTAGATACAGTCTCTCTTTTTGTCCAACACTATATCTTTATTCCTTGAGTAATCCACGGCTTATTTTTTGACTTCTGTGTAATTTGGGTTACCTTTAGGTAAAACAATTTTCAAAAGTGGAGGTAACTTTATTAATGAATGCTTTGTATTTTACATTTGAGTCAGAAGTATTGTAAACATCTATCCAGTTCATGTCGTTGAGCAGTTTCCTGAATATCTCAATTTTTGACTTATTTATTGCCCTCCTGTACTCAGATTTAATACATTTTTTTATCCTGACAGTTTTCAACATCTAACAGAAGATGCTCCATGCCATGATCAGATAGCCCATTTACTATTGGTTTTGTGATTTGGTTTTTTCCCCTAGATTTGTCTACAAAGATATTATCAATAGCAGTCTCAGAGCGTTTACATATCCTACTATCAATGTTCATTGTAAGAATTAAATTGAATAATGTTGTGACCGACTGCAATAATTGTTCACTGACAGAGCTTTTCAATAAATCCACATTAAAATCACCAGCAACTACTATTTCCTTGTTTTTTACCTTTAGATGGGGCAGCAGGGTTTCCTGTACTACTTCTGTTGCACAACCTTCTAAGTGCTGCTCTGAGCAAAATTTATTAATATCAGTATTCTTGAAATCAAAGCAGTTTCTGACAAATGTGGCAACTCCTCCTTTCTCCATATTTTATCTACAGAAGTAAGAAGCTAACTTCAGTCCTGTAACATATAACGTATCTATACCAGTGGTCACATGATGTTCAGAGAGGCAGCTTATATCAACTGGTCTGCTCAGCTCTAATTCTTCAGCACAAATAAGCAACTCATTAAGCTTACCCCTCAGTTCTCGGATATTCTGGTGCAGTAACGATAACTGATTTTGTGCACTGGCTGAATTGCAACTGGATGAACCTAATTTTCCTGTCAACTTTTGAGTATCTCTAGTTTCCATTAGAGGCTGTCTGCATGAATTGTGTACATTAAAATTTGCTTTCTGGCTGCCTGTTTTATCAATGTGAATATCATATTCAGCTTGTCTCTGAACGTCTTTTGTTTTTGCCCTCCATATCTTAAACAAACTGCTAATCTGTCGCCTGTAACCACTGGTACTTTACCACTTGTGACAGTGCTGCCCCTTAAGTTATTTGCTATTAGCCCAGACAGTTTTTCTTTCTCTTTCCTGTTGAGATGAAGGACATGCCTAGTATAGTGCCACCTGCTCATAGAGTCAACAGGAACCATACTGATATGAGACCCCATATCTGATCCAAGAAGCCGTTCCACCTCTAAATTAACTCTCCTAACAGAAGAGTTTAAATGACCCAACATCAATATATCTCGTTGCTGAAGCTATATTTACAAGGTCTCTCTCAATTGAATAATTATGGTTCCTATCTATCCTGTTGCCCGGCCCGCATCCACTGTTACCACGGTGTCATCCTTCGTGAAGTCTTTTCAAAGTGAACCTACATCCTCTATCGCCTGACCGAGACTTGCACCAAGTTTAAAAAAATTTGTGAGTTGGTAACCTGACCATAGTTCATCCTGCAACAGTTGGCCTACACCTCTACCATGTGAACTACCTAACAACAAAACTTTCTTCTTCTTCATAGCTTTTTCTGACTTCTTAACTTTCAAACACTTTCTGAAAGTTTATTGTTTCCAGTCTATTCCTACATCTATTTGTGGCTCATCAGTTTCCAACTGTGACAATAGATCAAACCTGTTTTCCACATTCACAACCACACTGTTTGAGAAGGTCCTATTCTTATTTCTTCTGTAACCTGTTGTCACTTCCCACCTCTCTTTTCCCTTCTCCTTCTCCCCCTTAACCATTCCAGATCTTGCTTCGCTTTATCTACTTCCACCTGAAGGGCAGCAATCTTCTCCTCCTGTTCCACTATCTTCCTATCTCTACAGCAAATCCTACACAACCAACGAGCCTTGTTTATTTCCCCATTTCCCACGCTACTACAGTCACCTACATGAAATAAACTGCAGCAACTCTCACTCAACAACCCGGAACTAACAATCCTACGGAAGTCATACACTTCTCACTCATGGTAAACAAATTTTAGCTATAGCCTAAGTTACAACGAGAATAATTTCGTAGACTACTCAATCAATATATTAAATTTCTTAGAAATCTTAGGCATAAAGTTCGGATACTAATTCAAAACTTCTGGAGAAACCAAAAATGATTGAAGCCAAGTCGTGCACATGTCTGCTTTTGAAACTATTCCATCATACTTGTCCATTTATGACACTTACTATTTGGACTAATCTGAAATTATGTATTTTGTAAGGGATTGTGCATGACGAACTGACTCCGAGGTTTTCAATTAAGACATTTATTACATGTTCACAGAGTAGATCAGAATAACAGAAAATCATTCTTTCCACGAACAATACGAGACTGGAATAGAAGGGACAACCGATAGAGGTAATCAAGGTACCCTCTGCCACACACCGTCAGGTGGCTTGCGGAGTATGGATGTAGATGTAGATGTAGAAAATACAAAATACTGGTGCGAAAAGAGAGGATTTAAACCACTGTGACACATATATAAAAGAATATCGTTCGGAACATACATAATCGCACAGTAATTGTGATGGAAGGTCTGTTTCATGGTAGTTTCCTTCACAAAAGTCTGTATCATCGACGTCATTAGAAGCTCCTTCCATATTAGTAGGGACGTCTTCATAAGAAAAAGTAAATTATCTAGGCTTTTCCAGTTTCTCCAAAAGGTTATCAAAATCCTCAATCTTTTCTTTTTTCACTTAAATTCCACCAGTTGTTAGGCAGTACAGCAGGCTTTATCATGTCACTTCATTTTCCTTTCTTTGTAATTACGACTTCCACTCCCACAATATTTCCTGTAAGAATGCTCTTCTTTAATGCGAATATTGTTTTCCCCTCAGGGAAAAATTGGAAATTTGTGGTAAGTTCCTATGAGACCAAACTGCTGTGGTCATTGGTCCCTAGGCTTAAACACTACTTAATCTAACTTAAACTAACTTACCCTAAGGACAACACACCCACCCATGCCCGAGGGAGGACTCGAACCTCCGATGGGGAAATTCTGAAGGGAAGCGACTGCGTTGATTTCATATGAGTCTTACTCTCAGCTTTCCATTCGTATACGACCCAGTCATGCACCATAATCTTCACAGTTCCATGGTTGGAGAATACATTACGGTACTCAGCTGGTTGAAGAATGGTGTCCTCTCTCTTCAGCTTCTTCTGTGTTTTCCAAAAACTCTGTCAGGAGGTAGAAATGAATGGCCAGTTACTGAAAAGTAAGTCTCAATATTCGTAAGAGAAACACTGCAAAATATTACCTTTATTTCCTATCATGATGGGAAGCATTTTGAGTACGCATCCGTTGCTGGACATCCAAATTCAATTTTAAATTTTGTGTTGAAAATTTTTCGAAAGTAATTTGCCTCTACTTGTTGTTACACAGCCGCTGAATTATTGAAAATGCGACACAGTTTTTTAATATTCAGATTTGACAACAAGTACACTCGTTCAGCCTTACTTCGACAGTAGGGTGATTCTGTTCCTTTTAGCTTCTGTATGAATGTTTGTAGGCTGACCAGAGTATCTAACTTTCTAGTAAGTTCCTAATAGCTTACGTTCATATTATTATGTTTCTATTCCCGAAAGTAACGTAGCGTGCTCTCTTTTGTACAGAAAATCGCTTGAAAATGGTCACAAAGGCAGAAACAATTCATGTACCAACAAAATAAATACACCAGAAGTGGAAAACAGCCATCTTCTTTGAGACACAGTTTCTCTTCAGGCAAACAGTGGTGATTAATTTTATAATACATCTGACTTTGAACAGAATGAACTCCAAGCATTTCCCATATGCCAACAAACATAAGTATAATTCCTCCTCTGAGTAAACGTTGACTTGTTCACAGACTACCACAGTACTGCTGGGTTGGTGGAGCTCCCAGTTAAAAAATATGCTACTACTTGCTTCCAGTATACTGTCAAACCTCGCAGCACAAGAACTAATACATGGCTCACAAGCTACAGCTCTGGAGAACTATTGAATTCTTGAATAGCTAAACATAAATCTTGTCAAACGCTTGTCATAGTCCACAAATGGCCTTACTGGTATTTCGTCTAATGAAAGTACGTACAGACTTCCTTGCACATCTTCAGAGTAAAGTTTCATGCCTAAAAGCTCAATAATGTATTGCATACCAGGTGCAATCTTGCAGGATTCAATTCTCCTCTGCAATCGGCAAGTTCTACTTCTCAAAATTCATAGACGTTTGTACCAAAAGCACATTTTACATCTAGGGCTGTGAGACGACAGCCAGATCCGACAGTACACCAGAATTTTTAAGGACAGACTATCGTGTGGTTTTAATTCAGTAGCTTTCGGAAATACAATAATTAAAGGTGGTGGCTCTACATAAATTATTTAAGTTATGAATAATAAAATAAATCCGATATTGAAGCTTGCTGTAGTGCATTAATACGAAAATGTATCAGATCCCCTAACACTAACTGTTCATAGAGCTCAACTCGACAACACGTCTCAACTGCTGAATTTTGACTACGTCCCCTATCACACGAATATTTTCAGCGTCTCAAATGTTGTTAAAGTATGTAGTGTGACCGAATGCCGCCCAAGTTAAACCATCGCTCGAATGATTCCATATTCCTCTGGCTTCACTTATTCAAATTCAGAATGTACATTCTCAATAAAGTCCCTTATGTCCCTCTTGTTGCCATTAAAAGATATTCCCAATAATACACACGGCTTCTTTGCCACTTATTATACTGTTTCCTGATGAACGTGCTTCGCTAAGGGGTCCATTTTAAGATATTAAAGGAGTTACAACTAACAGTTTTAGAAATACAGTCACAACGGCTACAATTTGCATGACATGTACCTGTTTCTCCCAGTACTCTGCAATATGTCAGCAGCTCTGTGTCGTCCTTGGGGCTGCTGCTCAGTAGGGCTGGACCCACGGCTTGAACCTGCAGATGAGAACATGACATAGCACTTGCCCACCACTGGTCGCCTTGGATGGTATCTGCTGCAGCCGCTACCGGATCCTCAGTGCTGAACTAACTGACCCGTGGCAGGTTAGGAACCGTAGTGCCTCGTGGTTCTGTGTCACACTTTAGTTGCCCTACATTGCACTGCACCATTCTAAGACTCCGCTTTGGATTCTACTCTCATGGGACAAGTTTTTACTTGGCTGAAATGGCGAGTCGCCAAAACCTCCTGCTATTTGTCACAGTCGCTGTAGCAACCTGACTCGGTAAGCCTTCTGTTTAACCATTTGTTTACCCACGCGCCTGGCACCAGCTAATTTTATCTGTCGTGTCCCGAAAGTGACTGTTCCTTGCGATTGGGCTACAGGGTTCAGGAAGAAGGGAAACGATCTGGGCAGTCTTGACCTGATTATGTTCTTAAAATTCCCTTATTAGAAAAGATAAGGTTGGTTGGTTTGGGGAAGGAGACCAGACAGCGTGGTCATCGGTCTCATCGGATTAGGGAAGGATTGGGAAGGAAGTCGGCCGTGCCATTTCAGAGGAACCATCCCGGAATTTGCCTGGAGTGATTTAGGGAAATCACGGAAAACGTAAATCAGGATGGCCGGACGCGGGATTGAACCGTCGTCCTCCCGAATGCGAGTCCAGTGTCTAACCACAGAAAAGGTAAGGCTTGGAACAAGTACTGAAATGACAAACACTGTGAAACACTATGAGGTTTTTGAAAACTTTCTACTTTACTCAGTAAACTGTATCAACGCCTGATATACTTGCTCTAAAGGAATTCTGCCCAAGAAAATATCACGTCTTTACAGAGAGAGGGTGAGTAACCAGCACAGTTCGATCTACTTAAAATGAAAACATCAGTACCCAGAGAGCCCACACCCGCGACATGACATGCAGAAGTGCATAGCTAAACGACTAAGGCTCCATCAGCTGCACTGCGCCTATTGCAGATATCTCTGCTTAGCCTTGCCTGGCAACTCTCTTCGCCTGACCGTGCTGATACTATGACGGGCGTTTAACAAGTAATGCAGCGAATTTCCTTTTTTGAAAGAAGGTTGTTTTTATTTAACATTCAAGTACACAATATTATGATTACAATACCCTATTTTTCAACATAATATTAATTCAACGCGACTGCCTTATGCCGCGTTACCGGGAGAGTCTGCATGCCTACATGGTACAACTCTAATGGCCGAACTCGGAACGTCTTCCTGGTCAATAACCACCTCATAGTCCACGTTAGACTTTCTGCAGAGTGCATCTTTCATTGGGCCAAACAGATGGAAGTTGGAAGGGGCAAGATCCGGGCTATATTGTGGATGAGGAAGTATAGTCCAGTGAAGTTTTGTGAGCTCCTCTCTTGTGTAAAGAGTTGTGTGGGGTCTTACATTGTCCTGGAGAAGATGTTCGTTTGCATTTTTGTGGCTGTGAACGTGCTGAAATCTTTCCTTAAATTTCCTAGGGGTAGCACAGTACACTTCAGATTGGATCGTTCCACCATGTGGGAGGGCATAAAACAGAATAATCCCTTCAGAATCCCAGAAGACCGTCACCATGACTCTGCCGGCTGAGGGTGCGGCTTCGAGCTATTTCTTCGGAGGAGAGATGGTGTGGCGCCACTCCGTGGATTGCCGTTATGTTTCCCGTTCGATGTGATGAACCCATGTTTCATTAACTGTGACGATGTTCAACAAAAAATTGTCTCTATTAGCCGCGTAACACGCAAGCAGTTCCGCACAGATGCTCCTTATGCTCTGTTAGGCGGCGAGGAACCCAATGGGCACACACCTTTGAGTACACGAACTTGTGGACAAATGTGTTAGCACTACCAACGGAGACGTCCAGTTGTGAACCGAGGTGTTTCATTGTGATGTATCGATCACCTCAAATGAGAGTGTCTGCACGTTCCGACGTTGCAGGAGAGACAGCTGGGTGCGTCTGGCGAGCACCCGGGTATTGGAAAGGTTTTTGCAACCTTGTGATGATGACAGACGTTTCGCACAAGTGCTCACCGTGCTTTTGTTCACAGTCAGGTATCCGTAGACATTCTCCAAGAGGCTATGAATATCTACGATGCTATGGTTTGTCAATAAAAGAAACTCAGTGACTGCTACATGCTTGAAACGTATCTCCGTTACAGACGTCACTTTGAAGGCTACGTATGGTGCCGCCACTTCTCGGAACTTCATTAAACTAGAGGAGATAAAGCGGGAGGATTCCACAATGTCCCACAATAAGTTCCGCATTTTTTCAACAGAAACTGGACAAGACAAAAACAATGGGTTGCATTACTTATTGAATGCCCTCATCCTACCAACATCTTATTCTGAGTGCAATAGCCTTCTTAGAGCGTCCAATCAGTTTTCCTCTTCGCCCCCGCCAATCTCTGACATGACGTGTTGCTGAACAGCCCTCACCATTTCATTGGCTCTAATTGTGCACTATTCTTGGGAGATTCATTGGAAGGAGGTATCTGTCGTCAAATCATGTCTTAGGCCTGCTATAGGCTCTTCATGATGCATAGGTGCCCCTTCCAAAGACTCTCCCTTTAGCCATCTCTTATCCTCGCTTCTTCTCTGCATTAGTCACTTTTGTTTTTACAGTTTATAGCGTTACTACTATACTCGATGGCCAGCAAACTGGTGCCTCTGGTTCAGTATTTTCCACGATGCACTTAGAAGCCTCTGACATTTTATGTAACCTCCCTCCGAGGTCTGCCTGATGCCGCGCCTAGGCGACCGGCATCTCTTGTCACGTCACTTAACTTTCCCTCTGTTATGTTTCGAACTCACAAGACATGGCCCCTGGGTACTACAAGATGCGAGTGTGCATGTGATGTATTTTACGCCTTTGGCGTCATGTTGGCAGTGCTGGACTGGACTCATAGGTGGTTCGTGCCAGGAAGACATCCTTCGCTAGGAGGTGGCGCACGGCTTTGAGCCGCTTAGCATAGACACTGCAAATTTCGGACTTCATGATAAGTGGAAACGGTACTGAGAGAAATACCACGGCGTCAGGAATGCAGTAGTTAAACTGTTGGTTTGACACTTGGTCTGAAATAAACTGGAGACCTCGACCGGTGGAGAGGATCATGGTGGGGATATCCACTAACTTAAAAGACTAAAATTCTGTAAAACCCGATCCAATATAACTATAAAATAAACAACCACATATATAAAAAGGTAAAAATAAGATGAATGCATGCGTTTAAACATGCCCTCAATCAGACCAGCAGCTTTGTAAAATATTCTTTATCAAAGATTTGCAAATATAATTAAATTTAAAAATCAATATTTTTCCAACCCATTAAGCGTTTTAGATAAAGTGTGTATCAACAGCTAGAGCTCAAAAAGACCTATTAGAATATACCAGTAGAAAATTTTTAAGTGTTATACACTTTGCGTTCTATGCAGGAATATGTATAATGAGGCAAAAACGTCGTTTTCACACAAAATAATAATATGCTGTTGAGAGCTGCGGCGGTGTAATAAATTAGTCTATGGTATTTATCTGTAAATGTATTTCTTTCTATGTGTTTATAATTTTCAAACAGCAAAATTTAACTATTGTGCTGATAAAATTGTAAATTTTGAGAAAACTAAAAGACTCAGGCAAAAACTAAAGACATTATCAGAAAGCTGACATAACTTCTGTCTAGTCTCACATGTTGTCTATATTGATATATAAATGTTCGTTAAGATGTATGACAGTAATGTATAAGAATTTTTGGAACACAGACTGAGAGCGATAATAGTTGGTGGCCATGTGCCGAGGACCAGTTGATTTCAACATGTGGAACAGAGCAGAGTTACGTATCGAATAGCGGCGAGTGAGTCACGAATTGAAGTATTCGAAATTGCTACATGTAAGAGTTCAGGGGCTTATAAAAAAAATCTAGCGCATATGAGACAAAAACTTAAAAGAATCTTGAGGAAAAATTCATGTGGAAGTTGTAAAATATCTAGTAAGTTGGACGGTCTCAACTTAGAATATTTCACTGAGTTTGCGTGAGCTTTACTTTCAGTAACTTCGCACAGCATAGCTAGTGTAGGCCTTTAAGTTTGAAAACAAGCGATTAGACTTAGAATAATTTATGTAGTTTACTAGAACTACTTAATCGCAATAACATGGTGCGCTAATCCTGTCAATAAATTCACAGAGCATTAGTTCTGATGTGTTAATTCAACAACACAAAGAGAATTAATAAAATTTACTTTAAATTGAAACCCAATTAATTTAAAATATTATATGAATATTTATTACCGCATAATAAATTTTGGCTGCATTTTTATATAAAGTATTACACAGTTCATAAGAAAATCAAAACAGGGTGTTGCAACATGTACGTTGGTTGTACTCTAGACAATTAACAAAGCGAAATAACTTAAAAGCAAATTTGATTTTATCTACTATCGCATTTGACCACTTGTAGTGGTTTTAGGCAGAGACTCTTTCTCAACATTTTACCTGGTCTGGATGAAGAAACATTTTCAGCTTTCTCTCAGTGACAGCTCTTTTTTGTCTTCCTTTTTGGCTGTGAAGAGACATGCTTATTTTGTGCACCATCCAATCGGATGTAAGTGACGAATTATTTACTACAACACAGATATGACTTGTGAATTTTCTGAATAACACTCATATAAGCCCTCACTTCTGCTTTCAGCTTCTTGTTTTGGGACTGTCAGTTTGCAATAGGATGTTTAGTTCTACCATATGTCTCCTTTTGCCGTTCACATATTTCATCAGTAATCTCTTCAGTTGTTGATATTTCATAATTAATATTAGTGCTGTAATATAATAAACTTTCATAATGTTAAATGATTCAGTTGAATTACATTCCAATGAAATTTATATCTTTGGCTTCTTTCTATATCCCAGAGACCCTTTGTAACGGAATCTATGTCTAATGAATAATATACAGTGAAGAATAACACAGACAATTAAAGTAACACATGAAAAAGGGTCAGTAAGTAGAGCATAAAGTTCCAAATTTTTAAATATCGTCACTGAACAAAACTTGAACGGAAAAAAGTATTACTGATTCGCTCAAACCACTTAGTTCAGCAACTTTTTCTCTTCGTGTTACTGCTACTTTTGGAAAGAAAAATCAAACTATTAACATATTTCTCATATTTTATATCATTAACGGATATGACATAACTTTCTTAGAAAGAAGGGGTTGATTATGCTAAAGAGTGTAGTAAGAATAACAAGTAGTGCTTGCCAGTAATCATCTTTTAGATGCCTCTTTGGTGAGTTAAGTATTTTAACCACTAAATAGCAATAAGTATATTAGCTAAAGATATTCGTCAGAGAAAACCCTTTACAATTAGAAAAGAATAATGATGTCCACAGCTACAACACCAGAAGATACTACCAACTTCATTACTCGCTATAAAAGCTGTCAGTGGCTCAGACAGGAGATTAACATGCAGCCATAAAAATCCTGGATACGTTCTCAATAAAATAAAATATCTGACAGGTAACAAATCAGTGTACAATTTAGTAACCTGTAAATGGCCAGCATTCACAAAGACAGCATTTACAAACTGCCTGTAATATCACTAGGCCCACGTAATTTTTATCAGTCATATAAATGTTTCACGAAACTAACAAACTTAATAACTCAGTTTCACTGCTGGCCAATATAAATGTAGCTCCACGAAGGCAGCATGCACCAATCTTGAAACTGGCATTAAGTGTTCTTCATGTTTCCATACGCAAATGATTAGTTAGGTGTAAAGCAAAATACATTTTGTATATAAATCCATATTAGGCAACGGGTTTTCCATTCAGAAACCGCATTTAAATGTGTGTTGTTTGTGAGAAGATCGTGTTACGCTTCATGTAAGAGGAGAAACATCTACTAGCATGAGGAAGATGAAACTGTTATATACTGTCGTACCTCGATACACAAGGTATTCAGTTGTTGACCTGGACAGCACTTTCTCCACATCTCTCACCCTGAACATTTGATCACGGGCTGTGTAATGTACTAAAACACACCCATGCCATACCTCTCTGTGTCAAAGTCAAAGTAGTTGACTAAGTGCGTCACTGATTTCTTAAGTTCGTTAGTTTGGCTTCGTATGCGTCTAGGGGACACCCCCTTCCCCCCTGACCCCACCCCTCACCCACAAAAAACAATATACACACACCCATTCACACATGTACACCTTTCGCACTGCCGTGTTATTGTTCTATTATCTTCCTATGAAGGGCGTACGGAATATGAGATTGTGTGACTGGATGGAAGAGTTCCTTATAGAGAGAACACAGCATATCATTCTCAACGACGAGAAGTCTTCACAAGTAAAAGTAACTTTTGACCTACCCTAAGGGAGTGTTATGAGATCAATGCATTTCAAAATATATACAAATGATCTAGTGCAAAATGCCGGATGCTCTAAGAGGCTTTTCGTGCTTGGTGCTTTTGTATATTGAGAAGTAGCAACGCTAGGAAACTGTAGTAAAGTGCAGGAAGATATTCAGAGGATCTACGCTTGGTGGAGAGACTGATATTTGATCATGAATGTAAATAAATATAACTTATTGTGCACAAAAATGCGAAAAGACCTATTACTGTGTGACTACACGACTGCGAAAGAATAACTGGAAGCACTCACAACCATAAAATATCTGGGAGCATGTCTACAGAATGATGTAAATTTTTACGACCACATACAACTGATGTAAGGCATGGCAGACTCCAGATTGAGACTCGCTGGAAAAATCCTCAGGAAATGAAGTCCACCCACAATGGTGGTGGTAGACAAAATGTCGTTTGACCAGTACTGGTATATTGCGCGTCAGCCTGCATCCGCACCAGATACTGTCGATGTAGGAAACAGACAAAATCAAAGGAGGAACAGTGCATATCGATATAGGCTCATTTAGTTAGCGCGAAAGTGTCACAGAGGTGTTCATCCAACTACAGTGGCAGATGCTGCAAGAGAACTGTTCTGCATCACGGTGTAGTTTACTGTTAAAGTTCCGAGAGCGTAATTTCTATGAAGAGTGAACCCGTATATTGCTTCCCGCTATGTACTGTATATCCCGCAGAAACACCATGAAGAAAAGATTCGAGCTCACACGGACGCTCACAAGCAATCGTTCTTTCCGCAAACTCTTCACGACTGGAACAGGAAAAGGGAGAAGTGACAGTGCACACCAAGTTGTCTCCGCCACACACCGGAAGGTGGCACTCGTAGTAAAGATGTAGACGCAAATTATGGTTGGTGAAATGAATAAATGACCTGAACACAAACAGGATACCGTGCAGTAATGAAAATGTTTATTCATTCCTTGATCAATAATGTGTGAGCAACGACAGGTCGATTCATTATCTCGATTAACAATTCACTAAGTCCGACACACCGCACTCACTGCTGTTTAAAATTAAATCTTAAGATTTCGACTTCGTTTAGTTGCATCATCCTCCTTGGAGATGTTTCAACTCTGCCGTAGTCTTTGGCTGTGATACAGTGTTTACCTAAACATTAATGACGTTTTCACTGTGTACTCGGAAAAAATATGCAGTTTAAGAGCTACATCGCAATAAAATTGTCGAAACACTTTCCTCCTTCGTTCCTAATATAGTGTTTTCTCAGTCTATTTGTCTTTTGACTGTGTTGTTTGTGTGTGTGTGTGTGTGTGTGTGTGTGTGTGTGTGTGTGTGTTTGTGTGTGTGTGTGAGCTCTCACATCGACTTGGTGTTATCCATAGATCCGATTGGTATATGTTGCAACCTTCGTCGAAAGTTGTTATTGAACGTAACCACTAGTAGGCCTGAGTAATTTTTAATAAAGGCAATAAATGCCAATCAGCATCATCGATTATATTCTTCTTGTGTGTAACATGATGCATTACCTTGCTTCCTTCCCAAATGATGATTGAGAACAATTTAGATGTGGAAATATTTAATCTGAAGATGTAGTATGACTTGCATCAAGTCTAGGCTTAGTTAATTACGAGTACTTTCTTCTACTATATAACGTTGCTTATTTGCTTGTCTGCTTGCTTACTAGCATGTATTTTCTGCAGTTATAAAATGATCAGTTACTTTTACGGCATAGAGCTCATAGGTCTAACTTCCAATGTCAGCTGTTAGTTTATCATGTTATTTGTAACTATTTATGCATGAAAATAGCATTGGAGTACTTACTTAAGAGTTGACAACGATGTTTTAGGCACTAATTGTGACGAATATGTGCGTATGTAGAAAATAACATTGCAAT